>NC_133649.1:120920128-122289011 GCF_009905375.1 Apium graveolens
AGGATAAATCCCAGAAAATTAGGGAAAAATCCAGAAAATTAGGGAAAATCCCAGAAAATTAGGGAAAGATCCAGAAAATTAAGGATAAATCCCAGAATATTAGGGAAAAATCCAGAAATTAAGGATAAATCCCAGAAAATTAGGGAAAAATCCAGAAAATTAGGGAAAATCCCAGAAAATTAGGGAAAAATCCAGAAAATTAGGGAAAATCCCAGAAAATTAGGGAAAATCCCAGAAAATTAGGGAAAAATTCCTGGAAATTAAGATAATTCCTGAATAAAAGGAAGATTCATTGTAAATGTGTAGGTCGCTCCACACTTTACGCAAAAACAAAACCCTGTAAGGGAACGAGTAGATTTAACTTCTGCGAAACTTAATCAATGTTTCTCAAAAGTTGGGGGGCAAATGATAGGGATAAATAAATTATGATAGTATAATTAAATACTGCCAGGTATGGGCTGCTAGGCCCAATAAATAGATATACGATACTCAAACCAGAAAGGTTAAAGCTGATGGACCAGTTCAGGCCTGATGGAATAAAAAAAAAGGCCCAAAGGCCCTGATTATTAATTAATTTCGTAATTAATTAATATGGGAGAAATCAGATGTTGAAAAGAGTCCCGATAAGGATATAAATCCTTAGAGATTAGCCTCAAGGGGACCTAAAAAGATAAGGAATCAGCTTCCTACTTCCTAGGACTCCTAAGTCTATCCTAATTCAGAGGCTTGTCCACCAAGTCTCCTATACCAAGTCCAATTCAAGGACTCCCACATCTATATAAGGGGTCTCACCCCACAAATCAGAACGACGTTTTTTGACTTGATCCTTGGCAATCAGCAAGGTACGTAGGCATCTTGTTAAGGCAGATTGAGTCACGAAACACAAGAGCAGTCAAATCGAGCCTCGAAGCTCACGTTCCTTAGTATTAAATACAGCAATTATATATAGTAGTTTTAATCCATAACAACTATTCTACCTCAACCATGGAAATGACTTACTTTTGGTACAGATATATGTTGATGATATCATATTTGGTTCTACAAATGCCAAACTCTGTGAAAGGTTTGCAAAGCTAATGCAGTTAAGATATCAAATGAGTATGATGGGAGAACTTAGCTATTTTCTGGGACTTCAAGTCAAGAAAAATGAAGAAGGTACTTTTATCTATCAATCCAAGTATACCAGAAATTTACTGAAGAAATTTGGAATGTAAGACTGTTCAACTGCATCCACTCCCATGGCCATTGCAACTAAGTTAGATAAAGATACTGGTTCATCGGTAGATATTACTAACTACAGAGGTATGATTGGCTCTTTACTCTATTTAACGGCAAGTAGACCTGATATCATGTATGCTACCTGTCTTTGTGCAAGATTTTAGGCTTATCCAAGAGAACCTCATCTATCAGCTGTGAAAAGAATTTTCAAGTACCTCAAGGGTACAGCTGGTCTAGGATTGTGGTATCCTAGAGAATAAGATTTTAAGCTAATAGGTTACTCCGATGCAGATTTTGCAGGATGCAAAATAGACAGGAAAAGAACAAGTGGAAGCTGCCAATTTCTTGGAGGCAGATTGGTTTCTTGATTTAGCAAGAAACAAAAATCAATTTCCACATCAACTGCAGAAGCATAATATATTGCTGCAGGAAGCTGTTGTGCACCGATTCTTTGGATGAATCAGTTTGTGAGAATTAGATGTGTTTTTTAAATTTTAGGGTTTAAATTTGTGTTCTTGTTAAATTCTTTGATTTTGACTTTTAGGGTTTTTAATTGGGTACTTCTTCACTTGATGGGTCCGATTTCCTGAAGACGGCTTGAGGTAATTCACTTATTTTCCGCTGATATTTTTATGATTTTTGTAGCATGTGTTAACATCTGGTTCTCACTGTAAGTACTTGTGTTTGGTTCTATAGGGAATTCAATACAATTAGACCAACCAAAAGAACTCATACTTGAAGGAATTATGTGGATTCCTTAATTTTATTTAGAAGTTGTTACAACTAAAGATGAAATAATATGACATATTAGGATGTGGTTAACGACTTTGACATTGTAGTTACTTGCAATCAGGTTTTACATATACAATTTTTGTTAATTTTGCTGGTTTATTTTAATAGTCTTGCATTAGTTAGTGATGGAAATTCGTGGCTCGGATTTCGCCTTTATATGTCCTAATTACAAAAATTAAAAGAGAAATTAAGTTTATGAATACTCTCTTATGTAGAAGCTATTCGTTACACACTGTAAAGAATATAAATGTAGTACAACTGAAATTTTGTTGGCATAATTAAAGATGTTTCTTTGTTAAATATAACCGACAAAGTTGTTAAAACATATATCAGGTTAACCGGAGTCTCAAGTGGCCAAGGTAGTTTGAGTGTAAAATTTTTACCGAAATTTATCACCATGCTTAAGAGTCATTACTTTATTTAGTACGCAGAATATTTTGTGCAGGATGGAAAGATGAATATAGGTATGAATTTGTGGAGTTTTAGTCTCCCAAATATTTTAGAAGGACATCAAATTTTCGTTTGGTGATTTTGAATGGAAAGACTTATGTAGAGACATACCAAAAGTCTTTCCAAAGCAGGGATGTTTTTACACTGTGGGGGATCCTACAATTATTACGAATGTACCCAGGAAAGATTCCTGATTTAGACCTTATGTTTGACTGTGTTAACTGGCCAGGTGTCTGATCAAGGTTCTACCATGGGCCTAATGCCATAGCCCCACCTCCATTGGTTCGCTATTGTGCTGATGATTCCACATTGGACATTATTTTCCCGGACTGGTCCTTCTGGGGATGGTAAGTACTATGTTACCTTTTTCTCTTAGGTATTGATAACACACTTTGTTTTCCATCTACACAAGCAATGATTTATTATAAAAAAATACCATTTTTTCAGTGTTTGTCCATTTGCTAGTAAATTGATGCTTTAATCATAACGACTATATATATATCTGTAAACCAGGATGGATGAACAGAGATCATTTTTCTTACTGGAAGGGGAATCCTGTTGTTACTGAAACCAGGATGAATCTCCTCAAATGCAATGTCTCTGAAAAGCAAGTCTGGAATGCTCGTGTGTATGCACAGGTCAGAACTGTTGATTAGTAAAACTTTTTTTAGGTTAACTAGAGGGGAAGATGTCTAGAATCTATGATCACCTTTTATTTCAGTAATGAAAAACCATGATTCATTAGTTATAGATATGTTCTGTTTTAAATGTTATGATTGCTCTGAATTATCTTTCTAAAAATATTTTCAATTGCTAAAGTACTCACAAAAGATTCTAGAGATTCATTGTTCATAACCTAAATTGATTACATTACATATAGTTTTGTAGCTTGTAGTGGAAAACAAATCCAAGAACACAAGTTAAAAAAATTTCTTACAAACTTGCAGGATTGGGGTCGAGAATCACAACATGGTTACAAGTAGTCAGACTTGGCAAGCCAGTGTATTTACAGGTTGGCATATCAATCTAAATACTAATCCTTATAGCGGTGTAACTCACCCAGTATGTGATCTTAAGCATTAGTGTTACATAAACTTAAAAGTTTCATGTTTCCATTACTGTTTTTGCTTTTGCTCATTCTATCCATATATGCGCAGATATAAGATTTATATAGAAGGATCTGCTTGATTTGTGAGTGACAAATATATTCTTGCTTGCGATTCCGTTACCTTAGTAGTGAAGCGACGATACTATGACTTCTACACAAGAGGTTTGATGCCTATTGATCTATGCAGAGTGTGTTAGGACCTGATCAAGCCTGATAAAGAGGCTAAAGATATCGAAACGGAGGAGAAATCGAGGTTCTCAAGGGGGGTCATCGTCGAATAATAATGGGATGTCAGGAGTGTCAAATGCTGATCACTTACGGTACTATACTCCTCAGCATCACCATGCACCTGCTCGATATCATTTTAGGCCCCTAACTCTGCCATATCGGTGTACATTAAATCAAACATGTTCTATTCTTCGCATCTATGATATCGTGCCAAATTCATTAACTCGCATTTTATCTCTTTTTAACTTGGATTTCATGAACTTGGGATTGGAAACTTCAAATCTATTCTGTAATTTTCATAGCTACCGGTCCCCTTCGTTTAGAATATGATCTTAGTTAGAAGAGGTACTGGTTTAGTTCCAGAGCTTAACTACCAGGAAGAAATTATAAATAGCTTGCCATTTTTGATCATAGAGTTCGATTTATTTTAGTTCTGTTATGTTGTATGTTATGTAATTATAATATTATGTAATATTAATTGATTACAAATCTCAAGCACGTATTGCAGGACCTAATACTCTGTAAGTTGTTAAATGTGACCTAGAACGTTAAATTAGTAAAATAAAACTTAAAAAACACAATTCTGGTTCTAATACTGTAAAAAATATACAACAATCTACCTAGAAGGCAATATAAATTGATCATTCACCTACTGTTAGGAATCTTTAGGTTCTATATTCTAGATTCCTGAGTGAATTTCATGTGAAAGCAGGATGAGATACATAATGCTGGTTGTCAGGTTGAGCCTCCAGGAATGCACACGATATATCTTCCTTATTCTGATGACATACGACAAACTGATGAGGTGTGATAATATAGGTCTTTTTAAAGGTTATTCCAAGTACAGACATGGATTTATTTCTTTATTTTTATTTATTTTTGTAATGTTTTAGATTCAGGTATATACAAGTAGCACGGCCCCACGAGCAACTGATGATCATGTTATAAGAGCCACTGCTTAGATGAGACGCGTAGAACTAAAAGAGTTCTCAGTATGCCAGTTCTCCACTCCTGGTAACATTTTTGTAAAAGCCGTACCAAAACTTGTTCAAGGACTAAAAGTCTTGAAGATATGAATCCTTACATTTTCGTTGTTAGTATTGTTGGTACCAAGTCAAATTCTTTGTATAGACAGTATTAGAATAGATGGATGGATATTGTGTAGTACTTAATGTTTGGATTATATGAATTTGTTGTACCAGATGTCTGAATATTGGTTGTTAGATCTATAGATAACTGGTATTATGCAATAATTGGTTTTAGTAATTCATTGGTTTGGGAAATTTTTGGAATCTATATTTTTAAAATTTGCATTAATAAAACAGGTACATACATCATTAAGGTGGAAAATGATGTATATCAAAGCGTAATACATCAGTTTTAGTTGAACATTGACATCAGTAATACCAATTAAAACCGATGTTAAATACTACAACAAAAAAAACTTAAAACAGAAAACCGATGTTATTAGGCTTTATAGACATCAGTTTGTCACCAATAGATAACAGTTTGAAATAAAGAACCGATGTCAAAAGTTATATCTACATCGGTTTATCTTGAAAATCGTTGTTACTGGTATTAGTAACATCTGTTTAATGGGTAAATGGAAATATTTTGTTTATCTCACGTATATTTAAATTAATAAAAATATCATATTATTATAATATATGAAGATTATATATGCATTAGAAATTTAACATTTTTAAAAACTGATGTTATACGTCTTCTTTAACATCAGTTTAAAATTGATGTTAAATGGGGGGTCTTTAACATCACCCACGAAGACATCGGATTTTTTTGTTTATAGACATCGATTTTTAGCCGATGTCTATTCTGTTTTTTCTAGTACTGTCACTTGCTTTCCTTTTCTACGCTTTGTTTCCTCTTCCAGGTGTACCAGCTTCTTCTACCCTTCGTTTCACCCATATCCAATTTACGGATTGAAAGTTCTGACGATAACCGTCAAACAACGAACACATAGGATTATCACATAATAATCAGATAACACATAGCATATAGCACGCAAGGTATTCGATAAAATAAAAATAATTTTTTAAAGAACGGTCGGGGTCAAAATAATTTTTCAGGTGTTTAATATAAAATTTTAAACATTTTTCGGAATTAAAACGAGTAAACGAGTCATTTATAAGCAATTTAAAAGGGTTCGAATACCCAAACTCGACTTTAAAATCATTTAAAAATAATTATCAAGCCTTGAAAACAATTTAAAATAATATTTTAAAGCTCGAAACTTTCTTTCGAAATTTTTAATTAAAAGAAATAATTAAATCTAATTAAGTAATCAATAAAATTATTTATTAACTAATTAAATCAATTAATCAATTAATATTTAAATTAATTGATCAATTAAATAATAAATTATTAACTAAAATTAATTAATTAATTAATTCATATTTATTTTTGAATTAAAAATATTTTTCGGAATTAAAAATAATAAATTTGGAATTTTAAAATATTAAAAACAATTTTCTGAAAATAAATTAAACATAAATATGAATTTTTAATATTTTTAGAAATGAAATTTGGAATTTGTAATTTTTACAACCTACAGGAGGTGAAAGTGCAATTTTCCCGCCTACCACCTGTTCCGACGAGCCGCCGACGACGATTTTGCCGGTCGTCGCACCCCTACTCAGAATCGAGTAAAAAAGTGCAGATTTGTACTTCCTGGTATCACAAATCTTTACCTGTACTTAGTTTTTACAGATAATCAACAAATCAGCCGAAAAATACGATTGAAAAACACCACTGCCGTCGAATTTAAAAACTCCGGCGAAGCAGTTCCTGCCTCCTTTATCAAATTCAAATACACCACTCGAATCCTCACAAAAAACCAACATCATGGTAACATCAGTTTTTACCCATATTTAACCAAACGAAAATGCCCAAAAATTGATCAAGATTATTCAAAGGTTTAAAAATCCTAATTTCGAATTATCAATAATCAAACCACGATTTACACATGTTACTGGGCTCCAAATTTGAAGTATCATATATTAAAACGAACAACACATGATGCTCTACATCATGGAATCATCAAATCACATAAATCATATCAAAATTAAAAAGTCATAATTTATTCATAATTTAAATTCGAATTTAATAAAATAAATAGAAGATTACTTGATGTTTCTGCAGTGGTATGGATTAAAAACTTGATTGTACTCGTCAAGAGCTTCAATTCGACTACTTGCACGCCCAAATCGGAGTTCGATAACGACTTCAAATCCTCGCTTGATTATAAAGAACGCGATGAATTCTAGGGTTTTTCTCTGAAAATTATATAATTTTACTGTTTGTTTATGATTATATGTACTGAATAAGATATTGTATTGGCTATTTATATTTACGGAATATTGATACCCCGTTGGATCTTACCGGATATAAAATAGAATACTTAATCATTAAGTATTAACAAAACTGATCTAATTCGGTACCATTTTTTGGATAATTATCAAAACTAGGCTTTTTGTAAATATAGACTTGGTCTCAGCGCTTTGGTTACACGAATTATGAGAAGATAATATAATAGTTTAATCAAAATATCCCGTTTCTCAAAATTACGGGTTTTATTGATTTACCGAAACGAATATTGTATCGTAAATTTTATGTCGGGACCCGCACGGGTAAAACTGTACTCCGAATCGAAAAAGTCAAAACATGGAAAATGCTTGGAATATTTAAATTAGGTTAGAAAGGAGGTTTTCCGATACTTCCGGGTTGTAAAAACGTAAAAATGGTAGAAGTCGGGCGATTTCTGTTTATACAAAATAATTTACAATTACTCAGAAAAATAATTTATTAAATTCATATATCATTTATAAAATCATATAGTAACTTATAAATTAATAGAAAAATATCTAAATTATCAATACTTTATTTTGGATATATAAAAATTTAAAATACTCAAATTTTACCACATTTAAACATCCAACCACAAATACCAAATAACAGATAATTCACCAAAATTCACACAATAATCACACAATATTTTTTTATTGACATAAATAATTACACGTCATATCCCGGATATTACACTTTTCCCTTATAAACATCATTTTTCTTGTGAGATGTACCAACCTCATAGTCCAAAGCCAATAACTATGTTAGCACAAGGCTTGTTTTTCTCATGGTATTGACCAACCAATTGCGATGCATTTTTAAATGATTTGAGCTTAAGATCATTTTTCTCAATTTTATCTCTTAGCTTAGCTTCTACATCCTCTCCACACTTCAGCTTGGTCTTGAGGTATTCATTTTCTTGTCTAACTACTTCTAGACTAACAAACTACAACTTTAGTTCTTATTTCTCAATCTCAAGTTTCTCATTTACTTTTGATAGCCTACTCACTTCCTCAGTAGCTACCACCATTCTTGTGTGAATGTGATATATTTCTACACTCATCTTTTCAAAGGTTTCCATATATTGTGTAGCATTCAAATCAATGGTGGTTAGAATAGGTACCTCAAATTCAGATGCAAACGACTCTCCTTTCTCCAAGGCCATGAGAGTATAGTTTCCATATTCTTCAACATCATCTTCATCATTTGTGTCATTCCAACTCTTACCTTCAGCAATATAAGATTTTCCTTGTTATTTTCTCAGATGTGCTTCATACTTAGCTCCAATCTCCAAATAAGCCTTATCAATCTTCAGCTTCTTTGGCTTTCTGCATTCTTTGGCAAAGTGACTAAGTTCATCACAATTGTAGCATCTAATCTATGATCTGTCCACAGATCCTGACTTGTAACAACTTTTCCAGTTGTATTTGTCTGAGTCTTTCCTTTCCAGTTGTTGTTATATGATGTTTGACCTTTATCCTTAAAATACCTAGGCTTCTTGACTCTGATGTCTGAAAATTTTCTTGCTAGATTAGCCGTAGACTGGTCCATTTCATCCAACTCATCAAGAGTATAATACTCATCCTCTTCCAACTCGTGAATGACTTGTTTTTGAGGTTCCTTGTTATTCTGCTCAACAACTTGCATAACTTGAGTCTGGGGTTCAATTTTATCTTTAGTTATTTTCTTGTCATTAGCTATCAAGTCACTGGATACATCCACAACATGCCCTTGACTCACTTTTAATTACTTTCTTTGCATCATTTCCAGTTCATAGGTTCTGAAAATGCCATACAAAACCTCTAAAGTTATTCTCCATAGATCTCTTGCTTCTCTTATTGCAGATATCTTTCATTCTCAATGATCCGGAAAAGTGAGCAAGAATTTAAGGTTAACTTCCTCAGCTTCATAGTATTTGTCATGGAGCTGCAAGTCATTTATGAACTTGTTGAATCTTTCAAAGACCTCAGTAATTCTTTCTTTAGGTTTAGCCATGAAACCCTCATATAGTGAGACTAAAATATTTCTTTGGTTTAATCTCACCTCTTCAGTACCTTCACGCAAGATCTCTATATTTTCCCGGATCTGCTTAGCTGACTCACAGTTGATAATATTGTTATACATCACATGATCAAGAGATTCAATGAGAATGAGTTACACGCTTGTGTCAAGTAAAACTTTCTTCTTTTATGGTTCAGTGTATGTAGATTGATCTTTAGAAGCAAAATGACCAGGAATGATCATATCACCATCTATTGCTTTAGGCACCCTTACCATAAAAATGAAGAATCCATGCTTAAAAATTTCAATATACAGTGGATTGACCATCTTGATGAACAACATCATCTTCTTCTTTCATAAGATGTAGTTCACTTTGTCAAAGACATGGAACTTGATACTGCTAAGTTTCTGTGCACTCATACTTCCAAAATCTAATCTGTTTACTTTAAATTGTTGTTTCTTACTATACCATGATACGAGTCTTTGACCAAGGAATTGACAGCTTCCACTTATGATTTTTTTGTCTACCCTGCATCCAACAAAATCTGCATTTGTGTATCCTATAGCTTCAAAATCAGTTTTCTTAGGATACCACAATCCCAAGTTTTATGTTCTCTTCAAATATCTGAAAATCCTCTTGACAACCATTAAATGTGATTCTTTAGAATTTACTTGAAATCTAGCACACAAACATGTGACAAATATGATGTCTGGTCTATTTGCAGTCAAGTAAAGTAAAGATCCAATCATTCCCCTATAGCTTGAGATGTCTACACTTTTTCCTTTCTTATCTTCATCCAGTTTGGTAGCTGTAGACATAGGGGTAGTTATAGGTGAGCAATCCACCATTCCAAATTTTTTCAGAAGATCTTTGACATACTTAGTTCAACTTAGAAAAATTCCATCACTTATTTGGCTAATTTGAAGGCCAAAAAAGTATGTCAGTTCTCCCATCATGCTCATGTCATATTCACTTTGCATGAGTCTTGAGAATCTTTGGCACAACTTTTTATTTATAGAACCAAAGATGATATCATACACCTAGATTTGAACAAGGACAATGTCATCACCATGTTGCTTGTTGAATATAGTTTTGTTAAATGTGCCTCTGGTGAAACCATGTTTGATTAAATATTCTGATAAAGTATCATACCATGCTCTTGGTGATTGCTTCAATCCATAGAGAGCCATCAAAAGTCTATAAACAAAATCTGGAAATTCTGTATCTTCAAAGCCAAGAGGCTATTGCACATAGACTTCTTTTAGTTCACCATTGAGGAATGTACTTTTCACATCCATTTGATACACCTTGAAATTGGAATGTGCAACAAATGCAAGGAAAATTCTTATTGTTTCAAGTCTTGCAACTGGAGCAAAAGTTTCATCAAAATCAATTCCTTTCTCTTGTGAGTAGCCATTGGCAACCGTTCTTGTTTTTTTCCTTATCACAATACCATTTTCATCTATTTTATTCCCGTACATCCATTATGTTCCAATGATTCTTCTGTTTCTTGGTGCAGGAACTAATTTCCAAACTTTATTTCTTTTAAATTGACTTAGCACTTATTGCATAACAGTTATCCTATCAGTGCTAAAATGAGCTTCTTCAGTTTTATTAGGCACAATTTGAGACAAAAAACATGCATGCAAGCATTCATTTGCAGTGGCACTTCTTGTTCTCACTACAACATTAGGATAACCGATTATAGTGTCTCTTGTGTGAATTTTATCCCATTTTATGGTATGATGATTTTGATGACCGGAATTGTCCTCATCTGCTTCATTGTTATCATGACTTACAGAACTATCATCTATTTATCCCCCTGAGTTTGTGCCATTAAATTCAGGTGAGCTTCTTTCTTGAGATGAATTTTCATTATCAGAATTCACTGGTTCACTTGTCTCTTCCTCCACTCTATTGTCTTCATTATCTTTAACTTCATCTTCAGAATCACTGTCAAGGTTGAGATTATAAAATTTTAAAGTTTCAACTTTATTTTCATCAAGGCATTCCAAGCCTGGATATTTGTCATCATCAAATATCACATATGTGCTTTCTATTATCTTTTTTTGCTCTAGCACATAAACTCCATAGGCAGTCCTTTCGAATGAATATCCAAACAAGATAGCTTCAAATACTTTGGAGTCAAATTTCCCAACATACTCAGAGTTGACTTTTAACACAAAGCACTTACTTCCAAACACATGAAGATGTTTAACAGTAGGCTTTCTTTTTAACATGATGGAGTAAGGTGACTTGTCAATGTTTTTGTTCAACAAATATTTGTTCTAAGTGTAACATGTCGTGTTAAAAGCTTCTTCCCAAAAACCGATTGGCAACTTGGCATCCTACAACATTGTCCTTTCAGCTTAACTAGAGTTCTATTTTTCCTTTCAACAACACCATTTTGTTGAGGTGTTCTAGCAGCAGAGAAATCTTGAATAATGCCTTTATCTTTACAGAATTCTTTTATTATTGCATTTTTGAATTCTGTACCATTATCACTCCTCAGTCTTTCGACAGAATTTTGATATTCAGCCCGCTTCTCAATTTTCCTTATGTGTTTAATAATAATGTATGAAGTTTCATCTTTTAAATGCATAAATTCCGCCTAAGTGTATCTTGAGTAGTCATCCACCATCACCAATGCATACTTCTTTCTAGATATGAACATGACATTTACATGGCCAAACAAATCCATATGGATAAGCTGTAGTGAAGCACTAATGGAATTCACATCTTTACTTTTGTGACTAGATATCTCCATTTTGCCTTTTTGATAAGCTTCACAAACTTATTTTGAGCAAATTCCAAAGATGGAATATCCCTCGCCAATTCTCTTTTCACAAGAGTATTAGTTGATTTGTTGTTTAAGTGAGAGAGCTTCTTGTGCCAGAGTTTGCTTTGTTCACTAGATGCCTTGGTGTATAAGCAAGATAATTTGTCCTTGTTTGCTGAGTTCATGTCTGCAACAAACAGGCTTCCCTTTCTTACTCCTTTCAAAGCAACTTCACCAGTCTTCTTGCTTGCGATTGAGCAATCTTCTTTTTCAAAAATAACCTTGAAAACTTCGTCTGTAAATTGACTAATACTTAAAAGATTCACTTTAAGACCTGCAACCAGTGCTACGTCTTCAATGACAATATTTCTATGAATCAAACTGCATTCTTCTTTTCTTCATCTTCATCTATAATTTCTTGCTTGATGATAAGCACCAATTTACAGAATTTCACCTCACAAATTTTGAACAAGGGCGCATTCACATTATTGAGCACCACAGGAACATCTTTGTTCACACTTTCTTTTCCCTTGTCAACATCACTTTTCTTGTGAGATGCACCAACCTCATAGTCCAAATCCAATAACTATGTTAGCACAAGGCTTGTTCTTCTCATGGTATTGACCAAGCAATTAAGATGCATTTTTAAATGATTTGAGCTTAAGATCATTTTTTTCAATTTTATCTTCTAGTCCCTAACAATATAATAACATAATTATAAAAGGGGGGATGAATGGAATTCTGGTTACTTTTATGAAACTTTGAAAACTTCTTAAGAATATATAAATGTGTTTGAATATGCTTGAGTGCGGATAAACAAAAATAGTATTAAAGAACACAAGGTAAATAAACAGGTGTTCAAAAACTTTTTGGTGGATTGATATTTCCACTAGAAATATATATTGAGAAGATTACTATGTGATGCTGATAGCACACAACTGCTTACAAGTGTTTACAAACTTAGAACTTGAGAGACTAAAGATATAGCTTGCTTGCTCTTTTTGTTCTAAAACTAAAATGTAATTCTTAACTTCTAAACACTTGCTACTCTTGGTTTATATATCACCAAGTTACATGTGAAATAAGACAAAGTATAAAACCTAACAACTAGGTCCAATCACATATTTCTTAATTTCTCTATCCAATGCAATCCAGTTACATACTGCATCTTTGAACGTCCCTGTTTTACATGGAAATGGAAATGCTTCATTTTCTTCTAACACCTGCAAATCAGGCTGCCACATTCCTTTTATATACAATCAACCCATGTGACTGTCAAGTCCCTTTTAACTACTATTTTTATTGATCATCCGTTGAGGCTTCATAGGGGTTATCCATTGAAGCTTCATCCGTTCTCCGTTGAAATTTGACCAGCTCATCCATTGAGAATATATTGATTTATCCATTAAGCTTTATAGAGTCATCCATTGAAGCTTTGTGGATTAACAGTTGAATTTTTCTCCATAGCAGTTGATACTCTTTTACTTATACAAAATTACAAGGAATTTTCTATTTACAATTAACCCTCATATTTTTTATATCTTGATAGTAGTTAACATGATTTAGAAATAACTAAAACTCCTAAATCCCCCATCTATTCTAGTATATAGAGTATGCTACAAACTTATTCATATAAGCTACTCTTTTAACAGATAAATAATGTGGCCATTCGTTGAAAGCTACAAAATCATTTAACTTATCTACTTAGAGTATTTTGGTAAGTTATCATCAAACATATAACATATTCCTTACAGTCTTCCCCAATTTATGTCTAATAAAATTATAGGCATAAATTCAGGTTAACTTGATTATAACAAAACACCCTAAAAAAAGTAGATAAACTGCAAAATGCTTGAATTTGAAAATTTAAACATAGAAAGTAAAGAATATTTACATGTAATTTTCAAGGTGCTCCTCTAGAATTTCTTTTTCCTTGGATCCCTTGTCCTCTTTCCCAGCTTCTCATTATTCTCCTCAATCTGGTATTGGAGTTGTCTATAAAAATTAGCTTCATTTTCATTGTTGATAACCAGCATCTCCTGTATTTACTTGAGAGTATCATTGCTTGATATTTGTAGCTGGTCTTCAAGTCTGAAAAATCTTCTAACAATTTTTTCATCTCTAAACTCTATCATCCAGTAGGGTCTCAAATGCACGCTATCACCAGTGTATGGGATAGAAAAAACTCTAGGTAGTGCATTTGGATCTCTCCAGATTTGTCTGATTTGGATGATCTTGCTGAGTACTTCTAATTTGGCCACTTTAGTCAATCCAAATCTTTCTTCATTACAGAGAACACCTTGTAGCCTTCATTGAGAATCCTGTAGAGAGGCCATGTAATCTCTTTGCCACCCTTGTACCTAAACACTAATCTTTCTGGTAGCTTGTATCAAAAATCAATCCCCCTTATTTCTTCTAGCTCATCCAAATAAAGATTGATGTCTGTGAATTCTTTAATGCTACATATAAAAAGGTGATCCTCCTTGTTGACTATAGGCTTAGGTTTGGAGATGGCTTTGAATTGAGGTGGGTTAGACTTGATTCCTATGTGTTTCTTTTGTGAGTTCCTCTTTTTGGTGGGCAATGGTATATTGAGATCAGGAATTGTTAAACTATCCCAATCTATAGGCTCATCCTTTGGTATAAGGGGTTCACCATGAAAGTTGACCTCAGGGTTGACCTTGATCTCAGCTGCTTCCATAGTGGTTGCAGTTGGTTGACTTGTTGGCATAGATTTAGGTAGTTCACTCTCCTTTTCTATGGAACTCCTTGGCCTTTTAGCTTTCACCTTTACCATGTTTCCTTTAGCCCACCCCAGCTTTTCTTCTTTCTTCTCAGTTCCAGTTGAAGTTGCATGCATCTCCAATTTTCTTTAACTCCTTTAATGGTCTGCTTCTTCCTTTTTTTCTGAGCTCCTAGCCTTTGGTTTTCTTCATCTTTAGCTTCCCCAAACTAAGGGTTCCCAGTCATTACACATAACATCTTTCCATATTCTGTAAATTATGGTTTTTTTTGTTCTTAAGATGGCATTCCTTGGTTGTTTTGAAGCTTGCATCAGATGCACCCATCAGCTTTTCTTCATCAGGTCTAGGTGGAAAGTAATTAATCAACATTGGGTGCTTTGTTGAAATTATGACACTTGCTAGCTTGGGCTTTAGCACCACAAAGTATTTAAGTTTATTTCTCATTGAGGGTTCACCCTTTTCTCTTTTCCTTAGTTTTATTTCATTTATGGTAATTGGCTTCAATTGTGTGGAATGCTTCACAGATGTATCTTGAGTAGCAGTTGAGCCAAATACCTCTAAGATTCTTTGATCTATTCTTTGCCTTTGTTCTTTTAGCTTCAACTCAGCTGCCGCTAGGTTGATTAGATCAATGATTTCCAAGGCTTGTGGCTTTGAGATAGTAATAGATGGAACTATTACTTTACTAACTTGTATATGCACAATCTTCTCCTCCTTTTTGTTATCATCAAGTAGAGCAGAGGTTGAAGTTTGAGAAGCCATCAGCTATTGAAGTAGTTGAGTTTGTTTATCTTGTCCTTCCGGTATCTTGGCCACAGGGTCTTCAACTCTAGATAATCTTTCAGTGAGGGCCTCAACCTTGCTTGAAAAATCTCCTTCCTTTCTCAACTTTAGTTGTACTTCCCTCATTGTTGCTTCTGGAAGTTTTTCTTCAATCTTTTCAGACAATCTTTTCTTCACATTCTCAATTATGTTCTTCATATCATCCACATCTTGAGTCTGTTTAAGATTTTGAATTTTATGCAGCTCTAGAGACTCAAGATGGGCTTCAAATAGAGCTTTAGTCCTGGCATTTGTAGTGGCTTAAATGGATGACTGAGTTTGGTTTATTAATTTAAACATGGTTGATGTGAAATGATAATAGCTATATTCCTTGCTGAGCATCCATTCTGGAATTTGAGTAGAAGAACTAAAGCCTTCATTTCCCCCTAAGTTCCTTTTAGCTTTATCACCATAACTTTCACAATCACTGTCACCATCTTCATACTCAAAACTGTCACCGGTTGTAGGAGGTAGAGAGGACAAAGCATCTTTAGCTCTTTGTATTGGTGCTGTTGTATTTACTAGATTAAGTGCCCTCTCAGCCTCCTCGTTTCCCTGAGCAACCAATTGTTGATAGGTTGTAACAGGGTGAGTAAATGTCTCAGCATCCAAAGAGATAGATTCTGTAATAACTTGATATTGTTGCTGATATAGTCTATCTTTTTCTGCATCACTGACATTCATTGACTCACTTGCAATGGATGCACCTTTATATCACCAATACCTGCTTTTCTCTCATTATCTCTGTTCTTAAATCAAGGGCTCCTCATGGCTCACCACCCTCACACCCTCACTTTCACCATCTAAGGTGGGAATCCTCTCACTCTCTTTTTCCATGCTGGAAGAAATAACATGCATATTTTCACTCTTTTTCTCTCCTTTTGCCTGGAGCAACCAACCTCACACTTAATTCACTCCCGTCCCTCAAGCCTAAGAGTGATTGCACAACTACTAAATCATCTACACTTGTAATAAATTTTGAGATGTCAAGTTGTGCAGTGACATTCAACGAATGTGAAATACCCATTGAAAGTGTAGCAGAAATTATCAACGGATGACTACTGTGAAGCATATATGTTGAAAGACAATCACTGATCAACGGATGATGAATTTCCGTTGAGGAAGAAGAAATGAGATAAATAGAAGTTGAAACTATTGTTGAGTCTGTGGAGATTAATTTTAAATTTTTATGCACAGACTCTTCAACAGTTCGAGAAAGAATTGGCAAGTGATCCAACAAATCTTCAAATAGATGATGATCACTTGTATGAGTAATTGGATCCTCCATAAATTTGAGAGATGGAGAATCAGGAATTGATTTGTGTATCATATCCACATCCAGAGAATTTGTTGGAGAATTATGTGTGTATGGTGTTTCGATTATGATAGAATTTGGCTATGACTCCACATTTATTGGAGCCACGTCAAGATGAATTTGAGAAGGTGCAGTAACCGAGTCTTTGACTGCAGTTAGCACTGTGTGTGCACCCTGTGACTTCCCCATATATTTAGCCTTCTTCTTTCTTATATAAGTTTGTGTTTGGTCAGTGTCTCTACCCCACTTGGCCTGTGCTCTTGGTTAAGAGCTTATTTTAATAATTACATTCTTTTGGGAGGATGCAACTAGAAATGTGGTAATTTCCTTTTGAATAACTATAGTGTTTTGGAGACTATAGTGTGGATGGATTGGGTAACACTTGCCTTTCCCTCCTTATCCTTGGGGTTTCTTTGATTTTCACCCCTTTCCTCACCTTGATCACTACCCTGTACACTCCCCTCAAGTGTTGTGCTAGTTTACAACTGCTGTCTTTTGAGAGACACAAAAGGTTGGTTTCTTAGACTTGGATTTTGAAGATTTTGGTTTGGTGACTTGGGTAGGCATCTGTTTGGTCATGTCTCAGATGCCATAGCCATAGTTGAAATCAAAGTAATTGTAGGTTGGGAAGAAATAGGAATGGAAATATTTACCTCACTTACCTGAGATGCCTCAATGATTGGAAGATAGTTGAGGGAAACCTCATTGTTTAGGTTATTCCTGATCAAATCTGCAAGCACTCTCTTTTCTTGAACCCAACAATCAAGCTTGTTGTTTGGGTTCTCGATTACAGAATCCTCAGAAACATGGTTAGCAATCATCATTAAAAATCCAGCATAGTACACATTCCTAGATCTTTTCTGAATGTATCCTAGCTTGTACCCTATTTCTAACATGACATAGTTGCTAAAATTGAAATATTTATTAGATTTGAGCATGCAAAGCATGTTAATCAAAGCAGAAGTGATGTGTCAATTTAAGCAAATAAGTGTGAGCTATAATG
This sequence comes from Apium graveolens, assembly GCF_009905375.1. Lineage (NCBI taxonomy): Eukaryota > Viridiplantae > Streptophyta > Magnoliopsida > Apiales > Apiaceae > Apium > Apium graveolens. Next base: position 120,937,953 of record NC_133649.1, read on the forward strand.
CCCAGCATAATAATGTACCGTATGAAAAGAATGTATGAGAAGTTCCTGTATGATTCCATGTACGATAAATATGTTTATTTAAAATAATTTTGCTCGGTGATACACACCATATTTTAAAATAATACTTCTATTGACTTATTAGTCTGCAAATACCATAATGGTAAACCCAGCACCTAGGATTGGGTTACGGTATTACATCTCAATTCTAATTGGAAGAATTTAGGACATTCATTGGAGCTACCACATACGATGATCAGTCGTAATACGGAAATCTGTAACCTTTTCTACTACTAGAAGGACGACACCTTCGTATCCCGGTTATCACCGTTGCCGCATTCGGGCTATTGTCCCATTTCGAGTATGCACACACTTTACAAGTTCCTGAGTACGCAGAGTACCTTCGCCTGCGGTACCTTTGGTAGTCTTCCTAGTACTCATCGTACTGGAGTCTACCCCTCCAAGTCCTTTGAAGAATCCTATCATATCTTGAGAACTCGAATCACATCGAAGTTCGCCAAGTGTTTTGCTTGTTGATAGAAACAACTCATCTCATATGTATATATATGTACTTCTGAGAATTTTTGGAGGAAGAACTAAGATAATGTGAGTTGACCGTTGTCAACAGATAAATGATTAAGGGGGAGTTTCTTTTGAAACTATAGTCAAAATATATAAGGTATGTCGAGATAATATTCTTCGACGATCCGAAAGTATTAAAATAATTTTCTGAATCTTCAGAAAATATTTTAAAATAGGTTTAATGAATTTTAAATCATATTAAATTATTTAGTAAATATTTAATAAATAAATAATAATTATTAAATAATTAAGCCTCGAATAATTTTATTGTAAAAGAATATTTGAAATAGTATTCATCAACTAGTTTATGTTTAAATAATTAAAGTAATCTTTAATAATTATGAATAATCGAGTTGAAATAATTAATCGTTGGAAAATACTTGTCCTATATTAAATGAAAAATTGAAATAATATTCATTGTCCGAGTAATTAAATATAGTTGAGGGAATACGATCTTTGTAATCGTTTTAAATAGATTCGAGATATTTAATTACTTCACAAGTGGACATTGTGGCGCCCTCCAAACCCGGGTCAGAAGTTTGGGGTCCACACACACACCTTAATTATAACCTGCTTATAACAATAATAAAGATAATAATAATATATGCAGTGACCCTACTTACCAACCACCACGGACCGCAATAGGTTAAAGTATGCACACAAGCCAAACACACTAATATATAACAAACCGTTCAAATCCCAACTATTTCAAACTCAAACTGAGTATTAAACATTATTACAAACTTTTACAACTTAAATGATCCCAAAAGAAGCCTACTAGCTCAGCTTTCTCAACCTGAACCCCTAGCTCTCGCGCTGGACTGGGGATCCTCGCTACCAACTGGTTCCTTTTTAACTGGAAAGAATATAAACAATATCGCACAAATGAGCTAACTAGCTCAGCAAGTCACAATGACAAAACTGAGAATAATGATCATCAGGTGAATATGATTATGATATCAAGTGAACCATGGATTATGATTTAGAATTGGATATTATACTTTTAATTTAAAAACCAAGGTTAGGCTGCTGATCAGTCACGCACTAACCCCGAGCAAGGCACACAGCATTGCTCTAACTACTGGATCCAAGGCACACATTGGCCTAACTTGACCATTATATGGTCTGACCACGAATCTGGTCCATAATTTTATAAAAACAATCCAATTCTAACATAATAACAGAATATACAATAATAAACAATAACCGAAATCATTAACAACAATAAATGTTTAACAATGAAAGGGTTTCAATCCTTGTAAGGATCAATAAGGCAATTTAAAAGCTTGGATGCTGGGTAATGAAAGAATTGGATAACAAAGGAATCAACATTTCAGGGTTTCAAAGATTTGGGCTTTCAAAGCATAGGATACAATGATTGAATGTACAAGTAATTCAGTTCAGTGTTTGGGATTTTGTTTACATGTATTTGTGGAGTAATATCGTATACTTGAGATTTGTGTTTAGGTATACAACAATCAATGGTCTGGAAAGAATAAGGTTTATGGCTCAAGAACAATAACTGAAATCATAGTTTAGGTTTCAGTGCTCCAAAGCACTTGCAGTATCAATCTGACTATCAAATACTACAATATCTCGAGAAAGTTCAGAACACTTGCCTGATATTAGCTTACTACACTGCACTCGCTTCCAATCACAAGCGTCTTACTCCTCAACTATCTGTTTTCCTTTCCTACGTCTTGCCTCTTCTGCTCACATATCATAAGCATCTATCAATAATTTACTCAGAATTCTATTCAACACATACTTCTATCTACCCTTCGTTTTACCCAAATCCGATTAACGGATTAAAAGTTATACGATAATCAAGTGAACACCGAATATATAGACCGATAGTCAATTAACAAGTCACATATAGCACATAATACATCACGTAATCAATGATATATTATTTATAAAGAAGTCTCGGGTCATAAATAGGTTTTCTGGTATTTAAAATAATTTTTAAAACATTTTTCGGAATTAAAACGGGTCGTTGGATCAATTTCGTGTTAATAAACAGGGTTCGGTTGGCCAATTCTAGCTCCGAAATAATTTTAGAATAATTATCGAGTCTTGGAAATAATTTAGAATAATATTTTAAAGCTCAAAACTATTTTTCAGAATTTTTAAATCATATTTAAATAATTAAATCTAATTAAATAATTAATTAAAATCAATTAATAATTAATTAAATCAATTAATCAATTAATTTTTGAAATAATTGACCAATTAATCAATTAGAAATTAACTGGAATTAATTAACTAAGTAATTTAGATTTATTTATGAATTAAAAATAATTTTCAGAATTAAAATAATAATTTTTTAGAATTTTCAGAAATTAAAAACGAATTTTTATAATAAAAATAAATAGGAAATATGATTTTTAAACATTTTTAAAACAGAAATCCAATTTTTGCTGGAAACTACAGGGACCAAACTGCATCGTTTTCAAAACTATAGGTACTAAACTGTTATTTTCCAGGGGGGTCGCCGGAAAACAGTCGGGGATGGTCGGAGAACACGTTCCAGGGATGCTCAGGCCACCATCACCTCCAGATCACATCTACACAACACCAGGAACACAACCATGCAATCAATTCATCCTAACAATCCCTGAGTTGGCCGGAATTTGGCCGTGAAATTTTCCAGTTTCCGGCGAACATCGGAAAACTTCAAAACACAACTCCCTTCTCTACAGACCTCGTTGGTTCATGAAACTTATACGACTAGATTGCAAATTTCACAGAGAACACAACCCATTATAACACAACATCAATCTATCACAGAATAAGAAACCCCCAAATTTCAATTAAGAACATTCATACGGGTTATAAACCCTAATTTTAAAATTCGAAAATCAAACTCAATTTTGAACATGTTATTGAACTCCAAATCAGACGTATGACATATGAAAATCATCAAGAAAACAAGCTCTACAACATGCAATTATCAAATCATACAAACAATCATCCGAACAAAAATTCATATTTTTAATAAAATAAATTCGAAAATAAATAAATTTTTAGAAAAATAACCTTGATTTCTGCAGGTGTATGGATTACAGAATCTGGTAGAGCTCTTCAAGACCTTCAGATTGGTTACTCGAGCTTTCCAAACCGAATTCAATAACACCTCCAAATGCTTGTTTGATTCTTAGAACAATTTTAGGAAATAAAGGTTTTTCTCTGAAAATTATATAATTATCTGTCTGCAAATGATTTTAATACGAAATAAAATACGTTAAAAGGCTATTTATAATTACGGAAAATTAGGATCCCGTTGGATCATTCCGGATATAAAACGGTACGTTTATTTGTAAAAAGTGATCCAAACAGTATCGGTTTTCGGGATAATTATCCAAATCAGTACAATTTGTACTGCGGTCTTGGTCTCAGTGCCTGGTTACACGTATTACGAAGTGATAATTGTGATAGTTTAATAAAAAGCTCCCGTTTATCGAAAATACGGGTTTTATTGATTTACCGGAACAAATGTTGTATCGAAAATGTTGCGCCGGGACCCGCGCAGGACAAACCGTATGCCGGAGCGAAATAGTCGAAACATGGAATATGCTCGGAATATTACAATTAGGTTAGGAAGGAGTTCTCGAAAGAGTTTCGGGTTCCAAAAACGTAACAACGGTTGACGTCGGTTGGTTCCCGTTTTTATAAAATAGATTTTAATTACCCGGAAAAATATTTTAGAAATTTTATATGATTCTTATAAATCCATAAACCAACATAAAAATAATTAGGAAGATATGACAATTATCTATATTTTATTTTGAACATATAAAAATTAAAATACTCAATTAATATTATTTTTAAATATTCAAGTACAGATAATACTTAACAATTAGCTCACAGAATAGATACTGAACACACATAATAGTTATATAATAGCAAAAATAATTACACGATATATCCCGGATATTACATCCTTCCCCCCTTAAAAGGTTTCTGTCCTCAGAATCTCTAAGAAAACAAATGAGGGTACTTTTCTCTCATATCACTTTCTAACTCCCAGGTTGACTCTTCAACCTTTGGGTTTCTCCACAATACTCTTACTAACTTTACCACTTTATTTCTCAATACTTTCTCTCTTTCCTTTAGAATCTCTATCGGACTCTCTACATATGATAAATCTGCTTGAAGTTCTATTGGCTCATATTCTATTACATGCCTGGAGTCTGGATTATATTTCTTAAGCATTGATATGTGAAAAACATTGTGAATATGCTCCATGTGCGGAGGTAACGCCAACTCGTAAGCTACTTTGCCAATACGCTTTAGGATTTCAAAAGGTCCGACATATCTTGGGTTTAGCTTCCCTTTCTTCCCAAACCTTGTTAGTCCTTTCCACGGTGATACTTTCAATAATACCAAGCTTCCTTCTTCAAATTCCATGTCTTTTCTTGACTGGTCTGTATATTTCCTTTGACGATCTTGTGCGACTATTAATCTTTTCTGGAAAATTTTAACAACTTCCTTTGTCTGCTGTACCAATTCGGGTCCGAGTATTTTGCGTTCTCCTACTTCGTCCCAATATACTGGAGATCTACATTTGCGTCCATAAAGGGCTTCATAAGGTGGCATCCCAATGCTGGCATGATAACTGTTGTTATAAGCAAACTCTACCAGGGGTAAATGCTCGTCCCAACTTCCTTTGAAATCAATAGCACAAACACGTAGCATGTCCTCGATTGTCTGGATCGTTCTTTCACTTTGGCCATCCGTTTGGGGGTGATAGGCCGTTCTCATATTCAATCTTGTTCCCAAACATTCTTGAAAACTTTTCCAAAATCTTGAATTAAATCTTGGATCTCGATCAGATACAATAGACACTGGAACTCCATGACGAACTACGATCTCTTTCAAGTACATATGAACTAACTTGTCGAGCGAAAATCGTTCATTTATAGACTGAAAATGAGCTGACTTGGTAAGTCTATCTACTATAACCCAAATGGCATCATGATTAGCCCTTGTCCTTGGTAATCCAACTATGAAATCTATGGTAATATGTTCCCACTTCCACTCTGGAATCTCCAATGGCTATAGCAATCCGCTTGGTCTCTGATGCTCTGCTTTAACTCTCTGACATGTATAGCATTTACTAACCCATTCCGCAATTTCCCTCTTCATATCTGGCCACCAATAATTCTTCTTTAAATCTTTGTACATTTTGGTACTCCCTGGATGGATGGAATATCTTGAACTATGTGCCTCTTGTAAAATTTCATTTTTCAGCTCCGTCACTGGTGGAATCCAAATTCTTGAAGAAAACCTAAGAATACCTTGATCATCTTGTTGCGTGCATAATTCCTCACCTACCAAACTATTTATATCTTGATCCATTACCTCTTTCTGGCATTTCTTTATTTTCTCCAATAACTCCGGTTGGAAAATCATACTGTACACTTTTGCTTCCTCAGGCTTGTAAATTCTAATCTCCAATTCCAATTTTTGAAATTCTTTATATATCTCTTCAGGTACGGATAACACATTTAACCTTTCCTTCCGACTTAACGCATCTGCTACAACGTTCGCCTTACCGGGATGATAATTAATCGAGCAATCATAATCCTTGATCAATTCTAACCATCTCCTTTGTCTCATATTAAGTTCCTTCTGGGTAAATATATATTTCAAACTTTTGTGATCCGTGAAAATCTCACACTTTTCTCCATACAAATAATGTCTCTAAATCTTCAAAGCGAAAACTATAGCTGCTAACTCCAAATCATGAGTAGGGTACTTCTGTTCGTGTGGTTTCAATTGCCTTGATGCATACGCAATCACCTTGTCGTGCTTCATAAGAACACATCCTAATCCTTTGTAAGAAGCATCACTATAAATTACGAAATTCCCTTGATCGTCTGGAAATGACAAAACAGGTGATGTGATTAATCTCCGCTTCAATTTCTGAAAACTTTCTTCGCACTTGTCATTCCATATAAACTTTTCATTCTTTCGTGTAAGCTTTGTCAAAGGTGTTGCAATTCTTGAGAAATTCTGAACGAATCGTCGATAATATCCTGCCAATCCCAAGAAACTTCTTACCTCAGTGGGTGTTCTCGGTCTTTCCCAATTCGTAATTGCCTCGATCTTTGCCGGGTCCACTTTGATCCCTTCATTACTGACTATGTGTCCTAAGAACTGAACTTCCTGTAGCCAAAACTCACACTTCGACAATTTAGCATATAACTTCTTTTTCCTTAAAATCTCCAAAGTTGTCCTTAAATGTTCCGCATGATCCTCCTCCGTCTTTGAATAGATCAAAATATCGTCTATAAATACTATAACGAACTTGTCCAAATATTCCTGGAAAATTCTGTTCATCAGGTCCATAAACGCTGCTGGGGCGTTGGTCAATCCAAAAGACATCACTAAAAACTCGTAATGTCCATACCTTATTCTGAAAGCTGTCTTTGGTATATCTTCTGGTTTGATCCTCAGTTGATGATATCCCGATCTTAAATCGATTTTGGAGAAATACTTGGCTCCCTTCAATTGGTCAAACAAATCATCAATTCTGGGTAACGGATACTTATTCTTGATTATCAACTTGTTGAGCTCTCTATAGTCGATGCACAGTCTGATGCTTCTATCTTTCTTCTTGACAAATAATACCGGTGCACCCCACGGGGATACGCTGGGTCTGATTACTCCTTTCTCTAACATCTCTTGTAATTGCTTTGCTAATTCTTTCATCTCAACGAGCGCCATTCTATACGGGGCCTTGGATACTGGTTCGGTTCCAGGTGCTAAGTCGATTGCAAATTCAATTTCTCTATCTGGAGGAAGTCCTGGTAACTCGTCGGGAAATACATCTGGAAATTCCTTCACAACTGAAATATCTTCAAGTTTTGCTGGCTCCTGACTTCTGTCGATCACATATGCTACGAAATGCTCACATCCTTGTCGTAGTAACTTCTTGGCTTGAATCATCGTTAAGAACTTCTTTACCTGCTTCTGTCCCTTGAACATTACTATTCTTTCGTCTGGCATTTTCACCATTACTTTCTTATTTTGACAATCTATCTGAGCATCATGCTTAGATAACCAATCCATCCCTAATATAACGTCAAATTCTCCTAACTTAAACGGTATCAAATCTACACAAAACTTACTACCAGAAATCTCAATCTCACAATTCCCACAAACTTGGTTAACAGTTAAACGTTCTTGATTTGCTAATTCCACAGTCATTATTTCATTTAAATACTCAACTGGACAATTTAACTTACTAACAAAATCTTGTGAAACAAACGATCGAGTTGCTCCCGAATCTATTAACACTTTGGCACATAAAGAATTCACATTAAGCGTACCTGCCACGACATCTACATCCTGGATCGCATCCTTCACCGACATGTCAAAAACTCTAGCCCTCGGAGTCTCATTCACTGTTGGGGTAGATCCCATAATCCTTAATGCATTACTGACTGGGGCTGGTGTCTTGTAATCCCTGGCCATATGTCTTGGCTTCCCACATTTAAAGCATGTGAATCCAATGACTAGAACCTTCACTGCTGGATTCCGGATAGGCTGATCCTTATTTGCTGGCTCTCTTGCTGGCTGATTTCGGCACTCTCTCGAGTAGTGCCCTTTCTGGTTGCATTTAAAACATACCACATTCAACTTGTTACAAACTCCTCCATGCTTCTTTCCACATACTTGACATTCTGGAAAAGTTAATCTCAACTGATTCGGCTGATTCACATTAGCTGGACGATTGCCCAGGCCTCCGTCTCCTGCATTTTGTCTCCTGAAATTAAAATTTCTCCCTGGCTGAAACTTGCCCTTCTTAAAATTTGGAAACTTCCCTATTTGTGACTGACCCTCACTTCCCTCAACTTTCCTTTTCTTGCTTTCCTTTTCTTTCTGGAACATCTCACTCTCTGTCTCTGCGATCATAGCTTTCTGTACAACCCCGACATAGGTATCCAATTCAAAAATAGCTACCTTCCCTCTGATCCATGTGTAATAACCCCAATTTTTGGAAATTTTTGAAACCCTTATGAATAGTGTTTTTGCTGAATGAGAAAACTTTTCATGCCACACTATGTAGGGGTTCTGTTATGGATATTCTGAGATTTTATTAGTACTCTATATGGTATATAAGTGTATGTAAAGATCGTCAGAATCCAAATCCGAACACTTTGATTTTTCCCAGAAATCTACCAGATACAGAAGGAATTGAGTATAAGGTAACAGAATAAAAAGGATTTAAATTCAAGGATTATAAGAGAGGATCATAAAAGGAATATAATGTATTGAGAAAGGTTAAGGAAACCTAAGAAATAAGATCCCGGGTATGATCCCTCAAACGAGAAACGAGAACGAAAGTTAAGCGAACCGTATAACAGATCAGCGGTCATTAGGCAAACAATTAGAAGCTAATCAAAGGGATTAGTGGGGATGATGTCATCAAACCAATAGGAAGAGGACAAAGGAGGGAGGGTGACATCACTTGATGAAGTAAGCATGACATGGTGGGGGGGAGGAAGTGTGGTTGAATGATAACCATACAAAATCAAGGTTAATTAGGTAATTAACCTAAAACAAATCAAAATTCAACCAACCAAGCCAAACATTTCATTTTTCACCAAACAAAACACAAAACATTTCATTTCTCCCCTTGAAAGCTTGCTCTCGGCCAAAACCAGAGCAGCAACTTCAAACTGCCATATCTCCTTTAATACTCACTCAAATGATGTGTTCTATAGCTCGTTGGAAAGGTATTGAGATGGCCTACAACTCTTATTCACAAGTATCTTCCAAATAGGCATGGTAAGACCCTCATATTTACAGTTCTTTCAATATGACTTTTAGAAACTTCAAAACCTAACTTTGTGTTCTTGATTTCTTTGGAAAGATGAAGCTTGTAGGAGACTCCCTAAGGTTTCCTAGAAACTTAACACCTCCAAAGGTAGGTATAAACTTCAAACCCTAGCTTTGATTTTATGATTCCATTAAGTTTTATTGAAGCATTGTTAGTATTAAGGCTTGATCTTTGATTATAAGTAGTTTTGGTGGATTTGTATTGGTTTTGAATATTGGGTCTTTGATTGGTTGGATAAATTGGTAAAATTTGGAGTTGGGGACTGAGTTGTAGTATGATGGTTGAGTATTGTTGTGTTGGTGGTTGTGAGTGAATTGATGAGAATTTAGAGTGATAATTAAATTGGAAATCGCGTAAACATAACCGTCATAATGCCCGATTTTCCTTAACTGTTCTGTTCTAAACTTTAGGACCCGTGAACTCACTGTAAGATTATAACCTTTACCATGTTTAGATAGTTCATGTTACGAGCTTCGTTTTGATATGTCGTTCGCCTAAATCCGAGTTACGAGCGATGAGAAACGACCGTTTTAAGTAACGGCGTTTCGCGAACGAACCATTACCCCTCGCCTTACTTTGAAACATTGGTTAAGGCCCTTAAATGACTAATTGGATTATGAAAAAATTGTGTAAAGTGGGTTAGACGATTGGTAGGGTACTCGAGAAGGAATCGCCTTAAAACTCTTAATGGTTAATTTATTAAAAATGATGGAGCCGAGGATACTCGAGCGACTTAAGTGAATCGTTAAGCGCGAAAGCGAACATTAGGACTCTAAATGGTTAAAGTCTAGTTTCTTAAGCGAACGGGGTTTAATTCTGACTTATGTTGTTGTTCATAGGTTATCGGACTCACTCTAAGCTTAAGTCTATCCGGGAGCACTCAGGCAAGTTTTCTACCCGTATAACTGTTGTTGTGATGTATATGTATGTGTATATGCATGATCTTGCGATAAATGCATATTTGTTATTAGCAAATTCTTGCGATATATTGGAGCATGCTGATATGGTATATATGCATGTCTGTTTCGTAATCTTGATATATATCTGTTGATTCAAATGCTTATTAGTTGCATAATACCTATGCTAGAGATAAACAGTTGTTGCGTATACCCTGAGTATAGGGGACCCAAAGGTGAACCCTTTTCTAAAACCGGGAGTAGATGTTCCTGAGTATATGATATATATATTTATATATATATATTGATATGGTTTTTAAAAACTATTAATCGAATAAGGTTTATTCGATAACTTTATATTATTTAATGAATATTATTTCGAATATTCATTCGAGGGCTTATGACTCAGCTTATTTTATTTATTGAATATTATTTCAAATATTCATTCGAGGGCTTATGACTCAGCTTATTTTATTTATTGAATATTATTTCGAATATTCATTCGAGGGCTTATGACTCAGCTTATTTTATTTATTGAATATTATTTCAAATATTAATTCGAGGGCTTATGACTCAGCTTATTTTATTTATTGAATATTATTTCGAATATTCATTCGAGGGCTTATGACTCAGCTTATTTTATTAATTGAATATTTTTTGAATATTCATTTGAGGACCTATGACTCCGATTATTTACTAAAATATATTCTTTATTTTATTAAAGAATTAGGTGTCGATAATCAAACTTATTTTTGATTATTCAAATAAAGATAGTACTTTCGTATAAGTATATCTTTGGTTATTTAATACTCATTTCAAGTATAAGTTTTACAACTTCTACTTCGAATATTTTTATAAGGATTATCTTTATGAGAATATTATTTAAATAATAATATTCAGATATTTTCTAATATATCGGGACTGATTTACTTTATTAAATCAGCATTACTCCAAACATTCTTTAAAGTGTTTTCAAGTCTTCAAAATGATTTTTAAAGGTTAGAGCGGATCCCAAAACTTGTTTTCAAATTTAAGATCTTCCTTTTTGAAGGGGACTTGAATACTCGCTAAAAAATCTAAGGGATCCGGCTCTGTGATGTATTTTATATTCGCAACAAGGTTGCTGTTTTGATAAATGAATTGATTACTTACCCAACACTCGGGAAGTAAAATTCTTGGAGCAAGTTAATCCATTAACAGGCATCGCCTGGGAAATATCGGTGAGTTCTCCTTTCCAACTAGATACGACTTCTTGGTGGAGCCATATCAACAAGTTTCTACTTGGGGAAAGGGGGAACGAGCTTTACGTTTCAGAGTCATGGATTTCATCTGAACTAGGAGTGACGTAAGTGGTCGAGTGGCGCCGGCCCAACCTTATTATATTGGCCCAAATGGCCCGGAAGTTCCGCTAAGATGGTCCATTCCTTAGGAGTCCAGTGTTCGGTTGACAAGTAAATCCGACAGGTTCTCCTCTACATGTAGAAAATGGTGGGGTTGCACTACTACGACTGATCATCGTAAGTGGTCTTCCTGGCGCGGCAAACTCCCGTAATGAGTTCATCATCCAATTGGATATTTCTGCAACACTACCCAGAGCACTTCGATAGAAAGGCTACAATTGGGCGATTGTTGAGTGTTGGCAGGGTCGAGTTTTCAAAATGATGTTTGCATCAAATGAAGTATCTCATAACTTCATTTTATTTTGATGATATTGTAAAGATTGATTCTATACAAGTTTTGTCTTGTAGCTTAATCTATGGGATGAACTAATTATAACTTGAACGGTGGTAGTTCAAGTAGTATTCGGAAAAGATATAAGTATATTGGAGTATCTTGTAACTTCATCTTTTAAACTTATATCTAGTAAATGATTATCTTATGCATGACAAAGATTTTCAGAAAAACGTTGAGACAAGGTTAGATATAGGAGATCACCTTGCAACGATAGTTTTATACAGTTATAAACTAGAACTCTGTGTATATTATGCATGGAAGAAGACTTCCAAGTTTTTGAAAAGTATATATGTATATATACTGAATATTTTGCGACTTCATCGCATTAAGATATCAAACTTGGTTCATTTCTTTTGACCAAGACTTTCATGAGTACTATGAGAAGGCTCATATATTGTTAATCATTATACATATTATTTTGGTGGGCTTGCTGCTCACCCTTGCTTTCTTCTTTCATCACACAACAACAGATAGAAAAGATGAACAGGATCAAGCTCCCGATTCGCAAGCGATTAGGAAACGTTCCGCAGTTTCCTATAGGCGTTGATGTCGCTGTAGCTGAGGTAGGAACTACCAATAGGCTAGGCTTTCAACTTTTGATGTACCAGACTTATGTATCTTTATCAATTGTAATAATGGCAAAGAAATGTAAATTTATTCAGAAACCCGTTTAAGGTGTATTGGCATATAATTGTGTAATAAAAGGACTTGTGATTATTTTTGGATATTCATCTCTGAGACTATAACTTGTGGTGTGTGTGTTTATTGTGGGGTCACAGTACAGAGTAGTTGATTATTTATTAAGATTGGGTGTTATTAAGGGAAATGGAACTCGTGACAACCCGGATCCCCGACCCCGGATTTAGGGGTGTTACAGAAGTGGTATCAGAGCGAAGCGTTATAATCCTCAGAGATGATGTGACGTTAAGAAAATAAGGTCACTAAGATAATAAGAACTCTTGCCAAGTTCATAGTCGGACTACCTAACGTAGTACTGACAGTTAAAACCCTTATGGGAACCCTTATAAATATCATGATAGAAGTATAGTTCGTTATCGTATATGGTAGCGGGACTCCGAACCCTGAGGTTGAGGAGTAACAGCGCGATGATGTTTTATTACTAATTGGAGATCGGATTGTGGATCCGATAAAGCGTCCTAACGCAGGACCGGATGATGTTGATATTGAGGATGTAGCGGTTGAGGATGTTGTCCTAGAAGGGATTGTTGCTGAGGAGGATCCCGTGAAGGATCCTGACAAGAATGAATAAAGGACCACTGAGGAATCAATGACCATGGTTAGGGCAACTCCCAGAGGTAGGATTGGCCGGTCACTACCAGAGGTTCGTTCAAGTTTGTAAAGATAGTAGCCCCTTTAACGCGGCTTACTCGTAAGACTGAGAAGTTCGAATGGACAGAGAAATGCGAGAACAACTTTTAAGAACCGAAGCAAAGGTTGGTGACGTTCCCTATGTTGGCGTTGCTGGATGGAAAATGAGATTTTGTGAAGTGTAGTGACGCTTCGCATAAAGAATTAGGGTGCTTCTTATACAGCACAGCAAGGTAATCGCGTACGCGTCAAGACAATTAAGGGAATATAAAATTCGATCCCCACCCATGAGCTTGGGCTCGTGGCAATAGTTTTGCCCTAAAGATTGGAGGCACTACTTGTATGGAGAAAAGTGCGAGATTTACACAAGTCATAAGTGCTCTAGTACATTTTCACGTAGAAAGAGCTCAACATACGCCAGAGGAGGTGGTTAGAGCTAATCAAGAATATTGATTGGGAGTTTCTTTATCATTCGGGGAAAGCCAATGTGGTGGCTGATGCCCTTAGTAAAAAGGAGAAACTCAAGATGATAATGTCTTTGGGAGAGTTTATGAGAGATTTTGAGAAAATGGAAATAGAAGTGAAGGTAACCGGAGCCGGTACCGAAAAGATGTTTGAGATTGCAATAGAGTCCGAATTATCGGAAAAGAACATATTATGCCAGAAAAAGTGATGAATGAAGGCAGAGAGCCAACAATTAGATAAAAGATTAATACCGAGAAAGATGATAAGGGAATAATGAGGTATTCCTACAGAATTTGGGTTCCAAATGTTCAAGAGCTTAAAGATGAAATCTTAGATGAAAGCTAGTTTGAGAAATAAGATTTAGAGCAAACCCTGAACGTGATAGTCAGGGAGGTCGCCATCAAGATAGAAGGAACCCATAACATAATGGAGTGGAAAATGAGGATTTTAACGTATAAGATAACCCCAGGTATGGGAGAAGGATGAAACATTTCATACTAAGGAAACCAAAAGTCGAGTAAGGAAAGGACACCCGAGACGGTACTCATATACGACAATTCATGGACCTGTCTAAAAAGAACTTAGATTATTATCCCCAACCACCACCTTGAGGAAACAATGCGGTAGGAAATTCTTTCATGACCTTTAAGTCGCTAAGCTCTCAGAGTTCCAAGGAACAGGTTGACCCAGTCGAGGCAAGAGCCTGGCTAAAGGAAATATAGGAATCATTTGAGATTCTAAATGATTGACGAATCACAAAAGACTGTTTTGTCACTTACCCTCCTAAGAGAGAGGCCACCCGCTGGTGAAAGGCGAAGGAAGGCACGGAGCAAGAGATTATAATAAACTGATTAAAGTTCAGTCAATTGTTTTCGGGAAAGTAATTCCCAAGGTTATGGAGAGTGTGTAAAAGCTTTAGAGCCAGAACAAAGGCGGACGAGTATGATTAAATATGAAGCTAAGTTGTAAAAGTTGTCAAGATTCGTTCTGATGACAAGAATACCAGAACGATGTGATGTTTGAAGTCAATGATTAGTGGGTTCATGAAAAAAAAATGATAAGAGATAGGAAAATAAAAAGAAACTGAAGTGGAAAGGAATATAAAGGCAATAGAGTTTGAGGAATGATAAGGGAGTTGGGTATGAGGAAACCCTAAAGACTCGTAGCAATAGAAATAGAAAAGTATGTAATCGTCAGGATGAGGGTGATTCACCATGAGTTAAAGTTGATGATTGAAGGAATAAGAGATACATATATTTTATCCCCTGTAAGTTGGGAGGATTCAAGGAAACCTTGAGATAGTTCGAAGGATAAATAATGAGACGCGGATAGACTGAGGAGACAAGGAAGTAAGAAATTAGGAAAATTGGATGAAGGAATTGACCTTCAAGAATGTGAAGTGTAAGACCGGTGGCTTGATACCCAGAAAGGGAGACGCCATGTATGAAAGATATCCCAACATTAAAATGACTATTGAGATAAACAACAAAAGAAAATGATGATTTATTAAGAAGATGTTCACGTTGAACACGACCAATATCTTCTAGAACATCCATGTTATCATTACCAAATTAGGAAAGAAAAGCGGGTAACCATTGTTATCTTTTGAAGGCCATAAGTGTTGACCTCAGTTTGAATAAGGATGCTATTGTGAAACTGGTATAGACTATCTGGGTGGGAATGATTGGATAAGATAATCTATCAAGGATATATGACTTGATTTATCCATGGAAGGATGCAAGTACCTTTTTAAAGGTGGAATTAAGGATATAACTTCGATAACTTGAGATGAATCCTAGGGGAATGCATAAAGGTTGGCATTCCACCCTTAATAGGGATGGTATGAGTTTTGACAGTATGAATTGGAAAGGATTAAGGTAATAACAACCTTTAAAGATCAGTAGAGAAATTTTTCAGAGGTACATAGACAATGGTTCTAGTATTAGTAAATGATATTTTGATATGCCCTGTATCTAGGGAATACAGGAGGAATGATTCAAGGATAACCTTAGAAGTTTTACAAGGAGAATGGTAATATTCAAAATTCTCAAGAATAGAAATTTTGATAGAGGAATTGTGACGTAATTATAATAATGCCAAGTGGGGCACATGTTAAACCATGACAAAGTATAGATTGAACTAACGGAGGTCAGAACTGTCAAAGTAAGAAGGACCCAAGATAAAAGATGTCCTAAGAATGATCGAGAGTCAGTCGTGGCAATGTTCACATCTAAAGACTAAGGCAATGACTTATGGAAAAATGGTGATTTTTTTTTCTCTCTCACCAGGACTTAAGAGAAGCATTTTCACATAAGCAGTGATTGAAATGAGGTAGAAAATTTATTTGGAGGTGGTTAAAATGATATTGACTGTAAGGAAATTTTACTATCAGGAAAGGCCAAAGAGGTGGTCGACACTTTAAAGGTAAGAGGATAATTATAGGCGCTTGTGCCAAAGGAATACAGTGATGATTGTTAAAGCTATGAAGGTTATATTATGGTTTGGAAGATTGACATTCCTTCTGATGACTGTGCAATATCCAACCATAATAGTAGTTGGTAAAGGTTTAATTCGTGTAATCGCCATGAGCGGGCTATCTATCTCAGAAGATACTATCTTGAAATAATCCAGGACCATATTTCAAAAAGGACTAAACGAACCTTTGAGTTAAGTCTTCTATCGAAGGCATATGATTAAGAATGGTATTAACCTGCTATCGTTGCTTTGATTGAAACTCATCTGCAATTTTATCTGCTTTATATCATGTATGTACATCAGGATCTAGAGTGTTCTTCATGAATCATGAATGGAAATTATGTTACCTCCTTAGGAGAATTCTATACGACATGTATGGACTCCGTATGGTTAGATATTAAGATTTTATGGAAAGTGAATTACGACAGTAGGTCAGTGGTGGACCATAGTAATGCAGCAATGATTCTGCGAGTAATGAGTCGATTACAACCATGAGAGTTGTATTGGAATGAATGTTGAGATTGAGTACCACTAATCGGGTCATGGTGGTGTATAAGTAGATTATCTACCTATTGAATACTTATTCCTTCTTATCAATAGAGAGTCGTATTACTATACGAGGAAGGTTGCGGTGCAAGCATAAAATTATATTAACGATGATGTATAAAATAAGATTCCAGATTCGATTTTCGATGTCGAGGGAGTTTCAAAGGTGATTGAGTATAAGCTCGAGGAAGAGCATGGGTCCGTAGAATGATGGGTGGAATAATAAATATTAAAGCATGTGAAATGCGATGCGATAATACTTGATATATATACACATATGTTTTGTTCTCCTATGACAAACCTCTATAGTTCAGAGGTAGGTTCCAAGCCAGATATTTTGTGGCAGTATATTTTTTTCATATATACAATTCTCTACAATTCGTTCTTTTCTCTTCTTTTCATTTCATATAAACTGAGAAGAACAACCCTTCCAGAAGGGGAGGTATTGCCGAATGACTATCTATCTGTGTGATAGAAGCCTAGTAGGATACCATCTATTGTTTAATTGCTTGTCAAGTACTAAAGGCTGGCCACCTTCTATACTAACTATGCGATATAACAAGTGTTCATGATCATAGTAATCTCTCAATAAATTCTTTTACTTCTATATGAAGGACTAAGCTTTCGAAGATAGAAGCAGCTGAAAAAGGAGTAGTAAAGTTGTGGTGGTATTCGGAATGGAAACACATTTATGATACTAAGGTTGATGAGGTTATTAAAAGGTTATAGAACGCTAACGAGCAAAAGTATAACCAGTATAATATTAGGAATGGAAGGTAGTAGCGATTACGAACTGGAAGAGAATGGGTATTAAAAAGCAAAAGCTCTAATGCTAAAAGCTATAATGAGAGTCTGTGCAATAGACTTGAAATAATTTGGAATGATCAGTTAACACGGATTGAGTTTTCTTACGCCAATAGATCATATGTCAGTATTGAGATATCGCCTTATGGGATCCTTGAGGGAAGACAATGTCGATCTCCCTTATGTTAGGATGAAGTTGTAGAGCGCGAGATGCTCGGACCAGCAGTGGTCCAAAGGACCAAGGATATGATAGATCTAATCAGAGGATGGCTGGTAGTAGCCCAAGATGGACATGATAAATATGTTGATTTGACACGAAAGGACAAGGAATAGGAAGTAGGGGACCTAGTGCTGTTATAGGTATTCCCTTGGAAAGGATTGATGAGATTCAGAAAGAAAGGAAAGCTAAACCGATGAATTGTTGGACCCTTTGAGGTATTAAGACGCACTACGCCATAGATGGCCTACCGCAACCCCCTCCCTAAAGAATGTTACCTAATATGTTACCTTAGATAGGGTAGTTATGATCTAATTTAACATTATATTTTTTATGTTACCTTATCCAAAGACAAGGTGTTGTATTAGCTGCAAAGTTTTACAGCTTCCAAGATATTTGTCAAAGTTTTACCTTAGAGTATTAAAATATAAATACTCTATATTTTCCTAAGCGATTAAATATTAATTTTAATTCATTATAAAAAATTTAAAGTTATATTAAAATTTAAATAACGAGATATATGATACATGGATATTTTATTCAGAATTTTTTTTAAAAAAAATCAAAATAATCATTTCAAAAGTAATAATCATTTAAATATATATATATATATAAAACAATATAAAACTGTAAATCTAAGAATTTTTAAAAGTGAAAAATATATATAATTATTGCTCTTTCTTAAAATAACTTAAATTATAATATTAGTAACAATAATATATCAAAAATTGTATGTAAATTTGTAGTCACTAAAATTTTAAAAGCCCCCAATTTTTTTAAACAGCCGCCAAAATTTTGGTCTAAAAGACAGCCCACATTTTCAGAGTTCAGACACTTCAATACTCCCTCCCACCCTCTCCTCTCTCACAGACTATTTCTCCCAACTATGTGGCCTTTCTCCCTCTCAATCAAATCTTCTCTTTTCTTAAATTTTTGAACTCTTCTGTTAATCTTCACTCACTCTTCTATTTTTGTTTTCAATTGGTTTCAATTGGGACTTTTCATTCCCAAATTCAATTAGGGTTTGTAGTTTGTGGTAAAATTAGGGATTTACATTAATAGATCGTAGAAGTTTCGGAACTCATGGGAAAGCTCTGAAGAAAGCCTCCACTCATTCTTCTTGTGCTTGTGAAAGTGAATAAGGAGAGGGCGGTGAATGCTGGTATTGTGAAGTTGTTGGTTGAGATGGTGGGGGAACAGGGGAGTGGAATGGCAGAGAAGGCAATGGTGGTTTTGAGTAGTTTGGTGGGGACGGAGGGTGGGATGAGTGAGATTGTGGAGGTAGGTGGGATTCCGGCTTTTGTGGAAGCGATTGAGGATGGTTCGATGAAAGAGAAGGAGTTTGCGGTTCTTAGTTGCTTCAGTTGTGTAGTGATAATCAGTTGTTAAGCATAAGGTGTTCATATTATTTTTTTTGTTTGTTTGTTAATCTGTGTATATATGTATTGTATTGAACATGATTCAGTTTAGTCATTATATTTGTTTAGATTGGTTTTTACATGTGTATTTGTTGATCGATCTACATGAAATAAACACTTGTTAATCTCCATAAAGTGACATTCCAGTTGGATGAATATGTAAACAAGGTCGCCTCTATACACCTTAAAGTTGGCAGAGAAGTAAACACATGTTAATCTCCAACTGGAGAGATAAATATATTATGATCCAATTAAGGCCGCCTCTATACAGCTTAAAGTTTTGGTAAGAGTTGGTTACTTAGCTTCACACATATTACACATACATATATAGAGAGATTATCCGTGATCATATCAAGTGGAATTGGAAGCTTGGATTTATTAAATTTTAAAGCATCAGCATGAGATTTTTCCTTGCTTATCAGTTTGTATATTTGAATTAAAACTTTGTAAATTGACCAGTGGATTGCAGGTACCATCGTAAATGAAGCAGCTCTATTGCATCAAGAGGGTTCCAGGGAAGTTTATGCATGCACAACACATGCTGTCTTTAGGTATAATACCTTCTTTGGTTTATAACATTCAAATTTTACCCTTTTCATTATAAATATATTTAAAATGATCTTTAGTGACATGACTGGTGCAGATTAGGATATTATTAAAACTGCCATTTCAATAATTTTAAAATGAAATGGTATAATGAAATGTCTGTGTCTTAACGTAGTCCTCCTGCAATAGAAAGGTTATCTAGCGGCTTGTTTAAAGAGGTGATCATCACAAATACCATTCCGCTGTCAGAACACAAGTATCTTCCTCAGCTGACAGTTTTATCTGTGGCCAATCTCCTCGGTGAGACAATATGACGTGTTCATGATAACTACGCAGTAAGTGCTTTAACTCTAATTCAATATGCTTGGTATAATGAAATGTCTGTGTCTTAACTTAGTCCTCCTGCAATAGAAAGGTTATCTAGCGGCTTGTTTAAAGAGGTGATCATCACAAATACCATTCCGCTGTCAGAACACAAGTATTTTCCTCAGCTGACAGTTTTATCTGTGGCCAATCTCCTCGGTGAGACAATATGGCGTGTTCATGATGACTACGCAGTAAGTGCTTTTTTGAGTAATAACAGATTACACAGTAAAAACTGCTCCATGATTATCTTTCTTCATCTCAGTGTGCTGCGGCCCTGCAGGATTTATGTACTTGTTATACTTTCACGATTACTGTCTTTCTACCGTAGAAGCACATTAATGAATACTGTGGATATTCTTCTTTCTATATTTGATTGATATTAGGAGTTGCAGAACCTACAGTTATTATGTATACTTACCTATATAATTTCTGTAAAGGAAGGCCAGACATTGGAAAAGACCAGTTCTTGGCTTGGGTTGGATGGTAAGTTTTAATAGTTAGATCTTTATTTAACTTACACCTTGCAATCTCTAGACTGTAACATTTATCCTCTCTTTGCAGGGTTTGTGGTTGGACAGCTCTTATGCTAGTCCTCCTTGCAATATTCAATGCTTGCACTATTATCAAAAGATTTACAAGAATTGCAGGAGAACTCTTTGGCATGCTGATTGCAGTTCTTTTCATGCAAGAAGCTGTCAAGGTATTTTCTTGGTAATGAAAATAAAATTAGTAGTGCCCCTAAGAAGTGCATAATAATAATGAGTCAATTGTATTTGTATTTCAGGGGTTGATTAATGAGTTTAAAATTCCTAAAGGTGAGAATCCTTCTGAGGAGAAGTATAATTTTCAGTGGAAGTATGTAAACGGGCTGCTAGCAATCATTTTCGCATTTGGTGTACTGTTTAGTTCCTTAAAGAGTAGAAGAATGAGGTCATCACCGTTTGGCCCAGGTTTGTGAAACTTCCGGGGTTTTAATATTTATTTTTCTCCGAACTTAAAACTGAAATTAATAACTACTTGTAGGCTGGGTACGAAGTTTCACTGCAGATTACGGAGTTCCTTTATTGATAGTAAAATGGTCTGCATTCACAGAACTTGTACCTGATAAAGTTCCTGCAGGAGTTCCCAGAAGACTTCGTATTCCTTCTGCCAGTAACTCAAGATTGTTTCGTCGTGGGCCAATAATCCAGGTTAAATACTCACTAATTTTTTTACGTCTATAAAACGCATATTGATGATTCCATCTTTATATTACAAGAATTATTGCTAAAATCTGCAATCTATTAACTGCAGAATATGGGATCAGTTCCTACAACATACATCTTCGCTGCAATCATCCCAGCTATAATGATAGTCGGTCTTTATTTTTCGACTACAATGTCGCTTCCCAAATGGCACAACAGAAGGAATTTAAACTAAAGAACCCTTCTGCTTACCATTATAATTTATTGTTGCTTGGTATCATGGTATATAAGTTAATTGCGATTCTCGTAAATTAGACTTGTAATGTTTGTATTTAGTAGATTAAGAAGTTTAGGATGTATTAGATATAGTACATTTAAATTGTATATCGGTTTTATGAAATGGTATTATTGGATGGATCGTTAGGTTAATGAATTTGTTTTTGGGATTGCATAAATATCAACAAAAAATTTTCATTTTTTTATTAGCAAAGTGTTACATTAGCTTTATAAAATATTACAATAACAAAAAAATGGGACCCATATTCCACGTAATAACTGTGCGCCCCAATGTGGGTCCCACTTTTTTAATAACATTTTAGAACTCTAAGGTAACATAAAAAATAAGTTACAATTGATCTCTCTTTCTATTGCATTAGCAAGCTAAGGCAACATATAAATAAGTTAAAACACGATGTTGCCTTAGGAACCAAAGATGTTACCTTACACCCCTAAGGCAACATGGAAAAACCTATCTTTATGAAAATGTTACCTTAGCTTAAAAGTGGGGTAAGAGCAACATATTTACCCCCTAATGCAACATTGTTTTGGTGTTACAATAGGCATTTTATAGTGTAGTGACGTATTGGGAAGTTAGCATATGAGCTAGCCCTACCCCCGAACATGTAGCAAGTTCATATCGTGTTCCACGTATCAATGTTAAGGAAGTATAATTCGGATGCCAGATAAATAGGGGCATATGAGCACATAGACACGCAACCCGACGTAACCTATATGGAGCAACCAGGAAGGGTTATAGATTGAAAAAAAGAATAATTGCTTAGGAAAAGGGTTATCAAACTAGTCAGAGTTTGATGGTAGAACCACAATGTGGGAAAATTTACTCGAGAGTTAGAAAGTGCAATGCTAAGAGAGTATCCCTATTCATTTTCTATTTGATTCCGGGACGGAATCCTTTTAAGGAGGGGAGACTGTAATAACCCCAATTTTTGGAAATTTTTGAAACCCTTATGAATAGTGTTTTTGCTGAATGAGAAAACTTTTCATGCCACACTATGTAGGGGTTCTGTTATGGATATTCTGAGATTTTATTAGTACTCTATATGGTATATAAGTGTATGTAAAGATCGTCAGAATCCAAATCCGAACACTTTGATTTTTCCCAGAAATCTACCAGATATAGAAGGAATTGAGTATAAGGTAACAGAATAAAAAGGATTTAAATTCAAGGATTATAAGAGAGGATCATAAAAGGAATATAATGTATTGAGAAAGGTTAAGGAAACCTATGAAATAAGATCCCGGGTATGATCCCTCAAACGAGAAACGAGAACGAAAGTTAAGCGAACCGTATAACAGATCAGCGGTCATTAGGAAAACAATTAGAAGCTAATCAAAGGGATTAGTGGGGATGATGTCATCAAACCAATAGAAAGAGGACAAAGGAGGGAGGGTGACATCACTTGATGAAGTAAGCATGACATGGGGGGGGGAGTGTGGTTGAATGATAACCACACAAAATCAAGGTTAATTAGGTAATTAACCTAAAACAAATCAAAATTCAACCAACCAAGCCAAACATTTCATTTTTCACCAAACAAAACACAAAACATTTCATTTCTCCCCCTTGAAAGCTTGCTCTCGGCCAAAACCAGATTAGCAACTTCAAACTGCCATATCTCCTTTAATACTCACTCAAATGATGTGTTCTATAGCTCGTTGGAAAGTTATTGAGATGGCCTACAACTCTTGTTCACAAGTCTCTTCCAAATAGGCATGGTAAGACCCTCATATTTACAGTTCTTTCAATATGACTTTTAGAAACTTCAAAACCTAACTTTGTGTTCTTGATTTCTTTGGAAAGATCAAACTTGTAGGAGGCTCCCTAAGGTTTCCTAGAAACTTAACACCTCCCAAGGAAGGTATAAACTTCAAACCCTAGCTTTGATTTTATGATTCCATTAAGTTTTATTGAAGCATTGTTAGTATTAAGGCTTGATCTTTGATTATAAGTAGTTTTGGTGGATTTGTATTGGTTTTGAATATTGGGTCTTTGATTGGTTGGATAAATTGGTAAAATTTGGAATTGGGGACTGAGTTGTAGTATGATGGTTGAATATTGTTGTGTTGGTGGTTGTGAGTGAATTGATGAGAATTTAGAGTGATAATTAAATTGGAAATCGCGTAAACATAACCGTCATAATGCCCGATTTTCCTTAACTGTTCTGTTCTGAACTTTAGGACCCGTGAACTCACTGTAAGATTATAACCTTTGCCATGTTTAGATAGTTCATGTTACGAGCTTCGTTTTGATATGTCGTTCGCCTAAATCCGAGTTACGAGCGATGAGAAACGACCATTTTAAGTAACGGCGTTTCGCGAACGAACCATTACCCCTCGCCTTACTTTGAAACATTGGTTAAGGCCCTTAAATGACTAATTGGATTATGAAAAAATTGTGTAAAGTGGGTTAGACGATTGGTAGGGTACTCGAGAAGGAATCGCCTTAAAACTCTTAATGGTTAATTTATAAAAAATGATGGAGCCGAGGATACTCGAGCGACTTAAGTGAATCGTTAAGCGCGAAAGCGAACGTTAGGACTCTAAATGGTTAAAGTCTAGTTTCTTAAGCGACCGGGGTTTAATTCCGACTTATGTTGTTATTCATAGGTTATCGGACTCACTCTAAGCTTAAGTCTATCCGGGAGTACTCAGGCAAGTTTTCTACCCGTATAACTGTTGTTGTGATGTATATGTGTATATGCATGATCTTGCGATAAATGCATATTTGTTATTAGCAAATTCTTGCGATATATTGGAGCATGCTGATATGGTATATATGCATGTCTGTTTCATAATCTTGATATATATCTGTTGATTCAAATGCTTATTAGTTGCATAATACCTATGCTAGAGATAAACAGTAGTTACGTATACCCTGAGTATAGGGGACCCAAAGGTGAACCCTTTTCTAAAACCGAGAGTAGATGTTTCCGAGTATATGATATATATATTTATATATATATATATTGATATGGTTTTTAAAAACTAGTAATCGAATAAGGTTTATTCGATAACTTTATATTTTTTAATGAATATTATTTCGAATATTCATTCGAGGGCTTATGACTCAGCTTATTTTATTTATTGAATATTATTTCGAATATTCATTCGAGGGCTTATGACTCAGCTTATTTTATTTATTGAATATTATTTCGAATATTCATTCGAGGGCTTATGACTCAGCTTATTTTATTTATTGAATATTATTTCGAATATTAATTCGAGGGCTTATGACTCAGCTTATTTTATTTATTGAATATTATTTCGAATATTCATTCGAGGGCTTATGACTCAGCTTATTTTATTAATTGAATATTTTTTGAATATTCATTTGAGGACCTATGACTCCGATTATTTACTGAAATATATCCTTTATTTTATTAAAGAATAAGGTGTCGATAATCAAACTTATTTTTGATTATTGAAATAAAGATAGTACTTTCGTATAAGTATATCTTTGGTTATTTAATACTCATTTCAAGTATAAGTTTTACAACTTCTACTTCGAATATTTTTATAAGGATTATCTTTATGAGAATATTATTTAAATAATAATATTCAGATATTTTCTAATATATCGGGACTGATTTACTTTATTAAATCAGCATTACTCCAAACACTCTTTAAAGTGTTTTCAAGTCTTCAAAATGATTTTTAAAGGTTAGAGCGGATCCCAAACTTGTTTTCAAATTTAAGATCTTCCTTTTTGAAGGGGACTTGAATACTCGCTCAAAAATCTAAGGGATCCGGCTCTGTGATGTATTTTATATTCGAACAAGGTTGCTGTTTTGATAAATGAATTGATTACTTACCCAACACTCGGGAAGTAAAATTCTTGGAGCAAGTTAATCCATTAACAGGCATCGCCTGGGAAATATCGGTGAGTTCTCCTTTCCAACTAGATACGACTTCTTGGTGGAGCCGTATCAACAAGTTTCTACTTGGGGAAAGGGGGAACGAGCTTTACGTTTCAGAGTCATGAATTTCATCTGAACTAGGAGTGGCGTAAGTGGTCGAGTGGCGCCGGCCCAGCCTTATTATATTGGCCCAAATGGTCAGGAAGTTCCGCTAAGACGGTCCATTCCTTAGGAGTCCAGTGTTCGGTTGACAAGTAAATCCAACAGGTTCTCCTCTTGTTATTCCTAGTGGACTAACAATGAGATTTACAGAAGGGGGGTTGAATGTAAATCTCAAAACCTTTTCAAGTTTTGAGCAGTTTTAAAGGCTTTGTGTTCAAGATAAACAAGTGTGTGAATTGCTTTAAGCTAATACAGACATATATATATTCAAGCACTAATGTAAAGAACACAACAGACCTTAAAAACTTTTCTGGTGGATTGTTGTTCCACCAGAGATGGTATTTCAGAAAATCTGTGATTCTTGATGTTGATCACAGCTGCGTCCTAGTACAAACTAGATAATTTTTCTCTCAAGATTTTTCTAAACAGCACTGGAAAAATTCTCATCTAATTACTAGCTGCTACTTGGTTTATATATCACCAAGTGTACAAGTGAAGACAAAGATAAAAATACAATAAAAAAAATAAGTTCTCCACTTGTTTCTTCTCCATATCACTCAAGTACTTTGTTGACTATTGCCTCTTTGTACTAGAGTAGAACGGCTGCTTTTTCTGATGTTCCTGAAATTAGGCTTCCACATTTCAGTTATCTCTGTCAACCCATGTGCCTCTGTCTGCTGTTACAACTACCACTTATCAACTGCTATTTAACAGAACATCCGTTGAAGCCTTCATCCGTTGATGGCTTTATCCGTTGATGTGTTAGCAGTTGAAGCTCTATCCGTTGAAGCTTTAGAGACATCCGTTGAAGCTTTGTTTCTCATCCGTTGAAGGTCTTTAAGATATCCGTTGATACCACTTCATTTACACAAAATTACAAGGCATGAAATATTTACAATTGGCCTTCCTATTTGCATATCTTCTAGTAGTCAACATGACTTATATTTTCTCTCAACTTCTAAGAATTATATCTTAAATACAGAGACTGAAATGTGCTACAACACTAGACTTATTTCTAAGTAAAGCTGCACCATCAACGGATAGCCAAAGTGGTCTTATCCGTTGAGGCTACAAACACTAAACTTCTACTTAAGTATTTTATTAAACATATCATCAAACTAATGCACATATATTCCTAACAATCTCCCCCTATTGATGTCTATAAGAATTGTAGACATAAATTCAGGGTTAACTTGATGATAACAAAACACTTAACAAATATATGAATTGAAACTAAGTAGAAATTTAAAAGTGCTGCAAAAGTGTATGTACTAGGAGGTAATTGAAGATTTACAGAATTTCCAAGGGTGCTCCTTTAGTCTGAGCAAATCATCTTTTTCTTCTTTGTTCCCTTGTTTTCTTTCCTAGCCCTTTGTCATTTTCCTCAATTTGGAGTTGGAGTTGTCTGTAGAATTCAGCTTCATCTTCATCACTGATATCCAACTTAGATTGCATTTCCTTGAGAGTTTCATTGCTGGCAATCTTGAGTTGGTCTTCAAGTCTGAAAAATCTTCTGACTCCTTTATCATCTCTAAATTCCATCAACCAATGAGGTGATTTTTGGATTGTAATTCCCCTTTCTTGAATGAGTAAAGTTCTGGGCAAAGCATTGGGCTCCCTCCAAGTTTTCCTTATGTTGGCAATCTTGTTGAGAATTTCAGTCTTGGCAGTCCTGGTAAAGCCAGAATCCTTTTGTATGGCTGAAAAGACTCTGATCAAGGTAGAGTAGCCTTCATTCAGAATCCTGTAGAGAGGCCATGTTCTTTCCCCAGCTTATTTGTATTTGAACACCAATCTCTCTGGTAGCTGTCTGTAGGCAGCTATTCCCCTTACATCCTCCAGCTCATCCAGATAGAGTTCAATGTCTGAAATTTCTTTTATGTCACAGATGTGAACATAACCATCTTTAGAAATGGGTGGCTTAGGCTTAGGTTTTTGTTTTTGAGTGAATTTCTTAGAGGTTAGGGGAGGTGTAGATTTGGATTTTCTTTTCTGTTTCTTTGGTAGTGGAAGAGTGGTTAAAAAGGTAGGCAATTTGATGGTGTCCCAATCAATAGGTTCCTCTTTTGGGATGATTAGTTCACCATGGATGTTTATAGTGGGATCAGCAACACAAGGTTCAGGTATGGAAGGTAGTGGTTTAGATATTGATTTAGTTTCTTCAGTGTTATCTTCACTCCTTCTATGTGCCTTGGCCTTTCTTCTGTTTCCCTTCTGCCATTCCTCTCTTTCCTCCACACTCTCACCAAATATACACCCAAAAACCTCATCTAGGTTTGCAATCTTGTCTTCACCCCTGACTTCAATTCCTTTCTCTCCTTCAACTTGACTTGACTTTAGCTGTTGTTCAAGCTTTGCTTGTGCTCTTTTGTCAGCCTTGAGTTTTTCAGCTTCTTTCTTCAACCTTTTGGTTTCTTCCCTCTTGGCCTTTGGAAATTTGGGATGTCCTTGCATCACACAGATACTCTTTCCCTCTCTAAAGATAATGGCCATTTTCATTCTTTCAACTATGTCCTTGGTCTCCTTGTGCTTTTTGATGTTAGCACCCAAAACTTTGTCTTCATCAGGCTTTGGAAGAGGAAAGTCCACTTCTTTCATCTGAGCAAAGTCTAGGGGGTTCTTTGTGGAGTCCTTACTGGATCTAGTGTTGGGCTTGAGAACTATAGGTTTTAGATTCTTGAAAGAAGTCTCTCCAACCTTATTCCTCCTTTCTGGCTTGTGCTCCATAATGATTGGTTCAACCTTTGTGCTATGTTTCACATATATTGATTTATCTTGTGTTGAGCCAAACATTTGTTGCACCCTTTCATCAATTCTCCTCCTTCGCTCTTTCACTTGAATTTCAGCTGCTGCTAGCTGGATTAGGTCAATTCCATCAGGCTTTCCTTTGATTTACATAATTGGAGAAGTAGTGATGGCAGGAACTAGCACTTTAGATATCTGGATTTTTGTAGATGGCTCTCCTTCCCCTTCCCTTTTTCTCTCCCCCTTTTTGTTATCATCAAGGAGAGGGGTCAAGCCTTGTGCCTTTGCCAGCTGCATAAGTAGACTTGTTTGAGATTGTTGGTTGTGAAGAATGCTGGCCACAGAGTTTTCAATAACTTGGACTCTGTCTTCTAACTTAGCCAGCCTCTTTTCAGTATTTGAATCCTTTTTCAATCTCAACAATAAGTCCTTCATTGTACCATAGGGCATGACTGAATCCAATTTTTCAGAATTGTAGGATTTCAAGTCAGCAATATCCTTCTTGAGTTCATCCACACTCAGATTCTGTCTTACTTGCTGCAACTTCATGAGATGCAGTGAGTCCAGGTGAGCTGTAAGGATTGCCTTGGTACCAGCATGTGAAGTTTTCTGAATGGCCTGTTGGATAGTACTGATTTGTTTAACTAAGGAGACATTGAATTGCCCTGTTGTAGACTCCTTTGTCAAGGCCCATTCAGGTAAATTTGGAATAGAACTAGGGCTTTCATCTCCCCCTAAGTTCATGCTTCCATCAAAAGAAACAGAGTCATCATCATCAGAATTTACTCCAAATTCCTCAGATGGCTCACCAGCTGTAGAAGGCATCTTGTTAATAGCAACTTTATCCCTTTGAAGAGATTCTGTTGTATGTACTAGATGTAGTGTCTTTTCTGCCTCCTCATTGCCCTGAGCAGCCAACAACTGATAGGCTGACACAGGATGAGTAAAAGTGTCAGCATCCAAGGAAATGTTATCAATTACAGCTTTGTAATGTTGCTGAAATTGTCTTTTCTTTTCAGCATCATCCACAATCATTGACTCACTAGCAATGGCTGGATCCACCCTTATATCTGCTGTACTTGCCTTTCTCTCTTTTTCTCTATATTCTTGCATCAGGGGCTCCCCCTGGCTCACACTCCTCACTTCCTCACCTTCACCTACTAAGGTAGTACTCCTCTCACTTACTTTTGCCATGCTGGAAGAAATAGCATGCATATTTGAGCTCTCAATCTCTCCTTTTGCCTGGGTGCAACCCAGCCTCTCACTCAAATTGTCACTCCCTTCCCTCAGTCCTAGAAGTGATTGTACAGTAATCATGTCTTCTACACTTGGAATTGTTTCAGTTGTGTGTGTAGAGACTACCAACGGATATGAAATAGCCGTTGAAGGTGACACTGATGGTATCAACGGATAACTGCTGTTAAGCTTATCCGTTGAAGAACAACCACTTGTCAACGGATGAGTGATATCCGTTGAAGAAGGAAAAGAAGTAGAAATTGAAAGTGATATAACTGTTGAATCTGTGTGGATTGATTTGAGTTTTGGTGACACAGATCCTTCAATTACATCTGAAAGAATTTGCGGGTGATCCAACAAATCATCTAAAAGATGATGATCACCTGTATTTGAGTGGGGCTCCTCCCTGAGTTGTAAAGAGGGAGAATCAGGAATTGATGGGAATAACATATCCACATCCAGAGATGGTGATGAAGTGTGTTGTGATTGATGTGTGTTAATTGTGAGAGAATGGGGCTGTGACTCCACATTTTTTGGAGCCACATCAAACTGAGTTTGAGAAGGCATAGATACAGATGGATGTATATGTGCAGTGTGTGCACCCTGTGTAGAAGATTGGGTTCTAGCCCTCTTTCTTCTAATAAAAGCTTTTGTTGGTGAGTGTTTGGCTTCTTTGTCCCTCCCTCGTTTGTTCTGTGTTCCTGGTTGGGAACTATTTTCAATAGTTACATCCTTTTGGGAGAATGCAGCTAGGGATGTGCTAGTAACCTTTTCAACCACCACAGCTTTTTGAGAAACTGTGGCTTGGCTAGCTTGGGAAACACTTATCTCTCCTTCCTTATCCTGGGGGTTTCTTTGATGTTCACCCCTCCCCTCACCACTCACACCCTGTTCACTCCCCTCAGGGTTAAGGGTAGGTGTTACAACTATTGTCTTTTGAGAAACAACAGAGGTGGTTTTCTTTGTCTTTGATTTTGAAAGTTTAGTTTTGGTGACCTTGGTAGGAATCTGTTGGGGTATTGTCACAGATTCCATGGGCACACTAGAAGATAAAGAAATAGAGGGGTTGGAAGAAGTAGGAGTTGTAGAAACAATTACCTCACTTACCTGAGGTGCATCCATGATTGATAAATATACCAATGGTACACTGCTGATGAGATCCATTCTCAATAAATCTGCAAGAACTCTTTTCTCTTGTGCCCAACACTTGAGTTTGTTATTCTCATTGGTTATGACCAAACCTTCAGCAACATGGTTAGCCAATAACATAAAGAATCTAGCATAATAGATGTTATTAGGTCTATTAGCTTTGTTACCTAATCTAGTACCCAATTCTAGAATAACATAATTGCTAAAGCTAAAATACCTATCAGAAACAAGCATATAGAGCATATTAACAAGAGATGAAGTTATGACATCAAAATTACTAATTTTCCCAGAGAAAACCTTGATAAAGGCATCCCCAAGAAAACTCCATTCTTTCCTAAGGCCTTTTCTTTTAATACTCCCTAAACTAGCAGAGTTAAGAGAATAACCTATGGAATCTAACATGCTGGATACATCATTATCAGTGTGTGGTGTCATGGCATTGTTCTCAGGCAATTTAAAACATGCTAGTAAATCATCACAGTTAATACAGTGATTTTTACCTTTGAGAGTGAAAGAGATGGTCATATCTATGGAGTTGAACTCAGCAGTTGTCCAAATCTCCTCAACTACTTCACAATAAATCGTTGGGGCTTCCAGCATTGCATAGCTAAGTTTACAGTTTTTGATGAAGTCCATCATTTTGTGATAATCTGAGTGGGCTTCATTCTTTGCTACCAAAGCTATGAAATTGTTCTTCTCATAGATGAACCCAGATTGAGACATAATTTTTACTACTGGTGCCATTGTTGTAAGTAGAAATTGCAGAGAATAACTTGAAGGTTTTGCAGAGAGTAAATGGTAAAAGCTTTGAAGTTTCAAGAAAGTGTAAAGTAAAAATTGAAAATCAGAAGGGCTTTTATACTTTCTCAAATTAAAAAGCATAAATAAAAGATTAAACAATAAATATATGTAAGTGAGTTTCAGCCGTTTAAGAATAAACTGTAAGTATTCTAAAAACTACCTTTAAAACAAATACATACAGCTGTATGTATGAGTATCAACGGTTAAGAAAATAGAATCAACGGCTGTAAGACACCTGAATCGACTGGTATGACATTTCAACGGATAAAGTAAATTGTCATCCGTTGAAAAGTACTACAGTTTTATCCGTTGACGGATAAAAAATCCAGAAATTTATATGTCTTTCAACGGATAATGAACATCCGTTGATGGAACAATTTTGACTTTCAACAGATAGGAAATACCCGTTGAAGGAATAATATGTGTTAAAAAGTCAAATTTGTTCTAGCAACTAATACATTTCAGGCTTCAATTCAAATTGCAATTAGGACATAAATTTTATGAGTAATTAAGCATACCTAGCTCACTTACCAATCTTGTGAATGTTGATTCATCAAGTGGCTTGGTAAATATGTCTGCAATTTGTTGTTCACTTGGAACAAAATGTAGTTCCACTGTACCATTCATGACATGCTCTCTGATGAAGTGGTACTTGATATCAATGTGCTTGGTCCTTGAGTGCTGCACAGGATTCTCTGTTATGGCTATGGCACTTGTGTTGTCACAAAAGATAGGAATTCTATCAACATGAAGTCCATAATCAAGGAGTTGATTCCTCATCCATAACACTTGAGAGCAGCAACTTCCAGCAGCAATGTATTCAGCCTCAGCTGTAGAAGTAGAGACTGAATTTTGCTTTTTGCTAAACCATGATACAAGCTTGTTTCCCAGGAATTGGCAGGAGCCTGTTGTACTTTTCCTGTCTATTTTGCAACCTGCATAGTCTGCATCTGAATAACCAATTAGATCAAAGCCAGATTCTCTAGGATACCAAATACCTAAATTTGGTGTACCCTTGAGATATCTGAAAATCCTCTTGATAGCAATTAAGTGAGACTCCCTAGGATCAGCTTGAAATCTAGCACACAGACATGTAGCAAACATTATATCTGGTCTACTGGTAGTTAAATATAAAAGTGAACCAACCATGCCTCTATAACTTGTAATGTCCACAGACCTTTCAGTCTTATTCAATTCAAGTTTGGTGGCAGTGGCCATGGGAGTTTTTGTAGATGAACATTCCATTAAGTCAAACCTTTTTAGAAGATCATGAATATATTTAGTTTGACTAATGAAAATTCCATCACTAACTTGTTTAACTTGTAAACCAAGAAAATAGGTTAGTTCTCCCATCAGGCTCATTTCATACTTACTTTGCATTAGCTTAGCAAACTTTTTGCAAAGTTTATTATCTTTAGAACCAAATATTATATCATCTACATAAATTTGAACAAGTATACTAGAGCCATTAACATTCCTAAAGAAGAGAGTTTTATCAACAGTACCTCTAGTGAAGTGATTCTCTAAAAGGAATTTTGATAGGGTTTCATACCAGGCTCTAGGTGCTTGCTTCAGTCCATAGAGTGCTTTCAACAGATAATACACATAGTCTGGAAAATTTGGATCTTCAAACCCCGGAGGTTGACTTACATAGACTTCTTCCTCCAATTTCCCATTTAGAAATGCACTCTTGACATCCATTTGATAGACTTTGAAATTGGCATGGGCTGCATAGGCTAGAAAAATTCTGATGGCTTCAAGTCTTGCAACAGGAGCATATGTTTCATCAAAATCTATTCCCTCTTGTTGAGAATAGCCTTTAGCAACCAATCTGGCTTTATTCCTTATGACAATGCCATTTTCATCCATCTTGTTTCTGAATACCCATTTTGTGTCAATAGGACTCTTGTTCTTTGGTTTGGGTACCAGCTTCCAAACTTTGTTTCTCTCAAATTGGTTCAGCTCTTCCTGCATAGCTAATATCCAATCTGGATCCAATAAAGCTTCTTCCACTTTCTTAGGTTCCTCCTGAGATAGAAAACTACTATACAGACATTCATCTTGAGTAGCTTTTCTTGTTTGCACTTTAGAAGATGCATCACCAATGATCAGTTCAAAGGGATGATTCTTGGTCCATTTCCTTTGAGGTGGAAGTTGTGCTCTAGATGAGGTGGCCTCAGTATTGTCATGATGTGAGATAGAGTGTTGATTAGTTGAAACTCCCCCTGAGTTGTTGGTTCTTTGCAGGGAATTTGGAGTTCTATCAACTGATGATGTAAATCGATTATCCGTTGATGAACTATGATCAACGGATGCTTCATTTTATACTTCAACGGATGATGCACTATGTCTTTCAACGGATACTGCATTGCCTCTATCAACGGATGCAGAATTTTGTGCATTATCCAAGGGCATATTTTGAATCCCTTTTGAAGTGTCATCTCCATCAATCTCCTCTTCACTATCATCACAATATATCTCAATGTTGTCAAATTTGAGTCTCTCATTATGTCCCTCATCTGTTAGTCCATCAATCTTTTCATCATCAAACACAACATGCACAGATTCCATAACAATGTTGGTTCTTAGATTGTAGACCCTATAAGATTTTCCAGCTGAGTAACCAACAAATATCCCTTCATCAGCCTTTGCATCAAACTTCCCTTTATGGTCAGATTGATTTCTCAGTATAAAGCATTTACATCCAAAGACATGAAGAAAGTTTAGAGTTGGTTTTCTTCTCTTGAACAACTGATAAGGAGTCATGCCTTTAGTTTGATTGATCAAAGAAATATTCTGAGTGTAGCAGGCACAATTAACAGCTTCAACCCAGACATATGTTGGTAACTTTGATTCTTCAAGCATTGTTCTGGCAGCCTCAATCAAAGATCTGTTCTTTCTTTCAACTACCCCATTTTGCTGAGGTGTTCTTGGAGCTGAGAACTCATGCATGATTCCATTTTCTTCACAGAGCAGCCTTATTGACAAATTCTTGAACTCAGTTCCATTGTCACTCTAGATATTCCTAACCTTCAAGTTAGGATGATTATTGACTTGCCTGATGTGATTGATAATGATTTCACTTGCTTCATCCTTTGATCCAAGAAAATAGACCCATGAAAACTTTGATAAATCATCTACAATCACTAAGCAATATCTTTTTCTTGCAATTGACAATACATTGACTGGTCCAAACAAATCCATATGTAGCAGCTGTAATGGTTCATCAATTGTTGTTTCAAGCTTCTTTTTGAATGATGCTTTCCTTTGTTTGCCTTTCTGACAAGCATCACACAAACCATCTCTTGAGAATTCAACAAGAGGAATTCCTCTAACTAAGTCCTTTTTGACTAGATCATTCATTGTCTTGAAATTCAAATGGGATAGCTTCTTGTGCCATAGCCAACTTTCAACTGGATTTGCTTTGCTGAAGAGACAAGTAATAGATTCTGCATCTGTAGAGTTGAAGTCAGCTAAGTACACATTTCCTTTTCTAACTCCAGTTAGAATCACTTTGTTGTCTTTCTTACTGGTGACAACACAGACTTCTGAATTGAAGGAAATTGTATTCCCTCTATCACATAGTTGACTGATGCTCAGTAAGTTGTGCTTGAGACCATCAACTAATACAACTTCATCAATGATGACATTCCATGTTGAAATCAAGCCATATCCCATAGTAAACCCTTTGCTGTCATCTCCAAAGGTTATGCTAGGGCCAGCTCTCTCCTTAAACTCAGTGAGCAGGGAGAAATCTCCTGTCATGTGTCTTGAACAACCACTGTCCAAGTACCATAGATTTCTTCTTTTTCCCTGCACACCATAAAATCAATCAAGTTGATTTTGGTACCCAAGTTTCCTTGGGTCCATTTTTGTTAGCCTTTCTCCCTGACTTCATTCCTCCTGCGTCCTTAGACTTAGGTAACTTTGAGTCAACCTTGATCTTAGATATAGTTGGTTGAGGTGTAGGGTTAGTCACAGAATCATTTAGTACATTTGGAATTTGATAAGGCATGGATTGTGCAAGCATGTTATTCCATATTGGCATATTGTATGGCATTTGAGGCATACTAAATGCAGCAAGATAAGGATTGTTAAAATATGGCATGTTTGCAAAATGTGCATAAGGATTCTGTTGAGACATAACAGGCATAGCATGCAGAGGTGATGCAGACATATTAGGCATGGAAGAGGGTACAGGTATGGGAGTTTTCTTAATAGATTTGCAATTAGCAGATAGATGATTAACACTACTACAATGCACACAGCTTTTTCTAGGAGCATACTTATCAGGTGTGTAATTGTTATGTTTGTTAACCCCTACCTTCCCATTTCTATTAGATTTCCTTTTAGTTTCCTTTTTATCCTCAACCACTTTGAGCCTATTCATTAACTGTTCTAAGGTCATGTGTCCTATATTCACCTTACTGAAATCTTTGGATGTGCTTGCTTCTCCTTTGACAAAGTTCTTGGAAGTTGAACCAAACTTTTTGTTGAGTTTCTTTAGATTTTCACTTTTAGAAACATCTGCCTGTTTTAATTGAGGAACCTTCAACGGATGCTCCTTTTCTTCCTTCAACGGATAACTTTCATCATCCGTTGATTCCACATCCGTTGACAGCCCATCAATTAATTCCAGTTTCTTTTTGTTTTTATCCCAGGCAGTCTCACAGAATGATTCAATTCCTTGGACCTTGGAAATTTGAGCACTACCATCCCTAGATGTCTTCCAGGCTTTAATCACCTCTTGCTCTCTCTCTAATTGATTGGAAAATATTTCTACTTTCTTAACAGATTCAGCTAGTTCATTTTCAACAGATATACAATGTAGCTTAGTTTTCTCTAGGTCAATCAACTTATCTTCTAACACAGCATTTCTATTACTTAAAAACAGATTGTTCTCTTTAATCCTACTATTTTCTTTAGCAAGAGATTTAAGAGAAACACGCAAATAATACAATTCAGTAGACATGTCATTAAAAGCATCATTGCACTCTTCTTTAGTAAGCTGTGTTAAATCAGTAGTGATTACCTGGTTGCTTGATGAACTAACTTCATTTTCCTCAGAATCAGCCATGAGAGCCAAGTTGACATATTCCACATATTCATCCTCTTCTTCTCCATCAGCTGCCCAGTCTTTTTCTTGAGTAATGAAAGCCCTCTCCTTTTGCTTGAGCAGATCAAAATATTTCTTTTTGTAATCTACTTGGTCAAATTTCTTCTTTTCAGAAGTTGGCTTTCTGCACTCACTTGCAAAGTGTCCACTTATACCACAATTGAAACACTTGAACTTGGATTTGTCCACCATGTTCTTATGAGGTTTAGTGGCTCTAGTGTTTTTCCTAAATTTCATCTTTACAAATCTCCTGGACAGAAATGCAAGATGCTCATCAATACCATCAAAGTCATCTTGGCTGGAGTTGTCTTCATTCTCAGCAACTTGCTCCTTACCCTTGCTTGATTCTGATTTGCTTGTGCCATCTTTGGAGTTTGATGTAGATCTCACAGTTTCTTGTCTGCATTCTTTCTCATTTTCAGCTACCAAGGGAACTGAGCCTCCTTTCTTTCTTCCCTTCTCCAATACCTCATCCTGTTCCAGCTCTAGTTCATAAGTCTTCAAGATTCCATATAATCTTTCAAGAGTGAAGTCCTTATAATCTTGAGAGTTTCTCAAGGAGACAGTCATGGGTTTCCATTCCTTTGGCAAGGATCTTAAAAATTTAAGATTTGAATCCTTCACCTGGTACACTCTACCATACATCTTCAGTCCATTCAACAGCTTTTGGAATCTATTGAATGTGTCATTTAAAGATTCATTTTCTTCAAAATGAAAATACTCATACTGTTGAATGAGAAGCTGCATTTTGTTTTCTTTAACTTGTTCTGTACCTTCACACAGTAGCTGAACTGTGTCCCAAACCTCTTTGGCAGTTGTGCAATTTATCACATTATCAAACATATCCTTGTCAAGGCCATTAAACAAAATGTTCATAGCCTTCTTATCCTTGTGGACTTCTTCTGTGTCTTCCATTGTCCATTCTGCTCTAGGTTTTGGAATGGATTGACCAACAGCAATTGTGGCCGTAGCAACTGTGGCTACTTTGTGGGGAATGTGAGGACCATTCTCAATGCAGTTTACATAACCTTCATCTTGGGAGAGTAGATGAAGGTGCATTTTCACCTTCCAATGGTGATAACTGTCTTTGTCAAGAACTGGGATTTTTACTCCAATATCCTTCTTACTCATCTTTGTTAGTTTCCAAGATCTTTAAACTCTTTGTGTGTCAAGAGCTTGCTCTGATACCAATTGTTATTCCTAGTGGACTAACAATGAGATTTACAGAAGGGGGGTTGAATGTAAATCTCAAAACTTTTTCAAGTTTTGAGCAGTTTTAAAGGCTTTGTGTTCAAGATAAACAAGTGTGTGAATTGCTTTAAGCTAATACAGACAGATATATATTCAAGCACTAATTTAAAGAACACAACAGACCTTAAAAACTTTTCTGGTGGATTATTGTTCCACCAGAGATGGTATTTCAGAAAATCTGTGATTCTTGATGTTAATCACAGCTGCGTCCTAGTACAAACTAGATAATTTTTCTCTCAAGATTTTTCTAAACAGCACTGGAAAAATTCTCATCTAATTACTAGCTGCTACTTGGTTTATATATCACCAAGTGTACAAGTGAAGACAAAGATAAAAATACAATAAAAAAAATAAGTTCTCCACTTGTTTCTTCTCCATATCACTCAAGTACTTTGTTGACTATTGCCTCTTTGTACTAGAGTAGAACGGCTGCTTTTTCTGATGTTCCTGAAATTAGGCTTCCACATTTCAGTTATCTCTGTCAACCCATGTGCCTCTGTCTGCTGTTACAACTACCACTTATCAACTGCTATTTAACAGAACATTCGTTGAAGCCTTCATCCGTTGATGGCTTTATCCGTTGATGTGTTAGCAGTTGAAGCTCTATCCGTTGAAGCTTTAGAGACATCCGTTGAAGCTTTGTTTCTCATCCGTTGAAGGTCTTTAAGATATCCGTTGATACCACTTCATTTACACAAAATTACAAGGCATGAAATATTTACAATTGGCCTTCCTATTTGCATATCTTCTAGTAGTCAACATGACTTATATTTTCTCTCAACTTCTAAGAATTATATCTTAAATACAGAGACTGAAATGTGCTACAACACTAGACTTATTTCTAAGTAAAGCTGCACCATCAACGGATAGCCAAAGTGGTCTCATCCGTTGAGGCTACAAACACTAAACTTCTACTTAAGTGTTTTGTTAAACATATCATCAAACTAATGCACATATATTCCTAACACCTCTACATGTAGAAAATGGTGGGGTTGCACTACTATGACTGATCATCATAAGTGGTCTTCCTGGCACGGCAAACTCCCGTAATGAGTTCATCATCCAATTGGATATTTCTGCAACACTACCCAGAGCACTTTGATAGAAAGGCTACAATTGGGTGATTGTTGAGTGTTGGCAGGGTCGAGTTTTCAAAATGATGTTTGCATCAAATGAAGTATCTCGTAACTTCATTTTATTTTGATGATATTGTAAAGATTGATTCTATACAAGTTTTGTCTTGTAGCTTAATCTATGGGATGAACTAATTATAACTTGAACGGTGGTAGTTCAAGTAGTATTCAGAAAAGATATAAGTATATTGGAGTATCTTGTAACTTCATCTTTTAAACTTATATCTAGTAAATGATTATCTTATGCATGACAGAGATTTTCAGAAAAACGTTGAGACAAGGTTAGATATATGAGATCACCTTGCAACGATAGTTTTATACAGTTATAAACTAGAACTCTGTGTATATTATGCATGGAAGAGGACTTCCAAGATTTTGAAAAGTATATATGTATATATACTGAATATTTTGTGACTTCATCGCATTAAGATATCAAACTTGGTTCATTTCTTTTGACCAAGACTTTCATGAGTACTATGAGAAGGCTCATATATTATTAATCATTATACATATTATTTTGGTGGGCTTGCTGCTCACCCTTGCTTTCTTCTTTCATCACACAACAACAGATAGAAAAGATGAACAGGATCAAGCTCCCGATTTGCAAGCGATTAGGAAACGTTCCGCAGTTTCCTATAGGCGTTGATGTCGCTGTAGCTGAGGTAGGAACTACCAATAGGCTAGGCTTTCAACTTTTGATGTACCAGACTTATGTATCTTTATCAATTGTAATAATGGCAAAGAAATGTAAATTTATTTAGAAACCTGTTTAAGGTGTATTGGCATAGAATTGTGGAATAAAACGACTTGTGATTATTTTTGGATATTCATCTCTGAGATTATAACTTGTGATGTGTGTGTTTATTGTGGGGTCACAATACAGAGTAGTTGATTATTTATTAAGATTGGGTGTTATTAAGGGAAATGGAACTCGTGACAACCCGGATCCCCGACCCCGAATTTGGGGGTGTTACACCATGGCTTCAAGCCTTGCTGGAATCTCTTAGCTTTCTT
Source organism: Apium graveolens (assembly GCF_009905375.1). Taxonomy (NCBI): domain Eukaryota; kingdom Viridiplantae; phylum Streptophyta; class Magnoliopsida; order Apiales; family Apiaceae; genus Apium; species Apium graveolens. Next base: position 120,978,127 of record NC_133649.1, read on the forward strand.
TCTATCGGTATCAACATACGACGGCACATACCTTGACAATTCCTCAAATTTCCCCTCATAATCTGTTACCGACATGTTCCCTTGCTTTAATTCTAAAAACTTCAGCTCCATTTGATCCTGAACAAACTGAGGAAAATACTTTTCTAAAAACAATTCCTTAAACCTTTCCCAAGTAATAACATCTGTGCTTTCCAATGTCTTCACCATCTCCCACCAATAGGTGGCCTCATTCTTCAGATAGTAACTTGCAAATTCAACCTTCTGCCCCTCTTTCACTTTTACCAAGGCAAATGCCTTTTCTATTTCCTTTAACCAGACATTTGCTTCAATTGGCTCTAAGGAACCCTTGAATTCTGGTGGGTTTACTGCCTGAAAAGTTTTGAAAGTTACCTGGGGATTGGTCTGTCTCTGCTGTTGTTGTGCCAGGTGAACTGTTTATTGGGCCAGGATTTGAAGAATCTGGGCTATTGCTGGGTCCATGGGTCCTGGGTTCACATTCTGGTTTGTATCATCTTGGTTGTTATTGTTGTTGTTGTTGGTTTCTTCATTCTGGGTGTTGGTGCGGGTATTTCTTCTGGGAGGCATTTTCTGTAAAGAATCAATCAATTTATTTAGCTTTTGAATCAAATCTTTGTATAAAAGAAAAGTTTTGTAAAATAGGAATATCTCTTTTTGAAAACAGTTCTAACTAAGTAAATTGCATGCTTCTTTACAGAATATAAATAGTTATGGAAAACAGGGTACATGGTATCACAGGGTATACTGGTGCAATAAAGTAAATGACAGTGTTGGAAAGGAAAAAGGTACTGATATATAGATCAAAAGTTTTAGGTAGTACAAGCGTAAAAACGCTTCGAAAGTAAAAGCAAAAAGGGCACAATAACCTACTCACTTGTCAACATCGCTAGTTTATAAATACAACTCAAAAGTCTACTGATACACACTACACGCTACTGTACATACTACATAACCATAACAACACTGCTCAGCATCTCCATCTCAGAATCTCTGGCTCATGGCAAATCTGGACCTCCTATCTCCTCAAGCTCCTCTAGAACCCACTTAGCCCACTCCACTAGGAAATCAGGGGTGATGTCCTCATGTGTAGCCTCAACAATCCTCACAGCAACTGCTCTACGAAACGCCTGGCAGCCTCTCCCTAAGTCGCCTCTCACCACTCCCCATCTCTCTGGTACGCATGATATGCAATGACTCCTAGATCTGACCCTGTAGGAATCGCTGCTCCATAAGGCAAGCCTCAAACTGATGATATGGGACAGGATAGGAAGAGAACTGGAAAGGTACTCCTGTGACTGAATGGCTAGTAAAGCCTGAATCAGCAGGTGGGGGTCCTCTGACAGGTGGCCTCATGCCTGGAGGTGGAATAGCCTGCAATGGTACGGGCTGCAACACCGGTGGAGGTAGAATAGCCAATACTGGTGGAATAACAGGATGTGGATCCGATGCTGGTGCTCCAACTGAAGGCTCTGAGTGATCAGCTGATACGGGAATAAAAGAGTCGGCCATCTCTGCTATCTGAAATCATATCGTAATATAAGAATCTTGTACCACGACACAAACTATACTAATACCGGTTATACTATAACACTCAACCTCTCGACGTTCTATCATCCTATACCTTACTTCTAATCCTATCCCTCTACCCATTCCCATCAACCTAGGCTTGTGTCAGTGACTTATAACCTGTAGCTCTGATACCAAACCTGTGGCGCCCTCCAAACCCGGGTCAGAAATTTGGGGTCCACACACACAACTTAATTATAACCTGCTTATAACAATAATAAAGATAATAATAATATATGTAGTGACCCTACTTACCAACCACCACGGATCGCAACAGGTTAAAGTATGCACACAAGCCAAACACACTAATGTATTACAAACGGTTCAAATCCGAACTATTTCAAACTCAAACTGAGTATTAAACATTATTACAAACTTTTACAACTTAAATTATCCCAAAAGAAGCCTACTAGCTCAGCTTTCTCAACCTGAACCCCTAGCTCTTGCACTAGACTGGGGATCCTCGCTACCAACTGGTTCCTTTTTTACTGGAAAGAATATAAACAACATCGCACAAATGAGCTAACTAGCTCAGCAAGTCATAATGACAAAACTGAGAATAATGATCATCAGGTGAATATGATTATGATATCAAGTGAACCATGGATTATGATTTAGAATTGGATATTATACTTTTAATTTAAAAACCAAGGTTAGGCTGCTGATCAGTCACGCACTAACCCCGAGCAAGGCACACAGCATTGCTCTAACTACTGGATCCAAGGCACACATTGGCCTAACTTGACCATTATATGGTCTGACCACGAATCTGGTCCATAATTTTATAAAAACAATCCAATTCTAACATAATAACAGAATATACAATAATAAACAATAACCGAAATCATTAACAACAATAAATGTTTAACAATGAAAGGGTTTCAATCCTTGTAAGGATCAATAAGGCAATTTAAAAGCTTGGATGCTGGGTAATGAAAGAATTGGATAACAAAGGAATCAACATTTCATGGTTTCAAAGATTTGGGCTTTCAAAGCATAGGATACAATGATTGAATGTACAAGTAATTCAGTTCAGTGTTTGGGATTTTGTTTACATGTATTTGTGGAGTAATATCGTATACTTGAGATTTGTGTTTAGGTATACAACAATCAATGGTCTAGAAAGAATAAGGTTTATGGCTCAAGAACAATAACTGGAATCAGAGTTTAGGTTTCAGTGCTCCAAAGCACTTGCAGTATCAATCTGACTATTAAATACTATAGTATCTCAAGAAAGTTCAGAACACTTGCCTGATATTAGCTTACTACACTGCACTCGCTTCCAATCACAAGCGTCTTACTCCTCAACTATTTGTTTCCCTTTCCTACATCTTGCCTCTTTTGCTCACATATCATAAGCATCTATCAATAATTTACTCATGGAATTCTATTCAACACATACTTCTATCTACCCTTCGTTTTTCCCAAATCCGATTAACGGATTGAAAGTTATGCGATAATCCAGTAAACACCGAATATATAGACCGATAGTCAATTAACAAGTCACATATAGCACATAATACATCACGTAATCAAAGATATATTATTTATAAAGAAGTCTCGGGTCATAAATAGGCTTTCTGGTATTTAAAATGATTTTTAAAACATTTTTCGGAATTAAAACGGGTCGTTGGATCAATTTCGGGTTAATAAACAGGGTTCGGTTGGCCAATTCTGGCTCCGAAATAATTTTAGAATAATTATCGAGCCTTGGAAATAATTTAGAATAATATTTTAAAGCTCGAAACTATTTTTCAGAATTTTTAAATCATTTTTAAATAATTAAATCTAATTAAATAATTAATTAAAATCAATTAATAATTAATTAAATCAATTAATCAATTAATTTTCGAATTAATTGACCAATTAATCAATTAGAAATTAACTGGAATTAATTAACTAATTAATTTAGATTTATTTGTGAATTAGATTTATTTGTGAATTAAAAATAATTTTTAGAATTAAAATAATAATTTTTTAGAATTTTCAAAAATTAAAAACGATTTTTTATAATAAAAATAAATAGGAAATATGATTTTTAAACATTTTTAAAATAGAAATCCAATTTTTGCAAAGTCTGGAAACTACAGGGACCAAACTGCATCGTTTTCAAAATTATAGGTACTAAACTGTAATTTTCCAGGGGGGTCGCCGGAAAATAGTCGGGGATGGCCGGAGAACACGTTCCAGGGATGCTCAGGCCACCATCACCTCCAGATCACATCTACACAACACCAGGAACACAACCATGCAATCAATTCATCCTAACAATCCCTGAGTTGGCCGGAATTTGGCCGTGAAATTTTCCAGTTTCCGGCGAACATCGGAAAACTTCAAAACACAACTCCCTTCTCTACAGACCTCGTTGGTTCATGAAACTTATACGACTAGATTGCAAATTTCACAGAGAACACAACCCACTATAACACAACATCAATCTATCACAGAATAAGAAACCCCCAAATTTCAATTAAGAACATTCATACGGGTTATAAACCCTAATTTTAAAATTCGAAAATCAAACTCAATTTTGAACATGTTATTGAACTCCAAATCAGACGTATGACATATGAAAATCATCAGGAAAACAAGCTCTACAACATGCAATCATCAAATCATACAAACAGTCATCCGAACAAAAATTCATATTTTTAATAAAATAAATTCGAAAATAAATAAATTTTTAGAAAAATAACCTTGATTTCTGCAGGTGTATGGATTACAGAATCTGGTAGAGCTCTTCAAGACCTTCAGATTGGTTACTCGAGCTTTCCAAACCGAATCCAATAACACCTCCAAATGCTTGTTTGATTCTTAGAACAGTTTTAGAAAATTAAGGTTTTTCTCTGAAAATTATATAATTATCTTTCTACAAATGATTTTGATACGAAATAAAATACGGTAAAAGGCTATTTATAATTACGGAAAATTAGGATCCCGTTGGATCATTCCGGATATAAAACAGTACGTTTATTTGTAAAAACTGATCCAAACGGTATCGGTTTTCGGGATAATTATCCAAATCAGTACAATTTTTACTGCGGTCTTGGTCTCAGCGCCTGGTTACACGTATTACGAAGTGATAATTGTGATAGTTTAATAAAAAGCTCTCGTTTATCGAAAATACGGGTTTTATTGATTTACCGGAACGAATGTTGTATCGAAAATGCTGCGCCGGGACCCGCGCAGGACAAACCGTATGCCGGATCGAAAAAGTCGAAACATGGAATATGCTCGGAATATTATAATTCGGTTAGAAAGGAGTTCTCGAAAGAGTTTCGGGTTCCAAAAACGTAACAACGGTTAACGTCGGTTGGTTCCCGTTTTAATAAAATAGATTTTAATTACCCGGAAAAAGATTTTAGAAATTTCATATGATTCTTATAAATCCATAAACCAACATAAAAATAATTAGGAAGATATGACAATTATCTATATTTTATTTTGGATATATAAAAATTAAAATACTCAATTAATATATTTTTTGAATATTCAAGTACAGATAATACTTAACAATTAGCTCACAGAATAGATACTGAACACACATAATAATTATATAATAGCAAAAATAATTACACGATATATCCCGGATATTACAGACATCGAGTCCCTTAGAATAAAATAAGTGCGGACTTTTGATCGTCCAAAACATCACCGGGATGATTCCTGGGTTTTCGTTTTAAAACTCCGACCAACTCTCGGTCTTATAATTCATACATCACGCTTATGGTACCGCTAAAATATTCTACGATATATACATCATAACACAATTGTTACGACCGGCATTTTGTGTAATATTATTTGCGAACTTTGTATAATATTTGAATCGATTATAAATATACCTATTTGATTATACACTTGTGTGAATGGAGTTGCTGCATTATAAATTGCTTTACTTAGAATATAAATTTTTTCAAAGCGAAAGTTTTATTAATTGCTCCTATTTTTGATTTATAAAGATTATTCTTTACTATGGAAAATTATCTTTTAAAAATTATTTCATTCACAAATTTCAAAAGTGATCTCATAAAAAATCTAAAAATCCAAGTTATTTTATGGTACAATTTTTATAATTTTTGAACTTTTACTTTATTTTATAAAAAAAGATCTTTGAAAATTAGTTGTTTAGTAATTAGAAAATTACATGAATATCCTTGCTTGCAAATACCCTCCCATTCAACTAAAGGGCTAAAAAGACAATTCCAACCCCACTCACTCTCATTCTACTAGCCAATTTACCTCTTTGTCCTTGCATGCAAATTTACCCAAATTTAGCTAGAAGGTTACTCTTGTCATTTACTAAATACACTCACATTTAGTCAAATCAAAGGCATAAAAACATACACAAGTACCATGAGCACTTCATTTTTCACTACACCATTCCACCCACTCCTTTCTCCTCCCCCTCCCTCTCGGCTCAACCCCCTCTCGGCCCTTCCCATAGCCGAAGCCCCCCATCCCCTTCTTTCTTCATTCTTTCACTCAAACATCCATATTATATTCAAGTAATCTTACTCCCTACATGTTGTTCATATATATTCCAAAAAGTTTAGAGTGAAAAGTTTGACTTTTAATCTTGCATGTCATAGTTTAACTAGAACTCAAAATACAATCTTGATTCTCATGGATTTAAGGTTGCATTATTGAGGGAACTATAAGGAATGGTGAAATTCCAAGTCATAAGAGTGAAGCTCTTTTTTTGAATGGCCATTTCCCTTCCATTTCATTTGGCCATGACCATAAGGGAGCCGAATGAATGGTTCTTAATGGTGTTTTGTTTCCTTGTTCAATTCTTGTATGTTTTCGTGATAATAGTATGAATTTTATAGTGAAACCTTGATGAAACCCTTTGCATGCAAAGTGATCATTTAGTATTAGTCTATGTTAGGCTAGCATGTTGATTTTATGATAAAAATTATTATGGAAATCATATGATTTTGGCTTGTAAAATTCGAAGGCATGCATGCATGAAATCAACTCATGATTTTCGAAAGTTCTTGATCATTTGGATTGATAATTGATAATAGGCTTTAATTTCAGCAGAGTTAAGATATTGATCTTGATTTGTGCTCCTTAGTATGTGTTGTTAATTTGAATATATATGAAGAGGATATAAATTGTTGTTTTCTAAAACTTGATGACTTGTATTTAGTGTAGTATGTTAACTTTTGTTTTTCTATGTTGCACCTTAGGTAAGGATGATCTCCACCTAGCCAATATTGAGTGTAGGAGAGTTAGTTCAGTAGATCACCTTGGTTGAGGTTTGGTTTGGGTTTTGGTTAATGTTTGGTTGGGTTTGTCAAGTAAGAATCTTTGTAAAAGGAGAGCATTGGATTTTGCAGAAAATCAGTTTGGTACCCTGAGGTTTAGAGTGAGATTTGACCTTGTCATTATTGTGCACTTTGAGGCCCAAGTCACCAGAAGCTAGCACTAGGAGTATACATTAGGTTTTAGGTGTTTGTTAGAGGTTTGTAAGACGTTTGGTTAGGTGCACGAGTGGAAACACAAAATCTGTCCAGCAGGCGACAGTTTTGTTGCAACTTAGAAATATGAAGTTTTGACCATGTCATAGGTAGGACCTCATTAGGCCCTGTTGGGCCTTAGTTAGAGGGAGTGTTAGAGAATTTTTCCAGCCATAGTTCATAGGTTATGAGTAAGAACATGTGTCATAAGTTAAGTCAAATCAGGACCCTTTTCTGCCCAGAGAAACAGGGGAAGCGTAGACTTTAAGCTTAAGCCTAGGGAGGCCCAGGCTAGGCCCTTGAGCCACACCAGGTTTTGGAGTTGACTTATGATCAGGAGAGTCTAGTGTAGAAGTTTTGGAGGTAAACTTGAAGTGTAAGAGTGTCAAATGCACCCAAGAAACCATAGGTGTCATTCTGAAATTTACTATAATGAGCACATTCACTTACCACATAGTTTTAGAGCACTTAGGAGTGAAGTTTCGGTTGACCACCATAGTTGCAAGATAGAATAAAGTCATTAGAGTGAAAGTCCCAAGTCAGGATCAATAGGAATTGGATGGTTTAGTAAAGGCATTTCGAATTAGGAGATCAAAATTTGAAGTTTTTGTCTAGTTAGCGACCAAGTGACTTAAGTAAGTGGAGTGAGATCATCCAAGCCTAGTGATGCAATATAGTGTGTGTGATATTATTTGGTACTTAAATATGGTATGTGAGCATATGTGGCTATGTGTACTATTATGATTATAAGGGGATTGTAAATTGTGTGTATATAGGCCTAAGAGCCATTGTGTTAAATTTTGGTTTACAAATAGGTTGAGTTGGTAAGAATATATTATAATGAGGTTATTATTATTGGTGTAGGATCTCGAGACAAGGGTAAACTTGTCATTAAGGTCGAGTAAAGCTTCCAGTTGCTTCTACCTGCCAGTCAAGTCAAGCCTTTCTCAAGGCAAGTGATTCAACCTGTCTTTTCGTATCCAGTTCTTATATATGATGTGAGTATTCTAATTCACCTTGATATACATGAACCAAGTGATTTCAAATCTATATTTTTATTATATGAAAATGACATGAACCCTCTAGTATTTATTTCAAGTAATTTAACTTTACTTGAAGATTGCTATGCAAGTAAATCCAAAGTCCTATCATGCTAGTATACCAAAGTAATTGTGATGTTGAACCATATGCAATTTATACTCAGTAACCTTATCTTGATACCTAAAAGTCAGTTGTTCCTTAACGATTGTTCATAATTGTTTGATAACCCTATCCTTACCCTAAAGCATGATACTCTGTTGTACCTTGAGCTGATGCTCAGTTTCTCTATATTTTAATACCTATGTCTTATCTGAAACCATTAATGGTCACCTTCTTTATATTTTAATACCTAGGTCTTATCTGGAACCATTACCTTGGACCTAGTTTGACTTTGTTCCTTCATACCATCCGATAACCTTGCTAAATCTCCTTGTCAAAATCCTTGAATATAGAAACCTTACAATTTCTCTTGATACAGTATAGTCTAGTGGATCGTGACCTTGAAATTTAGTGGATCTATTTCCAGTGCTTCAAAGTTAATCTAAAACCTTGTTAAAAATGTTTACTGTTTAAGTAGTTAATTAGCAATTGGCATCAGTTTTTAATATAGAAAGTTAAAATTTGATTTTCAGTCCCAAAGGGGGACAAATAATTTTCTTTAAATAGTGGATCTGGACTGAGACGGAAGTCCTTTCCGCTCTTAATTTGTAGGCTTAAAAGTTGCCTAGGAATCCCATTAATGTTCTAGAACCTAGCGAGGTTCGGGATTACTTCGCGGCTGATCACCGGCTGTAATCCGTAGCGTCATAAAATGGATTTGATAAAGAAATGGTTTTAAATTGTTTTGTTACAAATAAATGATGCCATCACTCAAAAGTTTATCTCTTGCTATTATCAGCTCTACCTTCACATTGTTATTCTTATATCTCGATTTGTGTTTTGTATTGTATTGTATAGCACTTGTTGAGCATTTGGCTCACTACTTGCTTTCACCCTGATATTTCAACTAGCAGATATGGTTAGATTCAAGCAGACAGCGCGTAAGACTTGCGATGCCGATGCATATGTTCGAGCTCAGGTAGATTAGTGATCGTTTTGTGTAAGGACTCGATATTAGAAATCAGGTTAAAATAGTTAATAGTGTTGGGCTGTTCTAAACCCTAAACTGTAAGATCTTGGATTGAGTTGTATTTACTTTCTTTTATTATCTACTGTAATAATTTGTATAATATATATTGTTAAGTCGGGGCGTGACATGTTTGGGTATCAGAGCTTCGGTTTAGAGTCCCTGGACATGCCGAATAGGTTATAGGATATATGTATAAGTTATAGGATATTATGCGAGAGAGTAGGATAAGCGAATTTATTAATACTCCTCTTATATATATCTATGTATTGTTTGTCAGCAAAGGGCGCATTCCTCATCATCCTCTGAGCCGACTAACACAATTGCTTTCTCCGTGTATGCTGAGTTGAGGCGCGAGTTCGACATGCTTCAGGGAAAGTACAATCGACTGTTAGACCAATTGAAGAACGTGTATTCGGACAGCCGAAACTATGAAGGAAAGCCTAAGGAGCAGATGACTGCGAGACTTGAGACTTTGGTTTAGTACATCAATACTAAGCTTGATGAGATGCCATTGCACCAAGACCATACCAGCCAGTATACCATCCGAATGATTGCGGACGAGCTCCAGAGTATTGTGAAGACGCTTCGAGAGGATAAGACTACCAAACCCCGTTCTGACGTAGTGGAGCCTTAGTTCTTTCCATTATCTACCTTTCATGTTGTTGTATTATCGGACTTTGTAGAATTCCCAGTTGTTTCCTTTAAACAAGCATGTTATTCCTAGATTCAGACTTTATTCTAATCTCGATGTACCTTGACTTTAAAATTTCAATTATTATGCACTATTGTTCTATTTGCTTTCAATTGTGTTTACGCCTTTATATGCATCACCCTTATTGCTTAATTTAAAACTCGACCTCATATGTGAACAACATGTCATGTGACACCCTACCCTCGAATTATCTTATTGTTCATACTTGTTTTGATAAAACTTTTATTTCAGGATCATGCCACCCAAAAAGAAGAACCCAACAACCACATCTACCACATATCCTAATATTCTCCGATTACTGGAAACCTTACAACAGCAAACAAATGATATAGCTCAACAACAAAGAACTCTTCAACAATAATTTGAAAACCAAGATAACCGTGAACCACACCAACCACCTGATCCACCTATACCACCTCCACAAGTTGTCACTTTCAAAGCTTTTCAGAATGTGAATCCACCTGCAATTTTATGATATCACTGACCCAGTATTAGCTAATACATGGATTAAGGAAATGGAAAGAGCTTTTGAATTGGTTCAGTTAGGAGAAGATCAGAAGACGCCATATGCTACTTATTTTCTGAAAGGGGAGGTCATCTATTGGTGGGATTCAGTGAAAGCTATGGAGGCAAATCAGCAAGTTTCTTGGGAAAGGTTTAAGAAGTTATTTCTGGAAAAGTATTACCCTAAGTACATGTAGAATCAGATGGAGCTTAAATTTCTTGAACTAAAGCAAGGGAGTATGACTATATTGGAGTATGAGAAGAAGTTTACGGAGCTGTCAAGGTTTGTGACAAAGTACACCAACAGTGAGGAGGAAAAAGGAAAGAGATTCCAACAAGGATTAGAGTCTTGGATCAAAGATAGAGTGGATATGTTTGAGCTTGATACTTATGCATGAGTAGTACAGAAAGCTGCTCTGATTGAGAGTAATGGGATGCAGTCAAGGAAGGAAAGAGATAACAAGAAGAGGAATGTTCCATTTTATGAAGAGAAGTCTAAAGCTGGAAGCTCACAAGACAGGAGTGTGAAAATGATTGGATTCCACAAAGGCGGAAATTTTCAGAAGAAGGGAAATTTGAATAAAAGACAAGAATCAAAAGGGAATAACCAGGCAAGCAAAGGGTAAGTTGGAGAAAATAGATTTCAGAGACCAGAGTGCAAGCATTGTGGAAAAGGACACCCATGAGTGTGTAATAAGCTAAACATGACATGTTATAGATGCAACCAGAAGGGACATTTATCTAACGAGTGTAAGATACCGAAGCCGGGAGTTATATGCTACAAGTGTGGAAAGACTGGACACATACCTAGGGAGTGCAAGTCAACCGGACCAGTCAAAGCTCTGATGAACGTGGCAAGTACAAGTGCAAGTATGCCCGCTGAGGTATTGGCATTACCTCCACCACCTACAACCAATTCACAACCAATGACAAGGAAATTCGATTTAAAAATGAAGGATTCTGTTCAGAATTCTGAGGTGATAGCAGGTACACTTTTATTAAATAATGTCGAAGCTAAAGTATTAATTGATTCTGGAGCGACGAGATCTTTTATATCAGAAATGTTTGTTGATAAACTTCAATGTGATAAAATGGCTATGAACGAGGTAGTAAATGTGGTAATTGCGAATCAAGAGAAGATTCATGTGAGTCAACTTTGTCCTAAGTTTGAGATTGTTATTTCGGGGCATAAATTTTCGGCCGACCTGATACTTTTCAAGTTAGGGGAGTTTGATATAATCTTAGGCATGGATTGGTTAGGGAAGAACAACGCTCAGATAAATTGTAAGTCCAAGATGGTGTACTTAAAGACGGAGAGTGGAGAGAAAGTAGTATTTAAGGGACAGAGGCAAGAGTGACTATTTCTTATAATCGTCCAGGCTAAAAAATTGCTTAGGAAAGGTTGCGAGTCATTCCTAGCTTATGTAGTAGATTCAGAAAGAGACAGCCTCATCATAGAAGATATTCCCGTAGTTAACGAATTTCCAGATGTGTTTTCAGATGAACTACCAGGTTTACCGCTAGATCGAAAAATCGAGTTTGAGATCAACCTAGCTCCAGGCACGGAACCATTTTCGAAGGCCCCATATAGGATGGCACCAGCATAAATGAAAGAGTTGGCAAGCCAGCTACAAGAATTGTTGGACAAAGGAGTGATAAGGCCAAGTACGTCGCCATGGGGAGCACATGTTCTATTCGTAAAGAAAAAAGATGGAAGCATGAGGTTATGTATAGATTATTGTGAGTTGAATAAGGTAACGATTAAGAACCGGTACCCGCTACCAAGAATAGATGACCTATTTATTCAGCTGAAGGGAGCAAAGTGCTTTTCCAAGATTGACTTAAGATCAGGATACCATCAACTAAAGATCAAAGAAGAAGACATCCCGAAGACAGCATTCAGGACAAGATACGGACATTATGAATTCTTAGTGATGCCGTTTGGGTTGACTAATGCTCCAGCAACATTTATGGATCTGATAAACTGGGTATTTAAAAAGTATTTGGACAAATTTGTAGTGGTATTTATTGATGACATTCTTATCTATTCAAAGATGGAAGAAGAACACATGCAGCATCTATGGATAACATTAGAGATACTCCGACAAGAGAAGTTGTATTCCAAGTTTTCTAAGTGTGAGTTTTGGTTAAAGGAGGTTCAATTTTTGGGACATGTTATTGGAAGTGAAGGAGTTAAAGTAGATCCGGTAAAGATTGAGGCGATTATGAGTTGGGAGAGGCCAAACACACCTATGGAAGTGCGAAGTTTTCTAGGACTGGCGGGATATTATAGAAGATTTGTCAAAGATTTCTCAAAAATTGCCACGCCATTGACTAAGTTACCTAGGAAGAATCAAAAGTTGGAATGGAATGCAGAATGTGAGGTTAGCTTTCAAGAGTTGAAGCAGAGGTTGGTTATAGCTCCGGTGTTAGTACTACCAGAAGATCAAGGAAACTTTGTGATTTTCAGTGATGCTTCACATAAAGGACTGGGCTGTGTGCTAATGCAACACAATAAGGTGATTGTGTATGTGTCAAGACAGTTAAAACCACATGAATTAAAATATCCTACGCATGACTTGGAACTAGTAGCCATAGTATTTGCACTTAAGATTCAGAGACATTACCTTTACGGAGAAAAGTGTGAGATCTACATGGATCACAAGAGTTTAAAGTATATTTTCACTCAGAAGGAGCTCAACATGAGGCAAAGGAGATGGTTGGAATTATTTAAGGACTATGATTGTTCGATAACTTATCATCCTGGAAAGGCGAACGTGGTAGCCGATGCTTTGAGTAGGAAGAAAAGGTTGAATATGATAGCAATACCAAAATAATTGTCTGAAGAGATTAAGAGATTTGAATTGGAACTTTGTGATTGTGGAATAGTTGAAGAGGTTTGTCGTACTATGACTTTTCAGCCAACATTATTGGAAAAGATAAAGAAATGTCAGGAAGAAGTAACGAAGCAAGATAATAATCAGCTAACATGAGAAGAGAATGGGACTCAAAGAATTTGGATTTCACATGTACCTGAATTGAAGAATGAGATTTTGCAAGCAGCCCACAATTCAAGATTTTCAGTCCATCCGGGAAGCACCAAAATGTATTGAGACTTGAAGCAGAACTTTTGGTGGCTAAACATGAAGCGAGAAGTGGCAGAATGGGTTGCGAAGTGTTATACTTGTCAGAAAGTGAAGGCAGAACATCAAAGACCTAGCGGATTGCAGCCCCTAAAGATTCTAGAATTGAAATGGGAAAATATTTGTCACACCCCCAACTTAAATAGCAAAATAATTATAGCTATTACATCATTTTATTGAGTACTACACAACCAAAATCCAAGATCTTACAGTTTAGGGTTTGGAACAGCCCAACACTACCAACTATTACATCTGATTACAAATACCGAGTCCTCACACAACTATTATTACTTATTCTACCTGGGCTCGAACATAAGCATCAACATCACAGGTCTTACGGGCAGTCTGCTTGAATCTAACCATGGCTGCTAGCTGTAATATCAGGGTAAAGCAAGAAGTGAGCCAAAAGCTCAACAAGTGCTAACAATACAACGCAAAGCATAAATCGAGATATACCTTTAGGAATGACAATGGAATGACATAATCAATGATAATCGAGAGATAAAACTTATGTGAGTTGGCATCATTTTGCTTGCATCAAAACAATTTTAAAATCATTCTTAATCAAAATCATTTTATGACGCTACGGATTACAGCCGGTGATCAGCCGCGAAGTAATCCCGAACCTCGCTGGGTTCTAAAACATTATTGGGAATCCCTAGGCAACTTTTAAGCCTAATATAAGTGTGGAAAGGACTCGCGTCTCAGTCCAGATCCACCATTCAAGAAAACATTTGTCCCCCTTTGGGACTGAAAAATCCACGTTTTAATCATTTTAAAAACTGATGCCGATTTATGACAAAATCTCTTTCGACTGTAATTATTTTTATCAAGGGATTATAGATCAACTTGAAACACTGGAAATATGACACTAAATCTCAGGGCCATGATCTACTAGACTTTACTATATTAGGGTAATTGAGAGGTTTCCATAAACAAGAACTTAGACAAGGAAATTAAGCCAGGCTATTGGATAAGATGAAAGAGTAATGCCAAACTAGGCTTAAAGCAACGGTTGTAGACAAGATATAGGTATTAGAACATCAAAAGATAGGCATCACTGGTTCCAATAGGATAAAGGTGTTAAAATATAAAGAAAGCGATCATCAGCTCAGTATATAACAGGGTATCAAGCTTTAGGGTAAGGATAGGGTTATCAAACAATCATGAATGTATTTAAGAAATGATTGGCTTTTAGGTATCAAGATAAAGTTTCTATCGAGGTTATTTCAAGAGTTGAATCAAAGCATCAGGGTGCAACATCAAGATTTCTCAGGGATCAATAGCATGATAAACAAAAGGATCAATAAGATATTATAACGCATCTCTAATTTATCATGGCATTAAACTATCATGAAAGACTTTTGAACTACTTGCAATATGTACTCGAGGGTTCATGGCATCTCTATGTAACTCAAAGATAAACAAAAGATACGCTTGATTTAAATACATCAAAATGACTCAGGATAATTGCATCGATATATATATATGAACTGTTTACAGCAAATACGAAGGTCAAGTTGAATCACTTGCCTTGAGATAGACTGGTCTGGTCTGACTGGTAGGAGCAACAACTGGAGCTTCACTCGACTTTTAAGGCAAGTTTTCCCTCGTCTCGAGATCCTACATAAATAATAATAATCCTCATTATAATATATTCTTTCCATCTTAACCTATTTACAACCCGAAATTAAACATGGATGGCACTTAGGCCTATACACACTTAATTCATATCCAACATTTATATTTTTAAATATACACACGTAGCCACATAATCACATATCGTATATTAATACCAAATAACATCACATACACCATAACGCCACACTAGGCTTGGATGATCTCGACTCACCACTTAAATTACTTGGTCGCTAACTAAGCGAAGTCTTCGAATTTGGGCTTCCTAACTCAATGTGCCTTTCCTAAATTATCCAAAACCTATTGACCCTCACTTGTGCCTTTTGTTCTACTGACCTTATACTATCTTACAACTATGGTGGTCGACCTAATACTCACTTCTAAGTGTCCTAAAACTATGTGATAAGTGAAAGTGCTCACTGGTGTAAATTTCAGAATGGTAACTAAGGTTTCTTGAGTGCATTAGACACTCTTAAACTACAAGTTTTTCTTCAAAATTTTTACACAAGACTCTCCTGACCTAAGGGCATCTCATAAGCTTGATGTGGCTCAAAGGCCTGGCTTGGGCCTTCTTGGGCCTAAGCTAAAAGTCCAAGGTTCCCCTGTTTTTCTGGGCAGAAAATGCCCTGACTTGAATTAACTTGTGGCACATGGTTCTAGCTCATATCCTATGAACTATGGTTGGAAAAACTTCTCTGACATACCCTCTAACTAAGGCCCAATTGGGCCTAATGAGGGCCTACCCATGACATGGCCAAATCTCCCTATTTCTAAGTTGCAACAAAACTGTCCCCTGCTGGACAGATTTTGTTATTCTACTTGTGCACCTAACCAAATGACATGCAAACCTCCAACCAACTCCTAAAACCTATTATATACTCCCCATACTAACTTCTGGTGGCTTGGGCCTCAAAGTGCACATCAATGACATGGTCAAAACTCACTCTAAACCTCAGGGTACTAAACTGATTTTTCTGCAGAAACTATAACTTCTCATTTTCCAAGATTTTAACTTGACAAACCCAACTAACAACAACTAAATACTTAAACCAAGACCTATACTTGGTATTCTACTGAACTAACTCCCTTTTTCTTAAAATACCCTTGGTGAGATCATCCTTACCTAAGGTGCAACTATGGCAAAACAAAAGAGACTACTCTTAACAAATCGCAAATCTTCATGCCTTTGAAACAACAAGATATATATTTTTATAAAAGATAACCACAAATTATTACCATGCAACAAGAAGCATAAATCAATATTATCACATTATTCCTACTGAAATTAAGGCTCACTAACAAAATCTTTCCAAATAATCAAAATTTCACAACAAACTAAGAGAATTCCACATGCATGCATGCCTTCGGGTTTTTCAAACCAAAACAACATGATTTCCAAATAAATTTTTATCATAATTCAACATGCAAGCCTAACATGGATTACAACTAAATGATCAACTAGCATGCAAAAGGATTTTATCAAGACTTTACTACAAAATTCATGTTATCATCACAAAATACACAAAAATGTTAACAAGGCAACAAAACACCATCCATTCGGCTCCTATCAAGTCATGGCCGAATGGATTAGGGTAAAAACAGCATTCGCATAGGTGTAACACTCTTATGTCTAGCCATTCTTGACCCTATGATACTATAACTCATGGTGAAAGCCTTAGATTCACAAGAATCAAGGAGGTTCACTTTGAGTTTAACAAAAACATCACCATGCAAGGTCAAAACATAGGTTTTTCACTCTATACTTTTGAAATATATAAGAATAACATATAGGGAGTAAAATTACTTGAATATAAGATGATTGTTTGGGTGAAAGAATGAAGAAATGAAGGGGATGGAGGGCCTCGGCTATGGGATGGCCGAGAGTGAGGGTTGAGCCGAGAGGGAGGGAGGAGAAAAGGGGAGGGTGGAGTGAAAATGGAGTGATCATCACTTTAGTTTTGTTTTTATGTCTTTGACTAGACTAAATGTGAGTGGATTTAGGAAATGACAAGAGTAACCCTCTAGCTAAAGTTAGGCAAGTTTGCATGCAAGGTCAAGGAGGTAATTTGGCTAGCAAAATGTGAGTTAGTGGGGTGGAGAATGTCTTCTTTGCCCTTTGGTTAAATAGAAGAGAGTTTGCATGCAAGGTTATTCATGTAATTTGATAATTATTAAGCAACTAATTTCCAAAGATTTATTTTTATATAATAAAGTACAAGTTCAAAAATTATAAAATTTATACCATAAAATAACTTGGATTTTTAGAGACTTTATAAAAATCATTTTCAAAATTTGTGTACAAAATGTCTTTTAAAAGAAAATTTTTCCAAAGCTTAGAATATTCCTTATAAATCAAAAATAAAGAAATTAAATAAATTCTTGCTTTGAAAAATCATATACTACCCAAAGCAAATTTATAATGCAGAAATTTTCACTCACACAAACGTACAAGCATTGAATATATTTTTATTTAACTTAATATTATTCACAAATAATATTACATAAAATGCCGGTCGTAACATCCTCTCCCCCTTAAGGGATTCTGTCCCCAGAATCTAAGAGAACAGATGAGGATACCGGGAACGCATATCAGACTCTAACTCCCAAGTCGACTCTTCGACCTTAGGGTTCCTCCAAAGTACTTTCACTAACTTTACTGATTTATTTCTAAGACTCTTTACTTGCCAGTCGAGTACTTTAACCGGTTGCTCCACAAATGACAGGTCTGCCTGAATTTCTACAGGTTCATATTCTATCACATGGCTAGCGTCAGGATTGTACTTCTTAAGCAACGACACATGGAACACATTATGCACATGCTGATACTGAGGTGGTAAGGCCAACTCGTAGGCCACCTTTCCTACTTGACTCAAAATCTCAAAAGGACCTACGTATCTAGGTGCTAACTTTCCTTTCTTGCCAAATCTTATCAACCCTTTCCTAGGTGACACTTTTAGCAACACAGCTTCGCCAATTTGGAATTGAACATCCTTACGCGCTGGATCCGCATACTTCCTCTGTCTATCTTGAGCAGCAAGCAACCTTTTCTGAATTAACTTGACTGAGTCATGCAACTGTTGTACCAATTCTGAGCCGAGAATTCTTCCTTCTCCTACTTCATCCCAACTTGTTGGTGATCTACATTTTCGCCCGTACAAAGCTTCATATGGTGGCATGCCGATACTGGAATGATAGCTGTTGTTATATGAAAATTCAATTAATGGCAGGTGGTCGTCCCAACTTCCAGCAAAATCGATTGCACAACTGCGCAACATGTCTTCAATTGTTTGAATTGTTCTTTCACTCTGGCCATCAGTCTGCGGGTGATACGCCGTGCTCATATTCAACTTCGTGCCAAGACATTCCTGGAATTGCTTCCAGAATCTTGAGTTAAATCGGGGATCTCTGTCTGAAACTATTGATACAGGTACTCCTATGCCTTAATACGATTTCGTGCACATACAGATGAACCAACTTGTCCAGTGACGACTTCTCATTTATTGGAAGGAAATGCGCCGACTTCGTAAGACGATCAATTATAACCCATATTGCGTCATGTCCGGACTTTGTTCGTGGTAGTCCTACTATAAAGTCCATAGCGATGTTTTCCCATTTCCATTCTGGAATCTTCAGGGGCTGAATTAATCCGCTTGGTCGTTGATGTTCTGCCTTTACTTTCTGACAGGTATAGCACTTCGCAACCCATTCTGCCACGTCTCTTTTCATATTTGGCCACCAAAAGTTCTTCTTTAAGTCTTGATACATCTTGGTGCTTCCCGGGTGGATTGAAAATTTCGAATGGTGGGCTTCATGGAGGATCTCATTCTTTAATTCAGATATATGGGGAATCCATATTCTGGATGAAAACCTTAGTATTCCTTGCTCATCCCTTTTAGTATTAATCTCTTCTCCAGATAACTGATTTTTCTCTTTTTCCATTACTTCCTCTTGATACTTCTTTATCTTTTCCAGTAGTGTTGGCTGAAAGGTCATTGCATGACAAACTTCTTTGACTTTCCCATAAGCACAAAGTTCCAATTCAAATTTTCCGATTTCTTCAGATAACTCTTTTGATGTTATCATTGCATTCAATCTTTCCTTCCGACTCAGCGCATCGGCCACTACGTTCGCCTTTCCAGGATGGTAATTTATCGAACAGTCATAGTCCTTAATCAATTCCAGCCATCTCCTCTGCCTCATATTGAGCTCTTTCTGAGTAAAAATGTACTTTAAGCTCTTGTGATCCGTGTAGATTTCACACTTTTCTCCATAGAGATAGTGTCTCCAAATCTTGAGTGCGAACACTATGGCGGCTAGTTCCAAGTCATGCGTCGGATACTTTAGCTCGTGCGGCTTCAACTGTCTTGACGCATATGCTATTACCTTACTGTGTTGCATCAACACACAACCTAAACCCTTATGTGAAGCGTCGCTGAATATTACAAAATTCCCTTGATCATCTGGAAGTACTAACACCGGAGCTGTTACCAACTTCTGTTTTAACTCTTGAAAGCTATTTTCACATTCTGCACTCCATTCAAACTTTTGATTCTTTCTGGTTAACTTGGTCAATGGTGTGGCGATCTTCGAGAAATCCTTGACGAATCTTCTATAGTATCCGGCCAATCCTAGAAAACTTCGCACTTCCGTAGGAGTCCTTGGCCTCTCCCAACTCATAACTGCATCAATCTTCGCCGGATCCACTTTAATTCCATCATTTCCAATAACATGCCCCAAAAATTGAACTTCCTTTAACCAAAACTCACATTTGGTAAACTTGGCATACAACTTCTCTTGTCGGAGTATCTCCAATGCTATCCAGAGATGCTGCATATGTTCTTCTTCCGATTTAGAATAAATAAGGATGTCATCAATAAATACCACGACAAATTTATCCAAATACTTCTTAAATACTCGATTCATCAGATCCATGAATGCGGCCGGAGCGTTGGTCAATCCAAACGGCATTACTAGGAATTCATAATGCCCATATCTGGTCCTAAATGCGGTCTTGGGAATATCTTCTTCCTTGATCTTTAATTGATGGTATCCCGATCTCAAGTCAATCTTCGAAAAACATTTTGCTCCCTTTAACTGATCAAAAAGGTCATCTATCCTTGGTAGCGGGTAGCGGTTCTTGATCGTTACTTTATTCAACTCCCGGTAATCTATGCATAGACGCATACTCCCATCTTTCTTCTTCACAAAGAGAACAGGTGCTCCCCATGGCGACGTACTTGGTCGTATCACTCCCTTATCCAATAATTCTTGTAGCTGGCTCGCCAACTCTTTCATTTCTGCTGGTGCCATCCTATACGGAGCCTTTGAAACTGGTTCCGTGCCTGGAGCAAGGTTGATCTCGAACTCAATTTGTCGATCTGGTGGTAAGCCTGGTAGTTCGTCGGGAAACACATCGGGGAACTCATTAACTACAGGAATATCTTCCATGCTGGGGCTGCCTCTCTCTGAATCCACTACATATGCTAGGAACGACTCACAACCTTTTCTAAGTAACTTCTTAGCCTGAATAATTGTAAGAAATAGTCGCTCTTGCCTCTGTCCCTTAAATACTACCTTCTCTCCACTCTTCGTCTTTAAATTCACTCTCTTGGTCTTACAATTTATCTGCGCGCTATTCTCTCCTAACCAATCCATTCCTAAGATTATATCAAACTCTCCCAGCTTGAAGAGTATCAAGTCGGCCGAGAACTTATATCCCGAAATATCAATCTCACATTTTGGACAAAATTGATTCACAGGAATCTTCTCTTGGTTCGCAATTACCACATTTACTACCTCACTCATAGCCGTTTTATCACATTGGATCTTATCAACAAAAGATTCTGATATGAAAGATCTTGTGGCTCCCGAATCAATCAATACTTTGGCTTTGACATTAAAAAGTGTACCTGCTATCACCTCAGAATTCTGAACAGCATCTTTCATCTTTAGATCAAATGTCCTTGCTGTTGCTTGCGGGGTTGGTGCGGGTGGTGGAGGTAATGCCAATACCTCAGCTGGCACGCTTGCACTGGTACTTGCCACGTTCATCAGAGCTCTGACTGGTCCTGTTGCCTTACACTCCCTAGCCATGTGTCCAGTCTTCCCACATTTGTAGCACGTAACTCCTGGCCTCGGCATCTTGCACTCATTTGCCAAATGTCCCTTCTGATTGCACCTATAACAGGTCATACTCAGCTTATTGCATACTCCGGGGTGCCTTCTTCCACAGTGCTTGCATTCTGGCCTCTGGAACCTGTTTTCTCCAACTTGCCCTTGGCTTGCCTGATTGTTCCCTTTTGATTCTTGCCTTTTGCCCAAATTTCCTTTCCTTTGAAAATTTCCGCCCTTCTGGAAACCAATCCTCTTTACATTCCGATCTTGCGAATTTCCAGCTTCAGACTTTTCTCCATAAAATGGAACCTTCCTCTTCTTGTTATCCCTCTCTTTCCTTGACTGCATCCCATTATTCTCAATCAGAGCAGCTTTCTGTACTACTCCCGCATAAGTCTCAAGTTCAAACATAGCCACCCTATCTCTGATCCAAGGCTCCAATCCTTGCTGAAATTTCTTTGCTTTTTCTTCCTCAGTGCTGGTATATTTTGTCACAAACCTTGACAACTCAGTGAACTTCTTCTCATATTCCAGTACAGTCATGTTCCCTTGCTTTAACTCAAGAAATTTTAGCTCCATCTGATTCTGCATGTACTTAGGGTAATACTTGTCCAGAAATAACTTCTTAAATCTCTCCCAAGAAATCTGCTGAGTGACTTCCATAGCTTTTACTGATTCCCACCAATAAATGACTTCTCCCTTCAAGAAGTAAGTGGCATACAGCGTCTTCTGATCGTCCCCTAACTGTACCAACTCAAAAGCCCTTTCTATCTCCTTGATCCATGTGTTTGCTATCACTGGATCAGTGGTATCATGAAATACAGGTGGATTCACACTCTGAAAAACCTTGAAAGTGACAATTTGTCTTGGTGGTACTGGTGGTTCAGGTGGTTGATATGGCTCACGGTTATCTTGGTTTTCAATTCGTTGTTGAAGAGTTAGTTGTTGTTGAGCTATAGCATTGGTTTGCTGTTGCAAGGTTTCCAGTAGTTGAAGAATGTTTGGGTCTGTGGTGGAGGTGGTTGTTGGGTTCTTCTTTTTGGGAGGCATGATCCTGAAATAAGAGTTGTGTTATAACAAATATAATTGATAAAATGATTCGAGGGTATCGCATGGCATTCTTGTTTACATATGGGGTCACGTTTCCAAATTAAGCAGATATGATGATAAAAACATAAAATAACAGTTGAGAGCAAATGGAACAATAGCACATAATTATTGAAATTTTAAAGGTCACAGTACATAGGATTGGGATATAGTCTGATTCTAGAAATAACAGGCTTATTTAAAGGAAAGACGGAAACAACTGGGGATTCCATAGAGTCTAATAGTACAACAACATGAAAGGTAAATGGAAAGAACTAAGGCTCCACTCCATCTGAACGGGGCTTGGTAGACTTTTCCTCTCGAAGTGTCTTCACAATGCTCTGGAGCTCATCCGCCACCATCTGAATGACATACTGGCTGGTACGGTCCCGGTGTGCTGGCATCTCCTCAAGCTTAGTGTTAACGTACCGAACCAAGGTCTCAAGTCTCGCAATCATCTGCTCCTTGGGCTTCCCTTCGTAGTTTCGGCTGTCCGGATACACGTTCTTCAGTCGGTCTATCAGTCGGTCGTACTTGCCCTGAAGCATGTCGAACTCGCGCCTCAACTCAGCATACACGGAGAAAGCAATAGTGTCGTCCGACCCAGAGGATGACGAGGAATGCGCCCTTTGCTGACAACCAATAAGAGGAGTATTAATAATAATTTACTTTACCTACTCTCTCGCATAATATCTATAACCTACTCACAAGTCCTATAACCTATTTGGGCTGTTCAGGGACTCTAAACCGTTGCTCTGATACCAAAACCTGTCACACCCCCAACTTAAATAGCAAAATAATTATAGCTATTACATCATTTTATTGAGTACTACACAACCAAAATCCAAGATCTTACAGTTTAGGGTTTGGAACAGCCCAACACTACCAACTATTACATCTGATTACAAATACCGAGTCCTCACACAACTATTATTACTTATTCTACCTGGGCTCGAACATAAGCATCAACATCACAGGTCTTACGGGCAGTCTGCTTGAATCTAACCATGGCTGCTAGCTGTAATATCAGGGTAAAGCAAGAAGTGAGCCAAAAGCTCAACAAGTGCTAACAATACAACGCAAAGCATAAATCGAGATATACCTTTAGGAATGACAATGGAATGACATAATCAATGATAATCGAGAGATAAAACTTATGTGAGTTGGCATCATTTTGCTTGCATCAAAACAATTTTAAAATCATTCTTAATCAAAATCATT
This sequence comes from Apium graveolens, assembly GCF_009905375.1. Lineage (NCBI taxonomy): Eukaryota > Viridiplantae > Streptophyta > Magnoliopsida > Apiales > Apiaceae > Apium > Apium graveolens. The sequence continues at coordinate 121,001,761 of NC_133649.1, forward strand.
TTATGACGCTACGGATTACAGCCGGTGATCAGCCGCGAAGTAATCCCGAACCTCGCTGGGTTCTAAAACATTATTGGGAATCCCTAGGCAACTTTTAAGCCTAATATAAGTGTGGAAAGGACTCGCGTCTCAGTCCAGATCCACCATTCAAGAAAACATTTGTCCCCCTTTGGGACTGAAAAATCCACGTTTTAATCATTTTAAAAACTGATGCCGATTTATGACAAAATCTCTTTCGACTGTAATTATTTTTATCAAGGGATTATAGATCAACTTGAAACACTGGAAATATGACACTAAATCTCAGGGCCATGATCTACTAGACTTTACTATATTAGGGTAATTGAGAGGTTTCCATAAACAAGAACTTAGACAAGGAAATTAAGCCAGGCTATTGGATAAGATGAAAGAGTAATGCCAAACTAGGCTTAAAGCAACGGTTGTAGACAAGATATAGGTATTAGAACATCAAAAGATAGGCATCACTGGTTCCAATAGGATAAAGGTGTTAAAATATAAAGAAAGCGATCATCAGCTCAGTATATAACAGGGTATCAAGCTTTAGGGTAAGGATAGGGTTATCAAACAATCATGAATGTATTTAAGAAATGATTGGCTTTTAGGTATCAAGATAAAGTTTCTATCGAGGTTATTTCAAGAGTTGAATCAAAGCATCAGGGTGCAACATCAAGATTTCTCAGGGATCAATAGCATGATAAACAAAAGGATCAATAAGATATTATAACGCATCTCTAATTTATCATGGCATTAAACTATCATGAAAGACTTTTGAACTACTTGCAATATGTACTCGAGGGTTCATGGCATCTCTATGTAACTCAAAGATAAACAAAAGATACGCTTGATTTAAATACATCAAAATGACTCAGGATAATTGCATCGATATATATATATGAACTGTTTACAGCAAATACGAAGGTCAAGTTGAATCACTTGCCTTGAGATAGACTGGTCTGGTCTGACTGGTAGGAGCAACAACTGGAGCTTCACTCGACTTTTAAGGCAAGTTTTCCCTCGTCTCGAGATCCTACATAAATAATAATAATCCTCATTATAATATATTCTTTCCATCTTAACCTATTTACAACCCGAAATTAAACATGGATGGCACTTAGGCCTATACACACTTAATTCATATCCAACATTTATATTTTTAAATATACACACGTAGCCACATAATCACATATCGTATATTAATACCAAATAACATCACATACACCATAACGCCACACTAGGCTTGGATGATCTCGACTCACCACTTAAATTACTTGGTCGCTAACTAAGCGAAGTCTTCGAATTTGGGCTTCCTAACTCAATGTGCCTTTCCTAAATTATCCAAAACCTATTGACCCTCACTTGTGCCTTTTGTTCTACTGACCTTATACTATCTTACAACTATGGTGGTCGACCTAATACTCACTTCTAAGTGTCCTAAAACTATGTGATAAGTGAAAGTGCTCACTGGTGTAAATTTCAGAATGGTAACTAAGGTTTCTTGAGTGCATTAGACACTCTTAAACTACAAGTTTTTCTTCAAAATTTTTACACAAGACTCTCCTGACCTAAGGGCATCTCATAAGCTTGATGTGGCTCAAAGGCCTGGCTTGGGCCTTCTTGGGCCTAAGCTAAAAGTCCAAGGTTCCCCTGTTTTTCTGGGCAGAAAATGCCCTGACTTGAATTAACTTGTGGCACATGGTTCTAGCTCATATCCTATGAACTATGGTTGGAAAAACTTCTCTGACATACCCTCTAACTAAGGCCCAATTGGGCCTAATGAGGGCCTACCCATGACATGGCCAAATCTCCCTATTTCTAAGTTGCAACAAAACTGTCCCCTGCTGGACAGATTTTGTTATTCTACTTGTGCACCTAACCAAATGACATGCAAACCTCCAACCAACTCCTAAAACCTATTATATACTCCCCATACTAACTTCTGGTGGCTTGGGCCTCAAAGTGCACATCAATGACATGGTCAAAACTCACTCTAAACCTCAGGGTACTAAACTGATTTTTCTGCAGAAACTATAACTTCTCATTTTCCAAGATTTTAACTTGACAAACCCAACTAACAACAACTAAATACTTAAACCAAGACCTATACTTGGTATTCTACTGAACTAACTCCCTTTTTCTTAAAATACCCTTGGTGAGATCATCCTTACCTAAGGTGCAACTATGGCAAAACAAAAGAGACTACTCTTAACAAATCGCAAATCTTCATGCCTTTGAAACAACAAGATATATATTTTTATAAAAGATAACCACAAATTATTACCATGCAACAAGAAGCATAAATCAATATTATCACATTATTCCTACTGAAATTAAGGCTCACTAACAAAATCTTTCCAAATAATCAAAATTTCACAACAAACTAAGAGAATTCCACATGCATGCATGCCTTCGGGTTTTTCAAACCAAAACAACATGATTTCCAAATAAATTTTTATCATAATTCAACATGCAAGCCTAACATGGATTACAACTAAATGATCAACTAGCATGCAAAAGGATTTTATCAAGACTTTACTACAAAATTCATGTTATCATCACAAAATACACAAAAATGTTAACAAGGCAACAAAACACCATCCATTCGGCTCCTATCAAGTCATGGCCGAATGGATTAGGGTAAAAACAGCATTCGCATAGGTGTAACACTCTTATGTCTAGCCATTCTTGACCCTATGATACTATAACTCATGGTGAAAGCCTTAGATTCACAAGAATCAAGGAGGTTCACTTTGAGTTTAACAAAAACATCACCATGCAAGGTCAAAACATAGGTTTTTCACTCTATACTTTTGAAATATATAAGAATAACATATAGGGAGTAAAATTACTTGAATATAAGATGATTGTTTGGGTGAAAGAATGAAGAAATGAAGGGGATGGAGGGCCTCGGCTATGGGATGGCCGAGAGTGAGGGTTGAGCCGAGAGGGAGGGAGGAGAAAAGGGGAGGGTGGAGTGAAAATGGAGTGATCATCACTTTAGTTTTGTTTTTATGTCTTTGACTAGACTAAATGTGAGTGGATTTAGGAAATGACAAGAGTAACCCTCTAGCTAAAGTTAGGCAAGTTTGCATGCAAGGTCAAGGAGGTAATTTGGCTAGCAAAATGTGAGTTAGTGGGGTGGAGAATGTCTTCTTTGCCCTTTGGTTAAATAGAAGAGAGTTTGCATGCAAGGTTATTCATGTAATTTGATAATTATTAAGCAACTAATTTCCAAAGATTTATTTTTATATAATAAAGTACAAGTTCAAAAATTATAAAATTTATACCATAAAATAACTTGGATTTTTAGAGACTTTATAAAAATCATTTTCAAAATTTGTGTACAAAATGTCTTTTAAAAGAAATTTTTTCCAAAGCTTAGAATATTCCTTATAAATCAAAAATAAAGAAATTAAATAAATTCTTGCTTTGAAAAATCATATACTACCCAAAGCAAATTTATAATGCAGAAATTTTCACTCACACAAACGTACAAGCATTGAATATATTTTTATTTAACTTAATATTATTCACAAATAATATTACATAAAATGCCGGTCGTAACAATATTGCAATGGACTTTATAGTGGGATTACCCCGAACGAAATCCGGACATGACGCTATATGGGTTATAATTGATCACCTTACGAAGTCAGCGCATTTTCTTCCAATTAACGAGAGGTCTTCTTTGGACAAATTGGTCCACCTGTATATGCGTGAAATCGTAATAAGACATGGCGTGCCTGTATCGATAGTTTCAGACAGAGATCCCCGATTTAACTCGAGATTTTGGAAGAAATTTAAAGTAAGTCTTGGCACAAAGTTAAACATGAGTACGCCATATCATCCGCAGACTGATGGTCAAAGCGAAAGGACAATTCAAACAATCGAAGACATGTTGCGCAGTTGTGCAATTAACTTTACGGGAAGTTGGGACGACCACCTGCCATTGGTAGAATTCTCCTATAAATATCACTCCAGTATTGGCATGCCACCATACGAAGCTTTATACAGATGGAAATGCAGATCACCAACTAGTTGGGATGAAGTGGGAGAAGGAAAGATTCTTGGCCCAAAATTGGTACAACAATTGCATGAGACAGTCAAATTAATTCAATAGAGGTTACTTGTTGCTCAAGATAGGCAAAGAAAGTATGCGGATCCAGCACGTAAGGATGTCAGATTCCAAGTGGGTGAAGCCATTTTGCTGAAAGTATCACCGAAGAAAAGATTGTCTAGATTTGGCAAGAAAGGGAAGTTAGCGCCTAGATATATTGGTCCTTTTGAAATTTTGAGTCAAGTGGGGAAGGTGGCTTATGAGTTAGCCTTACCGCCTTAGTATCAACATGTGCATAATGTGTTCCATGTGTCATTGCTTAAGAAGTACAATCCTGATGCCAACCATGTGATAGAATATGAGCCTATAAAAATTCAGACAGATCTGTCATTTGTGGAGCAACCTGTCAAAATACTCGACTGGCAAGCAAAAAGTCTTAGAAGAATAAGACAGGAATGTGCTGTAGAACGGGTTCGAACTTGCCTTTTAGGTAGGACCTGTCTTATTTGGTTAATAATTCGGTGAAGTTACTAAAAGTACTTTGGAGGAACCCCAAGGTCGAAGAGTCAACCTGGGAGTTAGAGTCTGATATGCGTTCCCGGTATCCTCATCTGTTCTCTTAGATTCTGAGGACAGAATCCTTTAAGGGGGAGAGGATGTTACGACCGACATTTTGTGTAATATTATTTGTGAACTTTATATAATCTTTGAATCGATTATAAATATATGTATTTGATTATACACTTGTGTGAATGGAGTTGTTGCATTATAAATTGCTTTACTTAGAATATAATTTTTTTCAAAGCGAAAGTTTTATTAATTGCTCCTATTTTTTATTTATAAAGATTATTCTTTACTATTGAAAATTATCTTTTAAAATTATTTCATTCATAAATTTCAAAAGTGATCTCATAAAAATTCTAAAAATCCAAGTTATTTTATGGTACAATTCTTATAATTTTTGAACTTTTACTTTATTTTATAAAAATAGATCTTTCAAAATTAGTTGTTTAGTAATTAGCAAATTACATGAATATCCTTGCATGCAAATACCCTCTCATTCATCTAAAGGGCTAAAAAGACAATTCCAACCCCACTCACTCTCATTCTACTAGCCAATTTACCTCTTTGTCCTTGCATGCAAATTTACCCAACTTTAGCTAGAAGGTTACTCTTGTCATTTACTAAATCCACTCACATTTAGTCAAATCAAAGGCATAAAAACATACACAAGTACCATGAGCACTTCATTTTTCACTACACCATTCCACCCACTCCTTTCTCCTCCCCCTCCCTCTCGGCTCAACCCCCTCTCGGCCCTTCCCATAGCCGAAGCCCCCCATCCCCTTCTTTCTTCATTCTTTCACTCAAACATCCATCTTATATTCAAGTAATCTTACTCCCTACATGTTGTTCATATATATTCCAAAAAGTTTAGATTGAAAAGTTTGACTTTTAATCTTGCATGTCATAGTTTAACTAGAACTCAAAATACAATCTTGATTCTCATGGATTTAAGGTTGCATTATTGAGGGAACTATAAGGAATGGTGAAATTCCAAGTCATAAGAGTGAATCTCTTGTTTTGAATGGCCATTTCCCTTCCATTTCATTTGGCCATGACCATAAGGGAGCCGAATGAATGGTTCTTAATGGTGTTTTGTTTCCTTGTTCAATTCTTGTATGTTTTCGTGATAATAGTATGAATTTTATAGTGAAAACTTGATGAAACCCTTTGCATGCAAAGTGATCATTTAGTATTAGTCTATGTTAGGCTAGCATGTTGATTTTATGATAAAAATCATTATGGAAATCATATGATTTTGGCTTGTAAAATTCGAAGGCATGCATGCATGAAATCAACTCATGATTTTCGAAAGTTCTTGATCATTTGGATTGATAATTGATAATAGGCTTTAATTTCAGTAGAGTTAAGATATTGATCTTGATTTGTGCTCCTTAGTATGTGTTGTTAATTTGAATATATATGAAGAGGATATAAATTGTTGTTTTCTAAAACTTGATGACTTGTATTTAGTGTAGTATGTTAACTTTTGTTTTTCTATGTTGCACCTTAGGTAAGGATGATCTCCACCTAGCCAATATTGAGTGTAGGAGAGTTAGTTCAGTAGATCACCTTGGTTGAGGTTTGGTTTGGGTTTTGGTTAATGTTTGGTTGGGTTTGTCAAGTAATAATCTTGGTAAAAGGAGAGCATTGGATTTTGCAGAAAATCAGTTTGGTACCCTGAGGTTTAGAGTGAGATTTGACCTTGTCATTATTGTGCACTTTGAGGCCCAAGTCACCAGAAGCTATCACTAGGAGTATACATTAGGTTTTAGGTTTTTGTTAGAGGTTTGTAAGACGTTTGGTTAGGTGCACGAGTGGAAACACAAAATCTGTCAAGCAGGCGACAGTTTTGTTGCAACTTAGAAATAGGAAGTTTTGACCATGTCATAGGTAGGACCTCATTAGGCCCTGTTGGGCCTTAGTTAGAGGGAGTGTTAGAGAATTTTTCCAGCCATAGTTCATAGGTTATGAGTAAGAACATGTGTCATAAGTTAGTTCAAATCAGGATCCTTTTCTGCCCAGAGAAACAGGGGAAGCGTAAGCCTAGGGAGGCCCAAGCTAGGCCCTTGATCCACACCAGGTTTTGGAGTTGACTTATGATCAGGAGAGTCTAGTGTAGAAGTTTTGGAGGTAAACTTGAAGTGTAAGAGTGTCAAATGCACCCAAGAAACCATAGATGTCATTCTGAAATTTACTATAATGAGCACATTCACTTACCACATAGTTTTAGAGCACTTAGGAGTGAAGTTTTGGTTGACCACCATAGTTGCAAGATAGAATAAAGTCATTAGAGTGAAAGTCCCAAGTCAGGATCAATAGGAATTGGATGGTTTAGTAAAGGCATTTCGAATTAGGAGATCAAAATTTGAAGTTTTTGTCTAGTTAGCGACCAAGTGACTTAAGTAAGTGGAGTGAGATCATCCAAGCCTAGTGATGCAATATAGTATGTGTGATATTATTTGGTACTTAAATATGGTATGTGAGCATATGTGGCTATGTGTACCATTATGATTATAAGGTGATTGTAAATTGTGTGTATATAGGCCTAAGAGCCATTGTGTTAAATTTTGGTTTACAAATAGGTTGAGTTGGTAAGAATATATTATAATGAGGTTATTATTATTGGTGTAGGATCTCGAGACAAGGGTAAACTTGTTATTAAGATCGAGTAAAGCTTCCAGTTGCTCCTACCTGCCAGTCAAGTCATGCCTTTCTCAAGGCAAGTGATTCAACCTGTCTTTTTGTATACACTGCAAGTGTGTGATAACCAGTTCTTATATATGATGCGAGTATTCTAATTCACCTTGATATACATGAACCAAGTGGTTTCAAATCTATCTTTTTATTATATGAAAATGACATGAACCCTCTAGTATTTATTTCAAGTAGTTTAACTTTACTTGAAGATTGTTATGCAAGTAAATCTTAAGGCCTATCATGCTATTATACCAAAGTAATTGTGATGTCGAACCATGTGCAATTTATACTCAATAAACTTATCTTGATACCTAAAAGTCAGTTGTTCCTTAACGATTGTTCATAATTGTTTGATAACCCTATCCTTACCCTAAAGCATGATACTCTGTTGTACCTTGAGCTGATGCTCACTTTCTCTATATTTTAATACCTATGTCTTATCTGGAACCATTAATGATCACCTTCTTTATATTTTAATACCTATGTCTTATCTGGAACCATTACCTTAGACCTAGTTTGACTTTGTTCCTTCATACCATCCGATAACCTTGCTAAATCTCATTGCCAAAATCCTTGTATATAGAAACCTTGCAATTTCTCTTGATAAAGTATAGTCTAGTGGATCATGACTTTGAAATTTAGTGGATCTATTTCTAGTGCTTCAAAGTTAATCTAAAACCTTGTTAAAAATGTTTATTGTTTAAGTAGTTAATTAGCAATTGACATCAGTTTTTAAAATAAAAAGTTAAAATTTTATTTTCAGTCCCAAAGGGGAACAAATAATTTTATTTAAATAGTGGATCTGGACTGAGACGCAAGTCCTTTCCGCTCTTAATTTGTAGGCTTAAAAGTTGCCTAGGGATCCCATTAATGTTCTAGAACCCATCGAGGTTCGGGATTACTTCACGGCTGATCACCGGCTGTAATCCGTAGCGTCATAAAATGGATTTTATAAAGAAATGGTTTTGAATTGTTTTGTTACAAATAAATGATGCCATCACTCAAAAGTTTATCTCATGCTATTATCAGCTCTACTTTCACATTGTTATTCTTATATCTCGATTTATGTTTTGTATTGTATTGTATAGCACTTGTTGAGCATTTGGCTCACTACTTGCTTTCACTCTGATATTTTAGCTAGCAGATTTGGTTAGATTCAAGAAGACAGCGCGTAAGACTTGTGATGCCGATGCATATGTTCGATCTCAAGTAGATTATTGATCGTTTTGTGTGAGGACTCGATATTAGAAATCAGGTTGAAATAGTTAATAGTGTTGGGCTGTTCCAAACCCTAAACTGTAAGATCTTGGATTCAGTTGTATTTACTTTCTTTTGTTATCTATTGTAATAATTTGTATAATATATATTGTTAAGTCGAGGCATGACAACAATCACTATCGATGCGTAAAATTCAAATGTTATTATCATGGCACACATGGCATTTATACAAAAGACAGTAAAACTATCTTTTCACAACACAATATTATATGTAGTGGGGTTCATAAACTTGCCTGGTTAAGTAGAGGATGCTCTAGGGTCTGCTCGAAAATCTATAATCATAAATATTTATCGTTTTGTTAGATCCCGTTCTTATTTATGGCGCCTCGTACATACGCGATACTTATTAATTGTTCACGCAACTCACTTTACTCTTATTATTCCAATAGGTACAAGTACTCTTCATGTTCGCTTTCTTTTCGAAATCCCTTATGTTCGTTTATGCCTTTTACATTCCAATCCTCGATTCCGCTTACGATTCTTAATGGTTTCTAATCACGCGGTCTCGGCTTCGACATTTTTATAAAATTGAAAATTCCATATTTATACTTGAAATTTTTATAGCAGTTTCTAAACTCTATTTCTTACTCTCTGTAAAAATTTCATGATTTTGAATATTCTTAAGTCGATCATTTCTATTTCCAAAGTTCGTGATTCGTAGCAGTTTTTATCGCGTAAATCACTTTTACTAAAACGGTCATAACGTTTCATTCGTAAATTGAAATTAAGCGATTCAAGCGCCTAAATGATCCTCATAAAATTATCTATAATAATCAAGTCTTACTTTTAAAGAAATTATAGTCTATAAATTTGGGAACTTTTGCAGAAAACTTAAGTTGTGTTTTGGTCATTTTAACGAGGTTATGATTACGATTCCAGTTTAGTTTACGTCCTAAATCATTATTCAACCATCAACAACCACCATATCATCATCATCTCAACACTAAATCCTCTCAATAACATCATGTTATTAAGGCAACAAACATCAACCTTAATACTAACTAACTAAATATCAAGAAAATAGCAAAACAACTACTAAAACTAGGTTTATAGCTAAGATCTCAAAGTTTCTTGAAACTTAAACCTTAAACAAAGTTTGGTCAAGTATTTATACCTTGATAGTAGAGTCTTGGAAATGCTTGGTTGAGTTTAGGGAACCTAGATCAAGCCATAAAAATCAAGAAACCAAGAAGAGTTACTATTCATTACTATTCATAATCACTTTTTTGAATTTATTTCACCCATCAAACCTTAATAGAATGCTATCAAAAAATTTATCTTACCTTAGTTTAGGATTTAGGAAGCTTGGGATTTAATTGTGGAATTTTTCCATGGCTAGAAGTTGGATTTTTGAATTTGATTTTTTGCTTCTTGGTGATATTGCCGAATAGAGCTTCAAGGGAGAGAGAAGAGAGTTTTTGTGTTGTGTTCTAGGATGCTTCTTGTGAAAGATTTGATATATGATCTTGTACATATAACCTACTACTAGGAAATCTATCTCAATCTTGCTAGCCATCCTAAATTCCAAGCTATAATACTAGCTTAGTACCTTGGTCACTATTCCACCACTATTCACTAGCTAGGTTATTATTTCTATTATCTAGGTTACTATTTGGTTATTAACCATGGTTATTTTCTTACTCGATTTAGCTTTTATGGTTAGCATGGCTTGCTATATTTATTTATTCACTTACGCGTTCGCTCGGTCGCTTATTCATTTTCGTAATAAACCTTCGTAAATGGTTCGCGGGGTAAATCCTTTCTTATACGTCCTTTACGTTTTGAAGCCTCGTACTTGGGTTTGAATTTGTAGGATTTTAGATTTGTAATTATATTGTGATTCTCGTAATCCTTAACGGTTCGTAGATACGGTCGTTTTTCAAAGTTCGTTTTCTTAGAAAACTAATAGCGTTTACATACACTCATTTGGTACTTATAATCATTTTATCGACTCGGAAAATAAATTTCTCAAGAACAACATAGTGTGGGCTAAAACATTTTTCCCGATTGTCAGGGTTACTATTCATCAAGCGTTTTACAAAGTCTCAAAAATTCGAGTTATTACAATATGACTGGTGACTCGCGCATAGGGTACTTGAGTTTGCAGTTGCTAATGAACTCCATCATCTTGTGATAGTCCTTACGCGCAACACTCTTGTCCACCAGTTATATGAAGTTTTTCTTCTCATAAACATACCCAGTCTGAGACATGATTTTCACAACATGTGCTATTTTTGCTAGCTTTTGAAGTTATAGAGAGAAAAGGGGTTTTGGAGACGAAAAGAGTAAATTTGCCTTGTGAATTTAGAGAAAGATAAAAGTAAGATCTGTAATTGAAATAGGATTTTATACTTTCCCAGAAAAAGGCAAACAAATGATTAAAAATAAAAATAAATACCCAATGATAATTTCCAAAAATAACCATTTAAAATTAAAGTGAACTATAGAAATTCCAAAAATAATCTATCAACGTATACTTATAGACTTGTAAGTATATTTCGATGGATAAAGATCTAGATTCAACAGTTATGATTGTTCAACAGATTTCAATTTATCATCATCCGTTGAAGGATAATGTGTCCAGAAATATATTTAACTTTCAACGAATAAAGATTATCCGTTAAAAGAGTAATTTTGACTTAGCCAAAATATAACACTTTCAAGAATATCAAATTAATTTCTGGATGCATTTCAAATTGCATAGACATCAATAGTTGAAATTTAAGAATAGTTTAACATACCTAACTCACTTACCAACCTAGTAAAAGTTGATTCATCAAGTGGCTTGGCAAAGATATCTGCAAGTTGCTGTTCACTTGGAACAAAATGAAGTTCCACAGTGCTATTCATAACATGCTCTCAGATGAAGTGGTATATGATGTTAATGTGCTTTGTCCTTGAATGTTGCACATGATTTTCAGTGATGGCAATGGCACTTATTTTGTCACAGAAAATTAGAATCTTGTCCACATGTAGACCACAATCCAATAGTTGATTTCTCATCCATAAAATCTGTGCACAACAGCTATCAGCAGTAATATATTCAGCCTTAGTTGTGGAAGTAGAAACTAAATTATGTTTCTTACTAAACCAGGATACAATCTTGTTTCCTAAAAATTGACATGTCCCAGTTGTGGTTATTCTGTCTATTTTACACCTTGCATAATCTGTATCGGAGTAACCAATTAGATCAAATCCAGGCTCTCTAGGGTACCAAATGCCAAATTTTGGTGTGCCCTTGAGATATCTGCAAATTTTCTTAATAGCTACTAAATGAGATTCTCTAGGATCAGCAAAAAATATAGCACAAAGACAAGTAGCAAACATTATATCTGGCATACTGGCTGTTAAATACAAAAGTGAGCCAACCATGCCTCTATATTTTAAAATATCCACAGACTTTTCAGTAGTGTTCAATTCAAGCTTAGTAGTGGCCATGGGAGTTTTTGCAGATGTGCAATCCATTAAGTCAAAATTCTTTAAAATATCATGAATATATTTAGTTTGACTAATGAATATTCCATCACTAACTTGCTTAACTTGTAAACCAAGAAAGTAAGTTAGTTCTCCCATCATGCTCATTTCATATTTACTTTGCATCAATTTGGAAAACTTTTTGCAAAGTTTCTCATCTGTAGAGCCAAATATAATATCATCTATATAAATCTGAACAAGTATATTAGAACCATTAACATTTCTAAAGAAAAGAGTTTTGTCAACAATACCTCTATTGAAATGATTTTCTAAAAGGAATTTTGACAAAGTATCATATCAGGCTCTAGGTGCTTGCTTCAATCCATAAAATGCTTTCAAAAGATAGTAAACATAATATGGAAAGTTGGGGTCTTCAAAACCTGGAGGTTGACTGACATAGACTTCCTCCTCCAATTCTCCATTCAGAAATGCACTTTTGACATCCATTTAAAAGACTTTGAAATTGGCATGGGCTGCATAGGCTAGAAAGATTCTGATTGCTTCAAGTCTTGCAACTGGAGCAAATGCCTCATTAAAATCTATTACTTCTTGTTGACAGTAGCCTTTAGCAACCGGCGTAGATTTATTCCTTATGACTATGCCATTCTCATCCATCTTATTTTTGAATACCCATTTAGTGTCAATAAAATTCTTGCCTTTAGGTTTGGGTATTAGCTTCCATACTTTATTCCTTTCAAATTAGTTTAGCTCTTCCTACATAGCTAAAACCCAATCAGGATCCATCAAAGCTTCTTCTTCCTTCTCTGGCTCTTCCTGTGACAGTAAACTGCTATACAGACATTCATCCTCAGTTGCTCTCCTTGTTTGCACTCTAGATGTTGCATCACCAATGATCATTTCAATGGGTGATCTCTTGTCCATTTCCTTTGAGGTGGTAGATTAGCTCTAGATGAAGAAACCTCATTGTTATCTTGATGTGTGAGTGAGTGTTGACTAGATGAAACTCCCCTTGAGTTTATGGATCTTTGATTTGAAGATGGGGTTTCGTCAGTCAATGATCTAGAATGATTATCAACTGATGGTGAATTATGTCTTTCAATGGATGATGCATTGTGTCTCTCAATGGATGTTGCACTTTGTCTTTCAACGGATGCAGTACCATGTCTTTCAACGGATGCAGCATTCTGTGCATCAACTGTTGTTCCTTCATTAGATGATAATTTTGAATAATCTTTTATCAATATTTCTAAATCACTTTCATCATCACTGTTATCATAATATATCTCAACATTATCAAATTTGGGGCTTTCATGGAAACCTTCATCTGTTAGTCCTTTAATCTTTTTATCATCAAACACAATATATACGGATTCCAATGTTGGTTCTTAGATTGTAAACTCTATAGGTTTTCCCAACAACATATCCAAAAAGGATACCTTCATCAGCTTTTACATCAAACTTTCCATGTTGGTCAGTTTGATTCCTTAGAATATAGCACTTGCATCCAAAAACATGAATAAAGTTCAATATTGGCTTCCTATTTTTGAAATATTGATAAGGAGTCATGCACTTGGATTGATTAATCAAAGAAATATTCTGAGTGTAGCATGCAATGTTGACAGCTTTAGCCCAAAAATAAGTTGGTAACTTTGATTCTTCTAGCATGGTTCTAGCGGCTTCAATCAATGATCTATTATTTCTTTCAACTACTCCATTTTGTTGTTGATTCCTTACAGCTGAGAACTCATGCATGATTCCATTTTCTTCATAGAACAGCCTCATTCTAGAATTCTTAAACTCAGTTTCATTGTCACTTCTAATTCTTCTTACTTTAAGATCAGGATGATTGTTGACTTGCCTTATATGATTGATGATGATTTCATTAGCTTCATCTTTAGATCTAAGAAAATATGTCCATGAGAACTTTAAAAAATCATCCAAAATCACTAGGCAATACTTCTTCTTTGAGATTGACAATACATTAACTGGTCCAAACAAATCCATGTACAGCAGTTGTAGAGGTTCATCAATTGTTGATTCATGCTTCCTCTTGAATGATGCTTTCACTTACTTTCCCTTTTGACAAGCAACACACAGTCCATCTTTTGAGAACTCAACTTGAGGAATGCATCTAACAAGGTCTTTCCTGACCAATTCATTCATGGTCTTGAAGTTTAATGAGATAGCTTCTTGTGCCATAGCCAACTTTCATCTTGACTTGCTTTGCTAAAAATACAAGTAATATAATCTGCATTTGTTAAGTTGAAATCAGCTAGATGCACATTTCCTTTTCTTACTCCAGTAAGGACCACTTTGTTATTTTTCTTGCAGGTAACAACACAGGCTTCAGTTGTGAAAATAACAGAGTTGCCTTTATCATATAGTTGATTGACACTGAAAAGATTATTCTTGAGTCCATCAACTAGGGCAACTTGTTCAATGATGATATTCTCTCTTGAAATAAAGCCATATCCCATAGTATACCCTTTGCTGTCATCTCCAAAGGTAATGCTTGGGCTAACTCATTTCTTGAATTCAGTGAGCAAGGTAGAATCTCCAGTCATGTGCCTTGAGCAACCATTGTCTAAATAACATAGATTCTTTCTGTTTCCCTGCACATGTCAAAACGAAATCAAGTTGATTTTGGTACCCAAGTTTCCTCGGGTCTAGCCTTGTTAGCCTTTTTCTTAGGCTTCTTAGTCTTTCCATCATTAGATTTAAGTCACTGAGAATCAACCTTTGTCTTAGAAGTAGGACTTTGAAACGCTTGATAAATTAAAATTATCAGGCACACTAGGATTAACATGGTATGGCAAAAATTGTGCTAACATATTATTCCAGTAAGCCATGCTAAATGGCATTTTTGGCATATTAAATGCAACATAATAAGGATTGTGTACAAATGGAATATTAGCATAATGTGCAAATAAGTTTTGTGCAGGCATAACAGGCAAATCATGCATGGATTATATGGGCATGTTGGGCAAAGATGGAGGTGCAGACATGGGTGCATGTATCACAGACTTGCAATTAGTAGATAAATGATTAACACTACTACGCCTAACACAAGTCTTTCCAGGTGCATACTTATCAGGCGTGTAATTATTGTATTTGTTAATCTCTACTTTTCCATTTCTATTGTTTTTCCTTTTTAAATTTTCCTTGACCTCAATTTTCTCCAATATTTCACTCAACTGCTTCATGACAGGTGCCCCACATTCACTCTTCTTGCATCTTTGGCTTTCCTTGATTCCTCTTGAACAAGGTGTTTGGTTACTGAACCATATTTCTCATTCAGCTTTGCTAGCGTTCCTTTGCTAATGGTCTTTTTCTCATTCAATAGATGAGAATCAACTTTTAATGGATGAGCTTTATCTTTCAATGGATAAGCTTCATCATTCGTTGATTAAATATTCGTTGAAAGACCATCAAACAACGCTTGGTTCAGTTTCTTCTTGTCATTTTTCCCGGCTTCTTCACGAAAAGACTCAATTCCTTGAACTTTGGCAATTGGGCACTTACATCTCTTGATGATTTCCAGGCCTTGATCACTTCTTGCTCACGTTCAAGCTACTATCTCAAATTCTCTTCTTTCTTTAAAGATTTAGTTAATTCATCCTTGGCAATCTTACACTCTATTTTTAATTTCTCAAACTCAATGAAATGAGTTTCTAACACAACATTTCTATCACTCAAAAATAAATTATTCTCTTTAGTTACATTTTTTCTTTAGTGAGTAATTTTAGTGTGACACGCAAGTGATACAGTTCAGTAGACATTTTATTTATAGCATCATTGCATTCATCTTTAGAAAGGTATGCTATGTTTTTAGTGATTACCTGATTGCTTGATGAACTGACTTCTGTTTCATCTGACTTGGCCATTAGAGCTAGTTTGACATAATTCATGTCTTCATCTGCATCCTCATCATAGCTGCCCCATCACTTTGTTGAGTAATAAAAGTCTTTTCCTTTTTTTTTGAGCAACTCAAAATATTTCTTCTTATAATCCACAGACTCAAACTTCCTCCTTTCTGAGTTTAGCTTTCTGCACTCATTGGCAAAGTTACCATTCATCCCACATTTTAAACATTTGAATTTAGCTTTATCAACCATATTTTTGTTGGATTTTGCAGCTTCAAAGTTTCTCTTGAATTTGAGTTTTACAAACCTTTTTGACAGAAAGGCCAGATGCTCATTAATATCATCCATCTCATCCTGGCTTGTACAGTCTCCATCTTCAGCTATCAACCCTTTGCCCTTGCCTTCATAAACACTTGTGTTTTGTGCAGATTCAACAACTTTAACCTTCATCTCTTTTCCTCTCTCTTGTTCAACTACCAATGCAACATATCCACCTTTCTTTCTTCCTTTCGCTAACTGCTCCATTTCAAGCTCATAGGTTTTTAAGATACCATACAGTCTCTCTAGAGTAAAGTCTTTATACTCTTGAGAATTTCTGAGAGAGACTGTCATTGGCTTATACTCTTTTGGTAGAGACCTCAGGATTTTAGATTTGAATCTTTAGTTTAGTAGATCCTCTCATACAGCTTTAAACCATTCAGTAGTTTTTGAAATCTACTGAAAATGTCACTCAGTGACTCACCATATTCAAAGTAAAAATATTCATATTGTTGTATGAGAAGTTGTATTTTATTTTTTCTAACCAGCTCAATTCCCTCACATAGCACTTGAATTTGATCCCAAATTTTCTTAGCAGTCTTGCAGTTAATGACATTGTCAAACATATCTCCATCAAGTCCATTGAACAAAATATTCATGGCCTTTTTGTCTTTATGAACTTGCTCAATGTCTTCATCTGTCCATTCTGACCTTGGCTTTGGGACTATTTGCTCATTTCCAATAAATCCTTCAACATCTGTTGCATCCCTGTGAGGGACATGAGGTCCTTTCTCTATGCAATTAACATATCTTTCATCTTCAGAGAGTAGATGAAAGTGAATATTCACTTTTCAGTGATTATAGTTGTCTTTGTCAAGAATTGGAATCTTTACACCAACGTCATGTTGTTAGATTACTTGATCTTTAAACTCTTTATGTGTCAAGAGCTTGCTCTGATACCAATTGTTAGTCCCTAATAATATAATAACATAATTACAGAAGGGGGGTTGAATGGAATTCTGGTTACTTTTCTGAAACTTTGAAAACTTCTTAAAATTATATAACTGTGTTTGAATATGCTTGAGTACGGATAAACAATAACAATATTCAAGAACAAAAAGTAAATAAACAGGTGTTTAAAAACTTTTTGGTGGATTGATATTCCCACCAGAGATATATATTGAGAAGATTACTCTGTGATGCAGATAGCACACAGCTGCTTACAAGTGTTTACAAACTTAGAACTTGAGAGACTAAAGATACAGCTTGCTTACTCTTTTTTTTTTAAAACTAAAATGTAATTCTTAACTACTAAATATTTGCTACTTTTGGTTTATATATCACCAAGATACATGTGAAATAAGACAAAGCATAAAACCTAACAGCTAGGTCCAATCATATATTTCTTCATTTCTCTATCCAATGCAATCCAGTTAGATACTACATCTTTGAACGTTCCTATTTTGCATGGAAATGTAAATGCTTCATTTTCTTCTAACACCTGCAATCAGGCTTTCATATTCCTTTTGTATACAATCAACCCATATGAGTGTCAAGTCCCTTTTAACTTCTTTCAACTGCTATTTTGATTGATCATCCGTTGAGGCTTCATAGGGGTTATCCATTGAAGCTTCATCTATTATCCGTTGAAACTTGACCAGCACATCCGTTGAGAATATACTGAGTTATCCGTTGAGCTTTATAGAGTCATCCATTAAATATTTGTGGATTAACAGTCGAAGTTGTTTCCATAGCAGTTGACACTCTTTCACTTATACAAAATTACAAGGCATTTTATATTTACAATTAACCCTCCTATTTTGAATATCTTGCTTGTAGTCAACATGACTTAGAAATAATTAAAAACTCCCAAATCCTCCATCTATTCTAGTATACAGAATGTGCTACAAACTTATTCATATAAGCTAATCTTTCAACGGATAAATAATGTGGCCATCCGTTCAAAGATACAAAATCATTTAACTTATATACTTAGAGTGTTTTGGTAAATTATCATCAAGCCTACAACATATTCCTTACATTGTCACAACCCCAAAATAAAACTAACAGATTACAACTGATAAATATGAAGTTATTACAAACGGCTGTTAAAACAAAATCCAAGATCGCAAAGGTTCAGTGTTTGAACAGTCCAACACTAAAACTATTAAAACTTTACATACTACCAGCCTCACACATACGCTAACTATACTACCTGAGCTCTCACATAAGCCTTAGTATCTCCACCGGTAGACTTAAGAGCAGTCTGCTTGAATCTAACAATACTTGCTAGCTGAAATAACATGAATAAATAGCAAGAAGTGAGCCAAACGCTCAGCAAGATATATCATAAGACAGAAATTAACAGCATAGCAATTCATAATTTGAAATTGGGGTGGATGGCATCATTATTCAAGTCAAAATCAAATCATTGCTCAAAATCATTTTATGACGCTATGTATTACAGCCGGTGATCATCTGCGAAGTAATCCCGAACCTCGATGGGTTCTAACAAATATTAATTGGGATCCCTAGGCAACTTTTAAGCCTAATATAATAAGTGTGAAAGGGATTTGCGGCTTAGTCCAATCCACCAATCTCAAGAAAACATTCTTTTGTTTGAAAAAGCAATTATCTTTTATAAAACTGATGCCAGGGAGAAATTACAAGGATTCTAAACAATAGAGTTTAAATTATCAATCAAGGATTGGAGTTATGGAACTCTTATCAGAAATGAATTATCTTTTCACTAGCAGGGTCATCATTGGTGAACATCAATGGTTTATCAACCAAGGAAGAAAGTATTGAAAAGGGATCGTAACAATAATCAATAAGATAGGGATCTCAAATTTTGAGGATAAGACATGGCATATATCTGGTTACAAAGTTTGGGTATAATAATAAAGAGTAATGAAGAAATATAAAGTTGAATTACTGATATCTCAAGGTATCAAGGTTATAGGGATATAGTATCAAATCAATAGGGGTTTTATGATCATGGAAATTGAAATATTGGAGCTTACAAAGGTATTTTGGTATGGTACAAGAAATTGAAGTATATCAATTATAGGTACTAAGTCGAGTTGTGGCAAGCCGTAGATAAGCGAATGATCTTTATTAGTGCAGAAATGAACTTGGAACAATTGCGATAATCACATGCATGACATAACATTTGTAATAAATCAATTTAAGATTAAGATACTTGCATAAAATTAGATTTGACAAGGGAGAGACACATGCAATATATCTTAAGAAGAGTTTAGAATAAACTTGCAACATATCACAAGAAGGTTCAAGGACACTTGCATTAAAGAAGGCTTTATCTAGAACTCGACTTGGCATAGGAGCAACCGGGAGCACTACTCGACCTTGATGGAAAGCTTCCGATCTTCACTTGATCCTACACAATAATAATAACTCTCATTATAAAAGACTCTTATAAAAACAATCGATCATAATGCTAATGCATAATTTGACTTCAAATAGCATTTAGCGTCTTACTTTGCATAACACCTCAAGTCAATATATAATACTATATATATATATATATATAACTATAACACCTTGGAGCACATAAGCACATATAGTTACATGCAATATATTATTTAGACTTGGTGCATCATTGGGTATTGAATGATCTCATTCAACTAATCTCCACAAATTGACTATCATAGTGCAACTCTACTGATCTCGAAACTAGAAATGCCTAAACTTGGTGATCTCATTTCTCTTGACCATACCTCTGACCTTACACCCTACTGACCTTTATCTAATTGTGAAAGGCATGTGTCATAGCCTATTTGTTTATTCGAGGATTTAACTCAACTCAAATAAGAATGTAACAAGTAAATAGTGGATCTACCGTCAAAGAGATCTCTCAAAGTAACATTTGTCAAAGGATTTAGAAACAATGTTCATCTACAGACTTGAGGAATTACTTCACTGGAAGAAGTTCAAGAAATTGATCAAGCCTCAGTGATATAAATCAAGATTGTGGACTTAATCAAGTCACAGAGATCTTGTCAGGGTATCAAATAATTACAGGGATCTAATCTGAAGAAAATCAAGTTATCAAAGTCAAGACATGAAGAAACGTCATGGAAGTTAGTCACTCATGAACCAGACAGTACATCGAGTGTCAACATGGAAGTGGTGGAATTGATTCATAATTTTCAGAAGATTTTTAGAAGAATGGTTGTTGTTCAAGAGTAGTATCAATTCTCTATTAATTAATTAAGTCATATAATTTAATTAAGAAGATAAATTATATCTGCAAAGATTAATTTATTTATTAATTAAATTTATTTATTAATTAATTCTGAATTAATATTATAAATTTTCAGAATTGATTTTGAATTTATATTCAATATTAATTCAGCATGACAATCAATTGAATTAGTATGACAATCAATTGTCATACCGAAAGTCATGCTAGTTCAAATGGATTGTCATACCGAAAGTTCTATTAGCTATGGAATTGTCTCACCGATTGTCTTGCTAGTAAAAATGATTGTCTCACCGATTGTCTTGCTAGTTCAATCAGATTGTCTCACCGGAAGTCATGCCAATTCTCATATTGTCTTGCCAGTTTAATCCAGTTATGTTGATTGAATTATAAAAGACAAGGAGCAGCAGATCATTCAACACACATTGAATACATCTCAACAACTCAAGAACAAAAGAACAACAGCCGCAGAAGCATTTCATCTCTCAACTGTTGCATATTCAGATCATTAATTTCTAGCAACTTAAGTTAAATCTAAACCACTAGAAATCATTCTCTTATTCTTGTGTAACTATCTAGCGGATCAAAATCCCTAGAACTTAATCTAAAAATTGCTTCTAGCATTTGATCTTTTTATTGCAAAAAGTAGAAAAAGTTCATGTCGAATTTATTCTAGATTTGTGATAATTTATTTGAGATTAATCCCTTGTAAACGATACCATTGTTGTAACACCTTTCAAGTTTAATAATAGTTTTATTTAACTTGAATTATGTTTCACTTTTTTATTCCGCATTAAATTCAATTAAACAGTAAAGTTTGTATTCAACCCCCCTTCTACAAACATATTGGGACCTAAAAATTGGAAACACTAAGGCTCACTTAAGCCTCGCTCATAGGGTTCACAAAACTAAGTGCTAAGTCTAAGTGTTCTCACTTGCACTCTCTTGGCGACACCTTGGGCGACTTAGGGTCTTTGACACTTTTCTACTCTAAGCCTTACCCCCAAAACTAACCCAATGGATTCTTAAGACCTAAATCTAACTTATGCACTTGGAATGACACCAAGGTCTAACCTAGGCCTCCCTAGGCCTACCCTCAAAGTAGTCACAACCCTGCTTGGTGATTTAAAAGCTGCCCTGTTTTTGACTCACTTTTAACAATTGATTCTAACTCTAAACCAACATATTTCAACTTGCAAACCTTCCCTAAACTTCTGAGTATCAGTACTAATCAAGGACTAATGAGGGCCTACACATAACACCACTTTTTAACCTCTAAACTACACTAAACCTAAATTATCCCCTATTCCATCCGATTTAGTATTTTCACTTGTGCACCTCACTAAATGATAGGTTTTCTTAATTATATTTCCCTTGGACTCAAATATATATCAAGTCCCAACTCTCAGCAGCTCGGGCCTACCAAGGCCTAAGAATTGTCCATTCAAAACTCACCTACAACTAGTGTGCAAATCTGGAAAATCAAAGTGTCCTACTCTAAACCTTTTCACCTTAACTCCCACTTTAAAACAAAGAGATCAACCTTTAACCAAGCAACCCTACTGCCCTAATAATCTTAACTAATTCCTCAATAAGTGTGGAGATCATTCATACCCTAGTGCACCTTCATGCAAATAAATTACCAAAAATAATACAAGTTTAACAATCAACAAGATTTCGACTAAACAAGCGAGATTTCTCCTTATAAATTCGACTTTTATCACTTACCCTATAATAATAATCATGCATACTGTCTTAACTTAACTATGTTTAGCAAAACAACATGATAACAACTCCCAATATGCACAACAAATTCAAAATTCGAGGATTTAAACAAAACATGCATGCTTTCGAATGAACTTGTAAAATATCATAGTTTTTCATCAAAAACTCCTTATAAAACTAACATGCAAGGCTATAAATAGCTATAACAAGAATGATCACTGTTAAGTGGCATTTATGACACTTATTTATGCTCTAATAAGCTTTGAGTTGGTGTATTTGTATTCAAGTTATTTGTGTTTTAACGTGTTTTCAAGTGTTTTTGAATTTCAGGCTTTACTTTGTGAATCAGGTGAATTAGCATTGTTTTGATGCTAATATGGTGTTTAGGATGTGCTGGAATAAAAGCTTGGAAGATTGGATCGAAGCTGCAAGGAATAAAGAAGAAAAAAAGTGAAGTTTTGGCAGAAGGCAGGCGCGTCCGCGCTGGTGTTACGCGCGACCGCGCCGGGAGTACAAAAAGGCAGCGCGCCCACGCTGGTGAAGCGCGCGGCTGCGCTGGGTCGGGATATTAAAATCCTGATTATTTTATAATTCAAATTGCTGGATTCCTGGGATGCATGGACTGCTATATAAACATAATTTAGGTCATTTTTCAAGTGATATTTAGAGATATCAAGACATCAAGGAGGGAGAAGATAGCAAGAGACCTTTTGGCATAATTCAACAAAGGCGAAGACAAATTAGTTTATTCTTGTGAATCTTTGTTTTGAGTTGTAATTTGGATGCTTATTTCTTGTTTTGCTGAACTTATATTCTTGATTGTTCTTTGGTTATTTATTCGTATAAATACTACGTTTGCTATATCATGTTTTCATTGGAACCCACATTGGCGATGAGTTCGATTATGGGCTAATCGTTATCGTGGGGTTCTAGTGGATTTATTTATGGATTTCTTTAGTTAAATTGTTTGATGCCTTAGTGTGTGGTGATTGTATGATATCCTAGTTATGGTTGTGCATATTCGTTATGTGAGTGTCGCGAACTTATAAATAGTGTGTTAATTCTTAATGAAGCGAAAGTGAATTTACGGATTTAGAACTTGCCATGCTAGCATAGGTTCATGTATTGATATGCATAATTCGTAGGTAATTTTAACCATCTTAATTGCCCTATGTAATCAAGATAGATAACTTGTGCTTAAACCGTTATGTTGTCAAATTCTATAGACATATAGGGTCTCAATATAATTGGTGCCTATTCATTTTCTATTTCTTTTGTGGATGTCTGGTAGAATGGTATTCGTGCAACGAAAGTTGGCGTTTATCAGTTTCGTGTTGTCTAATTAGTGTCATCACCATTGCATGCTAAGGTTGAGAATAATAAGGCTATTGAATAAATTATTTAATGAAGTTAGAATCCCATGTCTGTCATATATATTAACTCAGTCTATCTTATTCTCGTAGTTATAATAGTTAGCGTAATTCTTAGTTATAAACATTCTCAATTTGTTATCATTTTAGCATTGAATAATAACCATACATTGTTGCTTAGGTGCGTAATTTAGAAACTTAACCAATATAGTCTCTGTGGGATCAAATCTGATTTATATCTTATACTACTTGTGAACTCGTATACTTGCGTGTATTATTAGCGCGTGTTTAGCGACTAACAATCACTAACATGCAAAGAGTTTTTATAAAGTTTATTTAGCAAAAACATATGTTACTACCACATAAGTAATGTATCTCATGAAGAAGCCTTAGATTCACAAGAATCAAGGGCTTTCTCTTTGAGTTTAAATAAAAACATCACATTCAACCATGAATCATCAATTTTTAAACATAAGAATCTTTAGGAAGTGTATAAAATAGGTGTAGGTAGTGGAATTACACTAAAAGAATGTGGAAGATTGAATGAAAAATGGAGGGCAATGGGGGATGGGGGCTTCGGACGAGAGAAGAGAGGAGGAGGAAGGAGAAGAGAGAAAAAAATTGAGTGGAGTGGAGTGTGGTTTGTTGGAATGGTTTTGATCATTTTATTCTATCTTTACCCACATGCAAAAGTGAGTGGGCTATGCATTTACCAAACTCTCCCTCCCCTTTTGAAAGCAAAGTTTGCATACAAGGTTATCTTGGTAATTTGGCTAGTGTAGAAATAGGTAGTGGGGTTTGAAATTCCCAT
The DNA here is from genome assembly GCF_009905375.1 of Apium graveolens. Taxonomy (NCBI): domain Eukaryota; kingdom Viridiplantae; phylum Streptophyta; class Magnoliopsida; order Apiales; family Apiaceae; genus Apium; species Apium graveolens. The sequence continues at coordinate 121,026,065 of NC_133649.1, forward strand.
TGTGCCCTTGGATTTGAATTGGGAGTAGAATGCATTCATGGGTAATGAGGTAATTTGCTAATTAATAATCAAATTAATAAAAAGAATAAATTTTATAAATAAAAATATAAATCCATAAATTACAAGAATGGTGTCATTAAATAGCTTATAATTTTTTTGAAATTTTATAAAATCACTTTTGAAATTTATTGATAAAAATATTTTTAAAACGATTTTTCTCAGAATAAGAAATACATTCTAATATTCAATTAAAGAGAAAATAATACATTTCTTGCTTTCAAAATTTTCAAATAATTTAACACAATTATTATGCACCAATATAATCACACAAGCACATATCCATAAAGTTTTATAAATGACTTCATTACAATATATATAATACTCAATTACAGATTAAATAGAATACCGGTCGTAACATACATTATCTCTTAGCACAACTTCTACTTCCTCCACACGCTTCAACTTGTTCTTGAGGTATTCATTTTCTTGTCTAACTGCTTCTAGACTAACAAGCTGCAACTTTAGTTCTTATTTCTCAATCTCAAGTTTCCAATTCACTTTTGACAGCTTACTCACTTCCTCAGTAGCTGCCACCATGCTTGTGCGAATGTAAAATATTTCTACACTCATCTTTTCAACGGTTTCCTTATATTGTGTAACATTCAAATTTAATGGTGGTTATAATAGGTACCTCAAATTTGAATGTAGATAACTCTCCTTGCTCCAAGGACATGAGAGCATAATTTCCATATTCTTCAACATCATCTTCATCATATGTGTCATCCCAACTCTTACCTTCAGCGATATAAGCTTTTCCTTATTGTTTTCTCAGAAGTACTTCATACTTAGCTTCAAACTCCAAATAAGCCTTATTCATCTTCACCTTCTTTGGCATCCTGCATTATGTGACAAAGTGACCAAGTTTATCATGGTTGTAGTATCTAATATTTGATTTGTCCACATATCCTGACTGTTAACCACCTTTGGCAGTTGCATTTGTATGAGTCTTTCCTTTCTAATTGTTATTGTAAGATGTTTGGCCTTTATACTTGAAATACCTAGGCTTCTTGAATCTGATGTTTGAAAATTTTGTTGCTAGATCAGCCATAGACTGGTCCATTTCATCCAACTCATCAAGAGTATATGTTAGGAATTTTTTATGAACTTGATGATAAGTTGAACAAAACACCTTAGTAGATTTAACTTAGTGTTTTTGTAGCTCTCGAAGGATGTTCTACAGTAGTCCCGACAGATGAACTTTATAGTTCCGACGGATGACCACTTAACGTCCATCGAGAGTGTAAATTATGTAATAATAAGTCTTGTAGCACATGTCTGTAAACAACAATGTATTAGTTGAGTAGATGATGTAGGATTCTTTAAGTCATGATGACTACTAGATTGATATGCAAAATAGGGTGGCTAATTGAAAATATAAGATGTTTTGTAATTCTGTATAAGTAAAATAGAGTCCAGTGGCAGAAAGACTCCCAACGGATGATCTACAAAGGCTCCCGACAGATAATCAACAAGGAATTCGACAGATGACCAACATAGTCCCGACGGATGATCATATTTAAAAGAGCAGTTGAAAATAAGAACACAGTCACATGCGTTGGGTGTTTGTAAATGGAATGTGGCAGCCTAATTGCAGGATTTAGAGAACAAAGAAGCATTACCATTTCCATGCAATTATGAAGATATTCAAAGATGCTGGATAGTGTAATGAAGCAGCATGAAATTAGACTAGAAACAATTTTTGTTTTACTTGTTTGTCTTTTTATTATGTAACTTGGTGGTATATAAACCAAGTGTAGCAAGTAGAACATACAATTAAAAGAGGAAGCATTATTTTCAGAGAGATAGAAAAGGCTGTATATGTTAAGCATCTCTTTGTAATTCTGCAAGTTCACTAGTAAGTAGCTGTGTTCTATTCAAGCATCACAGAGTTCTCATATTAATATATATATATATATATATATATATATATATATATATATGGTGGAAAATTTCAAATCCACCAGAAAGTTTTAAAGCCTTGTGTTTTATTTCTTTGTGTTTGATTTTCATATCTTTATCATTCCGCAACATAGAAAAATCTGCACAGTTATATTATTAGTAAGAACAGTTTTAAAATTAGAAAAGAAACCAGAATTATATTCAACCCCCTTCTGTAATTCTTGTTGCATTGTTTGGGAATAAAAATTGGTATCAGAGCAATCTCTTGAAGCAAAAGAGTGTAAAGATCACTACAATCAACAAGTTGAACAAAAAAGATGTTGGAGTAAAGATTCCATTTCTGGACAAAGATAACTATCACCATTGGAAGGTGAAGATGCACCTGCATCTCCTATCTCAAGATGAAGTATATGTGGATTGCATTGAGAAAGGTCCACATGTCCCTATGAGAGCTGCTATAGGAAATGAAGCATCCGTCCCAAAGCCACAAGCTGGAATGGTCAAATCCAGATAAAGAACAAGTTCAAAAGAATAAAAAGGCCATGAACATTCTGTTTAATAATGTTGACAGTGACATGTTTGACAACATCATAAACTGCAAGACTTCTAAGGATGTCTGGGATATAATTCAAGTTATATGTGATGGAACTAAGCAAGTAAGGGAGAACAAGATGCAACTCTTGATTCAGCTATATGAGCATTTCTATAGTGAAGAAGGTGAGTCACTCACTGACAGTTTCAGTAGATTCAACAACTGAATGCTCTAAAACTGCATGGAAGGGTCTATCAAATAAAAGACTCAAACCTCAAATTTCTTAGATCTCTGCCAAAGGAATGGAAGCCTATGACAGTCTCATTGAGAAATTCTCAAGATTACAAGGAGTTCACCTTGAATAGACTGTATGGTATCCTAAAAACCTATGAGCTTGAAATAGAGCAAGATGAGAAGATGGAGAAAGGAAGAATGAAGGGAGGGTCCATTACATTAGTTGCTCAGCAAGAAATGGAGAAGGAGATAAAGGTTGAAGTTGTTGAATCTGTAGCAAACTGAAGAGTTTGTGAAGGCAAAGGAAATGGACTAGTAGCTGAACATGAAGACCAACTTAGTCAAGATGACATGGATGACATAGATGAGCATCTTGCTTTTCTATCCAGGAGATTTTCCAAGCTCAAATTCAAGAAGAATTTTAGAGCATCCAAGTCAAACAGAAACATGGTTGATAAGTCTAAATTCAAATATTTCAAGTGTGGCTTGGCAGGTCATTTTGCTAGTGAGTGTAGAAAGCCTGATTTTAGTAAAAAAGAATTTTGAGGCTGTTGATTATAAGCAGAAATACTTTGAGTTGCTCAAGCAAAAGGAAAGGGCTTTCATTACAAAAGAAAATGACTGGGCTGTAGATGGATTGGAAGAGGATGAAGATACAAGCTATGTCAATCTAACACTTATGGCTAAATCAGATGAAACAAAGACAAGTTCATCAAGCAATCAGGTAATCACTACCAACCTAGCTCATTTATCTAAAGCTAAGTGTAATGATGCCATAAATGGCATTTCTACTGAGTTATATCATCTACGTGTTACACTTAAGTCTCTCACTAAAGAAAACAATAAAATTAAAGAGAACAATGTGTTTTTAAATGAAAGAAACAATGTGCTAGAGACTCAATTTGTTGAGTTTGAAAAATTGAAAATAGTTAGCAAAATTTCTAAGGATGAACTAACTGAATCCTTAAAGAAAGAGGAGATTTTCAGAAAGCAACTTGAACGAGAACATGAAGTAATTAAGGCATGGAAATCATCTAGAGATGTGCATGCTCAAATTACTAAAGTTCAAGGTATCGAATCTTTCTGTGATGCAGCCTGGAAAAAGAACAAGGAGAAGCTTGATTCCAATCTGGTTGAAGGACTTTCAACAGATGTGGATTCAACGGATGATAAAAATTATCCGTCGAATAATCAAAAAGATTATCCGTCAAAAGACAATGAGCCACATCCTTTGAGTGCAAGTAAACCAGTTAACAAAGCTAAGTTAGCCAAGTTAAATGAAAAATATGGATCAGTTTCTAAGAACTTTATTCCAGGAGAAACAAGTCAAGTTAAAAAGAACAAAATAGTCAATGTAGGTCATCTGTCTATCAAGCAATTGAATGACTGGTTAGAGAAAATTTTAAGTGAAAGCAGAGTCAAAAAGGAAAAATAATAGAAATGGGAAAGTAGGGATTAATCAAAATGTGCATGACAATTCTTCTTCAGTGAATGGTTTCAAAGGTCCAACTCAAATGACAAAGGATGAATCTGAAATACGCAAGTTAAATGAGGTCAAACCTAAGAAACCAAAGAAAAAGGCTAACAAGGCAGGACCCAAGGAAACTTGGGTACCAAAATCAACTTGATTTGATTTTGATATGTGCAGGGAAATAGAAAGAATCTTTGGTATCTGGATAGTGGTTGCTCAAGGCACATGACTGGAGATTCTACCCTGCTAACTGGTTTAGAGAAAGAGTTGGCCCAAGTATTACTTTTGGAGATGACAACATGGGTTATATTGTGGGATATGGCTTGATTATAAAGGATAATGTCATCATTAAGGAAGTTACCCTGGTGGATGGTCTCAAGCACAATCTGTTGAGTATCAGCCAGCTTTGTGATAGGGGCAACTCAGTTATTTTTAATGCAGAAGCCTTTGTTGTGACTGAAAAGAAGGGAAACAAAGTGGTTCTCACTGGAGTGAGAAAAGGCAATGTGTATCTAGCTGACTTCAACTCAACAAATGCAGAATCTGTAACTTGTCTTCTCAGTAAAGCAAGTCAAGATGAAAGTTGGCTATGGCACAAAAAGCTATCCCATCTAAACTTCTAGACCATGAATGAGCTAGTCAAGAAAGATTTGGTTAGAGGTATTCCTCAAGTGGAGTTTTCAAAGGATGGATTATGTGATGCCTGCCAGGAAGGAAAGCAGATTAAAGCATCATTCAAAAAGAAGCTGGAATAATCTATTGAAGAACCTTTATAATTACTTCACATGGACTTGTTTGGACCAGTAAATGTATTGTCTATCTCAAAGAAGAGATATTGCCTAGTAGTTGTGGATGATTTTTCAAAGTTGTCATATATTTTCTCAAATCTAATGATGAAGCTAGTGAAATCATTATCAATCATGTAAGACAAGTCAACAATCATCTTGATCTCAAGGTTCGAAGAATCATGAGTGATAATAGAACTGAGTTCAAGAATTCAGTTATGAAGAATCGGGAGTGACAATTAATCTATATAGCAGCTTTCTTTCAAAGGAAGAACCAAAAAAGGTAGAAGAAGCTATGTTGGATCCTGATTGGGTTCTAGCTATGCAGGAGGAGCTAAACCAATTTGAAAGGAACAAGGTATGGAAGCTGGTACCCAAGCCTAAAAGAAAGAATTCAATTGATACCAAGTGGGTATTCAGAAATAAGATGGATGAAAATGGCATAGTTGTCAGGAACAAAGCTAGATTGGTTGCTAAGGGCTACTGTCAACAAGAAGGAATAGATTTTGATGAAACTTTTGCTCCTGTTGCAAGACTTGAAACCATCAGAATTTTTCTAGCCTATGCAGCCCATGCCAATTTCAAAGTCTATCAAATGGATGTCAAAAATGTCTTTCTGAATGGAGATTTGGAGGAGGAAGTCTATGTCAGTCAGCCTCCTGGTTTTAAAGATCCAAATTTTCCAGAATATGTCTACTATCTTTTGAAAGCACTTTATGGATTGAAGCAAGCACCTAGAGCCTGGTATGATACTTTGTCAAAGTTTCTCTTAGAAAATCACTTCACAAGAGGTACTGTTGACAAAACTTTATTCTTTAGGAGTGTTAATGGCTCTAGCATACTTGTTCAAATTTATGTAGATGATATTATATTTGGCTCTACAAATGAAAAACTTTGCAAGAAGTTTGCCAAATTGATGCAAAGTAAGTATGAAATGAGCATGATGGGAGAACTAACTTACTTTCTTGGTTTACAAGTTAAGCAAGTTAGTGATGGAATATTCAATAGTCAAACCAAATATATTTATGATCTTTTAAAGAAGTTTGATCTAATGGATTGCACATCTGCAAAAACTCCCATGGCCACTGCAACTAAACTTGAATTAAACACTATTGAAAAGTCTGTGGATATTTCAAGCTATAGAGGCATGGTTGGCTCACTTTTGTACTTAACAGCTAGTAGGCCAGATATAATGTTTGCTACTTGTCTCTGTGCTAGATTTTAGGCTGATCCTACAGAATCTCATTTAATAGCTATTAAGAGAATTTTTAGATATCTTAAGGGAATACCAAAACTTGGCATTTGGTACCCTAGAGATTCTGGTTTTGATCTAACTGGTTATTCAGATGCAGATTATGCAGGTTGTAAAATTAATAGAAAAAGTACAACAGGAACCTGTCAATTTCTAGGAAACAAGCTGGTATCCTAGTTCAGTAAAAAGCAAAATTCAGTGTCTACTTCTACAGCTGAAGCTGAATATATTGCTGCTGGCAGTTGCTATACACAGATTCTATGGATGAAAAACCAATTATTGGACTATGGTCTGCAAGTGGACAAAATTTCTATTTTCTGTGATAACACAAGTGCAATTGCCATTACCGAAAATCCAGTACATCATTCAAGAACAAAGCACATAGACATCAAGTACCACTTCATTAGGGAACATGTAATGAATGGTACTGTGGAACTTCATTTTGTTCCAAGTGAAAAGCAACTTGCAGATATCTTTACCAAGCCACTTGATGAATCCACATTCACTAGGTTGTGGTAAGTGAGTTAGGTATGCTTAATTATTCTTAAATCATTTTTGATAATTTTGCAAGTTGAAACGTAGCCAAAAACTTAATTGATTCTTCTGTTTTGGATGAGAATTTGGCTAAGTCAAAATCTACATCTCAATGGATGTTCATTATCCATCAAGTTTGATTATCCGTCAAAATAGAATATCTTGGTAAAAATCAATTATTTTTTTGTATTATTTTAAACCCGACGGATAATTGATTTTTCTCATCCGTCGAATTGTCTACATCTTAGCCGTTAAAGTTCTGAACATTATACATCAGATTTACTTACAGTCTGTAAGTATATCACGACGGATAATTGACAGAATTTTGAAAGTTTATTTTACTTTTAAACGGCTATTCTGGGCAATTTTCATTGGGTCTCTAATTTTTTACCTTTAATTTCCCATTTTATCATAGAATACATAAAAGCCTAATTTCAAGTTCCATTTTAGCTTTTATCTTTCTCTATTGCAATTAACTGCTCCCTTCTTCCTCAAAGCAAAACCCTCTTTCTTTCTGCAACTTTCCTTGCTTAACAATGGCACTAGTAGTCAAGATCATGTCTCAGTCAGGATTCATTTATGAGAAGAACAACTTCGTGGGTCTTGTGAACAAAGAGATTCCAGCCTCTGAAGATTATCAGAAAATGATGGATTTTGTGAAGGGATGCAAGCTCAACTATGCCATGCTGGAATCACCCACAACCTACTGTGAAGTTGTGGAGGAGATATGGACCACTGCTGTGTATTAGGAAACTGACAAAACTATAACTCTCTCCATTAAAGGTGAGGAATTTTGTATTAATAGTGATACTATCCAAGCATGCTTTAAAATTCCTGAAAACACTACTACTAAACCACACACAGATGCTGATTTAGTTAACTTGCTTAATTCTATTGGCTATGCACTTCCTGCCACTAAATTAAGTGAAATTAGGAGACTGGGTCTTAGAAAAGAGTGGAGCTTTCTGTGTGATGTTGTTACTAAGGTGTTTTGTGGTAAAATAAGCAACTTTGATTCCATCAATACTACTATGCTTAACATGCTCTACATGCTGCTTACTAATAATTATTATAACTTTAGTGATGCTATCATATTTGAGTTAGGCTACAAGTTAGGGGAGATTAGAAAGAGATCTAGAAATGTTTATTATGCTAGATTCTTTATGATTATTGCTAACCATATTTGTTAGGATCTTGTGATTGAGAACCCAACCAACAAACTGGATTGTTGGGTTCAAAAAAGAAGAATAATTGCATATTTAAACAGAGGCAATCATCACAAGGAGGTACCCCTTGTTTATTTGCCTATCATGGAGGGCCCTCAAGTAAGTGAGGTAAATACTTATGTCCCTACTTCTTCTACATCTCAAGTTTCTTTGCCATTGACTGTGGCTATCGCATCTGTGTCAATGACCCAACATATGCCTACCCAAGCCACAAAATCCAAACCTTCAAAATCCAAATTAAAGAAACCACACTCTGGTGTCTCTCAAAAGATGTCAGTTTCAAAATCTACCAAAAACAAAGAGGGGAGTGTGAAGGGAGGTGAGATTGGTGAGGGACAGGGTGAACATCAAAGGAGCCCTAAGAATAATGATGTTCCTCATCCGTCGGTACTCACTACACAAGCTGAATTTTCAAAAATTGTTACAAGTGTAGATGAGATAGTAGTTGTCTAATCACTCCTAGGATTGAGGGAATGGAGTGAACAGAGTGAGAGGCTGAGTTGCTCTCAGGCAAAAGGAGAGGAAAAGAGAGAAATTATACATGCTATTTCTTCCAGCCTGGCAAAAGTGAGTGATGGGAGTTCCACCTTAGTAGGTGATGGTGAGGGTGCAAGGTGGTGAGCCAAGGGGAGCCCTTGATGCAAGAATATAAAGAACATGAGAGAAATGCAGGTACTAAAGTTTGGGAAGAGCCTATTGTTAGTGAGTCAATGGATGTCAATGAAGCTGACAAGAAACAGCTATTTCAGCAAGATTATCAAGTTGTCTTAGATTCTGTTTCTTTTGATGCTGAGGCATTTACTCATCCTGTTCCATCTTACCAACTTCTAGTTGAACAGGGCAATGAGGCAGCTGAGAGAACTTTGAATCTGGTGCACACAACTGCTTCCAGGAAAAGGGCCAAGGATGCCATCAATGCACACAACTGGTGCTGTAATATCCCATATTTGTAGATATTATTATTATTATTTGAAATTGTCTATGTGATTTTTATGTGAATTTTAGCGAATTATCTGGTAATTGGAGTTGATGTTTTGGATGTTTATATGTGATATTCTTAGAGTATTTTAATTTTTATATGTCCAGAATAAAGTATAGATAATTGTGATATTTTTTTGGAAATTTTTGGACTGTTATATGATTTTATAATGATTTATGGATTTATTAATTATTTTCTGAATAATTACAAAAACTATTTTATAAAGTCGGGAATCGTCCAACTTCAACCGTTTTTGCGTTTTTACAACCCGAAACTCTTCCGAAAACTCCTTTTTAACCCAATTGGATTATTCTGAACATTTTCCGTATTTTGACTTTTTCGATCCGGAGTACAGTTTGACCAGTACGAGCCCCAGCGCAAAATTTTCGATACGATAATCATTTCGGTAGATCAATAAAACCCGTATTCTCGAGAGACGGGATATTTTGACATTATTTTCTCATAGGGTGTTTTATAAGAAACTCGGTTTTGATAATTATCCAAATCTGGTATTAAATTGTATCATTTTTATAGTTACTTAGCGGTTAAGTAATCTATTTTTGGATCCGATATATAAGTATAAATTCAGTATTAAATTTCAGAATGTTTTAAAAATCATGAAACTTATATTTTATTAGTATTAGAATATTTCGAGAATTTTATAATTATTTCGGAATTTTTTTGGATTATATTTACCCGCGATTTGTTCATTAAATCGTAAAATGCGGGTCGGATGCACAATTCATAATTGTTTTATAAATTATGAAAATTTTATTTTATTAGTTTTTAAATATTCCGAGAATTTTAGAAATATTTTGGTTTCATAAAAATTATCGGACCGGACCCCTATCGGGACGTCAAACCCCACAAAAATTGTATTTTTATTTTATAAAATCGTGGGACTTTCAAATATATTATATTTTTACATTTTTAGAATATTCATAATTTTTAGAAAATTTTCGTATAAATTTTATATTTATTAGATTAAATATTATTTACCGCTATTTATTAATTTTGGGCTAATTATTTAAATATTGTATTGATTTTAGTTAAAACAAAAAAAACAAAAAAAAACAAAAAAAAACATGTAAAAATTCTAACCTACCCAGCCCCCACCCCACCTGCCACGCACACCCCCACCCCCTTACCTGCTTTAACCCGCCCCCTTTCCTTTAGTTTCTTTGTTTACACAGATTACTCCCTCTCCTCTGTCCCTCTCTGTCTCTCCTTTCCCTCCTAGTTTTATATACTTTTAATTTTCAAAAAATCATATCTTCTCAACTGTCTGTCAAAATTTCAATTATTATATATATAAACGATCAGCGCTTCGATATCTACGCATAGGTATATATATTGCAAGGTTTTGAGAAGAAAATTTGCGGAGCATATTCTCCGTTTTAATTTATTTTCGGGGCGTAGAAAAAGAGTCTGGAGGCGGTGATTACTCCACATGGCATCTCAGCGTGAATATATTTATCGCTATTAAATTCGGATTTTTCTGGAGATATTTTCCGGACATCAGATATTCTCTTCGGGGTGATCAGAATTTATTTTGGGTAACGATTCCGAAATTCCGCCTTCGTACTTATGTATATTATAGCATGTTAGTGTTTATATATTTATTTCATAAATTTCAGAAGTTGTTGTAGAAGTCGCTTTTGGCCGTGTTTTTCGTTTCTGGCGTGTATATACGTGCAAATATAAATTATTGTGTGTTTTAAATTTATTGATTTTATTAGATTACAGTTGGATTGTGCTGTTTGGGATTGATTTTGAGGGTTATAACCCCGGGAAAAGTCCGTTTTACAAAGACGTTTTTTCGAAATTTTTCTAAAATATTTATTTAAATTTCAAATTATTATCTTTTATTTTTTTCAAAAATCATAATTTGATTCAATTATTTATAATTTGTTTTGATTTATTCTTATTTTATTCATAATAAATAGTCCGTTCGTCCGTTTAATATGAAACGAATGCGTAAAGACTCAGTAAAATACTCCTCTTTCAATAAAATTACTTTCGAGACCCAAATTATTTTGTTTCGAAAGGTCACTTGATTTACAAATTGATTCTGAGTCGTATATTGATCAAAAAGTTGTATTTTTGACCCGATTTCAGTTTTAAACGTATCATGTCGAACCTTTTAACGAACTAAGTCCTATGTGATATGAATTATGTGATACATGAGTTATGTGTTTACGTGCTATGTGAATTACGTGCGTTCGTGGGTCAAGAATCCTGCATTTGACAGTTATAATTATGTGCGGGCTATCGTATGGGTAGACGATAGGGTTTTGACGCGCAGTTCGTCGAGTAATTATCATTTAGAGGATTAAAATGTTATTTTCTAATTTTAGATACGAGTCTTTCAAGATGATCAAGCCAGATGGTATGGATGAAGACTAGAGTTCAATAGTATGGAATATTGGGTTGAAGCACTACATGAACAGCAGATCAGAGATTTAGCGAAGTAAAAGACGGTGATGCCTTGAGATGACAGACTGAGATAATTGCATTTCAATGAGTGTGACTAACTGCTAAAAACCCAAAGGCAAGTATCCCTATCATCGCTTATTGTTCAAGTGATATTTATTTTGAATCCTATTATGCAGGTATTGTTTTCTCTATTCTCAGTTCAGAATAGATAAATGTTTTACATATCGCTGAATTAAATGCTTATTATGCAAATACTCTTATGCTATTCTATGTTCATATTAGCTAAGTGATTTTACTTATCCAATGAATGTATTTATAAATATTTTGGGTTTTGAGAAAAATGATTTGGTTGCGAGTATTCCTGCCCAAGTAAATAGGGGAATAAAATTATTTCGGGTGTCAATTATTAATGTATTTATAAATATTTTGGGTTTTGAGAAAAATGATTTGTTGCGAGTATTCCTGCCCAAGTAAATAGGGGAATAAAATTATTTCAGGTGTCAATTATTATGACCCCTTTTCAATAAACGGTTTTAAGATTGGATCAAATTGCGTAAGTGACCGGGATGGATTGTCCAGCGAAGGGCTATTTCTAAGTGTCATGTGAAATATTATGACACAATTTTTGCCACAGGCAGGTATATTGCCTTTTTATTTGACTACTCGTGTTTTGGGGACATGTTTCTACGAATCATGACCTAGTGCTATCACACGGGCTGATCAGCATGTGATAGTACGTCCGTCGGAGAATGATCCCAATCTAAATTATCATATCATTTTTCATATTCATAGAATAAATGATTTATCAACTGTTTTTGTTCTGGATAAAAGGTAAAATGCCGTTTTGATTCAGTTTCTGCTTGATGCGGATATTTAGGTTATTGTTAAATATCAAAGGTGGTATTAGTATAGATGATTAATGTTGACTTCGGTATGGGATGTTGTGAGCATCAAAGTTCATATTGATATCTAATTTGATATGACAACAACATGCGTATTAATATCAAGAGATCGGTTTTGAATAAAGTCTATGATTCAATCCATAATCATTCTTGTTATTATTGTTTACGATTTTTTCGTAAACACTGTTTACGAGTTTTATTCTCGTAAAGATTCAGAGTATTGCTAAGCATTTCGCTCGAAAATATTAAAAAGAGTTTTGAATACAGTGAGAAACAATTATCCGATTCTTTAACAAATTTTCTGTTTCAGCAATTATGATTTTAAAATGTTCTACGCTATTGCAATGTCGGTTTTATATCAAAATGACCATATATATATTACAATGATCTTGCTGAGCATTTCTTTCGCTCATACTTGCCTATTTTCAAATTTAACCTCCAGTGAGGATTAACTTGCGTTGTTTAGCTGCGTAATTCGAGGAAGTAAAGAAGAAGATTTTGGAAGGTGGTTGGTCCAGGGTTTGGGAACTAGTGTAAGTTCTTTTGTGTAAAGTTGTTTATATTATATTATATTATATTATAGTTGTGTATTGTATAATTGGGCCTAGTATACTTTTTTCGAAGTTATACTAGCGGGTTTAGTAATGAGTTGGAAATTGTTGAAAAGAGTTTTAAAAGAAAGTGAAAAATGTAGTGAAATTTGGAATTCTTGTTTCTAGAACTGTAACCTTAAAAGATCTTGGATTAGTTGGGGTCATAGATGCTAAATATTTTCCGCTTGCATTGGTATATTGATTAAACAGGTTATTCTGGATTGAGGTTTTATAGTGACGACCAAATCCTCTAACCCCGCATTTGGGGGTGTTACAGGTTGGTATCAGAGCTGAGGTTATAGTAAACTAGAAACGAGAGTGTGTAGGAGTGTGTATAGCTATGTGAGGACGCTTGAGCTCATATCGAGTTCCTGTTGGACTATTGGATATAGTACCAATGAGTAAGTTAAGATAAGGCGTATTCGTTTGAGATGGTTGTGCTGAGCTGGATGGAACTCCTGGCAGTTGCAAATTTCTATTATGAAATCTTCCGAGACTACTACGATTCGACGACGATGAAGATTATCAATATCCTTAGAACATGAAGAAGTGTCTAGAATCGGATGACGAGTCAACAGAAGAGTTCATATAGAAGATAAGCATTAAGACCTCGGGAATACCTTCTCTTTCTGTAATTCATTTTGACATCTCTCAAAATGAAGTAATTGTTAGAGGATGTATTCCCTAACCATTTATTTTCAATCATATATATGTTTTAAATGTGCCAGAGGCTGTCATGAAGCCTATTTTCCAGGTTTTGATAGCTCTGCCAAGTTACTATAATTTAACTTCCACTTTTCTTATATGGCGGATAGTTTATTGGTGATGTGACACCGCTTGCTCATTTGGTGTCAGAATTTTTGTTCTCTGGATTTCATTTCCTTCAGAAATATCAGCTGTGAAATCTTTTCAGTTTTATTCATTTGATTTTGGATTCCTTGATATTCTTTTATTCTGACTGAGATGAACAACCCTGTCTATAGGGGACACAAGGTATACCTATCTGTGTGATAGGAGTTGGATGGGACGCCATCACTTGTGTGTGTTGTGAATACATGAAGGTTAACAACCTTTAGTAGTGTCTTAATTTGGACATGCAATACCAAGTTCATTTGATCATATCGATCTCTCAGTTATTCTTTTATTTCAACAATACTTTTTCTAAAATTCAGATTTTGTCCTGTCATGATATGAAATTCTTTTCTCTTTGTAAATCCATGATTTTATTATCCCAAACATTCGAAGGTATGCCAATCAAGTTAAGCTGAGTTATCCTGGTCAAGTCAAAGTAGGGTTATGTGATGGGATTACCAAGAGCAACAGTGGACTGTGATGCGGTTATAATATCAGTGGCATATACCGAAGTCAATCTGTTTCTTTACTTCTTTCTCTATTTATCTCTCTCTCTTTCATTTTCTTTCTCTTTTTCTTTCTTCTTTCTCTCAATCAGTAAAAGTGATTCTATTAAGGAATTGGTCAAATGCTATGTGGAAGGAATAATGTTGCAGAGTGAAGCTCCCGTGGTAACTGTGTGGTATAAGGAATTGCAGTGTTATTGGAAATATTGAGAAAAGTTACATATGCAAGATTGGAATGTTGGTAGAAAAACTCTTAGTGCTTTCTTCTGCTGATTCCGAGGACGGAATCCTTATGAGAGGGTATATTGTAATATCCCATATTTGTAGATATTATTATTATTATTATTATTATTTGAAATTGTCTATGTGACATTTATGTGAATTTTAGTGAATTATCTGGTAATCAGAGTTGATGTTTTGGATGTTTATATGTGATATTCTTAGAGTATTTTAATTTTTATATGTCCAGAATAAATTATAGATAATTGTGATTTTTTTTTGGAAATTTTTGGACTGTTATATGATTTTATAATGATTTATGGATTTATTAATTATTTTCTGAATAATTACAAAAACTATTTTGTAAAGCCGAGAATCGTCCAACTTCAACCGTTTTTTGCATTTTTACAATCCGAAACTCTTCCGAAAACTCCTTCCTAACCGAATTGGATTATTCTGAATATTTTTCGTGTTTTGACTTTTTCGATCTGGAGTACGGTTTGACGCGTACAAGTCCCAGCGCAAAATTTTCGATACGCTAATCATTTCGGTAGATCAATAAAACCCGTACTCTCGAGAGACGGGATATTTTTACATTATTTTCTCATAGGGTGTTTTATAAGAAACTCGGTTTTGATAATTATCCAAATCTGATATTAAATTGTATCATTTTTATAGTTACTTAGCGGCTAAGTAATCTATTTTTGGATCCGATATATAAGTGTAAATTCAGTATTAAATTCCAGAATGTTTCAAAAATCATGAAACTTATATTTTATTAGTATTTGAATATTTTGAGAATTTTAAAATTATTTGGGAAGAATTTTAGATTATATTTACCCGCACGTTTGTTCGTTAAATCGCAAAATGCGGGTCGAATGCACAATTCATAAATGTTTTAAAATTATGAAAATTTTATTTTATTAGTTTTTAAATATTCCGAGAATTTTAGAAATATTTCGATTTCATAAAAATTATCGCACCGGGGCCCTATCGGGTCGGCAAACCCCACAAAAATTGTATTTTTATTTTATAAAATCGTGGGACTTTCAAATATATTATATTTTTACATTTTTTAGAATATTCATAATTTTTAGGAAATTTTGGTATACATTTTATATTTATTTGATTAAATAGTATTAATTTTGGGCTAATTATTTAAATATTGTATTGATTTTAGTTAAAAGAAAAAAAACAAAAAAAAAACGTGTAGAAATTCTAACTACCCAGCCCCCGCCCCCACCTTCCACGCACACCCCCTACCCCCTTACCCGCGTTAACCCGCCCCCTTTCCTTTAGTTTCTTTGTTTACACGGATTACTGCCTCTCCTCTGTCCCTCTCTGTCTCTCCTCTCTCTCCTTGTTTTATATACTTTTAATTTTCAACAATTCTTATCTTCTCAACCGTTCGTCCAAATTTTAATTATTATATATATAAACGATCAGCGCTTCGATACCTACGCATAGGAATATATATTACAAGGTTTTGAGAAGAAAATTTACGGAGCATATTCTCCATTTTAATTTATTTTTGGGGCATAGAAAAAGAGTTTGGAGGCGGTGATTACTCCACATGGCATCTCAACGTGTATATATTTGTCACTATTAATTTCGGATTTTTCTGTAGATATTTTCCGGACATCAGATATTCTCTTCGGGGTGATCAGAATTTATTTTGGGTAACGATTCTGAAATTCCGCATTCGTAATTGTGTATACTATAGCATGTTAGTGTTTATATATTTATTTCATAAATTTCAGAAGTTGTTGTAGAAGTCGCTTTTGGCCGTGTTTTTCATTTCTGACGTGTATATACGCGCAAATATAAATTATTATGTGTTTTAAATTTATTGATTTTATTAGAGTACAGTTGGATTGTGTTGTTTGTGATTGATTTTGAGGGGTATGACCCCGGGAAAAGTCCGTTTTACAAAGATGTTTTTTCGAAATTTTTCTAAAATATTTATTTCAATTTCAAATTATTATCTTTTATTATTTTTGAAAATCATAAGTTGATTCAATTATTTATAATTTGTTTTGATTTATTCTTATTTTATTCGTAATAAATAGTCCGTTCGTCCGTTTAATACGAATCGAACGCGTACAGACTCAGAAAAATATTCCTTTTTCAATAAAATTACTTTCGAGATCCAAATTATTTTGTTTCGAAAGGTCGCTTGATTTGCAAATTGTTTCTGAGTCGCATATTAATCAAAAAGTTGTATTTTTGACCCGATTTCAGTTTTAAACGTATCGTGTTGAACCTTTTAACGAACTAAGTCATATGTGATATGAATTATGTGATACATGAGTTATGTGTTTACGTGCGTTCGAGGGTCAAGAATCCTGCATTTGACTGTTATAATTATGTGCGGGCTATCGTATGGGTAGACGATAGGGTTTTGACGCGCAGTTCGTCGAGTAATTATCATTTAGACGATTAAAATGTTATTTTCTAATTTTAGATACGAGTCTTTCAAGATGATCAAGCCAGATGGTATGGATGAAGACTAGAGTTGAATTGTATGGAATATTGGGATGAAGCACTGCATGAGCAGCAAATCAGAGATTTAGCGAAGTAAAAGACGGTGAGGCCTTGAGATGACAAACTTAGATAATTGTGTTTCTATGAGTGTGACTAACTGTTAAAAACCCAAAGGCAAGTATCCCTATCATCACTTATTGTTCAAGTGATATTTATTTTGAATTCTATTATGCAGGTATTGCTTTCCCTATTCTCAGTTCAGAATAGATAAATGTTTTACATATCGCTGAATTAAATGCTTATTATGCAAATACTCTTCTGCTATTCTATGTACAGAATAGCCAAGTAATTTTACTTATGTAATGAATGGATTTATAAATGTTTTGGGTTTTGAGAAAAATGATTTGGTTGCGAGTATTCCTGCCCAAGTAAATGGGGGAATAAAATTATTTCGGGTGTCAATTATTATGACCCCTTTTCAATAACCGGTTTTAAGATTGGATCGAATTGTATAAGTGACCGGAACGGACGGTCCAGCGGTGGGCTATTTCTAAGTGTCATATGAAATATTATGACACAATTTTTGCCACAGGCATGTATATTGCCTTTTTATTTGAGTACTCATGTTTTGGGGACATGTTTCTACGAATCATGACCTAATGCTATCACACGGGCTGATCAGCATGTGATAGTACGTCCGTCGGAGAATGATCCCAATCTAAATTATCATATCATTTTTTATATTCATAGAATAAATGATTTATCAACTGTTTCTGTTCTGGATAAAAGGTAAAATGCCGTTTTGATTCAGTTTCTGCTTGATGTGGATATTTAGGTTGTTGTTAAATATCAAAGATGGTATTAGTATAGATTATTAATGTTGACTTCGGTATGGGACGTTGTGAGCGTCAAAGTTCATATTGATATTTAATTTGATATGACAACAACATGAGTATTAATATCAAGAGTTCAGTTTTGAATTAAGTCTATGATTCAATCCATAATCATTCTTGTTATTGTTGTTTACGATTTTTCCATAAACACTGTTTTACGAGTTTTATCCTCGTCAAGATTCAGAGTATTGCTGAAGCATTTCGCTCGAAAATATCAAAAAGAGTTTTGAATACAGTGAGAAACAATTATCCGATTCTTTAAAAAAAATTATGTTTAAGCAATTATGATTTTAAAATGTTCCATCATATTGCAGATGTCGGTTTTATATCAAAACGACCATATATATTACAATAATCTTGATGAGCATTTCTTTCGCTCATACTTGCCTATTTTCAAATTTAACCTCCAGTGAGGATTAACTTGCGCTGTTTAGCTGCGTAATTGAAAGGTGGTTGGTCTGGGTTTGCGAACTAGTATAAGTTTTTTTGTGTAAAGTTGTTTATATTATATTATATTATAGTTGTGTATTGTATAATTGGGCCTAGTATACTTTTTTCGAAGTTATACTAGCGGGTTTAGTATTGAGTTGGAAATTGTTAAAAAGAGTTTTAAAAGAAAGTGAAAAATTTATTTGTGGAATTTGGAATTCTTGTTTCTAGAACTATAACCTTAAAAGATCTTCGATTAGTTGGGGTCATAGATGCTAAATATTTTCCGCTTGCATTGGTATATTGATTAAACAGGTTAGTTTGGATTGAGGTTTTATAGTGACGACCAAATCCTCTGACCCCGGATTTGGGGGTGTTACAGGTGCAACTTCTGATTCTCACAGTGAAGAATTTGGAGATAGTGGTGAAGATGATGAAGAGGAGGAGCCCATTGATTTAGGGGGAGAAGCTGGTTCAAGAAGGAGTGCAAACACTCCTTCATGGATGTTTAGCAAAGAATGCAGCAAACACTACTTCAAGTCAACCCTCATCTCTCTCATAAAATTCTACTACATCTATTTAGGCAACCACAGATAAAAATACCAAAAATCTACTTCAAGCTCATCTCAATTCCCTCCAGCTACATCAAATATCCAATCTCAATCAAACTCAGCAGGTGGATGAACTCAAGGCCTCCATTGCTGCTATCAAAACAGATGTATCTGAGAGTTTGGAATCCAAACTTCCTGCAGCTACAATGAGAGATCTTCATCAAAGACTCAGGAAGGAGTCTGAAACAAACTCCAAAATTGATGCTGTTAGCATAAGGGTGATTAATCTAGAGAGTGAGCTCACTAAAATCAGACTCAATCAAGCTCATCAAACTATGCTTTTTCAACAACTAGTGGCTGCACATAACAAACCTAAAACTTCTCAACTTGATTGTAATAACCCCCAAAATTTTGAACTTTTTGTAACCCTTATGAATAGTGTTTTAGCTGAATGAGAAAACTTTTCATGCCACACTATGTAGGGGTTCTGTTATGGATATTCTGAGATTTTATTAGTACTCTTTATGGTATATAAGTGTATGTAAAGATCGTTAGAATCCAATTCCGAACACTTTGATTTTTCCCGGAAATCCACTAGATACGGAAAGAATTGAGTATAAGGTAACAGGATAAAAAGGATTTAAATTAAAGGATTATAAGAGAGGATCATAAAAGGAATATAATACATTGAGAAAGGTTAAGGGAACCTAAGTAATAAGATCCCGGGTATGATCCCTCAAACGATAAACAAAAACGAAAGTTAAGCGAACCGTATAGCAGATCAGTGGTCATTAGGCAAGCAATTAGGAAGTTAATCAAAGAGATTAGAGGGGAGGATGTCATCCAACCAATGAGAAGAGGACAAAGAGGGAAAGATGACATCATAGCATGACATAAGCATGACATGGGAAGGAAGGAGATGTGGTTGAAGTAGAACCACACAAAGTTCAAGGTTAATAAGGTAACTAACCAAAACAAAATAAAAACAACCAACCAAAACAAATCAAAGCAAAACACAAAATCATTTCTTTCATTCAACCAAGAGTTGCTCTCGGCTTTTTACAATTTTAAAGGGAAGAAATTTCAAAAACCAAGGTTCAAGCTTCCTAAATTGGTAAGATAATTCCCTAGTATTCCTTATGCATAGATATGGCTATATTATGAGTTTAAGCATCCCATTCATTCTCTATCTTCTCCAATAAATCAATGAAGAAGACAATGATTAGTGATTTCAAGGTTTTTAACTTGATTTTCTTGCTTTTCCTTTAAGATCCAAGCATTCCTAAGACTCCTCAAGGCTTCCTAAGGCTTCCTAGCTACTCACACCACTTCAAGGAAGGTTTATCATCTCCAAACCCTAACTTTACTTTGTATATTAGGCTGATTTTGGTTGTTTTAGTATTAGAGTAGCTTAATGATGGATGGTTTAGAGTTGGGTTGAAATGGTGGAGATTGGAATGTTGAAATCTTATGATTTGATTAAAGAATGTAGTATAGTTTAAATTTAAGTTTTAGGATTAAGTAAAATGATTATAATGAGTTGATTTGGGGCTGTTGTAATGTAGTTTGGATGGAGTTTTGATTGGGTTGTGAATTGGGGTTGAATTGTGGTTGTTTTGAATTGGTTTAGATTTGGGAAATCGCGTAAACATAGCCGTCGTAATGTCCGATTTACTTTAGACTGCTTTTGTTCATAACATTTGTACCCGAGAACTCCCTGCTAGATTATGACCATTGCCATGTTTAGATATTTCATGTTACGAGATTCGTTTTGATATGTAGTTCGTTTGATTCCGATGTACGGTTTAGGAGAAACGACCGTTTTAAGTAACGGCGTTTCGCGAACGAAACTTTTCCCCTCGCCTTACTTTGAAACATAGGTTAAAGACCAAAAAGGGTTAATTAATGTATGAAACAATTATGGTAAGTGTGTTAGGCAGTTGGTAAGACACTCGCGAAGGAATCGCCTTAAAAATCGTAATGGTTAAATTATTAAAAATGGTGGAGCCGAGGGTACTCGAGTGACTTAAGAGAATCAGTATGCGCAAAACAAACGTTAGAGTCTAAGTTAGTTAAAGTATAGATTTACAAGTGACTTTGGTTTAATTCCAACTTACTTTTTGTTTATAGGTTACCAGACTCGTCCCGAGCCTTTTTTCACCCCCAGTCGCTCAGGCAAGTTTTCTACCCGTTATACTGTTGTTGTGATGTATACACTTGTATATGCATTATCTTGTAATAGATGCATGATGGTTATATTAGCAAATTCTTGCGATATATTGTAGCATGTGATATGGTACATATGCATGCCTGTTTCGTATTCTTTCCATATATATATCTGTTGGTTCAGTTGATAATACCTATGCTAGAGAATAGCGGTAATTTGCATATACCCTTAGTATAGGGACCCAAAGGTGAAAACATTTTCTAAAACCGGGAGTCGAGGATCCCGAGTAGATTTTATATATATATATATTTATATATATATGGTTATAGTTTTCAAAACTATTAATCGAATAAGGTTTATTCGATAACTTTATTTTATTAATGAATATTATCTTGAATATTCATTCGAGGACTTATGACTCCTTTATATTATTTTTTGAATATTACTTGGATATTCATTTGAGGATGTATGACTCCTTTATTTTATTTAATGAATATTATTTATAATATTCATTCGAGGTATTATGACTCCGCTTATTATTTATTAATATTCTTTATTTTATTAAAGAATAATGTTCGATAATCAAACTTACTTTTGATATTCAAATAAAGATATTACTTTCGTATAAGTATATCTTTGATTATTTACTATTCATTTCAAGTATAAGTTTTACAACTTCTACTTCAATTATTTTTATAAAGATTATTCCTTATGGGAATATTATTTAAATAATAATATTCAGATATTTTCTAATATATTGGGACTGATTTATTTTACTAAATCAACATCACTCCGAACATTCTTAAAAATGTTTTGCGAGTCTTCAAAATGATTTTTAAAAGTTAGAGCGGATCCCAAAACTCATTTTTATATTTTAAGATCCTCCTTTCGAAGGGGATTTAAATACTCGCTCAAAACCTGAGGGATCCGGCTCTGTGGTGTGTTTTATATTCGCAACAAGGTTGCTGTCTTGATAAAAGAATTTTGATTACTTACCCAACACTCGGGAAGTAAAATTCTTGGAACAAGTTAATCCATTAACAGGCATCGCTTGGGAAATATCGGGGAGTTTTCCTTTCCAACTAGATACGACTTCTTGGTGGAGCCGTATCAACAAGTTTCTACTTGGGGAAAGTGGGGACGAGCTTTACGTTTCAGAGTCATGGATTTCATCTGAACTAGGAGTGGCGTAAGTGGTCGAGTAGCGCCGGCCCAGCCTTATTATATTGGCCCAAATGGCCTGGAAGTTCCGCTAAGGCGGTCCATTCCTTAGAAGTTCAGTGTTCGGTTGACAAGTAAATCCGGCAGGTTCTCCTCTACATGTAGAAAATGGTGGGGTTGTACTACTACGACTGATCATCGTAAGTGGTCTTCCTGGCGCGGCAAACTCCCGTAATGAGTTCATCATCCATTTGGATAATTCTGCAACACTACCCGTAGCATTTCGATCGAAAGGCTACGAATGGGTGGAAGTTCCGCTAAGGCGGTCCATTCCTTAGGAGTTCAGTGTTCGGTTGACAAGTAAATCCGACAGGTTCTCCTCTACATGTAGAAAATGGTGGGGTTGTACTACTACGCCTGATCATCGTAAGTGGTCTTCCTGGCACGGCAAACTCCCGTAATGAGTTCATCATCCATTTGGATAATTCTGCAACACTACCCATAGCATTTCGATCGAAAGGCTACGAATGGGTGGTTGCCGAAGCATTGACAGGGTCAAACAGTTTTATTTGTGTATCCATTGAATGAAGTATCTCGTAACTTCATTTCTTTTCAAAATATTTCAAAGATCAAATATTTTCAAGTTTTATTTGTGGTCTCATCTATGGGATGACCTCTCGAATCTTATTATACTTGGAACAGTAGTAGTTCTAATAGATTCTAAAATGGTATAAGTGTAGTGAAGTAATTGGTAACTTCATCTTCTTTTAAAACTTATACCCAGTAAGTAATTACCTTACACATGATAAAGGATTCTAGTAAGTATCCATTTAGATACTTGTATTATTGTTATCACTATATATTATCTTTCGAGCTGTAAGGCTCACTCTTGCTTTATTTCTTCATCACACAACAACAGTTAGGAAAGATGGCCAGACTCCAGCAGACCCAGCACAAGCGCGTGGGAAGCATCCCGCGTTTTCCCGTTGATGTTGTAGCTGCTATAGCTGCAGAGGTAGATCTATTGGTAGATCAGGCATTCTACTTTTGAGAATCAATTATGTATAATTATAACTTGTGGCAGATAATGGCAATTAACTGTAAATTTATCAAGTAATCATTTTGGGTTGTAATAACTTTTAATTGTGGATTCAAGGACTTGTACTTATTTCAATTTCATCTCTGAGACTATAACGGGTTGTGGTGTGTGTTAGTGTGGGGTCACAACATAAGGTTATTTATTATTAATTAAGTGAAGTGATAATGTGGAAAGAAAGACCATGACGACCCGGATCCCTGACCCCGGATCTGGGGGTGTTACAGAAATGGTATCAGAGCTAAGCATTATAAACCTCAAAGATGATGCTACGATATAATAATAAACTCACAAAGATAATAAGAACTCTTGCCAAGTTCATGGTCGGACTACTTAAAGTAGTGCTGACAGTTAAAACCCTTACGGGAACCCTTATAAGTATCATGATAGTAACTTAGCTCGTTTAATATGTAGGCGCCTGAGATAGAGGACCTTGAGATGTTCGAGCGTGAGCATGATGAGGCACTACTAGATGTCGAGGATCAGGAGGAGCCTGAGATGGAGGAGGATGAGGAGGACCCCTCAGAGGAGTCAGAGACGGAGGTCATTGCTATTTCAGATGAGGAGGACCCCTCAGAGGAGTCAGAGACAGAGGTCATTGCTATTCCAGATGAGGAGGACCCGGATGAGGTCCCAGTAGCTGAGGAGCGTGTCGGACCTATGGTAGTGTATGCTGGTACCCCTTTACCCACACTTCCGGTGGTCAGAGCTCCTACCCCTCCACCACTATCTTGGATCCCCTATGATGATAGCTCAGAGACCCATACTTCCGAGCCTAGGCAGACTGAGGAGGCACCCCCAGCGGCTCCGGATTCACCACCTCTTGACCCTGCCCACAGGCAGTCTTCGTTAGCCCACGGCTATGTTCAGGATGTACTGAGGACCCGAGTGGCTGTTGCCGAGGACCGACTGGATGAGGCCAGGAGGGAGTTGGATGCGGAGAGGGCGGGTAGGCGTACCCGAGCTTATGAGACTAGGGCTTCTATACCCCGATCCTTGAGGAGGGAGCTTACGGGGATAGAGCTCACGTCCCGAGCGAGGCTCAGATCGCTCCAGGGGGACAGGCATGGTAGGATCTCCAGGCGGCAGGCCGACTATATCTTCCGTCGTGTGATGGAAAGGGTATGGGAGCTGACCCGCTCCGGTGTGTGATTCAGGATTGACGATGGAATAGTCTAGTTGTCTAGTTAGCCGAGGCCTTGATAAGAGCCAATTTTCCGGGATAGTTGACTTGTATATAGCATCCCTTTTTCTGACTAGACAGATAGACTCTTGTGTATCACTTTTGGGACAGATGGCTGTAGTACTGTTGTACTTTTGACCAGATCAGACTATGTATTTCTCGCATTATGTATATATTTGTTTCCTTTCGGTTCAGTTCCTTAGTGACGAGATCACTGTTTTTATCATTATTATTACTGCACTTCTTATTAGAACTGTCATAAAATAATAAAATTGCGAGATACATTATCCCCATTATAAAATTGTGCGAGGCACAATGTTGTGTATGATTGTGACTTAACGTTGAATTTCCCAATAATTTTTTTTTTATCAGTATCATGCCACCAAGAAAGATTGGAACTAGGGCGAACCCTGGATCTGAGGACCAGGGAAGCCATAACCAGGACGGTAGGAACCAGGAACACAGTGAAGAGGAAGATGAGGATTATGTGGAACATGATGACTCCCTGTATGAAGAGGAAGAGGAAACATATGATGTTGAGGGATTTGAGATAGAGGCTGAAGAAGGAGAAACTGAGGTTGAGCAACCAGTACCAAACCCAGACATGGATCCCATGGGCCAGTTCATGCAACTCCTAAGGCAGAACTTGGAACGTCAACCCAACCCACCCCCTCAAGGAAATAACAATGTTGTGGCAAACTCTTTCAGGGCTTTTAAGTCCCTTAAGCCCCCTGAGTTCCACGGATCAGCCGACCCAGTTGAGGCTAGGGCATGGTTAAAGGAAATGGAGAAATCCTTTGAGATTCTGAGTATCGACGAGGCACAGAAGACTGTATTTGCTACCTACCTTCTGAAAGGAGAGGCTAACTACTGGTGGGAGGCCAAGAAAAACATGGAGACAGATGCTATTATAACCTGGGAGAGATTCAGTCAGTTGTTTCTGGGAAAGTATTTCCCGAGGTTTATGGAAAACCAGATGGAGCTCAAGTTCTTGGAGCTAAAGCAGAATAACTTATCAGTAGCAGAGTACGAAGCGAAATTTACTGAGTTATCAAGGTTTGTGCCTGAGTTTGTGAGCACCGAGGAAAAGAAAGCTAGAAGGTTTCAGCAGGGACTGAAACCGTGGATTCAGAATAGGGTGGCGATCCTTGAGCTTACGGATTATGCCACTCTGGTGCAAAAGGCAACGATTGTAGAAGCCGGAAGTGAACAGATGCAGAAGGAAAGAGAGAAGAAGGGAATAAAGAGGAAAAGTTTGAGCATTGATGGAGGTTCCACAGGAAGAAGCTTCCCAACTAGATTTAATCGAGGAGCAGTGTCCCTACCGGGAAAGAACACTGGGTTTAAGCGGCCAATGAGCGTGAATGTGAGCCAGAGCGGCCAGAAGTCAAGAATGTCCTATTCCAACCAGTCTCGACCCCCATTGCCATCCTGTAACACTTGTGGAAGAATGCATTCTGGGGAATGTAAGGGAAAGCCAGTAACCTGCTTTAAGTGTGGGCAAGTGGGCCACTATTCTCACAAATGCCCTTCGTTAGCCCCTGCCGTCATTCCAACCACCACTTGTCATCAGTGTGGACGCCTGGGTCATTGGAAGAGGGAATGCCCAATGAACAAACCAGCAGTTTCGGGAGAAAGCAGGGCTGCTTCTAATAAGCCACCTACTGCAAGGACTTTCAACGTGATAGTCCAGGATGCTATGAAAGATTCAGATGTGATAGCAGGTGCCCTTTCTCTAAATTCAGTCAGTGCAAATGTTTTATTTGATTCGGGAGCAACTAAATCTTTTATATCAAGGGACTTTTCGCGTAAATTAAGACTTAAAGATGAACCCTTGATAGAGCCCTTACAAGTAGAAATAGCCAATCATGAGATTATTCATGTTAACCAGATTCACCCCGCCTGTGAGATAGGCATAGGGGAGCAATCTTTTAGTGTTGATCTGATTCCTTTTAAATTAGGGGAGTTTGATGTAATTTTGGGAATGGACTGGTTATCTAGCAATGATGCTCAGATAGACTATAAAGTGAAGAAAGTTAAGTTAAATATCCCAGGAAAAAAAGAAGTTATATTTAGAGGAAAGAGGCAGACGCAGAAATTTTTGACTATGGCCCAGGCCAGAAGGATGCTACGAAAAGGAAATGAGGCCTACCTAGCCTATGTGGTGGACACGCAGAAGGAGGTGCCCAACTTACAAGATATTCCAGTAGTCAACGAATTTGAAGATGTATTCCCACAAGACCTTCCGGGATTACCACCCGATAGAGTGATTGAATTTGCTATTGAATTGGCCCCCGGAACGGCGCCAGTTTCAAAAGCACCTTACCGGTTAGCCCCGTTAGAAATGAAGGAATTAGCTATCCAATTGCAGGAACTCTTGGATAAGGGTATGATAAGACCCAGTGTGTCTCCGTGGGGAGCACCAGTTTTATTTGTTAAGAAGAAAGATAGGAGCATGAGGCTGTGCATCGACTATCGAGAGTTGAACAAGCTAACCATAAAGAACAGGTACCCATTACCTAGAATAGACGATCTGTTCGACCAGCTAAAGGATGCTGTTTATTTTTCCAAGATCAACCTGAGAACTGGATATCACCAACTAAAGATTAAACCCGAAGATATTTCCAAGACAGCGTTCCGTACCAGATATGGGCATTATGAGTTCTTGGTAATGTCCTTTGGATTAACCAACGCCCCAGCGGCTTTCATGGACTTAATGAACAGAGTATTTAAGAAGTACTTGGACAAGTGTGTGATAGTTTTTATCGATGATATTTTGATCTACTCAAGGACTGAGGTAGAACATGCAGAGCATTTGAGCATAGCTCTAGGAATACTCAGAGAGGAACAGTTATATGCCAAATTCTCGAAGTGTGAATTCTGGCGGAATGAAGTACAGTTTTTAGGACATGTGATCAATAAAGAAGGAGTATTGGTCGACCCCTCCAAGATAGAGGCGGTCTCAAATTGGGAAAGGCCAACCACACCCACAGAGGTAAGGAGTTTTCATAGGATTAGCCGGCTACTATCATAGATTTGTACAGGACTTTGCGAAGATCGCAGCCCCTTTGACACGACTTACTCGTAAGACAGAGAAGTTTGAATGGACGGAGAAATGCGAGAACAGTTTTCAGGAATTAAAGAAAAGGTTGGTAACGGCCCCGGTGTTGGCATTGCCAGATGGAAAAGGAGATTTTGTGATATATAGTGACGCGTCGCACAAAGGATTAGGGTGTGTGCTTATGCAGCACGGTAAAGTGATTACGTATACGTCAAGACAACTGAAGGAATACGAGGTTAGATATCCTACTCATGACCTTGAGCTCGCGGCAATAGTATTTGCCTTAAAAATTTGGAGGCACTACTTGTATGGAGAGAAGTGCGAGATTTTCACAGACCATAAGAGCCTCAAGTACATATTTACGCAGAAAGAGCTCAACATGCGCCAGAGGAGATGGTTAGAACTAATCAAGGACTATGATTGTGAGATGCTCTATCATCCGGGGAAAGCCAATGTGGTGGCTGATGCCCTTAGTAGAAAGGAAAGACTCAGAATGATAACGACTTCGGAGGAGTTAATCAGGGATTTTGAAAGAATGGAAATAGAAGTAAAGATAACCGGAACCGGAACTGAAAAGCTTTTTGAGATCTCAATGCAGCCAGAGTTATTGGAAAAGATCCGATTGTGCCAAGAGAAAATAATGAATGAAGGCCGAAAGTCAATGACTGGAGAGGAGATCCATACTGAGAAAGATGATAAAGGGATAATGAGGTACTCCTACCGGATTTGGGTTCCGAACGTTCAAGAGCTTAAAGATGAGATTTTGGATGAAAGCCATAGTTCAAGGTATTCCATTCACCCGGGAGGTACCAAGATGTATAGGGATTTAAAGGAATATTACTGGTGGCCCAACATGAAGAGGGACGTAGCAGAATGGGTAAGCAAATGTTTGACTTGCCAAAGAGTAAAGGCAGAGCACCAGAGACCCAGTGGACTTTTACGACCCCTGGAGATTCCTGAGTGGAAATGGGAACAGATAGCGATGGATTTTGTTGTAGGCTTACCAAGGACGAAAGCCAATTATGACGCCATATGGGTAATTATAGACCGACTGAAAAAGTCAGCCCATTTCATTCCTATCAATGAGAGATACACAGTCGATAGACTGGTGGACATTTACCTTAAGGAAATAGTGACGCGACATGGAGTCCCAGCATCCATTGTCTGAGACCGAGACCCCGGATTCAACTCCAGATTTTGGAAGAGCTTTCAGGAATGTGCGGGGACCAAGTTAAACATGAGTACCGCGTACCATCCCCAGACGGATGGGCAGAGTGAAAGGACCATCCAGATACTAGAGGATATGTTGAGAGTCTGTGCAATAGACCTTAAAGGAAGTTGGGATGATCACTTGCCGTTGATCGAGTTTTCTTATAACAATAGCTTTCATGCTAGCATCGGAATGCTGCCTTATAAGGCCATGTACGGAAGAAGGTGTCGATCTCCCTTATACTGGGATGAAGTAGGAGAGCGGAAAATGCTCGGACCCGAAGTGGTCCAAAGAACCAAAGACATAGTGGATCTTATCAGAGGACGGCTTGTAGCAGCCCAAGACAGACAGAAGAAATATGCAGACATAGCCCGAAAGGACAAGGAATATGTAGTCGGGGACTTAGTACTGCTAAAGGTATCCCCTTGGAAGGGATTAATGAGGTTCGGAAAGAAAGGAAAACTAAGCCCAAGGTACATTGGACCTTTTGAGATATTAAGACGGATTGGAAAGTTAGCTTACGAGCTAGCCTTACCCCCTAACTTGCAACAAGTTCATAATGTGTTCCATGTGTCAATGCTAAGGAAGTATCATCGGGATGCCAGACACATAGTGGAGTACGAGCAGGTGGATATGCAACCAGATCTGACTTACATGGAGAAGCCAGTAAGGATTATCGATAAGAAGGAGCAGGTGCTTCGGAACAAAGTAATCAAGCTAGGCAGAGTGCTATGGCAGAATCATAATGTGGAAGAATCAACTTGGGAACTAGAGAGCGCAATGCTAGAAAAGTACCCCCATTTGTTTTCTATTTGATTCCGGGACGAAATCCTTTTAAGGAGGGGAGACTGTAATAACCCCCAAAATTTTGAACTTTTTGTAACCCTTATAAATAGTGTTTTAGCTGAATGAGAAAACTTTTCATGCCACACTATGTAGGGGTTCTGTTATGGATATTCTGAGATTTTATTAGTACTCTTTATGGTATATAAGTGTATGTAAAGATCGTTAGAATCCAATTCCGAACACTTTGATTTTTCCCGGAAATCCACTAGATACGGAAAGAATTGAGTATAAGGTAACAGGATAAAAAAGGATTTAAATTAAAGGATTATAAGAGAGGATTATAAAAGGAATATAATATATTGAGAAAGGTTAAGGGAACCTAAGTAATAAGATCCCGGGTATGATCCATCAAACGATAAACGAAAACGAAAGTTAAGCGAATCGTATAACAGATCAGCGGTCATTAGGCAAGCAATTAGGAAGTTAATCAAAGAGATTAGAGGGGAGGATGTCATCCAACCAATGAGAAGAGGACAAAGACGGAAAGATGACATCATAGCATGACATAAGCATGACATGGGAAGGAAGGAGATGTGGTTGAAGTAGAACCACACAAAGTTCAAGGTTAATAAGGTAATTAACCAAAAAAAAACAAAAACAACCAACCAAAACAAATCAAAGCAAAAAACAAAATCATTTCTTTCATTCAACCAAGAGTTGCTCTCGGCGTTTTACAATTTTAAAGGGAAGAAATTTCAAAAACCAAGATTCAAGCTTCCTAAATTGGTAAGATAATTCCCTATTATTCCTTATGCATAGATATGGCTATATTATGAGTTTAAGCATCCCATTCATTCTCTATCTTCTCCAATAAATCAATGAAGAAGACAATGAATAGTGATTTCAAGGTTTTTAACTTGATTTTCTTGCTTTTCCTTTAAGATCCAAGCATTCCTAAGACTCCTCAAGGCTTCCTAAGGCTTCCTAGCTACTCACACCACTTCAAGGAAGGTATATGATCTCCAAATCCTAGATTTACTTTGTATATTAGGTTGATTTTGGTTGTTTTGGTATTAGAGTAGCTTAATGATAATTGGTTTAGAGTTGGGTTGAAATGGTGGAGATTGGAATGTTGAAATCTTATGATTTGATTAAAGAATGTAGTATAGTTTAAATTTAAGTTTTAGGATTAAGTAAATTGATTATAATGAGTTGATTTGGGGATGTTGTAATGTAGTTTGGATGGAGTTTTGATTGGGTTGTGAATTGGGGTTGAAATGTGGTTGTTTTGAATTGGTTTAAATTTGGGAAATCGCGTAAACATAGCCGTCGTATTGTCCGATTTACTTTAGACTGCTTTTGTTCATAACATTTGGACCCTAGAACTCCCTGCTAGATTATGACCATTTCCATGTTTAGATAGTTCATGTTACAAGCTTCGTTTTGATATGTAGTTCGTTTGATTCCGATGTACGGTTTAGGAGAAACGACCGGTTTAAGTAACGGCGTTTCGCGAACGAAAGTTTTCCCCTCGCCTTACTTTGAAACATAGGTTAAAGACCAAAAAGGGTTAATTAATGTATGAAACAATTATGGTAAGTGTGTTAGGCAGTTGGTAAGACACTCGCGAAGGAATCGCCTTAAAACTCGTAATGGTTAAATTATTAAAAATGGTGGAGCCGAGGGTACTCGAGTGACTTAAGAGAATCAGTAAGCGCAAAATAAGCGTTAGAGTCTAAGTTAGTTAAAGTATAGATTTACAAGTGACTTTGGTTTCATTCCAACTTACTTGTTGTTTATAGGTTACCAGACTCGTCCCGAGCCTTTTTTCAGCCCCAGTCGCTCAGGCAAGTTTTCTACCCGTTATACTGTTGTTGTGATGTATACACTTGTATATGCATTATCTTGTAATAGATGCATGATGGTTATATTAGCAAATTCTTGCGATATATTGTAGCATGTGATATGGTACATATGCATGCCTGTTTCGTATTCTTTCCATATATATATATCTGTTGGTTCAGTTGATAATACCTATACTAGAGAATAGCGGTAATTTGCATATACCCTTAGTATAGGGACCCAAAGGTGAAAACATTTTCTAAAACCGGGAGTCGAGGATCCCGAGTAGATTTTATATATATATATTTTTATATATATATGGTTATAGTTTTCAAAACTATTAATCGAATAAGGTTTATTCGATAACTTTATTTTATTAATGAATATTATCTTGAATATTCATTCGAGGACTTATGACTCCTTTATATTATTTTTTGAATATTACTTGGATATTCATTTGAGGATGTATGACTCCTTTATTTTATTTAATGAATATTATTTATAATATTCATTCGAGGTATTATGACTCCGCTTATTATTTATTAATATTCTTTATTTTATTAAAGAATAATGTTCGATAATCAAACTTACTTTTGATATTCAAATAAAGATATTACTTTCGTATAAGTATATCTTTGATTATTTACTATTCATTTCAAGTATAGGTTTTACAACTTCTACTTCAATTATTTTTATAAAGATTATTCCTTATGGGAATATTATTTAAATAATAATATTCAGATATTTTCTAATATATTGGGACTGATTTATTTTACTAAATCAACATCACTCCGAACATTCTTAAAAATGTTTTGCGAGTCTTCAAAATGATTTTTAAAAGTTAGAGCGGATCCCAAAACTCATTTTTATATTTTAAGATCCTCCTTTCGAAGGGGATTTAAATACTCGCTCAAAACCTGAGGGATCCGGCTCTGTGGTGTGTTTTATATTCGCAACAAGGTTGCTGTCTTGATAAAAGAATTTTGATTACTTACCCAACACTCGGGAAGTAAAATTCTTGGAACAAGTTAATCCATTAACAGGCATCGCCTGGGAAATATCGGTGAGTTTTCCTTTCCAACTAGATACGACTTCTTGGTGGAGCCGTATCAACAAGTTTCTATTTAGGGAAAGTGAGGACGAGCTTTACGTTTCAGAGTCATGGATTTCATCTGAACTAGGAGTGGCGTAAGTGGTCGAGTAGTGCCGGCCCAGCCTTATTGTATTGGCCCAAATGGCCTGGAAGTTCCGCTAAGGCGGTCCATTCCTTAGGAGTTCAGTATTCGGTTGACAAGTAAATCCGACAGGTTCTCCTCTACATATAGAAAATGGTGGGGTTGTACTACTACGACTGATCATCGTAAGTGGTCTTCCTGGCGCGGCAAACTCCCGTAATGAGTTCATCATCCATTCGGATAATTCTGCAACACTACCCATAGCATTTCGATCGAAAGGCTACGAATGGGTGGTTGCCGAAGCATTGACAGGGTCAAACAGTTTTATTGGTGTATCCATTGAATGAAGTATCTCGTAACTTCATTTCTTTTCAAAATATTTCAAAGATCAAATATTTTCAAGTTTTATTTGTGGTCTCATCTATGGGATGACCTCTCGAATCTTATTATACTTGGAACAGTAGTAGTTCCAATAGATTCTAAAATGGTATAAGTGTAGTGAAGTAATTGGTAACTTCATCTTCTTTTAAAACTTATACCCAGTAAGTAATTACCTTACACATGATAAAGGATTCTAGTAAGTATCCATTTAGATACTTGTATTATTGTTATCACTATATATTATCTTGTGAGCTGTAAGGCTCACTCTTGCTTTATTTCTTCATCACACAACAACAGTTAGGAAAGATGGCCAGACTCCAGCAGACCCAGCGTAAGCTCGTGGGAAGCGTCCCGCGTCTTCCCGTTGATGTTGTAGCTGCTAAAGCTGCAGAGGTAGATCTATTGGTAGATCAGGCATTCTACTTTTGAGAATCAATTATGTATAATTATAACTTGTGGCAGATAATGGCAATTAACTGTAAATTTATCAAGTAATCATTTTGGGTTGTAATAACTTTTAATTGTGGATTCAAGGACTTGTACTTATTTCAATTTCATCTCTGAGACTATAACGGGTTGTGGTGTGTGTTAGTGTGGGGTCACAACATAAGGTTATTTATTATTAATTAAGTGAAGTGATAATGTGGAAAGAAAGACCATGACGACCCGGATCCCTGACCCCGGATCTGGGGGTGTTACAGAAATGGTATCAGAGCTAAGCATTATAAACCTCAGAGATGATGCTACGATATAATAATAAACTCACAAAGATAATAAGAACTCTTGCCAAGTTCATGGTCGGACTATTTAAAGTAGTGTTGACAGTTAAAACCCTTACAGGAACCCTTATAAGTATCATGATAGTAACTTAGCTCGTTTAATGTGTAGGCGCCTGAGATAGAGGACCCTGAGATGTTCGAGCGTGAGCATGATGAGGCACTGCTAGATGTCGAGGATCAGGAGGAGCCTGAGATGGAGGAGGATGAGGAGGACCCCTCAGAGGAGTCAGAGACGGAGGTCATTGCTATTTCAGATGAGGAGGACCCCTCAGAGGAGTCAGAGACAGAGGTCATTGCTATTCCAGATGAGGAGGACCCGGATGAGGTCCCAGTAGCTGAGGAGCGTGTCGGAGCTATGGTAGTGTATGCTGGTACCCCTTTACCCACACTTCCGGTGGTCAGAGCTCCTACCCCTCCACCACTATCTTGGATCCCCTATGATGATAGCTCAGAGACCCATACTTCCGAGCTTAGGTAGACTGAGGAGGCACCCCCAGCGGCTCCAGATTCACCACCTCTCGACCCTGCCCACAGGCAGTCTTCGTTATCCCACAGCTATGTTCAGGATGTACTGAGGACCCGAGTGGCTGTTGCCGAGGCCCGACTGGATGAGGCCATGAGGGAGTTGGATGCGGAGAGGGCGGGTAGGCGTACCCGAGCTTATGAGACTAGGGCTTCTATACCCCGATCCTTGAGGAGGGAGCTTACGGGGATAGAGCTCACGTCCCGAGCGAGGCTCAGATCGCTCCAGGGGGACAGGCATGGTAGGATCTCCAGGCGGCAGGCTGACTATATCTTCCGTCGTGCGATGGAAAGGGTATGGGAGCTGACCCGCTCCGGTGTGTGATTCAGGATTGACGATGGAATAGTCTAGTTGTCTAGTTAGCCGAGGCCTTAGTAAGAGCCAATTTTCCGGGATAGTTGACTTGTATATAGCATCCCTTTTTCTAACTAGACAGATAGACTCTTGTATCACTTTTGGGACAGATGGCTGTAGCACTGTTGTACTTTTGACCAGATCAGACTATGTATTTCTCGCATTATGTATATATTTGTTTCCTTTCGGTACAGTTCCTTAGTGACGAGATCACTGTTTTTATCATTATTATTACTGCACTTCTTATTAGAACTATCATAAAATAATAAAATTGCGAGATACATTCTCCCCATTATAGAATTGTGCAAGGCACAATGTTGTATATGATTGTGACCTAACGTTGAATTTCCCAATAATTTTTTTTTATCAGTATCATGCCGCCAAGAAAGATTGGAACTAGGGCGAACCCTGGATCTGAGGACCAGGGAAGCCATAACCAGGACGGTAGGAACCAGGAACACAGTGAAGACGAAGATGAGGATTATGTGGAATAGGATGACTCCCTGTATGAAGAGGAAGAGGAAACATATGATGTTGAGGGATTTGAGATAGAGGCTGAAGAAGGAGAAACTGAGGTTGAGCAACCAGTACCAAACCCAGGCATGGATCCCATGGGCCAGTTCATGCAACTCCTAAGGTAGAACTTGGAACGTCAACCCAACCCACCCCCTCAAGGAAATAACAATGCTGTGGCAAACTCTTTCAGGGCTTTTAAGTCCCTTAAGCCCCCTGAGTTCCACGGATCAGCCGACCCAGTTGAGGCAAGGGCATGGTTAAAGGAAATGGAGAAATCCTTTGAGATTCTGAGTATCGACGAGGCACAGAAGACTGTATTTGCTACCTACCTTCTGAAAGGAGAGGCTAACTACTGGTGGGAGGCCAAGAAAAACATGGAGACAGATGCTATTATAACCTGGGAGAGATTCAGTCAGTTGTTTTTGGGAAAGTATTTCCTGAGGTTTATAGAAAACCAGATGGAGCTCAAGTTCTTGGAGCTAAAGCAGAATAACTTATCAGTAGCAGAGTACGAAGCGAAATTTACTGAGTTATCAAGGTTTGTGCCGGAGTTTGTGAGCACCGAGGAAAAGAAAGCTAGAAGGTTTCAGCAGGGACTGAAACTGTGGATTCAGAATAAGGTGGCAATCCTTGAGCTTACGGATTATGCCACTCTGGTGTAAAAGGAAACGATTGTAGAAGCCGAAAGTGAACAGATGCAGAAGGAAAGAGAGAAGAAGGGAATAAAGAGGAAAAGTTTGAGCATTGGTGGAGGTTCCACAGGAAGAAGCTTCCCAACTAGATTTAATCGAGGAGCAGTGTCCCTACCGGGAAAGAACACTGGGTTTAAGCGGCCAATGAGCGTGAATGTGAGCCAGAGCGGCTAGAAGTCAAGAATGTCCTATTCCAACCAGTCTCGACCCCCATTGCCAGCCTGTAATACTTGTGGAAGAATGCATTCTGGGGAATGTAAGAAAAGCCAGTAACCTGCTTTAAGTGTGGGCAAGTGGGCCACTATTCTCACAAATGCCCTTCGTCAGCCCCTGCCGTCATTCCAACCACCACTTGTCATCAGTGTGGACGCCCGGGTCATTGGAAGAGGGAATGCCCAATGAACAAACCAGCAGTTTCGGGAGCAAGCAGGGCTGCTTCTAATAAGCCACCTACTGCAAGGACTTTCAACATGACAGTCCAGGATGCTATGAAAGATTCAGATGTGATAGCAGGTACCCTTTCTCTAAATTCAGTCAGTACAAATGTTTTATTTGATTCGGGAGCAACTAAATCTTTTATATCAAGGGACTTTGCGCGTAAATTAAGACTTAAAGCTGAACCCTTGATAGAGCCCTTACAAGTAGAAATAGCCAATCATGAGATTATTCCTGTTAACCAGATTCACCCCGCCTGTGAGATAGGCATAGGGGAGCAATCTTTTAGTGTTGATCTGATTCCTTTTAAATTAGGGGAGTTTGATGTAATTTTGGGAATGGACTGGCTATCTAGCAATGATGCTCATATAGACTGTAAAGGAAGAAAGTTAAGTTAAATATCCCAGGAAAGAAAGAAGTTATATTTAGAGGAAAGAGGCAGACGCAGAAATTTTTGACTATAGCCCAGGCCAGAAGGATGCTACGAAAAGGAAATAAGGCCTACCTAGCCTATGTGGTGGACACGCAGAAGGAGGTGCCCAACTTACAAGATATTCCAGTAGTCAACGAATTTGAAGATGTATTCCCACAAGACCTTCCGGGATTACCACCCGATAGAGTGATTGAATTTGCTATTGAATTGGCCCCCGGAACGGCGCCAGTTTCAAAAGCACCTTACCGGTTAGCCCCGTTAGAAATGAAGGAATTAGCTATCCAATTGCAGGAACTCTTGGATAAGGGTATGATAAGACCCAGTGTGTCTCCGTGGGGAGCACCAGTTTTATTTGTTAAGAAGAAAGATGGGAGCATGAGGTTGTGCATCGACTATCGAGAGTTGAACAAGCTAACCATAAAGAACAGGTACCCATTACCTAGAATAGACGATCTGTTCGACCAGCTAAAGGATGCTGTTTATTTTTCCAAGATCGACCTGAGAACTGGATATCACCAACTAAAGATTAAACCCGAAGATATTTCCAAGACAGCGTTCCGTACCAGATATGGGCATTATGAGTTCTTGGTAATGTCCTTTGGATTAACCAACGCCCCAGCGGCTTTCATGGACTTAATGAACAGAGTATTTAAGAAGTACTTGGATAAGTGTGTGACAGTTTTTATCGATGATATTTTGATCTACTCAAGGACTGAGGCAGAACATGCAGAGCATTTGAGGATAGCTCTAGGAATACTCAGAGATGAACAGTTATATGCCAAATTCTCGAAGTGTGAATTCTGGCGGAATGAAGTACAGTTTTTAGGACATGTGATCAATAAAGAAGGAGTATTGGTCGACCCCTCCAAGATAGAGGCGGTCTCAAATTGGGAAAGGCCAACCACACCCACAGAGGTAAGGAGTTTCATAGGATTAGCCGGCTACTATCATAGATTTGTACAGGACTTTGCGAAGATCGCAGCCCCTTTGACACGACTTACTCGTAAGACAGAGAAGTTTGAATGGACGGAGAAATGCGAGAACAGTTTTCAGGAATTAAAGAAAAGGTTGGTAACGGCCCCGGTGTTGGCATTGTCGGACGGAAAATGAGATTTTGTGATATATAGTGACGCGTCGCACAAAGGATTAGGGTGTGTGCTTATGCAGCACGGTAAAGTGATTGCGTATCGTCAAGACAACTGAAGGAATACGAGGTTAGATATCCTACTCATGACCTTGAGCTCGCGGAAATAGTATTTGCCTTAAAAATTTGGAGGCACTACTTGTATGGAGAGAAGTGCGAGATTTTCACAGACCATAAGAGCCCCAAGTACATATTTACGCAGAAAGAGCTCAACATGCGCCAGAGGAGATGGTTAGAACTAATCAAGGACTATGATTATGAGATTCTCTATCATCCGGGGAAAGCCAATG
Source organism: Apium graveolens (assembly GCF_009905375.1). Classification (NCBI taxonomy): domain Eukaryota; kingdom Viridiplantae; phylum Streptophyta; class Magnoliopsida; order Apiales; family Apiaceae; genus Apium; species Apium graveolens. The sequence continues at coordinate 121,064,130 of NC_133649.1, forward strand.
TGGTGGCTGATGCCCTTAGTAGAAAGGAAAGACTCAGAATGATAACGACTTCGGAGGAGTTAATCAGGGATTTTGAAAGAATGGAAATAGAAGTAAAGATAACCGGAACCGGAACTGAAAAGCTTTTTGAGATCTCAATGCAGCCAGAGTTATTGGAAAAGATCCGATTGTGCCAAGAGAAAATAATGAATGAAGGCCGAAAGTCAATGACTGGAGAGGAGATCCATACTGAGAAAGATGATAAAGGGATAATGAGGTACTCCTACCGGATTTGGGTTCCGAACGTTCAAGAGCTTAAAGATGAGATTTTGGATGAAAGCCATAGTTCAAGGTATTCCATTCACCCGGGAAGTACCAAGATGTATAGGGATTTGAAGGAATATTACTGGTGGCCCAACATGAAGAGGGACGTAGCAGAATGGGTAAGCAAATGTTTGACTTGCCAAAGAGTAAAGGCAGAGCACCAGAGACCCAGTGGACTTTTACGACCCCTGGAGATTCCCGAGTGGAAATGGGAACAGATAGCGATGGATTTTGTTGTAGGCTTTCCAAGGACGAAAGCCAATCATGACGCCATATGGGTAATTATAGACCGACTGAAAAAGTCAGCCCATTTCATTCCTATCAATGAGAGATACACATTCGATAGACTGGTGGACATTTACCTTAAGGAAATAGTGACGCGACAAGGAGTCCCAGCGTCCATTGTCTGAGACCGAGACCCCAGATTCAACTCCAGATTTTGGAAGAGCTTTCAGGAATGTGCGGGGACCAAGTTAAACATGAGTACCGCGTACCATCCCCAGACGGATGGGCAGAGTGAAAGGACCATCCAGACACTAGAGGATATGTTAAGAGTCTGTGCAATAGACCTTAAAGGAAGTTGGGATGATCACTTGTCGTTGATCGAGTTTTCTTATAACAATAGCTTTCATGCTAGCATCGGAATGCCGCCTTATAAGGCCATATACGGAAGAAGGTGTCGATCTCCCTTATACTGGGATGAAGTAGGAGAGCGGAAAATGCTCGGACCCGAAGTGGTCCAAAGAACCAAAGACATAGTGGATCTTATCAGAGGACGGCTTGTAGCAGCCCAAGACAGACAGAAGAAATATGCAGACCTAGCCCGAAAGGACAAGGAATATGAAGTCGGGGACTTAGTACTGCTAAAGGGATCCCCTTGGAAGGGATTAATGAGGTTCGGAAAGAAAGGAAAACTAAGCCCAAGGTACATTGGACCTTTTGAGATATTAAGACAGATTGGAAAGTTAGCTTACGAGCTAGCCTTACCCCCTAACTTGCAACAAGTTCATAATGTGTTCCATGTGTAATGCTAAGGAAGTATCATCGGGATGCCAGACACATAATGGAGTACGAGCAGGTGGATATGCAACCAGATCTGACTTATGTGGAGAAGCCAGTAAGGATTATCGATAAGAAGGAGCAGGTGCTTCGGAACAAAGTAATCAAGCTAGTCAGAGTGCTATGGCAGAATCATAATGTGGAAGAATCAACTTGGAAACTAGAGAGCGCAATGCTAGAAAAGTACCCCCATTTGTTTTCTATTTGATTCCGGGACGGAATCCTTTTAAGGAGGGGAGACTGTAATAACCCCCAAAATTTTGAGCATTTTGTAACCCTTATAAATAGTGTTTTAGCTGAATGAGAAAACTTTTCATGCCACACTATGTAGGGTTCTGTTATGGATATTCTGAGATTTTATTAGTACTCTTTATGGTATATAAGTGTATGTAAAGATCGTTAGAATCCAATTCCGAACACTTTGATTTTTCCCGGAAATCTACTAGATACGGAAAGAATTGAGTATAAGGTAACAGGATAAAAAAGGATTTAAATTAAAGGATTATAAGAGAGGATCATAAAAGGAATATAATATATTGAGAAAGGTTAAGGGAACCTAAGTAATAAGATCCCGGGTATGATCCCTCAAACGATAAACGAAAACGAAAGTTAAGCGAACCGTATAACAGATCAGCGGTCATTAGGCAAGCAATTAGGAAGTTAATCAAAGAGATTAGAGGGGAGGATGTCATCCAACCAATGAGAAGAGGACAAAGAGGGAAAGATGACATCATAGCATGACATAAGCATGACATGGGAAGGAAGGAGATGTGGTTGAAGTAGAACCACACAAAGTTCAAGGTTAATAAGGTAATTAACCAAAACAAAACAAAAACAACCAACCAAAACAAATCAAAGCAAAACAAAAAATCATTTCTTTCATTCAACCAAGAGTTGCTCTCGGATTTTTACAATTTTAAAGGGAAGAAATTTCAAAAACCAAGATTCAAGCTTCCTAAATTGGTAAGATAATTCCCTAGTATTCCTTATGCATAGATATGGCTATATTATGAGTTTAAGCATCCCATTCATTCTCTATCTTCTCCAATAAATCAATGAAGAAGACAATGAATAGTGATTTCAAGGTTTTTAACTTGATTTTCTTGCTTTTCCTTTAAGATCCAAGCATTCCTAAGACTCCTCAAGGCTTCCTAAGGCTTCCTAGCTACTCACACCACTTCAAGGAAGGTATATCATCTCCAAACCCTAGCTTTACTTTGTATATTAGGGTGATTTTGGTTATTTTGGTATTAGAGTAGCTTAATGATGGATGGTTTAGAGTTGGGTTGAAATGGTGGAGATTGGAATGTTGAAATCTTATGATTTGATTAAAGAATGTAGTATAGTTTAAATTTAAGTTTTAAGATTAAGTAAATTGATTATAATGAGTTGATTTGGGGCTGTTGTATTGTAGTTTGGATGGAGTTTTGATTGGGTTGTGAATTGGGGTTGAATTGTGGTTGTTTTGAATTGGTTTAAATTTGGGAAATCGTGTAAACATAGCCGTCGTAATGTCCGATTTACTTTAGACTGCTTTTGTTCATACCATTTGGACCCGAGAACTCCCTGCTAGATTATGACCATTGCCATGTTTAGATAGTTCATGATACGAGCTTCGTTTTGATATGTAGTTCGTTTGATTCCGATGTACGGTTTAGGTGAAACGACCATTTTAAGTAACGGCATTTCGCGAACGAAACTTTTCCCCTCGCCTTACTTTGAAACATAGGTTAAAGACCAAAAAGGGTTAATTAATGTATGAAACAATTATGGTAAGTGTGTTAGGCAGTTGGTAAGACACTCGCGAAGGAATCGCCTTAAAACTCGTAATGGTTAAATTATTAAAAATGGTGGAGCCGAGGGTACTCGAGTGACTTAAGAGAATCAGTAAGCGCAAAACAAGTGTTAGAGTCTAAGTTAGTTAAAGTATAGATTTACAAGTGACTTTGGTTTAATTCCAACTTACTTGTTGTTTATAGGTTACCAGACTCGTCCCGAGCCTTTTTTCACCCCCAGTCGCTCAGGCAAGTTTTCTACCCGTTATACTGTTGTTGTGATGTATACACTTGTATATGCATTATCTTGTAATAGATGAATGATGGTTATATTAGCAAATTCTTGCGATATATTGTAGCATGTGATATGGTACATATGTATGCCTGTTTCGTATTCTTTCCATATATATATCTGTTGGTTCAGTTGATAATACCTATGCTAGAGAATAGCGGTAATTTGCATATACCCTTAGTATAGGGACCCAAAGGTGAAAACATTTTCTAAAACCGGGAGTCGAGGATCCCGAGTAGATTTTATATATATATATATATATATTTATATATATATGGTTATAGTTTTCAAAACTATTAATCGAATAAGGTTTATTCGATAACTTTATTTTATTAATGAATATTATCTTGAATATTCATTCGAGGACTTATGACTCCTTTATATTATTTATTGAATATTACTTGGATATTCATTTGAGGATGTATGACTCCTTTATTTTATTTAATGAATATTATTTATAATATTCATTCGAGGTATTATGACTCCCCTTATTATTTATTAATATTCTTTATTTTATTAAAGAATAATGTTCGATAATCAAACTTACTTTTGATATTCAAATAAAGATATTACTTTCGTATAAGTATATCTTTGATTATTTACTATTTATTTCAAGTATAAGTTTTACAACTTCTACTTCAATTATTTTTATAAAGATTATTCCTTATGGGAATATTATTTAAATAATAATATTCAGATATTTTCTAATATATTGGGACTGATTTATTTTACTAAATCAACATCACTCCGAACATTCTTAAAAATGTTTTGCGAGTCTTCAAAATGATTTTTAAAAGTTAGAGCGGATCCCAAAACTCATTTTTATATTTTAAGATCCTCCTGTCGAAGGGAATTTAAATACTCGCTCAAAACCTGAGGGATCCGGCTCTGTGGTGTGTTTTATATTCGCAACAAGGTTGCTGTCTTGATAAAAGAATTTTGATTACTTACCCAACACTCGGGAAGTAAAATTCTTGGAACAAGTTAATCCATTAACAGGCATCGCCTGGGAAATATCGGTGAGTTTTCCTTTCCAACTAGATACGACTTCTTGGTGGAGCCGTATCAACAAGTTTCTACTTGGGGAAAGTGGGGACGAGCTTTACGTTTCAGAGTCATGGATTTCATCTGAACTAGGAGCGGCGTAAGTGGTCGAGTAGCGCCGGCCCAACCTTATTATATTGGCCCAAATGGCCTGGAAGTTCCGCTAAGGCGGTCCATTCCTTAGGAGTTCAGTGTTCGGTTGACAAGTAAATCTGACAGGTTCTCCTCTACATGTAGGAAATGGTGGGGTTGTACTACTACGACTGATCATCGTAAGTGGTCTTCCTGGCGCGGCAAACTCCCGTAATGAGTTCATCATCCATTTGGATAATTCTGCAACACTACCTGTAGCATTTCGATCGAAAGGCTACGAATGGGTGGTTGCCGAAGCATTGACAGGGTCAAACAGTTTTATTGGTGTATCCATTGAATGAAGTATCTCGTAACTTCATTTCTTTTCAAAATATTTCAAAGATCAAATATTTTCAAATTTTATTTGTGGTCTCATCTATGGGATGACCTCTCGAATCTTATTATACTTGGAACAGTAGTAGTTCTAATAGATTCTAAAATGGTATAAGTGTAGTGAAGTAATTGGTAACTTCATCTTCTTTTAAAACTTATACCCAGTAAGTAATTACCTTACACATGATAAAGGATTCTAGTAAGTATCCATTTAGATACTGGTATTATTATTATCACTATATATTATCTTGCGAGCTGTAAGGCTCACTCTTGCTTTATTTCTTCATCACACAACAACAGTTAGGAAAGATGGCCAGACTCCAGCAGACCCAGCGCAAGCGCGTGGGAAGCGTCCCGCATCTTCCCGTTGATGTTGTAGCCGCTATAGCTGCAGAGGTAGATCTATTGGTAGATCAGGCATTCTACTTTTGAGAATCAATTATGTATAATTATAACTTGTGGCAGATAATGGCAATTAACTGTAAATTTATCAAGTAATCATTTTGGGTTGTAATAACTTTTAATTGTGGATTCAAGGACTTGTACTTATTTCAATTTCATCTCTGAGACTATAACGGGTTGTGGTGTGTGTTAGTGTGGGGTCACAGCATAAGGTTATTTATTATTAATTAAGTGGAGTGATAATGTGGAAAGAAAGACCGTGACAACCCGGATCCCTGACCCCGGATCTGGGGGTGTTACATTGATGTTAACAAAAAGGGGGAGAAAGGCTCAATTACCTCTGTTAGTCAAGGTGCTGCAAGTGAGGGGGAGACAATGCTGAAGATAAATGCCAGTAAGGTAATTGTTCCAGAAATCACCTTCACTAAGCCACAGTGATGGAAAGTATAGATTTGATCAATATCAAGGCAGCTGAACTAAATGAAAAGTGGGAGGAGTTTGACAAGAAGATTGAGCAGAAATTTGGTCAAATAGAGAAACCAGACATGATCTTTCATCACTTATCTCAAGTCAAGCAAATTTCAGTGAATGAAATGAGTCTGGGTAATATGGAAAAAGGCCAACCTTTATGTATAAAGTCTCCAAAAGCCAACTTAGTTTTGAAGCCCATAAGAAATTATCCAAAGTCATTTGACAAGAACCCCTTGGATCTTATATTTGAGACTCCAAGGCCAGATGAAAAGAAGTTGTTGGCAAGGTCCATTGCATTCTTCAAGGATCCAACTGACTCTGTACTAAAGAGAAGAATTGCTAAGATCTACAGGAATGGGAAAGAAATCTGTGTGGTGGTTGGACACCCTCAGTTGAAGAAGCTAAGAAGGAAGAAAAGGAGAGAATTAAACAAGAAAAGAAGCAAGATTTTTTAGATGCTAAGAAGCTCAAACAGAAGAAAAATCAAGCTGCTATAGTAGCCAAGCTCCAAGCTGTGAAAACTGCAACTGAGATTTCTGAGAAGCAACATGTGATAGCTGAAGCTCGGGATCAGAATATACACAAGGAACCTCAACAGACAAAGAAGCCAAGATACAAAGTCAGGGTCAAATGAAGATTGGACTTCAATGATGATGAGATGGAAGATTACATCCCCAACCGATCTACATCTATAACTCAAACATCCAAGCCCTTAGTGGTGCAGGAGGAATTTAAGGTGGATCCTACAAGGAATTATCATGGTGAGCCAATAGTTCCCAAAGATGAGCCAGTAGACTGGGATAGCTTGCCTCTTCCTGAGCTCAATTTACCAATCTTCAACAAGTTAAAGAAGAAAAGACATGAGCAATCAAGAAGGTCAAGCCTGTGAGACTCAAAACCAAAACCCTAACCAAAACTCAACCAACTGTCAACAAGGGAGATCTTCTATATATCAGTGACATCAAGGAATTTTCAGATATAAATCTCTACATGGATGAGCTAGAAGAAGTACGAGCAATTGATGCTCACAGAAATCTCCCTGAAAGTCTGGTATTCAAATACAAGGGTGGGAAAGAGACCATATGGCCCCTTCACAGGATTCTTCAGGAGAGCTGTTCTATTTTGATAAAGATCTTCTCATCTTTCAAGAAAATTTCTGGATTTAATGTGACTGCCAAGAGAATGATTCTAAAGAAAATAGAAGACTAAGGAGCAGAAAAGCCTCAGATGCACTACCAAGGACTCTATCAATTCTCTTCATAGGAAACAAAGTACACTTGAGGCCTTACTGGCTGATGGAATTCATGGATGAAAAAGGTGTTAGAAGATTCTTCAGACTCGATGACCAATTGAGCATCTCAAGCAATGAGACTCTATTGGAAATACAAGAAAAACTGGATCTATCAAATGCTGAAGAACTTGAAATTCACAGAAAACTTCAAAATCAAATAGAAGAAAATAACAGGAAAGCTTGGGAATAAATCAAGACAATCAAGGAAATAGATCACATCTGCTCAGACTAGAGGAGCACCTTGAAAATGATTGTGAGAACTCTTTGTACACTTTACTTTGTTCAATTTTCAAATAAAATGTAGCACTTACTAGTTTTATCTACCATAATTCAATCTGTACATTTAGGCTGTTTTGTTATCATCAAGTTTCTCTTAATTTATGGCTATAATTCCAGTAGACATAAATTGGGGGAGATTGTTAGGAATTTGTTGTGAACTTAATGATAAGTTGAAAAAAACACCTTAGTAGATTTAACTTAGTGTTTTTGTAGCTCTCGACAGATGTTCTACAATGGTCCCGATGGATGAACTTTATAGTCTCGGCGGATGACCATTTAACATCCATCGAGAGTGTATCTTATGTAATAATAAGTCTTATAACACATGTCTGCAAACAACAATGTATTAGTTGAGTAGATGTTGTTGGATTCTTTAAGTCGTGATGACTACTAGATTGATATGCAGAATAGGGCGGCTAATTGTAAATATAAGATGTCTTGTAATTCTGTATAAGTGAAATAGAGTCAAGTGGCAGAAAGACTCCCGACGAATGATCTACAAAGGCTCCCAACAGATAATCAACAAGGAATCCGATGTATGACCAACATAGTCCCGACGGATGATCATATTCAAAAGAGCAGTTGACAGTGACAACACAGTCACATACGTCGGGTATTTGTAAATGGAATGTGGCAGCCTAATTGCAGGATTTAGAGAATAAAGAAGCATTACCATTTCCATGTAATTATGAAGATATTCAAAGATGCTGGATAGTGTAATGAAGCAGCATGAAATTAGACTAGAAACAATTTTTGTTTTACTTGTTTGTCTTTTTATCATGTAACTTGGTGGTATATAAACCAAGTGTAGCAAGTAGAACATACAACTAAGAGAGTAAGCATCATTTTCAGAGAGATAGAAAAGGTTGTATCTTTTAAGCATCTCTTTGTAATTCTGCAAGTTCACTTGTAAGCAGCTGTGTGCTATTCAAGCATCACAGAGTTCTAATCTTAATATATATATATCTCTGGTGGATAAGTTCAAATCCACCAGAAAGTTTGAAATCTATTTGTTTCATTTCTTTGTGTTTGATTTTCATATCTTTATCATTCCGCAACATAGAAAAATCTGCACAATTATATTATTAAGTAAGAACAGTTTTAAAATTAGAAAAGAAACCAGACATACATTCAACCCCCCTTCTGTAATTCTTGTTGCATTGTTTGGGAATAACAGTATAGTACTCATCCTCTTCCACCTCCAGAATGACTTTTTTTGAGGTTCCTTGTTGTTCTGCTCAACAGCTTGAATAACTTGAGTCTGGAGTTCAATTTAATCTTCAGTTATTTTCTTGTCATTAGTTATCAAGGCACTTGATACATCTATAACATACCATTCACTCACTTTTAATGACTTTCTTTGCATAATTTCCAGCTCATAGGTTTTGAGAATGCCATATAAAACCTCCAAAATTATTTTCCATTGATCTCTTCCTTCTCTTATTACATATATTTTTTTATTCTAAATGGTCAGGAAAAGTGAGCAAGAATTTAAGGTAACTTCTTCAGCTTCATAGTATTGGTCATGAAACTGCAAGTTATTTATCAACTTGTTGAATCTTTCAAAAACCTCAGTAATACCTTTGTTAATCCCAAACAATCTAACAAAAAATTACAGAAGGGGGGTTGAATGTAATTCTGGTTCTTTTTCGATTTCAAGAACTACTCTATCTCAAATATATAATAGTGTTTGATTAAGCAAAAGTGCGGAATGAAAATATTGATGAAATCAAACATAAAGTAATTAAATACATGTATTTAAAAACTTTCTGGGGGATTGAACTTTTCCACCAGATATATATATAAGATTGAGAACTCTGTGTTGCAAGGTTTGCACACAGCTGCTTATAAGTAGAACTACAAGGAACAGAGAAATTCTTTATAGATATAGCTTTTTCTATTTCTCTTGTTGATTGCTTAATTTACTACTAGCTACTCTTGGTTTATATATTATCAAGATACAAGTGAATAAGACAAACTAATAAAATAAAATGTGTCTTTGTCTAATCACATGCTTCTTTATTTCTCCATCCAGTATCTTTGATTTTCTTCAACTAAGCATGTAAATGGAAATGCTTCTTTGTTCTCTAAAACCTGTATATAGGCTGCCACATTCCATTTGCATATAATCAACCCATGTGGCTGTCAAGTCACTATCAACTGCAATTTGAATTAGAACATCCATTGAAACTTCATTCGATTATCCGTTGAAACTGTGTTGTTTCATCCGTTGAAACTTCATTAGATCATCCGTTGAATGTGACTTGGATTATCCGTTGAAACCTTGTAAAATCATCCATTGAAAGTCTTCCATAGCAGTTAACTACATTTCACTTATGCAAAATTATAAGACATCTAATATATACAATTGGCCAGCCTATTTTGCATATCAATCTAGTAGTCAACATGACTTTGAATATCCTACAACTTCTAGATCTCTAAGGTATTATAGTATGCAGTAATGTGTTACAAAACTTACTAAGACATAAGCTACTCTCTCAATGGATGTTAAAGTAAATCATCCATTGAGAGCTACAAAACTACTAAATTAAATCTACTAATGTGTTTTGGTGAACTTATCATCAAGTCTATGACATATTTCTAACAATCTCCCCCAATTTATGTCTACTGAAATTATAGGCATAAATAAGAGTAACTTGATGATAACAAAACACCTTATAAATACAAACTAATTAATAGTAGATAAAAATGATAAGTGCTGCAATTTATTGAAAATTATACAGAGGAATGTTCATAGAAAATCTCACAAGCCATTTTTAAGGTGCTCCTTTAGACTGAGCAAATTTATCTTATTTCCTTGAATGTCTAGTCTTCTTTCCCAGTTTCTCATTGTTCTCTTCAATCTGATGTTGAAGTTGCCTGTAGAATTCAGATTCATCTTCATTAGTCTGATCCAGCATCTCTTGCATCTTCATGGGAGTTTCATTGCTTGAAATCTTTAGATGATCTTCTAATATGAAGAATCTTCTAGTGTTCTTCTCATCCTTGAACTCCATCATCCAGTATGGCCTCAAATGCACTCTATCTCCAATTTAGGGAATAGTTAAGACTCTTGGGAGTGCATTTGGGTCTCTCCGGCTATTTCTTATCTTCTCAATTTTGTTCAGTATCTCCTTTTTGGCAACAATATTGAACCCAAAGTTCGTCTTCATTCAGGAGAATATCTTTATTAAGACAGAATAGCCTTCATTGAGAATTCTGTGAAGAGGCCAAATTAGCTCTTTTGCACCCTTGTACCTGAACACCAATCTCTCTGGAAGCTTCTTATGAGCATCAATAGCTCTTACTTCATCTAGCTCATCCAGATAGAGATTGAGGTCTGAAAACTTCTTGATGTCACAGATGTAGAGTTGATCTTCCTTGTTGACAGTTGGTTTTGGTTTGGCTAAGGCTTTGATCTAAGTCTGATAGGTTTGGCTTGTTTGACTGCTCTTTTCTTTATTTTCCTTGGTTTGGTTGGGATTGGGAAGTTTAGACCAGGGATTGGTAGGCTTTCCCAATCTATGGGTTCATTCTTGGGAATTATGGGTTCACCATGAAAATTTATATCATAATAAACCTTGAATTCATCCTGCTCCATTATGGGCAAGGTTGGTTGACTTGTGGTGGTAGATTGGGTTGGCATGTACTCTTTCTTTTCTTCATCAAAATCCAGCTTCCTCTTTGCTCTAAATTTCTTTCTTGGTAATTTTTTTTGCTTTGGTTCCTCTTACTTTTCTTCATTCACAGAATTAGCTATCAAAGCAAGCATTTCAGTTTCTGTGGTTGCAGCTTCTTAGCTTGGTTCTTGGCAATTAAGGTTGCTTGCCTTTTCTGTTGTTTGAGCCTCACCTTTTCTTCTTTCTTAGCTTCTGTAAATTATGGATGTCCATCCATCACACATATCAATTTTCCATGGCTATAGACTTTAGCAATTCTCTTCTTCAAGACTGAGACTCTTGGATCTTTGTAATCAGCAATAGATCTACCAAGCAGCTTCTCTTCATCAGGCTTGTGAGTTGCATAGACTAGGTCTAATGGATTTTTACTTGAATTCTTTGAGTAGTTTTTATTTGGCTGTAAAATTATATTGGCCTGTAGAAGTCTTCTTGCTGAGGGTTGACCTTTTTCCAAATTCCCTAAACTCATTTCATTGATTGAAATTGGTCTCAATTGAGTGAAATGTTCACTAGTTTATCAGGTTTTGCAATTGGACCATAATTCTTCTAAATCTTCTCATCAATCTTTTTCCAATTCTCTTTGAGCTCTAGTTCAGCTGCTGTTATCTGTATCAGGTCAATGCTGTCTATCATTGGTGGCTTTGTGAAGGTAATTTCTGGAACAATCACCTTACTAACTTGAATGTGCACTTTCTCCCCCTCACTAATTGTCCCCTTTACTAACTGGAATGATTGCATTATTCTCCCCCTTTTTGTTAGCATCAAGTTGAGCAGGGTTTGAGGTTTGTGAAGCCACCAATTGTTGTAGCAGACTTGTCTGAGCTTCCTGATTTGCAAGTATCCTGACCATTGATTTATCCACATTTGTAAGTCTTGAATCCATGGCCTCAACTTTTCTGTTCAAATCAGCTTCCCTTCTTAGCTTCTGGACAATTTCTAGCATGGTTGCGTCTGGAATCCTAGCATCCAATCTAGCAACAAAATCCTGTTTAACTTCAGCAAGTTCTTTCTTTAGTCCATCCACATCTTGATTTTGTTTTAGAGCTTGAATCCTATACAATTGTAGAGATTCCAGATTGGATTTGAGTAGACTTTTGGTGCTGGAACTTGTGGTTTCTTTAATTGCACTTTATGTGTCATGAATTAACTTGAAATGTGTGGTTTGGAGATGTGAGTTAGTGCATTCCTTGTGCATCATCCATGATGGAATGTCTACATCTCCCCCTATGTCCATGCCTTCTCCTTCATCATCCTCACCATCATCCCCAAAAGAGTCTTCAGAACCACCAGAGGGATACTCAAAATCATCACCAGCTGTGGAGGGCATGGCATTGATTGCATCCTTGGCCCTTAGCATAGATGTTGTTGTGTGCACCAAATTCAGAATCTGCTCAGCAGCCTCATTACCCTGTCCAGCAAGAACTTAATATGTTGGATTAGGGTGAGTAAATGTCTCAGCATCATAAGTGATAGAGACTAAAATAGCTTGATATTCTTTCTGAATTAGCTGTCTCTTTTCAGCCTCATTGACATCCATTAACTCACTAACAATGGGCATTTCCCATTCATCTCTACATGCTTTTCTCTCATTTTCTCTCTATTTTTGCATCAAGGTCTCCCCTTGGCTTCCCACCCTCACCTTCACCATCTAAGATGGGACTCCTCTCACTCTCTTTTTCCAAGCTGGAAGATATAGCTAGCATTTGTTCACTGTTTTCCTCTCCTTTTTCCAGAGAGCAACTCAGCCTCTCACTCTGTTCACTCCCTTCCCTCAATCCTAATAGTGATTGTACAACTACTAGATCATCTGCACTTGTAACAATTTTAGAAATTTCAAGTGGTGCAGTGACTTTCAACGGATGAGCAACATTCGTCGAAGTAGTTGTTGAGAAATTCAATGAATAATTGCTGTTAAGCACATCCGTCGATATACAATCACTAGTCAACGGATGAACAATATTCGTCGAAATAGTAGAAATGAATGAGTTTGGAGTTGAAATTATTGTAGAATCTGTGGTGATTGATTTCAAATTGTCCACAGATTTCTCAATATTTTCAGAAAGAAGTGGCAACTGAGTCAACAAATCATCTAAAAGATGGTGCCCACTTGCTTGAGATTTTGGATCCTTCAAGAGAGTTAAATATGGAGAATCAGGAAATGATGTGTTAATCATGTCCACATGAAAAAAGTTAGTGGGTGAGTTTTGTGTGTGAGGTGCTTCTATAGTAATAGATTTTGGCTGTGAATCCACATTTATTGGAGCCACATCAATCTGAATTTGAGAAGGTGTTATAACTGAGATTTTGACTGCTGTTTGCACAGTGTGTGCACTGTAATAACTCGAATTTTCGAGACTTTGTAAAACACTTAATGAATAGCAACCCTAACAAGCGGGGAAACATTTTAGTCCACACTACATTATGCATGATAAATTGAGTTTCGGAGTCGATAAGATGGTTATACGTACCAAATGAGTGTTTGTAAACGCTATTAGTTTTCGAAGAAAACGAACTTTGAAAAACGATCGTATCTACGAACCATCAAGGATTACGGGAATCACAATATAATTACAAAATTAAAATCCTACAAATTCAAATTCAAGTACGATACTTCAAAATATAAAGAATGTATAAGAAAGGATTTACACCGCGAATCGTTTACGAGAGTTTATTACGAAAATGAATAAGCGACCGAGCGAACGTGTAAACGAATAAATAAACATATCAAACCAAGCTAAATATAATAGCTAACTAGAATAAGAAACTAACCATGGTCAAGTAACCAAATAGTAACCTAGAATAGATAGAATGATTACCTAAAAGCTAGTTAATAGTAAACCTAGAATCTAAACCAAGTAGAATAGCTTTCAACCTAGAATGGCTAGCCAAGATTTTCATGGATTTAATAGTACTTGGAGATATAAAAAATCATATTTCACAAATCTTTCAAAAGAAGTATTTCAAGAAAGCAAAAAAACTCTCTCTTCTCCCCATTTTTTATTTCATTCGGCCTTCATCAAGAAAAAGGAAGAAATCAATTTCCAAACACCAAGTTCTAGCCATGGAAAAATCCACCATTAAATCCAAAGTTTCATACATCCTAAACTAAGGTAAGATAAATTTTTGAGCTCATTCTATTAAGGTTTGATGGGTGAAATAAATTCTAGAAAAGTGATAATGAATAGTAATGAAGAGTAACTTTTCTTGGTTTCTTGATTTTTATGGCTTGATTTAGGTTCCTTAAACACAACCAAACATCCCCAAGACTCCACTATCATCAAGAAAACATCACAATCTTTCAAGAAAGGTATAAATCCTGGACCAATCTTTATTTAAGGTTTTAGCTTCAAGAAACTTTGAAATCTTAGTTATAAACCTAGTTTTAGTGGTTGATTTGTTATAATCTTGATGTTTAGTTAGTTAGTTTTAAGGTTGATGATTGTTGCCTTAAGAACATGATGTTCCTGAGAGGATTTAGTGTTGATATGATGATATTATGGTTGTTGATGGTGGTATAATGATTTAAGACGTAAGTAAAACTCGAATCGTAATCGTAACCTCGTTAAAACGAACAAAACTCAACATAAAGTTTCTGCAGAAGTTCCTAAATGTATAAACTGTAGTTTCTTGAAAAGTAACACTTTATTATGATAGACAATGTTATAAGGATCGTTTCTGCACTTGAATCCCTTGATTTCGATTTACGGATCAAAAGTAATGACCGTTTTAGTAAAACTGATTTACGGGACAAAAACTGCTACGATCTACGAACTTTGGGAAAAGAAATGATCGACTTAAAAATATTCAAAAATCATGGAATTTTTACAGAGAGTAAGAAATAGAGTTTATTAACTACTATATAAATTTCAAGTGAAAATAAAGACTTTTAATTTTATAAAAATGTCGGAGCCGAGACCGCGCGATTAGAAAGCCATTAGGAATCATAAGCGGAGCCGACGATCAAAATATAAAAGGCATAAACGGACATAAAGGATTTCGAAAAGAAAGCGAGCGTGACATGAATGAGTGCTTAAAGTAATAATAAGAGTAAATGAGTTGCGGGAACAATTAATAAGTAGCGCGTATGTACGAGTCGCCAGGAAACGATTAATAAGAGTAAATGAGTTGCGGGAACGATTAATAAGTAGCCGACACAACACAACACTGAATCAAGATGCCTATCATGAAACTCACGGCCAGGAAATGGGTAGGAAACAACTAGCTGTTCCGTAGGATATTTGGTGTTGTACCTCAGGTAGACCGAATAAGCTGGATTGGTTTTTCAGTTATTTTTAGTCCGGCTTATTTACAAATAAGAAACGTATATTTGGATGACGAACTAACTTTACTTAAAGGTTACTTCCGCGGTAAGAATTAATCACTTTGGGATTGTAATAATTATCACTTTATGGATTGATACACTCTAGTAATGCATGGTTCATTTCCAAGAAAATAACTTGTAAGTGTGTATGTGTGTGTGTTGACAAGTGTGGGGTCGTAAATGTGTGAGTATTTATATATTGTGGTACGAGATAAGTGTTATACAGGATTCAAGATGGCGTGGCCTCCTAGATCCCTGACCCCGGATTTTGGAGTGCCACAGAAATGGTATCAGGGCCTTAGGTTATCAAATCTTAGAAACAACAAGACATAAAATATGTAGACATAAGAATAACAATAATCAATTAGAACTCAAGTCGAGTTCGTCATCGAGATACATGGGTAGTCTTGACAGTTTTACCCTCAAGGGAATTCCGACTTTAAGTTAGTAATACCTTGCATATTGTGTCTGGTACCATTGGAGCCTGTAGGGGAGGTTGACCCTGTTGAGGACGTTATGGCCCCTGAGCGTGACCCTACTCCCGAGCCGGAGGACCCACCTATTGATGACTCAAATGATGACCCTGCTGAGGATCCCCCAGAGGAGGAGACTGACTTTCCCGCCCCCATAGCTGATGATGTTGAGATGCCCCAGGGCGATGGGGTAGACTGGACAGATATAGAGATGTACCCTCTCCCGACCGTTCACCCTCCTACATCTCACCCAGGGAAGCTGAGCCCTTTGCCCTACGCTGATGAGGACGAGGATGATGAGATGGATGCACAGACCTACAAGGTTCATGACATATCCTCTAATGACCTAGACTTACCTCTACCACCCCCAACAAACATACATGTAGCCGTGCATGACTGGATAGTGGCTCAGCTTAACACTGAGATCACTACGGCATCTGCCGCATTGTGGAGCTACGACAGCGCTGGCCGCCGAGAGAGCCATCAGGCTAGGATACCCAGGGGACTTTAGAGCTGCTTCCCCGGTTATAGCCTCGTACCCGAATACAGATGAGGATGACGGTGTTAGTCGCTAAGCACGCGCTAAAATTCACACAAGTATACGCGTTCACAAGTAATATAGAATTATTTCTAGTTCGACCCCACATGGACTGATTTAGATTAACTTTATGATTTATGAACTTATGCAACAATGACATGGTTATTATTCAATGCTAAGACGAATAACAATTTGAGTTTTGATTATACTATGATTAACTAGTAAGAATTATACTAAAGAACATTAACAAAACAGAGTAAATAGAGTTGAATAATATATAACACAAATATCGAATTCTAACTTCATTAAGTACTTTATTCAATAGCCTTTTTATTCTTAACCTTAGCATGTAATGGTGCTGACACTAATCAGATAACACGAAACTGATAAACGCCAACTTTCATTGTACGAATACCATACTACCAGACATCCACAAAAGAGATAGAAGCTAAATAGACACCAATTATATTGAGACCTTATATATCTATAAAATTTGACAATATAACGGTTTAACGTACAAGTTATATGTCGTGATTACATAGGGCAAGTAAGATGGTTAAAATTACCTACAAATCATGCATAACAATAACACATGAACCTATGCTAGCATGGTAAGTTCTAAATCCTTAAATTCACTTTCGCTTTATTAAGAATTAACACATTATCTTATAAGTTCGCGACGCTCACGAGATGAATAAGCACAACCAATACTAGGTTATCATACAATCACCACACACTAAGGCATCGAAATAAATCAACTAAAGAAATCCATAAATAAATCCGCTAGAACCCCACGATAACGATTAGCCCATAATCGAACTCATCATCAACGTGGGTCCTGATGAAAGCATGGTATAATAAATGTAGTCTTTATACTTAATAAAACTAAGTACGAAACATAAGTAAAGGTTCAACAATAAGAAAAATAGCATCCAACGTTACAACTTAAACAAAGAATCACAAGAATAAACTAGCTCTTCTTCGCCTTGGTTAAATTGTGCTCTCCGGTCTTCTTTTCTCCGTTTCCTTAGCTTTGGTACGTATCCCCTTATGCAAAACATCTATATTTATTTATATATATGTTGTAGAATTGACCAGGGCTTCAAAATCTCAAAATCCTAATAGAGGTGTTCTCTAAGGCATCAGACCTTAGCAATTGATCAAGTTCTCAAGTAACCACAAAATTAACCAATTCCACTTTTGAGCACTCCTTATTTTCCGTAGGGAACTTCATGGCATTGAACACATTAAAAGTTACATCCTGAACCATCACTCACATGGTAAGCTCACCCTTCTGCACATCTATCAAGGTTCGGCCTGTAGCCAAGAAAGGTCTTCCCAAGATTATGGGAAACTTCTTATCCTCCTCAAAATCAAGAATTACAAAATTAGCAGGGAAGATGAGTATATCCACCTTGACCAAGACATCCTCCACAATACCTCGTGGATATGTAATAAAATGGTTAGCCAACTGCAAAGTCATATAAGTAGGCTTTGGATCAGGCAAGTCCAACTTCTTGAAGATTGACAAAGGCATCAGATTGATGCTAGCTCCCAAGTCACATAGACACTTGTCAAATGACACCTTTCCAATAGTGCATGAAATAGTGAAGCTTCCAGGATCTTTAAGCTTCGGAGGTAACTTCTGTTGTAGTACAGCTCTGCATTCCTCCGTGAGAGCAACGGTCTCTAAGTCATCAAGCTTAACCTTCCTAGAGAGAATACATTCCAATAACTTCGCGTAACTAGGAATTTGTTCAAGAGTTTCAGTAAAAGGTATGTTGATGTGAAGTTTCTTGAACACCTACAAAAACTTCTCAAACTGCTTGTTCATCTTTTTCTTCTGTAGCCTCTTAGGAAAAGGAGGTGGAGGATAGATCTGTTTCTCCTCTGTATTACCCGCAGGAGGAGTGTGCTCAATAGTAGTCTTCCTTGGTTCCACTTCTGCTTCCTTCTGCACTTCTTCTTCTTCATCCCCAACTTCAGATTCTGGAGTCTTTGCTTTTTCAGGATTCGCCACCTTACCAGACCTCAATGTAATTGGCTTAACATCCTCCTTAGCTTCCTTCTTGCCTGGAACTTCAGTATCGCTTGGGAGCGTGCCAAGTTGACGATTCAGTAATGCGTTAGCAATTTGCCCAATTTGATTCTCCAAGGTCTTGATAGACACAGCTTGGCTCTTGCACATGAGCCTCAACTCCTCAATTTAAGATTTTTCATTAGCTTGCGGTAGCTTCTGAAGTTGAAGTTGTTGAATGGGGGCATATTGCGGTTGCTGAAAACTAGGAGGGTTATACTGCTTTGTTGTGTATGGCTCATAAGATTGTTGCACCGCATTCTGATTATTACTCCAGCTGAAGTTAAGATGATTGCGGTTATTTGGATGATAAGTGGCTGGAGCTTGTTGCTGTGATCTCCGAAAGTTGCTCACAAATTGAGCTGATTTGCTAGAAATAGCACACTGCTCTGTTTCATGCGCTCCCGCACAAAGCTCACAAACACTAGAGATTTGATTAACTCCATAATTCACCAAAGAGTCAACTTTCATCATCAACGCTTTAAGTTGGGCAGCTATAGCAGTTGTTGCATCCAACTCCAGAATTCCTGCTACCTTGCCCTGAGTTAGCCTCTGAGAAGGATTCTGGTACTCATTAGCAACCATAAGTTTGATCAATTCATAAGCTTCATTGTAGCTCTTAGCCCACATGGCTCCTCTTGATACTGCATCGAGCATAGGTCTAGACTGGGCGCCCAAACCATTGTAGAAACAATTTATAATCATCCAATCAAGCATGCCATGGTGTGGACACTTTCTTAGCATCTCCTTATATCGATCCCAAGCCTCACATATAGATTCTCCAGTTTGCTGAGGAAATTGAGTAAGAGCATTCCTAATTGCAGCAGTCTTCACCATAGGGAAGAATTTAGTGAGAAATGTTTTAGAAAGATCCTCCCATGTGGTGATAGACCCTTGTGGTAGAGAATGTAACTAGCACTTTGCTTTATCCCTCGGAGAGAATGGGAAGAGTCGTAGCTTGATAGCATCTTCAGTCACCCCATTGAACTTGAAAGTGTCACAGATCTTGATGAAATCCCTGATGTGCATGTTGGGGTAATCTGTAGGAGAACTCCCAAATTGAATTGAGTTATTTATCATCTGAATCGTGCTCGACTTGATCTCAAAAGTGTTAGCCGAGATGGCTGATCTGATGATGCTCGACTGAATATTATTGATCTTAGGCTGAGAATAGTCCATCAGAGCCTTAGGATTTTCTGCTTGATCTCTCATCACTACTAGAGCTGGTTCCTCGACTTTCTCTTCTTCTGCTACTTTCTCTTCATCCTCAAAAACTTCCCTTCGAATCACTACAGCTTCTTCCTTGGCTTGATCCAGAGTTCTCTTACGAGCCCGCGAACGTGTATGCATACACGCTCGCTAGAGTACCTGAAACACGACAAAGAAAAAGAGTAGGTAAGTAATAATGTCCGAGTCAATGAACTTTAATGATCATTGATGACAAACACATAAAATAAAAGTTAACACTGCAGTCCCCGGCAGCGGCGCCAAAAACTTGTTAGTCGCTAAACATGTACTAAAATTCACACAAGTCTACGCGTTCGCAAGTAATATAGAATTATTTTTAGTTCGATCCCACAGGGACTGATTTAGATTAACTTTGTGATTTATGCACTTATGCAACAATGATTATTTAATGCTAAGACGAATAACAATTTAAGTTTTGATTATACTACGATTAACTACTAAGAATTATACTAAAGGACATTATCTAAAGAGAGTTAAATAATATATAACACAAACATGGGATTCTAACTTCATTACGTACTTCATTCAATAGCCTTTTCATTCTTAAGCTTAGCATGTAATGGTGATGACACTAATCAGATAACACGAAACTGATAAATGCCAACTTTCGTTGTACGAATACCATACTACCAGACATCCACAAAAGAGATAGAAGTTGAATAGACACCAATTATACTGAGACCCTATACGTCTATAGAATTTGAAAATATAATGGTTTAATGCACAAGTTATCAATCTTGATTACATAGAGCAAGTAAGATGGTTAAAATTACCTAAGAATCAAGCATTACAAAAACACATGAACCTATGCTAGCATGGCAAGTTCTAAATCCTTAAATTCACTTTCGCTTCATTAAGAATTAACAAACTATCTTATAAGTTCACGACGCTCACAAGACGAATAAGCACAACCAATACTAGGTTATCATACAATCACCACACAATAAGGCATCAAAACAAATCAACTAAAGAAATCCATAAATAAATCCGCTAGAACCCCACAATAATGATTAGCCCATAATCGGACTCATCATCAATGTGGGTTCCGATGAAAGCAGGGTATAATAAATGTAGTCTTTATACTTAATAAAACCAAGTACGAAACAAAACTAAAGGTTCGAGAATAAGAAAAGTAGCATCCAACGTTACAACTTAAACAAAGAATCACAAGAATAAACTAGCTCTTCTTCGCCTTGGTTGAATTGTGCTCTCCAGTCTTCTTTTCTCCTTTTCCTTAGCTTTGGTATGTCTCCCCTTTTGCAAAACATCTTTATTTATTTATATATATGTTGTAAAATTGACCAAGGCTTCAAACTCTCAAAATTCTAATAGAAACAAAATTCTACTACCCCGACCTGGCGAGGCCGCGCGACCGCGCTGAGTTTCTACTTTTTGGGTGCGGCCACGCGCTTGACCAGCGCGGGCGCGCCGTCCTCCTGAATAAAATTCTGAATTCTTTTCTTCTTCTTGCTGATTTGAGTCGGTCTTTTCACGAGCCTTTATTCCAACACCATCCAAACACCAAATTAACACTACAACCATGCTAGTTTAGCTGATTACCTGGAAAATGCCTGCAATGCAAAAACACTACAAAAACACGTAAAAACAACAACTTGAGTACAAATACACCAATTCAAAGTTTTACAGAATGTAATAAAGTGTCATAAATGCCACTCAACAGACGGTGATGGGAGGATACATCCCGATAGTTGATGCAGAGATGATATTGGCAGGAGCGATGTGGAGGGTTCGAGACCTCACGCGCAGTGACAGTGACTGAGAGGCCAGTGACAACTTATGGACCTTGTAAAGGGCTGGGTGACTTGTCACCAATTTTGTTAGGATAGCTAGTAGTAGATAGCATTCCTATCCCTTCAGGGTATCCAGTGTATGTATTTGGATTTCAGTACTCAGGATCATGTAGTTGATGTATTATATTCAGGACCATGTATGGATTCAGATGGTTATTTATCCCCAAGATATATTCTGGGAGACCCTATGGTATATATCTAGCAGTTATTAAGAAATTGTTTACCGTATTATTACACTCGATAAAAGCATGCTAGATAATTAATAACATGCTTACCTACGAATAAATTAACCCACATGTAAAATATTGCAACTGTATTAACATGTTTTCATTATCAAAGCAATGTCACCCCGTAGAAGAGGAACCAGGACAAGGCCCGCAGAATCTGTTAACCAACAACGAAATGGACCTGACCACGTAGTGAATGAGGAAAGTGAAGAAGATATAGATTATAATGAGTATGATGAAGAGGAATATATAGAAGAAGAAGTTGAGGATACCCATCAGGGATAGAGCCACATGAATGAATTTATGGAACATTTAAGGGCCAAAATGAACCAACAACCTATTCCACCACAGCCGCATATTGTCCAACAGACTGCTGCGACTACCTTTAGGGCATTTAAATCTCTCAAACCCCCAGAGTTTCTAGGATCGGCCAACCCCGTTGAGGCACGGGCCTGGGTCAAGGAAGTAGAAAAGTCCTTCAAAATACTAGGTGTTGAAGAGCGACACAAGACCATTTTCGCCTCTTACATGCTGAAGGGGGAAGCTAACTACTGGTGGGAGTCTAAACAAAATCTCGAGACTGATGCTATGATTCCATGGGATAGATTTACCTGATTATTCTTAGATAAATATTTCCCCAAGTTCATGGAGACTCAGATGAAAATTAAGTTTCTAGAGCTGAAACAGGATAAGATAATGATGGTGGAGTACGAGGCCAAGTTTACTGAGTTATAACGATTTGTACCATAATTTGTGAATACCGAACAGAAGAAAGCACAAGGTTTCAGCTTGGTCTGAAATAGTGGATCCAAAACCGAGTAGCAGTACTAGAACTGACAGATTATGCCACCTTAGTGCAAAAAAGCATCGATTGTTGAAGCATATAGTGAACAAAATTTAAAGGAGAAGGAAAATAGGAAAAAGAAGATAGGAACCCAAGGCGACGGAGGAGGAGGAGGAGGAATCGGGAACAGGAGCCTTCCGAGCAAGTTTGTCAAGGGAGTGGTGTCCCAACCTGCGAGAGGCCTCGGATTTAAAAAGGCCCCAAGTGAGAGCGTTTGCCAGGGCGGCGGATCATCTAGGGTGACATTTCATAGCCAATACCACGCCCCTATACCAGAATGTCGAACATGCAGAAAGAGACACCTAGGGGTGTGTGTTCAGACCAGAGCCCCTCTGAAGTGCTTCAGATGCAACCAACCAGGACACCTTGCCCCAAATTTCCCACGGCCAGTAGTGACATGTTTTTAGTGTGGGAATACCGGTCATATGAAGAAAGATTGCCCTACGCTAAGACCTCCAGCCTCTGGGATGAGCAGAGTCGTTTCCAACCGGCCCCCAACTGCTAGGACTTTCAACATGACCGTTCAGGACGCTATCCGGAACACTGATGTGATAGCAGGTACCCTTTTGTTAAATTCTGAACATGCAAATGTTTTATTTGATTCCAGAGTGACCAAGTCTTTTATATCTCAAAATTTTATGAAGAAGTTAAAACTTAACGTTATACCCTTACGTGAGGTATTACAAGTGGAAATAGCAAACCGAGAAATAATTCCTGTAGATCAAGTACACCCTAAATGCAAGTTGAACAAACTGACTATCAATAATAGGTACCCTCTACCTAAGATAGACAACCTATTCGACCAGCTCAAGGGTGCTGTGCACTTTTCCAAAATAGATTTAAGGACATGATATCACCAGTTGAAAATCAAACCTGAGGATATACTAAAGACTGCATTTCGCACTACATATGGACATTATGAGTTCTTAGTCATGTCGTTTGGGCTAACCAATCCACCCGCAGCCTTGATGGATTTGATGAACAGAGTGTTCAAGAAATACCTAAATATATGTATGATAGTTTTCATAGATGATATTCTATTCTACTCAAAGACGGAGCAAGAACATGCAGAACATTTGAGGATAGTCTTAGAAATATTGAGGAATGAGAAATTATATGCCAAGTTCTCGAAGTGCGAGTTTTGGTCAAAGGAAGTTCAGTTCTTAGGGCATGTAGTGAGTAACAAAGGAGTTTTAGTCGACCCCGCCAAGATAGAGGCGACATCCAATTGGGAAAGACTGACTACGCCAACCGAGGTTAGGAGTTTTATGGGTTTAGAAGGATATTATCGAAGATTTGTGCAAGACTTTGCCAAGATAGCCGGCCCATTGACTAGGTTTCCCCGGAAAACAGAAAAGTTCGTGTGGACAAAGAAATATGAGGAAAGCTTTTAGGAGCTGAAAAGAAGACTGGTGTCGGCACCAGTGCTCGCTCTTCCTGATGGAAAAGGAGACTTTGTGATATACAGCGATGCCTCGCACAAGGGACTAGGATGTGTGCTTATGTAGCATGGAAATGTTATTGCATATGCCTCTCAGCAGCTGAAAGAATATGAGATCAGGTACCCAACCCACGATCTAGAATTAGCAGCCATAGTGTTTGCCCTGAAAATTTGGAGGCACTACTTGTATGGTGAAAAATGCGAGATTTACACAGACCATAAGAGCCTCAAGTATATTTTTACTTAGAAAGAATTGAACATGAGACAGATGAGATGGTTAGAGCTGATTAAGGACTACGATTGTGAAATTTTGTAACACCCGGGTAAAGCCAATATGGTGGCTGACACCCTCAGTAGAAATGAGAGACTCAAAATGATAATGACATCTGAGGAGTTAGTTAAGGAATTTGAGAAGATGGACATTGACGTGAGAATAACCGGTAAAGGATCAGAAGGACTATTCAAGATCAAGTTAGTACCGGAACTGGCTGAAAAGATACGAGTATGTCAGGAAAAGAAGATGAATGGAGAAAGAGAAATATTGACCGGCGAAGAGGTCAGATGCGAGAAAGATGAGAAAGGGATCATGAGGTATGCGTCCCGGATTTGGATTCCGAATGTGCAAGAACTAAAAGATGAGCTGTTACACGAAGGGCACAGCTCCAAGTATTCAATGCACCCAGGAAGTACGAAAATGTACCGTGACCTTAAGGAATATTATTGGTGGCCTAACATGAAAAGTGAAGTAGCAGAGTGGGTCAGCAAAAGCTTGACATGCCAGAGAGTGAAGGCTGAACATCAGCGACCGAGTGGACTACTACGGCCCCTGGAAATTCCAGAATAGAAATGGGAGCATATAGCCATGGATTTTGTGACCGGCCTACCAAGGACTAAAACCAATCACGATGCCATATGGTTTATCATAGATAGATTAACCAAGTCCGCGCACTTCCTGCCAATCAACGAAAGGTACACCGTAGACAAGCTAGTGGATATTTACCTGAAAGAAATCGTGGTGAGGCACGGTGTTCCCGTTGCCATAGTATCAGATAGAGACCCAATATTTAACTCCCAATTTTGGAGAAGCTTCCAAGAGTGTGTAGGCACCAGACTGAATATCAGTACCGCTTACCACCCCCAAATAGATGGGCAAAGCGATAGGACTATTCAGACCCTAGAAGATATATTGCGAGTATGTGCCATTGACTTTAAAGGGAGTTGGAATGACCACCTACCCCTGATCAAAGTTTTCTATAATAACAGCTATCACGCTAGCATAGGTATGCCTCCGTATGAAGCTCTTTACGGAAGAAGATGCCGCTCTCCCTTATGTTGGGATGAGGTAGGAGAACATAAAATAATATGACCCAAATTAGTCCAGCAAACCAGAGAAATGGTGGGACTCATTAGAAAAAGGCTGGTAGCAGCTCAAGAAAAACATAAGAAGTACGCCGACCAGACCAGGAAAGATAGGGAGTATGAAGTAGGAGATTCAGTACTGTTGAAGGTATCTCCAAGGAAAGGAGTGATGAGATTTGGAAAGAAAGGGAAACTAAGCCCCCGATTCATATGACCCTTTGAGATCTTGAGGAGAATAGAACCTCTAGCTTACGAGCTCGCCTTGCCTCCTAATTTGCAACAAGTGCACAACGTGTTCCATCTGTCAATGCTAAAGAAATACCATGCCGATGCGTGACATGTGATAAAGTATGAGCAGGTAGACTTACAACCAGACTTGACCTACGTTGAGCAACCAGTAAGAGTGATGGACCGGAAGGAACAAGTGCTGAGGCACAAGACTGTAAAGCTGGTCAGAATCTTGTGGAAAAATCAGAATGTTGAAGAATCAACTCGGGAACTAGAAGACGCAATGAAGAATAGATATTCCCACATATTTTCTAATTGATTCTGGGACAAAATCCTTTTTAGAGGGGAAGACTGTAATAACTTGAAATTTTTAGACTTTGTAAAACACGTAATGAATAGTAACCCCGACAAATAGGGATAAAATTTTTAGCCCACACTATATTGTGCATGAGAAATTGAGTTTCGGAGTCGATAACATGGTTATACGTACCAATTAAGTGTATGTAAACGCTATTAGTTTTAAAAAAAATCAACTTTGAAAAACGACCGTATCTACAAATCATCAAGGATTACGGGAATCACAATATAATTAAAAAATTAAAATCCTACAAATTCAAATCCAAGTACGATACTTCAAAATATAAAGAACGTATAAGAAAGGATTTACACCGCGAACCATTTACGAGAGTTTATTACGAAAATGAATAAGCGGTCGAGCGAATGCGTAAATGAATAAATAAATGTATCAAACCAAGCTAACTATACTAGCTAACTAGAGTAAGAAACTTACCATGGTCAAGTAAGCAAATAGTAACCTAGACTAGATAGAATGATAACCTAAAAGCTAGTTAATAGTAAACCTAAAATCTAAACCAAGTAGAATAGCTTGAAACCTAGGATGGCTAGCCAAGATTTTCATGGATTTAATAGTAATAGGAGATATAAAAATTCATATCTCACAAATGTTTCAAGAGAAGCAATTCAAGAAAGCAACAAAACTCTCTTTTCTCCCCCTTCTTCATTCCATTCGGCCTTCATCAATAAACAGGAAGAAATCAATTTCCAAAGACCAAGTTCTAGCCATGGAAAAATTCCACCATTAAATACCAAGCTTCATACATCCTAAACTAATGTAAGATAATTTTTTGAGCTCGTTCTATTAAGTTTTGATGGGTGAAATAAATTCAAGAAAAGTGATAATGAATAGTAATTTTTCTTGGTTTCATGATTTTTATAGCTTGATTTAGTTTCCTTAAACTCAACCAAGCATCCCCAAGACTCCACCATCATCAAGAACACATCACAAGATTTCAAGAAAGGTATAAATCTTGGACCAATCTTAATTTAAGGTTTAAGTTTCAAGAAACTTTGAAATCTTAGTTATAAACCTAGTTTTAGTGGTTGATTTGTTATAATCTTGATGTTTAGTTAGTTAGTTTAAGGTTAATGATTGTTGCATCAAGAACATGATGTTCTTGAGAGAATTTAGTGTTGAGATGATGATATGATGGTTTTTGATGGTGGTATAATGATTTAGGACGTAAACAAAACTCAAATCGTAATCGTAACCTCGTTAAAACGAACAAAACTCAACTTAAGGTTTCTGCAGAAGTTCCCGAATGTATAAACTATATTTTCTTGAAAAGTAACACTTTATTATGATAGAAAATGTTATAAGGATCGTTTAAGCGCTTGAACCTCTTGATTTTGATTTACGGATCAAAATTTATGACCGTTTTAGTAAAAGTGATTTATGCGACAAAAACTGATACAAATTACTAACTTTGGGAATATAAATGATCGACTTAAAAATTTTCAAATATCATGAACTTTTTACAGAGATTAATAAATAGAGTTTATTAACTACTATAAAAATTTCAAGTGAAAATAATGAATTTTTAATTTTATAAAATGTCGGAGCCGAGACCGCGCAATTAGAAAACCATTAGAATCATAAGCGGAGCCGATGCTCAAAATATAAAAGGCATAAACGGACATAAAGGATTTCGAAAAGAAAGGAAAAGTGACATGAATGAGTTCTTAAAAGAATAATAAGAGTAAATGAGTTGCGGGAACGATTAATAAGTAGCGCGTATGTACGAGCCGCCATAAATAAGAACGGGATCTAACGAAACGATATATGTTTATGATTATAGAGCATCCTCCACCTCAAAGTACCCAGGAAAGTTTACGGACCCCACTCCATATACTGTTGTGTTGTGAAAAGATTGTTTTACAGTCTTTTGCTTAAATGTCATGCTTTCCATGATACTAGTATTTGAGTTTTTCGCATCAAAAGCGACCGTGTTACGATGTATATATATCGTAGAATATTTTAGCCCTACCATGAGCGTGATGTATAATTATAAGACCGACAGACAGTCAGTTGTTATAAAGTATAAACCCAGGAATCATCCTGGAGATGTTTGGACGATCAAAAGTCTGTACTTGTTTTATTCCAAAGAACTCGGTGTCCACTTGCGAAGTATTAAATACCTCGAATATATTTAAATTGACTTCCAAAGATTGTATTCTCTCAACTACATTTAATTACTTGAGCAATAAATATTATTTCAAGTTATTCATTCAATATAGGAGAAGTATTCTCCAACGATTATTTATTTCAAACTCGATTACATATTTCTATTAAAGATTACTTTAATTATTTAAACATAAATTAGTTGAAGAATATTATTTCAAATATTCTTTTAAAATATAATTATACGAGGTATAATTATTTAATAATTATTATTTAATTATTAAATATTTATTAAATAATGTAATATGATTTAAAAATAGTAAGACTTGATTTTTAATGTTTTGAGTTTCAGAAAATCACTCTACTTATTTCGGATCGTCGAAAATATTATCTCGATGTATTTTAAATATTTTGAATATAGTCTCAAAAGAAACTCTCCTTCATTTATCTATCTGTTGACAACGGTCAACTCACATTATATTAGTACTTCCTCCGAAAAATTCTCGAAAGTACATATATATACACATATGAGATGAGCTGTACCTATCACCAAGAAAAATACTTTGAGAACTTCGATGTGATTCGGGTTCTTGAGATATGAGAGGATTTATTAAAAGGACAAGGGATGGGTAGAGATCCAGTACTTTGTGTATTGGTGAGACTGCCAATACCGTGGGAGACGATACTATGTGTACCTAAGGACCTGCGAAGTGTGTGTATACCCGAAATGGGACACATAGCCCGTATGCGGCCAGGGTGATAACAAGGAGTTTGTAAGTCATCCCTTACTAGTAGAAAGGTTACTAATTTCTGTCTTACGACTGATCATCATAAGCGGGGGCTCTAGTGAATGTTTTATTCTTCCAATTGGAATTATGATGCAATACCTTAACCCAAGCCTAGGTGATGGGTTTACCATTAAGGTATTTGCGGGATAATAAAAGAATTATTTTCGAAAGAATGTGTGAATAACCGAGGAAAATTATTTTAAATAAACATATTTATCGTATATGGAATTATATTGGAAATTCTCATACATTCTTTTCATACTGTACATTATTATGCTGGGCATTATAGCTAACACTTGTTTTCTTAAATTGACACAACAAAACAGTGAATCAAGATGCCTATCATGAAACTCACGGGCAGGAAACGGGTAGGAAATGGCCAGCTGTTCCGTAGGATGTTTGGTGTTGTACCTCAGGTAGACCGAATAAGCTGGATTGGTTTTTAGTTATTTTTAGTCCGGCTTATTTACAAGTATGACTTTTGTAAGATAATAAATAAGAAATGTATATTTGGCCGACGGACTAACCTTACCTAAAGGTTACTTCCGCGATAAGACTTAATCACTTTGGGATTGTAATAATTATCACTTTATGGATTGATACACTCTAGTAATGCAAGGTTCGTTTCCAAGACAATAACCTGTAAGTGTGTGTGTGTTGACAAGTGTGGGGTCATAAAGGTGTGTGTATTTATATATTGTAGTACGAGATAAGTGTTATACAGGATTGAAGATGGCATGGCCTCCTAGATACCTGACCCCGGATCTAGTGTGTGTATTGAATTTCATCACTATTTATGCAAAAATTATTACCTTTCAGAGTGAAGGCAATAGTTTTTTCCTTTGAGTTATACACTGTTGTGATCCACATCTCTTCCAAAATCTCACAATAGATTATTGGTGATGCCAACATAGCATAGCTCAATTTATTGCCTTGAATGAAGTCCATCATCTTGTGATAGGCCTCAGAAGCAGTGATATCTTGTTGACAAGTGCTAAAAAATTGTTCTTTTCATATACATAACCAGTTTGAGATATGATCTTCACAACAGGTGTCATTGAAGTGATGAAAGCAGTTATAGAGAAAGGTTTTGAGTTTTGGAGACGAAGATAGCAGAAATTGCTTGAGAAAGATAAAAGTAAAATAGATAAAGTAATGGGGCTTTTATACTTTCTCAGAAATAGACTGTTATTCCTAGTGGACTAACAATGAGATTTATAGAATGGGGGTTGAATGTAAATCTCAAAACTTTTTCAAGTTTTGAGCAGTTTTAAAGGCTTTGTGTTCAAGATAAACAAGTGTGTGAATTGCTTTAAGCTAATACAGACAGATATGTATTCAAGCACTAATGTAAAGAACACAACAGACCTTAAAAACTTTTATGGTGGATTGTTGTTCCACCAGAGATGGTATTTCAGAAAATCTGTGATTCTTGATGTTGATCACAGCTGCGTCCTAGTACAAACTAGATAATTTTTCTCTCAAGATTTTTCTAAACAGCACTGGAAAAATTCTTATCTAATTACTAGCTGCTACTTGGTTTATATATCACCAAGTGTACAAGTGAAGACAAAGATAAAAATACAATAATAAAATAAGTTCTCCACTTGTTTCTTCTCCATATCACTCAAGTACTTTGTTGACTATTGCCTCTTTGTACTAGAGTAGAACGGCTGCTTATTCTGATGTTCCTGAAATTAGGCTTCCACTTTTCAGTTATCTCTGTCAACCCATGTGCCTCTGTCTGCCGTTACAACTACCACTTATCAACTGCTATTTAACAGAACATCCGTTGAAGCCTTCATCCGTTGATGGCTTTATCCGTTGATGTGTTAGCAGTTGAAGCTCTATCCGTTGAAGCTTTAGAGACATCCGTTGAAGCTTTGTTTCTCATCCGTTGAAGGTCTTTAAGATATCCGTTGATACCACTTCATTTACACAAAATTACAAGGCATGAAATATTTACAAT
The DNA here is from genome assembly GCF_009905375.1 of Apium graveolens. Lineage (NCBI taxonomy): Eukaryota > Viridiplantae > Streptophyta > Magnoliopsida > Apiales > Apiaceae > Apium > Apium graveolens. Next base: position 121,094,994 of record NC_133649.1, read on the forward strand.
TGGCCTTCCTATTTGCATATCTTCTAGTAGTCAACATGACTTATATTTTCTCTCCACTTCTAAGAATTATATCTTAAATACAGAGACTGAAATGTGCTACAACACTAGACTTATTTCTAAGTAAAGCTGCACCATCAACGGATAGCCAAAGTGGTCTTATCCGTTGAGGCTACAAACACTAAACTTCTACTTAAGTGTTTTGTTAAACATATCATCAAACTAATGCACATATATTCCTAACAATCTCCCCCTATTTATGTCTATAAGAATTGTAGACATAAATTCAGGGTTAACTTGATGATAACAAAACACTTAACAAATATATGAATTGAAACTAAGTAGAAATTTAAAAGTGCTGCAAAAGTGTATGTACTAGGAGGTAATTGAAGATTTACAGAATTTCCAAGGGTGCTCCTCTAGTCTGAGCAAATCATCTTTTTCTTCTTTGTTCCCTTGTTTTCTTTCCTAGCCCTTTGTCATTTTCCTCAATTTGGAGTTGGAGTTGTCTGTAGAATTCAGCTTCATCTTCATCACTGATATCCAACTTAGATTGCATTTCCTTGAGAGTTTCATTGCTGGCAATCTTGAGTTGGTCTTCAAGTCTGAAAAATCTTCTGACTCCTTTATCATCTCTAAATTCCATCAACCAATGAGGTGATTTGTGGATTGTAATTCCCCTTTCTTGAATGAGTAAAGTTATGGGCAAAGCATTGGGCTCCCTCCAAGTTTTCCTTATGTTGGCAATCTTGTTGAGAATTTCAGTCTTGGCAGTCCTGGTAAAGCCAGAATCCTTTTGTATGGCTGAAAAGACTCTGATCAAGGTAGAGTAGCCTTCATTCAGAATCCTGTAGAGAGGCCATGTTCTTTCCCCAGCTCCTTTGTATCTGAACACCAATCTTTCTAGTAGCTGTCTGTAGGCAGCTATTCCCCTTACATCCTCCAGCTCATCCAGATAGAGTTCAATGTCTGAAATTTCTTTTATGTCACAGATGTGAACATAATCATCTTTAGAAATGGGTGGCTTAGGCTTAGGTTTTTGTTTTTGAGTGAATTTCTTAGAGGTTAGGGGAGGTGTAGATTTGGATTTTCTTTTCTGTTTCTTTGGTAGTGGAAGAGTGGTTAAAAAGGTAGGCAATTTGATGGTGTCCCAATCAATAGGTTCCTCTTTTGGGATGATTAGTTCACCATGGATGTTTATAGTGGGATCAGCAACACAAGGTTCAGGTATGGAAGGTAGTGGTTTAGATATTGATTTAGTTTCTTCAGTGTTATCTTCACTCCTTCTATGTGCCTTGGCCTTTCTTCTGTTTCCCTTCTGCCATTCCTCTCTTTCCTCCACACTCTCACCAAATATACTCCCAAAAACCTCATCTAGGTTTGCAATCTTGTCTTCACCCCTGACTTCAATTCCTTTCTCTCCTTCAACTTGACTTGACTTTAGCTGTTGTTCAAGCTTTGCTTGTGCTCTTTTGTCAGCCTTGAGTTTTTCAGCTTCTTTCTTCAACCTTTTGGTTTCTTCCCTCTTAGCCTTTGGAAATTTGGGATGTCCTTGCATCACACAGATACTTTTTCCCTCTCTAAAGATAATGGCCATTTTCATTCTTTCAACTATGTCCTTGGTCTCCTTGTGCTTTTTGATGTTAGCACCCAAAACTTTGTCTTCATCAGGCTTTGGAAGAGGAAAGTCCACTTCTTTCATCTGAGCAAAGTCTAGGGGGTTCTTTGTGGAGTCTTTACTGGATCTAGTGTTGGGCTTGAGAACTATAGGTTTTAGATTCTTGAAAGAAGTCTCTCCAACCTTATTCCTCCTTTCTGGCTTGTGCTCCATAATGATTGGTTCAACCTTTGTGCTATGTTTCACAGATATTAATTTATCTTATGTTGAGTCAAACATTTGTTGCACCCTTTCATCAATTCTCCTCCTTTGCTCTTTCACTTGAATTTCAGCTGCTGCTAGCTGGATTAGGTCAATTTCATCAGGCTTTCCTTTGATTTGCATAATTGGAGAAGTAGTGATGGCAGGAACTAGCACTTTAGATATCTGGATTTTTGTAGATGGCTCTCCTTCCCCTTCCCTTTTTCTCTCCCCCTTTTTGTTATCATCAAGGAGAGGGGTCAAGCCTTGTGCCTTTGCCAGCTGCATAAGTAGACTTGTTTGAGATTGTTGGTTGTGAAGAATGCTGGCCACAGAGTTTTCAATAACTTGGACTCTGTCTTCTAACTTAGCCAGCCTCTTTTCAGTATTTGAATCCTTTTTCAATCTCAACAATAAGTCCTTCATTGTACCATAGGGCATGACTGAATCCAATTTTTCAGAATTGTAGGATTTCAAGTCAGCAATATCCTTCTTGAGTTCATCCACACTCAGATTCTGTCTTACTTGCTGCAACTTCATGAGATGCAGTGAGTCCAGGTGAGCTGTAAGGATTGCCTTGGTACCAGCATGTGAAGTTTTCTGAATGGCCTGTTGGATAGTACTGATTTGTTTGACTAAGGAGACATTAAATTGCCCTGTTGGAGACTCCTTTGTCAAGGCCCATTCAGGTAAATTTGGAATAGAACTAGGGCTTTCATCTCCCCCTAAGTTCATGCTTCCATCAAAAGAAACAGAGTCATCATCATCAGAATTTACTCCAAATTCCTCAGATGGCTCACCAGCTGTAGAAGGCATCTTGTTAATAGCAGCTTTATCCCTTTGAAGAGATTCTGTTGTATGTACTAGATGTAGTGTCTTTTCTGCCTCCTCATTGCCCTGAGCAGCCAACAACTGATAGGCTGACACAGGATGAGTAAAAGTGTCAGCATCCAAGGAAATGTTATCAATTACAGCTTTGTAATGTTGCTGAAATTGTCTTTCCTTTTCAGCATCATCCACAATCATTGACTCACTAGCAATGGCTGTATCCACCCTTATATCTGTTGTACCTGCCTTTCTCTCTTTTTCTCTATATTCTTGCATCAGGGGCTCCCCCTGGCTCACACTCCTCACTTCCTCACCTTCACCTACTAAGGTGGTACTCCTCTCACTTACTTTTGCCATGCTGGAAGAAATAGCATGCATATTTAAGCTCTCAATCTCTCCTTTTGCCTGGGTGCAACCCAGCCTCTCACTCAAATTGTCACTCCCTTCCCTCAGTCCTAGAAGTGATTGTACAGTAATCATGTCTTCTACACTTGGAATTGTTTCAGTTGTGTGTGTAGAGACTATCAACGGATATGAAATAGCCGTTGAAGGTGACACTGATGGTATCAACGGATAACTGCTGTTAAGCTTATCTGTTGAAGAACAACCACTTATCAACGGATGAGTGATATCCGTTGAAGAAGGAAAAGAAGTAGAAATTGAAAGTGATATAACTGTTGAATCTGTGTGGATTGATTTGAGTTTTGGTGACACAGATCCTTCAATTACATCTGAAAGAATTTGCGGTTGATCCAACAAATCATCTAAAAGATGATGATCACCTGTATTTGAGTGGGGCTCCTCCCTGAGTTGTAAAGAGGGAGAATCAGGAATTGATGGGAATAACATATCCACATCCAGAGATGGTGATGAAGTGTGTTGTGATTGATGTGTGTTAATTGTGAGAGAATGGGGCTGTGACTCCACATTTGTTGGAGCCACATCAAACTGAGTTTGAGAAGGCATAGATACAGATGGATGTATCTGTGCAGTGTGTGCACCCTGTATAGAAGATTGGGTTCTAGCCCTCTTTCTTCTAATAAAAGCTTTTGTTGGTGAGTGTTTGGCTTCTGTGTCCCTCCCTCGTTTGTTCTGTGTTTCTGGTTGGGAACTATTTTCAATAGTTACATCCTTTTGGGAGAATGCAGCTAGGGATGTGCTAGTAACCTTTTCAACCACCACACCTTTTTGAGAAACTGTGGCTTGGCTAACTTGGGAAACACTTATCTCTCCTTCCTTATCCTGGGGGTTTCTTTGATGTTCACCCCTCCCCTCACCACTCACACCCTGTTCACTCCCCTCAGGGTTAAGGGTAGGTGTTACAACTATTGTCTTTTGAGAAACAACAGAGGTGGTTTTCTTTGTCTTTGATTTTGAAAGTTTAGTTTTGGTGACCTTGGTAGGAATCTGTTGGGGCATTGTCACAGATTCCATGGGCACACTAGAAGATAAAGAAATAGAGGGGTTGGAAGAAGTAGGAGTTGTAGAAACAATTACCTCACTTACCTGAGGTGCATCCATGATTGGTAAATATACCAATGGTACACTGCTGTTGAGATCCATTCTCAATAAATCTGCAAGAACTCTTTTCTCTTGTGCCCAGCACTTGAGTTTGTTATTCTCATTGGTTATGACCAAACCTTCAGCAACATGGTTAGCCAATAACATAAAGAATCTAGCATAATAGATGTTATTAGGTCTATTAGCTTTGTTACCTAATCTAGTACCCAATTCTAGCATAACATAATTGCTAAAGTTAAAATACCTATTAGAAACAAGCATATAGAGCATATTAACAAGAGATGAAGTTATGGCATCAAAATTACTAATTTTCCCAGAGAAAACCTTGATAAAGGCATCCCCAAGAAAACTCCATTCTTTCCTAAGGCCATTTCTTTTAATACTCCCTAAACTAGCAGAGTTAAGAGAATAACCTATGGAATCTAACATGCTGGATACATCATTATCAGTGTGTGGTGTCATGGCATTGTTCTTAGGCAATTTAAAACATGCTAGTAAATCATCACAGTTAACACAGTGATTTTTACCTTTGAGAGTGAAAGAGATGGTCATATCTATGGAGTTGAACTCAGCAGTTGTCCAAATCTCCTCAACTACTTCACAGTAAATCGTTGGGGCTTCCAGCATTGCATAGCTAAGTTTACAGTTTTTGATGAAGTCCATCATTTTGTGATAATCTGAGTGGGCTTCATTCTTTGCTACCAAAGCTATGAAATTGTTCTTCTCATAGATGAACCCAGATTGAGACATAATCTTTACTACTGGTGCCATTGTTGTAAGTAGAAATTGCAGAGAATAACTTGAAGGTTTTGCAGAGAGTAAATGGTAAAAGCTTTGAAGTTTCAAGAAAGTGTAAAGTAAAAATGAAAAATCAGAAGGGCTTATATACTTTCTCAAATTAAAAAGCATAAATAAAAGATTAAACAATAAATATATGTAAGTGAGTTTCAGCCGTTTAAGAATAAACTGTAAGTATTCTAAAAACTACCTTTAAAACAAATACATACAGCTGTATGTATGAGTATCAACGGTTAAGAAAATAGAATCAACGGCTGTAAGACACCTGAATCGACTGATGTGACATTTCAATGGATAAAGTAAATTGTCATCCGTTGAAAAGTACTACAGTTTTATCCGTTGACGGATAAAAATTCCAGAAATGTATATATCTTTCAACGGATAATGAACATCCGTTGATGGAACAATTTTGACTTTCAACGGATAGGAAATACCCGTTGAAGGAATAATATGTGTTAAAAAGTCAGATTTGTTCTAGTAACTAATACATTTCAGGCTTCAATTCAAATTGCAATTAGGACATAAATTTTATGAGTAATTAAGCATACCTAGCTCACTTACCAATCTTGTGAATGTTGATTCATCAAGTGGCTTGGTAAATATGTCTGCAATTTGTTGTTCACTTGGAACAAAATGTAGTTCCACTGTACCATTCATGACATGCTCTCTGATGAAGTGGTACTTGATATCAATGTGCTTGGTCCTTGAGTGTTGCATAGGATTCTCTGTTATGGCTATGGCACTTGTGTTGTCACAAAAGATAGGAATTCTATCAACATGAAGTCCATAATCAAGGAGTTGATTCCTCATCCATAACACTTGAGAGCAGCAACTTCCAGCAGCAATGTATTCAGCCTCAGCTGTAGAAGTAGAGACTGAATTTTGCTTTTTGCTAAACCATGATACAAGCTTGTTTCCCAGGAATTGGCAGGAGCCTGTTGTACTTTTCCTGTCTATTTTGCAACCTGCATAGTCTGCATCTGAATAACCAATTAGATCAAAGCCAGATTCTCTAGGATACCAAATTCCTAAATTTGGTGTACCCTTGAGATATCTGAAAATCCTCTTGATAGCAATTAAGTGAGACTCCCTAGGATCAGCTTGAAATCTAGCACACAGACATGTAGCAAACATTATATCTGGTCTACTGGCAGTTAAATATAAAAGTGAACCAACCATGCCTCTATAACTTGTAATGTCCACAGACCTTTCAGTCTTATTCAATTCAAGTTTGGTGGCAGTGGCCATGGGAGTTTTTGCAGATGAACATTCCATTAAGTCAAACCTTTTTAGAAGATCATGAATATATTTAGTTTGACTAATGAAAATTCCATCACTAACTTGTTTAACTTGTAAACCAAGAAAATAGGTTAGTTCTCCCATCAGGCTCATTTCATACTTACTTTGCATTAGCTTAGCAAACTTTTTGCAAAGTTTATTATCTTTAGAACCAAATATTATGTCATCTACATAAATTTGAACAAGTATACTAGAGCCATTAACATTCCTAAAGAAGAGAGTTTTATCAACAGTACCTCTAGTGAAGTGATTCTCTAAAAGGAATTTTGATAGGGTTTCATACCAGGCTCTAGGTGCTTGCTTCAGTCCATAGAGTGCTTTCAACAGATAATACACATAGTCTGGAAAATTTGGATCTTCAAACCCTGGAGGTTGACTTACATAGACTTCTTCCTCCAATTTCCCATTTAGAAATGCACTCTTGACATCCATTTGATAGACTTTGAAATTGGCATGGGCTGCATAGGCTAGAAAAATTCTGATGGCTTCAAGTCTTGCAACAGGGCATATGTTTCATCAAAAGCTATTCCCTCTTGTTGAGAATAGCCTTTAGCAACCAATCTGGCTTTATTCCTTATGACAATGCCATTTTCATCCATCTTGTTTCTGAATACCCATTTTGTGTCAATAGGATTCTTGTTCTTTGGTTTGGGTACCAGCTTCCAAACTTTGTTTCTCTCAAATTGGTTCAGCTCTTCCTGCATAGCTAATATCCAATCTGGATCCAATAAAGCTTCTTCCACTTTCTTAGGTTCCTCCTGAGATAGAAAACTACTATACAGACATTCATCTTGAGTAGCTTTTCTTGTTTGCACTTTAGATGATGCATCACCAATGATCAGTTCAAAGGGATGATTCTTGGTCCATTTCCTTTGAGGTGGAAGATGTGCTCTAGATGAGGTGGCCTCAGTATTGTCATGATGTGAGACAGAGTGTTGATTAGTTGAAACTCCCCCTGAGTTATTGGTTCTTTGCAGGGAATTTGGAGTTCTATCAACTGATGATGTAAATCGATTATCCGTTGATGAACTATGATCAACGGATGCTTCATTTTGTACTTCAATGGATGATGCACTATGTCTTTCAACGGATACTGCATTGCCTCTATCAACGGATGCAGAATTTTGTGCATTATCCAAGGGCATTTTTTGAATCCCTTTTGAAGTGTCATCTCCATCAATCTCCTCTTCACTATCATCACAATATATCTCAATGTTGTCAAATTTGAGTCTCTCATTATGTCCCTCATCTGTTAGTCCATCAATCTTTTCATCATCAAACACAACATGCACAGATTCCATAACAATGTTGGTTCTTAGATTGTAGACCCTATAAGATTTTCCAGCTGAGTAACCAACAAATATCCCTTCATCAGCCTTTACATCAAACTTCCCTTTATGGTCAGATTGATTTCTCAGTATAAAGCATTTACATCCAAAGACATGAAGAAAGTTTAGAGTTGGTTTTCTTCTCTTGAACAACTGATAAGGAGTCATGCCTTTAGTTTGATTGATCAAAGAAATATTCTGAGTGTAGCAGGCACAATTAACAGCTTCAGCCCAGAAATATGTTGGTAACTTTGATTCTTCAAGCATTGTTCTGGCAGCCTCAATCAAAGATCTGTTCTTTCTTTCAACTACCCCATTTTGCTGAGGTGTTCTTGGAGCTGAGAACTCATGCATGATTCCATTTTCTTCACAGAACAGCCTTATTGACAAATTCTTGAACTCAGTTCCATTGTCACTCCTGATATTCCTAACCTTCAAGTCAGGATGATTATTGACTTGCCTGATGTGATTGATAATGATTTCACTTGCTTCATCCTTTGATCCAAGAAAATAGACCCATGAAAACTTTGAGAAATCATCTACAATCACTAAGCAATATCTTTTTTCTTGCAATTGATAATACATTGACTGGTCCAAACAAATCCATATGTAGCAGTTGTAATGGTTCATCAATTGTTGTTTCAAGCTTCTTTTTGAATGATGCTTTCCTTTGTTTGCCTTTCTGACAAGCATCACACAAACCATCTCTTGAGAATTCAACAAGAGGAATTCCTCTGACTAAGTCCTTTTTGACTAGATCATTCATTGTCTTGAAATTCAAATGGGATAGCTTCTTGTGCCATAGCCAACTTTCAACTGGACTTGCTTTGCTGAAGAGACAAGTAATAGATTCTGCATCTGTAGAGTTGAAGTCAGCTAAGTACACATTTCCTTTTCTAACTCCAGTTAGAATCACTTTGTTGTCTTTCTTACTGGTGACAACACAGACTTCTGAATTGAAGGAAATTGTATTCCCTCTATCACATAGTTGACTGATGCTCAGTAAGTTGTGCTTGAGACCATCAACTAATGCAACTTCATCAATGATGACATTCCCTATTGAAATCAAGCCATATCCCATAGTAAACCCTTTGCTGTCATCTCCAAAGGTTATGCTAGGGCCAGCTCTCTCCTTAAACTCAGTGAGCAGGGAGAAATCTCCTGTCATGTGTCTTGAACAGCCACTGTCCAAGTACCATAGATTTCTTCTTTTTCCCTGCACACCATAAAATCAATCAAATTGATTTTGGTACCCAAGTTTCCTTGGGTCCATTTTTGTTAGCCTTTCTCCCTTCTCCAATACCTCATCCTGTTCCAGCTCTAGTTCATAAGTCTTCAAAATTCCATATAATCTTTCAAGAGTGAAGTCCTTATAATCTTGAGAGTTTCTCAAGGAGACAGTCATGGGTTTCCATTCCTTTGGCAAAGATCTTAAAAATTTAAGATTTGAATCCTTCACCTGGTACACTCTACCATACAGCTTCAGTCCATTCAACAGCTTTTGGAATCTATTGAATGTGTCATTTAAAGATTCATTTTCTTCAAAATGAAAATACTCATACTGTTGAATGAGAAGCTGCATTTTGTTTTCTTTAACTTGTTTTGTACCTTCACACAGTAGCTGAACTGTGTCCCAAACCTCTTTGGCAGTTGTGCAATTTATCACATTATCAAACATATCCTTGTCAAGGCCATTAAACAAAATGTTCATAGCCTTCTTATCCTTGTGGACTTCTTCTGTGTCTTCCATTGTCCATTCTGCTCTAGGTTTTGGAATGGATTGACCAACAGCAATTGTGGCCGTAGCAACTGTGGCTACTTTGTGGGGAATGTGAGGACCATTCTCAATGCAGTTTACATAACCTTCATCTTGGGAGAGTAGATGAAGGTGCATTTTCACCTTCCAATGGTGATAACTGTCTTTGTCAAGAACTGGGATTTTTACTCCAATATCCTTCTTACTCATCTTTGTTAGTTTCTAAGATCTTTAAACTCTTTGTGTGTCAAGAGCTTGCTCTGATACCAATTGTTATTCCTAGTGGACTAACAATGAGATTTACAGAAGGGGGTTGAATGTAAATCTCAAAACTTTTTCAAGTTTTGAGCAGTTTTAAAGGCTTTGTGTTCAAGATAAACAAGTGTGTGAATTGCTTTAAGCTAATACAGACAGATATATATTCAAGCACTAATGTAAAAAACACAACAGACCTTAAAAACTTTTATGGTGGATTGTTGTTCCACCAGAGATGGTATTTCAGAAAATCTGTGATTCTTGATGTTGATCACAGCTGCGTCCTAGTACAAACTAGGTAATTTTTCTCTCAAGATTTTTCTAAATAGCACTGGAAATTTTTTTATCTAATTACTAGCTGCTACTTGGTTTATATATCACCAAGTGTACAAGTGAAGACAAAGATAAAAATACAATAATAAAATAAGTTCTCCACTTGTTTCTTCTCCATATCACTCAAGTACTTTGTTGACTATTGCCTCTTTGTACTAGAGTAGAACGGCTGCTTTTTCTGATGTTCCTGAAATTAGGCTTCCACTTTTCAGTTATCTCTGTCAACCCATGTGCCTCTGTCTGCTGTTACAACTACCACTTATCAACTGCTATTTAACAGAACATCCGTTGAAGCCTTCATCCGTTGATGGCTTTATCCGTTGATGTGTTAGCAGTTGAAGCTCTATCCGTTGAAGCTTTAGAGACATCCGTTGAAGCTTTGTTTCTCATCCGTTGAAGGTCTTTAAGATATCCGTTGATACCACTTCATTTACACAAAATTACAAGGCATGAAATATTTACAATTGGCCTTCCTATTTGCATATCTTCTAGTAGTCAACATGACTTATATTTTCTCTCAACTTCTAAGAATTATATCTTAAATACAGAGACTGAAATGTGCTACAACACTAGACTTATTTCTAAGTAAAGCTGCACCATCAACGGATAGCCAAAGTGGTCTTATCCGTTGAGGCTACAAACACTAAACTTCTACTTAAGTGTTTTGTTAAATATATCATCAAACTAATGCACATATATTCCTAACATAGACAAGTAAAAATTAAAAAGTAGAATAAAGTACCCAATGAAATTTGCCCAAAATAGATGTTTAAAAATAAAATAAACTGTAGAGATTCTAAAGGTTATCCATCGAGATATACTTACAGACTGTAAGTAAATTCGACGGATAAGAAATAGAATTAACGGCTATGATTCAAGCAATTCGACAGATGAGGATTAAAAAAATATTCGTCAAGATAAAGAGTACCCCGAATAATACTTGATTTTTCAACAGATAATGAAATTCAACGGATATCCATTTTCGACGGATAATGAACATCCGTCAAGATGTAAAATTTTGACTTAGCCAAAATTTCATCATTGATAGAAAACTCAAATTTGATTCCGGCTGCATTTCAAATTGCTTAGACATCAAAACAAATTAGAAATAATTAAGCATACCTAACTCACTTACCAACCTAGTAAAGGTGGACTCATCAAGTGGCTCGGTAAAGATGTCTGCAAGTTGCTTCTCACTTGAAACAAAATATAGTTCCACAGTATCATTTATGACATGCTCTCGAATGAAATGGTACTTGATGTCAATGTGCTTGATTCTTAAATGTTATACTGGATTTTCAGTATTTGAAATGGCACTTGTGTTATCACGGAAAATAGGAATCTTATCCACCTGTAGACCATAGTCCAACGTTCGGTTTTTCATCCATAAATTTTGTGCACAACAACTGCCAGCAGCAATATATTCAGCCTAAGTTGTAGAAGTAGAGACTGAATTTTGCTTTTTACTGAACCATGATACTAGCTTATTTCGTAGAAATTGACAGGTTCCTGTTGTACTTTTTCTATCAATTCTTCAACCTGTATAATCTGCATCTGAATAACCAATTAGATCAAAACCAGAATCTCTAGGATACCAAATGCCAAGTTTTGGTGTTTCTTTGAGATATCTAAAAATTCTCTTTATAACTATTAAGTGAGATTCTCTAGGATCAACCTGAAATCTAGCACAAAGACAAGTAGCAAACATTAGGTTTGGCATATTGGATGTTAAATATAAAAGTGAGCCAACCATGCCTCTATAACTTGAAATATCCACAGACTTTTCAGTAGTGTTTAATTCAAGTTTGGTGGCAGTGGCCATGTGAGTTTTTGTAGATGCGCAATCCATTAAGTCAAACTTCTTTAAAAGATCATAAATATATTTAGTTTAACTAATGAATATTCCATCACTAACTTGCTTAACTTGTAAACCGAAAAAGTAAGTTAGTTCTCCCATCATGCTCATTTCATATTTACTTTGCATCAATTTGGCAAAAAAATTTTAAAAAGTTTCTTATCTGTAGAGCCAAATATAATATCATCTACATAAATTTGAAAAAGTATGCTAGAGCCATTAACATTTCTAAAGAAAAGAGTTTTATCAACAATACCTCTTGTGAAGTGATTTTCTAAAAGGAACTTTGACGAAGTGTCATACCAAGCTCTAGGTGCTTGCTTCAAACCATAAAGTGCTTCAAGAGATAGTATACATAATCTGGAAGATTGGGGTCTTCAAAACCAGGAGGCTGACTGACATAGACTTCCTCCTCCAAGTCTCCATTCAGAAATGCACTTTTGACATCCATTTGATAGACCTCGAAATTGGCATGGGCTTCATAGGCTAGATATATTCTGATTGCTTGAAGTCTTGCAACAGGAGCAAATGTTTCATCAAAATCTATTCCTTCTTATTGACAATAGCCCTTAGCAACCAATCTGGCTTTGTTCCTGACTACTATGCCATTTTCATCCATCTTGTTTCCAAATACCCATTTGGTGTCAATAGGATTCTTCCCTTTAGGTTTGGGTACCAGCTTCCAAACTTTAATCCTTTTAAATTGGTTTTGCTCTTCTTGCATAGCTAAAACCCAATCAGGATCCAACTAAGCTTCTTCTACCTTCTTTGGTTCTTCCTGAGATAGGAAGCTGCTTTACAGACATTCTTCTTGAGTTGCCTTCCTAGTCTGCACTCTTGAAGTTGCATCACCAATTATAAGTTCAAATGGGTGATCTCTAGTCCATTTTATTTGTTGTGGCAGATTAGCTCTAGATGAAGAGGCCCCATATTTGTCTTCATGTCTGACTGAGTTTCAATTAGAAGAAACTCCCCTTGAGTTTGTGGATCTTCGACTTGAATTTGGGGTCCTTTTTGATAGTGATCTGTATTGACTTTCAACTCCTATTGATGGTCTAACGAATGTTGATCTTTGCCTTTCGACGGATGCTGCAGATTGTCTCTCAATGGATGATGCACTTGGTCTTTCGACGGATGTTAAATTATGTGCTTCATTTGTTGCTGCTTTTCTGCATTGTCCATAGAGATTATTTCTTGATCACTTTCATCTTCACTATCATCACAAATCATCTCGACTTTGTCAAATTTGAAGCTTTATGGAAACCTTCATCTTACAGTCCTTCAATCTTCTAATCATCAAACACAACATGTACAGATTCCATAACAATGTTGGTTTTGAGATTGTAGACTTTGTATGTTTTTCTAACAGCATACCCAACAAAAATACCTTCATCTGCTTTGGCATCAAACTTTCCATATTGCTCAATTTAATTTTTTAGAATATAGCACTTGCAGCCAAAGACATGAATAAATTTTAGTGTTGGCTTCCCATTCTTGAATAATTGATAGGGAGTCATCCATTTTGCTTGATTGACCAAAGAAATATTATGAGTGTAGCATGCAGTATTTACAGCTTCAGCCCAAAAGTAAGTTGGTAACTTTGATTTTTCTAGCATTGTCCTTGCAGCTTCAAAAAGAGATATGTTCTTTCTTTCCACCACTCCATCTTGTTGTGGAGTTCTAGCTGCTAAAAAGTCATGCATGATTCCATTTTCTTCACAAAATAACCTCATAACTGAATTCTTGAACTCAGTTCCATTGTCACTCCTGATTCTTCTAACCTTGAGATCAAGATGATTGTTGACTTTTCTTACATGATTGATAATGATTTCACTAGCTTCATCTTTAGATTTGAGAAAATATGTCCAAGTGAACTTTGAGAAATCATCAACAATCACTAGGAAATATCTTTTCTTTGAGATTGACAATACAATGACTGGTCCAAACAAATCCATATGTAGAAGTTGTAGAGGTTCTTCAATTGTAGATTCAAGCTTCTTTTCGAATGATGCCTTGATCTATTTTCCTTTCTGACAGGAATCACATAGTCCATCCTTTGAGAACTCAACTTGAGGAATGCCTCTTAGAAGATCTTTCCTAACTAATTCATTCATTGTCTTGAAGTTCAGATAGGACAATTACTTGTGCCATAGCCAACTTTCATCTTGACTTGCTTTGCTGAAAAGACAAGTGATAGAATTTGCCTTTGATGAGTTGAAGTCAGCTAAATACAAATTTCCTTTTCTCACTCCAGTGAGAACCACTTTGTTGCTTTTCTTGTTGGTCACAACACAGGCTTCAGAGTTGAATGTTACTGAGTTGCCCTTATCACAAAACTGGCTGATACTCAACAAATTATGCTTGAGTCCATCCACTAGGGAAACTTCCTCAATGATGACATTGTCTTTAGAAATCAAGCCAGATCCCACAGTATACCCTTTGCTGTCATCTCCAAAAGTAATACTTGGGCCAGCTCTTTCCTTGAACTCAGTGAGCAGGGTGGAATCACCAGTCATGTGCCTTGAGCACCCACTATCCAGATAGCAGAGATTCCTTCTGTTTCCCTGCACACATCAAAATGAAATCAAGTTGATTTTGGTACCCAAGTTTCCGCCTTGTTAGCCTTTTTCTTATATTTCTTAGGCTTGTCCTCATTTGATGTAGGTATCTGAGATTCATCCTTAGTCATTTGAGTAGAACCTTTAAAACCATTTATCATTGCAGTACTATCATGCACAGATTGGTTAACATGGCATGGCATACTATGTGCAAACATGTTATTCCAGAATGGCATGCTAAATGGCATTTGTGGCATACTAAATATAGCATAGTAAGGATTTTGTGCAAATGGTATATTAGAAAATTGTGCATTCAGATTCTGTGCAGACATAATATTCATAGGCATTGTGGGCATGCTAGGAAATGAGGGAGGTGCAGATGTTGATGAGACTGCGTAGCTATATGAACAGTTACGTGATAACTCAACACGATAACAACACTATAACAGGACAAGTTGATAATACTACATCTACACAAGAAATCAGGAAAAATGAGGACAAGGAAAATACAAAGAATCAGAAGATTAGAAGAAGGCCTGAAGTCTGTCTACAGGTCACTGAAAGAAGTTCATTAATATGATCATGCCTCAGTGAAGAACAAAGGTTAAAGACTTTCAGGGTTTCAGATTTGATGAAGATTCAGTATACAAGTGCTACCGGAAGATTTCAGTGTATTGGCATTGGTTGAAGATAGATAGTGTTCGAAGCATAGGAATCTGAAGAATTGAAGACAGGGTATAGACAGAGGTTAATGAAGACGTTGTCTAAAGTACCAAAAAGGATTCCAGTGAAAGTACAGTTATTTATTGACAGCCAGTGTTCGAAGAGATAAAGTTGAGGAAAGCTTAACAATATAATCAAGGCCATAATATGAAGACCTGAATCGGGGTGAGTCGTCTGTGAACCAGACCAGTTGCACTAGGCGTCAACAACTCGTGAAAGGAATCTGGGTATTATTTATAGAAGAATTGTTAAGTTGAGGAATGTACTTGGATTGAACACTTATCTGTTAAAGTACGAGAAGAGGTGTGCGGGGTATACAGCTAAACAGCTCAGGGGATTGGCGAAGCTCAAAATTTAATTGTTAAATTAAATAAATTATTTAATGGACTTTAATATAATTTATTTAATAAACTTAAAGTGATTTATTTTATAAACTTTAAATAAGTTTATTTTATAAATCTAAATTAGTTTTATTTATATAAGTTACATTTAAGTTTATTTTATAAATTAATTTAGTTACAATTTAAACTTAAAAAGAAATAGAAAAAGAAAAAAATAGAAAAAGAAAATTCAAAAAGAAAACAAAAAGAAAAGAAAAATAAAAGGAAAAGGAAAAGGAAAAATATAAAATAAACAAAAAAAAGAAAGGAATAAAATAAAAAGGAGATCAGGCACGTGGTTGTTTGGTTGTAAAAGAAACCAACAATGGATTTTGATTTAGTACAAGTATTTTACTTGTAACAAGGTGTCGCCACAGAGAGATCTCCCTCCCCCTTGTCGCCATACAAAATAAACAAGCAAGTGACCCCCTTGTCACCACAGAGCATCACAGGAGAGTCGCCACACGGAACCTGTCACCACAGAGCACTCCTCTCTCCTCAGCCACACATTTTATTGGATAAAGTCTACACTTTGCAGCAGAAGAAAGTAGCCATTCATTTTGGATCAATTTTCTGTTCATCTTCTCTCCCAAAAGAGAACTGAAAATGGCAGCATTGATTTACAGAGAAACTCAAGCTTTTTGTATATCCGTTTAACTTCTCACCGGAGTAACGTTATAATGCCCGATTTAATTCTTGTATATTCATAGGGGCATTATAATCATTACCCGGTAATTAAATCCTAGTACAAATAAAAGCTAGATTGTTGTATAGGATTTGATTTGTAAATCTTTGTAGAAGCTAGGAACTTTATTGTTCTTAGATTGTAGCCGGTTAATTTATTTACCGGAGTGTAACAACACCCCACGAGGATTTATATACGAATATATATTTCCCCGAATATCTTGTGTTCCTTATTTTTATCGTCCCAAACACTATTCAACTCAAGAACACGAAACCACTAACCGAGCACTAAATATTTTATCCGCTAACGATTCGAAAGAATTTTTAATTTAGTGATTATCGTATTCAATCCCCCCTTCTACGATAATTCGAGACCATTTTAATTTCGGCTATTTGCAATCAAAAGGGTGCCATTTTTGTTGGTTAGCTAGTTCACCATTTTATTTACTTACATATTCAAGTAAAGAAAATGGCAAATAAAATAGCAGCAAAAGAAATCAACTAGCGGGCCTTGGAAATAAAAGAAACAAAGCAGCGTTGTTTGTGTGCCACAAGTGATTGGAAAAGAACGCAACTTTGAAAACTACATTTCACGCGCCTGGATTTTATTTGAAAGCTTAATGGTTGTACTTCACGCACATGTGGACAGCGTGTGTTCCACGCGTGAAATCAAGGCAGCCAGGCGGAATTGTGGTGGCCACGCCCGGGGAAAAGGAACACGCATGCGTTGACTGCTTTGTATTTTGTTGCTGCCAGTTTTAGGATTTTAGTTGACATTTTGTTTCGGAAATATGTACTCTAAATTTTTTAAGGCAATTTGTTAAAGAGGTCGCAATATAGATGATCGCCGCAGGAGGTTAACACGTGCAGAAATTAAAGCAAATATTGTTTGGTGTATTCCAGTCTTCGTACATCTGCTCCACTCTACGTCGCCATAGGCAGTTTTTTTGAAAAAATAAGTACTGGGGTCGCTACAGGAAGGAGTCTCCATAGACTGGTCGCTAGAGAGAGGAAAAGGCAGCGCAAAAACGACAGTTCTATTTACGAGTTGTGACCTGTTTTATTGGTTGAGATTTCCTTGTCGCCACAGCCTCACTTAGACATTATGTAACCCTTTAAATAATTATTTTTGATTAATTTATTTTTCCATAAATTTTTAAAATTCTTAAATTTAAATTTTTCTTAAATAATAATTTACGTTTTATTTAATTTTTAAGAAAATTCGAAATTCTTAAAAATTGGATTTTACGTAAATATTTATTTTTGATTAATTTATTTTCTAAGAAAATTAAAAATATTGGAAATTTAAATTTCTCTTAAATATTAAATTAAGGGTACTCAAGGAATGGTAGACTCAGGATTCCTCCGGGCTTTTAAAGTGGATTTTAATCTTTTGAAGAAAACGAAGACCATGTGCTATTCAGACGGAAAATTCCCGAATACGGAAATTGAAGATAATGGGTTTCTTACTCCAATGGAACTGATTTCAAAACCTACAGACGAAAATTATGGAATTTCCTCAAAGGCTTACTCCATAGGATACCACTGAGTTTTTAGACGCAGGAAATGAATGAAATTTCTACGGGTACAATTTTTCTCGGAAATTTTAAGACAACTCTATGATTCTAAATTATACAGACACACAGTGATTTGTACCAATGCTATATTTATCCGGGAATCAATGAGATCAAATAGGCAGGAATTGTGGAGGTTAGAGAGAATAGTGGGGACAAACAAACATCTCAGTTACATATAGTATAGTTGAAACCTCGGGACAGAATGTAGGAGTCACTGATAGGTGAATCAGAAGAAGCTCAGGTAGAAGTACTTGAGGGACTGGACGTCAGGGCAGTGTTTCACGTGTTAGGCAAGTTTGGTCGTATCAGATTCACAAGGAATACTTAAGCTATATCCAAGGATCAAGCCTATCTATTCTGAAGCAGAGATTCTTACAGATTCAGTTCAAGAGGTGGTTACAGACTGAGGTTGGGACATAAACAAGATTTGATAGGTACAGGTTTGACAAGCAATATGTGTCAAGTAACTATCAGGGGTTTTGCTACAACAGAACAAGAAGCTTGACAAACAAGGATGAGTAGGGATTTAGTTGAAGAGTTGAGACAAAGGTGGAATGTTTTCTTAGGGAAGCAACCAGTCAAAACTTATAGTACACGGGAAAGAGTTGGGATGGATCAGATGACGAGAATAATGAATATCTTGCTTTCATAGCAATCTCTGAAGATGATCTAACTCACATATCTCAGGTTTCAAATTCTTGAACCACTGTAATATTTTGTTTTCAATATTCAATGCATGATAAGATCATAGTGTTTAAATGTTTAACACTCACACAAGCATGATAGTATCACACATAGATAATGCTGAACTAGTTCACTAGATTGTTTTCTGGTAACTAGGATTGATGTTTACTTGTGCATGTTAATTTAGATGATCTTAAATATGTGTTTGAATATTTGTTGAACATGATTAATTGCTTTAGTGAGGTATATATTTTTCCAGCATATAAGACCTTTGTTAATGCGTACTATCTGTATCCTATTACAATGTGATTTATTCATTTGATCTGAATTGTTTATTAAGATGTATTAATTTATAATTGAATTGAGATAGCTAGATGAGATTTATCAACAGGATTGGACTAGATAGAATTAGTGATTTATTTGTTAATTTTGTTTGTTCCATATCATGCTTGTCTTGCTTAATTCTTATGGGTAATATTTCTGAATGAATGCCATGTACTTCTATTTCAATGCTTGCTTATATTTATGCTATGAATGCATCTCTTAGTACTTGCATTAATTGTAGAAAGCATGTTTAGGATTATAATAGGGCAAAGACTGCTAGTCCTCCTTATGTAAGGTTGGAACCAATATTCCCCTAGCCTAGAGACAATATGTCAAGGGTATTAAAATGGAGAAAATAGTCAGTCAAAGATAAGAATTAGCTTGAAAAGGTTACAGTTGTTGTTATCTCTGTTTATAGTAAAATCTCTAATCCATCTGGACCCAAACTGATAAGTTGGGTACCAAAAACTGTTAATCCATTTGTGAGTGCAGGACGTAACAGGTTAATTGATTCATATGTATTCTTGGTAATTCATACTCAAGGCATATGATCAAAGAAAGAGCCTCACAATCAAATGTGATTGACAAAAGCTATTCCGTCAATAATCTTTGGAGATGATAGCAAAGGTTTTCATTACGGGACAAGCTATGCAGAAAAGGAATGTCATCATGGATTCAACAATTGCTATCACTGATAACAACTAATCATTGAAGTCACTGATAACAGTTGAAGCAACTTCCTAGCTGGAGAATCAAGGCACAAATCCTCTTATCAGACAGTTCTGCATCAAAGGACAAATTGTCAATTCAATGAAGGATTAGTGTCTCATCTGAAGCAGGAAGGTTGAGAAGCTTGCTCTTCTTAGAGTAAGAGAAGAATATGCTCGTGGCTAGACCGGTATCTCAGGAAAGGCGAAGTCAGTGGTTTCCACCGTAAAGCTTCATGCGACAAAAGTTTAGCTATGACATTAGAAGCTATCACCCTTGAACATCAACTCAAGGAACTCTTTTGTGAAAAGTGGTTAGTGAGAGGACTGCCTCATCTGGAATTTAGAAGATGATAAATGTGAGGCATGTCAGAAAGAGAAGTCAATGACAACATCACATCAAAGTAAAGATATACCTTAGTGATGGTGGTTGACTACTCTTATGAAATAAAGTTGTTGTTCATGCATTCTTAAGACAAGACATAACATATGGTGATTGATCATATCAGGAGATCAAGCTGGAAGCAACTATAAAAAAATGATCTTGTGGTCAGATAATGGGAATGAATTCAAGAAGCAGTCTAATTAATATCTGTAGTATCAAGAATATTTTGAGACATATTCAACACTGGGAGCTCCATGTCATAATGGAGTGGTACAAAGGAAGAACCAGAACTTGATTAAAGCTACCAGGGAAATATCAAGCTAATCAAGAATTCCTAAATACAAAAGGGCTGGAGCATTAATACAGTTTGCAACAAGTAAGATCAAACCTTGATTAGGATGGATACATGAAGACTACTAAAGAGTTAATGGCCAACAGAAGCAAACACTGGATAACCTGAAAGTGTTTGGAGAGAATATTCTACAGAAGCAAACAATGAATTGTTTTTAGTTGTTTGAAGATCTTGGCATTTGCAGCTAAGACTTGTAAGGATACTCTTCATGACTACTCAGTAGAGTCTACAACCTATAGGGCATTTGTGGTTGATCAACAGAAGGTGATAGACAGTCAAAGTGCATAGTTCAACAACTCCATGCTCCAAGCTGTTAAAGGAGAAATTAATGGTATTGATGATTCATATCCAAACAGTGGAATGGTAGTGTATAACAAAACTCATTATTTCAATGAAGCTAGACAGCAAGGGTAAGGATTTTCAGGAAATCCCAGCAACAGCTTAGGGGGAGCAAAAGAAGGATCAACTAGTCAGACACAACACCACATTGAAAATTCAGAGGACACAACAAGAACATATCGGTTGAGACAAAGGGTTTGATGTCAAGTCTATTCCCAAAATCTAGTTCTTAAGTGATCCAGATGGTGGAGTAATGATTAGCAGGGCTACTGAGTGCGAATAATTATTTCTCTAGTCTTCTATTTGAAGAAGAAACTAAGAAAGTTAAAGAAGCTCTGATAGATCTGGATTGATTGGGTGATTGCAAAGCAAGATGAGCTCGATCAGTCAGCAAGCAGATTGTAGGGAAGCTGGTATTCAAACCAATTAACAATATTTTAATTGGTGAAAGGATAACCAAAAGTCAAATTGGATGACTGTAATAACCCCAATTTTTGGGAAATTTTTGAAACCCTTATGAATAGTGTTTTTGCTGAATGAGAAAACTTTTCATGCCACACTATGTAGGGGTTCTGATATGGATATTCTGAGATTTTATTAGTACTTTATATGGGATATAAGTGTATGTAAAGATCGTCAGAATCCAAATCCGAACACTTTGATTTTTCCCGGAAATCCAATAGATACGGAAAGAATTGAGTATAAGGTAACAGGATAAAAAGGATTTAAATTAAAGGATTATAAGAGAGGATGATAGAAGGAATACAATATATTGAGAAAGGTTAAGGGAACCTAAGTAATAAGATCCCGGGTATGATCCCTCAAACGATAAACGAGAACGAAAGATAAGCGAACCGTAAAACAAATAAGTGACCAAGAGACAAGCTTGTACAAGAAGCCAGGGATTGTGACATCATCAAACCACAAGGTGTGGACAAGTGGGAGCATTATGACATGTGCAAGGTGACATAGGCATGACAAGAAAGGAAGGAGGTGTGGTTGAATGAGAACCACACAAAACCAAGGGCAACTAGGTAATTCACTAAAGCAAACAACAAAAATCAACCAACCAAAAGCAAATCAAGCCAAAACACAAAAAATCTCTCTTCTTCTTCTTCAAGCTCTCGGGTGCATTTCTTAAAATTTGAAGATCCAAGCTCCTCCACTTACTATTTAGCAAGGTAATTATCTAAGCTTCCCCATGGATAGTTACATACTTCCTATAAGTTTAAGCTTCTAAATCCAAGCCAATCTTTTTCTATAAATCATGAAAGAAGATGGTGAATAGTGTTTTCAAGAACTAAAATTTGTGTTCTTGAAGTTTTGTTTAGATTAAGCTTGGATAAGGACTTTAAGGGTGATTCCAAGCCATTCTCTTGATTCTCCACTCTCCAAGGAAGGTATAACTTCTCAAACCCTTAGTATTAAGTTTTGTTGGTTTGGATTTCATAATTTTAGATGATGGGTTAGTGTAATGAGTGTGTACTCATAATAGAGCTTTGTTTAGTAAGTGGTTTTGTTGATTTTGGAGTTAGGAGTGATGCTTGTTAGATTTGAAGTTCTTGGTCACATTTTTGACTTGGTGTAGATGAATAAATTGGTAATATTGAGTTGATTTGGGGCTGTTGTGGTGTAGTTTAATTGGAGGTTTGATTGGGTTGTGAATTGGAGTTGAAATTGTGGTTGATTGAATTGGTTTAAATTTGGGAAATCGCGTAAATATAGCCGTCGTAACGTCCGATTTCCTGTAGACTGTTTTTGTGCATAACATTAGGACCCGAGAACCCCCTGCTAGATTATCACCACTGCCATGTTTAGATAACTCATGTTACGAGCTTCGTTTTGATATGTAGTTCGTTCGATTCCGACGCACGGTTTAGGAGAAACGACCGTTTCAAGTAACGGCGTTTCGTGAACGAAACTTTTCCCCTCACCTTACTTTGAAACATAGGTTAAAGACCAAAAAGGGTTAATTAATGTATGAAACATTTATGGTAAGTGTGTTAGGCAGTTGGTAAGACACTCGCGAAGGAATCGCTTTAAAACTCGTAAAGGTTAAATTATTAAAAATGGTGGAGCCGAGGGTACCCGAGTGACTTAAGCGAATCAGTGAGCGCAAAACAAGCGTTAGAGTCTAAGTTAGTTAAAGTATAGATTTACAAGTGACTTTGGTTTAATTCCAACTTACTTGTTGCTTATAGGTTACCAGACTCGTCCCGAGCCATTCGTAACCCCCAGTCGCTCAGGCAAGTATTCTATCCGTTATACTGTTGTTGTGATGTATACACTTGTATATGCATTATCTTGCGATAGATGCATGTTGGTTATTTAGCAAATTCTTGCGATATATTGTAGCATGTGATATGGTATATATGCATGCCTGTTTCATATTCTTGAAATATATATCTGTTGGTTCAGTTGGTAATACCTATGCTAGAGGATAGCGGTATCTTGCATATACCCTTAGTATAGGGACCCAAAGGTGAAAATATTTTCTAAAACCGGGAGTCGAGGATCCCGAGTAGATTTTGTATATATATGGATATGGATATATATATATATTTATATATATATATATGGTCATAGTTTTCAAAACTATTAATCGAATAAGGTTTATTCGATAACTTTAACTTTATTTTATTATTGAATATTATTTCGAATATTATTCGAAGGCGTATGACTCCTTTATATTAAATGAATATTATTTTGAATATTCATTCGAGGACTTATGACTCCTTTTATTTATTTATCTGAATATTATTTGAATATTATTCGAAGGCGTATGACTCCTTTATATTAAATGAATATTATTTTGAATATTCATTCGAGGACTTATGACTCCTTTTATTTATTTATCTGAATATTATTTTGAATATTCATTCGAGGACTTATGACTCCTTTTATTTATTTATCTGAATATTATTTGAATATTCATTCGAGGGCTTATGACTCAGTTTATATTATTTAATGAATATTATTTGAATATTCATTTGAGGATCTATGACTCCGATTATTTGCTGAGATATATTCTTTATTTTATTAAAGAATAAGGTGTAAATAATCAAACTTATTTTCGATTATTCAAATAAAGATAATACTTTCATATAAGTATATCTTTGGTTATTTAATACTCGTTTCAAGTATAAATTTTAATACTTCTACTTCAATTATTTTTATAAAGACTATTCTTTATGGGAATATTATTTAAATAATAATATTCGGTCATTTTCTAAATATTCTGGGGACTGATTTACTTCATTAAATCAGCTTTACTCCAAACACTCTTTAAAGTGTTTTCGAGTCTTCAAAATGATTTTTAAAAGTCAGAGTGGATCCCAAAACTCTTTTTTTATATTTAAGATCTTCCTTTTAAGGGGATTTAAATACTCGCTCAAAAACTGGGGAATCCGGCTCTGTGGTGTATTTTATATTCGCAACGAGGTTGCTGTTTTGAGAAAACAATTTGATTACTTGCCCAATGTTCAGGAAGTAAGTCCATTTGATTGAGTCGGCATAAGTGACAGGCCGGGGTACGGTCTATTATTGTGTAAGTGGCTGGGTGGCAGTCCATCAACGCGTGAGGGGCCGGGTAACGGTCTAGCGCGAGGTCCTAATGCGGCCAGGGTGATGACCGGTGAGGAATTCATCCATCTACAGTAGAAAAGGTTACTTATTGGTATCTTTGCCTGATCAGCAAGATATCTGGTTTATGCCAAAATTCTTTTCCTTTCCAAAATTCATTGGATGTTTCAAACTCTGTTCATACTTTACATAACAGAGGTTCCAGGAAATGTTTAAGAGATATATATATGTGGATATATATATATCGGGACTAAATAAAGTATCTCATAACTTTTTCATTCAATAATATTTCAAAGATTGAATCTATTCAAGTCTTAACTTGTGGTCTCATCTATGGGATGTTTTTCTTAAAATTAATTATAACTTGAACGGTGGTAGTTCAAGTAGTATTTGGAAAAGATATAAGTATATTGGAGTACCTTATAACTTCATCTTTTAAACTTATATCTAGTTAATAATTGTCTTATGAATGACAAAGATTTTCAGAAAAATGTTGAGACAAGGTTAGATATATTAGATCACCTTGCAACGATATTTTTATACAGTTATACACTGGAACTTTGTGTATATTATGCATGGAAGAGGACTTCCAATATTTTGAAAAGTATATATGTATATATACTGAATATTTTGCGACTTCATCGCATTAAGATATCAACTTGGTTCATTTCTTTTGACCAAGACTTTCATGAGTACTATGAGAAGGCTCATATATTGTAAATCATTATACATATTATTTTGGTGGGCTTGCTGCTCACCCTTGCTTTATTTCTTCATCACACAACAACAGTTAGAAAAGATGGCCAGACTCCAGCAGACCCAGCGCAAGCGCGTGGGAAGCGTCCCGCGTCTTCCCGATGATGTTGTAGCTGCTATAGCTGCAGAGGTAGATCCATTGTAGATCAGACCATCTACTTTTGAGAATCAAATTATGTATAATTATAACTTGTGGCAGATAATGGCAATTAACTGTAAATTTATCAAGTAATCATTTTGGGTTGTAATAACTGTTAAATGGTGGATTCAAAGACTTGTATTTATTTTAATTTCATCTCTGAGACTATAACGGGTTGTGGTGTGTGTTAGTATGGGGTCACAGCATGAGGTTATTTATTATTAATTAAGTGAAGTGATATTGTGGAAAGAAAGACCGTGACAACCCGGATCCCCGACCCCGGATCTGGGGGTGTTACAGAAATGGTATCAGAGCTAAGCGTTATAAACCTCAGAGATGATGGGACGTTAAGATAATAAGTTCACTAAGATAATAAGAACTCTTGCCAAGTTCATAGTCGGACTACCTAACGTAGTACTAACAGTTAAAACCCTTATGGGAACCCTTATAAATGTAGCGATAGAAGCGTAGTTCGTTATCGTATATGGTAGCGGGACTCCGAACCCTGAAGTTGAGGAACATCAACGCGATGATGTTTTATTATTTATTGGGGATCAGATTATGGATCCGATAGAGCGTCCTAACGCGGGACCGGATGATGTTGATATTGAGGATGTAGCGGTTGAGGATGTTGTCCTAGAAGGGATAGTTGCTGAGAAGGATCCCATGGAGGATCCTGACAAGAATGAATAAAGGACCACTGATGAATTGATGACCATGGTTAGGTCGACTACCAGAGGTAGGATTGGTCGGTCACTACCGGAGGTTCGTTCAAGTTGTAAAGATAGTAGCCCCTTTAACGCGGCTTACTCGTAAGACTGAGAAGTTCGAATGGACAGAGAAATACGAGAACAGCTTTCAAGAACTGAAGCAGAGGTTGGTGATGGCCCCTATGCTGGCATTGCCGGATGGAAAAAGGAGATTTTGTGATTTGAAAGTGACGCTTCGCATAAGGAATTAGGGTGCTTCTTAGCACAGCAAGATAATCGCGTCTGCGTCAAGACAATTAAGGTAATATGAAATTCGATATCCCCTCCCATGAGCTTAGGCTCGTGGCAATAGTTTACCCTAAAGATTGGAGGCACTACTTGTATGGAGAGAAGTGCGAGAATTACCTAAGCCATAAGTGCTCTAGTACATTTTCACGTAGAAAGAGCTCAACATATGCCAGAGGAGGCAGTTAGAGCTAATCAAGAATAATGATTGGGAGATTCTTTATCATGCGGGGAAAGCCAATATGGTGGCTGATGCCCTTAGTAAAAAGGAGAGACTCAAGATGATAATGTCTTTTGGAGAGTTTATAAGAGATTTTGAGAAAATGGAAATAGTAGTGAAGGTAACCGGAGCCGGTACCGAAAAGTTGTTTGAGATTGCAATACAGCCCGAATTATTGGAAAAGATCATATTGTGCCAGAAAAAGTTATGAATAAAGGCAGAGAGCCAACAATTAGATAAAAGATTAATATCGAGAAAGATGATAAGGGAATAATGAGGTATTCCTACAGAATTTGGGTTCCAAATGTTCAAGAGCTTAAAGATGAGATCTTAGATGAAAGCTAGTTTGAGGAATAAGATTTAGAGCAAACCCTGAACGTGATAGTCAGGGAGGTCGCCATCAAGATAGAAGGAACCCATGACATAATGGAGTGGAAAATGAGGATTTTAAATTAAAAGATGACCCCAATTATGGGGAGTAGGATGAAACATTTCATACTAAGGAAACAGAAAGTCAAGTAAGGAAAGGAGACCCGAGACGGTACTCCTATACGGCAATTCATGGACCTGTCTAGACAGAACTTAGACTATTATCCCCAACCACCACCTTGAGGAAACAATGTGGTGTGAAATTCTTTCAGGACCTCTAAGTCGCTAAGCTCTCAGAGTTCCAAGGAACAAGCTGACCCAGTCGAGGCAAGAGCCTGGCTAAAGGAAATAGATGAATTATTGGAGATTCTAAATGATGGACGAATCACAAAAGACTGTTTTTGTCACTTAGCCTTCTAAGAGAGAGACTACCCACTGGTGAAAGACCAAGAAAGGCATGGAGCCAGAGATTATAATAAACTGATTAAAGTTTAGTCAATTGTTTTCGGGAAAGTAATTCCCAAGGTTATGGAGATAGTGTAAAAGCTTTAGAGCCAGAACAAAGGCGGACGAGTATGATGAATTATGAATCTAAGTTGTAAAAGTTATCAAGATTCGTTCTGAGGACACGAATCCAGAATGACGGGATGTTTGAAATCAATGCTTATGTGGTGTTGGTTCATGAAATAATTATAAGAGAAAGGAAAATAAAAAGAAATTGAAGTGGAAAGGAATATAACGGCAATAGAGTTTGAGGAATGATAAGGGAGTTGGGTATGAGGAAACCCTAAAGACTCGTAGAAATAGAAATAGGAAAGTATGTAATCGTCAGGATGATGATGATCCACCATGAGTTAAAATTGATGGTTGAAGGCATAAGAGATACATATATTGTACCCCCTTTAAGTTGGGAGGATTCGAGGAAAACCTTGAGATAGTTCGAACGATAAATAATGAGACGCGGATAGACTGAGGAGACAAGAAAGTAAGAAATTAAGAAAATTGGGTGAAGGAAGTGACCTTCAAGAAGGTAAAGTGTAAGACCGGTGGCATGATACCCAGAAAGGGAGACGCCAGATATGAAAGATATCCCAACATTGAGATGACTGTTGAGATAAACAACAAAAGTAAATAAGGAATTATTAAGAAGAAGTTCACGTTGAACATGACCAATATCTTCCAGAACATCCATGTTATCATTACCAAATTAAGAAAGAAAAGTGGATGACCATTGTTATCTTTTGGAGGCCATATGGATTGACCTCAATTTGAATAAGGATGCAGGTACCTTTTAAAGGTGGAATTAAGGATAGAACATCGGTAACTTAAAATGAATCCTAGGGGAATGCATAAAGGTTGGAATTTCACCCTTAATAGGGACAGTATGAGTTTTGACAGTATGATTTGGAAAGGGTTAATGTAGCAACAACCTTTAAGAATCAGTGGAGAAATTTTTCAGAAGTATATAGATAATGGTTCTAGTAATAGTAAATGGTATTTTAATATGCCCTGTATCTAGGGAATACAGGAGGAACGATTGAAGGATAACCTTAGAGGTTTTACAAGGAGAAAGGTAATATTCAAAATTTTCAAGAATAGAAATGTTGATAAAGGAAATATGACGTAATTATAATGTTGTCAAGTGGGGCACGTGTTAAACCACGAGAAAGTATGGATCGAACCAGTAATGGTCGAAATTATTCAGGGCAATTAGGACTTAAGATAAAAGATGTTCTAATTATGATTGAGAGTCAGTCATGACAGTGATTAGCCTCTAAAGAATGAGGCAATAACTTATGGAAAAATGGTGATATTTTTTTTCCCATCTGATTTTAAGGAAAACATCTTCACTCAAGCAGTGATCGGAAATAAGGTAGAAAATTTATTTGGAGGTGGTTAAAATGACATTGACTGTAAGGAAATTTTACTATCAGGAAAGGCCAAAGAGGTGGCCGACACTTTAAAGGTAAGTGGATAATTATAGGCGCGTGTGCCAAAAGAATACAGTGATGATGGTTAAAAATGTGAAGGTTGAATTATGGTTTGGAAGATTGACATTCCTTCTGATGACTGTGCAATACCCAACCGTAATAGTAGTTGGTAAAGGTTTAATTCGTGTAATCGCCATGAACGGGCTATCTATCTTAGAAGGTCCTATCTTGAGATAAGCCAGGACCATGTTTCAAAAAGGACCAAACAAACCTTTGAGTTAAGTCTTCTATTGAAGGCATATGATTAAGAATGGTATTAACCTGCTATCGGTGCTTTGATTGAAACTCTTCTGCAATTTTATATGCTTCATGTCATGTAAGTATGTCAGGATCAGGAGTGTACTCCATGAATCATGAATGGTGATTATGTTACCTCCTTAGAAGGATTTGATACGACATGTATAGACTCCGTATGGTTAGATATTAAGATTTTATGGAAAAGTGAATGACGACAGTAGGTCAGTGGTGGACCATAGTAAGGCAGCAATGATTCTGCGAGTAGTGAGCTAATTACAACCATGAGAGTTGTATTGGAATGGGTGTTGAGATTGAGTACCACTAATCGGGTCGTGGTAGTGTATAAGTTATCATTGATAGACTAATTAAGTAGAGTATCTACCTAGTGAATAATTATTCTTTCTTATCAATAGAGAGTCGTATTATTATACGAGGAAGGTTGCGGTGCGAGTATAGAATCCTAGTAACGGTGATATATAGAATGAGATCCCAGATTCGATTTTCGATGTCGAGGGAGTTTCAAAGGTGATTGTGTATAAGCTCGAGGAAGAGCATGGGTCCATAGAATGATGGACGGAATAGAAATATTTAGGCATGGGAAATACGAGGCTATAATGCTTAATGTTGATTTATATACGTATATGATTTGTTCTCCTATGACAAACCTCTATAGTTCAGAGGTAGGTTCCAAGCCAGATATTTTATGGCAATAAAATTTTTTTATGAATATACAATTCTCTTTAATTTGTTCTTTTCTCTTCTTTTCATTTCATGTAAGCTGAGAAGAACAACCCTTCCAAAAGGGGAGGTATTGCCGAATGACTATCTATCTGTGTGATAGAAGCCGAGTAGGATACCAGCTATTGTTTAATTGCTTGTCAAGTACTAAAGGCTGGCCACCTTCTGTACTAACTATGCGATATAACAAGTGTTCATGATCTTAGTGATCTCTCAACAAATTCCTTTACTTCTATTTGATTGATCAAATTTTGGAAAATAGAAACAACTGAAAAAGGAGTAATAAAGTGGTGGTAGTATGCGGAATGGGAACACATTCGTGATACTAAGGTTGACGTGGTTATTAAAAGGTTATAGAATGCTAACGAGCAAAAGGATAACCAGTATAATATTAGGAACGGAAGGTGATAGCGATTACGAACTGGAAAAGAATGGGTATTGAGAAGCAGAAGCTCTAATGCTAAAAGCAATAATGAGAGTCTGTGCAATAGACTTGAAAAAAAAAATTTGGAATGATCACTTAACGCGGATTGAGTTTTCTCACGACAATAGATCATATGTCATTATCGAGATGTCGCCTTATGAGATCCTTGAGGGAAGACAATATTGATCTCCCTTATGTTAGGATGAAGTTGTAGAGCGCAAGATGCTCGGACCCGCAGTAGTCTAAAGGACCAAGGATATGATAGATCTAATCAGAGGACGGCTGGTAGTAGCCCAAGATGGACATGATAAGTATGTTGATTTGACATGAAAGGATAAAGAGTATGAAATAGGGGACCTAGTAATGTTATAGGTATCCCTTGGAAAGGATTGATGAGGTTCGGAAAGAAAGGAAAGCTAAGTCTACAATTTGTTGGACCCTCGGATATATTAAGACGTTTGCGAAGTTAGCATATGAGCTAGCCCTACCCCCGAACCTGTAGCAAGTTCATAACGTGTTCCACGTATCAATGTTAAGGAAGTGTAATTCGGATGCCAGACAAATAGGGGCATATGAGCGCATAGACATGCAACCAGACGTAACCTATATGGAGCAACCAGGAAGGGTATAGAGTAAAAGGGAACGAGTGCTTAGGAGAAGGGTTATCAAACTAGTAAGAGTTTGATGGTAGAACCACAATGTGGGAAAATTTACTCGAGAGTTAGAAAGTGCAATGCTAAGAGAGTATCCCTATTCATTTTCTATCTGATTCCGGGACGGAATCCTTTTAAGGAGGGGAGACTGTAATAACCCCAATTTTTGGGAAATTTTTGAAACCCTTATGAATAGTGTTTTTGCTGAATGAGAAAACTTTTCATGCCACACTATGTAGGGGTTCTGATATGGATATTCTGAGATTTTATTAGTACTTTATATGGGATATAAGTGTATGTAAAGATCGTCAGAATCCAAATCCGAACACTTTGATTTTTCCCGGAAATCCAATAGATACGGAAAGAATTGAGTATAAGGTAACAGGATAAAAAGGATTTAAATTAAAGGATTATAAGAGAGGATCATAGAAGGAATACAATATATTGAGAAAGGTTAAGGGAACCTAAGTAATAAGATCCCGGGTATGATCCCTCAAACGATAAACGAGAACGAAAGATAAGCGAACCGTAAAACAAATAAGTGACCAAGAGACAAGCTTGTACAAGAAGCCAGGGATTGTGACATCATCAAACCACAAGGTGTGGACAAGTGGGAGCATTATGACATGTGCAAGGTGACATAGGCATGACAAGAAAGGAAGGAGGTGTGGTTGAATGAGAACCACACAAAACCAAGGGCAACTAGGTAATTCACTAAAGCAAACAACAAAAATCAACCAACCAAAAGCAAATCAAGCTAAAACACAAAAAATCTCTCTTCTTCTTCTTCAAGCTCTCGGGTGCATTTCTTAAAATTTGAAGATCCAAGCTCCTCCACTTACTATTTAGCAAGGTAATTATCTAAGCTTCCCCATGGATAGTTACATACTTCCTATAAGTTTAAGCTTCTAAATCCAAGCCAATCTTTTTCTATAAATCATGAAAGAAGATGGTGAATAGTGTTTTCAAGAACTAAAAATTGTGTTCTTGAAGTTTTGTTTAGATTAAGCTTGGATAAGGACTTTAAGGGTGATTCCAAGCCATTCTCTTGATTCTCCACTCTCCAAGGAAGGTATAACTTCTCAAACCCTTAGTATTAAGTTTTGTTGGTTTGGATTTCATAATGTTAGATGATGGGTTAGTGTAATGAGTGTGTACTCATAATAGAGCTTTGTTTAGTAAGTGGTTTTGTTGATTTTGGAGTTAGGAGTGATGCTTGTTAGATTTGAAGTTCTTGGTCACATTTTTGACTTGGTGTAGATGAATAAATTGGTAATATTGAGTTGATTTGGGGCTGTTGTGGTGTAGTTTAATTGGAGGTTTGATTGGGTTGTGAATTGGAGTTGAAATTGTGGTTGATTGAATTGGTTTAAATTTGGGAAATCGCGTAAATATAGCCGTCGTAACGTCCGATTTCCTGTAGACTGTTTTTGTGCATAACATTAGGACCCGAGAACCCCCTGCTAGATTATCACCACTGCCATGTTTAGATAACTCATGTTACGAGCTTCGTTTTGATATGTAGTTCGTTCGATTCCGACGCACGGTTTAGGAGAAACGACCGTTTCAAGTAACGGCGTTTCGCGAACGAAACTTTTCCCCTCACCTTACTTTGAAACATAGGTTAAAGACCAAAAAGGGTTAATTAATGTATGAAACATTTATGGTAAGTGTGTTAGGCAGTTGGTAAGACACTCGCGAAGGAATCGCTTTAAAACTCGTAAAGGTTAAATTATTAAAAATGGTGGAGCCGAGGGTACCCGAGTGACTTAAGCGAATCAGTGAGCGCAAAACAAGCGTTAGAGTCTAAGTTAGTTAAAGTATAGATTTACAAGTGACTTTGGTTTAATTCCAACTTACTTGTTGCTTATAGGTTACCAGACTCGTCCCGAGCCATTCGTAACCCCCAGTCGCTCAGGCAAGTATTCTATCCGTTATACTGTTGTTGTGATGTATACACTTGTATATGCATTATCTTGCGATAGATGCATGTTGGTTATTTAGCAAATTCTTGCGATATATTGTAGCATGTGATATGGTATATATGCATGCCTGTTTCATATTCTTGAAATATATATCTGTTGGTTCAGTTGGTAATACCTATGCTAGAGGATAGCGGTATCTTGCATATACCCTTAGTATAGGGACCCAAAGGTGAAAATATTTTCTAAAACCGGGAGTCGAGGATCCCGAGTAGATTTTGTATATATATAGATATGGATATATATATATATATTTATATATATATATATGGTCATAGTTTTCAAAACTATTAATCGAATAAGGTTTATTCGATAACTTTAACTTTATTTTATTATTGAATATTATTTCGAATATTATTCGAAGGCGTATGACTCCTTTATATTAAATGAATATTATTTTGAATATTCATTCGAGGACTTATGACTCCTTTTATTTATTTATCTGAATATTATTTGAATATTATTCGAAGGCGTATGACTCCTTTATATTAAATGAATATTATTTTGAATATTCATTCGAGGACTTATGACTCCTTTTATTTATTTATCTGAATATTATTTTGAATATTCATTCGAGGACTTATGACTCCTTTTATTTATTTATCTGAATATTATTTGAATATTCATTCGAGGGCTTATGACTCAGTTTATATTATTTAATGAATATTATTTGAATATTCATTTGAGGATCTATGACTCCGATTATTTGCTGAGATATATTCTTCATTTTATTAAAGAATAAGGTGTAAATAATCAAACTTATTTTCGATTATTCAAATAAAGATAATACTTTCATATAAGTATATCTTTGGTTATTTAATACTCGTTTCAAGTATAAATTTTAATACTTCTACTTCAATTATTTTTATAAAGACTATTCTTTATGGGAATATTATTTAAATAATAATATTCGGTCATTTTCTAAATATTCTGGGGACTGATTTACTTCATTAAATCAGCTTTACTCCGAACACTCTTTAAAGTGTTTTCGAGTCTTCAAAATGATTTTTAAAAGTCAGAGTGGATCCCAAAACTCTTTTTTTATATTTAAGATCTTCCTTTTAAGGGGATTTAAATACTCGCTCAAAACCTGGGGAATCCGGCTCTGTGGTGTATTTTATATTCGCAACGAGGTTGCTGTTTTGAGAAAACAATTTGATTACTTGCCCAATGTTCGGGAAGTAAGTCCATTTGATTGAGTAGGCATAAGCGACAGGCCGGGGTACGGTCTATTATTGTGTAAGTGGCTGGGTGGCAGTCCATCAACGCGTGAGGGGCCGGGTAACGGTCTAGCGCGAGGTCCTAATGCGGCCAGGGTGATGACCGGTGAGGAATTCATCCATCTACAGTAGAAAAGGTTACTTATTGGTATCTTTGCCTGATCAGCAAGATATCTGGTTTATGCCAAAATTCTTTTCCTTTCCAAAATTCATTGGATGTTTCAAACTCTGTTCATACTTTACATAACAGAGGTTCCAGGAAATGTTTAAGAGATATATATATGTGGATATATATATCGGGACTAAATAAAGTATCTCATAACTTTTTCATTCAATAATATTTCAAAGATTGAATCTATTCAAGTCTTAACTTGTGGTCTCATCTATGGGATGTTTTTCTTAAAATTAATTATAACTTGAACGGTGGTAGTTCAAGTAGTATTTGGAAAAGATATAAGTATATTGAAGTACCTTATAACTTCATCTTTTAAACTTATATCTAGTTAATAATTGTCTTATGAATGACAAAGATTTTCAGAAAAACGTTGAGACAAGGTTAGATATATTAGATCACCTTGCAACGATATTTTTATACAGTTATACACTGGAACTTTGTGTATATTATGCATGGAAGAGGACTTCCAATATTTTGAAAAGTATATATGTATATATACTGAATATTTAGCGACTTCATCGCATTAAGATATCAACTTGGTTCATTTCTTTTGACCAAGACTTTCATGAGTACTATGAGAAGGCTCATATATTGTAAATCATTATACATATTATTTTGGTGGGCTTGCTGCTCACCCTTGCTTTATTTCTTCATCACACAACAACAGTTAGGAAAGATGGCCAGACTCCAGCAGACCCAGCGCAAGCGCGTGGGAAGCGTCCCGCGTCTTCCCGATGATGTTGTAGCTGCTATAGCTGCAGAGGTAGATCCATTGTAGATCAGACCATCTACTTTTGAGAATCAAATTATGTATAATTATAACTTGTGGCAGATAATGGCAATTAACTGTAAATTTATCAAGTAATCATTTTGGGTTGTAATAACTGTTAAATGGTGGATTCAAAAACTTGTATTTATTTTAATTTCATCTCTGAGACTATAACGGGTTGTGGTGTGTGTTAGTATGGGTCACAGCATGAGGTTATTTATTATTAATTAAGTGAAGTGATATTGTGGAAAGAAAGACCGTGACAACCCGGATCCCCGACCCCGGATCTGGGGGTGTTACAATGACAATGGCATTATTACGAGGGACAAGGCTAAACTGGATGCTAGGTTATTATCAGGAAGCAGTATCTGACAGAAAGCACCAGTGACGAGACTTGAGGATATTACGACATATCAAGCACCTGATGCACATTACACTTGGAATTGGACTCTAGTAGATGTGTACAAGTGCACTCCTGGTTGGTGAGTCAGAGGAAGTCAATGCACAACCGTTCATGCACTTTACAGTTCCAGATCTATTGGACTATGCATATCTCTTCTTCACAAGCTCATTTAAGGTTGGTATGAACTAGTATACTACTCAAACAATCGTCAAGGACATGGTATGGAACTCTAACTGAAGTTATAGTTTAATATGAACTAGTAGAGTCGTCATATTAATAACTCTCTTATCATTAGGCACAAACATATTGTTTTATATGTGCAGTGATATAATGAAAATGTTATATGTTGGTCTACTAACAAAGACTTGTGTAAGATTATTTGTTAAGTTATTACATAGTAGGTTTGGAGGAGCATGTTGGAAAGGTTACAATTCTTTTTTGAATTACTTCAAGCAAGCCATTAGGATAATTGTTTTAGGAGCTCAAGCAAGCCAAAAGAACAATTCTTTTAGGAGCACAAGTAAACCAAAAGGATGATGGCAATACAAGTAAGTTAAGGATCTTTTGAAGATGCAAAATTTGGAAGATTCTGAACATGCCAAGACTACTTACCAACAGAAACTACTAAAGTTTGATCAGTGCAACTCAGGTATAATGACAAGCTATAGAGATATGACGAGCTCACTCTTTTATTGAAATGTTAATAGACAATATGTAATGTTCTCAAGATTCCAAAGAGCAAGGTTCCAAGTGGATCGTAGAGAATCCAATCTTATAGCTATTAAAAAGATTATTAAATATCTTAAGGGACTATCAACTCTTGGAGTAAAGTACCCTAAAGATATTATGCTTAACATGTTTGGCTATATAGATATAGATTACGTAGGTTGTAAGAAAGACAGGAGAAGCATCTCTGAAGCTGTCCACTTAAGTGATAGGAGAAGCATCTCGAGAAGTTGTCAACTTCATGGAAGTAGATTAATTTCTTGTTATGATGAGAAACAACTTTAAATCCAATAACTCGGTGGAACACTCTATGACAAGGCACCTTCACACCTGGTATCATTTATTTCGAGAGCATGTCTTTTAGTCAAAGAGTCACTTGCATAAACACTTATTAAATCACTTGTTAAAGTTAATTTTTCAATATTGGTTTGTAAGTATGGGATACCATTCATTGCATATTAGCTGGAAATCTCATCTGCAAGGAAATCTTCATATAAGCTCACAAGTATTAAATCTTCAATATTTAAAGGACTTGTGAATTTATCAGTAATCCAGCATCTCGTACTTAGTGCTACTATCTTGATTATCATGATTACAATGTCAGATACATTTGTGGTAGTTAAGTATTATAGCATTAAGTTTGAATACTATTTTAATTGATTTAAATGACTGTAGACAATTCCAATCCATATCAGTCTCATAATTTGAATTGTATTAAAATAATATGCAGCATAGTTATTTGTATCTTGTATGAATAATTATGATACTTTTAGTATTAGTGATATTATTTAGAATTTTTGTTCTAAGTAATCAATGCTTATTTCTAAAATCACTAATATTGAAAGTTGAAGTACTTTTTAAGTCATGTGTATAAAACTCTCAATATTTTATATGCTTAGAAAGTATTTCTAAAATTACTAATTATCTGAGTGATTACCATATAGATAAGTCATATATCCTATTGGTGATTATTCAAGGATAATTATAAAGATATTTAAGTGCTAATATCTACCTCATAGATATTTAGTATTTGTTTATTTAATATTTATTTTAGGTAGTTTGGATTATGGAAATTGAAGCAATTCAATGATTTTATTTGCTCCATATTTCCAATTAACTTAAAATAAATAAGCAGCATGATTGATTATAACTAAATTTGTCAACAATTGATATCTAGTATATTGATTGTAACTTATGTGTTATAAGTTAATTATGAGATCTTGGTTTTAGTGAATTTAGCAATGCTTATATCTCAAGAATTCACTGAAATCAGATTATGATTGTAGCATGATTAGCTGTATGTAATTTTTTGACTTATATCAGTTAATGATTTTTAGTTAAGAGTTTAAACATGAACTAATTGTGAAGTATTAGTATTTGTGACATTACTTAGAACTCCTCTAAGTAATCAATTCTTATCTTCAGTCACTTATACTAATATAAAAAGTGTAAAAATCTTTTTTATAGTACAACTATTCTTATAATGTTTGATGCTTTATTATAAATAACCATATGTTGTCCACTTAGAATAATTTTTATACTTACTTGCAAATTCCTAAACACTTTGATAATAGATGCAATACTCAATGGATCAAAGTATATGGGACTTAGAATATTTGCAAACAAGTCAATGTTGGTTAATATTGCTTTATTTATCGAACCAATATTGTTTGAGATATTACAGTTGTTAGGAGTTAACAATTGTATGATATATGAAATTGAGTGATGATGTCTTTTTGATAGATAATTGGTATTTAATTCATTGATATCTTATTTTAATATTTAAAATAGGATGCAACATAATTATTGGTATCTAAAATACTTGACAAGTATCAGTCAATGATATACTGTTAATATTTTATTGCAGATAGTTGTGAGATTTTAAGTTCTAGTGAATTTATATGATTTACTATATATGAAAGATTTACTCTAATTTGAAATCAGCAGCATAGTCATTCTTATTAAGATTATTTATCAATACACAGTGTTGTTGATTATAATTTTATAAAGATAGATTATGGAGCTTTTGATATGAATGAGAATTGCTTAAACTTTACCCTAAGTGATCAATGCTTTTACAAAAACTCATTCATGTTGAAAGACAAAATCTTTCTTTCTCTTCTTAATACTACTAGGTCATCAGTCTATGTCTTTTCGAATCATATGTTTTTAGGCATAAAAACAGACTTGTGCACTCGAACAGTTTTAAGAGAAAAATCAAACTTCGTTCTACATTGGTGATTGTTTATTTCATTAAAATCTTTTGAAATCACTATTGTACATCATTTCACTCAAAAGATTAAATGCATAATTTTCATTAATTATAGATCATAAGTGCATTTCATCTCTATATTGCCATATGTTCATTGATACAGGTTCAGCCTCCAATGGCATTCTTTCATTTGATAGTCATGAGGTTGAAAACCCACAACTTTTATCCCAGACTGTAAAGACAAACACAGAAACAGAACCAACAAACACTCTCTTACCCCTAAAATGAAGTATGAATGAGCATGAGGGAGAAAGTGCCTTAGTGCACCACATAAGGAAGGTTCTGAAGTCAACCCAACAGCTCTGTCTCCTACAAAGTTGAAATATATCAAAACTGAGACAACTGCTAGCTCCCATACATCTTCTCAAAAAGATGTAATGGCTGAAAAGGCACAAAACAGTTACTAGATTCATCCTCTCAACATGGTGCGTCTATTGAAATTCTCCTGTCGGCCAGGGTATCCGATGTAGTGTCACCACCTCAAACATAAGCAATTCTTGATACACAAGGAAAGGTTACATACACAAAGGATGAGTTAACGAAAACAAGAGTTTCAACCATTTTACGGTCATATTTGATTGTTCAAGGTTTTTTAATAGACCAATTACCTTTATAGGTGTTAGGAGAGGATACTGATCCAATAGCTATATGTCAGTGGTCAGTGTCTACCTCCCCAGGACTAATACACCTGGATGCATCTGCGGATAGTGGATCTGGCATAGGTGTAAATTGGCAACTTGTTGACAATGATTCAGATATTACCTGATGAGTCACAAGGAAATGTCTTCACAAATATTAGAAGGGAACTTTGATCTTTATGCTAAATTCTTTGGATCATTGTTTACCTTCCCCAGAGTTCAAATCTGGAACCCTAAAAGGGAAACTAGCAACTTGTAGATTATGACTCAGATTCATCTGACGAGTCTAATAAGGATGGGGATTTGCAAACTCCCATTGCACCACCGGTGACCTCCTTATGGATGGCTAAGGTGATTTTCATTGCAGGTACAGCTGGATTTTGAAGCTATGAGAGGAGTGATACACTTGTGAGAATGAGTGTAAACACGAGTAGAGAGAAGAGTGAAACACTTATGAGGTACATGAAACAGAATCACACACTCACAGTGAGGAAGAAAGAGAAACACCATATCCCATTCCCTATCCCTTAACATGGTTCTTGATACTCCGGGTCTTAAATCTGTTTATAATTGGAACCTAACTCTTAGGGATCTAACATTAACAGATTGGATTAGAACACTTCGGGACCTAAAAAGTTGGGAGCTAACAATTGGTGATCTCACAGTTGGGAGGTATAAGGAGTTGGGAATATTGGTTAACAGGCTGATCAACAGTGAAGCCATTTTGCAAAATTTCAAGGGACATGGTTGATCAGACTCTGACTTGTTATTTCTTTTCCAACTAAGTAACATATGAGAACTCCTTCAGATAACAGCATAAATTCCTTCTCTAAGGGGGAGATAAAAGCTTATATAATAGTTTGGAGGATTCCTCAACTAAGGGGGAGAAATAGCAGGGAGGAAGAAAAAGGTAAAGTACATGTACACTACACCACACCATTGTTGTTTGTAACTACGGATCCTATTGTACGGGAAAGGTGGTAAACACAAGGTGATTTCCTAGTGATCAGAAGAAGTGGTTTGGTTCATCACTATTCTTCATAAGGGGAGAAGCTGTTTTCCAAAAGGGGAGTACCATTAGTTCTTATCTGCGGATCCTATTGTACGGGAGAGGTGGTAGACGAAGGTGATCTCCTTTAAGTAGTTGATTCTCATAGGGGAAGAAGCAAGAGAGATATGCGCTTCTCAACAGGAAATGTGGTTGTACAAAAGAAGTTGCTGATGATTACTTCAAGACTGAGAAGTACAATCTGGAAGAGATTTGAAGAACCAAGGAAATGAAGATGAAACTACTTGAAGATCAGTTCAGTGCTAGAGGAACAAGCATCTTTCATTTCAGTTACTCAAAAAATCTGGAAATTCAGTATCTGATCCAGGAAACCAGTAGCGTTATTTACAAGTCCTGGTACATTACTTTTTCTAGTTGTTAGTTGAGTTATCCTCTCTATTTAATTTGTTTGTTAAGTTTAACAATCAAATAGGGGGAGATTGTTGATGAGACTGCGTAGCAGTATGAACAGTTACGTGATAACTCAACATGATAACAACACTAGAACAGGACAGCTTAATAATACTACGTCTACACAAGAAATCAGGAAGAATGAAGACAAGACAAATACAAAGAATCAGGAGATTAGAAGAAGGCCTGAAGTTTTTCTACAGGTCATTGAAAGAAGTTCATTAATATGATCATGCCTCAGTGAAGAACAAAGGTTAAAGACTTTTAGGGTTTCAGAAATGTTGAAGATTCAGTATACAAGTGCTATCGGAAGATTTCAGTGTATTGGCATTGGTTGAAGATAGACAGTGTTCGAAGCATAGGAATCTGAATAATTGAAGACAGGGTATAGACAGAGGTTAATGAAGACGTTGTCTAAAGTACCAGAAAGGATTCCAGTGAAAGTACAGTTGTTTATTGACAATCAGTGTTCGAAGCGATAAAGTTGAGGCAAGCTTAACAATGTAATCAAGGCCATAATACGAAGACCTGAATCAGGGTTAGTCGTCTGTGAACCAGACCAGTAGCACTAGGCGTCAACAGCTCGTGAAAGGAATCCGGGTATTATTTATAGAAGAATTGTTAAGTTGAGGAACGTACTTGGATTAAACACTTATCTGTTAAAGTACGAGAAGAGGTGTGCGGGGTATACAGCTAAACAACTCAGGGGATTGGCGAAGCTCAAAGTTTAATTGTTAAATTAAATAAATTATTTAATGGACTTTATTATAATTTATTTAATAAACTTAAAGTGATTTATTTTATAAACTTTAAATAAGTTTATTTTATAAATCTAAATTAGTTTATTTATATAAGTTATATTTAAGTTTATTTTATAAATCAATTTAGTTACAATTTAAACTTAAAAAGAAATAGAAAAAGAAAAAAAAAGAAAAAGAAAATTCAAAAAGAAAAATAAAAAGAAAAGAAAAACAAAAAGAAAAGAAAAACAAAAGAAAAGAAAAGAAAAACAAAAAGGAAAAATGAAAAACAAAAAAAAGGAATAAAATAAAAAGGAGATCAGGCTAGTGGTTGTTTGGTTGTAAAAGAAACCAGCAATGGATTTTGATTTAGTACAAGTATTGTACTTGTAACAAGGTGTCGCCAAAGAGAGAACTCATTCCCCCCTTGTCTCCATACAAAATAAACAAGCAAGTGACCCCCTTGTCGCCACAGAGCATCACAGGAGAGTCGCCACACAGAACCTGTCACCACAGAGCACTCCTCTCTCCTCGGCCACACATTTTATTGGATAAAGTCTACACTTTGCAGCAGAAGAAAGTAGCCATTCATTTTGGATCAATTTTCTGTTCATCTTCTCTCCCAAAAGAAAAGTGAAAATGGCAGCATTGATTTACAGAGAAGCTCAAGCTTTTTGTATATCCGTTTAACTTCTCATCAGAGTAACGTTATAATTCCTGATTTAATTCTTGTATATTCATAGGGGCATTATAATCGTTACCCGCTAATTAAATCATAGTATAAACAAAAGCTAGATTATTGTATAAGATTTGATTTGTAAATCTTTGTAGAAGCTAGGAACTTTGTTGTTCTTAGATTGTAGCCGGTTAAATTATTTACCGGAGTGTAGCAACACCCCTCGAGGATTTATATATGAATATATATATCCCCGAATATCTTGTGTTCCTTGTTTTTATCGTCCTAAACACTATTCAACTCAAGAACACGAAGCCATTAACCGAGCACTAAATATTTTATCCGCTAAAGATTTAAAAGAGTTTTTAATTTAGTGATTATCGTATTCAACCCCCCCTTCTACGATAATTCGGGACCTAACAGTAGACATAGATGCAGGCATAGCAGACTTGCAATTAAGATTCAGTATACAAGTGCTATCGGAAGATTTCAGTGTATTGGCATTGGTTGAAGATAGACAGTGTTCGAAGCATAGGAATCTAAATAATTGAAGACAGAGTATAGACAGAGGTTAATGAAGACGTTGTCTAAAGTACCAGAAAGGATTCCAGTGAAAGTACAGTTATTTATTGACAATCAGTGTTCGAAGCGATAAAGTTGAGGCAAGCTTAACAATGTAATCAAGGCCATAATACGAAGACCTGAATCAGGGTTAGTCGTCTGTGAACCAGACCAGTAGCACTAGGCGTCACCAGCTCGTGAAAGGAATCCGGGTATTATTTATAGAAGAATTGTTAAGTTGAGGAACGTACTTGGATTGAACACTTATCTGTTAAAGTACGAGAAGAGGTGTGCGGGGTATACAGCTAAACAGCTCAGGGGATTGGCGAAGCTCAAAGTTTAATTGTTAAATTAAATAAATTATTTAATGGACTTTATTATAATTTATTTAATAAACTTAAAGTGATTTATTTTATAAACTTTAAATAAGTTTATTTTATAAATCTAAATTAGTTTATTTATATAAGTTATATTTAAGTTTATTTTATAAATTAATTTAGTTACAATTTAAACTTAAAAAGAAATAGAAAAAGAAAATTCAAAAAGAAAAAGAAAATTCAAAAAGAAAAATAAAAAGAAAAGAAAAACAAAAAGAAAAGAAAAACAAAAGAAAAGAAAAACAAAAAGGAAAAATGAAAAACAAAAAAAAAAGAAATAAAATAAAAAGGAGATCAGGCAAGTGGTTGTTTGGTTGCAAAAGAAACCAGCAATGGATTTTGATTTAGTACAAGTATTGTACTTGTAACAAGGTGTCGCCAAAGAGAGAACTCATTCCCCCCTTGTCTCCATACAAAATAAACAAGCA
Organism: Apium graveolens; assembly: GCF_009905375.1. NCBI lineage: Eukaryota > Viridiplantae > Streptophyta > Magnoliopsida > Apiales > Apiaceae > Apium > Apium graveolens. The sequence goes on from NC_133649.1 coordinate 121,138,065, forward strand.
AGTGACCCCCTTGTCGCCACAGAGCATCACAGGAGAGTCGCCACACATAACCTGTCACCACAGAGCACTCCTCTCTCCTCAGCCACACATTTTATTGGATAAAGTCTACACTTTGCAGCAGAAGAAAGTAGCCATTCATTTTGGATCAATTTTCTGTTCATCTTCTCTCCCAAAAGAAAAGTGAAAATGGCAGCATTGATTTACAGAGAAGCTCAAGCTTTTTGTATATCCGTTTAACTTCTCATCAGAGTAACGTTATAATTCCCGATTTAATTCTTCTAAATTCATAGGGGCATTATAATCGTTACCCGCTAATTAAATCCTAGTATAAACAAAAGCTAGATTATTGTATAGGATTTGATTTGTAAATCTTTGTAGAAGCTAGGAACTTTGTTGTTCTTAGATTGTAGCCGGTTAAATTATTTACCGGAGTGTAGCAACACCCCTCGAGGATTTATATACGAATATATATATCCCCGAATATCTTGTGTTCCTTGTTTTTATCGTCCTAAACACTTTTCAACTCAAGAACACGAAGCCATTAACCGAGCACTAAATATTTTATCCGCTAAATATTTAAAAGAGTTTTTAATTTAGTGATTATCGTATTCAACCCCCCTCCTCTTCTACGATAATTCGGGACCTAACAGTAGACATAGATGCAGGCATAATAGACTTGCAATTAACAGACAGATGATTAACACTACCACACATAACACAGATTTTTGTAGTTGCAATAATATCAGGTGTGTAGTTGTTATGTTTGTTAGTTCCTACTTTTCAATTTCTATTATTTTTCCTTTTTGATTCTGCCTTAACCTCAATTTTCTCCAATCTATCTTTTAGTTACCTCATTGATAGATGTTCCACATTGACTCTTTTTTTCTCCTTGATCTGACTTATTTCTCCTGTAACAAAGTTCTTGGAAACTGATCCATATTTTCATTTAACTTAGCTAGCTTGACTTTGCTAACTGGCTTTCTTTCACTCGACGGATGTGGTTCTTTGTCATTCGACGGATGAATCTTTTTGTCATTCGACGGATAATCTTCATTATCCGTTGAATCCATATCCGTTGAAAGCCCTTCTACTAAACTAGGATCATATTCTCTTTACTCTTTTTCCAGGATTCCTCACAGAAAGACTCTATACCTTGAACTTTGATAATTTGAGTATGGACATCTCTAGATGATTTCCAAGCCTTAATTACCTCATATTCTCGTTCAAGTTATTTTCTTAAAATCTCCTCTTTCTTTCAGGATTCAGTTAGTTCTTCCTTAGCAATTCTACACTCTATTTTCAGTTACTCAAACTGAATAAATTGAGTTTCTAACACAGCATTTCTCTCACTTAAAAACAGATTGTTATCGTTAAATCTTGTGTTTTCTTTAATGAGTGACTTAAGTGTAACATGAAAGTTATACAACTCTGTGGACATGTCATTTATAGCATCATTACACTCAGCTTTAGAAAGATGTGCTAGATTAGTGGTGATTACCTGATTGCTTGAAAAACTGACTTCTACTTCATCTGATTTGGCCATCAGGGCTAGGTTGACATAGCTTGGTTCCTCATCTTCATCTTTCCCATCTGGTGCCCAGTCATTTTTTTGAGTTAAGAAAGCTCTCTCTTTTTGTTTGAGCAATTCAAAGTATTTCTTTTTATAGTCAACTTGCTCAAATTTCTTCTTCTCAGGATTAGGCTTTCTGCACTCATTTACAAAATGATCACTCAAGCCACATTTGAAACACTTGAATTTGGATTTACCCACCATGTTTCTATTTGGCTTGTCTGCTCCAAAATTCTTTTTGAATTTGAGCTTGGCAAACCTTCTTGACATGAAAGCCAGATGTTCATCTATATCCTCCATTTCATCTTGACTAAGATGGTCTTCATGTTCAGCTACTAGCCCATTTCCTTTGTCTTCACAAACCCTGGAGTTTGGTGTAGATTCCACAGCTTCAACCTTCATCTCTTTCACTCTCTCTTGTTTAGTTACAAAAGCTATAGATCCTCCTTTCTTTCTTCCTTTATCTATTTGCTCATCTTGTTCCATTTCAAGATCCTACGTCTTTAGAATTTCATACAGTCTCTCCGAAGTAAATTCCTTGTAATCTTGAGAATTTCTGAGAGAGACTGTCATAGGCTTCCACTATTTTGGTAGAGATCTAAGGAATTTCAAGTTTGAATCTTTTGTTTGATAGACTCTTCCATGCAGTTTTAGTGCATTTAGTAGTTTTTGAAATCTACAAAAATGTCACTTAGAGATTCACTGTCTTCACAATGAAAGTGCTCATACTGCTGAATTAGAAGTTGCATTTTGTTTTCCCTCACTTGCTCAGTTCCATCATATATGAGTTGAATTGTATCCCAAATATCTTTAGAAGTCTTTTCGTTGATGACATTGTCAAACATATCTCCATCAAGACTATTGAACAGAATGTTCATGGCCTTCTTGTCTTTGTGTACTTGCTCAATATCTTCAGCTGTCCATTCTGCTTGTGGTTTGGAACAGTTTGCTCATCACATACAGCTCCTTCAGTATCTGTAGCAGCTTTTCTAGGGACATGAGGGCTTTTCTCAATGCAATCCCTATAACTATCATCTTGAGAGAGAAGATGCAGGTGCATTTTCACCTTCCAATGGTGATAGTTGTCTTTATCCAAGAATGGAATTTTTACTCCAACATCCTTCCTGCTCATCTTGTTGATTGCTTAGATCTTTAAACTCTTAGTGTGTCAAGATCTTGCTCTGATACCAATTGTTATTCCCAAACAATCTAACAAAGAATTACAGAAGGGGGTTGAATGTATTTCTGGTTCTTTTTCGATTTCAAGAACTACACTATCTCAAATATATAATAGTGTTTGATTAAGCAAAAGTGCGGAATGAAAATATTGATCTAATTAAACAAAGTAATTAAATACAAGTATTTAAAAACTTTCTGGTGGATTGAACTTTTCCACCAGAGATATATATAAGATTGAGAATTATGTGTTGCAAGGTTTGCACACAGCTGCTTACAAGTAGAATTACAAGGAACATAGAAATTCTTCACATATACAGCTTTCTCTATTTCTCGTGTTGATTGCTTAATTTACTACTATCTACTTGTTAGGTCACACAACACTGTAGAAGGGGGTTGAATACAGTGTTTAATACAATCAAATCAATTTCGAACACAAGTAACAGTAAACATATATATTCAATATAATAAACTCTGTTATAATGGAACTGTTCTCTCTCAGTGATGAAAAAATATCACTAAGAGCTGCTAGGTTATAATGTATGATCTTCTCGATAATGATAACACATATAGTGTAAACCTATGTCTATGTTTATATAGTACACAGTTACAAGATAACTTCTAATTGATATGAAATATAATTCTGTCTCTTAAAATATATCAGTCAGATATCTTATACAAGTCTTCTTATCTTCTAACTCTTTCCATGCATATCTTCTTTTGTTTTAGTCTCGATCTTCTATCCTATAAATCAGCTTCCTTCCTTAACTGTAAGTCCTCCCGCACTTAAGTTCGGACATAACCTTAAGTTCTGATATGACCTTAAGTTCTGACTTCCAGTAAGTACTGATTTCAATAAGTACTGATATTTCATGTTTGTTAAGATCTGAAAACTAAACATGAAACATATTAGACATGACATCTCAAATATATCTAACAATCTCCCCCAACTTGTAAATTATGTAAAAATATACAAGTTAATAGATTTGATGATGTCAAAAACATTTAAGTTCAAATGCAATGAGAGTTTAATAAGACTATTAACTACAACTTACAGAACATGCAGCTTTACCATCATCACTGGATCAATATGAATCCATAATGATTCTTAACAAAATCTTTTACCATCATATCTTCAGCTTTTCTCAGAACTTCAACTAACTGTGGTTTGTCCTGCATTAGTTCTTCATCTTTATTTTCACCAATTTGATAAATGCCTATTCTTAGAGCTTGAATTGATGTTCTTTCAAGTCCATCACCAAGTCTAATAACTCCAGGATGTGAAGAGTCTTCATTATAACATAAGCAACTTCCTTTCAGAATAACTTCCACCTTAGCAGAGTTCTTCAGCATAGGAATTTCTCTTCCATCATCTTCAGTAATCATTGGAATGTACAGAGAAGCCTTTGTACCGGAGATTCTGAGAAGATCTCTTATAGCCTTCAAAATGTATTCTGACCATCTTCTTGTAATATCAGATTTTACTTCCAGAAGATAGTGAATATGTTGAAGCTCTCTGACAGACTTCTTTAGCACATCAGTATCAGCTAGTCTGTAAGTTCTTCCATCATTGAGAAATAAGATCAATTTCTCTTTTAGATCATCTTTATCATGAGAATCTATCACAATTTGAGCAGACAGCACTTTGTCAAGGTGCTTTTGTTTGATTTGTTCATATGGTTTGCCTATCAACATGAAAGGATCTTTTAGAGTAACTTCTACTCCTGTTTGTATCTTTTCTTCATCAGAACCTAATCCAGCTCTATCTCTAGGTTGCTTGGCTCTCAACCCAAATGTTGCAAGTTGATTAATTATAAGATTAGATTTTGGTTCAACTGGAGTAGCTTTCTTCCATAACAGCTTCTTATTAGCAATTGTCATCTTTTTCAAATCAACTTGATCATTGTCAGTGGTTGATGTCTTGATAGCTTGATCAGAATTTGTTGTTTTTTCTGTAGCTTGTTGTTCTTCATTCTGAACAACTTGAGCAGTGTCAGGGGTTGTTTTAGATTCTTCAATTAACTTTCTTCTTTTTAGATTTTGAACAGTTTCATCTTCTATCAAATCATCATCATGCATTGTAGCTTGATAGACAGGAACAGAAGAACTCATCTTTTTCTGAATCTTTAAAGGTTCACCAACCTTTTCTTTTCCTTTGACTTAGGATCAATCTCAGTTTGTGATCTAGTCTTGGACTTTGAAGCCTCAGAATTTGACTTTTCCTTGATCACAATGCCTTTTTCTTTAGGCCTTGGAGGTTTCTTTACATCAGAAGCTTAAGACTTTAGATTTATCTTCTCAGCTGCAAATCTAGCTTCTTCCTCCTTGATAGTTTCCGAATCCATTCCTAGATTTTGTTTCAGAAATAATCTTCTAGCTATCTCCTCATCAAGTGTCTAGATTTTAGGATATTTGTAAAAAATAGTAGTCTACTTCCCCTTTAGCTTCAGAGTTTGTAAAAACTTCTGTGAGTCTTTAGATCCTGACTAAATCAGGATATCAAAACTTGACATCAGACTCTTAACATTCACAGCATCAGAACTTGACTTGTTCTGTGTAGAAGATTTTCTAACATCAGAAATTACTTTCTGTGAAGATTTTCCTTGAACTTTTCCTTGACCTCTGCTTTTATCAGAGTTTCCCTGGTCATCACCTTTGTTATCCTTCTTCAGTATTTGAGTAGGTGAGCATTTGGACTTTACTACCTTCTCCCCCTTTTTGGCATCATCAGGAATTAAGAGAGAGAGAGAGAGAGAGAGAGAGAGAGAGAGAGAGAAAGTTCAGTATTTGATCCAGAAAACCAGTAGCGTTATTTACAAGTCCTGGTACATTACTTTTTCTAGTTGTTAGTTGAGTTATCCTCTCTATTTAATTTGTTTGTTAAGTTTAACAATCAAATAGGGGGATATTGTTGATGAGACTGCGTAGCAGTATAAACAGTTACGTGATAACTCAACATGATAACAACACTAGAACATGACAGCTTAATAATACTACGTCTACACAAGAAATCGGGAAGAATGAAGACAAGACAAATACAAAGAATCAGAAGATTAGAAGAAGGCCTGAAGTTTTTCTACAGGTCATTGAAAGAAGTTCATTAATATGATCATGCCTCAGTGAAGAACAAAGGTTAAAGACTTTTAGGGTTTCAGAAATGTTGAAGATTCAGTATACAAATGCTATCGGAAGATTTCAGTGTATTGGCATTGGTTGAAGATAGACAGTGTTCGAAGCATAGGAATCTAAATAATTGAAGACAGAGTATAGACAGAGGTTAATGAAGACGTTGTCTAAAGTACCAGAAAGGATTCCAGTGAAAGTACAGTTATTTATTGACAATCAGTGTTCGAAGCGATAAAGTTGAGGCAAGCTTAACAATGTAATCAAGGCCATAATACGAAGACCTGAATCAGGGTTAGTCGTCTGTGAACCAGACCAGTAGCACTAGGCGTCACCAGCTCGTGAAAGGAATCCGGGTATTATTTATAGAAGAATTGTTAAGTTGAGGAACGTACTTGGATTGAACACTTATCTGTTAAAGTACGAGAAGAGGTGTGCGGGGTATACAGCTAAACAGCTCAGGGGATTGGCGAAGCTCAAAGTTTAATTGTTAAATTAAATAAATTATTTAATGGACTTTATTATAATTTATTTAATAAACTTAAAGTGATTTATTTTATAAACTTTAAATAAGTTTATTTTATAAATCTAAATTAGTTTATTTATATAAGTTATATTTAAGTTTATTTTATAAATTAATTTAGTTACAATTTAAACTTAAAAAGAAATAGAAAAAGAAAATTCAAAAAGAAAAAGAAAATTCAAAAAGAAAAATAAAAAGAAAAGAAAAACAAAAAGAAAAGAAAAACAAAAGAAAAGAAAAAGAAAAAGGAAAAATGAAAAACAAAAAAAAAGAAATAAAATAAAAAGGAGATCAGGCAAGTGGTTGTTTGGTTGCAAAAGAAACCAGCAATGGATTTTGATTTAGTACAAGTATTGTACTTGTAACAAGGTGTCGCCAAAGAGAGAACTCATTCCCCCCTTGTCTCCATACAAAATAAACAAGCAAGTGACCCCCTTGTCGCCACAGAGCATCACAGGAGAGTCGCCACACATAACCTGTCACCACAGAGCACTCCTCTCTCCTCAGCCACACATTTTATTGGATAAAGTCTACACTTTGCAGCAGAAGAAAGTAGCCATTCATTTTGGATCAATTTTCTGTTCATCTTCTCTCCCAAAAGAAAAGTGAAAATGGCAGCATTGATTTACAGAGAAGCTCAAGCTTTTTGTATATCCGTTTAACTTCTCATCAGAGTAACGTTATAATTCCCGATTTAATTCTTCTAAATTCATAGGGGCATTATAATCGTTACCCGCTAATTAAATCCTAGTATAAACAAAAGCTAGATTATTGTATAGGATTTGATTTGTAAATCTTTGTAGAAGCTAGGAACTTTGTTGTTCTTAGATTGTAGCCGGTTAAATTATTTACCGGAGTGTAGCAACACCCCTCGAGGATTTATATACGAATATATATATCCCCGAATATCTTGTGTTCCTTGTTTTTATCGTCCTAAACACTTTTCAACTCAAGAACACGAAGCCATTAACCGAGCACTAAATATTTTATCCGCTAAATATTTAAAAGAGTTTTTAATTTAGTGATTATCGTATTCAACCCCCCTCCTCTTCTACGATAATTCGGGACCTAACAGTAGACATAGATGCAGGCATAATAGACTTGCAATTAACAGACAGATGATTAACACTACCACACATAACACAGATTTTTGTAGTTGCAATAATATCAGGTGTGTAGTTGTTATGTTTGTTAGTTCCTACTTTTCAATTTCTATTATTTTTCCTTTTTGATTCTGCCTTAACCTCAATTTTCTCCAATCTATCTTTTAGTTACCTCATTGATAGATGTTCCACATTGACTCTTTTTTTCTCCTTGATCTGACTTATTTCTCCTGTAACAAAGTTCTTGGAAACTGATCCATATTTTCATTTAACTTAGCTAGCTTGACTTTGCTAACTGGCTTTCTTTCACTCGACGGATGTGGTTCTTTGTCATTCGACGGATGAATCTTTTTGTCATTCGACGGATAATCTTCATTATCCGTTGAATCCATATCCGTTGAAAGCCCTTCTACTAAACTAGGATCATATTCTCTTTACTCTTTTTCCAGGATTCCTCACAGAAAGACTCTATACCTTGAACTTTGATAATTTGAGTATGGACATCTCTAGATGATTTCCAAGCCTTAATTACCTCATATTCTCGTTCAAGTTATTTTCTTAAAATCTCCTCTTTCTTTCAGGATTCAGTTAGTTCTTCCTTAGCAATTCTACACTCTATTTTCAGTTACTCAAACTGAATAAATTGAGTTTCTAACACAGCATTTCTCTCACTTAAAAACAGATTGTTATCGTTAAATCTTGTGTTTTCTTTAATGAGTGACTTAAGTGTAACATGAAAGTTATACAACTCTGTGGACATGTCATTTATAGCATCATTACACTCAGCTTTAGAAAGATGTGCTAGATTAGTGGTGATTACCTGATTGCTTGAAAAACTGACTTCTACTTCATCTGATTTGGCCATCAGGGCTAGGTTGACATAGCTTGGTTCCTCATCTTCATCTTTCCCATCTGGTGCCCAGTCATTTTTTTGAGTTAAGAAAGCTCTCTCTTTTTGTTTGAGCAATTCAAAGTATTTCTTTTTATAGTCAACTTGCTCAAATTTCTTCTTCTCAGGATTAGGCTTTCTGCACTCATTTACAAAATGATCACTCAAGCCACATTTGAAACACTTGAATTTGGATTTACCCACCATGTTTCTATTTGGCTTGTCTGCTCCAAAATTCTTTTTGAATTTGAGCTTGGCAAACCTTCTTGACATGAAAGCCAGATGTTCATCTATATCCTCCATTTCATCTTGACTAAGATGGTCTTCATGTTCAGCTACTAGCCCATTTCCTTTGTCTTCACAAACCCTGGAGTTTGGTGTAGATTCCACAGCTTCAACCTTCATCTCTTTCACTCTCTCTTGTTTAGTTACAAAAGCTATAGATCCTCCTTTCTTTCTTCCTTTATCTATTTGCTCATCTTGTTCCATTTCAAGATCCTACGTCTTTAGAATTTCATACAGTCTCTCCGAAGTAAATTCCTTGTAATCTTGAGAATTTCTGAGAGAGACTGTCATAGGCTTCCACTATTTTGGTAGAGATCTAAGGAATTTCAAGTTTGAATCTTTTGTTTGATAGACTCTTCCATGCAGTTTTAGTGCATTTAGTAGTTTTTGAAATCTACAAAAATGTCACTTAGAGATTCACTGTCTTCACAATGAAAGTGCTCATACTGCTGAATTAGAAGTTGCATTTTGTTTTCCCTCACTTGCTCAGTTCCATCATATATGAGTTGAATTGTATCCCAAATATCTTTAGAAGTCTTTTCGTTGATGACATTGTCAAACATATCTCCATCAAGACTATTGAACAGAATGTTCATGGCCTTCTTGTCTTTGTGTACTTGCTCAATATCTTCAGCTGTCCATTCTGCTTGTGGTTTGGAACAGTTTGCTCATCACATACAGCTCCTTCAGTATCTGTAGCAGCTTTTCTAGGGACATGAGGGCTTTTCTCAATGCAATCCCTATAACTATCATCTTGAGAGAGAAGATGCAGGTGCATTTTCACCTTCCAATGGTGATAGTTGTCTTTATCCAAGAATGGAATTTTTACTCCAACATCCTTCCTGCTCATCTTGTTGATTGCTTAGATCTTTAAACTCTTAGTGTGTCAAGATCTTGCTCTGATACCAATTGTTATTCCCAAACAATCTAACAAAGAATTACAGAAGGGGGTTGAATGTATTTCTGGTTCTTTTTCGATTTCAAGAACTACACTATCTCAAATATATAATAGTGTTTGATTAAGCAAAAGTGCGGAATGAAAATATTGATCTAATTAAACAAAGTAATTAAATACAAGTATTTAAAAACTTTCTGGTGGATTGAACTTTTCCACCAGAGATATATATAAGATTGAGAATTATGTGTTGCAAGGTTTGCACACAGCTGCTTACAAGTAGAATTACAAGGAACATAGAAATTCTTCACATATACAGCTTTCTCTATTTCTCGTGTTGATTGCTTAATTTACTACTATCTACTTGTTAGGTCACACAACACTGTAGAAGGGGGTTGAATACAGTGTTTAATACAATCAAATCAATTTCGAACACAAGTAACAGTAAACATATATATTCAATATAATAAACTCTGTTATAATGGAACTGTTCTCTCTCAGTGATGAAAAAATATCACTAAGAGCTGCTAGGTTATAATGTATGATCTTCTCGATAATGATAACACATATAGTGTAAACCTATGTCTCTGTTTATATAGTACACAGTTACAAGATAACTTCTAATTGATATGAAATATAATTCTGTCTCTTAAAATATATCAGTCAGATATCTTATACAAGTCTTCTTATCTTCTAACTCTTTCCATGCATATCTTCTTTTGTTTTAGTCTCGATCTTCTATCCTATAAATCAGCTTCCTTCCTTAACTGTAAGTCCTCCCGCACTTAAGTTCGGACATAACCTTAAGTTCTGATATGACCTTAAGTTCTGACTTCCAGTAAGTACTGATTCCAATAAGTACTGATATTTCATGTTTGTTAAGATCTGAAAACTAAACATGAAACATATTAGACATGACATCTCAAATATATCTAACAATCTCCCCCAACTTGTAAATTATGTAAAAATATACAAGTTAATAGATTTGATGATGTCAAAAACATTTAAGTTCAAATGCAATGAGAGTTTAATAAGACTATTAACTACAACTTACAGAACATGCAGCTTTACCATCATCACTGGATCAATATGAATCCATAATGATTCTTAACAAAATCTTTTACCAGCTTATCTTCAGCTTTTCTCAGAACTTCAACTAACTGTGGTTTGTCCTGCATTAGTTCTTCATCTTTATTGTCACCAATTTGATAAATGGTTATTCTCAGAGCTTGAATTGATGTTCTTTCAAGTCCATCACCAAGTCTAATAACTCAAGGATGTGAAGAGTCTTCATTATAACATAGGAATCTTCCTTTCAGAATAACTTCTGCCTTAGCAGAGTTCTTCAGCATAGGAATTTCTCTTCCATCATCTTCAGTAATCATTGGAATGTACAGAGAAGCCTTTGTACCGGAGATTCTGAGAAGATCTCTTATAGCCTTCAAAATGTATTCTGACCATCTTCTTGTAATATCAGATTTTACTTCCAGAAGATAGTGAATATGTTGAAGCTCTCTGACAGACTTCTTTAGCACATCAGTATCAGCTAGTCTGTAAGTTCTTCCATCATTGAGAAATAAGATCAATTTCTCTTTTAGATCATCTTTATCATGAGAATCTATCACAATTTGAGCAGACAGCACTTTGTCAAGGTGCTTTTGTTTGATTTGTTCATATGGTTTGCCTATCAACATGAAAGGATCTTTTAGAGTAACTTCTACTCCTGTTTGTATCTTTTCTTCATCAGAACCTAATCCAGCTCTATCTCTAGGTTGCTTGGCTCTCAACCCAAATGTTGCAAGTTGATTAATTATAAGATTAGATTTTGGTTCAACTGGAGTAGCTTTCTTCCATAACAGCTTCTTATTAGCAATTGTCATCTTTTTCAAATCAACTTGATCATTGTCAGTGGTTGATGTCTTGATAGCTTGATCAGAATTTGTTGTTTTTTCTGTAGCTTGTTGTTCTTCATTCTGAACAACTTGAGCAGTGTCAGGGGTTGTTTTAGATTCTTCAATTAACTTTCTTCTTTTTAGATTTTGAACAGTTTCATCTTCTATCAAATCATCATCATGCATTGTAGCTTGATAGACAGGAACAGAAGAACTCATCTTTTTCTGAATCTTTAAAGGTTCACCAACCTTTTCTTTTCCTTTGACTTAGGATCAATCTCAGTTTGTGATCTAGTCTTGGACTTTGAAGCCTCAGAATTTGACTTTTCCTTGATCACAATGCCTTTTTCTTTAGGCCTTGGAGGTTTCTTTACATCAGAAGCTTAAGACTTTAGATTTATCTTCTCAGCTGCAAATCTAGCTTCTTCCTCCTTGATAGTTTCCGAATCCATTCCTAGATTTTGTTTCAGAAATAATCTTCTAGCTATCTCCTCATCAAGTGTCTAGATTTTAGGATATTTGTAAAAAATAGTAGTCTACTTCCCCTTTAGCTTCAGAGTTTGTAAAAACTTCTGTGAGTCTTTAGATCCTGACTAAATCAGGATATCAAAACTTGACATCAGACTCTTAACATTCACAGCATCAGAACTTGACTTGTTCTGTGTAGAAGATTTTCTAACATCAGAAATTACTTTCTGTGAAGATTTTCCTTGAACTTTTCCTTGACCTCTGCTTTTATCAGAGTTTCCCTGGTCATCACCTTTGTTATCCTTCTTCAGTATTTGAGTAGGTGAGCATTTGGACTTTACTACCTTCTCCCCCTTTTTGGCATCATCAGGAATTAAGAGAGAGAGAGAGAGAGAGAGAGAGAGAGAGAGAGAGAGAGAAAGTTCAGTATTTGATCCAGAAAACCAGTAGCGTTATTTACAAGTCCTGGTACATTACTTTTTCTAGTTGTTAGTTGAGTTATCCTCTCTATTTAATTTGTTTGTTAAGTTTAACAATCAAATAGGGGGATATTGTTGATGAGACTGCGTAGCAGTATAAACAGTTACGTGATAACTCAACATGATAACAACACTAGAACATGACAGCTTAATAATACTACGTCTACACAAGAAATCGGGAAGAATGAAGACAAGACAAATACAAAGAATCAGAAGATTAGAAGAAGGCCTGAAGTTTTTCTACAGGTCATTGAAAGAAGTTCATTAATATGATCATGCCTCAGTGAAGAACAAAGGTTAAAGACTTTTAGGGTTTCAGAAATGTTGAAGATTCAGTATACAAATGCTATCGGAAGATTTCAGTGTATTGGCATTGGTTGAAGATAGACAGTGTTCGAAGCATAGGAATCTAAATAATTGAAGACAGAGTATAGACAGAGGTTAATGAAGACGTTGTCTAAAGTACCAGAAAGGATTCCAGTGAAAGTACAGTTATTTATTGACAATCAGTGTTCGAAGCGATAAAGTTGAGGCAAGCTTAACAATGTAATCAAGGCCATAATACGAAGACCTGAATCAGGGTTAGTCGTCTGTGAACCAGACCAGTAGCACTAGGCGTCACCAGCTCGTGAAAGGAATCCGGGTATTATTTATAGAAGAATTGTTAAGTTGAGGAACGTACTTGGATTGAACACTTATCTGTTAAAGTACGAGAAGAGGTGTGCGGGGTATACAGCTAAACAGCTCAGGGGATTGGCGAAGCTCAAAGTTTAATTGTTAAATTAAATAAATTATTTAATGGACTTTATTATAATTTATTTAATAAACTTAAAGTGATTTATTTTATAAACTTTAAATAAGTTTATTTTATAAATCTAAATTAGTTTATTTATATAAGTTATATTTAAGTTTATTTTATAAATTAATTTAGTTACAATTTAAACTTAAAAAGAAATAGAAAAAGAAAATTCAAAAAGAAAAAGAAAATTCAAAAAGAAAAAGAAAATTCAAAAAGAAAAATAAAAAGAAAAGAAAAACAAAAAGAAAAGAAAAACAAAAGAAAAGAAAAAGAAAAAGGAAAAATGAAAAACAAAAAAAAAGAAATAAAATAAAAAGGAGATCAGGCAAGTGGTTGTTTGGTTGCAAAAGAAACCAGCAATGGATTTTGATTTAGTACAAGTATTGTACTTGTAACAAGGTGTCGCCAAAGAGAGAACTCATTCCCCCCTTGTCTCCATACAAAATAAACAAGCAAGTGACCCCCTTGTCGCCACAGAGCATCACAGGAGAGTCGCCACACATAACCTGTCACCACAGAGCACTCCTCTCTCCTCAGCCACACATTTTATTGGATAAAGTCTACACTTTGCAGCAGAAGAAAGTAGCCATTCATTTTGGATCAATTTTCTGTTCATCTTCTCTCCCAAAAGAAAAGTGAAAATGGCAGCATTGATTTACAGAGAAGCTCAAGCTTTTTGTATATCCGTTTAACTTCTCATCAGAGTAACGTTATAATTCCCGATTTAATTCTTCTAAATTCATAGGGGCATTATAATCGTTACCCGCTAATTAAATCCTAGTATAAACAAAAGCTAGATTATTGTATAGGATTTGATTTGTAAATCTTTGTAGAAGCTAGGAACTTTGTTGTTCTTGGATTGTAGCCGGTTAAATTATTTACCGGAGTGTAGCAACACCCCTCGAGGATTTATATACGAATATATATATCCCCGAATATCTTGTGTTCCTTGTTTTTATCGTCCTAAACACTTTTCAACTCAAGAACACGAAGCCATTAACCGAGCACTAAATATTTTATCCGCTAAATATTTAAAAGAGTTTTTAATTTAGTGATTATCGTATTCAACCCCCCTCCTCTTCTACGATAATTCGGGACCTAACAGTAGACATAGATGCAGGCATAATAGACTTGCAATTAACAGACAGATGATTAACACTACCACACATAACACAGATTTTTGTAGTTGCAATAATATCAGGTGTGTAGTTGTTATGTTTGTTAGTTCCTACTTTTCAATTTCTATTATTTTTCCTTTTTGATTCTGCCTTAACCTCAATTTTCTCCAATCTATCTTTTAGTTACCTCATTGATAGATGTTCCACATTGACTCTTTTTTTCTCCTTGATCTGACTTATTTCTCCTGTAACAAAGTTCTTGGAAACTGATCCATATTTTCATTTAACTTAGCTAGCTTGACTTTGCTAACTGGCTTTCTTTCACTCGACGGATGTGGTTCTTTGTCATTCGACGGATGAATCTTTTTGTCATTCGACGGATAATCTTCATTATCCGTTGAATCCATATCCGTTGAAAGCCCTTCTACTAAACTAGGATCATATTCTCTTTACTCTTTTTCCAGGATTCCTCACAGAAAGACTCTATACCTTGAACTTTGATAATTTGAGTATGGACATCTCTAGATGATTTCCAAGCCTTAATTACCTCATATTCTCGTTCAAGTTATTTTCTTAAAATCTCCTCTTTCTTTCAGGATTCAGTTAGTTCTTCCTTAGCAATTCTACACTCTATTTTCAGTTACTCAAACTGAATAAATTGAGTTTCTAACACAGCATTTCTCTCACTTAAAAACAGATTGTTATCGTTAAATCTTGTGTTTTCTTTAATGAGTGACTTAAGTGTAACATGAAAGTTATACAACTCTGTGGACATGTCATTTATAGCATCATTACACTCAGCTTTAGAAAGATGTGCTAGATTAGTGGTGATTACCTGATTGCTTGAAAAACTGACTTCTACTTCATCTGATTTGGCCATCAGGGCTAGGTTGACATAGCTTGGTTCCTCATCTTCATCTTTCCCATCTGGTGCCCAGTCATTTTTTTGAGTTAAGAAAGCTCTCTCTTTTTGTTTGAGCAATTCAAAGTATTTCTTTTTATAGTCAACTTGCTCAAATTTCTTCTTCTCAGGATTAGGCTTTCTGCACTCATTTACAAAATGATCACTCAAGCCACATTTGAAACACTTGAATTTGGATTTACCCACCATGTTTCTATTTGGCTTGTCTGCTCCAAAATTCTTTTTGAATTTGAGCTTGACAAACCTTCTTGACATGAAAGCTAGATGTTCATCTATATCCTCCATTTCATCTTGACTAAGATGGTCTTCATCAGCTACTAGCCCATTTCCTTTGTCTTCACAAACCCTGGAGTTTGGTGTAGATTCCACAGCTTCAACCTTCATCTCTTTCACTCTCTCTTGTTTAGTTACAAAAGCTATAGATCCTCCTTTCTTTCTTCCTTTATCTATTTTCTCATCTTGTTCCATTTCAAGATCCTACGTCTTTAGAATTTCATACAGTCTCTCCGAAGTAAATTCCTTGTAATCTTGAGAATTTCTGAGAGAGACTGTCATAGGCTTCCACTATTTTGGTAGAGATCTAAGGAATTTCAAGTTTGAATCTTTTGTTTGATAGACTCTTCCATGCAGTTTTAGTGCATTTAGTAGTTTTTGAAATCTACAAAAATGTCACTTAGAGATTCACTGTCTTCACAATGAAAGTGCTCATACTGCTGAATTAGAAGTTGCATTTTGTTTTCCCTCACTTGCTCAGTTCCATCATATATGAGTTGAATTGTATCCCAAATATCTTTAGAAGTCTTTTCGTTGATGACATTGTCAAACATATCTCCATCAAGACTATTGAACAGAATGTTCATGGCCTTCTTGTCTTTGTGTACTTGCTCAATATCTTCAGCTGTCCATTCTGCTTGTGGTTTGGAACAGTTTGCTCATCACATACAGCTCCTTCAGTATCTGTAGCAGCTTTTCTAGGGACATGAGGGCTTTTCTCAATGCAATCCCTATAACTATCATCTTGAGAGAGAAGATGCAGGTGCATTTTCACCTTCCAATGGTGATAGTTGTCTTTATCCAAGAATGGAATTTTTACTCCAACATCCTTCCTGCTCATCTTGTTGATTGCTTAGATCTTTAAACTCTTAGTGTGTCAAGATCTTGCTCTGATACCAATTGTTATTCCCAAACAATCTAACAAAGAATTACAGAAGGGGGTTGAATGTATTTCTGGTTCTTTTTCGATTTCAAGAACTACACTATCTCAAATATATAATAGTGTTTGATTAAGCAAAAGTGCGGAATGAAAATATTGATCTAATTAAACAAAGTAATTAAATACAAGTATTTAAAAACTTTCTAATGGATTGAACTTTTCCACCAGAGATATATATAAGATTGAGAATTATGTGTTGCAAGGTTTGCACACAGCTGCTTACAAGTAGAATTACAAGGAACATAGAAATTCTTCACATATACAGCTTTCTCTATTTCTCGTGTTGATTGCTTAATTTACTACTATCTACTTGTTAGGTCACACAACACTGTAGAAGGGGGTTGAATACAGTGTTTAATACAATCAAATCAATTTCGAACACAAGTAACAGTAAACATATATATTCAATATAATAAACTCTGTTATAATGGAACTGTTCTCTCTCAGTGATGAAAAAATATCACTAAGAGCTGCTAGGTTATAATGTATGATCTTCTCGATAATGATAACACATATAGTGTAAACCTATGTCTCTGTTTATATAGTACACAGTTACAAGATAACTTCTAATTGATATGAAATATAATTCTGTCTCTTAAAATATATCAGTCAGATATCTTATACAAGTCTTCTTATCTTCTAACTCTTTCCATGCATATCTTCTTTTGTTTTAGTCTCGATCTTCTATCCTATAAATCAGCTTCCTTCCTTAACTGTAAGTCCTCCCGCACTTAAGTTCGGACATAACCTTAAGTTCTGATATGACCTTAAGTTCTGACTTCCAGTAAGTACTGATTCCAATAAGTACTGATATTTCATGTTTGTTAAGATCTGAAAACTAAACATGAAACATATTAGACATGACATCTCAAATATATCTAACAATCTCCCCCAACTTGTAAATTATGTAAAAATATACAAGTTAATAGATTTGATGATGTCAAAAACATTTAAGTTCAAATGCAATGAGAGTTTAATAAGACTATTAACTACAACTTACAGAACATGCAGCTTTACCATCATCACTGGATCAATATGAATCCATAATGATTCTTAACAAAATCTTTTACCAGCTTATCTTCAGCTTTTCTCAGAACTTCAACTAACTGTGGTTTGTCCTGCATTAGTTCTTCATCTTTATTGTCACCAATTTGATAAATGGTTATTCTCAGAGCTTGAATTGATGTTCTTTCAAGTCCATCACCAAGTCTAATAACTCAAGGATGTGAAGAGTCTTCATTATAACATAGGAATCTTCCTTTCAGAATAACTTCTGCCTTAGCAGAGTTCTTCAGGATAGGAATTTCTCTTCCATCATCTTCAGCAATCATTGGAATGTACTGAGAAGCCTTTGTACCAGAGATTCTGAGAAGATCTCTTATAGCCTTCAAAATGTATTCTGACCATCTTCTTGTAATATCATATTTTACTTCCAGAAGATAGTGAATATGTTGAAGCTCTCTGACAGACTTCTTTAGCACATCAGTATCAGCTAGTCTGTAAGTTCTTCCATCATTGAGAAATAAGATCAATTTCTCTTTTAGATCATCTTTATCATGAGAATCTATCATAATTTGAGCAGACAGCACTTTGTCAAGGTGCTTTTGTTTGATTTGTTCATATGGTTTGTCTATCAACATGAAAGGATCTTTTAGAGTAACTTCTACTCCTGTTTGTATCTTTTCTTCATCAGAACCTAATCCAGCTCTATCTCTAGGTTGTTTGGCTCTCAACCCAAATGTTGTGAATTGATTAATTATAAGATTAGATTTTGGTTCAACTGGAGTAGCTTTCTTCCATAACAGCTTATTATCAGCAATTATCATCTTTTTCAAATCAACTTGATCATTGTCAGTGGTTGATGTCTTGATAGCTTGATCAGAATTTGTTGTTTTTTCTGTAGCTTGTTGTTCTTCATTCTGAACAACTTGAGCAGTGTCAGGGGTTGTTTTAGATTCTTCAATTAACTTTCTTCTTTTTAGAATTTGAACAGTTTCATCTTCTATCAAATCATCATCATGCATTGTAGCTTGATAGACAGGAACAGAAGAACTCATCTTTTTCTGAATCTTTAAAGGTTCACCAACCTTTTCTTTTCCTTTGACTTAGGATCAATCTCAGTTTGTGATCTAGTCTTGGACTTTGAAGCCTCAGAATTTGACTTTTCCTTGATCACAATGCCTTTTTCTTTAGGCCTTGGAGGTTTCTTTGCATCAGAAGCTTAAGACTTTAGATTTATCTTCTCAACTGCAAATCTAGCTTCTTCCTCCTTGATAGTTTCCGAATCCATTCCTAGATTTTATTTCAGAAATAATCTTCTAGCTATCTCCTCATCAAGTGTCTAGATTTTAGGATATTTGTAATAAATAGTAGTCTACTTCCCCTTTAGCTTCAGAGTTTGTAAAAACTTCTGTGAGTCTTTAGATCCTGACTAAATCAGGATATCAAAACTTGACATCAGACTCTTAACTTTCACAGCATCAGAACTTGACTTGTTCTGTGTAGAAAATTTTTTAACATCAGAAATTACTTTCTGTGAAGATTTTCCTTGAACTTTTCCTTGACCTCTGCTCTTATCAGAGTTTCCCTGATCATCACCTTTGTTATCCTTCTTCTTCAGTATTTGAGTAGGTGAGCATTTGGACTTTACTACCTTCTCCCCCTTTTTGGCATTATCAGGAAGTAAGAGAGAGAGAGAGAGTGAGAGAAAGTTCAACTGAAGATTGAAACTCATCCAATTGAGCTTTCTGAGAAGCTTGATTTTGTAGGACCTCAGTAATTTGGGCCTGTTGCTTCTCTTGAATCTTCCCAATGGCTTCAACTTTCTCAAGAGCAAGTCTGATATATCTATTCTTGTCAAGCTTGGTCTGTAGATCTAGCTTATCAGCATTTTCCTTTAGTGTATCAACCTTAGCATGAGTAATAGAATGTAGACCATGAAGACTTCTTGTACTCATAGTTGTATCCTTGAGTTGAGTCTTGAAATCAGAATTTGACAATAACTCATCAGCTTTTGACACATGCTCTGTCAGAATTTTGGTGCTTGGAATAAAATCTGATTCATTCCACTTCTTGGTCCACTCTACACCTCTGTGAGTATCCTCCCAAGGAATAGGTGCATCATGTTCAACAAATTTCTTTACCAATGCTTCCTTGCCCAGAATAGGAGCTGGAGTCTCAACAGAAACACTGTCTTCAGAACTTGAGGAAGACTCATTATGTTCTGACAGCACTACAGTGTGTGATGCAACTGGAGATTCAGGAATAACATCATCTAAATTCTGAGCATCATAATTTATCTCCAGAACTGGTGTAGATGGTATCTCAGCATAAGATTAGAGAGTTGACTATAGATGGCTGAGTTGTTGTAGGAGCTTCCAAATAAAGAACTGTTGGAATGTGCAGCCTAGTGATATCAATTTCAAGACTTAATCCTGAACCTTCAATTGTTGTCTCTCTAACCGGAGAAATATTAGGAGTGATCACTGTATTAGGAACAGTGTCTTGAGCTTTAGTTGGAAGGGCTTCAATGATAATTGGCTCTTTTGAGATCAGAGATTCCTGATCCCCTTCCTCAGCTTCTGTAGAATCTTCATATGGAGATTTAGCATTATACCTCTTTGCCCTCATTTTCTTTAGTCTCCTTGCCAATAAAGGAGTTGCCTTTTCAGCAGAGTTTACAGTTCTTTTCCTATTCAAAGTATCAGAACTTTGAGCTTCAGCATGTACCTGAGGGATTGACCCTTCAGCTTCTGTTTCTTTCTGAAAATTGACATTCTCAGCTTCAACTATCACAGGTTCTGAAGCATGAACCTGTGCTTCAATTTTCTCTTCACTATCAGATTCATCTCTGAGAATCATCTTCCTTCGCTTTTGTGGAGGTTGAGGAACAGACTGTGCCCTCTTAGAAGGTTTGGAAGATGAAGGCCTGATGGTATGTGCTGATGGTTGAGATGATTGTGTTGGTTTGAAATATATCCTGATGGTTGGTTGTTGTTGTTGTTGAGAAGTTTGAGGTGTTTGTGTGGTGGTGGTAGGAGTTGAAGGTTGAGATTCAGAAGGTTGAACATCAGGATATAGTGCAATGTATGTAACTGGATCATAGTTTATTAAGGCTTGTTTGACGGATATAGGAATTTGGAGGGGTCTCAACACAGCCTTCTTATTATCAGTAGATAATAAGTCATTAAAAGCTTATTTAGCTAGTCTAAATGGTGGAATTAATTCACTAGCTAATTGGAGCTTATCAGCACAACAAAAACTATAAATAAGCTGACAGAATCTAGCAAAATAGACAGTATTCCTATCTTCTGTCATTCTATCCTCAATAAAGCCTAAAACAGCACTTGCATAATCAAAATCAGTTTGATTAATGAGAGCATACCCGATTTGTTGACTGAGTATAGGGATTGTATCGAAATTAGAACATTTTTTGGCGAAGGCCTTTGTAATGCAGTCAAAGAAGAAACTCCAATCCCTCCTTATATAAGGTCTCTTCAATTGACCCAGCTTTGCCAATGTCTTTTCATACCCCAGACTAGCCATCATCTGTTGAAGAACTGGCTCCTCAACAGTCGAATAAATGTAATTCTCAGGTAGTTGCAATGCTTGGCGAACTGTAGCCAAAGTCATGACATGCTCATTCTCCCCTGTTGTAAAGATGATACTTGGGGACCCTTGAGCACCACCATCATCATAGATTCCACTTCTCCAAAACTCCAGCACTTGGGTTCCAGAGATTGCTTCAGGTTGGGTCAAAGCATACCCAATATCATAATTAGCAAGGAAATCCTGAATAAAGTGAAGTTCCGATGGAGCTTCATCTTTGCTAAGAATAGACGAGTAGTTGTTAGGAACAAACTTAGCTCCATTGAAAATCAAGTCTATTGGTGCCATCTCTGTAAGAAATTAAGTGAGAAAGAGAGTGTTGGCAAGGTGTTTGATAAAAGTCCTGTAAGAAAACGCTTCAGAGAATATTAGAGAGAGAGAGAGAATAAGAAGATTAAGAATAGAAAAATAAGTAAAAGATTAGAAAATCTTGTAACTCTCATATATATATATACTCTCTCCACTCAACAGTTATATTTTTTAAGCATGGCAGACAATTTACACCTGGCAACGTGTGAACAGTCGGTAAAAAGTTAAAGCAGGAGTTAATGGGCATAGGAAATAAACAATAATTATCGTGCACATGCAGTTTTTCAGGACAGACACGTTTACCACTAACCCTTAATGATTATGACTGTTTTTATCTCACCTAATTATATTCTGATTAAATATGACCGTTCAGTATTTACCACAAATAAGTCAACTAAATAAATAATGCCACGTAAGCATCAGAGTTTCCATCAGGATTTACATCAGAACTTGACTATTATCAGAACTTAATGGTCATCAGAATATGGCTTCTGTACTCAAAAAGTGAATGTTTGTTTCTGTAATTCTTCATACAAATACTGACTTGTTTTCTTTAGAGTTTAATCATCAGAACTTCCATCAGAACTGGTCCTCAGAATTTATGCATATGACACTTAACTGTTTGTCAGAAACAACTTAATCACCACAATAATTTTTATCATTCATATGGAGTGAAAGTGTGTGCATTCAGCAGAATATCAGATAAAGATTAAAGTCTGATAAACTTCAATACATCTTAAAAATAAGGCATAACTAAGAAAAGTGCTTAATATCTATCATCAATCATGAATTCTATTATTGAACAAATTTATGCACGAGTCCACCTCAACTGTTTGTGCTCATTTTATGCATCTTTTGAAATTCCTTTTGTGGCTTCTCAGTGTAAGTCACAACTGCTTATCAGAATTTATACTATTATCAGAGTATTTCTCCAGTAATCAGAGAATGTGAAAAGTCACCAAGAAAAATTTATTTGCTTTTCTAATACATATTACTTAATACCAGCAATGCACTTGGGTCTTCCCTTTCACATATTTACTCTAGATCTCAAAGGAGTACCTGAGTTTTCTTTTCTTTTCTTTTCTTTTCTTTTCTTTTGATAATTGAGGCTTATCAATATTTAATACATCCTTAAGATTTATTGACATCAGAATTTGACAGATAAGAAGCAAGAATCTAATTTGTGACTTAGTAATAAGATACACAAAGTAAACTTGACTAAACTCAATATCAGAATTTGCTTGTGTTAATGAGTTTCCACATAAACAACTAATTCAAACATGGGATTTCTAGTATGTTAAAGACTACTAGGTCAGCATCTGGCATACTTATCCTCATTGGATTGAATTGTCAGAGAACATTCAAAACACTTATCAGAGTATATAGATCCACATCAGATAACAATCAGTATTTAATGAATTTTAATTTATGCACAAACTACATGAAGATAAGACAATCTGTAAACACTGATCATAAAGTCTGATGCATGAGAACAAAAACTAAGCAGATTTAGAGAAAGAACCTGAAACCATTCCAAGTTCATTTACCAGTCTTGTAAAAGTAGCTTCACATAGTGATTTTGTGAAGATATCTGCTAGTTGTTGATCTGTTGGAACAAAAAGCAATTCCACTATACCTTCCATCACATGTTCCCTTATGAAATGGTACATAATGCTGATGTGCTTTGTCATTGAGTGTTGAACTGGATTACCTGTCATAGCAATAGCACTTTGATTATCCTAGTAAATAGGTATTTTAGAAAATTCTAACCCATAATCCAGTAACTGATTCTTCATCAAAAGAATCTGTACACAACAACTTCCTGCAGTAATATATTTTGCTTCTGCAGTTGATATGGAAATTGACTTCTATTTCTTGCTAAACCAAGAAACCAATCCGCCTCTAAGAAATTGGCAGCTTCCACTAGTGCTTTTCCTGTCTATTTTGCATCCTGCAAAATCTGCATCTGAGTAACCTATTATCTTAAAATCTGATTCTCTAGGATACCACAATCCTAGATCAGCTGTACCCTTGAGGTACTTGAGATTTCTTTTCACAGCTATTAAGTGAGGTTCTCTTGGATCAGCCTGAAATCTTGCACAAAGACAGGTAGCATACATGATATCAGGTCTACTTGTAGTTAAATAGAGTAAAGAGCCAATCATACCTCTGTAGTTAGTAATATCTACTGATGAACCAGTATCTTTATCTAACTTGGTTGCAGTGGCCATGGGAGTGGATGCAGTTGAACAATCTTGCATTCCAAATTTCTTCAGTAAATTTCTGGTGTACTTGGATTGACAGATAAAAGTACCTTCTTCATTTTGCTTGACTTGAACTCCCATAAAATAGTTGAGTTCTCCCATCATACTCATTTGATATCTTGACGGCATTAGTTTTGCAAACCTTTCACAGAGTTTGGCATTTATGGAACCAAATATGATATCATCAACATATATCTGTACCAAAAGTAGGTCCTTTCCATGGTTGAGGAAGAACAGTGTTTTATCAATTGTACATCTGTGAAATCCACTTTCTAGAAGGAATTGAGCTAAAGTCTTATACCATGCTCTAGGATCTTGCTTAAGGCCGTAAAGTGCTTTGTCAAGCCTGTAGACATGATTTGGAAATTTTGAATCTACAAAGCCTGGAGGTTGTTCAACATAGACCTCTTCTTCCAATTCTCCATTAAGAAAAGCACTTTTCACATCTATTTGAAAGACTTTAAACTTTTTATGAGCAGCATAAGCCAAAAAGATTCTTATGGCTTCCAATCTAGAAACTGGTGCAAATGTTTCATCATAATCAATACCCTCATGTTGAGAATAGCCTTTAGCAACCAGCCTTGCTTTATTCCTTGTAATTATGCCATCATTGTAAGTTTTATTTCTGAACACCCATTTTTCTGCCAATAATGGATCTGTTCTTTGGTCTTGGCACTAGGGTCCAGACTTTATTTCTTTCAAATTCATTTAACTCTTCCTACATTGCTTGCACCCGATCAGCATCTTGAAGAGCTTCTTCCACTTTCTTTGGTTCATTCTGAGATAGAAAAGAACGAGAGAGATATTCATTTGATGTTGCAGTTCTAGTTCTGACACCTGCTTCAGGATCTTCAATTATTAAGTCAGGTGTATATGATTTGGTCTACTTCCTTGCAGATTGAAGTTGACTTCTAGAATTGGATCCTCCCTCATGATCCATGCTGTCTCCATCAGCATTTCTGATGCTCCCCCTGTAGTTATGCTCTCTGAGACTTCAGAATTTGACTTGGATCCTTCAGGATTTGAAGTATCAGTATTTCCAGAATTATCAGAATTTGGCTCATCAGAACTAGATGAATCAGAACTTGAAGAGCCAGTGACAGGTTCTGATGCTTCCTGAGACTCTTGAGATGTGGTAGGATTTCCAGCTTGCTCCCCCTGGATAAGTGCATTTTCCTTTGGAGTTGTTACCACAGTTTCAATGACATCAGAACTTAACCCGTCAGAACTTACAAGATCAAATTTTAAGTAATCAGAATTTGCAGAATCAGAATTTAAGTCTTCATTTTCAAATCTCAGCTGATCATGATCATTGACATCTTGAAGTCCAGTAATCTTCTTATCATCAAAAGATACATTGATAGATTCTATGACAACCCTTGTTCTTAAATTGTAGACTCTGAAGGATTTTGTGGAAAGTGGATATCCAACAAAAATTCCTTCATCAGCTTTTAGATCAAATTTTGACAGCTGTTCAGGATGAGTCTTAAGAACAAAACACTTACAACCAAATACATGAAAGTATTTCAGATTTGGCTTCTTTTTCTTTACCATCTCATATGGTGTTTTTCCATGCTTGTTTATGAGTGTAGCATTCTGTGTAAAATAAGCAGTCTGCACAGCTTCAGCCCAAAAGTAGGTTGGCAGCTTTGCTTCATCAAGCATAGTTCGTGCAGCTTCAATGAGAGTCCTGTTCTTTCTTTCTACAACTCTATTTTGCTGTGGAGTTCCAGGTGCAGAAAATTCTTATTTAATTCCGTGCTCTTTGCAAAACTCTTCCATGATTGAATTCTTGAACTCAGTGCCATTATCACTTCTTATAATTTTAACAGAATCTTTGACCAACTTATCCAACTTTCTGACATGATCAGTTAGAGTAGATGCAGCTTCATTCTTCTTGTGCAAGAAGTACACCCAAGTGTACCTTGTGAACTCATCCACTATAACCATAGCATATTGTTAGGGCGAAAACACGCGCTAATATTCACGCAAGTATACGCGTTCGCAAGTAGTATAAGATATAAATCAGATTCGTTCCCACAGAGACTGGTTTAGGTTAAGTTCAATTTATGCACCTATGCAACAATGTATGGTTATCGCTCAATGCTAAGACAAATAACAAATTGGGTTTTTATTAAACTAAGAGATTATACTAAATAACATTAACTATGAGAATTGAGGTTGAATTACTATATATGACAAACATGGGATTCTAACTTCATTATATACTTCATTCAATAGCCTTCTCGTTCTTAACCTTAGCATGTGATGGTGAGGACACTAATCAGATAACACGAAACTGATAAACGTCAACTTTCGTTGCACGAGTACCATTCTACCAGACATCCACAAAAGAGATAGAAGCTGAATAGGCACCAATTATATTGAGACCCTATATGTCTATAGAATTTGACAACATAACGGTTTAAGAACAAGTTATCTATCTTGATTACATAGGGCAAGTAAAACGGTTAGAGTTACCTACGAATCATGTATACACATACATGAACCTATGCTAGCATGGCAAGTTCTAAACCTCTATATTCACTGTCGCTTCAATAGAGATTAACACGCTATCTTATATGTTAGCTATGCACATAAGACGAATAAGCACAACCAATACTAGGATATCAATCAATCACCACACACCAAGATATCGAAACAATTAACTATTAAAATCCATAAGTAAATCCACTAGAATCCCATGACAACGATTAGCCCATAATCGAACTCATCGTCACCATGGGTTCCAATGAAAGCATGGTATAAACAAGGTCTTAATAAACTAAATAATAATCAAAGTACGAATAAACGAGATCTAGGTTCAACAAGAACGAAAATGAGCATCCAAAGTTACAACTAATTCAAAGAATCACAAGTTGAAAACAAGATCTTCTTTTTCGGAGTTGTTCTGTGCTTCTAGGTCTTCTCCTTGGTATCCCAATCTTCCCGGATGATGAAAACCCTTTTTTTTAAGTATATATACGCCCCTAGTGGACCTGGACCCTTAAAATCGTCAAATTCTACTCAAAAAAGGCTTTTTCAGCGAAATCAGCGACCAGCCGCGCCCTGAGCGGCCGCTCAGCTCTTCTGAGCGGGCGCTCAGCTTTCTGAGCGGGCGCTCAGCTCTGCTGAGCGGGCGCTCAGCTACTGACTGGGAAAAATATTCTGATGAATCTTGTTTTGGCCATAACTTGAGTTCTACTCGTCAGAATTAGGCGATTCAACTGCCCACGACGAAGCTATTGAGATTCTCTACAACTTGACAATGGCCTTGGCTTCCAATTCTGATCACTTTTCATCATATTTCCTTCAAAAGCTCTTTTCTTCATTTAACTGATACCTGAAATGCATTAACACAAAAACACATCAAAATACCAACAACTTGAGTCCAAAACACCAATGTAAGCTTGTAATAAAGCATTCCAAGTGGATATAAAATCCACTTATCATACCCCCAAACTTGAATCGATGTTTGTCCTCAAGCATAAACAGACTCAAAACTACAAAATAAACCTAATGCATGAATGCAACTACGTGAATGCAACTAAATAACAATGCAATCGATCCCCTCAGAATAACCATAACCAAATGAATAAACCAATGCCTCTAAAAATGCAATGACTTTAAACAGAGTTCAAATAAATCCCACAAACCAACTCACAAACCAGAAATGTGCGTGTGTGGATGCTTA
The DNA here is from genome assembly GCF_009905375.1 of Apium graveolens. Taxonomy (NCBI): domain Eukaryota; kingdom Viridiplantae; phylum Streptophyta; class Magnoliopsida; order Apiales; family Apiaceae; genus Apium; species Apium graveolens. Next base: position 121,165,395 of record NC_133649.1, read on the forward strand.
ACAGATATACTCTCGATACTAGATCAATAACCATAATTTATCTATCATCGAAACAATCAAAAGTTTATAAACAGAATAGACAATAAACACATTATGAGTCACAACACCTCCTTTCTACTAGAGTTATACAAGGATTCACACTATTATTGAACACATAACAAAGATGCTTATTTGATCGTGCAATGAATGAGGTCCCAAAAGACTTATACAATAATACCCATGTAGCGAGCGTTAGGTTAGCGGATCCCAGACTATAAAAGCCTTTGGTCACTAGGCACAAAGTCCCCTAGAACTTAATAACTCGAGTATTAAAGAGCTCACTCTTGATCAATTGTGCATAAACACATACTTTTTTTCTTTCTTTTTTTTTCTCTTTTTTTTTTTTCCTTTTTTTCAACAATTTCTGAATGAGTGCGTTTCACTCCATCTCATTCAACCCTAGACTACTCATAAAAATATGAGCCGGCTACTAGCCATTTGACACCTAGCCTTACAACAACTAGCAATGAAATCCAAGTTTTTCTCCAGATAAAAAGAATCAGTGTTTTTACGTCACTACGAGAATATCACAAATTCTAAATATAACCAAGTGATTAAATCTCAACAACAAACAAGTATGATCATGATCTAGATCAAAAGCAACCCTATAAGACTTTGTGAAAATATTTGTTTCTGGCATGCAAATCAATTCATTAGGACTTAAACATCCCTCTATTCTTCATCACCACACTGAAATCAACATCAACTTATCAAATATCATAGTTCATCTTAAGAGATCATGCTAAATATGCATGCAAATGCAACTATATGAAATTACATAAAAACAAACAAATATGTCCTAAATGAACAATCATCAAAAATATGAATGAACTACAACTAAACATGCAACATAAATCTATATGAATCTATATGGACACACACTACTAATCCTTACATTATCACCCCCAAACTTAAAATTTTCAATGTCCTCATTGAAGGTAATAATAAGGATTTCAGGCATACCTAGTCGTCGGAAAGATCACCCTCTTCGGGTGGAGGATCAGGTGGCCAATCAACCTCGCCACTAGTGTCTCGGAAAATAGTACCGAAAGCGTGTGTCAAATCTTCAGCAAAATGACGGTGAATGTCGTGCATGGCCTCCAAACGCCTAATTACTCGCCTGTACTGCTCGTCACCAACACCAGTCCTATCAACTACCTGTTGCACATGAGAAGAACCCTCTATAGGCACTGGAGGATCCGTTCGGCTACCCTCTACATCATCAAAGATATATCCCAACCCCTTGTCAGGGGGTGCACCTAAGAATGAATAACTCAAGTGATCTGGCTGTCGGTTGAGCTCAAGTATGGGAGCTTCTTGAGTAAATGGTTCAAAACACTCCTGAGATATTTTCAGCTCTGCTAACCCAAGAGAATCGAATGGCATATCCAACTTCTTCTCCCACGGAGGTGCATTCAAAACCTGCAGTTGTTCTACTCCTCCTTCATCTTCAAAAACTGAGTCGACCCGCTCTATTTTAAAGCACTCTTCTTTTTCTGTGGGTAACTTTATTGCCTTGAACACATTAAAAGTGACCTTTTGATCGTAAACCTTCATCGAAAGCTCTCCTTTTTGCACATCGATCATAGTTCGGCCTGTAGCCAAGAATGGTCTTCCCAAGATAATGGGAATCTTCTTATCTTCCTCGAAATCAAGAATTACAAAGTCAGCAGGGAAGAAGAGTTTATCTACCTTGACCAAGACATCCTCCACTATACCTCATGGATAAGCGATGGAACGGTCAGCTAGTTGCAATAACATATATGTTGGTTTTGGCTCAGGCAGACCAAGCTTCTTGAAGATAGATAAGGGCATCAGATTGATGCTAGCTCCTAAATCACATAAACACTTGTCGAACGACAAGTTTCCGATGGTGCAAGGAATAGTGAAGCTTCCAGGATCTTTAAGCTTCGGAGGCAACTTCTGTTGCAGCACAGCACTGCATTCCTCCGTTAGAGCAACGGTCTCTAAGTCATCGAGCTTCACTTTTCGAGAGAGAATACCTTTCATAAACCTCGCATAGCTAGGCATCTGTTCAAGAGCTTCAGCGAAAGGTATGTTGATATGAAGTTTCTTGAACACCTCCAGAAACTTCTCAAACTGCTTATCCAGCTTTTTCTTCTGCAGCCTTTTAGGAAAAGGAGGTGGAGGATAAATCTGTTTCTCCCCTGTATTACCCTCAGGAGGAGTGTGTTCCACAGTAGTCTTCCTTGGTTCCACCTCTACTTCCTTCTGCACATCTTCTTCAGCCACAACTGTATTTTCTGAATCTTGAGATTTTTCTGGCTCTTCGTCTTGCTGAATTTGGGGGCTTACGACCTTTCCAGACCTTAAGGTGATGGCGTTCACATGTTCTTCAACTTTCCTCTTTCCTGGATTGGCTTCTGTATCACTAGGAAGCGTTCCTGGTGGTCGATTCAATAAGGCATTAGCAATTTGCCCTATTTGGTTCTCCAAAGTCTTTATAGAAACAGCTTGGATTTGGCATATAAGAGCCTGGTTTTTGCACATAAGCCTCAACTCCTCTAATTCGGATTTTTTATTCAAAGATAGACTTGCATCATGAGTTTGTTGTTGAAGTTGGAGTTGTTGCTGAAAACCAAGAGAGTTGAACAGCTTATTTCCAAACGGCTGGAACGGCTGTTGCATCACATTCTGATTGTTGCTCCAGCTGAAGTTAGGATGATTCCAGTTGTCAGGATGATAAGTGTCTGGAACTGGTTGTTGCGATCTCTGAAAGTTGCTCACAAACTGAGCTGAGTCGCTAGATATAGCGCATTGCTCTGTCGTATGCGGACCTGCACACAGCTCATAAACACTAATTATCTGCTTAACACCATAGTTAGCCAGAGAATCGATCTTCATAGACAACGCCTTTAGTTGAGCAGTGATAGCCGTAGCTGTATCCACCTCAAGTACTCCTGCTACCTTGCCCTTTGGACATCTCTGGGTTGGATACTGATATTCATTAGCAGCCATCAGTTCAATTAGATCATAAGCTTCCTTATAGCTCTTTGCCCATAATGCTCCGCCTGATGCTGCATCGAGCATGGGTCTGGACTGTGCTCCCAACCCATTGTAAAAACAAGTGATGATCATCCAATCAGGAATTCCATGATGAGGACACTTCCTAAGCATCTCCTTGTAGCGCTCCCAAGCTTCACTTAGCGATTCTCCCATTTGCTGCGCAAATTGAGTAATAGCATTCCTGAGTGCAGCTGTCTTCGCCATAGGGAAGAATTTAGTAAGAAACTTCTGAGCAAGATCTTCCCAAGTAGTAATCGAACCAGCTGGTAGAGAGTGTAACCAGCTCTTAGCCTTGTCCTTCAGAGAGAATGGGAACAGTCTCAGCTTCACAGCATCTTCAGAAACACCGTTGAACTTGAAGGTGTCGCATATTTCAATGAAATCCCTAATGTGTGTATTGGGATCTTCCGTTGGAGAACCCCCAAACTGGACTGAAGTCTGTACCCATTGAATTATTCCAGGCTTGATCTCAAAGGTATTAGCTGTGATAGTTGACCGGACAATGCTAGATTGAATGTCATTGATCTTGGGTTGAGAAAAATCCATCAAGGCTTTCGTTCGTGCTGCTGGATCTCCCATTGTAATGAGTACCTGAAACACAAACAAGTAAACCGTGAAAGTAAAAGAATCCGAGTCACTGAACTTTAACGACCACTGATGACAAGCACATAAACTAAAAATTAACACCGAGTCCCCGGCAGCGGCGCCAAAAACTTGTTAGGGCGAAAACACGCGCTAATATTCACGCAAGTATATGCGTTCGCAAGTAGTATAAGATATAAATCAGATTCGTTCCCACAGAGACTGGTTTAGGTTAAGTTCAATTTATGCAACAATGTATGGTTATCGCTCAATGCTAAGACAAATAACAAATTGGGTTTTTATTAAACTAAGAGATTATACTAAATAACATTAACTACGAGAATTGAGGTTGAATTACTATATATGACAAACATGGGATTCTAACTTCATTATATACTTCATTCAATAGCCTTCTCGTTCTTAACCTTAGCATGTGATGGTGAGGACACTAATCAGATAACACGAAACTGATAAACACCAACTTTCGTTGCACGAGTACCATTCTACCAGACATCCACAAAAGAGATAGAAGCTGAATAGGCACCAATTATATTGAGACCCTATATGTCTATAGAATTTGACAACATAACGGTTTAAGAACAAGTTATCTATCTTGATTACATAGGGCAAGTAAAACGGTTAGAGTTACCTACGAATCATGTATACACATACATGAACCTATGCTAGCATGGCAAGTTCTAAACCTCTATATTCATTGTCGCTTCAATAGAGATTAACACGCTATCTTATATGTTAGCTATGCATATAAGACGAATAAGCACAGCCAATACTAGGATATCAATCAATCACCACACACCAAGATATCGAAACAATTAACTATTAAAATCCATAAGTAAATCCACTAGAATCCCATGACAACGATTAGCTCATAATCGAACTCATCGTCACCATGGGTTCCAATGAAAGCATGGTATAAACAAGGTCTTAATAAACTAAATAATAATCAAAGTACGAATAAACGAGATCTAGGTTCAACAAGAACGAAAATGAGCATCCAAAGTTACAACTAATTCAAAGAATCACAAGTTGAAAACAAGATCTTCTTTTTCGGAGTTGTTCTGTGCTTCTAGGTCTTCTCCTTGGTATCCCAATCTTCCCGGATGATGAAAACCCTTTTTTTTAAGTATATATACGCCCCTAGTGGACCTGGACCCTTAAAATCGTCAAATTCTACTCAAAAAAGGCTTTTTCAGCGAAATCAGCGACCAGCCGCGCCCTGAGCGGCCGCTCAGCTCTCCTGAGCGGGCGCTCAGCTCTCCTGAGCGGGCGCTCAGCTACTGACTGGGAAAAATATTCTGATGAATCTTATTTTGGCCATAACTTGAGTTCTACTCGTCAGAATTAGGCGATTCAACTGCCCACGCGAAGCTATTGAGATTATCTACAACTTGACAATGGCCTTGGCTTCTAATTCTGATCACTTTTCATTATATTTCCTTTAAAAGCTCTTTTCTTCATTTAACTGATACCTGAAATGCATTAACACAAAAACACATCAAAATACCAACAACTTGAGTCCAAAACACCAATGTAAGCTTGTAATAAAGCATTCCAAGTGGATATAAAATCCACTTATCACATATTTCTTCTTTGCAATAGACATGACATTGACTGGACCAAATAGATCAACATGAAGTAGGTGATAAGGCTCAAGAATTGATGACTCAGTTTTGCTCTTGAAAGAAGATTTTCTTTGTTTTGCCTTTTAACATGAATCACAAAGGTCATCAGGAGCAAATACTGATTTTGGCAGTCCTCTCACAAGATCTTTCTTTACAAGCTCATTTATGTTATTGAAATTTAAATGAGAGAGTCTTTTGTGCCAATTCTAGCTTTCTTCAACTGATGCTCTACTCAACAGACAGATTACAGAACTATCAGTACTTGTTGAAAGTCTGGCTTCATAAATGTTACCATGCCTATAACCTTTCAGAACCACTTTTCCTGTAGAATTGCTTACAACTTCACAGTGTTCTTCAAAGAAATCCATATGATAACCTCTGTCACAGGTTTGACTCACACTTAGCAGATTGTGTTTAAATCCTGATACAAGAGCTATTGTTTTAATGATGACACTCCCAAGATTAATATTGCCATATCCCAGAGTTTTTCCCATGTTTCCATCTCCATAAGAAACTCCTGGGAAAGCTTTCTCCATAAAGTCTGAGAGCAGGGTTTTATTTCCAGTCACATGTCCTAAACATCCACTATCCAGTACTAGGATATTTTTCCTATTGTCATGCAATCACAAAGACCACTAATGGTTAGTTTTAAGGACCCAGACTTGCTTGGACCCTTTGGTCTTTTTAAGTTTGTTAGCATTTGCAGCGGATTTAATATCAGAGTTTATGCTAACATGTTGTTTATCAGAAATTATATCAGACTTTGCATCAGACTTTACACTAGAAGGAATTAAAGTAACTTTCTTCAAAGAAGGTTTTATTTGATAATAATCATAGTACAAACTATGATATTCCTTACAAGTATAAATGGAATGCCATAAACTACCACAATGAAAATAAGGATTTTGTGGCTTAAACCTAACAGACTGAATCTTAACTCCTGACTTAGGAGGTAAAGAGTTTATATTCTTATTCTTCCTGCAAAAAAAAGCAAGATGGTTAGAGTTTCCACAATTATAATATTTCTTTCTAGGAGAATTAGGAACAGGCATATAATTATTGCTTTTATTCACACCTTCCTTTCTATTCCTATTTTCCCTAGCTGCCTTTACCTTGTTGACATTCCTTATTTCTTTCAGTTTATGCTTAAGCTGCTTCTTAGTCATTAAGCCTATGTTAACTTCAGTTGGTTTATCATGTTCTAATTTGTCAGAATTTGACTTTTCCTTAACTTCTGTCACAGACTCTTTCATCTTTTCAGAATCAGACTTTATAGTTTTAGCTACAAACTTAACAGGATTTACCTTTGGCTTAGCAGTCTGTTTAACAACAATTGGCTTAATTTATTCAGTTCCTTTTTCACTTTTATCATCTCCATAACCTAAGCCCTCTTTCCAGTTTCCACTACTTAATAAGTTCTGAGTTGTTCTGCCAAAGTTAGTCCAAGTCCTGATAATCTCTCTTTCTTTTTCTAACTCAGTTTTTAGACATTAATTCAATTTTAGCAATTCATCTCTAACATAAAAAGCATCATCTCTTTCTTTCTGAGTTTGATGGAACATAACTAACTCTTTTTCCAAATAGTCATTACTTTTCGTATAAGCAAGATTTTCAGAAGTTAATCTTTCACATGTTAAAGTTTGATCTCTGTAACTAATAAACATGGTTTTAAGATATAATCTCAACTCATTCATATCATTAGTATGAAAAGCATAAATTGTTTGAGGTACCTTCAATTCAGCAGTTTCAGGGCTGCCATCAGTATTTTCCATTAAAGCATAATTCACCTCATCTTCAGAATCTGAAGAGTATGTCCAGCTTTTCTTCTTTGTGACAAGTGCCTTGCCTTTGTCACTCTTTCCTTTCTTACATTCAGGAGATATGTGGCCTCTTTCACCATAATTGTAGCATTTGACATTTGAGTTGTCTCCTCTGTCAGACTTTGCACTTTTGCCTTCATACTTTCTGAACCCTTTCTTATCAGAACTTCCACCTTTCTTGGAAAACTTATTTCCCCTTCTGAATTTCCTATAGGCTATCTTTGTGATACCCTTCACCATAAGAGCACACAATTTCATCATCTCTGCATCCGCATCTATTTCAGGTAAAATTTCAGTTTATGAATCATCATAATCAGAACTTGATGATTCTAAATCAGACTTTATGATGAGAGCCTTTCCTTTGCCTTTCTTTGAGACAGCCACCTTGGGGTATTCCTCCTCAGCTTTAAGAGCAACTATCCTTGACTTTCTCCCATGTCTCTTGCTCCTTTGATCCATCTCAAGTTCATATGTCTTAAGCATACCATAAATTTCATCAAGAGCATATTTGTCTCTTATAGTAGTATACTTCAAATCCCAACTTTCAGGAAGATCTAAGAGGAATTTTAGATTTGAATCTTCAAGATCATATTCCTTGTCCACCAGTGACAGATCATTCAAGAGTTTGACAAACCTGTCATATAAGCCAGTTAATGACTCATCAGCTTTTGAGTCAAAGTGCTGTAACGCCCTCCAGACCCGGGGTATAAGTCTGGGGGTTACTAGCTAATCACTAAACCTGTACAATCTGATTAACAAATAATAAAGAAATGAAATTAAACCCCTTTAGACACTAATCAGGATCTTTTTAGGCTGAAGTATGAAAACAAGAACCACTAACTACTTTATTACAAAACCAAATTCAAAATCTCACAAGCTCTCTTTATTACAGACCATTGTCTAATTCATTTTAAACTAAGTTCAACTTTTATTCAAACACACACACTATCTATCAACACTCCACCTGTTCGGGCAACTCAAAGTTTTCTTCCTGGATTGGGATCAACACCTTGGGTATGAGAGGATCCCGAGGCTTGACCCGCTTCTTTACCACTCGAGTCCTGATGGGTTTCATATTCCTTCTTAACTGAAAACAATAAGGTGAATAACAACAAAAAGGGGTGAGCCAAAAATTGCTCAACAAGTCCACAAAATATAAACAGTGTTAAAGCATTTTAAGTGAATCCGTAATCCCGGGTATATCTGCAAAGATATAAACCCCACGAGAATAGAAAGAAGGCCATTACTAGCGAGTACAAATAAACTAAACTGGACACAAGTTCGCATCTATATTCTGCTGATCAGTTAGAATATAATGCAGATCTATATCTTAATATATAGATCCAGTCGGGTACCCAAGCACTACGGCCCATGTCGAGGCACCGGTCAAATCCCGGTCCTCAGGATTAAGACACACTCAATCCTAAAAAAGTAGCATTATCCAGTCCATCGCTTAGCAACCGGAACAATCGGTATGCTTTGATATATTCTAAACACCAGAATATATCAATCTTAATGTCTCATCAATGGAATATGAATCAGGAATTCAAAGGAACGTAGAAATCAAGAATCGAAATGAAATATGAACAAAGGAATAGCAGGTGTGTAACAGTGAATAAGAACAAGAATCAATAGAGTGCAAATGTGATAAACATCTGAAGAAGTGTCACTATTCTGAAAGTAGAATAGGGGAAAACTTGCCTTCTGCGCGATTCACTGTAATTAGATCACTTTCGTCTATCACCTTTGACTAATATCGACTCAACCTGCCTGGCTGGCTTAGCTTCTGTTAGCAAAATAAACTGGTTAAGTCATTTCGTACTTCAATTGCATCTTGAATCGACTTCACACCGTTCCTAACATCTACCCATGCGCTTATGACTGACTCATGTATTATTTATTAGCAAATAAGACTCAATTAACCACGTACTACACATAAGCGCATAATCATTTTTATAGTTAAAATAATTTTTAGAACCAAAATCGACTCACTAATCGCTCAACTGATCGTTATCTGACTCGTTTCTCATTTTTCCGGAATTTTTCGGACTCGTCTCGGCACGCATTGCGACTGATAATCAAACAAGTAACAAAATCAACTAATTTCTAGAAGAAATTAAGCTTTGATATTATTTTTAATGAAAAGAATTCATTTTTCTGAGTCAACAGGCGTTCGTTTCACTCGAATCGGACTAACGGTTGAATTATTATCAATTAAACACTGATAATTCCAATTTTTATTCACTATAAATAATTATTACTAATTTTTAAAACTCAAAAATAATTTTTAAATCATTATTTAAGAAAAATCATAATTAAAAATGATTTTTCTATAATTTTTGGAATTAAAATGAATTTATTATGATTTATTGAAAATTATTTGATTAATTATCAAAATAATTAATCATTTTTAAATAATTAATAAATAGTTAATAAATAATAAATAAATAATAAATAATTAAGAAAATAATTCAATCTAATTTTTAGAAAATAATTCAGAATTATTTATAATATAAATCAATTAATTAAATAATTAATTAATCAATTTATAAAATAAATAAATCTGATTTTCAAAATTAATAAAATAAAATTAAAATTAAAAATCCAGAAACATATGTCAGAAACCAACCATCTGACAAAACAGATCAAAACCGGGTTGACAAACGGGTCAACCGGGTCACCATCCGGGTCATGAAGAACATGACCGGATTTTTCCAGAATCCGGCCACCGGCCAGGATTCCGGCGAGTCAAAATCAGGCCAAAAACAACACCGTTTGGTGTGGTTTTTACTGGGTTTCAATTCCACACAACTGCAGCAACTCAACTACGACCAAAACATGCCAAAAACATCACTGAAACTTTATCTCCGATCAAAACCATCATGAACTCCGGCCAAAAAATCGAATTTGCAGAATCGTACATGAAATTGAACGTTTAATAGTGCAAATCAAAGCTAAGAACATATACAATCATAACCCTAACCTTTCAGGAACCACAGATTCACAGAAATCATCGAGTTGTATTTTGAAAATTTGACATAAACCCTAGAAATCGAATTCATCGATTTAAGTATCGTTTGTTCAATTAATTAGTACCAATCGATTGCTTGCAACACAGAGAATCTATATCAGTCATCAAAATCATTCAACAACCCCTAGAACTAAAATCCCCAAATCACAGTTGTGAACCCTAGAATCGAAATAAAAAATATACTCATTTAAACATGAAATTGATGATACAAACCGAAAGAACACTTCAAAAACTTCGTTTTGAGTACTTACATGACTGTAAACGATGCCGGAAACTGATCAGAATCACTGCTCGATTTCTTGACCCGAATTACAAACCCTAACCCGACTGCAGAGAATTTTGGGTATTTTTCTGATTTTAATTAATAATTATGATTAATTAAATAAAAATTAGGCTATTTATAGTAGTAAAATTAATACTCCTAATTAAAATTAAGGCCCTAATTCTACACTGTTTAAAATTAATAGGCCCCTAATTTTATAATTTTTGAGTATTAAAATTTAATTTATAAATATTTTATATATGCAAAATATATGCCAAAATTTCCCAAAAATTGTGAATATTGCAAAAATGCAAAGAAATAATATAAATGAAAGTCCTATAATTTTATAAAAATAAAAATGTGATTTTTGTGGGGTTTTTGACACCCAATGGGGCCCGGAAAAGTCATTTTTCGTAAAACGAGAAAATTTATAAAATATCTAGATGTTCAGAATAATGCGATGGTAAAAGCCGTTTGATGAAAAATAAGGCCCATTATTTTATTTGAAATACTGGCTTAAAAATCATAGTTTGGGTTGTAAAACGTTTGAAATAAAGCGATGAATGCACAATAAAATATCTGAAAAATATCTTGAAAATACAGAAATGACACATAATGCACATAACACGTAACAATTAGGGTTTAATAGATAATCACACATAAATGACACATTAACACACCTTATTTATTATGATTATGATATAATATAAACATAAATTTCCCAGTCGTTACAAGTGCTCATACTCTTGAGTGAGTATAGTCTTCCTGTTCTTCTTAATTGCATCAGTTCCCTGGCATCTTGTCTCCAAAGCATCTCATATCTCCTTTGCAGTCTTGCAATGAATTACCCTGTTTGACATGACATTATTAATGGCACTATGCAGTAAATGCCTTACCTTTACATCCTTGGCAATGGATGAGATATCTTCAGCTGTATACTCATTTTTCTCCTTTGGTATGGACTTTGCTGGCTGATCTACAACTACAACAGAGAGCTTGGTTGTCTTATGTGGTCCTTCATTAATTCTATCAAGGTATTCTGGATCTGTAGCTTCCAGAAACATAACCATCTTCACTTTCCATATGGGATACTCAGAAGGTCTCAGTATGGGAACCCTAATAGTCTCATATCGACTGTGGATTTGAGTCTTTTGAGTTTCTTCAGTTTTAGTGGGCTTGGTTGGAGTTTGTTCTTCTTCAGACATGATTGTTTGGATCTTTACTGTATGTGTGTTTACAGATAAGCCCTGATACCAATTGTTAGGTCACACAACACTATAGAAGGGGGTTGAATACAGTGTTTAATACAATCAAATCAATTTCGAATACAAGTAACAGTTAACAAATATATTCAATATAATAAACTCTGTTACAATGGAACTGTTCTCTCTCAGTGATGAACAAATATCACTAATAGCTGCTAGGTTACAATGTATGATCTTCTCGATAATGATAACACATATAGTGTAAACTTATGTCTGTGTTTATATAGTACACAGTTACAAGATAACTTCTAATTGATATGAAATATAATTATGTCTCCTAAAATATATCAATCAGATATCTTATACAAGTCTTATTATCTTCTAACTTTTTCCATGCATATCTTCTTTTGTTTTAGTCTCGATCTTCTATCCTGTAAATCAGCTTCCTTCCTTAACTGTAAGTCCTCCCGCACTTAAGTTCTGACATAACCTTAAGTTCTGATATGACCTTAAGTTCTGACTTCCAGTAAGTACTGATTTCAGTAAGTACTGATATTTCCTGTTTGTTAAGATGTGAAAACTAAATATGAACATATTAGACATGACATCTCAAATATATCTAACACTATTCTTGATTTATATATTACCAAGATACAAGTGAATAGGACAAACTAATAAAACAAAATGTGTCTTTGTCTAATCATATGCTTCTTCATTTCTCCATCCAGTATCTTTGATTTTCTCCATCCAGTGTCTTTGTCTATGTGACTGTCAAGTCACTATCAACTACAATTTGAATTAGAACATCTGTTGAAATTTCATTGGATCATCCGTTGAAACTGTGTTGGATCATCCGTTGAAACTTCATTAGATCATCCGTTGAATGTGACTTGGATCATCCGTTGAAGCCTTGTATAACCATCCGTTGAAAGTCTTCCATAACGGTTAACTCCATTTCACTTATGCAAAATTACAGGGAATCTAATATATACAATTGGCCAACCTATTTTGCATATCAATCTAGTAGTCAACATGACTTTATATATCCTACAACTTCTAGATCTCTAAGGTATTGTAGTATGCAGGAATGTGTTACAAAACTTATTAAGACATAAGCTACTCTCTCAATAGATGTAAAGTAATCATCCGTTGAGAGCTACAAAAACATTAAATTAAATCGACTAAGGTGTTTTGGTGAACTTATCATCAAGCCTATGGCATATTCCTAACAGCCTTCTTTATGTTTAGCCATGTAACCCTTATATTGTAAGACCAAAATCCTTCTTTGGTTTAATCTAACCTCTTCAGTATCTTCACACAAGATCTCTATCTTTTTTCAGATCTGCTTAGCCGACTCATTGTTGATAATGTTGTTGTACATCACATTATCAAGAGATTCAATAAGAATGAGTTGCAAGGTACTGTCAAGTGAAACTTTCTTCTTTTCTGGTCCAGTGTATGTAGATGGATCTTTAGGAGAAAAGTGACAGAGAATGACCATATCACCATCTGTTACTTTAGGCACCCTTACCATAGGAATGAAGAGCCCATGCTTAAGAATTTCAATATATATTGGATTAACCATCTTGATGAACAATATCATCTTCTTCTTCCATAAGGTGTAGTTCGCTTTGTCAAAGACATGGATCTTGATACTACTAAGTTTTTATGCACTCATACTTCCAAGATTTAATCTGTTTATTTTCATATTTTGCTCTGATACCACTTGTTAGGACTGTGAGTGTTTGTGGAACTAAACAGCTAGATGAATTTTTAGTGATAAAAGACTAAATATAAAAACATGAGCAATATATCAAAAACTCACTTGATTTGTATTAAATCAAATTTGTCTTGCTACACATCCGTGTTCTTGAAAATAAGAACTCAACTACTTCTTTTGAGATAATTACAAGATCTTCAAGATCAATTTGTTACTTCTAAACAAAGGACCCGTGACATATTTTATAGATCAATATGCACGGTTTACAGAACTTGCACTAAAATAGACTAGCACATTTTCTAAAACTCCTTTGTCTATTTCCATTTCTAGTGCAACATATCTGTGCAGAATTTACTAGGTCTGTGACCCTCCCTTATCCGGTTCACCTTGACCCTTGATCTTGTATTCTTCGAACTGCATTTTTAGGCTTTCCAATTCGATTATAAAATTATTTGTTGATTGATAATATTGGATCTTAAAGTTGTCCGTATTCTAAATTCTGAAGTTTTTTATCGAGATCTCTTTTATTATGTAAAAATGTCACATATCGATAAGTAAAATGACTTATTGTTATTTCCAATTCTCTACATAGGCTTTTGACTTGTCGAGGTCTCCAGTTCTCTACAAGTAGAATGACTTGTCGATATCTCTAGTTCTATACATAAGCTTTTGACTTATCGATATCTTCAGTTCTCTACATGGACTTTTTGACTTGTCGATATCTCCAGTTCTCTATATAAGCTTTTGACTTGTCGATAACTCCAGTTCTCTACATGGACTTTTTGACTTGTCGATATCTCTAGTTCTCTACATGGACTTTTTGACTTGTCGATATCTCAAGTTCTCTACATGTAGATTGACTTGTCTATATCTCTTGGGGACTTCTCTACGAGCCATTTTAGAGTTCTCGACAAACTTCTCTATATTCCTTCATCTGTGACTTGTCGATATTTGACTTAGAACATTTTTCTTAGAACAACATTATTCAACTCCAAACTTCTACACTTCTCTCTGAGTCATGATCAGGATTGATCTTCTTTCAGAGTTTATTCCTTAGCTTGATGGATGTTCATAGAAAAGTTCTCCAGTTTAATCTACTTAGCATTTTTACAGACTCAAGAAATACAATTACAAAATACAATGAGATTATCATACAACTTATTCTTAGGATTTTCAAGGTAACTTAGTCTCGTTATATACATGCATGTCTTGCACAACAGGTTATGAGAACGTTTTGACATATTTCTTTTATGACATGTTTAACAAGAATCAAGCTACTAGTTTTGATGATTAGCTAGAGGAATTGTGATAAAGAAGTTAGGATTTTAGTGAATAATAATGGGTTGGTTATGGATGAAGGTGGGCTTCATGTTTATATCATTAAATTTAATTAAAAGACTTAATTGTTGGACATATATAAAGCTATTAAATCTGAGAAAAGTTTGATAATGATGGAATTATGCGTATTGTAAAAAATATTTAAGTGCACGTATACAAAGTGAGAGATTTAAAACTCTAGTACGCAAATGGCAAAGTGCATTGTACACATATAAACCAATTTGCACTTTACATTGTGTTGATTTTTCCTTATTGCACTTCGCACTCGATAATATAGCTATATACATTTTACATCCTTAGCTATGTATTCTCTCAAAACCAACAACACATGTCCCTTTTTCCGTTAAGTATGACAGTCGACTAACGGTTGACTAGGGTAAATTAGGAAATTTTGCTTTAATACTTAGATTATAATATAAGTTTAATATAATTTAAAAAATATAATAAAAAATTATTATGATATATTTTTTACTTTTAAAGTTTGATTTGTAATATATTTATCATTTTAATTTATATTACATATATTTAATATAAATACATATCTGTTTTAATTTTTATAATCTAAATATAAATAATGTTATTATATTTTAAAATTAAAATAAAAAATATAAAATTGCACTAAACTTTTATATATCGATTATATAGTACTTTTACATTTTAATGTCTACTCCTAATTTATTTTAATATTAAAATTATATTACAAATGTTTAATATTATATATATATATATCATATTTTTTGTTCTTAAAATTACTAACTTATCGGTGGCTATCGTTAGTTTAGTTGACGGTCAAACTTGGAGGGAAAGGGCATGGGTGTTAATTGTGAGAGTATACGTAATTAAGTGATACAAATTGTATATAGAAATATTATAGAGTGCACACAACAACACGCGAAAATAAAGGGGACTTAAAGTGTAAATTGCTATAAAATATATCGAGAATATTAATGTATTATAGAGGCCTGATATCACACTCAAACAAGAAAACTGAAATCAACATAAGGTTCTTGTATAGGGAGAATACATATATCAAGTTAAGAAAAGTTAGCTTGCAAAGGAGTTTAGAGATTACTTTGACAAGACTTTAAATTAAAGAACTTAAGATAGTAATAATGATAGCCAACAAGCCTAGTTAAGCGAGTTATACAAACTGTCATCTGGAGTTTAACTTAAAAAGAGTCAAGAATACGAAGTATTCAGGGAGTATAATATTACATACAATAAAGGCTTACCATGAGTACATAATTACCATGTCACATGAGCACCATTCTGCGACAATGACTGTCAATATGAACCACTATCATTGACTAGTCGTAGCATTTGATGATCTAAGATATAAGTTTAAATGTTAGAGTAGAGCCTACTAGCTTCTTTCCTATACTATGATTTGTCACTGATCGAAATCTTGATGTTCAATTAATCTCATTTACTAGTAACGTGTTGGTTCTAAGACGAGCATGATAATGACTCCATATCCGGAAATTACATCTTTTAATCAAAAAAATTGACTTTGTTTTTGATTAACATACTCTGTTTTGTTTCGTTCTAAAGATCATTTTAGAAAAATTAACCTAAAACAACTTAAAAAATAAAATTTTATAATGAGTTTACTTGGTTTGTGTTAAATACTCTTCCAAGTTCTAGAACTAAACAGACTGTTTCGTTTGTAGGCCTCTATTAATTAAACAAGACCAGTTAGCATTTTGATATAGGGGTGTTGTGCCCCTCAAGGTCCAACACCTCTGGGCAAGTCATTGCTGCAGTGCTGGCTCAACAAGAGTTAAGCCCCCGAAATATTTTCGAGGTTCAGTTAAGTATATATAAGTATAAACTCAATAAATAGAAACTTGAATATTCTGTTTAAATGACTGGATAAAACTCTAAAATGTAGGAGAAATACCTAAAAATCAATCAGATTTATACAAATTGTCAAGTAGAAATGAGCCTGGTATCAGATGGAACGAAAGTTGCTGAACTCCAGGGCATTCTGCAGGAACTTAACAGCTGTATCATAGTTTAAAAAACCCATGTACCAGAATTCATGGTTATCGACAGATATAACTTGAATGTACTTCTCTGCAGTATTTGTTATGTTTGTTGAAGTATTGACCGCTTTAAGCTGCCGTAATGGAACCACCACCTATAATAATCAAGCAACTAACTCCGTATCAGCAAAGGTTGTGTGCTTACCAGTATTTATCATAAGACATTAGACAACATCTGATGACGAGAGTAAAATAGTTCAATTATTCGACATTTGTTTTAAATTATATCTTGATTGTTTATGAGATCATACTCTTGCCTTGCATCCCCGGATCAACAAGGTTGATATAATTGAATTTTAATAGTATATCAGCAGAGTACTTATTCCTATGGTGAAGAAAAGGCAGATAACATTGGTCTTATCATCCCTATTGAAACATATCAACAAAAATAAAGACAAGACCGAAATACAATGATTTTACATGAAAATGACCTAGTTTTGTCCTAAAATTCTAATTTTATGTAACGAAGCAAAAAAATTTCATTTAAAACGGTATGTGGAATAGGAGTCAATTCAGGATGCAGAATGTGAACCTTAATTAGCATGGTAACTTGGCCAATAGCACTGTCACTGTAAGATTATAGCAGGAGGTGAGCGGCAATATATAGCACTATATAAAGCACAATGGTGAACATAACATAAACCTCTGCCATTAATGTCTCGAGTCCTTTCTCGTGTATTGTTTTCATTTTTACTAAGATGTGATATCAATATAACTCTGTGATGATGCGACTATGCTTGTGCAAGAGAGGAGAAGTAATACATGTCCCAATTCTCATGATACTAGTGCTTTGCCATGATATATTGTCATGTTACTGAAAAAACTGAAAACTTGAAAAGAAAATTTCCATTGAGAGTTGCTTAAATAGTGTACAGTATCGTCCAGAATAAGTTGTATTAATGAAAAGTTCAAAGGATAGAAACAGATCAAGATTTAGTCATACCTTGTAGTAGCTCCACTCAGTCTTGTTATTGGCTTTATAAGAAAGGGGATTATCACTACAAAATGCAAGCTTCGCACTAGAAACATATAGAACTCCCATAATCGGACCAGCTGATGTGGATATATAACAAGCAAAAGAATTCTGAAGAGACTCATCCGGGGCAGTTTCAAATGTTTGTCGGAATATATTCTCATAACCACCTTCTGCTAAAACCTTTGTTCCTTGTGCAATTCTTGTTAATGCAGCATCAGTAAGACTAGGGGCTGTTTTCACTGTTTTAACCAAATAAAAGATCAAATCACATAATGAAACTAAGGCAAGCAACATCAGATCAAGACAATAATTATGATACATGCAGTACAATTTCATAAATATACTAGTTCTTTTTTCTTTGGGTAATTAAATAATAGATTCACCTACTTCTAAGTTCTAGTGCGAGGAAACAATTCTCGTTTTGCTAAATGTGAGGAAACATTTCTTTCATACAAGGACGGTAGAACAAAACATTTTTATTTACAGTTTTCTTAATTCTTTTATGCATATAACAGTAAGTTTCAGTGTTTTAGGAAGGAAATTCGTACAAACCCCAACCTTAGAGAACCATAAACAAAAAGACACAAATAATACAAGAAAAAGTAAAATTTCAGACCAAAATACTGAAGTGCATTTGAGAAAACAGTTAAGGTTCAATGGAAAAATTTATTCAACAGCTGATTTATTTTGCTGAAAGAAGGAAGAAATGCAGGGGGGACAGGAAGGTCAAAAACATAGAAATAGAACAAGACCAAGACAATGCACTGATTCTGTAATTCCAATACAATGTATCCAGCCCTCCAAACAACTTAACAACTTATGCTGAAGCATCATGAAAGTCGAAGCAGTAAGCATGCAATCTACCAACTGTGTGTATAATAAAGGCATAACAAAGAATTTATCGCGCACACTAAAACTGTCTTAAATTTTAAGGCCTATTTGAAGACCATCTAATTTACTAGCTTATGTTCTATAAACTGGTCAATTTATCTTCTGTACATACTCTACTATATCAAAAAGCATTTTGGTCATGAACTCCAGCCCCACACCCAAGCTTTAGATGCTAGGTGTTCCACATGGAACCCCATCCATTTAGAATAAACAAACAATCAAAATCATCTAATAAGGTTCTGCATCTGTTGCAGATATCTCAGCAGCAATGCATCATTGGTACTGGTAAAAACTAACCATATACAACAAATATTTTGTAGCCAATCATGCATGAACATATCCGCATAATTTAGAGCTAACGAGAATAATTTATCTAAATATTAGGATTACAATAATAATGCAGCAGGCATGTCAAAACAAAGAAAGTAAAAACCACAAAAAAAAGAGAGGAAAAACTTACAGTGTTGCCAAGTATTTTCGGCCAAATCCTCAGCCTTCTTTGAGGCTTCTCCTACCCTCTTTCTCCATCTCCCTAGTGCATCTCTAACATTAACCACAGAATCTGAAAACAAAAAGAAGTTGAAACTCAGAATCAGATCATGTGCAACTCCTAGTACATCTCTGTACAATTTGAAATTGCAATCAAAATGTAAGTAATAATTAAGGTCAATTCGAATCTGTTTATTCTTATCTGTTTATAGCAAAAGCCTATATAGTTAATTTCATCAATCTAGCTCTTCCCACAGTATAATTCAAATGTGAATTCCTATGCAGTGACTAGTAAGAAAACTGCTTTAATGCCTCTATGTTTTGTGAATATACCTGGTAAAAAAAGTACAGAAATAGAAGCAACATTATATACACAGAGATTAATACTAGAAAGCCTGTCATATAATTTATCTCTTAATTTGATTCCATCTAAATATTAACCAAATGATACCAAATGTGCATTCATATAGACATGCAGAAAATCATCCTCTATCATTCATTAATCATTAGCAATTCTTGTAAAAAAAATGCAGAAAACAACAGCAACATTATATGCAGAAATGAAACTAGTGAGAACAAATTTTAGACCAAGAACTACTATTTTGACATTTTGAGTACTATTTGTATATATTATTCTCGACATAATTTGCCCCAATATTTATCGTGTATTGTGCTCGTTGGAAATAATTTTGGTGTGAGAACATGAATAACTGTTCAATATTATTAAAAAAAATGAAAACAAGCAATGCGAACAAGTGCAAGACAGAACACAATAAAACTGTGAGTACACATGAAAGGAGATACTTACTTTTAAACGTCGCTGAAGGAGAATCGGATGGAGCAGGTACATAAGCAACGTAAGGATTCGATTTTGCACCAACATGCAAAGACGACGTTGATGGCATTTCTCGAGAAGGAGAATGTGATTCCGATTTCATAACCAAACCTTCACTCCAATGCACAGATTTCCTGGTTTTATTATCAGTATCCATAGCCATTGTCTCCGTTGGTGATTCTACACAGTCCTTAAATTTCGGGCTCGAATCGTCAACGTTCTGATGATCCGGCTCAGGTTTCTTCTTAGCATTTTCGTCATTGCCATTAGGATTTTCCATTTGTCTCGCCGGAGCTCCAATACAATGAATGCTTTGCGAACACAAGGGCAGACGAATCCAATATGTGATTATAGAACATTTCGAACGTAATAACGCATAAGAAGCATTGTTTTTTTTTATTAGTTTAGTGTATGAATTTATTCCTTTCTCGACATGATGGACTGCTTGAGATTCATTTCTTGCTGTTATGGATTTTCATTTTGGGATTTTTTGACGCAGGAAGAGAAAACAACCATACCTTAAGTTTAAACAGCAAAGTAAATAAATGCTACGGGCTGATAACTTTGTAAGATTGTAAAAATGTTTGGGCACTTTTTCCATTAAAAAAAGTGCGAATGTCTATACTTTTTCATTAATGAAATTGGTTTTTTGTTTTCAAAAATGAGTATATATCGTAATTAGTAGTAAGATATATATCGTAATTAGTAATAAGATAAAGGTTCGATTAGTAAACATAAAATGATAAGCTCGGTTTATAAACGACTTGAATTTGCAAAAATCGATTCTTAAATCAGCTAAAAAATAAATTAGATTTAAATACAATTTGTTAATGATTTGAAATTAGAAATAAAATAGTTTGAATAAAATACTACATAAACAAGTCCGATAAGATAACTTGTGAAAAAGTTAAAGAAATGGAGGTTGATGAACAAATTTAATAATTAAAACACATGATTATATTTCATAAAAATGTTCACAAATTAGCACTACAAAAAAACGGCCTTTTTCTACCAAGCAAATCAAACCAGAAAAATTTGGTAGGAAATGGCAGCGCATTTCCTACCAACCCGTAAACTGGTAGGAGTTGCTCGAGGTAAGGCTCAGATTGTGTACACGCAAGTACCAAAACCTACTAATATTGGTGGGAAACTTAAAACCTACCAATGTTGGTAGGTTTTGACCAAAATTTGATACCGAAATGGTTCCATCAACCACGTCATCAGCCCCCACTTATTTTACTGTTTAAACTTTTTTTATGAAAAAAGAAATAATATCTTAAATCTGAGACCATTTCCTACCAAGTTTGGTGGGAAAGTGTTTCCTACCAAGATTGGTAGGTTTTGGTAAAATCTTATTGTGAAAATAACCCCACCGACCACATCAGCAGGCCACATATTATTAAGAATATATAGCATTTTTCTGAAGTATAAAAAAATATTAATAATTCAGGTCATTTCCTACCAATATTGGTAGGAAAAGGACATCTGGCCGTGAAAAGCATTTCCTACCATATTTGGTAGGAAAAGGCCTGGAATTATTAATATTTTAAAAATGGACCCACCACCTTTTTAGTTTTGTTTTGGGTGGTGTTAATAGAATGAAGATAAGATGAAAATTTAGAAAGAAGAAGAGAAAGATAAGAAAGAAGAAGAAGAAGAAGGAGAAAAGAGAGAAGTTTGTTTTTCTTCAAGAATCACTTTCATTGTAAAGGTATAATTTGATCTCATTGTTCTTTATTTCAATATTGTAAGTTTTTTTTTTATGTTAGTTAGGATGATATTGTGTATGATTTGTATGTATAATTTGTATATGCTTTATAATTGAAGAGAAAAAATGTGAAGTTAAATTGAAATGGTGTTTGTTAATATTGTAGATGGTGAGAAAGATGTTATAATTTGTATGTTAATAATTTATATATGCTTGAAATGTTAACAATTCCAAAAAGTGAAGTTAAATTGAAATGTAGTTTTGTTGATATTGTAGATGTCAAATGTAAACCGTGGTTGGATGTCACGTCATATGAAAAGTGATCGCATTACGTTAACGAATGAGTATAAAAATGGTGTGGAAGAATTTTCGATTCGGCAAAAAGTTTTGGGTTGACAAAAGATAAGACGTTGTGTCCTCATAAGAATTGTGGGAATGGTCATTGGGAAAATTTAGATACCATAAAGTTTCACTTGTATGCTTCCAGATTTTTTGAATCATATACCGTGTGGACTTTACATGGTGAGAAAGAGCCAACAACGGAGTCTCGACGGACAGGTCATCGTAAACGACGTGCACCACCAATTGTGAAACCACCGGTGGATATGTTTGGGTTATTACGAGATAGTTCCGGGCAAGATTTTTATAGCTTCAATAATATGAGGGGTAGTAATAGTAGTATGAATGATGCCGAAGAATCTCCAAATTTTGATGCTTCTCAATTTTACACCGATGCCAATGAGTCGGGAGCTCCTATTTATCCCGGTAACAAAAATTATACAAAACTCTCTTTCACTACGAGATTGTTACATTTCAAAGACGTATCTCGTTGTAGTGAGAAATCATTTAATTTACTACTTGATATTATTGGGGAAGTGTTGCCACGAGTTCATAAGCTACCGGTTTCTTATTATGCAATGAAGAAAATGGTAAAAAAATTGAAGTTGGGATATGAAAAAATTGATGTGTGTGCAAATAATTGTATGTTATTTTATAATAATGACAAAAAAAAGTTGTTTGTGACATTTGCAAAGAGGATCGTTACAAAGATATCATGGGAAAAAATGGAAGGAAAATACCAAAGAAGGTGTTAAGACATTTTCCGCTAATTCCCCGTTTACAACGATTATACATGTCGGAGCATACGGCTAAACATATGACTAGGAACAAGAATAGAGAAATAAAAGAGGGAGAGCTAAGTCACCCCTCGGACGGAGATGATTGGAAAAATTTTGACAAGCGATATCCATCTTTTGCTAAGGAGTTTCGTAATGTTCGACTTGGATTATCGAGTGATGGTTTTAATCCATTTGGAAATTACGGAAATAATGTATACACATTGTGGCCGGTTGTAGTGGTCGTCTATAATATACCTCCTTCTATGTGTATGAAAAGACCGTTCATGTTTATGACACTACTAATTCCCGGTCCGGATAATCCGAAAAAAATCTCAATGTGTTTCTAAGGCCCCTTATGAACGAATTATTTATTTTATGGCAAAGCGGGGTTGAAACTTATGATCAACATTTGAAAACAAATTCCATCATGAAGGCCGAACTTATGTGGACAATTAGTGATTTTCCCGCTTTAGGTATGCTTAGTGGTTGGTCAACAAAAGGGAAGATGGGATGCCCGGTTTGTGTTGGAAATGTACAAGATTTCCAACTCAAGAATTGCGGAAAATGTTATTTCTATGGAACATATCGAACATTTTTGGATAAAAATGGTCCGATGCGAAAAAAAAATCAAAAATATGCTACAACGGAACTTAAAGTGTTTGATGGTAGTACCAAGGGTGAGAAATTAAAATTTTTCAAGTGAAATGTCATTTTATAGTGAAATAAAACTAGGAAAAAAATTTGGGTAAGAAAACAATTATGACTAAGAAAATCGTTTAGAAAACGGAACGTCGAGATTGTTCGAAGATTGAGTTAGGTTTTCAACTCAAAGTGTCGGGGATGAGTTAGACATTTGGATTTTTTTTAATAATCCAACCTTACGGATGATTAGATATATGAGTTTTATACATGTAGTCGAAATGTAGAATTTTTAAAAATTAAGCTATTATGTATTTATAATAGATCTATAGAAAAAAATACAAGAAAAATATATTTTTTGTATTGTTCCCCCATGATTTGTCACATTTCCGTTGATCAAACTGAAGGGTTTTTAGCACATAAACGCAGTGAAAACGTAAATTTAAATCTTAAAAAAACCGAAACCCACTGCAGGATCCATGCGAAAAATAATATTTAATTCGCAGTTCAGTATGTTTACCTTAAGAAGCTTTACATTAATGGAAAGATGGAGGTCTTTAATAGCGATCCAAAAACCATGAGCGGAGATCCTTAGCAGCTGCTCCTCAAGTGTGAAGCACTCCACCGGTATCCACCAAGAAAATGATGTAATGGAGAAGGAGGAGGTGGAGAGAATTAGGGTTTTGTAAAATTTTTAGGTTGAGGCAAAAATAAGGTTTATAATAGTATATTTAAAGGCAAAATTTTCAGCTGAAAATTTTCTCATAAAATATTATTATTAACCCTTTATTATTCTCACTAATAATTAAAACACCTTTTAATTATTAATTCTTTTTCTAAACTCTTTAGAAATAATTCTCTCACTTGATTTAATTTCCAAAAATTAAATTCTTAATTAATAATATTAAGAACCTTTTCTTAATTAATTTATAATCAATTAAATCTCATTTAATCAATTATTAAATTTGCCAATTAATTATTTATTTCATAAATAAATAATTATCAGCCATTATTAATTAATTCCTCCACCATTAAATCATTCTCTTTTATGGTGTGACCCTGTAGGTTCAATATTAAGCCGGTAGTAGAAATAAATAATAATAAAACTATTTTATCATTATTTTATAAATTCTCTAATTCATTAAATATGATTAATTAATTAATCATATTTATTCTACATCGTGAGGGATACTTCTCAGCATATCGCGACTATCCGGATAATACGAATTCACTCCTTAGAATACCAAGAACCTATTCAGTGAGTAGTTACCATACAATTAATTCCTTCTACCCTGCAATGTCACGATTAAATACAAGGTATGGAACTTGTGTCAAGCCTATCTTATTTAATCACTTGCTTTCCCATTCACTATGCTTAGTTCTATTTAATGTAAATTAGAAACTCCCTTCTAATTTCATTCACTCTGGCCAGAGATTCCTGAACAAGCATAAGTGGATCAGCATTGAACATTCTCTTCCTTCACTGGAAGGGGTAGATCCTTTATTGATCATACACTATCTTCGTGTACAAATTCTTATACCCAATAGAGCCCTTATAATTGTCCCTTGAGACTAAGAACTAAATCAAAGCATAGTTCAGTGTACACAAGATGACTATGATGCCCTCAAGTCTAAGGATACTTGTACAACTATCACTATGTGAACAACTGCTGATGAGTCATGTTCAGTGAACTTATTCTATAATAAGCACCTACATACTAGCTATAGTGTCACCACACAAATGTCTATGAGAACAGACATCCTTCAAAATGAAGCAAGCATAGTATGTACCGATCTTTGCAGATTATTAATTACCAGTTAGTAATCCTACGACCAGGAATAATTTAAGTTTAGAGTTATCATCTTTTAGGTCTCATTATTATGATCTCATCACAATCCATAAAAAGCTTTACTCTAAACTGTGGTATATATTATTTAAACATTTAAATAGATAGAGCCCGCAATAAAAAACAAAATAAGTCTTTTATTAATATCAATGAAATCAAAACAGATTACGTAAAAGTTATTCCTAAATCCTCATACATGATTGGACTTAGGACATATCTCTTTCACAAACTCTATAAACATGAACATTTATTCATTTTAATAGTGAAACTCTAAAAGTTAGTTGATTACACTTACAGTCCCGTGTTTTCATTTGTTTTTTGGATAATTATAATTATTATAAAAAGTAAATATTAAATATGAAAATGGTTTGGTAAATTAAAATTTTTCAAGTGAAATATCATTTTAAAGTGAAATAAAACTAGGAAAAAAATTTGGGTAAGAAAACAATTATGACTAAGAAAATCGTTTAGAAAACGGAACGTCGAGATTGTTCGAAGATTGAGTTAGGTTTTCAACTCAAAGTGTCGGGGATGGGTTAGACATTTGGATTTTTTTTAATAATCCAACCTTACGGATGATTTGATATATGAGTTTTATACATGTAGTCGAAATGTAGAATTTTTAAAAATTAAGCTATTATGTATTTATAATAGATCTATACAAAAAAAATACAAGAAAAATATATTTTTGTACCGTTCCCCTATGGTTTGTCACATTTTCGTTGATCAAACTCTCTAAACATGAACATCTATTCATTTTAATAGTGAAACTCTAAAAGTTAGTTGATTACACTTACAGTCCCGTGTTTTCATTTATTTTTTGGATAATTATAATTATTACAAAAAGAAAGTATTAAATATGAAAATGGTTCGATAAATTAAAAATTTTCAAGTGAAATGTCATTTTATAGTGAAATAAAACTAGGAAAAAAATTTGGGTAAGAAAACAATTATGACTAAGAAAGTCGTTTAGAAAACGGAAAGTCGAGATTGTTCGAAGATTGAGTTAGGTTTTCAACTCAAAGTGTCGGGGATGAGTTAGACATTTGGATTTTTTTTAATAATCCAACCTTACAGATGATTAGAAGTATAAGTTTTATACATGTAGTCGAAATATAGAATTTTTAAAAATTAAGCTATTATGTATTTATAATGATCATACGTATGCATTATTGTGTATTGGGTATCATGGATTAGATGTTTATTGTATTTGGGGTGTTAACTTTTGCAATTTTAAAGAGTATCGGGTGTTAAACAGGGGATTTTAGGCTAGATATTGGGGCTTTTGGGCAATATGCATGCGATATTTATGGGTTGTGTTTATTATGCATGCTTTAACTATGGGTTGTGCTTAAATGTGATTTTAAGTCCATCAAAATTGATTTTTGATGAAACTATGCTTTGACTATGGGTTTTTCAGTCATTTTTTACTAAATTATGTGCATAAATATGTATTTTGATGTTTTTTATGTTTATTTAATTTTACGTATTAAGTTTTAGGTATACATATGATGTTGCAGTGAATTACTATTGTAATATGCAGTGGATTCACATACACATAACACATAACACATACACATATATAGTAGTCATATATAGTTGTCAAATAGCGTGTGTTTGGTCGATAGTGTGTGTTTGGTCAGTCGACAAAATGTGCGTAGTGTGTGTTTGTTGCTATGCCAACAGACATATATGTTGAAGCTTAGTCTGTTAGGGTTGAAGCTTAGGAAGAGCCTAGTCATATATGTTGGCATTTGGATATTTATAATTAATTTGAAATTGTTCAAAATTTCATTAGGTCAAGTTAAGTAAATGCAATGATATACTACTACGTTGTTGTCTTGAAGTAGGGTTTTATGTAGGATTAGAGTTGGGCTCCAGCCATTTCAACTTTATTATAAGTTAAGCTTTGTAAACTATAATCAAGAAACTATATATAATTGACACTTCCAGACTGCTAATAATATAGGAAAAGCCCACTGATTCATGCAGAGTTTTGTCTAGTCTGATAAGATAAATGCGCAGTTAGTTCTCAGATCATGAAAATTATGAAATCAAAGCTAATTAGTTAAGAGTAAACACCTGAATCTTTTTGTGTAACTTAATTAATTTTGTTTAATATTAATCATGAGCACTCATAAACCTCATATTATTGATTCTTAAACAAAAAGATAATGCATTAAGTTATGTGTTTAATGCATATCATCCATGAGAATTAACTAGCTAGATCACTTAAGCATTTTGATATTGTTTTTTACAGGGTTAATGGCAAAGGTTTTCCAGGGTAAGAGTCCGGTGACATCTGCAAAGAAAGGCAAAAACGTTCCTGTGAATAAGAATGGAAAGATCGCTAAGTCTAAGAAAAATGTGAGTTCACGCAAAGGAAAAGGCAAAGGCAAAGTGACGGCAGCATCAAAGGCAAAGGCCAAAGCTTTAGCGATATCACAGTCTTATCCCCACGGGAAGACAAGGGCATAATTAGTTGAGTGGATGGGTCCAAGAAAGCGAGCAAACTCCCGTGGAATATTTGGTTCCACACCTCCAGCAAAGCCGACTCGTATTAATATTTCAAATGGAGTGTAAGTCTAAATTTATAGACTGTTGCATTTTATTCTTTACTACTTTACCTAACTTTAATATATGTCCAATTAGTAACGATTATTATTTTTGTAGCATAATGCATGATGAAGCAAAGAAGACAATTTTGGGCATTGTTCGCGGGTTCTGGCCAGTGGGAGCTTACACGTGGACTGATATCAATGATAAGTATCCTAAATGGGTTGAGAAAGTTATTACTGAACTCTATGTAAGTATCCATCTTTTTGAATTTGATTTACTTAAAAATACACATGTACTTTTAATTGATAGTTTAGTTATTTGCTACTGTGTTTGTGTTTCTGTTTGCTCTAAGATTTGGCAATTAAATCAGAATGAAGAGGCAAAGGCTCCTCTGTTTCAGTATTAGTATTACTGAAATAAGAGTGGTGGTGTTAGGGTTTGATTGCCAAAATTGGTTATGTAATATAAGAGTATTATTTTAGGACAAAATTGGTTTCTCAACTTTTTGATGTTTATTTTATTATCAAACTATAGGTAATTGCTAATTTAAATGTTTTAAGAGGAAAAGGTTATGTTAAAAGGTGGCATTACATACTTATTTAAACATTTTATTTTTGTTTACTATAATCATTTGCATGTAATTTCTGCACTATTGAACAACTTATGTTTATATAAATTGCAAAAATATTTCAGACATGAGAAGGGTCAAAGTCGTATGGAGGCTTATAGGACTATAGCTGGGCATCTCAAGGCATTGATTAAGTGAACAGTGCATGAAGAAAAGGAGCGAGCTTATACAAATTCCGAGAAGTTAAAAAAGTCGTTGCTGGAAGTTAAACCTTCCTACTTTAGTGATCCGGTATGGGAAGGGATGGTTCATTTCTTGGAGTCGGATGAACACAAGCTACGATCAGATAAGGGAAAAGAAAATCGGCAAAAGGTGACTACCTTGCACAGCGCTAGTGCAAGATCTTTTCAGCAAGTGGAGAAGGTAACATTCACTTCATAATCTAGTAAAATAGAACTTAGATTTAGAATCTTGTTTATTAATATTAATTATCTTTATGCATCTATATGTTAGATTTTAACTGAGGAAAAGAATGGCGTTGTGCCAACTCACTTTGAAGTGTGGGACAAAACACACACTCGCAAGGAAACGGATGTTGATGGCATGCCAATTTACACAACTGAGGCTGCAAAGGAAATTGCGGTATGAAATTAAAATTGGATATCTGAATTTTTAATGAGTTTGATTATGTATTTATATGTTGAAATACAAGTTAGGTTTTCTATGCATATTGGAATTCATAATGCTGGATTTTGCATAAACTCACTGTGTAGCCAAATCTTGTGAACTCCAGAAATTAATCAATGTTCTCACTGTGTAGCCAAATCTTGTGAACTCCGGAACTTTATTAGGCTTTGCTCTATACAGTTTATATAAGCAATTAACGTCCCACGTATTTACTGGAATTTCTTTTTTGGATTTTTTTTAAGACTTAATTGCACGAAGATGACCTCAGTTATAATATTTTTGCACAAAACTGGCTCACGTTTAATAATAGGCACCCGCATGACCCTTGTTTATATTTTTTAACGCCCGATTGCATTCCGTCTGTTTCAACTAAAGGACGTTAAATAAGAAGGGTAAACGTGGAAAAATTAATTTCTAACGGCTATTATCCTAGAATAGAGAGATGTATCTCTATATAAATACATACAAAACCTAAAATTAACACTCCCATCCTAAACAACTTACACCCCCATCCTAAATAACCTACTCAGCCAAATACCATGGCATATAAATGCTTTTGTGGAGGTTGGGCTGTGGAGAGGACTGCTAGAACAGAGGCAAATGGGGGGCGAAAATTTCTTGGTTGTGTTCTTGGTAGTCGAGGTTGTGGGTCTTTCAGATGGGTTGATGGCTGCCAAAGATGCAGGGTGCTACAAGTTGAAGTGGAGAAGAGTAAATTGGAAGCTAAAAGATGGAAATTAGTCTGCCTTTTTTTAGTGTTTATGTTTTTCTTTTTTTGGAATGTACCAGCAGTTGAAGATGTCAAAGAAGAAATTTAAATCTTGTAATAAAGTCTAATGTAATGGTTTATGTTTATAAATTAATTGTGTCCTTAGCCTATCACTACATGTTTATACCAACTAATGCAATATAAAAGTACCTTAACTGTAATATAAAGACATAAAAGTGTTTGAATAGATATCATAAATCCAACATAAGACATTGTTGGCAATACAATAGCCTGTCCTGATAACCAAAAACCAGTTGACAAAAGGAAGGCTTGAAGCCTTTAATACCAGCTATTACATACCCAATAAACTTAATGACAAACTAAAGAAATTAAAAGTTTAGCCATACCATATGCTAACTACCAGACCCAACGACAAAATAAGACAGTCATAGATATGTTCACCCACATTACTACTACACCACCATTCTTCTTGGACACAACATAAACCATAAAACATGACATTAATCTCTTTCTCTTTGGGGTGTTTTTCCTGGTTTGTTCTTGAAATGCAGAGGTTGAGCTTCCTTGGGTTCCATGAATCTGTCTCTCTTCATGTTGATGCATCATCTCAGGTATTCTTTGCCGGTCTTGATCTGTTGATGGATTTGTAGAAGAATTGCCCCCTTGCACCATCTGTTTCTGTGAATTAATTGAATAAAAGCAAGTGAGCACAAATCATTATCTTAAGAACATAAACTGTAGTATACATACTTGTACCTTAACTGAACAAGTTCTTGAATTATGACCAGGTTTATTGCATGTTTTGCACACACAAGTTGACTTGGCTATATTAGGCACAGTTCCTTCCTCAGCAGCCTTTTTAATTGCATCATTTTTCTGTATATTTTCAATGAATCTAAGTAAGTCTTGAAATTAAGTCTTTAAAATTGTAAGAAAATATTTCATGAATCTAAGTTTACCTTGGCAACACAAGTCCTAGCATTGTGACCCCTTGCTTTGCAATAATGACAATTCACAACTGTCCCAACCTTGCTTAGTTTTGTGGCATCAGGAGGGATATCATTCTTTGTCACCCTTTTTTTCTTTGGCCTTCCTACAGGGGCCTTAACATTTGGGGGTAAGGGCTTTGGTTCAGCACTTGTTTGCCAAAATTCAGGCCCATGCAATGGGGTCCAGTGTGCAATTGTATAGCTGTTGAACAAATAAAATACTTAGTTTTTAATTGTATAGATGTTGAACAAATAAGAAGGAGCACTAATTATTTATGAAAAATACATACCTTCATGTACTCTTCCTTACTATAATGGTTGTTTATATGCATTTCCCAGGGTTCATTCTTAATAGCTATACATGCACAAGCATGATAGCATGGGATCCCTGTGAGATCCCATTTTTTGCAAGTGCATGTTCTGTTATGTAGGTCAACCACCAATTCATGACCCCCATCTGTGCAAGTTACCAAATATTTGGTGCCTCCAGACCATGATACTGCACAATTCCCAGCATACTGAATTGCTCTACATATAAGCCATGACAGAAATATTAGAAAATGATAGTAATGTAAGGCTTAGACTATTTCAGTAAAGAAGTACTTACTTTTCTAATTTCTTAAGGGCACTAGGACAAATGATTGTCTCTTTTGAAGCCAACTTATCTCTCCTCACTTGGATTCTTTTCATCACAGCCTTGTGCAACTCTCTAAACATTGTTATGATAGGCAAGTCCCTGAACTTTCTTATAGAGCTATTAAACACCTCACAGTGATTGTTAACAAACATATCACTGTGAGCATGTGTTCTAAAAGCTGCCCTTGTCCACTGTATTTTGGGCTTGGCCATTAACCACTCATGACACTTAACAACAATCTATGAAAAAATAAATATATGTAAGATAAAGTCAAAGATAACTACCTAAACAAGTATAATGACATTTATACCTCCATCTTATTCATATGTAAATTGAACTCCCAATCAGTGGTAGACCTTGTATCCTTCCAAAGGAGTTGTCTCAATGCCACTCCTTTGAAATCTTTATGCATATTTTGGTACAAATGCATAACACAAAATCTATGTTCTGCATTTGGTACCACCTCCTCCAGTGCATTTATAAGTCCCTGCATTATGCATAACAAATAATTACTATGTTGCATCGATGTACATACAATTCATATTTTAAAATTGTGCAAAAATATTTACCTTCTGCCTATCAGAGATGAAGGTCCATTCTACATCATTTTGAATCTTCAAGTTTTGGCTCAATAACTCCATGAACCACTTCCAGGATTCTGTAGTTTCAGATTCCACTACTGCCCATGCAATTGGGTACATGCCATCATTGGTATCTACCCCAACTGCTGCCAAGAGTTGCCCACCAAATGGTCCTTTAAGGTGGCAACCATCTAGGCCAACTAATTTTCTGCAGAACTGAACAAAAGCCTTCTTCAATGGCCCCAAGCAAATATACATTCTCATAAACCTCCCACTTTGTTCACCTGGCTCTGGATCTTCACACAATATCTTAATAGTGCTTTCAGGCAAAACCCTCCTCACTTCGTATGCATAATCCCATACCTGACCAAACTGTTCTTTGTGAGTGCCATTGATCTTTAACAGTGCTCTAGTCTTAGCCCTATAAACCGCATGCTTAGACACTTCCACTTTCAAGTCATTGAATATTTTTTTATGAAAAGCCTTAACAGGTGAGCCAGGGTTCATCCTGATTTCCTTCTCATAATGCTCTGCAAGCCAAACTGAATTTATTTATTTTTGTTTAAATATAGGCATGCAAGTATATTTTCTGACCAATGTTCTAATCTGAAAAGTAGGAGTCTTGTTAAATGGAGAAGCATAAACAGTCCATTTACAAGGTTTTTTGCACACATATTTTATCTTTCTTCCATAATTCTTGACAAGCTCAATTGGTCTTCTCTCCATGATTGCATGATTCCTTACAGCTTTTCTAAAAATCTGGGAACTTTTGAACAACATACACAGCTCAAAGACAGGTCTCTCCATATCCACATCTTCGTTGAATTCTGGAAAATTTGGCTCGTCTTCATCTATAGAATTAGGGGCCATCCTCTCATCATCACTCCCAGCATAGACACTCTCCTCATCTGTACCCATATTGTCATCCTTAACAGGCTCTTCAGGGGTGTCATGATCTTCAAATACCATTTTATCAACATTTTTTTCAAACACCAGATCATCATCACTCTTATCCTTATTAGAGGCATCTGAGTGCCAAGACTCATCATCACTGTCACTCACATTCAATTCATGCTCATCACTATCCTCAGGATCTGAAAAATCTTTATAAATACCTTCTAATTCCCTTAACTGTTTGTAATAACCCCAAATTTTGGAAAATTTTTGAAACCCTTATGAATAGTGTTTTTGTTGAATGAGAAAACTTTTCATGCCACACTAGGTAGGGGTTCTTTTATGGATATTCTGAGATTTTATTGGCACTCTATATGACATATAAGTGTATGTAAAGATCGTCAGAATCCAATTCCGAACACTTTGATTTTTCCCAGAAATCCACTAGATACGGAAAGAATTGAGTATAAGGTAACAGGATAAAAAGGATTTAAATTAAAGGATTATAAGAGAGGATCATAAAAGGAATATAATGTATTGAGAAAGGTTAAGGAAACCCATGTAATAAGATCCCGGGTATGATCCCTCAAACGAGAAACGAGAACGAAAGTTAAGCGAACCGTATAACAGATCAGCGGTCATTAGGCAAACAGTTAGAAGCTAATCAAAGGGATTAGTGGGGATGATGTCATCCAACCAATAGGAAGAGGACAAAGAGGGAAGGATGACACCACATGATGACATAAGCATGACATAGAAGGGAAGGAAGTGTGGTTGAATTATAACCACACAAAATCAAGGTTAATTAAGTAATTAACCTAAAACAACTCAAAATTCAACCAACCAAGCAAACATTTCATTTTTCACCAAACAAAACACAACAACTCCTCCATTTCTTCATGAAGCTCTCGGCTTCTTTCTTAACAAAATGAAGATCCAAGCTCCACCACTTACTATTTAGCAAGGTATTTATCTAAGCTTCCCCATGGATAGTTACATACTTCCTATAAGTTTAAGCTTCTAATTCCAAGCCAATCTTTTTCTATAAATCATGGAAGAAGATGGTGAATAGTGTTTTTCAAGAACTAAAATTTGTGTTCTTGAAGTTTTGTTTAGATTAAGCTTGGATAAGGACTTTAAGGGTGATTCCAAGTCATTCTCTTGATTCTCCACTCTCCAAGGAAGGTATAAACTCCAAACCCTAGCTTTAATTTGTATATTAGGTTTATTATGGTTGTGAGGGTAAAGAGTAGCTTGAAACTTGTTTGTTTAAGAGTTTGGGTTGGAATGGTGGTGATTGATTTGTTGAAATCTTATGATTTGGTTAAAGAATGTAGTATAGTTTAAATTCAAGTTTTTGGATTAAGTAGATTGATTATAATGAGTTGATTTGGGGATGTTGTAATGCAGTTTAGATGGAGGTTTGATTGGGTTGTGAATTGGGGTTGAATTGTGATGGTTTTGGAATGGTTTAAATTTGGGAAATCGCGTAAACATAGCCGTCGTAATGTCCGATTTACTTTAGACTGCTTTTGTTCATAACATTTGGACCCGAGAACTCCCTGCTAGGTTTTGACCATTGCCATGTTTAGATAGTTCATGTTATGAGCTTCGTTTTGATATGTGGTTCGTTTGATTGCGATGAACGGTTTAGGAGAAACGGTCGTTTTAAGTAACGACATTTCGCGAACGAACCCTTACCCCTCGCCTTACTTTGAAACATAGGTTAAAGACCTTAAAAGACTAATTGAAGTATGAAACAATTATGGTAAGAGTGCTAGGCATTTGGTAAGACACTCGCGAAGAAATCGCCTTAAAACTCGTAATGGTTAAATTATTAAAAATGGGGGAGCCGAGGGTACTCGAGTGACTTAAGAGAATCAGTAAGCGCAAAGCGAGCGTTAGAGTCTAAATTGGTTAATGTATAGATTTACAAGTGACTTTGGCTTAATTCCAACTTACTTGTTGTTTATAGGTTACCAGACTCGTCCCGAGCCATTCGTAACCCCCAATCGCTCAGGCAAGTTTTCTACCTGTTATACTGTTGTTGTGATGTATATATGTATATGCATTATCTTGTGATAGATGCATGTTGGTTAATTAGCAAATGTTGCGATATATTGAAGCATGCTGATATGGTATATATATGCATGTATGTTTCGTATTCTTGCCATATATATCTGTTGGTTCAGTTGATAATACCTATGCTAGAGAATAGCAGTAATTTGCATATACCCTTAGTATAGGGACCCAAAGGTGAAAACATTTTCTAAAACCGGGAGTCGAGGATCCCGAGTAGATTTTATATATATATATATTTATATATATATGGTTATAGTTTTCAAAACTATTAATCGAATAAGGTTTATTCGATAACTTTATTTTATTATTGAATATTATTTCGAATATTCATCCGAGGACTTATGACTCCTTTATTTTATTATTGAATATTATTTCGAATATTCATCCGAGGACTTATGACTCCTTTATTTTATTATTGAATATTATTTCGAATCTTATGACTCCTTTATTTTATTATTGAATATTATTTCGAATATTCATCCGAGGACTTATGACTCCTTTATTTTATTATTGAATATTATTTCGAATATTCATCTGAGGACTTATGACTCCTGTTATATTACTTAATGAATATTATTTGAATATTCATTTGAGGATCTATGACTCCGATTATTTGCTGAGATATATCCTTTATTTTATTAAAGAATAAGGTGTCGATAATCAAACTTATCTTGATTATTCAAAGAAAGATAGTACTTTCGTATAAGTATATCTTTGGTTATTTAATACTCATTTCGAGTATAAGTTTTACAACTTCTACCTCAATTATTTGTATAAAGATTATTCTTTATGGGAATATTATTTAAATAATAATATTCAGATATTTTCTAATATATTGGGACTGATTTACTTTATTAAATCAGCATTACTCCTAACACTCTTTAAAGTGTTTTCGAGTCTTTAAAATGATTTTTAAAAGTTAGAGCGGATCCCAAAACTCATTTTTATATATTTAAGATCTTCCTTTTAAAGGGGATTTAAATACTCGCTCAAAACCAGAGGGATCCGGCTCTATGGTGTATTTTATATTCGCAACAAGGTTGCAGTTTTGGTAAATGAATTGATTACTTACCCAACATTCGGGAAGTAAGTCCATCTATCGAGTAGGCATAAGCAACATGGGCTCAGTGGGCGTCCATGATAGTGTAAGTGGCTCAGTAGGAGTCCATC
The DNA here is from genome assembly GCF_009905375.1 of Apium graveolens. Lineage (NCBI taxonomy): Eukaryota > Viridiplantae > Streptophyta > Magnoliopsida > Apiales > Apiaceae > Apium > Apium graveolens. Next base: position 121,201,507 of record NC_133649.1, read on the forward strand.
AAATGCATAAGTGGCTGAGTGGCAGTCCAGCATAAGGTCCTATTGCGACCAGGGTGATGACCAGTGGGGAATTCGTCCATCTACTAGTAGAAAAGGTTACTTATTGGTATCTTTTCCTGATCAGCAAGATATCAGGTTTATGCCAAAATTCTTTCCTTTCCAAATTTATTGGATATTGCAATTCTGTTCATACTTTACATGACAGAGATTTTCAGGAAATGTATGTATATATATAGGTGTATATATATATCGGGACTTAATGAAGTATATCATAACTTCATTTCCTTCAAAATATTTCAAAGATTGAATCTATTCAAGTCTTATCTTGTAGTCTCATCAGTGTGATGAACTTTTGAAACTAATTATAACTTGAACGATGGTAGTTCAAGTAGTATTCGGAAAAGATATAAGTATATTGGAGTATCTTGTAACTTCATCTTTTAAACTTATATCTAGTAAATGATTATCTTATGCATATCAAAGACTTTCAGAAAAACGTTGAGACAAGGTTAGATATATGAGATCACCTTGTAAAGATATTTTTATACAGTTATACACTGGAACTCTGTGTGTATTATGCATGGAAGAGGACTTCCCATATTTTGAAAAGTATATATGTATATATATATACTGAATATTTTGCGACTTCATCGCATTAAGATATCAACTTGGTTCATTTCTTTTGACCAAGACTTTCATGAGTACTATGAGAAGGCTCATATATTGCTAATCATTATACATATTATTTTGGTGGGCTTGCTGCTCACCCTTGCTTTCTTCTTTCATCACACAACAACAGATAGAAAAGATGAACAGGACCAAGCTCCCGATTCGCAAGCGATTAGGAAACGTTCTGCAGTTTCCTATAGGCGTTGATGTCGCTGTAGCTGAGGTAGGAACTACCAATAGGCTAGGCTTTCAACTTATGATGTACCAGACTTATGTATAATTATGAATTATAATAATGGCAAAGAAATGTAAATTTATTCAGAAACCTTTTTAAGGTGTATTGACATATAATTGTGGAATAAAACGACTTGTGATTATTTTTGGATATTCATCTCTGAGACTATAACTTGTGGTGTGTGTGTTTATTGTGGGGTCACAGTACAGAGTAGTTGATTATTTATTAAGATTGGGTGTTGTTAAGGGAAATGGAACTCGTGACAACCCGGATCCCCGACCCCGGATTTGGGGGTGTTACAGAAGTGGTATCAGAGCGAAGCGTTATAAACCTCAGAGATGATGTGACGTAAAGATAATAAGTTCACTAAGATAATAAGAACTCTTGCCAAGTTCATAGTCTGGCTACCTAACGTAGTACTGACAGTTAAAACCCTTATGGGAACCCTTATAAATATCGTGATAGAAGCGTAGTTCGTTATCGTATATGGTAGCGGGACTCCGAACCCTGAGGTTGAGGAGCAACAATGCGATGATGTTTTATTACTTATTGGAGATCAGATTATGGATCCGATAGAGCGTCCTAACGCGCGATCGGATGATGTTCATATTGAGGATGTAGCGGTTAAAAATGTTGTCCTAGAAGGGACAGTTGCTGAGGAGGATCCCATGGAGAATCCTGACAAGAATGAATAAAGGACCACTGATGAATTGATGACCATGGTTAGGTCGACTACCAGAGGTAGGATTGGTCAATCACTACCGGAGGTTCGTTCAAGTTTGTAAAGATAGTAGCCCCCTTTAACGTGGCTTACTCGTAAGACTGAGAAGTTTGAATGGACAGAGAAATGCGAGAACAGCTTTCAAGAACAGAGGCAAAGGTTGGTGACGGCCCCTATGCTGGCGTTGCCGGATGAAAAAGGAGATTTTGTGAAGTATAGTGACGCTTCGCACAAGGGCTTAGGGTGCGTGCTTATGCAGCACGGTAAGGTAATCGCGTATGCGTCAAGACAATTAAGGGAATACAAAATTTGATATCCCCGCCCATGAGCTTAGGCTCGTGGCAATAGTTTTACCCTAAAGATTGGAGGCACTACTTGTATGGAGAGAAGTGCGAGAATTACCTAAGCCATAAGTGCTCTAGTACATTTTCACGCAGAAAAGAGCTCAACATGCGCCAAATGAGGTGGTTAGAGCTAATCAAGGATTACGATTATGAGATTCTTTATCATTCGGGGAAAGCCAATGTGGTGGCTGATGCCCTTAGTAAAAAGGAGAGACTCAAGATGATAATGTCTTTGAGAGAGTTTACAAGAGATTTTGAGAAAATGGAAATAGAAGTGAAGGTAACCGGAGCCGGTACCGAAAAGATGTTTGAGATTGTAATACAGTCCGAATTATCGGAAAAGAACATATTGTGCCAGAAAAAGTGATGAATGAAGGCAGAGAGCCAACAATTAGATAAAAGATTAATACCAAGAAAGATGATAAGGGAATAATGAGGTATTCCTACAGAATTTGGGTTCCAAATATTCAAGAGCCTAAAGATGAAATCTTAGATGAAAGCTAGTTTGAGGAATAAGATTTAGAGCAAACCCTGAAAGTGATAGTCAGGGTGGTCGCCATCAAGATAGAAGGAACCCATAACATAATCAAGTGGAAAATGAGGATTTTAACGTATAAAATAACCCCAAGTATGGGAGAAGGATGAAACATTTCATACTAAGGAAACAGAAAGTCGAGTAAGGAAAGGAGACCCGAGACGGTACTCCTATACGACAATTTATGGACCTTTCTAGACAGAACTTAGACTATTATCCCCAACCACCACCCTGAGGAAACAATGCGGTGAGAAATTCTTTCAGGACCTTTAAGTCGCTAAGCTCTCAGAGTTTCAAGGAACAAGCTGACCCAGTCGAGGCGAGAGCCTGGATAAAGGAAATAGAGGAATCATTTGAGATTCTGAATGATTGACGAATCACAAAAGACTGTTTTTGTCACTTACCCTCCTAAGAGAGAGACCACCCGCTGGTGAAAGGCCAAGGAAGGCACGAAGCAAGAGATTATAATAAACTGATTTAAGTTCAGTCAATTGTTTTCGGGAAAGTAATTCCCAAGGTTATGGAGATAGTGTAAAAGCTTTAGAGTCAGAACAAAGGCAGACGAGTATGATGAATTATGAATCTAAGTTGTAAAAGTTATCAAGATTCGTTCTGAGGACACGAATCCAGAATGATGGGATGTTTGAAATCAATGCTCCATTGTGTTGGTTCATGAAATAATGATAAGAGAAAGGAAAATAAAAAAAAACTGAAGTGGAAAGGAATATAAAGGCAATAAAGTTTGAGGAATGATAAGGGAGTTGGGTATGAGGAAACCCTAAAGACTCGTAGCAATAGAAATAGAAAAGTATGTAATCGTCAGGATGAGGGTGATTCACCATGAGTTAAAGTTGATGATTGAAGGAATAAGAGATACATATATTTTATCCCCTGTAAGTTGGGAGGATTCGAGGAAATCTTGAAATAGTTCGAAGGATAAATAATGAGACGCGGATAGATTGAGGAGACAAGGAAGTAAGAAATTAGGAAAATTGGATGAAGGAAGTGACCTTCAAGAATGTGAAGTGTAAGACCGGTGGCTCGATACCCAGAAAGGGAGACGCCAGGTATGAAAGATATCCTAACATTGAGATGACTGTTGAGATAAACAACAAAAGTAAATAAGGAATTATTAAGAAGAATTTCACGTTGAACACGACCAATATCTTCCAGAACATCCTTGTTATCGTTACCAGATTAGGCAAGAAAAGCGGATAACCATTGTTATCTTTTGGAGGCCATTTTGATTAACCTCATTTTGTAAACAGATGTTATTGTGAAATTAGGCATATACTATCGAGGTGGGAATGATTGAATAAGACACCCTTATCAGGGATATATGACTTGATTTATCCATGGAAGGATGCAGGTACCTTTTAAAGGTGGAATTAAGGATAGAACATCGGTAACTTAAAATGAATCCTAGAGGAATGCATAAAGGTTGGCATTTCACCCTTAATAGGGACAGTATGAGTTTTGACAGTATGATTTGGAAAGGGTTAAGGTAACAACAACCTTTAAGAATCAGTGGAGAAATTTTTCAGAAGTATATAGACAATGGTTTTAGTATTAGTAAATGGTATTTTGATATGCCCTGTATCTAGGGAATACAGGAGGAACGATTCAAGGATAACCTTAGAGGTTTTACAAGGAGAAAGGTAAAATTCAAAATTTTCAAGAATAGAAATGTTGATAAAGGAAATATGACGTAATTATATTGATGCCAAGTGAGGCACGTGTTAAACCACGAGAAGGTATGGATCGAACCAGTAATGGTCAAAATTGTTCAGGGCAATTAGGACTTAAGATAAAAGATGTTCTAATTATGATTGAGAGTCAGTCATGACAGTGATTAACCTCTAAAGACTGAGGCAATAACTTATGGAAAAATGGTAATTTTTTTTTACTCATCAGATTTTAAGGAAAACATCTTCACATAAGCTGTGATTGAAATAAGGTAGAAAATTTATTTGGAGGTGATTAAAATGACATTGACTGTAAGGAAATTTTACTCTCAGGAAAGGCCAAAGAGGTGACCGACACTTTAAAGGTAAGAGGATAATTATAGGCGCTTGTGCTAAAGGAATACAGTGATGATGGTTAAAGCTATGCAGGTTGTATTATGGTTTGGAAGATTGACATTCCTTCTGATGACTGTGCAATACCCAACTGTAATAGTGGTTGGTAAAGGTTTAATTCGTGTAATCGCCATGAGCGGGCTATCTATCTCAGAAGGTACTATCTTGAGAATAATCCAGGACCATATTTCAAAAAAAAAGGACTAAACGAACCTTGAGTTAAGTCTTCTATTTAAGGCATACGATTAAGAATGGTATTCACCTGCTATCGTTGCTTTGACTGAAACTCTTCTGCAATTTTATCTACTTCATGTCATGTAAGTATGTCAGAATTTGGATTGTTCTTCATGAATTATGATTGGTGATTATGTTAACTCCTTAGAAGTATTCTATACGACACGTATGGACTCCGTATGGTTAGATATTAAGATTTCATGGAAAATGAATGACGACAGTAAGTCAGTGGTGGACCATAGTAGTGCAGCAATGATTCTGCGAGTAATGAGTCGATTACAACCATGAGAGTTGTATTGGAATGGATGTTGAGATTAAGTACCACTAATCGGGTCGTGGTGATGTATAAGTTATCATTGAATAGACTAATTAAGTAGATTATTTACCTATTAAATATTTATTCCTCCTTATCAATTGAGGGTCGTATGACTATACGAGGAAGGTTGCGATGCAAGCATAGAATTCTAGTAACGATGATGTCTAGAATGAGATCCCAGATTCGATTTTCAATGTCGAGGGAGTTTCAAACGTGATTGTGTATAAGCTCGAGGAAGAGCATGGGTCCATAGAATGATGGACGGAATAGCAAAAATATTTAAGCATGTGAAATGTGATGCGATAATACTTGATGTTGATATATATACGTATATGATTTGTTCTCCTATGACAAACCTCTATAATTCAGAGGTAGGTTCCAAGCCAGATATTTTGTGGCAGTATATTTTTTTTCATATATACAATTCTCTTCAATTCGTCCTTTTCTCTTCTTTTCATTTTGTATAAGCTGAAAAGAACAACCCTTCCAGAAGGGGAGGTATTGCCGAATGACTATCTATCTGTGTGATAGAAGCCTAGTAGGATACCAGCTATTGTTTAATTGCTTGTCAAGTACTAAAGGCTGGCCACCTTCTGTACTAACTATGCAGTAGAACAAGTGTTCATGATCATAGTGATCTCTCAACAAATTCCTTTACTTCTATATGATTGATCAAATTTTGGAAAATAGAAACAGCTGAAAAAGGAGTAGTAAAGTTATGGTGGTATTCGGAATGGAAACACATTCGTGATACTAAGGTTGACGTGGTTATTAAAAGGTTATAGAATGCTAACGAGCAAAAGTATAACCAGTATAATATTAGGAACGGAAGGTAGTAGCGATTACGAACTGGAAAAGAATGGGTATTGAGAAGCAAAAGCTCTAATGCTAAAAGCTATAATGAGAGTCTGTGCAATAGACTTGAAAGAAATTGGAATGATCACTTAACACAGATTGAGTTTTCTTACGACAATAGATCATATGTCATTATTGAGATATCGCCTTATGAGATCCTTGAGGGAAGACAATATCGATCTCCCTTATGTTAGGATGAAGTTGTAGAGCGCAAGATGCTCGGACCAGCAGTGGTCCAAAGGACCAAGGATATGATAGATCTAATCAGAGGACGGCTGGTAGTAGCCCAAGATGGACATGATAAGTATGTTGATTTGACACGAAAGGACAAAGAGTATGAAATAGGGGACCTAGTAATGTTATAGGTATCCCTTGGAAAGGATTGATGAGGTTCGGAAAGAAAGGAAAGCTAAGTCTACAATTTGTTGGACCCTTGGATATATTAAGACGTTTGGGAAGTTAGCATATGAGCTAGCCCTACCCCCGAACATGTAGCAAGTCATAACGTGTTTCACGTATCAATGTTAAGGAAGTGTAATTTGGATGCCAGATAAATAGGGGCATATGAGCGCATAGGCATGCGACCAGACATAACCTATAGGGAGCAACCAGAAAGGGTTATAGATCGAAAAAGAACAAGTGCTTAGGAGAAGGGTTATCAAACTAGTCAGAGTTTGATGGAAGAACCACAATATGGGAAAATTTACTCGAGAGTTAGAAAGTGCAATGTTAAGAAAGTATCCCTATTCATTTTCTATCTGATTCCGGGACGGAATCCTTTTAAGGAGGGGAGACTGTAATAACCCCAATTTTTGGAAAATTTTTGAAACCCTTATGAATAGTGTTTTTGCTGAATGAGAAAACTTTTCATGCCACACTAGGTAGGGGTTCTTTTATGGATATTCTGAGATTTTATTGGCACTCTATATGACATATAAGTGTATGTAAAGATCGTCAGAATCCAATTCCGAACACTTTGATTTTTCCCGGAAATCCACTAGATACGGAAATAATTGAGTATAAGGTAACAGGATAAAAAGGATTTAAATTAAAGGATTATAAGAGAGGATCATAAAAGGAATATAATGTATTGAGAAAGGTTAAGGAAACCCATGTAATAAGATCCCGGGTATGATCCCTCAAACGAGAAACGAGAACGAAAGTTAAGCGAACCGTATAACAGATCAGCGGTCATTAGGCAAACAATTAGAAGCTAATCAAAGGGATTAGTGGGGATGATGTCATCCAACCAATAGGAAGAGGACAAAGAGGGAAGGATGACACCACATGATGACATAAGCATGACATAGAAGGGAAGGAAGTGTGGTTGAATTATAACCACACAAAATCAAGGTTAATTAAGTAATTAACCTAAAACAACTCAAAATTCAACCAACCAAGCAAACATTTCATTTTTCACCAAACAAAACACAACAACTCCTCCATTTCTTCATGAAGCTCTCGGCTTCTTTCTTAACAAAATGAAGATCCAAGCTCCACCACTTACTATTTAGCAAGGTATTTATCTAAGCTTCCCCATGGATAGTTACATACTTCCTATAAGTTTAAGCTTCTAATTCCAAGCCAATCTTTTTCTATAAATCATGGAAGAAGATGGTGAATAGTGTTTTTCAAGAACTAAAATTTGTGTTCTTGAAGTTTTGTTTAGATTAAGCTTGGATAAGGACTTTAAGGGTGATTCCAAGCCATTCTCTTGATTCTCCACTCTCCAAGGAAGGTATAAACTCCAAACCCTAGCTTTAATTTGTATATTAGGTTTATTATGGTTGTGAGGGTAAAGAGTAGCTTGAAACTTGTTTGTTTAAGAGTTTGGGTTGGAATGGTGGTGATTGATTTGTTGAAATCTTATGATTTGGTTAAAGAATGTAGTATAGTTTAAATTCAAGTTTTTGGATTAAGTAGATTGATTATAATGAGTTGATTTGGGGCTGTTGTAATGTAGTTTAGATGGAGGTTTGATTGGGTTGTGAATTGGGGTTGAATTGTGATGGTTTTGGAATGATTTAAATTTGGGAAATCGCGTAAACATAGCCGTCGTAATGTCCGATTTACTTTAGACTGATTTTGTTCATAAAATTTGGACCCGAGAACTCCCTGCTAGGTTTTCACCATTGCCATTTTTAGATAGTTCATGTTACGAGCTTCGTTTTGATATGTGGTTCGTTTGATTCCGATGAACGGTTTAGGAGAAACGGCCGTTTTAAGTAACGACGTTTCGCGAACGAACCCTTACCCCTCGCCTTACTTTGAAACATAGGTTAAAGACCTTAAAGGACTAATTGAAGTATGAAACAATTATGGTAAGAGTGTTAGGCAGTTGGTAAGACACTCGCGAAGAAGTCGCCTTAAAACTCATAATGGTTAAATTATTAAAAATGGTGGAGCCGAGGGTACTCGAGTGACTTAAGAGAATCAGTAAGCGCAAAGCGAGCGTTAGAGTCTAAGTTGGTTAATGTATAGATTTACAAGTGACTTTGGCTTAATTCCAACTTACTTGTTGTTTATAGGTTACCAGACTCTTCCCGAGCCATTCGTAACCCCCAGTCGCTCAGGCAAGTTTTCTACTCGTTATACTGTTGTTGTGATGTATATATGTATATGCATTATCTTGTGATAGATGCATGTTGGTTAATTAGCAAATGTTGCGATATATTGAAGCATGCTGATATGGTATATATATGCATGCCTATTTCGTATTCTTGCCATATATATCTGTTGGTTCAGTTGATAATACCTATGCTAGAGAATAGCAGTAATTTGCATATACCCTTAGTATAGGGACCCAAAGGTGAAAACATTTTCTAAAACCGGGAGTCGAGGATCCCGAGTAGATTTTATATATATATATATATATATATATATATAAATATATGGTTATAGTTTTCAAAACTATTAATCGAATAAGGTTTATTCGATAACTTTATTTTATTATTGAATATTATTTCGAATATTCATCCGAGGACTTATGACTCCTTTATTTTATTATTGAATATTATTTCGAATATTCATCCGAGGACTTATGACTCCTTTATTTTATTATTGAATATTATTTCGAATCTTATGACTCCTTTATTTTATTATTGAATATTATTTCGAATATTCATCCGAGGACTTATGACTCCTTTATTTTATTATTGAATATTATTTCGAATATTCATCTGAGGACTTATGACTCCTTTATTTTATTATTGAATATTATTTCGAATATTCATCTGAGGACTTATGACTCCTGTTATATTATTTAATGAATATTATTTGAATATTCATTTGAGGATCTATGACTCCGATTATTTGCTGAGATGTATCCTTTATTTTATTAAAGAATAAGGTGTCCATAATCAAACTTATCTTGATTATTCAAAGAAAGATAGTACTTTCGTATAAGTATATCTTTGGTTATTTAATACTCATTTCAAGTATAAGTTTTACAACTTCTACCTCAATTATTTGTATAAAGATTATTCTTTATGGGAATATTATTTAAATAATAATATTCAGATATTTTCTAATATATTGGGACTAATTTACTTTATTAAATCAGCATTACTCCTAACACTCTTTAAAGTGTTTTCGAGTCTTTAAAATGATTTTTAAAAGTTAGAGCGGATCCCAAAACTCATTTTTATATATTTAAGATCTTCCTTTTAAAGGGGATTTAAATACTCGCTCAAAACCAGAGGGATCCGGCTATATGGTGTATTTTATATTCGCAACAAGGTTGCAGTTTTGGTAAATGAATTGATTACTTACCCAACGTTCGGGAAGTAAGTCCATCTATCGAGTAGGCATAAGCAACATGGGCTCAGTGGGCGTCCATGATAGTGTAAGTGGCTCAGTGGGAGTCTATCTAATGCATAAGTGGCTGAGTGGCAGTCCAGCATAAGGTCCTATTGCGACCAGGGTGATGACCAGTGGGGAATTCGTCCATCTACTAGTAGAAAAGGTTACTTATTGGTATCTTTGCCTGATCAGCAAGATATCAGGTTTATGCCAAAATTCTTTCCTTTCCAAATTTATTGGATATTGCAATTCTGTTCATACTTTACATGACAGAGGTTTTCAGGAAATGTATGTATATATATAGGTGTATATATATATCGGGACTTAATGAAGTATATCATAACTTCATTTCCTTCAAAATATTTCAAAGATTGAATCTATTCAAGTCTTATCTTGTAGTCTCATCAGTGTGATGAACTTTTGAAACTAATTATAACTTGAACGGTGGTAGTTCAAGTAGTATTCGGAAAAGATATAAGTATATTGGAGTATCTTGTAACTTCATCTTTTAAACTTATATCTAGTAAATGATTATCTTATGCATATCAAAGACTTTCAGAAAAACGTTGAGACAAGGTTAGATATATGAGATCACCTTGCAATGATATTTTTATACAGTTATACACTGGAACTCTGTGTGTATTATGCATGGAAGAGGACTTCCCATATTTTGAAAAGTATATATGTATATATATATACTGAATATTTTACGACTTCATCGCATTAAGATATCAACTTGGTTCATTTCTTTTGACCAAGACTTTCATGAGTACTATGAGAAGGCTCATATATTGTTAATCATTATACATATTATTTTGGTGGGCTTGCTGCTCACCCTTGCTTTCTTCTTTCATCACACAACAACAGATAGAAAAGATGAACAGGACCAAGCTCCCGATTCGCAAGCGATTAGGAAACGTTCCGCAGTTTCCTATAGGCGTTGATGTCGCTGTAGCTGAGGTAGGAACTACCAATAGGCTAGGCTTTAAACTTATGATGTACCAGACTTATGTATAATTATGAATTGTAATAATGGCAAAGAAATGTAAATTTATTCAGAAACCTTTTTAAGGTGTATTGACATATAATTGTGGAATAAAATGACTTATGATTATTTTTGGATATTCATCTCTGAGACTATAACTTGTGGTGTGTGTGTTTATTGTGGGGTCACAGTACAGAGTAGTTGATTATTTATTAAGATTGGGTGTTGTTAAGGGAAATGGAACTCGTGACAACCCGGATCCCCGACCCCGGATTTGGGGGTGTTACACTATTGTTCCTCATCTATATCTTGTTGTGTAGATTGTCCAAAGGGATTGTCCATATTAATCTCTTCTTGGCTAGGAATAACATCTAATGGCTCCAGAGGCTGAGGTACAAATACCTCTAAATACCTATTAGTCCTAGGTCTTTCCTTGTTAGATATCAATGTACACATTAACATTAGATCAGCATCTGTCTCTAACTCAAACAACCCATTCTCAATTGTTGTCCCTGGTATCTTATAGTATATTACATCATACCCAACCTTTGATCCACTTTCAACAAGCATAGATTTAATATCTAATAGACTAATTGCATTACTATCACAAAAATCAACATACACAACAGAGCCACCATTATATCTCTTAGGGTTATCTAGCAGTTCACCATCATAGTACAGTTTAATTGAGAAAAGATCATCATCTGACATTATAAATCACCCACAAAATAATCAATAAGTTAACATTACCATTGTATGCACAATCGAACACAACAAATAATTAGTACAAATTTTCACTTATTCAAGAAACATATAATAACCAAATCAGTACCAAGAAGTAATTAACTCACAATAAACCATATGACATTAACATTTTTTCTTCAAGAAACCCTAAACACCCAAATTTATGATCCCTAATAACTAAATAAGTTAACATTACCATTGTATGCACAATCGAACACAACAAATAATTAGTACAAATAATTAGTACTTAACATACAATAAACCCTAAACCCCCAAATTTATGATCCCTTACAACTGAATATGCATGCATAGAGGGATAATAGAAATTACTGGTATATTCTGGACAGTGGTACGGTTTGAAGACATCTTCATCTTCCTTATGCCTCAATCTCCACGCCATTTTGCTCCGATTGAAGTCCCAGTTACAGTTAGATTTAGGGTTCTTTGTGAGTGGGTTGGGGGGAATTGTGAGACTTCTTTTGGAGGAAAATAAGATGATCGACTTGACAATAATACAGGGGTTATGTGTGTATCAATTGTGATTTTACTAATTTAGCCCTCTGCTTATTTTTAAAAATGATAATATGTAACGTCCGTTAGTTGAAACAGACGGAATGCAATCGGGTGTTAAAAATTATAAATAAGGGTCATGCGGGTGCCTATTATTAAACGTGAGCCAATTTTGTGCAAAAATATTACAACTGCGGCCATCTTCGTGCAATTAAGTCTTTTTTTAATTAGCCAGATAGATGATTCTACCATATATCTCAAGATGATTTTGATAGTGAAATTTAGGCTTGTTTCATAATGCTGGATTTTGCAAATGTGTCTTAATGTTTATTAGCCAAATCTTGTGAACTCCAAAACTTTATTTGATTTGCTCTATACAGTTCATAATGCTGAATTTTTCAAAAGTGTCTTAATGTGTCTTAATGCATATTTAGGCTTGTTTCATAGTGAAATTTATCAACATCTTATTTTTATCTGAGTTTGTTTTATTTATCTGATCTGAACGAAGTCGCTTGAATTATATAGCAAAAAATTGAGATGTTGTATTTTAGGTCAGAAGCTGTAACACTTTATTTCCAAATATTTTACAGCTGAGCTATGAAAAGATACTTGAAGAAAATAACTTTGATCCTACAGCTGAGAATGCCGTGGAGCCATTTCAGTGGTGGTTGATGGCCACAGTACTTGCTGGTGAAAAGCCTAAGAATAACAGGCTTGTTGGTTTTCCGAGAACTTCCGCCCGTCAACTGATCAAAGATTTGTCAGTCCAGTATGATGAAGAAGCGGAGAACAGGGTTGAAACTTCTGTTGCGGGTGCTGCTCGTAATAGAGGTGTCCCTGCTAAGTTATTCGCAACTGTGGTCGGTGGAGTTCTTGAGATCCTGAAAACTAATCCTTCTACCTATTAGCGACAACTTAATGAAGAAGAGGTTGAGAATCTAGCTCGAGCTGCCCTTGATCTTAGTGATCCTGGAAACCGAACTGAATTCACTCAGTTTATTTCAAATGAAGTGTTGCATCTCGTGAAAGAGCTTGTGGAAGATATGTTCAAGAGGTATTAGGAGAAGGGAAAAGAGGTAATTTTCTTTTGAAATTTTTGTACCAATCTGCCATTTATTCAGCGTCGATGATTTATCGCGAATCGGTTGTGTATTGCAGGTTCTTTATAGTTCTGATGAGGAGACTGATGTAACAGACATCTCTGACGATGAAAGCAATGTTTAGGCTGCTGATGGGGAAGGTCAGAATGCTAATGGGGTAGAAGGCGCATCTGAAGGCGAAGATGAAGAAGGAAATTTTGAAGGCTCCAATCGTGAGGATGACTAAATCTGCTCCCCTGAAACTCTTGCTCCAATCGTGAGGATGACTAAATCTGCTCCCCTGAAACTCTTTGTTTTATGAAGTTTGTCGTTAAAATTGTTAGACTTAAATGCTTTTGGTTAAAATGCTTTTGGTTAGACTTGGATTGTTTTCAGTATTATGCTCTTGTAAGCATTATTAAAATAATGGCGGATTTCTGAAGTAGGGATATAGTTGCCGGAAACTTAGCTTTTGTTTTTAATTATGAATGGTTGGTCAATCCTTAGTGTCCGGTAACTATGTCCGGAAATGATACAATTGTTCGAATTATGAATTAATCATGTACTGAATTCTATTTTGTGCTTGTTGATTATGTATTTGTATGTTGGTTACTTGTGTTTTGGTTTGTGTTTGGCTTTAGTTTATGGCAATGACCAGAAACAAATAATTTTTTGGCAAATAAACAATAAAATCCTGCCAAATATAACCTACCAGAATGCCCATTACAAACCCAGAATGGTAGGTTTTGGTTCTTGTATAAACTAAGATATATAGTAGGAAAAGGTTGGTAGGAAATGTTGATCAATCAAAGCCTACCAACGTTGGTAGGAAAAAATGACACAAAACCTACCAATTCTGGTAGGAAAAGGGCTTGACTTTGTCAAAGGGACGTGCCACGTGGCATGCCACGTATCTAGGCCCCACAATCCAAATCATCAACTGGGGTCCATATTTGAGTGACGTGGCAGGTGATGTGGTGTACTATGTGGCACGCCACATGGACTGACACTTGGTAAGTGGGGGTCAATTGAAATACAAGCATCAATTCCTACCACGAAGCAATTCCGATTAGAGCAACTCCCACCAAGCCTTTTGGTAGGAATTGCCCCCTTTTCCTACCAGAAATAGACTATTTCCTACCAAAATGCTGGTAGGAAAAAGTCGTTTTTCTTGTAGTGTAGGTTGGATATGTTACAAATTAGGTCGGGTGTTATTGAAAAAATTTGGAGTTGAATCATCTCAGATTAAATAAGTTTAAATTCGGGCAAAAAGTGAAAAATTAGGTTTTAATTACAACGCAGAAAGGCATAACGTATTTTGGGGTGGGCGCGCTTTATCCCGGGGAGCCTAACATAGTGGCTTTGATAAATAGTTGGGTTTACCCTCATTTAAGACAAGGAAAACATGGAAAATCCCATGACATGGTAAACATGGAGACAACAATGAAATATAGTGAATCCCAGTGCAGTGGATCTTGCTTCCCGTAGAAGTGGAGTGGTACAGGGGAGGGTTTATTTTTACTAATGTAGTTTTATAGGTACTTTTTGAAGAATTCACTCCCTGAGTCAGCCAATGAGGGGACACCGTGAAAAATTTAAAGACCACCAGGGGTATGCATGATGTTGAAGGCCTCCTATGTATTCAATAGGTGTCCTCGTTGGGGATGTGGGGTTAATTTTGGTGTGTGCTTTGGGAGCTTTGTTCTTGTTATCAACCGCTATCCTTGTTGAAGAACTTTGGAGTCTTCCTGCACTTTGCACCCAAAAGTTTGGGATCACACGTTCTACTATCTGGTAGGTTATTCTCATTCTGGGGATAGAGATGCGTTCAAAAATTGGGGTGAACCGTGGCTATATTTGTGTTCATAATAAAGGGAAATAGCTGCTAGCAAGGTGTTATCCTTGCGCAGGGAGATGTACTATCCGTGAAATCCTACGATTACAGGCGAGTCTTGGTCCTTTGTAGTTAGACCTTATAGTTAGACATTCCTAAAACTAGTAGAAAACGGTTTCCAGTAGATTTTCTAATAGGTCTCGGGATAAGAAATATAAGGGGAATGTAGGCACATTGAAATGGGTGGGAACCGAGAGTTTGAAGGAGTCACCACTAACCCTAATCAATCTCAACCCCTAATTCATCGCAATCACCATACTCTGCTCACTTCTCAAGCAAAAAACCACCATCCTAGATCTTGATTCCGGAAACGAACCTAAAACTTGGTCTTTACTAAATTCCTCCATCAACAAATTGGTGCTAGAAAGAGGGGTGCTGATCAAGATCATAATCTGAGGAGGAAGAGATATCTCATTACGATGAAGATTCTTTAATACAAGAATTGAAGGATACTCATGAAAGAGGTTGCAAATAAGGCCACTACAAGAAAAAAGATTTTTCCTACCAGCATTTTGGTAGGAAATGGCCTACTTCTGGTAGGAAAAGGGGGCAATTCCTACCAAGTGGCTTGGTGGAATTTGCTCCAGTTGGAATTGCTTTGTGGTAGGAATTGATGCTTGTATTTCAATTGGCCCCACTCGCCAAGTGTCTGTTCATATGGTGTGCCACATGGTATGCCATGTCAACAGCCATGTCACTCAAATAAGGACCCTGATTGATGAGTTGGATTGTGGGGGCCCAGATACATTGCATGCCACATGGCACGCCCAGTTGACGAAGTAAAGCTCTTTTCCTACCAGAATTGATAGGTTTTGCGTCATTTTTTCCTACCAGTGTTGGTAGGTTTTGATTGATCAGGCATTTCCTACCAACCTTTCCCTACCATATATCTTAGTTTATACAAGAACCATAACCTACCATTCTCGGTTTGTAATGGGCATTGTGACAGGTTATTTTTGATAGGATTTTATTGTTTATTTGCAAAAAAAATCATTTGTTTTTGGTCATTGCCATGCACGATAAGAAACTAAAAAAACTCAACCAAACACAAGTAACCAACGTACAAATTCATAATCAACGAGAACAAAATAGAATTCACTACATGATCAATTCATAATTCAAATTATTATATCATTTCCAGACATATTTACCGGACACTAAGGATTGACCAACCATCCATAATCAAAAACAAAAGCAAAGTTTTCGACAACTATATCCCTACTTCAGAAATTCACCATAATCATAATAATGCTTACAAGAGCATAATTCTGACAACAATCGAAGTCTAACTAAAATCATTTTAACCAAAAGCATTTAAGTCTAACAATTTTGACATAAAACTTGATAAAACAAAGAGAATTTCTGGGGAGCAAGGTTTAGTCATCCTCACAATCTGAGCCTTCAGAATTTCCTTCTTCATCTTCGTCTTCCGATGCGCGTCCTTCTGAGGGTTCCATATCACCATTCTGACCTTCCCCGTCAGCCTCAACATTGATTTCATCTTCAGAGATTTCTGTTACATCAGTCTCCTCATCAGAACTATCAAAGACCTGTAGTACACAATAGAAACAGATACAAATGTAAGTCTGATACCATCAGACTTAAAATGTCACCACCACGTCACATTTGAAAATGTAAGTCTGATGCCAGTAAAAAAATGCCAGTTTTAGTGGAACAAGAGGGAGTGACTCTTAACTATTCATAATATTTAAATAAGACAAATTGTATAATGTAATAGGTTGAAACAAATTCTAAATAACATATAAGTATTGTTGTGCATGACATGCCTGTATTATAACAAGACTAAGTCAAATTGACAACCCTAAGTAAGTTGTATTGTAATCTTAGTTTACATTTTGTATTGTAACATTTAAAGTCTGTAAAAATATCAAAGAGTAGACTGGAGTCTTTTTCTGTAAACAGTATCAAGCCTAAGAATTCTATCTTGAAGAAGATTAAGAAGATCATGCCTCAGAAGAATTATGAAAAAGTTTGGAGTTGAATAAATCTGTTTTGAGAAAAATGTTTTAAGTCAAGATATCTACAAGTTATAGATTTAGTGTTATAGAGAAGTCATTCGAGAACTCCAGAATGACTTATAGAGAAGTCAGGAAAGCTACTAGAGAACTCAGAGATATCGACAAGCCAAATTGAAGACATGAAGATTGGAGATAGCAACAAGTCATTTCTTCACTAGAGAACTCTGAGATATCGACAAGTCATTTCTTCACTAGAGAACTCAGAGATATCGACAAGTTAAATATCACTAGAGAACTCTGAGATATCGACAAGTCAACTAGTCACTAGAGAACTCAGAGATATCGATAAGTCAAAGTGAAGACATGAAGATGAGAGATCTCGACAAGCTAAATTCTCTTATAGAGAACTCAGAGACCTCTACAAATCAAAACAACTATAGAGTAATGAGAGATCTCGATAAGCCATTATACTTATCGAGATGTCAAGTTCTATATATACCAAACTGTAGATCTCGAGGTAAAACTCTAAGTACAAAGTGTAGACCAGTTCAATATCCAAGATTAACAATCAACAAACAATCCAATCAGTTGGATTGACAAGTCTACAAAAAGCAGTTTAAAGAGTACAAGATCAAAGGCCAAGATTAACTAACAGAGTAAAGTCACAAGAGTGCAAGATTAGAAAGATACACTAAGCCAGAAATAGAAAGATTTGATTTTCAAAATTAGGGTTTAGTACATGCTAATGCATGTTGTGTAATAACCAGTGTTTACTGTTCTATAAAGTAAACACTGGATGCTTTATTTAGTTCTAACAATTTAGATCAAAAAAATCTTGTATTCTCTCAAGGAAGAAGCTAAGCTCTTTATCAATAAAGAGCCCAGAAATTTTGTAGCAAAATATTCTTAATTTTAATATAAAATTAAGTAAGTTTTGAAAGATTTGTGTTTTTTATTGTTAACTGTTTAATTTCAGTTTTAACACATTTCACTACAAGGTTTAATTTACTTTTTTCACCACCATAAACAAATTAAGAAAAATAGAAAAATAGAAAAACACATTCACCCCCCCCCCCCGGTATGTTATTCATTACCTAACAAGTGGTATCAGAGCAAAATCTGAAAGCAAATAGATTCAAGATCTTGGAAGAATGAATACACAGAAAATCAGTAGCATGAAAATCCCTACTTTTGATAAAACTAATTACAGTCTTTGGAAGAAGAAAATGTTGTTGTTTATCACGATTGCTAATCCACTATACATTCAGATTCTAAAAAATGGGCTCTTAACTCCAATGGTTAGAGTTGAGGAATCAACAGATGGAGACATGGTCATCCCAGCTCATTATGCTCCTAAAGATCCTTCAGAGTACACTAAGCCTGAGAAAGAAAAAGTCTCCCTGGACAGTGGCTTGCAGTTGATCTTAATAGAGTCACTTGACAATGTAATGTACAATAATATTATCAACTGTGATACTGCTAAGCAGATCTGTGAAAAGATTGAAATACTTTGTGAAGGAATTGAGGAAGTTAGATCTAATCAAAGAATGATACTGATTTCACAGTATGAGGGTTTCATGGCTAAGCCAAAAGAAAGTATCACTGATGTGTTTGAAAGGTTTAACAAGCTGATAAATGACTTGCAGTTGCATGACAAATATTATGAAGCTGAAGAAGTGAACTTGAAGTTTTTTCTCACACTCCCTGACCATTTGGAATAGAAAATTTCAGCAATCAGAGAAGGGAGAGACTTGAGCAGAATAACTCTGGAAGTTCTATATGGAATCTTAAAAACATATGAATTAGAGATGATTCAAAGGAAATCATTAAGAGCTGGTCAAGTGCATGTTGTAGATGGTTCAAGTGCTCTAATTTTCGATGAAAGCCAGATCTCTAATGATGAGCCAAGATCCCAGACTCCAGCAACCTCAGCAAGTGAGCAAAGAAACGATGATTCACAGGAACAAATCATACTGAAATTGGAAGAAGATGAGTTCTACACCCTGGATGAACTTGATGAGCTTAATCAATCAATGGCCTATCTGGAAAGAAAGTTCTTGTTAGGTCACACACACTGTAGAATGGGGTTGAATACAGTGTATACTAATATCAAATCAAATTAAGAACACAAGTATGAAACACAGAATAATCTTATTAATAAAACAGTATTACAATGGAACCGTTCTCTCTCAGTGATGAACAAATATCACGAGAGCTGCTAGGGTTACAATGAATAATATTCTCGATAATGATAACACATCTAGTGTAAACCCTATGCTTTATTTATATACCACATGGTTACAAGATAATCTTCTAATTGATATCGAATATAAGTCTACATCCTAAAATATATCAATTAGTTATCTTTTCCTCCAAGTCTTCTATTCTTCATAGAATTCTTCTCCATACATACCTCTTCTTGTGTTAGTCTTAATCTTCTTTCCTTTCAATCAGCCGCCTTCCTTATCTGAAAGTCTTCTTAAGTCCTGATATTATCTTCTGATGAATATCTTCTGATATCTTAAGTTCTGATAACTTAAGTTCTGATATCTTAAGTTTTGACTTCAGTATAAGTACTGATTTCTAGTTAAGTCCTGATTTGTCCTGTTAGTCAAGATCTAAAAACTAAACACAAATCATTATTAGACATGGCATCACAAATATATCTAACAATCCCCCCCCCCCAACTTGTAAATTAGCATAATATATAAGTTCAATAGATATTTAATGATGTCAAAAACATTAAGTACAAATGCATATGAGAATTTGACTAGATAACTACAACTCACAGTCCTTGTAGCTTTTACCATCCTTAAAGTCTGATATCAGCTTTAGCCTGTATATTCTTCAAAACTTAGTAGTTGTAGTTCTTGACTTGGCTTCAGTTTGTGATCTCTTGAATGTCAGGAGTTGTTCTGAGATAGTTCTTCAAAAGAGTTCTCTCAACATATTCAAGTTCATTTATCATCCTCCTTTTAGCATCTTTAAGTTCAACTGTATCTTCCCCTGTCTGAAAGATAGCAGCCCTGAGATCATTAATCTTTGATTTCCTTATATCCTGATCTAGTTTGATCTAGATAAGCTTTGTCAGATTCCAGATTAAATTCAACACCCTTAATACCCAGAAATGTAGTGATCTTGGCGGTATTAGGCTTCATCTCAACTAATTCACCATTGTGAGCTCTGTACTTTGGATAGTATGGTATGTCAGACTTTACAGAGTAAAGTTTCTTCTGTCTTTGAATATCAAAATTTAAGTAACTGGCAGCACCATATGTTGACATGTTCTTCACTTGAAGTAGAAATAAAATATGTTGCAGTTTTTCATAATACTTCAACCGAATTGCATTCTTTCTTATCTGGAATACTCTCCCATCTATCATAAAATAAAGCATTATGTCTTCTTTCAGCTTGGAATTGTAAACCATCGGTACAGACTCCAATTGATTTAGTCTTTCTAGAGTTGTCCCTACTCCTAGTTCAGAAAGAGATGTAGGATCTAAAGTAGAGTTGTTTACTCTTTTCTCATCAGCATTACCTAGTCCTGTTTTATCTCTAGCTTCCTTCCCTTGGAGCAATCTACCCTTAAAAACATTTGTTGAAGTCTTCATAGGTTGAGCAGATTGTTGAGCTTTAGTAAACCCAGGTAGTAGAATTTTTGAAGGTTTAACATGAGTAATGTCAGAGGTTTCCTTTTCTTCTGATATCAAGACAACTTGAGCTCTGTCAGAGGTTTCTTGAATATTGCTTTTCTTCTTCAAAATCAGAATTGCATCTTCATCAGATTTTGCTTCCAGATCCATAGTTGGCATATATATCTTTACAGGTTCATCAACTTTTGCCTTACCCTTGAATCTAGGATCAACTTCCACCTGTGATTTGGACTTGGCCTTAGATACCTGAGTATTTGTCCTCTCTTTGATCAAAATGCCCTTATGCTTAGGTGGTTTCTTTGCAATGACTTGAGCTTTAGACTTTGACTTAGATTTGTCATTTTCAACTTTCAGTCTAATCTCTTCTTCCTTCAGACTTTCAATATCCATGCCTGGATTGTCCTTTAGGAACAACCTTTTGGAGATCTCTTCATCAAGTTTCAGAGTTTGTTCATCAGAACTCATCCTTTTACCAGTATCAAAATTTATTCTTTGACTTGTAGTTCTGGCATTGCTTGGTAAAGAAGCCTTGCCTTGACTTAGACCTCTACTCCTTTCAGATTTTCCCTGGTCTTCATTATCATCATCCTTACCCTTCAGTGGTTGATCAGTTTTGCATTTGGACTTAATCACTTTCTCCCCCTTTTTGGCATCATCTGGTAGAAGCAGGGAGACAAGCAATTCCATAGAGTTTTGGATTTCATTGAGTTGGTCTTGTTGAGCAGATTGATTCTTCAAAATATCAAATAGTTGAGCTTGCTGCTTTTCTTGAGTCTTTTCTATATACCCAATGCGGTCAAAGGCTGGCTTAAAAACCTGTTCTTTTCCAATTTGACATTCATGTCTTGCTGAATCAGTGTTTCTTGAATTTCGTTCAACTTGGCTTGAGTTATTGGGTGTTGACCTTGAAGGTTTCTGGTACTCAATACAGTAACTCTGAGATATGCTTTGAAGTCGTCATTCATCAGCATCTCATCAGCTTTAGCCAGGTGCGCAGCAAGAATATTTGCAGTAGGAACAAAATCAACTCTGTTCCACTCCTTGATCCATTCCCTTCCTCTGTTAGTTTTACTCCAAGGTACTGGTGCATCCTCTCTCACAAACTTTTTAATCAATTCAGCTTTATCAACTGTTTGTAGAGGTGCATGTCCTGAAGGACCAGCTGCATCAGCATTTTTATTTGTAGTAGCTTCACTAGTATTATCAGCATTTACTTCAACAGAACTTGAAGAATCTTCAGTATCAGCATCTTGCGATAAAAATAACTGTATATGAAGCAATAGAAAATTCATCTGCATGAACATCAGCATCTAGCAGTGGAGTTACTGGTGGAGTTTGCTAAGGGATGGTTGGAGCTTCGAAGTACAGAACCTCAGGCACATTCAAGTTGTGAATATCTATTTCAGCACTTGTACCTGGAGTATCAGCATGTACTTGATCAATGATAGGAGACACAGGAGGTGTAGGCATGTATTCTTGAGTATTCTCTGGCTCTTGAATAGGAGATTTGTGAGCTTCAGTAAAGTCTGGTTCAGTAGTGGGAAGAGATTCAATCACAATTGGGTCTTTTGAGATCAGAGATTCCTGACCTCCTTCCTCAGCTGCTGCTTCCATTCCTTCATCAGAGATTGATGATTCTACATCCCTCCTTTCTCTTTGCTTTTTAAGTCTCTTAGCTGATGGAGAGACTCTGGGAACTTCCTCATCATAGTTTAGCTTTCTAAGCCTTTTTAGGGGCCTAGAACCCCCAGTTTCTTGAGCTTTCTGAGAAGAGACTTTCTCAGCTACTTCAGCAACAGATTCTGATGATTGAACCTGTACCTCATCATCAGACTCATCTCTTAAAATCATCTTCCTTCTTTTCTGCTGTAATTGAGGTACTGTCTTAGTCCTCTTTGCTCTAGAAGGAGAAGGCTTCACTTGATTATTTGTTGATGGTTGGTTGGCATGTTCTGATGTGAGTGTTTGTTGAGTGACAGTTGTAGGTGCTGATGGTTGTTTTGTGTTGGTGGATTGGATATCAGGATATATCAATGAATAGGTATCATAATCAACATTTACCAGAGCTTGCTTTACTGATAAAGGAATTCTAAGGGGTCTCAAAACTCCCTTCTTGTTGTCAGTAGTTAAGAGATCAGTAAAAGCCCTCTTAGCTAACCTAAACGGTTCTATGAGTTCACTTGCTAGTTGTGGTTCATCTGATGTACAGTAATTGTAAATTGACTGACAGAACCTAGCAAAGTAAACTACATTCCTGTCCTCTTTCATTCTATCTCCTATAAAACATAACACAGTCTTTGCATAATCAAAATGAGACTGATTTAGGAGTGCATACCCAAGTTGTTGTGTCAGAATAGGAATGGCATCAAAATTTGAGTACTTGTTGGCAAACGTCTTCGTGATGCAATCGAAGAAGAAGCTCCATTCCTTTCGAATATATGGTCGTTTGAGTTGACCCAACTTAGCCAAACTCTGTTCATACCCAAGATCAGCCATCATTTACTGTAGCAATGGCTCCTCAACAGCAGAACTGAATTGACAGTTTTCAGGTAGGTTTAGAGCTTTTCGAACTGTGGCCGGAGTAACAACATACTCAACCTCCTTTGCTGTAAACACGATGCTTGGAGTCCCATGCTTACCACCATCATCATAAAGTCATGTACGCCAAAACGTCAGAACTTGAGTTCCAGACAAATAGGATGGTTGCGTTAAAGCAAACCCAATTTCACTATGAGATAAGAAATCCTGAATAAAATGAAGTTCCAAAGGAGCTTCACTCTTAGTGAGAATGGCAGCATAGTTGTTGGGGACGAACTTTGCTCTATTAAAGATTATATCCTTCGGTGCCATTGAAAATGAGTGAGAATTTAGAGTGCCTGAAAGGTGTTTGATAAAATGTCTATATAGAAAACTGTTAGAGAATATGAGAAAATAAGAAAAAGATAAAGAGTATAGAATACAAAAGTAAATAAAAGATTTAAAATCTTTTCTCTCTTTTACTTATACACGCCACTTGACAGCAGTTATTGAGAAGTGGAACAGACTGTACACCTGTCAGCCATGCAGTAGTTAAGACAAAAGTTAATGGACACAGGAAATTAGTAATGATTACTATACACATGCAGTTTTTCAAAAAAAATTGTTCCCACTAAACAAATGATTATTACTGCCTTTATCTCACATAAACCAATATTCTGATAAAATATAACCGTTCAAGTTTTTGACATAAAAATAAATCAAGGAAACAAATACTGCCACATCAACATAAGGACTTGATTATTATCAGAATTTAAAAGTCATCAGAATATGGCTCCTTTACTCAAAAAGTGAATGTTTATTTCTGTAATTCTTCACATAAATACTGATATGGTTTCAACAGAACTTAATCATCAGAACTTCCATCAGAACTTGTCCTAAGAATTTATGCAACTGACACTTAAACTGTTCATCTAAAACAACATTGATCACCACAGTAATTTTCATCATTCATATGGAGTGTAAGTGTGTGCATTAAGCTAAATATCAGACAAAGAGTAAAGTCTGATTCACTTCAGTACATCTTAGAAATAAGGCATAATTAAGAACTGTTCTCAAAATCTGTCATTAGTCTGAAGTCTACTATAGAATGAGTTCATGCATGAATCCACCTCAACTGTTTTGTGCTCATTTTATGTATCTTTTGAAATTCCTTTTTACAGTGGCTTCTGAGTGTAAGTGAGTCACGACTGCTTATCAGAATTTATGCTATTATCAGAGTATTTCTCCAGTAATCAGAGAATGTGAAAAGTCACCAAGAAAATTTTATTTTTCTTTTCTAATGTATATTACTTAATACCAGCAATGCACTTGGGTCTTCCCTTCCACATACATTTTTCTCTAGATCTCAAAGGAGTACCTGATATTTATTTCTTTTCTTTACTTTTTCTTTTGATAAGTGAGGCTTATCAGCACTTAGTACATCCATGAGATTTACCAACATCAGAACTTAACAGATAAGAAGCATTATTCTAGTTTTTGACTTAGTAATAAGATACACAAAGTAAACCTAACCAAGCTCAATATCAGAATTTGCTTGTGTTAATGGATTTCCACATAAACAATTACTTCAAACATGGGATCTTTAGTATATTAGAGACTACTAGGTCAGCATCTAGCACAGTTATCCTCATTGGATTGAATAGTCACAGAAATATTCATATCACTATCAGAGTTTAGAAATTCATATCAGACAACAATCAGCACTTAGGTAAATTACCATTTAAGCACAAATTACATAAAGAGAGTAATATATATAAATACTGATCATAAAGTCTGATGTATCAGAACATAAACTAAACAGATTTAGAGAAAGAACCAGAAACCATTCCAAGTTCATTTACCAATCTTGTAAAAGTAGCTTCACATGGTGGTTTTGTGAAGATATCTGCTAGTTGTTGATCTATTGGAACAAAGTGCAATTCCACTGTACCTTTCATCACATGATCCCTTATGAAGTGGTACATTATGCTGATGTGCTTTGTCATTGAGTGCTGAACTGGATTACCTGTCATAGCAATAGCACTTTGATTATCACAGTAAATAGGGATTTTAGAAAATTCTAACCCATAATCCAGTAACTGATTCTTCATCCGAAGAATTTGAGCACAACAGCTTCCTGCAGCAATGTACTCTGCCTCTGCAGTTGATGTGGAAATTAACTTTTGTTTCTTGCTAAACCAATAAACTAATCTGCCTCCAAGAAATTGGCAGCTTCCACTTGTACTTTTCCTGTCAAGTTTGCACCCTGCAAAATCTGTATATGATTAACCTATTAGCTTAAAGTCTGATTTCCTAGGATACCACAATCCTAGATCAGCTCTACCCTTAAGGTACTTGAAAATTCTTTTCACAGCTGTTAAGTGAGGTTCTCTTGGATCTGCTTGAAATCTTGCACAAAGGCAGGTAGCATACATAATATCATGTCTACTTGCAGTTAGATAGAGTAGTGAGTCAATCATACCTCTGTAATCAGTAATATCTACTGATGTACCACTATCCTTATCCAATTTTGTTGCAGTGGCCATAGGAGTGGATGCACTTGAACAGTCTTGCATTCCAAATTTATTCAACAAATTTCTGGTGTACTTAGATTGACAAATTAAAGTTCCTTCTTCATTCTGCTTGACTTGAAGGCCCAGAAAATAGCTAAGTTCTCCCATCATACTCATTTGATATCTTGACTGCATTAGCTTGGC
The DNA here is from genome assembly GCF_009905375.1 of Apium graveolens. Taxonomy (NCBI): domain Eukaryota; kingdom Viridiplantae; phylum Streptophyta; class Magnoliopsida; order Apiales; family Apiaceae; genus Apium; species Apium graveolens. Next base: position 121,227,373 of record NC_133649.1, read on the forward strand.
AAACCTTTTACAAAGTCTGTCATTTGTAGAACCAAAAATGCTATCATCAACATAAATCTGCACCAAAAGTAAGTCATTTCAATGGTTGAGATAGAATAAGGTTTTGTCAATAGTCCCTCTGTTAAATCCACTTTCCAGAAGAAACTGAGCTAATGTCTCATACCATGCTCTTGGAGCTTGCTTAAGGCCATAAAGTGCTTTATCAAGTCTGTAGACATGATTAGGAAATTTTGAATCTACAAAACCTGGAGGTTGTTCAACATATACTTCTTCTTCCAATTTTCCATTAAAAAAAGCACTTTTTACATCCATTTAAAAGACTTTAAACTTTTTGTGAGCAGCATAAGCCAAAAATATCCTTATGGCTTTCAATCTAGCAACAGGTACAAATGTTTCATCATAATCAATTCCCTCATGTTGAGAATATCCTTTTGCAACCAGCCTTGCTTTATTTCTTGTAATTATACCATCACTATCAGTTTTGTTTCTGAACACCCATTTTGTATCAACAACTGATCTGTTATTTGGTCTTGGCACTAGGGTCCAGACATTATTTCTTTCAAATGCATTTAACTCTTCCTGCATTGCTTGCACCCAATCAGCATCTTGAAGAGCTTCTTCCACTTTCTTTGGTTCAGCCTGAGAAAGAAAAGAATGATAGAGACATTTATTTGATGTTGTTTTTCTAGTTCTAATACCTGCTTCAGGATCTCCAATAATCAAGTCAGGTGTATGTGCTTTAGTCCACTTCCTTGCAGATGGAAGGTTATCTCTAGAACTGGATGCTCCCCCATGATCCATGCTGTCTCCATCAACATTTTCTGATGCTCCCCCTAAAATAATGCTCTCTGAGTTAGATTCTTCAGAATTTGAGTTTCCAGAATTATCAGAACTTGGCCCATCAGAACTTGATGAATCAGAACTTGAAGAGCCTGTTCTAGGTTCTGATTCTACTTGAGATCTGGTTGGATCTTCAATATGCCCCCTACACAGGTTCATTTTCCTTTGGCGTAGTCACCACAGTTTCAATAACATCATAGTTTAACCAATCAGAGTTTACAGTATCAGGATTTAGACTATCAGAATTTACAGAATCAGAATTTAAAACTTCATTCTCAAATCTCAGCTGATCATGATCATTGAAATCTTCAAGTCCAGTAATCTTTTTATCATCAAAAGAGACATTGATAGATACCATGACAACCCATGTTCTTAAATTGTAGACTTTGAAGGCTTTTATGGAAAGTGGATATCCAACAAAAATTCCTTCATCAGCTTTTAGATCAAATTTGGATAGTTGTTCAGGATGAGTCTTAAGAACAAAAAACTTGCATCCAAATACATGAAAGTACTTCAGATTTGGCTTCTTTTTCTTCACCACCTCATATGATGACTTTCCATGCTTGTTGATTAGTGTTGCATCCTGAGTAAAACAAGCAGTCTGCACAGCTTCATCCCAAAAGTAGGTTGGTAACTTTGCTTCATCAAGCATAGTTCGTGCAGCTTCAATAAGAGTTCTATTCTTTCTTTCAAAACCTCCATTTTGCTATGGAGTTCTAGGAACAGAGAATTCCTGCTTTATTCCATGGTCTTTGCAGAACTCTTCCATAATCAAATTCTTGAACTCAGTGCCATTATCGCTTCTTATGATTTTCACAGAGTCTTTGACCAATTTATCCAGTTGTTTGATATGATCAATCAAGATAGATGCAGTTTCACTTTTTATGCGTAAGAAATACACTCATGTGTATCTGGTAAACTCATCTGCTATGACCATAGCATATTTCTTCTTTGCAATAGATATGACATTCACTGGACCAAATAGATCAACATGTAGTAGGTGATAAGGCTCAAAAATTGAAGATTCAGTCTTGCTCTTGAATGAAGATTTTCTTTGTTTTGCCTTTTGACATTAATCACAAAGGCCATCGGGAGCAAATACTGATTTTGGCAGTCCTCTCACAAGATCTTTCTTGACTAGTTCATTTATGTTGTTAAAATTTAAATCAGAGAGTTTCTTGTGCCAATCCCAGCTTTCTTCAATTGATGCTCTGCTTAACAGACAGATTGCAGAACCATCAGAACTTATTGAAAGCTTGGCTTCATAAATGTAATCATGCCTGTATCCCTTCAGAACAACTTTGCCTGTAGGTTTGCTTACAACTTCACAGTGTTCTTAAAAGAAATCCACATGATAACCTCTGTCACAGATTTGACTAACACTCAGCAGATTGTGTTTAAGTCCTGAGACTAGAGCTACTTGTTCAATGATGACATACCCAAGATTGATATTGCCATATCCTAGAGTTTTTCCCATGTTGCCATCTCCATAAGAAACTCCTGGGCCAGCTTTCTCCACAAAGTCTGATAGCAGGGCTTTATTTCCAGTCATATGTCCTGAACATCCACTGTCCAGAACTAGGATGTTTATCCTGTTGCCCTGCAATCACAAAGACCATTAATGATTAGTTTTAAGGACCCAGACTTGATTGGATCCTTTGGCCTTATTAAGTTTGTTAACATTTACAGCGGATTTAACATCAGAGTTTATGTTAACATTTTTCTTATCAGAATTTACAGTATCAGGCTTTGCATCAGAACTTACACTAGAAGGAATAATGCTAACTTTCTTCAAAGAAGGTTTTATTTGATAATTAGCATAGTACAAACTATGATATTCCTTACAAGTATAAATGGAATGCCATAAACTACCAAAATGAAAATAAGGATTTTGTGGTTTAAACCTAACAGACTGACTCTTAACTCCTGAATTAGGAGGTAAAGAGTTGATATTCTTATTCTTCCTGCAAAAAGAAGCAAGATGGTTAGAGTTTCCACAGTTATATCATTTCTTTCTAGGAGCATTAGGAACAGGCTTATAATTATTGCTTTTATTCACACCTTCCTTTCCATTCCTATTTTTCCTAGTTGGATTTACCTTGTTAACATTCTTAATCTCTTTCAGCTTGTACTTAAGCTGCTTCTTTGTCATTAAGCCTATGTTAACTTCAGCTAGTTTATCCTGTTTTAATTTGTCAGAAGCTGACTCTGCCTTAACTTCTGTATCATTATCTTTCATCTTTTCAGAATCAGACTTTACAGTTTTAGCTACAAACTTAACAGGATTTACCTTTGGCTTATTAGTATGTTTAACAATAATTGGCTTAATTTGTTCAGTTCCTGTTTCACTTTTATCATCTCCATATTCTAAGCCCTCTTTCCAGTTTCCACTACTTAGTAAATTCTGAGTTATTCTTCTAGAGTTAGTCCAAGTCCTGATAATCTCTCTTTCCTTTTCTAACTCAGTTTTTAGAGATTGATTCAATTTTAACACTTCATCTCTAACATAAAAGGCATCATCTCTTTCTTTCTGAGTTTGATGAAACATAACTAACTCTTTTTCTAAATAGTCATTCCTTTTCTTAAAAGCCAGATTTTCAGAAGTTAACTATCACATATTAAAGTCTGATCTATATAGCTAATGAATATGGTTTTAAGATAAGATCTCAACTCAGTAATATCATCAGTATGAAAAGCATAAATTGTTTGAGGTACCTTTAACTCAGCAGCTTCAGAACTGCTATCAGCATTTGCCATCAAGGCATAGTTCACCTCATGTTCAGAATCTGAAGTGTCTGTCCAACTTTTCTTCTTTGTGGACAAGTGCCTTGCCTTTGTCACATTTTCCTTTCTTGCAATAAGGAGATATGTGGCCTTTCTCACCACAATTGTAGCATTTAACATATGAGTAATCTCCTCTGTCAGACTTTCCTGCTTTGCCTTCAGATTTTCTAAATCCCTTCTTATCAGAACTTCCACTTTTCCTGGAAAACTTCTTTCCCTTTCAGAATTTCCTGTAAGCTATCTTTGTGATTCCCTTCACCATAAGAGCACATAATCTCATCATCTCTTCATCAGCATCCATCTCAGATAGACTTTCAATTTCTGAATCCTCATCATCATCATTAGAACTTGATGAATCTAAATCAGACTTTGTGATGAGAGCCTTTCCTTTGCCTTTCTTTGAGGCAGCCACTTTGGGGGATTCCTCCTCAGCCTTAAGAGCAAATGTTCTTGACTTTATCCCATGTCTCTTGCTTCTTTGATCCTTCTCAAGTTCATGAGTTTTGATCATACCATAAATTTCATCAAGAGTAGTTTCATCAAGAGCATAGTTGTCTCTTATAGTAGTTGCCTTCAAATCCTAACTTTCAAGAAGAGCTAAAAGGAATTTAAGATTAGTATCTTCAAGATCATATTCCTTATCCACCAGTGACAGATTATTCAAGAGTTTGACAAATCTGTCATATAAACCAGTTAATGACTCATCAGGTTTTGAGTCAAAGTGCTCATACTCTTGAGTGAGTATAGTCCTCATGTTCTTCTTAATTGCATCAGTTCCCTGACATCTTTTCTCCAAGGCATCCCATATCTCCTTTGCAGTCTTGCAGTTAATTACCCTGTTTTACATGACATTATCAATGGCACTATGCAGCAAATGCCTTACATTTGCATCCTTGGCAATAGATGAGATATCTTCAGCTGTATATTCACTTTTCTCCTTTGGTACAGTCATTGATGGCTGATCTTCAACTACAACAGAGAACTTGGTTGGCTTATGTGGTCCTTCATTAATTCTGTCAAGGTATTCTGGATCTGTAGCTTCCAGAAACATAGCCATCCTCGCTTTCCATATGGGATACTCAGAAGGTCTCAGTATGGGAACCCTAATAGTCTCATATCGACTATGGATTTGAGTCTTTGGAGTTTCTTCAGTTTTGGTGGGCTTGGTTGGAGTTTTTTCTTCTTCAGACATGATTGTTTTGGACCTTTACTTTATATGTTTTAACAGATTGGCTCTGATACCACTAGTTAGGTCACACATACTGTAGAAGGGGGTTGAATACAGTGTATACTACAATCAAATCGAATTAAGAGCACAAGTATGAAACACAGAATAATCTTACTAATAAAACAGTATTACAATGGAACTGTTCTCTCTCAGTGATGACCAAATATCACGAGAGCTGCTAGGGTTACAATGAATAATATTCTCGATAATGATAACAAATCTAGTGTAAACCCTGTGCTGTGTTTCTATACCACACAGTTACAAGATAATCTTCTAATTGATATTGAATATAATTCTGCATCCTAAAATATATCAATTAGTTATCTTTTCCTCCAAGTCTTCTATTCTTCATAGAATTCTTCTTGTGGTGCCCTCCAAACCTGGGTCAGAAGTTTGGGGTCCATACACACACCTTAATTATAACATGCTTAACAATAATAAAGATAATAATAATATGCAGTGACCCTACTTACCAACTACCACGGACCGCAACAGGTTAAAGTATGCACACAAGCCAAACAAACACTTACTTATATTACAAACATTCAAATCCCAACTATTCAAACTCAGAACTGAGTATTAACATTATTACAAACTTTTACAAACTTTTATTATCCCAAAAGATGCCTAATAGCTTAACTTGATCAACCTAAACCCCTAGCTCTCACGCTGGACTGGGGATCCTCGCTACCAATTGGTTCCTTCTTAACTGGAAAAGAACATAAACAATATCGCACAAATGAGCTAACTAGCTCAGCAAGTCACAATGACAAAACTGAAAATAATGATCATCAAGTGAAAAGGGTTATGATACCAAGTGAACAATTAATTATGATTTAGAATTGGATATTATATTTTCATTTTAAAAACCAAGTTTAGGCTGCTGATCAATCACGCACTAACCCCGAGCAAAGCACACATCACTGTTCTAACTACTGGATCCAAGGCACACATTGGCCTAACTTGACCATTATATGGTCTGACTACGAATCTGGTCCACAATTTTATAAAAACAATCCAATTCTAATATAATAACAGAATAAACAGTAATAAGCAATAAACAGAATCATTAACAATATTGGATGTTCAATAATGAAATGGTTTCAATCTGCATAAGGATTAATATAGCATTTTCAAAGCTTGGATGTTAGGTAATGAAAGAATTGAAAAACAAAGGAATCAATATTTTAAGGTTACAAGGAATTGGTTTTTCAAATCATAAGGTACAGTGGTTTGAGTATATAAGTAATTCGGTTCAGTGTTTGGTATTTAGTTTGTATGTATTTTTGGAGTAGTATCGTATGTTTATGGTTCGTATCTGGGTGTACAACAATCAATGGTTTAGAAAGAATAAGGTTTACGGCTCAAGATCAATAACTGGAATCAGGGTTTAGGGTTCAGTGCTTCAAAGCACTTGTAATATAGAACAGGACTATCAATCCACTACAATATATCTTGAGAAAGTTCAGAACACTTGCTTGGTATTATCTTTCTATACTTCTCTAACTTTCAATCACAACTGTCTAGTCCTCGACTATTTATTTCCCTTTCCTACACCTTGTCTCTTCTGTTCACATATCATAAGCATCTATCAATATTTAACTCATACGATTCTATTCAAAACACACTTATATCTACCCTTCGTTTTACCCAAATCCAATTAACGGATTGAAAGTTATACTATAAACAAGTAAACATTGAATATATAGACCGACAGTTAACCAACAAGTCACATATAGCACATAACACGTCAAATAATCAATGATATATCATTTATAAAGAAGTCTCGGGTCATAAACAGGCTTTCGGGTATTTAACATGATTTTAAAACATTTTTCGGAATTAAAACGGGTCGTTGGATCAATTTCGGAGTAATAAACAGAGTTCGGTTGGCCAAATCTGGCTTCAAAACAATTTTACAAAATTTATCGAGCCTTGAAAATAATTTAAAATAATATTTTAAAGCTCGAAACTATTTTTCAGAATTTTTAAATCATTTTTAAATAATTAAATCTAATTAAATAATTAATTAAAATCAATTAATAATTAATTAAATCAATTAATCAATTAATTTTCGAATTAATTGACCAATTAATTAATTAATTATTAACTAAAATTAATTAACTAATAAATTCATATTTATTTTTAAATTAAAAATAATTTTTGGAATTAAAATAATAATTTTTAGAATTTTCATAAATTAAAAATGAATTTTCATAATTAAAATAAATAGAAAATATGATTTTTGAATATTTTTAAAACAGGAATCCTAAATTTGCAAACTCTGGAAAGTTCAGGGACTGAACTTCATCGTCCCCAATAATTGAGGTACTAAACTGTAATTTTACAGTTCCAGTCGCCGGAAAACACAGGGGTGGCCGGAGAACACGATTCCGGCACCATCACCTTACCATCTGCTCCAGATATACTCTACACAACACCAGGAACCTATTCATACAATCAAAACACAACAATCATCCATGTCTTGGCCGGAAAATGGCCAAGAACATCGCCGGTTTCCGGCGAAACATTGAAAACTTTAAAACACAACTCCATTCGATTCAGACCTCCTCTGTTAACGAGCTATATACCAATCGATTGCAAATTTCATAAGGAACACAACCCACTATAAATCAACAGCTAATAACCCCTAAATCAAAAAGCCCCAAATTTCAATTGAAAACATTCATACGGGTTATAAACCCTAATTTTAAAATTCGAAGATTAAACTCAATTTTTAACATGTTATTAAACTCCAAATCAGACATATGACATATGAAAATCATCAGGAAAACAAGCTCTACAACATGCAATCATCAAATCATTCAAACAATCATCCGTACAAAAATTCATATTTTTAATAAAAATAATTCAAAAATAAACAAATTTCCAGAAAATAAACCTTGATTTCTACAGGTATATGGTTCACAGAATCTGATAGTACACCTCAAGACCTTCATTTTGAGTACTCAAGCTTTTCAAACGGACTCCGGTAACACCTCCGATTGTTGGTTTGATTCTCAGAAAGGTTTATGAATATAAGTATTTTCTCTGGAAAATTTTATAATTACTGACTGCAAATGATTTTTGATACGGAATAAAATATGGTAAAGGCTATTTATAATTACGGAAAATTAGTATCCCGTTGGATCATTCCGGATATAAAATGGTACGTTTATTTATAAAAACTGATCCAAACGGTACCGATTTTCGGGATAATTATCCAAACCAGTACAAATTGTAATGTGGTCTTGGTCTCAGCGCCTGGTTACACGTATTACGAGGTGATAATTATGATAGTTTAATAAAAAGATCCCGTTTATCGAAAATACGAGTTTTATCGATTTACTGAAATAAATAATGTATCGAAAATATTGCGACGAGACCCGCGCAGGACAAACCGTACGCCGGATCGAAAAAGTCGAAACATGGAAAATGCTCGGAATATTGCAATTAGGTTAGGAAGGAGTTCTCGGAAGAGTTTCGGGTTATAAAAACGTAAAAACGGATGACGTCGGTTGGTTCCCGTTTGTATAAAATAGTTTTTAAATACTCGGAAAAAGATTTTATAAAATCCATATAATTCCTATAAAATCATAAATGATCATAAAAATAATTAGGAAGACATGACAATTATCTATATTTTATTTTAGACATATAAAAATTAAAATACTCAATTAATATTATTTTCAAACATCTAAACACATTTAACACTTAACAAATAATTCATAGAATAAATACTGAACACATATAATAATTATTTATTAGCAAAAATAATTACACGATATATCCCGGATATTACATCCTTCCCCCTTAAAAGGATTCTCTCCTCAGAATCTCCTAAGAAAATAAATGAGGGTACTTTTCTTTCATATCACTCTCTAACTCCCAGGTTGACTCTTCAACCTTTGGGTTTCTCCACAATACTCTTACTAACTTTATCACTTTATTTCTCAATACTTTCTCTCTTTCCTTTAGAATCTCTATCGGACTCTCTACATATGATAAATCTTCCTGAAGCTCTATTGGCTCATATTCTATTACATGCCTGGAGTCTGGATTATACTTCTTAAGCATCGATACGTGAAAAACATTGTGAATGTGCTCCATGTGCGGAGGTAACACCAACTCGTAAGCTACTTTGCCAACGCGCCTTAGAATCTCAAAAGGTCCTACATATCTTGGGCTCAACTTTCCTTTCTTTCCAAATCTCGTTAATCCCTTTCACGGTGATACTTTCAGTAATACCAAGCTTCCTTCTTCGAATTCCATGTCTTTGCTTGACTGATCTGCATATTTCCTTTGACGGTCTTGTGCTGCTATCAATCTCTTCTGGATGACTTCAACAACTTCCTTTGTCTACTGCACTAATTCAGGTCCAAGTATTTTGCGTTCTCCTACCTCATCCCAATACACTGGAGATCTGCATTTGCGTCCATAAAGGGCTTCATAGGGTGGCATCCCAATACTGGCGTGATAACTGTTGTTGTAAGCGAATTCTACCAGAGGTAAATGCTCATCCCAACTCACTTTGAAATCAATAGCACAAACACGTAACATATCTTCAATCGTCTGGATCGTTCTTTTACTCTGGTCGCCCGTCTGTGGGTGGTAAGCCGTACTCATATTCAGTCTTGTTCCCAAACATTCTTGAAAATGTTTCCAAAATCTTGAATTAAATCTTGGATCTCGATCAGATGCGATAGTCACCGGAACTCCATGACGAACTACAATTTCCTTCAGGTACATATGGACCAACTTGTCAAGTGAAAATCTTTCATTTATAGGCAGAAAATGAGCTGACTTGGTAAGTCTATCCACTATAACCCAAATGGCATCATGATTAGCCCTTGTCCTTGGTAATCCAACTATGAAATCCATGGCAATATGTTCCCACTTCCACTCTGGAATCTCCAATAGCTGTAGCAATCCACTTGGTCTCTGATGTTCTGCTTTAACTCTCTGACATGTATAACATCTGCTAACCCATTCCGCAATTTCCCTCTTCATATCTGGCCACCAATAATTTTCCTTTAAATCTCTGTACATTTTGGTACTCCTTGGATGGATTGAATACCTCGAGTTATGAGCTTCCTGTAAAATTTCATTCTTCAACTCCGTCACCGGTGGAATCCAAATTCTAGAAGAAAATCTAAGAATACCTTGATCGTCCTTTTGCGTACACAATTCTTCACCTACCAAACGATTTATATCTTGATCAATTACATCTTCCTGACACTTCTTTATCTTCTCTAACAACTCTGGATGGAAAGTCATACTATACACTTTCCCTTCACCAGGCTTGCAAACTCTAATTTCCAATTCCAATTTCTGAAATTCCTTATATATTTCTCCGGGCACTGATAACACATTTAACTTTTCCTTCCGACTCAACGCATCTGCTACAACTGTTCGCTTTACCGGGATGATAATTAATCGTGCAGTCGTAATCCTTAATCAATTCTAACCATCTCCTTTGCCTCATATTAAGCTCCTTCCGTGTGAATATGTACTTCAAGCTTTTGTGTTCCGTGTAAATCTCGCATTTTTCTCCGTATAGATAATGTTTCTAAATTTTCAAAGCGAAAACTATGGTTGCTAGCTCCAAATCATGAGTAGGATATTTCTGTTCGTGTGGTTTCAATTGCCTTGACGCATACGCAATCACCTTATCGTGCTGCATCAGAACACATCCTAGTCCTTTATGAGAAGCATCGCTATAAATTATGAAATTCCCTTGATTGTCTGGAAGTGACAAAACAGGTGTCGTGATTAATCTTCGCTTCAATTCCTGAAAATTTTCTTCGCATTTGTCGGTCCATATAAACTTTTCATTCTTGCGTGTAAGCTTTGTCAATGGTGTTGCAATCCTTGAGAAATTTTGAACGAATCGACGATAATATCCCGCTAATCCCAAGAAACTTCTTACCTCTGTTGGTGTTCTCGGTCTTTCCCAATTTGTAATTGCTTCAATCTTTGCTGGGTCCACTTTGATCCTTCATTTTTGACTATGTGCCCTAAGAACTGAACTTCCTGTAGCCAAAACTCACACTTTGAGAATTTAGCATATAACTTCTTCTTCCTTAAAATCTCCAAAGTTGTTCTCAAATGTTTCGCATGATCCTCTTCCGTCTTTGAATAAATCAAAATGTCGTCTATAAACACAATAACGAACTTGACCAAGTATTCCTTGAAAATTCTGTTCATCAGGTCCATAAACGCTGCCGGGGCATTGGTTAATCCAAAAGACATCACTAAAAATTCATAATGTCCATACCTTGTCCTGAAAGCTGTCTTCGGTATATCGTCTGGCTTAATCTTTAGTTGATGATATCCCGATCTTAAGTCAATCTTGGAGAAGTACTTGGCTCCCTTCAATTGATCAAACAGATCGTCAATTCTGGGTAACGGATACTTGTTCTTGATTGTAAGCTTGTTGAGCTCCTTATAGTCGATGCACAGTCTCATGCTTTCATCCTTCTTTTTAACAAATAGCACCGGTGCACCCCACTGGGATACACTGGGTCTGATTACTCCTTTCTCTAATAACTCTTGCAATTGCTTCGCTGGCTCTTTCATCTCAACGGGCGCCATTCTATACGGGGGCTTGGATACCAGTTCTGTTCCAGGTGCTAAGTCGATTACAAACTCAATTTCTCTATCTGGAGGAAGTCCTGGTAACTCATCGGGAAACATGTCTGGAAATTCATTGAATACTGGAATATTTTCAAGTTTTGCTGGCTCCTGACTTCTGTCAATCACATATGCCACCAAACGCTCGCATCCTTGCCGTAGTAACTTCTTGGCTTGAATCATCGTTAAGAACTTCTTTACTTTCTTTTGGCCCTTGAACGCTACTATCCTTTCGTCTGGTGTCTTCACCATTACCTTCTTATTTCGACAATCTATCTGGGCATCGTGCTTAGATAACCAGTCCATTCCTAAGATAACGTCAAATTCTCCTAGCTTAAATGGTATTAAATCTACACAAAACTTACTACCAGAAATCTCAATCTCACAATTCTCGCAAACTTGATTAACAGATACTCGTTCTTGATTTGCTAATTCCACAATCATTATTTCATTTAAATACTCTACTGGACAATTTAACTTGCTAACAAAATCTTGTGAAACAAACGATCGAGTTGCTCCCGAATCTATTAACACTTTGGCACATAAAGAATTCACATTAAGCGTACCTGCCACGACATCAGTATTCTGGATAGCATCCTTCACAGACATGTCAAAAACTCTAGCCCTTGGAGTTTCATTCACTGCTGGGGTAGATCCCATAATCCTCAATGCATTACTGACTGGGGCTGGTGTCTTGCAATCCCTGGCTATATGTCCTGGCTTCCCACATTTAAAGCACGTAAATCCAATGGCCGGAACCTTCACAGATGGATTTCGGATAGGCTGATCCTTATTTGCTGGTTCTTTTACTGGCTGATTTCGGCACTCCCTTGAATAGTGCCCTTTCTGATTGCACTTGAAACAAACCACATTCAACTTATTACAAACTCCTCCATATTTCTTCCCACATACCTGACAATCTGAAAAAGTTAACCTTAACTGATTTGGCTGATTCGTATTAACTGGACGGTTGCCCTGGCCTCCGTCGCCTGCATTTTGTCTCCTGAAATTAAAATTTCTCCCTGGCTGAAACTTGCCCTTCTTAAAATTTGGAAAGTTCCCTGGTTGTGACTGACCTTCATTCCCTTCAAATTTCCTTGTCTTATTTTCTTTTTCCTTCTGTCACATCTCACTCTCTGTCTCTGCAATCATAGCCTTCTGTACAACTCCTGCATAGGTATCCAATTAAAAAATGGCTACCTTCCCTCTGATCCATGGCTTCAATCCTTGCTGGAATCTCTTAGCTTTCTTCCTGTCAGTATCCACATATGACGGCACATACCTTGACAATTCTTCAAACTTGCTTTCATAATCTGCCACCGACATATTTCCTTGCTTTAACTCCAAAAACTTCAACTCCATCTGATCCTGGACAAACTGGGGAAAATACTTTTCTAAAAACAATTCCTTAAACCTCTCCCAAGTAATAACGTCCGTACCTTCCAATGTCTTCACCATCTCCCACCAATAGGTCGCCTCATTCTTCAAATAGTAGCTTGCAAACTCAACTTTTTGTTCTCCCTTTACCTTCGCTAAGGCAAATGCCTTCTCTATTTCCTTTAACCGAACATTTGCTTCAATCGGTTCTAAGGAACCCTTGAATTCTGGTGGGTTTACTGCCTGAAAAGTTTTGAAAGTTACCTAGGGATTGGTCTGTCTTTGCTGTTGTTGTGCCAGGTGAACTGTTTGTTGGGCCAAAATTTGGAGAATCTGGCTATTGCTGGGTCTATGGGTCTTGGGTTTGCATTCTGGTTTGTATCATCTTGGTTGTTATTGTTGTTGTTGTTGGTTTCTTCATTCTGGGTGTTGGTGCGGGTATTTCTTCTGGGAGGCATTTTTCTGTAAAGAATCAAACAACTTATTTAGCTTTTAAATCAAATCCTTTGCATAAAAGAAAAGTTTTGTAAAACAGAAATATCTCTTTTTTTTAAAACAGTTGCAACAGTTGAACTAAGTAAATTGCATGCTTCTTTACAGAATATAAACAGTTATGGGAACAGGGTACATGGTATCACAGGGGTATAACTGGTGCAATAAATAAGGTAAAGTAGAACAGGTGCAGTAAAGTAAATGACAATGCCGAAAAGGAAAAATGTACTGATATATATATAGATCAAAAATTTTGGGTAGTACAAGCGTAAAGATGCTTCGGAAGTAAAAGCAAAAAGGTACAACAACCTATTCACTAATCAGCAGCTCTAATACATAAATACAACCCAAAAGTCTACAGATACATACTACACTCTACTGTACATACTACACAACCAAAGCAACACTGATCAGCATCTCTATCTCTGGATCTCTGACTCATGGCAAGTCTGGACCTCCAATCTCCTCAAGCCCTGTTAGGTCATACACACTGTAGAGGGGGTGAATACAGTGTATAATACAATCAAATCGAACTTTAATATCTTAAGTAACAGAAAACAAACTTTATTAAAACAATAAACTCTGTTACAGTATAGAACTGTTACCTCTCAGTGATGAACAAATATCACGAGAGCTGCTAGGGTTACAATGAATAATCTTCTCGAATATGATAACACTTATAGTGTAAACCCTATGTCTGTGTTTATATACTACACAGTTACAAGATAATCACTAATTGATATGGAATATAATTCTGCTTCCTAAAATATATCAATCAAATATCTTTTCTTCCAAGTATTCCATTCTTCACGGAACTCCTTCTTCATGCATATCTCTTCTTATGTTTATCTCGATCTTCTTTCCTTTAATCAGCTACTTTCCTTATCTAATCGTCCTTCAGAACTTAAGTTCTGATATCCAACTTCTGATGATTATCTCCTGATAATATAAGTACTGATATCCTTAAGTCCTGACTTCCAGTATAAGTACTGATTCCCAGTTAAGTACTGATTTGTCCTGTTAAGTAAGATCTGAAAACTAAACATAAATCATATTAGCCATGACATTATCAAATATATCTAACAATCTCCCCCAACTTGTAAATTAGCATAATATACAAGTTTAACAGAAATTTGATGATATCAAAAACATTAAGTACAAATGCATGAGAATTAGACTAGATAACTACAACTTACAGTCCTTAAAGCTTTACCAATATTTAATTTCTGATAACAACTTCAGTCTGTACAAATATCAGAATTTAAGCAGTTGTAGATCTTTGACTTGGCTTCATCTTCTGATCTCTCTGATGTCAGGAGTTGTTCTGAGATAGTTCTTCAACAAACATCTCTCAATATATCTAAGTTCATCAATCATTCTCCTTTTGGCATCTTTAAGCTCTACAGTATCTTCACCAATTTGAAAGATTGCAGCCCTGAGATCATTAATCTTTGCTTTTCTTATATCCTGATCCAGTCTGATCAAATAAGCTTTATCAGACTCAAGATTGAATTCCACAGCCCTGTACCCTAGAAAGGTAGTTATAATTTGAGCAGAATTGGGCTTCATTTCAACTATATCACCCTTGTGATCTCTGTACTTTGGAACATATGTGTTGTCAGACTTAACAGAATAAAGTCTTTTCTGTCTCTGAATCTGATCCTTCAAATAGTTTGCAGCAGTTCCTGTTAATCTGTCATCCACTTGAAGAAGAATAGTACATGCTCCAATTCTTCAGAATACTTCAATGGAATGGCATTTTTCCTTATATGATAAACCCTACCATCTGTCATAAAATACAAAAAGATGTATTCTTTCAAGTAGGTATGATAAACCATTTGTATAGATTCCAGTTGATTCAATCTCTCAGGAGTTGCTCCAATACCTGGTTCACTCAAGGAAGTTGGATCATTGGTAGTGTTATGTATTCTCCTTTCATCAGCACTTCCCAATCCAGTTTTATCTCTTGCTTCCTTTCCAGTAACTACTATAGCTTCAAAACCACTTGCAGTAGTCTTCAAAGGTTGAGTCTGTTTTGCTTTAGTGAATCCTGATAGGAGTGTTTTTGGTCTATCTTCTGATATCAAGTTAACTTGAGCTATGTCAGAGGTTACTTGCTTCATCTGAATATCAGAACTTATAGTTTCTTGACTCTGAACAACTTGAGCCATGTCAGAAATTGTTTTAAGAACTTTTCTTGAAGTCAGAGCAAGATCATCCTTTTCATCAGTAATTTCTTCATCCTCAGGAGGCACATAAACCTTGATAGGTTCACCAACCTTTTCTTTACCCTTGGATCTTGGATCTATCTGCGGTTGTGATTTAGCCAATGTTGCTTCAGTAAGTGTCCTTTCTTTGATCACAATGGCTTTGAGTTTTGGAAGTGGCTTTTTACCAGAAGCTTCAGATTTAGATGTGACTTTCTCTGATTTAAGTCTGGCTTCTTCTTCCATTAAACTCTCCAAGTCCATTCCTGGATTTTCCTGAAGAAATAACTGTCTTGACATTTCCTCATCAAGATCTAAAAGTTCATCAGAACTTATCCTTCTACCAATAGCAGAACTTATTCTTTTCCCAGTATCAGAACTTGTCCTGTGACTTGTGATTTCAGCTTTTCTTGATGTGAAACCTTTACCTTGACTATGACCTCTACCCATTCCAGAGTTTCCTTGATCATCCTTTTCATCATCCTTCCCTTTCAGTGTCTTGTCAGTCTTGCATTTGGACTCAATTACTACTTTCTCCCCCTTTTTTGCATCAGCAGGTAGTAGAAGAGAGACAAGCAATTCCACTGAGGCTTGGATTTCAGTAAGTTGAGATTGCTGAGAAGCTTGATTTTTCAGAATATCATCAATCTGAGCTTGTTGTTTCTCTTGAGTCTTCTCAATAAAAGCAATCCTGTCAAAGGTAGGCTTGAAGAATTGTTTCTTATCAATCTTGTGAACTTGATCTTGTTTGATAAATTCTTCCCGAATCTTGTGTAGCTCTGCGTGAGTAGTTGAATGAAGACCTTGTAGATGTTTAGTACTCAATGCAGTGACTCTAAGATGGGTTTTGAAATCATCAGAATTTAACATTTCATCAGCTTTAGTCAAGTGCTCAGCAAGATGCTTTTCAGTTGGAACACAGGAAACTGAATTCCATTCCTTGGGTGTCCTACAGGAGTTTCACTCCAAGGCACTGGTGCTTCTCCGGTAACAAACTTCTTAACAAGTTCAGACTTAAGAATAGTTTGTTGAGGAGCATGTCCTGAAGGACCTGCTTCATCAGCATCTACAGTTGGAGCAGCATCACCAGTATCTCCAGCATTTGCAGCATCAGAACTTATAGAATCAGTATCCTCTGATAAAACAATAATGTGAGTAGCAATGGAGGCTTCAGCATCCTCTAATTGCTGATCTGGTTCTAAGTTCTGATCAACAGCCATATCCTGATGCTCACCTAAAGTCTGATCATCAGCATCTAGATGCAGAGAATGTGTTGTAGATAACTCTGGAGTTTGAACAGCATCAGTAACAGGTGTTGTTGAAGGATTAGTTGATGTTAGAGCTTCTAAGAGAATTACTTCAGGCACAACCAAGTTTTGAACATCAATATCAGCACTTGTGCCTGGATCAACAGGAGATACAGATGGTGTGTTGGCCTTTTTAGAAATAGCTTCCTTAGATGGAGTTGATGGAGAAGAAGTAACTTTAGCAAATTCCTTTTTTTATGAGATCAGAGATTGCTGATCCCCTTCCTTAGCTGCTTCCTCTTCATCATCTGAAACTGGCCTATTTGCCCTCTGTTTCTTGTATCTCTTTGTAAATTTGGATTCCTTGGGAGTTGCAGAAATTGTCATTCTTCTAAGCCTCTTGAGAAGCCTAGATCCCCCAATTCCAGAATCCTTCTGAGAAGTCTCTTTCTCAGCTTCATTAACAACAGGTTCTGAAGAAGGAACCTGTTCCTCACTATCAGATTCATCTCTCAAAGCAATCCTCCTTCTCTTTTGAGGTGTTTAAGGAACAGTCTTTGTCCTCTTAGGTTTGGAAGAGGAAGGCTTCACAGTAAGTGCTGAGGATGAGGGTTGAACAGTCTGTGAAGTGGAGAGATAGGATTTGATATATTGCCTGAGGGTTGGTTGAGTAGAATGAGTGGTAGGTGCTGATAGTTGTTGTGGTGTTTGGGTGTGTGTTGTTGGTTGGACATCAGAATAAATAGATCTATAAGTATCAGGATCAGCATTTACTAAGATCTGTTTTATAGACTGAGGAATCTGTAAAGGTCTAACCACTGATTTCTTAGTGTCAGCATTTATCAGGTCATTAAAGTAGCGTTTTGCAACCTTAAAAGGTGGAGTTGAGGAACTGACTAATTGAGGTTCATCAGTACAAAAAGTATATATAAGTTGACAAAATCTAGCAAAGTAAACAATATTCCTATCCTCTGTCATCCTATCCCCAATAAAACCAATTATAGCAGTTGCAAAATCAAAATGAGTTTGGTTTTGTTATTCCCAGTGGACTAACAATGAGATTTACAGAAGGGGGGTTGAATGTAAATCTCAAAACTTTTTCAAGTTTTGAGCAGTTTGTAAGGCTAAGTGTTTGAGTGATCAAATGTGTGTGAATTGCTTGGAGCTGATGCAGACAGATATATATTCAAACACAAATGTAATGAAAACAAAGAACTTAAAAACTTTTCTGGTGGATTTGTTGTTCCGCCAGAGATGTGTTATTTCAGAAAATCTGTGATTCAAATTTAAATCACAGCTGCTTCCTAGTACAAACTAGATGATTTTCTCTCTTGATATTTCTAAACAGCTCAGGGAAAATTCACATCTAATTACTAGCTACTACTTGGTTTATATATCACCAAGTTTACAAGTGAAGACAAAGATAAAGTACAATAAGAAAATAGTTCTCCACTTGTTTCTATTCCATTTTTATCCAGTGTAATATGGAATTATCTGTTGACTTTCCATTTTGAACCAGACTAAAAATGGCTGCTTTTTCTGCTGTTCCTGAAATAGGCTACCACATTCCAGTTATCTCTGTCAATCCATGTGCCTCTGTCAGCTTTGTTAACTGTCACTATCAACTGCTATGAGACTGAGCATCCGTTGAAGCTTTCATCCGTTGATGGCTTTATCCGTTGATGCTCTAGCAGTTGAAGCTTTATCCGTTGAAGCACTTATCCATTGATGGATATCATCCGTTGAAGCATTAGAGACATCCATTGAAACTTTGTTTCTTATCCGTTGAAGGTCTTCAATATCCGTTGACACTTCTTCACTTATACAAAATTACAAGGCATAAAATATTTACAATTAGCCCTCCTATTTGTACATCCATTAGTAGTCAACATGACTGATTATTTCCCAACAACATCTAAGAATTACAGCTTGAAACCAGAGAGTGAAATGTGCTACAATACCAAACTTATTGCTAAGTAAGGCTACTCCTTCAACGAATAGCCAAGATGGTCTTATCCGTTGAGGCTACAAACACTAGATTTCTACTTAAGTGTTTTGCTTAACTTATCATCAAACTAATACACATATTCCTAACAATCTCCCCCTATTTATGTCTATTAGAACTGTAGGCATAAATTTGGGTTTAGTTTGATGATAACAAAACACTTAACAAATATATAAACTGTAACAAAGCAGAAATTCAAAAGTGATACAAAAGTGTATATGCTGAGATGAAATTGAAGAAATACATTGTTTCCAAGGGTGCTCCTTTAGCCTGAGCAAATTACTTTCTTTTCCTTTGATCCCTGGTTTTCTTTCCTAGCCTCCTGTCATTCTCCTCTATTTGAAGTTGAAGTTGTCTGTAGAATTCAGCTTCATCTTCTTCATTGATATCTAACTTAGATTGCATATCCTTGAGAGTTTCATTACTGGCAATCTTTAGCTGATCTTCAATTCTGAAAAATCTTCTGACTCCTTTGTTGTCTCTGAACCCCATCAACCAATGAGGTAATTTGTGAATTGTAATACCTCTCTCTTGAATGAGTAAAGTTCTAGGCAAGGCATTGGGCTCCCTCCAAGTTTTCCTTATGTTGGCAATCTTGTTGAGAATCTCAGTCCTGGCAGTCCTGGTAAAGCCAGAATCCTTTTGTATGGCTGAGTAGACTCTAATCAAGGTAGAGTAGCCTTCATTCAGAATTCTGTGAAGAGGCCATGTTCTTTCCCCAGCTCCTTTGTATTTGAACACTAGTCTTTCTGGTAGCTGTCTATAGGCAGCTATTCCCCTTACATCCTCCAGCTCATCCAGATAGAGTTCAATGTCTGAAAATTCTTTTATGTCACAAATGTGAACATAATCATCTTTAGAGGTTTGAGGTTTAGGCTTAGGCTTCTGTGTGAATTTGATTGAGGCTTTAGAGGGTGTTGATTTGATTCTTCTTTTCTGCTTCTTTGATGGTGTAAAAGAGGTTAGGAAGGTGGGCAATTTTATGGTGTCCCAATCAATTGGTTCCTCCTTAGGAATGATTGGTTCACCATGAATGTTTATGAAGGGGTCAGGCACAATGGGTTCAGGAATAGAGGGTAGTGGTTTGGATATTGATTGGTTTTCTTCAGTCTCATCTACCATCTTTCTCTTTGCATTGACCTTCTTTCTATTCCCTTTCTGCCATTCTTCCTTACTTCTTTCCTCCATCTCAGTACCAACCATGTCCCCCATAGCTCTATCTTCACCTTTGTCTTCAATTTCTTTCTGTTCTTCAGCCTGACTTAACTTTAGCTGTTTTTCAAGCTTTGCTTGTGCTCTTTTGTTAGCCTTTAGCTGTTTGGTTCTTCCTTCAACCTCTTGGTTTCTTCCCTCTTGGCTATTGAGAATTTGGGATGTCCTTGCATCACATAGATGCTCTTTCCCTCTCTAAAGATAACAGCCATGTTCCTCCTTACAGCCTCATCCATGTTCTCTTTGAGCTTTATGATACTTCTACCCAAAAGCTTGTCTTCATCAGGCTTTGGAAGAGGAAAATCCACTCCTTTCATTTGAGCAAGGCTTAGAGGGTTCTTTGTAGAGTCCTTGTTGAAGCTGTTGTTGGGCTTGAGAACCATAGGTTGCAGATCTTTGGAAGAAGTTTCTCCATCCTTATGCCTCCCTTCTGGCTTGAGTTCCATAATAATTGATTCCACTTTTGTGCTATGCTTCACAGATTGTGATTGAGAAGTTGTAGAACCAAATATTAGTTGCATCTTTTCATCAATCTTCTTCCTTTGCTCTTTGACTTGCAATTCAGCTGCTGCTATCTGGATTAGATCAATTCCATCTAGCTTTCCTTTGACTTGAATTGGTGGAGAAGTTGTGATGACAGGAACTAGCACTTGAGAAATATGAACTGTTGTAGATGGCTCTCCTTCCCCTTCCCCTTTATTCTCCCCCTTTTTGTTATCATCAAGGGTAGGGGTCAAGCCTTGTGCTTTTGCCAGCTGCATGAGTAGATTTGTTTGAGTTTGTTGATTCTGAAGAATGGTGACCATAGAGTCTTCAATGATTTGAAACCTATCTTCCAATCTGGCCAGCCTCTTGTCAGCATCAGATGCTTTCCTCAGTCTCCCCAACAAATCTTGCATAGTACCATAGGGTATAACTGAATCCAATTTCTCAGCATTGTAGGATTTCAGATCAGCAATGTCCTGCTTGAGCTCATCCACACAGATTTTGCTAGTAATGCTGCAACTGCAAGAGATGCAGAGATTCCAGATGAGCTTGAAGAATTACCTTGGTACCAGCATCTTGAGTCTCCTGAAAGGCCTTCTGAATTGTCATGACTTGTCTGACCAAAGTGACACCAAATTCTCCTAGTGTTGGTGATTTGGCCAGTGCCCATTCAGGAAGAGCAGGAGCAGAACTTGGGCCTTCTACTCCCCCTAAGTTCATGCTCTCATTCAAAGAATTAGAGTCATCATCATTAGAATTTACTCCAAATTCTTCAGATGGCTCACCAGCTTGAGAAGGCAGCCTGTTGACAGCAGCTTTGTCTCTGAGAAGAGATTCTGAAGTGTGTACAATGTGTAGTGTCTGTTCTGCCTCCACATTGCCCTGAGCAGCCAAAAATTGAAAGGCTGAAACAGGGTGAGTAAAAGTGTCAGCATCCAAGGAAATGTTATCAATGACAGCTTTGTAATGTTGCTGAAATTGTCTTTCCTTATCTGCATCATCCACTTTCATTAACTCACTAGCAATGGCTGGATCCACCCTTATAGCTTCTGTACCTGCCTTTCTCTCAATTTCTCTCTGTTCTTGCATCAGGGGCTCCCCCTGGCTCACACACACCCTCACACCCTCACCTTCACCTTCTAAGGTGGCACTCCTCTCACTTACTTTTTCCATGCTGGAAGAAATAGCATGCATTTGGTGACTCTCAACCTCTCCTTTTGCCTGGGAGCAACCCAGCCTCTCACTCAAAAAATCACTCCCTTCCCTCAAGCCTAAAAGTGATTGTACAGTTGCCATATCCTCTACAGTTGGAATTGTTTCTGTTAAGTGTGTAGAGGCCATCAACGGATAGGGAGTATCCGTTGAAGTAGAAACTGATGGTATCAACGGATAACTGATGTTAAGCTTATCCGTTGAAGAACAACCACTTGTCAACGGATGAGAGATATCCGTTGAAGAAGGAAATGATGTGGAGATAGAAAGTGACATAATTGTTGAATCTGTGTGGATTGATTTTAGGTGAGGTAACACAGAATCTTCAACTACATCCGAAAGAATTGGCTGATGATCCAACAAATCATCAAAAGGATGATGATCATCAGGTTTTGAGTGGGGCTCCTCCCTGAGTTTTAATGAGGGAGAATCAGGAATTGATGTGAATATCATGTCCACATCCAGAGAGGGTGTTGGAGAGCTTGATGAATGGTGTGTTTCTATATTAAGAGAATGGGGCTGTGATTCCACATTTGCTGGAATCACATCAAGCTGAATTTGAGAAGGCACAGATACTGGTGGATGTATCTGTGCTGTGTGTGTCCCTTGTGTGGAAACTAGGGTTTTGGCCTTCTTCTTCCTTGAAAAGGCTTTAATTGGTGAATGTGTAGCTTCAGTGTCCCTCCCTCTTTTGTTCTGTGTCCCTGGTTGGGGACTATTTTCAATAGTTACATCCTTTTGGGAGGATGCAACTAGGGATGTGCTGGACTCCTTTTGAACCACCACAGTCTTTCGAGAGACTGTGGCTTGGCTGGTTTGGGTACCACTCACCTCTCCCACCTTATCCTGGGGGGCTTTTTGATGTTCACCCCTCCCCTCACCACTCACACCCTGTTCACTCCCTTCAGGGTTTATGGTAGTTGTTACAACTGTTGTCTTTTGAGAAACAACAGAGGTAGGTTTCTTTGACTTGACTTTGGAAACTTTAGATTTGGTGGCTTTGGTAGGAGCCTGTTTGGACAAAGACACAGGTTCCATAGCCACACTAGAAGGCAAAGAAACATTGGGGTTGGAAATAGTAGGAGTTATAGAAATATTTACCTCACTTACCTGTGGTGCATTCATGATTGGCAACTATACCAATGGCACCTGGCTGTTGAGGTTCATTCTCAAAAGGTCTCCAAGGACCCTTTTCTCTTGTGCCCAGCATTTGAGTTTATTATTCTCATTGGATATAACCAAACCTTCAGCAACATGGTTAGCCAATAACATAAAGAATCTAGAAAAGTAGATGTTATGTGGTCTATTAGCTTTGTTGCCTAATCTGGAACCTAATTCTAGCATAACACAGTTGCTAAAATTAAAGTACCTATCAGAAACTAGCATATAGAGCATATTAACAAGAGATGAAGTGATAGCATCAAAATTGCTAATCTTCCCAGAGAAAACCTTAATAAAGGCATCTCCAAGAAAACTCCATTCTTTCCTAAGGCCTTTCCTTCTAATACTACCTAAACTAGCAGAATCAAAAGCATAGCCTATGGAATCTAGCATTGCAGAGACATCTTTATCAGTATGTGGTGTCATGGCATTATTCTCAGGCAACTTAAAGCAAGATTGTATATCATCACAATTGATGCAATAGTCCTTACCTTTGAGAGAGAAGGCAGTAGTCATATCTGTGGAGTTGAACTCTGCAGTTGTCCAAATCTCCTCAATCACCTCACAGTAGATGGTTGGGGCTTCCAGCATTGCATAGCTTAGTTTGCAGTTCTTGATGAAGTCCATCATCTTGTGATAATCAGAATGGGCTTCATTCGTTTCAACCAAGGCTATGAAATTATTCTTTTCATAAACAAATCCTGTTTGTGACATAATTTTGACTACTGGTGCCATTGTTGTGAGTAGAGGTTGCAGAGAAAAACTTGAGAATTTAGAGAGAAAGAGAATAATAATTGCAAGAAAGCGTAAAGTGAAAATAAGAGTTCAATTGGACTTTTATACTTTCTTGAATTAAAACAAAAATAAAGTAATTAAATGATACTTTTAAGTAAGTTACAGCCGTTCAAGAATAAATAAAACTATAGAAATTCTGAAAACTACCGTAAATACAAATACATACAACACTGTATATCTGTATCAATGGTTGATTAAAAGAATCAACGGCTGTGACTCACTTATAGTAACTGACGCGACACATCAACGGATAAGGTAAATAGTTATCCGTTGATGAACAGCACTATTTTATCCGTTGAAGGATAAAATTACCAGAAATGTATTTATCTTTCAACGGATAATGAATATCCGTTGATAGAACAATTTTGGCTTTCAACGGATAGGGAATATCCGTTGATAGGATAAGTCTTGATTAAAGTCAACTTTGTTCTTGCAGCAAATTCATTTCAGGCTACAAGACAGATTATATGGATGACATAGATTATGAATAGTTGAGCATACCTAACTCACTTACTAATCTTGTGAATGTTGATTCATCAAGTGGCTTGGTAAATATGTCTGCAATCTGTTTTTCACTTGGAACAAAATAAAGTTCCACTGTACCTTTCATCACATGTTCCCTAATGAAGTGGTACTTGATATCAATGTGCTTGGTTCTTGAGTGCTGCACTGGATTTTCAGTAATGGCAATGGCACTCGTGTTGTCACAAAATATTGGAATTTTGTCAACAGTCATACCATAGTCAAATAATTGGTTCCTCATCCATAGTATTTGTGCACATCAACTACCAGCAGCAATGTACTCAGCTTCAGCTGTTGATGTGGAAACAGAATTCTGCTTCTTGCTGAACCATGATACAAGCTTGTTCCCTAGAAATTGACAGGTGCCTGTTGTGCTTTTCCTGTCTATTTTGCAACCTGCATAATCTGCATCTGAGTAGCCAATTAGATCAAAACCAGACTCTCTAGGGTACCAAATTCCTAGATTTGGAGTCCCCTTAAGATATCTGAAAATTCTTTTAATAGCCACTAAGTGAGATTCTTTAGGGTTAGCTTGAAATCTAGCACAGAGACATGTAGAAAACATAATATCAGGTCTACTGGCAGTTAAATATAAAAGTGAGCCAACCATGCCTCTATAACTTGTAAATCCACAGACTTTTCAGCCTTTCTTAAATCAAGCTTGGTGGCAGTGGCCATGGGAGTTTTTGCAGGTGAACAATCCATTAAGTCAAACTTCTTTAAAAGATCATAAATATATTTAGTTTGACTAATGAAAATTCCACCACTAACTTGTTTAACTTGTAAACCAAGAAAGTAAGTTAGCTCTCCCATCATGCTCATTTCATATTTACTTTGCATTAATTTAGCAAACTTTTTACAAAGTTTATCATCTGTAGATCCAAATATAATATCATCTACATAAATTTGTACAAGTATCTTAGAGCCATTAACATTTCTAAAGAAGAGAGTTTTGTCAACAGTACCTCTTGTGAAGTGATTATCTAGAAGGAACTTTGATAAAGTCTCATACCAGGCTCTAGGTGCTTGCTTTAGTCCATAGAGTGCTTTCAACAAATAATACACATGGTCTGGAAAATTTGGATCTTCAAAACTTGGAGGTTGGCTTACATAAACTTCTTCCTCCAATTCCCCATTTAGAAATGCACTCTTGACATCCATCTGATAGACTTTGAAATTGGCATTAGCTGCATAGGCTAAAAAGATTCTGATGGCTTCAAGTCTGGCAACTGGAGCAAATGTTTCATCAAAATCTATTCCCTCTTGTTGAGAGTAGCCTTTAGCAACCAATCTGGCTTTATTCCTTATGACAATGCCATTTTCATCCATCTTGTTTCTGAATACCCATTTTATGTCAATAGAACTCTTGTTCTTTGGCTTGGGTACTAGCTTCCATACTTTGTTCCTCTCAAATTTGTTTAGCTCCTCTTGTATTGCTAAAATCCAATCTAGATCCAAAAGAGCTTCTTCCACTCGCTTTGGTTCCTCCTGTGATAGAAAGCTACTATACAGACATTCATCTTGAGTAGCCCTTCTAGTTTGTACTTTTGATGTAGCATCACCAATGATCAGTTCAAAAGGGTGATTCTTGGTCCATTTCCTTTGAGGTGGTAGATTAGCCCTTGATGAGGTTGCCTCGGTATTGTCATGATGTGAGATAGAATGTTGATTTGTTGAAACTCCCCCTGAGTTGTTGATCCTTTGGAAGGAATTTGGAGCTCTATCAACTGATGAGGTGAATTGATTATCCGTTGACAGACTGTGATCAACGGATGCTTCGTTATGAACTTCAACGGATGATGCACTTTGTCTTTCAACGGATGCTGCATTGCTTCTTTTAACGGAAGCTGAATTATGACTTTCAACGGATGCAGCATTCTGTGCATTATCCAAAGGCCGATTCTGAATTCTTCTTGAGATGCCTTCTTCATCATTCTCATCTTCACTATCATCACAGTATATTTCAATGTTGTCAAATTTGAGCTCTTCATTATGTCCCTCATCTGTTAGTCCATCAATCTTTTTATCATCAAACACAACATGTACAGATTCCATGACAATGTTGGTTCTTAGATTGTAGACCCTATATGATTTTCCAGCAGAATAACCAACAAATATTCCTTCATCAGCCTTTGCATCAAACTTCCCTTTGTGTTCAGATTGATTCCTTAAGATGTAGCATTTGCAACCAAAGACATGTAGAAAGTTTAAAGTTGGTTTTCTTCTCTTGAATAATTGATAGGGAGTCATGCATTTTGCCTGATTGATTAGAGAAATATTCTGAGTGTAACATGCACAGTTAACAGCCTCAGCCCAAAAATAAGTTGGGAGTTTTGACTCCTCAAGCATTGTCCTTGCAGCTTCAATTAGTGATCTGTTCTTCCTTTCCACCACACCATTTTATTGTGGAGTTCTTGGAGCTGAGAACTCATGCATGATCCCATTTTCTTCACAGAACAACTTCATGGTTGAATTCTTGAACTCAGTTCCATTATCACTCCTAATATTCCTTACTTTGAAATCAGGATGATTGTTGACTTGCTTAATATGATTGATGATGATTTCACTAGCTTCATCCTTTGATCTAAGAAAATAAACCCATGAAAACTTTGAGAAATCATCTACAATCACTAGGCAGTATCTTTTCCTTGAAATTGACAATACATTGACTGGTCCAAAAAGATCCATGTGTAGAAGTTGTAGAGGTTCATCAATTGCAGATTCAAGCTTCTTACTGAATGATACTTTCTTTTGCTTTCCTTTCTGACAAGCATCACACAGTCCATCCCTTGTGAATTCCACTAGAGGCATTCCTCTAACTAAGTCCTTTTTGACTAGATCATTCATTGTCTTGAAATTCAAATGGGACAGCTTCTTGTGCCATATCCAACTTTCAACTGGGCTTGCTTTGCTAAGAAGACAAGTAATGGATTCTGCATATGTAGAGTTGAAATCAGCTAAGTACACATTCCCTTTTCTAGCTCCAGTTAAAACCACTTTATTGTCCTTTTTACTTGTGACAATATAGGCTTCAGAATTGAAGGAAACAGTATTCCCTCTGTTACATAGTTGACTGATGCTCAATAAATTGTGTTTGAGACCATCAACCAATGCAACTTCATCAATGATGACATTTTCTCTTGAAATCAAGCCATATCCCATAGTGAATCCTTTGCTGTCATCTCCAAAGGTTATGCTAGGGCCAGCTCTCTCCTTAAACTCTGTGAGCAGGGTAAAATCTTCTGTCATGTGTCTTGAACAACCACTGTCCAAGTACCATAGATTCCTTCTTTGTCCCTGCACACAACAAAATCAATCAAGTTGATTTTGGTACCCAAGTTTCCTTGGGTCCACCCTTGTTAGTCTTTTTCCCAGACTTCATTCCTCCTGTATCTTTTGACTTAGGTAACTTTGGGTCAACCTTGGTCTCAGATGTGGTTGGTGGAAGTGTAGGGTTAGTCACAGAATCATTTAACATATTTGATTGAATTTGATAAGGCATATGTTGTGCAAGCATGTTATTTCACATAGGCATACTGTATGGCATTTGAGGCATACTAAATGCAGTAAAATAAGGATTGTTAATGTATGGCATGTTTACAAAATGTGCATGGGGATTCTGGTGAGACAATACAGGCATAGCATGCAGAGATGACATAGACATGTTAGGTATGGAGGGATTTGAAGGCATGGGAGCATTTTTAACAGATTTGCAATTATCAGATAGGTGATTAACACTTTTACAATGCACACAGCTTTTTCTAGGAGCATACCTATCAGGTGTGTAATTGTTGTGTTTATTAATCCCTACCTTCCCATTTCTTTTAGATTTTCTTTTAGTTTCCTTCTTATCCTCAACCAACTTAAGTCGATCTTTTAGCTGATCTAAAGTCATATGTCCTATATTCACCTTACTAACATCTCTAGATGTGCTAGCTCCTTCTTTGACAAAGTTCTTGAGAGTTGAATCATTCTTTTTATTTAGATTTTTATTTTTAAAAGAACTTGCATGTTTTAATTGATGAGCCTTCAACGGATGCTCCTTTTCTTCCTTCAACGGATAACTTTCATCATCCGTTGATTCCACATTCATTGACAATCCATCAATTAATTCTAACTTCTTTTTGTTTTTCTTCCAGACATCCTAACAGAATGATTCAATTCCCTGGACCTTTGCAATCTGAACACTGACATCCCTAGATGTTTTCCAGGCCTTGATTACCTCTTGCTCACTTTCTAACTGTTTAGAAAGAATTTTCACTTAACAGCTTCTGCTAGTTCACTCTCAACAGTCAGGCATTTAAGTTTTATCTTTTCAAGCTCAATTACCTGATCCTCTAACACAGCATTCCTATCACTTAAAAACACATTATTCTCCTTGATCCCAGTGTTTTCTTTTGCTAGAGATTTAAGGGAAACATGCAAATGATATAATTCATTGGTCATATCATTTATGGCTTCATTGCAATCATGGTTAGAGAGCTGAGAGAGATCAGTAGTAATTACCTGGTTGCTTGATGAACTAGTTTCATTTTCATCAGAATCAGCCATCAGGGCTAGGTTGACATATTCCACATCATCATCTTCGTTTTCCCCATCTGTTGCCCAATCATCTTGAGTGAGAAATGCTTTTTCCTTTTGTTTGAGCAAATCAAAATACTTCTTTTTGTAATCAACTTGCTCAAATTTCTTTTTCTCAGAATTTGGCTTCCTACACTCACTTGCAAAGTGTCCACTAATGCCACAGTTGTAACATTTGAACTTTGATTTGTCCACCATATTTTTGTTTGGCTTAGTGAACTTTGTGTTTTTCCTGAACTTCATCTTTGCAAAACTCCTGGACAGAAAGGCCAAATGTTCTTCAATATCATCAGATTCATCCTGACTGGAATTGTCTTCATCCTCAGCAACTTGCTCTTTACCCTTGCTTGATTCTGATTTGCTTGTGCCAACTTTGAGACTTGGCATTGTCTTCTCCTCATTCCTGGCTTCCATCTTCTCACAGTCAGCTACAAGAGCAACTGTTCCTCCTTTTCTCTTTCCCTTTTCCAACAGCTCATCCTGCTCCATTTCAAGTTCATAAGTCTTCAAAATTCCATATAATCTTTCAAGTGTGAAGTTCTTATAATCTTGAGAGTCTCTCAAAGAGACAGTCATGGGCTTCCATTCCTTTGGCAGAGACCTAAGAAATTTTAAGTTGGAATCCTTGACTTGGTACACTCTACCATACAGCTTCAATCCATTCAACAGTTTCTGAAACCTGTTGAAGGTATCATTTAATGATTCACCTTCTTCAAAGTGAAAATATTCATACTGTTGAATAAGAAGCTGCATTTTGTTCTCTCTGACCTGCTCAGTACCTTCACAGATGATTTATACAGTGTCCCAAACTTCCTTTACAGTTTCGCAATTGATGACATTGTCAAACATATCTTGATCTAAGCCATTAAACAAAATGTTCATGGCTCTCTTATCCTTGCGGATTTCTTCCATGTCTTCAATAGTCCATTCTGCTCTTGGCTTGGGAATAGACTGTCCAACAGCAACTGTTGCAGTAGCTGCTGTGGCTACCTTGTGAGGGATGTGAGGACCATTTTCAATACAGTTGATGTAGCTTTCATCTTGAGAAAGAAGATGTAAATGCATCTTCACTTTCCAGTGATGATAATTATCCTTTTCCAGGACTGGAATCTTTACACCAATATCCGTCCTATTCATGATGGTAACAGGAGAGTTCTTCTGTGCACTCATGATGTTAGCAGAATAGATCTTTAAACTCTTTATATGTTAAGAGCTTGCTCTGATACCAATTGTTATTCCCAGTGGACTAACAATGAGATTTACAGAAGGGGGGTTGAATGTAAATCTCAAAACTTTTTCAAGTTTTGAGCAGTTTGTAAGGCTAAGTGTTTGAGTGATCAAATGTGTGTGAATTGCTTGGAGCTGATGTAGACAGATATATATACAAACACAAATGTAATGAACACAAAGAACTTAAAAACTTTTCTGGTGGATTTGTTGTTCCACCAGAGATGTGTTATTTCAGAAAATCTGTGATTCAAAATTAAATCACAGCTGCTTCCTAGTACAAACTAGATGATTTTCTCTCTTGATATTTCTAAACAGCTCAGGGAAAATTCACATCTAATTACTAGCTACTACTTGGTTTATATATCACCAAGTTTACAAGTGAAGACAAAGATAAAGTACAATAAGAAAATAGTTCTCCACTTGTTTCTATTCCATTTTTATCCAGTGTAATATGGAATTATCTGTTGACTTTCCATTTTGAACCAGACTAAAATTGGCTGCTTTTTTTGCTGTTCCTGAAATAGGCTACCACATTCCAGTTATCTCTGTCAATCCATGTGCCTCTGTCAGATTTGTTAACTATCACTATCAACTGCTATGAGACTGAGCATCCGTTGAAGCTTTCATCCGTTGATGGCTTTATCCGTTGATGCTCTAGCAGTTGAAGCTTTATCCGTTGAAGCACTTATCCGTTGATGGATATCATCCGTTGAAGCATTAGAGACATCCGTTGAGGCTACAAACACTAGATTTCTACTTAAGTGTTTTGTTTAACTTATCATCAAACTAATACACATATTCCTAACAGGTTTATAACAGCATACCCGATGTGCTGACTCATAATTGGGATAGCATCAAAATTCGAGCACTTGTTTCCAAAAGCTTTAGTGATGCAGACGAAGAAGAAGCTCCATTCTCTTATGATATGAGCCCGTTTCAACTGCCCAAGTTTTGCCAAACTCTGTTCATTCCCCAAATTGGCCATTAACTCCTGAAGTGCTGATTCCTCTAGAATTGAAAAGGTACATCTTTCTGGGAGATGTAGAGCCCTGCGTATTGTACCAGGAGTAACTGTATATGAAGAATCACCCACTTCGAAAATAATACTAGGAGTGCCATGTGTACCACCATTATCAAAGTGCCCAGTCCGCCAAAACGTCAGAACTTGTTGGCTCGAAAAGACTGAAGGCTGGGTCAATGCATACCCAATCTCACTGTGTGCAAGAAGATCTTGCACAAAATGCAATTCAGATGGAGCTTCAGTATGATCAAGAATTGCAGCATAGTTGTTTGGAACAAATTTAGCTCCATCAATGATTAAATCCTTAGGTGCCATGTGAAAAATTTAGATTTAAAAGTGCCTGTTAGGTGTTTGATAAAATGTCTGTATGAAAAACCAACGTTAGAAGAAGAAGGAGAGTAAAAACAAGTAGAGAGAAAAAATATGAAGGGAAATAAAAGATTAAAAAAAATCCTCTCTCTTTCTTACTTATACTCTGAAAAAAATGTTACCGTTGGACACCTGTCAGACATGCAGTAATAACGGATAGTTATTGGGCTCGAGAAAACAGTAATCATTACTTACCCACTTGCCATTTTTCAAGAAAAAACCGTTCCACTTACCCAGATATTCCATTAATCAAGGTGAAACAGTTTTAATTCAAAATTGAAACCGTTCCCACTTATTTAACTATTTTTCACTGCAACATTAATATAATGTAAATAAATCAAGTGAAAATGACCAAGATAAATCAGATGAGTAAGTACTGATAAAGTAAAATCAGAACTTAAATTAAAACAGAATTTATATGGTCATCAGAATATGAATATTTATCAGAATTTATCAATGCATTACAAAATAACTTAGAGACAAAATCTTGAAACAAAAACAAATTTCATTAATATATCAAGTGAATACATTCATGAAATTGAAATTACATCAGTACTAGTACAAGATTTTCCTAAGCTGCTAAACCTAACGTCAACAGCCTTAGTCCTAGCTCAAGAAGCAGGGCAAGGCTGATGATGAAGAAAAATAGGAAGAAGAAAATAAATCATTTCTTCTTCCTACTCTCGACAAACAGAATGGCGAGTCGAATGATTCGCTCTTGCTGGCGGAGAGCTTCCAGCCTTTCCTCCTCCAATCGCTCCAGATGGCGATGGTAATCCATATAGAAGAACAAGAGGTGGGTGAGTACCTCCTGTGGGATAGAGTCCCATATCTCATCAGGAATGGCAGTGACGTGTCATTCCTGCTGCCAATCGGCACAACTTAGCTCCATATGGAAGGTTTCATAGTTCAAAAACATGTTGTATATGACCATGGTGTTTTTGAAAGAAAAAGTATGAAGGTAAGGTGAGTTTGTAAAAAAAATTGATGGGAAGGCTGATGTGAAGTGGTTGCTTATATAGGCAAGAGAATGCCAGGAGACGCAAAGGAATTTAATGCTGACAGGTAGAATTAATTCTACCTCATCTCCCCAGACTTGGAAAAAGAAAAACATTCATTGGAAAGAGAAAACATGGTTTAATGCGCACAAGAAGCAAGTAAAAGTTGACTATTCAAGTACGAATACCATTAACCCTAACCATAGTGACTATTAATCTTCCACTTCAACATATTCTAGTTTGAACCGAGACTGTTATCAAATTTTATCCACAGATAAGTTAAGTAAAGAATTAGACTGTAATATCAGAACTTAGACTTATATCAGAACTTAACAGTGATCAGAACATAATTTCTTAACTCGAAAAAGGAATGCCTATCTTAGTAAGTCCTCATACAAGTTCTGAGTTATATTCTTCAGAACTTAATCATCAGAACATGCAATCAGAACTTGTCCTCAGAATTTGTGCAAAGTGACACAATGACTGTTTATCTAAAACAACATAGACCACCACAGTAATTTTCATCATTCATATGGAGTGATTAGTATGTGCATTAAGCTAAATGTCAGACAAAGAATAAAGTCTATGTCACTTCAGTACATCTTAGAAATAAGGCATAACTAAAACTTTGCTAAAGAGCTATCATTATTCTGAAACCTACTGTTGAATAAGTTCATGCTTGAGTCCACCTCAACTATTTTGTGCTAATTTTATGCATCTTTTTAAATTCCATTTCACAGTGGCTTCTCAGTGTAAGTGAGTCACGACTGCTTATCAGAATTTATGCTATCATCAGAGTATTTCTCCAGTAATCATAGAGTGTGAAAAGTCACCAAGAAAATATTTTGCTTTTCTAATGCATATTTACTTAATACCAGCAATGCACTTGGGTCGTCCCTTCCACATTTTTACTCTAGATCTCAAAGGAGTACCTGATTTTATTCTTTGATCCTTTTGCTTTTTCTTTTGATAAGTGAGGTTTATCAGCACTTAGTGCATTCAGCAGATTTACTAGTATCAGAACTTAACAGATGAGTAGCATTATTCTAATTTGTGACTTAGTAATAAGATAAACAAAGTAAACTCAACTAAGCTCAATTATCAGAATTTGCTTGTGTCAATAGATTTCCACAGAAATAATTACTTCTTACATGGGATCATTTGTTTATTGTAGACTACTAGGTCAGCATCTAGCACAGTTATCCTCATAGGATTGAATAGTTACTTAAACAGATATATCACTTATCAGAGTTTAGAAACATATATCAGACAACAGTCAGTACTTAAACACATTTGTCAATTAAGCACAGAATACACAAAGAGATTAAATTCTGTAAATACTGATCATAAAGTCTGATATAACAGAACAAGACTAAGCAGATTTAGAGAAAGAACCTGAAACCATTCCAAGTTCATTTACCAATCTCGTAAAAGTGGCTTCACATAATGGTTTTATGAAGATATCTGCTAGTTGTTGATCTGTTGGAACAAAGTGCAATTCTACTGTACCTTCATCTACATGTTCCCTTATGAAGTTGTACCTGATGCTGATGTGCTTTGTCATAGAGTGTTGAACTGGATTACCTATCATAGCAATAGCACTTTGATTATCACAGTAAATAGGGATTTTAAAATATGTTAACCCATAATCCAGTAACTGATTCTTCATCCAAAGAATCTGTGCACAACAGCTTCCTGCAGCAATATACTCTGCTTCTGCAGTTGATGTGGAAATTGACTTTTGTTTCTTGCTGAACCAAGAAACCAATCTGCCCCCAAGAAATTGGCAGCTTCCACTTGTGCTTTTCCTGTCAATTTTGCAACCTGCAAAATCTGCATCTGAGTAACCTATTAGTTTAAAATCTGATTCTCTAGGATACCAAAATCCCAGATCAGCTGTTCCTTTAAGATACTTAAAAATTCTTTTCACAGCGGTTAAGTGAGGTTCTCTTGGATCTGCTTGAAATCTTGAACAGAGACAGGTAGCATACATGATATCAGGTCTACTAGCAGTTAAATAGAGTAGAGAGCCAATCATACCTCTGTAATCAGTAATATCTACTGATTTACCAATATCCTTATCCAGTTTTGTTGCAGTGGCCATGGGAGTGGATGCACTTGAACAATCTTGCATTCCAAATTTCTTCAGCAAGTTTCTGGTGTACTTAGTTTGACAAATAAAAGTACCTTCTTTATTCTGCTTGACTTGAAGGCCCAGAAAATAGCTAAGTTCCCCCATCATACTCATCTGATACCTTCACTGCATCAGTTTGGCAAACTTCTTGCAAAGTCTATCATTTGTAGACCCAAAAATGATATCATCAACATAAATCTGGACCAGAAGTAAGTCCTTTCCATGGTTGAGGTAGAACAGTGTTTTGTCTATTGTTCCTCTGTTGAATCCACTTTCCAGAAGAAACTGAGCTAAAGTCTCATACCATGCTCTAGGAGCTTGCTTAAGTCCATAAAGTGCTTTATCAAGCCTGTAGACATAATCTGGATGTTTTGAGTCTACAAAGCCTAGAGGTTGTTCAACATATACTTCCTCCTCCAATTCTCCATTGAGAAAAGCACTTTTCACATCCATTTGAAAGACAGTAAACTTTTTGTGAGCAGCATAAGCCAAAAATATCCTTATGGCTTCTAACCTAGCAACTGGTGCAAATGTTTCATCATAATCAATTCCCTCCTGTTGAGAATATCCTTTTGCAACCAGCCTTGTTTTATTCCTTGTAATTATGCCATCACCGTCAGTTTTATTTCTGAATACCCACTTTGTACCAACAACAGATCTATTCTTTGGTCTTGGCACTAGGGTCCAGACTTTGTTTCTTTCAAATTCATGTAACTCTTCCTGCATTGCTTGCACCAAATCAGCATCTTGAAGTGCTTCTTCCACTTTCTTTGGCTCAATCTGAGAGAGAAAAGAATTGTAAAGACATTCGTTTGAAGTACCTGTTCTAGTTCTGACACCTGCATCAGGATTTCCAATTATCAAATCAGGTGTGTGTGATTTTGTCCACTTCCTTGCAGATGGAAGGTTTTCTCTAGAACTGGATGCTCCCCCATGATCCATGCTGTCTTCATTTTCATTTTCTGATGCTCCCCCTGAAACTATGCTCTCTGAGTTGGATTCTTCAGAATTTTGATTTTCAGCACTGTCAGAACTTGGCTTATCAGAACTTGATGAATCAGAACTTGAAGATCCAGACGTATGTTCTGATGGTTCTTGAGATGTGGTAAGATCTTGAGTATGCTCCCCCTGCACAGGTAGATCTTCCTTTGGCATAGTCACCACAGTTTCAATAATATCAGAGTTTAATCCATCAGACTTTTCAGTTACAAACTTAACAGGTTTTAAATTTTGCTTTTGCTTAACAACAGGCTTAATTTCTACAGTTCCTTTATCATTTTTACCCTCTCCATAACCTAAGCCCTCTTTCCAATTTTCACTACTTAGCAAATTTTGAGTTGTTCTGCCAGAGTTAGTCCAAGTCTGATTATCTCTCTTTCCTTTTCTAACTCAGTTTTTAGAGATTTATTCATTTTTAGCACTTCATCCCTAACATAAAGAGCATCATCTCTATCCTTCTGAGTTTGATGGAAAATAACTAACTCTTTTTCTAAGAAATCATTTCTTTTCTTAAAAGCAAGATTTTTAGAAGTTAATCTTTCACATGTTAAAGTTTGATCTCTATAACTAACAAACATGGTTTTAAGATATCTTCTCAACTCATTAATATCATCAGTATGAAAAGCATAAGTAGTCTGAGGTACCTTTATTTCAGCAGTTTCAGAACTGCTCTCAGCACTTTCTTTATCAGCATTTGCCATCAATGCATAGTTCTCCTCACTTTCAGAGTCTGAGGTGTCTGTTCAGCTTTTCTGCTTTGTGACAAGAGCCTTACCTTTGTCACCCTTGACCTTCTTGCAATCAGGAGATATGTGGCATTTCTCACCACAGTTATAGCATTTGACATTGGTATAATCTCCTCTATCAGACTTTCCTCCTCTGCCTTCAGATCTTCTGAAATTCTTCTTATCAGAACTTATGCCTTTCCTGGAAAACTTCTTTCCCATCCTGAACTTCCTGTATGCAATCTTTGTGATCCCTTTCACCATTAGAGCACACAGCTTCATCATCTCCTCATCAGCATCAGTCTCAGGCAAGCTTTCAGAATCTGAGTCATCATCACTTTCAGAACTTGATGACTCAGTATCAGACTTTGTGAAAAGAGCTTTACCCTTGTCTTTCCTTGAGGTAGCTGCCTTGGGGGATTCTTCTTCAGCCTTAAGAGCAGCTGTTCTTGACTTTCCTTCTTTTCTCTTGCTTCTTTGTTCCATCTCATGTTCATGAGTCTTGAGCATTCCATAAATTTCATCAAGAGTTGTTTCATCAAGATTGTAATTGTCTCTTATTGTTGTTGCCTTCAAATCCTAACATTCAGGAAGAGCTAACAGGAATTTAAGGTTTGAATCTTCAAGATCATACTCCTTATTAACCAGTGACAGATCATTCAAGAGTTTGACAAATCTATCATATAAATCAGTCAATGATTCATTAGCCTTAGAATCAAAGTGTTCATACTCTTGAGTGAGTATTGTCTTCCTGTTCTTTTTAATCGTATCAGTTCCCTGACACCTTGTTTCCAGAGCATCCCATATCTCTTTAGCAGTCTTGCAGTTAATTACCCTGTTTGACATTATATTATCAATGGCACTATACAGTAAGTGTCGTACCTTAGCATCCTTAGCAATTGATGCGATATCTTCAACAATATAATCACTCTTTTCCTTTGGTACAGTTTTTACTGCTTCACATGCAACTACAACAGCGAGCTTGGTTGGTTTGTGAGGCCCTTCCTTGATTCTATCAAGATATTCTGGATTTATAGCTTCCAGAAACATGGTCATCCTCACCTTCCATGTGGCATATTCAGATGGTCTCAGTATGGGAACTCTG
This sequence comes from Apium graveolens, assembly GCF_009905375.1. Lineage (NCBI taxonomy): Eukaryota > Viridiplantae > Streptophyta > Magnoliopsida > Apiales > Apiaceae > Apium > Apium graveolens. Next base: position 121,264,736 of record NC_133649.1, read on the forward strand.
ATGGTTTTATACCGACTTTGAATTTGTGTCTTTGGAGGTTCTTCAGTTTTGGTAGGCTTAGTTGGAGTTTCTGTGTCAGACATGATTGTGTTTGGATTTTTAACTGTATGTGTGTTAACAGATAAGCTCTGATACCACTTGTTAGGTCACACACACTGTAGAGGGGGTGAATACAGTGTATAATACAATCAAATCGAACTTTAATATCTTAAGTAACAGAAAACAAACTTTATTAAAACAATAAACTCTGTTACAGTATGGAACTGTTACCTCTCAGTGATGAACAAATATCACGAGAGCTACTAGGGTTACAATGAATAATCTTCTCGAATATGATAACACTTATAGTGTAAATCCTATGTCTGTGTTTATATACTACACAGTTACAAGATAATCGCTAATTGATATGGAATATAATTCTGCTTCCTAAAATATATCAATCAGATATCTTTTCTTCCAAGTATTCCATTCTTCACGAAACTCCTTCTTCATGCATATCTCTTCTTATGTTTATCTCGATCTTCTTTCCTTTAATCAGCTACTTTCCTTATCTAATCGTCCTTCAGCACTTAAGTTCTGATATCCAACTTCTGATGATTATCTCCTGATAATATAAGTACTGATATCCTTAAGTCCTGACTTCCAGTATAAGTACTGATTTGTCCTGTTAAGTAAGATCTGAAAACTAAACATAAATCATATTAGCCATGACATTATCAAATATATCTAACAAGCCCCTCTAGAACCCACTTAGCCCACTCTACTAGAAAATCAGGGGTGATGTCCTTATGTATAGCCTCAGCAATCCTCACAGCAGCTGCTCTACGAAACACCTGAAGCCTCTCCCTGAGTCGCCTCTCACCACTCCCAACCTCTCTGGTACGCATGCTATGTAATAACTCCTGAATTTGACCCTGTAAGAATCACTGCTCCATAAGGCAAGCCTCAAACTGATGATATGGGACATGATAGGAAGAGAACTGGAAAGATACTCCTGTAACTGACTGACCAGTAAAGCCTGAATCAGCAGGTGGGGGTCCTCTGATAGGTGGTCTCATGCCTGGGGGTGGAATAGCCTGCAGTGGTACGGGCTGCAACATAGGTGGAGATAGAATAACCAACACTAGTGGAACAACAGGACGTGGATCTGAATATGGTCCTCCAACTGAAGGCTCTGAGTGATCAGCTGATACAGGGATAAAAGAGTCGGCCATCGCTGCTATCTGAAATCATATCACAATATAAGAATCTCGAACCACGACGCGAATTATACTAATACCTATTATACCGTATCACTCGACCTCTCAACGTTCTATCTTTCTATACCTTACTTCTAATCCTAACCCTCTACCCATTCCCGTCAATCTAGGCTTGTGTCAGTGACTTATAACCTGTAGCTCTGATACCAAACATGTGGCGCCCTCCAAATCCGGGTCAGAATTTTGGGGTCCACACACACACACCTTAATTATAACCTGCTTAACAATAATAAAGATAATAATAATATGCAGTGACCTTACTTACCAACTACCACGGACCGCAACAGGTTAAAGTATACACACAAGCCAAACACACACTTACTTATATTACAAACATTCAAATCCCAACTATTCAAACTTAGAACTGAGTATTAAACATTATTACAAACTTATATTATCCCAAAAGATGCCTACTAGCTTAACTTGATCAACCTGAACCCCTAGCTCTCGCGCTGGACTGGGGATCATCGCTACCAACTGGTTCCTTCTTAACTGGAAAAGAACATAAACAATATCGCACAAATGAGCTAACTAGCTCAACAAGTCACAATGACAAAACTGAGAATAATGATCATCAAGTAAAAAGGGTTATGATACCAAGTGAACAATGAATTATGATTTAGAATTGGATATTATATTTTCATTTTAAAAACCAAGGTTAGGCTGCTGATCGGTCACGCACTAACCCCGAGCAAAGCACACAACACTGCTCTAACTACTGGATCCAAGGCACACATTGGCCTAACTTGACCATTATATGGTCTGACCATGAATCTGGTCCACAATTTTATAAAAACAATCCAATTCTAATATAATAACAGAATAAATAGTAATAAGCAATAAACATAATCATTAACAACATTGGATGTTCAATAATGAAATGGTTTCAATCTGCATAAGGATTAATATAGCATTTTCAAAGCTTGGATGTTAGGTAATGAAAATTGAAAAACAAAGGAATCAATGTTTCAGGGTTACCAGGAATTGGTCTTTCAAATCATAAGGTACAATGGTTTGAGTATATAAGTAATTCGGTTTAGTGTTTGGTATTTAGTTTGTATGTATTTGTGGAGTAGTATTGTATGTTTATGGTTCGTATCTGGGTGTACAACAATCAATGGTTTAGAAAGAATAAGGTTTACGGCTCAAGATCAATAACTGGAATCAGGGTTTAGGGTTCAGTGCTTCAAAGCACTTGCAATATAGAACAGGACTATCAATCCACTACAATATATCTTGAGAAAGTTCAGAACACTTGCCTGGTATTAGCTTGCTATACTTCTCTAACTTTCAATCACCACCGTCTACTCCTCAACTATCTATTTCCCTTTCCTACGCCTTGCCTCTTCTACTCACATATCATAAGCATCTATCAATATTTCACTCATACGATTCTATTCGAAACACACTTCTATCTACCCTTCGTTTTACCCAAATCCAATCAACGGATTGAAAGTTATACTATAAACAAGTAAACATCGAATATATATATCGACAGTTAACCAACAAGTCACATATAGCACATAACACGTCAAATAATCAATGATATATCATTTATAAAAAAGTCTCGGGTCATAAACAGGCTTTCGGGTATTTATAATGATTTTTAAAACATTTTTCGGAATTAAAACGGGTCGTTGGATCAATTTCGGAGTAATAAACAGGGTTCGGTTGGCCAAATCTGGCTTCAAAACAATTTTACAAAATTTATCGAGCCTTGAAAATAATTTAAAATAATATTTTAAAACTCAAAACTATTTTTCGGAATTTTTAAATCATTTTTAAATAATTAAATCTAATTAAATAATTAATTAAAATCAATTAATAATTAATTAAATCAATTAATGAATTAATTTTCGAATTAATTGACCAATTAATCGATTAATTATTAACTAAAATTAATTAACTAATAAATTCAGTTTTATTTTTAAATTAAAAATAATTTTTGGAATTAAAATAATAATTTTTAGAATTTTCAGAAATTAAAAATGAATTTTCATAATTAAAATAAATAGAAAATATGATTTTTGAATATTTTTAAAACAGGAATCCTAAATTTGCAAACTCTGGAAAGTTCAGGGACTGAACTTAATCGTCCCCAATAATTGAGGTACTAAACTGTAATTTTACAGTTCCAGTCGCTAGAAAACACAAGGGTGGCTGGAGAACACGATTCCGGCACCCTCACCTTACCATCTGCTCCAGATATACTCTACACAACACCAGGAACCTTTTCATGCAATCAAAACACATCAATCATCGTTGTCCTGGCCGGAAAATGGCCAAGAACATCGCCGATTTCCGGCAAAACATCGAAAACTTTAAAACACAACTCCCTTCGATTCAGACATCCTCTGTTAACGAGCTATATACCAATCGATTGCAAATTTCATAATGAACACAACCCACTATAAATCAACAGCTAATAACCCCTAAATCAAAAAGCCCCAAATTTCAATTGAAAACATTCATACGGATTATAAACTCTAATTTTAAAATTCGAAGATTAAATTCAATTTTGAACCTGTTATTGAATTCCAAATCAGACATATGACATATGAAAATCATCAGGAAAATAAGCTCTACAACATGTAATCATCAAATCATTCAAACAATCATCCGTACAAAAATTCATATTTTTAATACAAATAATTCGAAAATAAACAAATTTCCAGAAAATAAACCTTGATTTCTGCAAGTATATGGTTCACAGAATCTGATAGTACACCTCAAGACCTTCGTTTTGAGTACTCGAGCTTTTCAAACGGACTCCGGTAACACCTCCGATTGTTGGTTTGATTCTCAGAAAGGTTTATGAATATAAGTATTTTCTCTGGAAAATTTTATAATTACTGACTGCAAATGATTTTTGATACGGAATAAAATACGGTAAAGGCTATTTATAATTACGGAAAATTAGTATCCCGTTGGATCATTCCGGATATAAAATGGTACGTTTATTTATAAAAACTGATCCAAACGGTACCGGTTTTCGGGATAATTATCCAAACTAGTACAATTTGTACTGCGATCTTGGTCTCAGCGCCTGGTTACACGTATTACGAGGTGATAATTGTGATAGTTTAATAAAAAGATCTCGTTTATCGAAAATACGAGTTTTATCGATTTACTGAAACAAATAATGTATCGAAAATGTTGCGCCGCGACCCGCGCAGGACAAACCGTACGCCCGATCGAAAAAGTCGAAATATGGAAAATGCTCGGAATGTTGCAATTAGGTTAGGAAGGAGTTCTCGGAAGAGTTTCGGGTTATAAAAACGTAAAAACGGATGACGTCGGTTGGTTTCCGTTTGTATAAAATAGTTTTTAAATACTCGGAAAACGATTTTATAAAATCCATATAATTCCTATAAAATCATAAATCATCATAAAAATAATTAGGAAGATATGACAATTACCTATATTTTATTTTGGATATATAAAAATTAAAATACTCAATTAATATTATTTTCAAACATCTAAACACATTTAACACTTAACAAATAATTCACAGAATAAATACTGAACACATATAATAATTATTTATTAGCAAAAATAATTACACAATATATCCCGGATATTACACTTCTCCATGCATACCTCTTCTTGTGTTAGTCTTAATCTTCTTTCCTTTCAATCAGCCGCCTTCCTTATCTGAAAGTCTTCTGAAGTCCTGATATTATCTTCTTATGAATATCTTCTGATATCTTAAGTTCTGATAACTTATGTTATGATATCTTAAGTTCTGATTTCAGTATAAGTATTGATTTCCAGTTAAGTCCTGATTTGTCCTGTTAGTCAAGATCTGAAAACTACACACAAATCATTATTAGACATGACATCACAAATATATCTAACAGTTATCTAATATTAGAGTAAAGAAGCCAAGATTTTTCAAGGGTAAAGGACAATCATTCAACAAAGACAGCAGCTGAAAAGAAAAAGGGAAGTACACATCTAATAGCAAAAATGGTTAAAAACTGGATCTGTTGATAAATAAAAAATAAGGTGCTATAACTGTGATAAGCTAGGCCATTTTGCTACATAATGCAGGAAACCCAAGAAAGCAAAGAAATACAAAGCTTATCTTGAACGAGAGGCAAAGTATGAAGCTCTTTTGAAGAAACAACAAATCAATGCCTATATTGCAGATGGAAAGAGTTGGGATGATTCTGATAATGATGAAGATGAGAAAGTTGGAAATTATGCATTTATGGCCTTGGAGCAAGGAGAGCCATCCTCATAAAAAATATAGGTACCAACTCTTACCATCATTGATTTAAATGTGAGTCAATATAAGGAAACTGTTGAAAGGATGAACACAGAAATTTTTCACATTCATACAAGTATGGTTGCTGCTAATGAAGAGGTTAGCAGACTAACAAAGATAAATGAGAAGCTTAAAAATGAGAAACAAGAAACTAAATTGTTGCTAGTAGAGCTTGAAGTTGTGAAACAAGAAAATGCATATCTAAAGAACAAGCTCAAGTGTGCAAATGAGATTGAAGCCGTGTTAAGGGAGAAGTTAGAAAAGAATAAAGTCAAGTTGAAATCTTTCAGAAATGCATCTGAATTGGTTGGACAGTACCATGAGAAGAACAAGCCATGTGCAAATATTGATATTGGTCTTAATTATGATGCCTTGAACACCAAGAAGAAAGCTTTAAGTGTAAAAGGGAAAGCAAATGAAAATGAAGATGTTCCAGCTATGCTGAAAAAGGTTGGCTCACCTATATCCAAAGCATGTGAAGTCTTTGGTACTAGAAATAATGCTCAAACCTTTCTGGTAAAATTTGGCCTTGAAAACTGTTATTCTCTTGTGCATGTTCATGTTCCATTTGGTTGCCTTAGCGACATTTTAGATTTAGATATGGGGGTTGGTCCTTATCAATAAGCTCGAGGCCCCACTCTGATAAGGAAGGAAAGCTAAATGCAAAGAAAGAAAACCCAAATCGATATGAATAAAAGATGCCTCTTTCACTTTTTTTATCGGTCAGTCGAGGCTCCCATTTCGCTCGCCGCTACTACGAGAATCGTTTTTGCTTTCTTTTCCTCTGACTACTAAGATGTTTCAGTTCGCCAGGTTGTCTCTTGCCGCCCATGGATTCAGCAGCAGTTTGAAAGGTTGACCTATTCGGGGCTTTTTCTAAACGGAGCCTGGATACTTAAGGTTGAGGCGTTCAATGTCCTTTACAACTTTGGTCTTGGAGAAGTATTTCAGCCTTCTCCTCCCACCCCTCCTATTGGTCAGTTCCCTAGTCTTAGTGGTTCCACCTCTCTTGTGTTTGCTAATTAGTTTTATCTAGACTTATTTGATTTTGAACCATCTTTTGTTACAGATAAGATGTTCTTGTCAGAAGCAGCTCCTTCAGGCAACAATTTTTCTATGTTTATGACAGAAGCAGCTCCTCCGGCAACAATTTCTCTATTTTATGATATAAGCAGAGTATCTCCTTGAGGTTCCTAAGACAAATGAGATGGTCGTCATAGATCCTTAATTTCTGATGCAGATTCTAGAACAATCTGAAACATATTTTAGAATATTCTAGAAACAGTTCTTTAATTTGAAATTAAAATTATTTAAAATATAAAATTAATATAGTGCACTATGAAAATGTTGTAGAGAAATGTTAAAATCTTAATTAATATTCAACACACCAGAAGTTTCTGGAGCTAGCTGTAAATATCCAGCCTTGTATCAACTAAGTACTTGATCAAAAAAATTATATTCCTAAAATTTTCTCTAACAACTATTAAGTTTGATTTGCTTAATCCTTATAAACAGTTTCTCCTCCAACTCCCGTTCTCTACTGTTTTATTTGGCTTCAACTCCTAATGGCCAAAAATTACACCAATGGGGATGTCAATTTTTCTAAATTTGAAATATGTATCTTCCTTTGTAAGTGAGTCACCAACTAACTATTTTAAACCTGAAAGCAAAATGTATGGGCTTCTTGCTATTTTGTTGTTCGCTGGCTGTATCGCATTGCACAAGTACTATTTTATACGTATATACCATTCTCTTTCCTCAATTATTGTCGGGGAAAATCCATTTTACAGCTAATTTATGTTGTATTGTTATGGTTGGACAGGTAAGGTTTTGACAAAAAATGTGAATGTTATCTGTAGGACAACTAAGATGTAACTTATCTTGTTTGCCGATGATGGCTAATTAGGCTAAAAAAGAGACTGCTAAAACTATAAAACATCCGTAAAAAGGTGATATATTCATGCAAGACAATGACATTTTACCACCTTCTGAAAATGACCAGGCGTCTGTTATGATCAAATTATATTAGTGATTCCGCATATTAGTTATGGTTTGTACAAATGTCGTATGGGAATTAGACTCTGGATATCCGCGTTTGATCTGTATCTCTACTTAATTACTGTAATTGCCTACCTATAATTCATGGTGTCATATCACATACATAAAAAAATGTATATAATTCACAAGTCGGTGTACTGACTCATATAAGCCTCGATAAATAACTCTATTATTTTACCGGCAAGTTCAAACTTCCTTGTCTTGCCTTTTGCCTTTTCATGAGAGGGGTATTTAGATGGACAGTGAGAATGCAAATTACGAATGATAACGAAAGATATGAAAATTGAGGTTACAGCAAATTAGAATAGACATACAAAAGTACCCTTGAATTGCTTAACACTATTAATGAAATTCACATTTCATTTGGATATGAGGTTTTCGATTTCCTTTAACATTATACATTAATTATTAGTCACGTAATTTGTTATTCCTTTAATTCTTTCAATGGGAGGGGATTTTTGGGATAATTCAAGAAATTTACTGAATTACTCATGTACACATGACAACACACATAAACATACATGGTACCAAAAAAATGACTTAATTTGTTATAATTTTGGTCTAAAACTAGTATAATATTTTTCCTTTTTCTGATTAATTTGATTGAACTTGCCTCCCGAAAACATCGTAAATACAAATCTCCACATTTTAAAGCAAATAATTAAAAGAGACTTTTCAAAGTCATTAAGGGGTTTTAAATTAAAATATAATGAATTCAGTTGACAATATATAAGAATTCCTAATGAGTGGTGATCATGAAATCAAACTACAACAAACAACGCTGCATAATCGATTCTTGTAAAATGTCAATACGACTACTTTAAACCCATGGCAACATATTGACATGGAATAGGTCTTCCATGCCTTAAAGCGTTTTAATTAGTGAATAGTGGTGGACACATACATTAATCTAAATTGATCCTACATACTTTATTACCTTCACCCTCAGAACTACTACTACTATTAATAATACGGACAAAGTCACGTTTTGTTAGGTATTGGATCAATTCCTTGAATTTGAATGCTTCACAGAACGATACATTTCACCCCTCCTAATTCCTGAAATAAACAAGTATAATTTACAGCTCCCATTTGCTATTGTTCAAATACATTGACAACCCCCGTCCTCTACCAAACATGACAACTAAAATAACTATTCAATAGCACCACCTTTTATTATTTAAATGTGAGTATTCATGTTAAAGCCGCTATACATTTCTGCATATAATAACATTAGCTAAGGAATCTTAATAGTTGTCTCTCAAAAGTACTCCCTCTCTCCTTTTCATATATAATCTCTCTTATAACAGCCTTTACCCTTCATCATAAACATCAAACCATCTCTCTCTCTCTCGATCTCGACAAGTCTCTAAAAACATACAACATGAGTTCCTCAATGTTGAAACTCGTCATCTTAACAGCTCTTGTAGCCACCTCATGCATGGCACAAGCCCCGGGAGGTGCACCCACAGTCTCACCCACAGCCACACCCACACCCACACCATCACCATCACCATCAATGGTTCCACCAACACCAACTCCCTCGCCTTCACCTACTCCGGTTCCAGCTCCCGCACCGGCTCCCGAGAGTCCTTCACCGGCCCCCGAGGGTCCTTCTGAGTCTCCAACCCCTTCAGAGGGTGCTCCAGCCCCGGCTCCTGAGGGAACCACCGGAGATGAATCTCCCAGCGGTAGCTTTACCGACGGTTGGGTTCACCGGGCAGTCATCGTCGGGACTGCTGTCACTGCCACGTGTCTCTCCATGGCTTTAATGTGAGTCACACTTTAGTGTGTGGTGACGTGGAGAGGTTATTCATCGTTGGATCTGCATGTACTTTTGATGGACGGATGACATTGTTTTACCTGATGTTCTTTATTGTTTTTCTTAATTTAATATATTTGTTTAGTTTGATCATTTTGTTGACTATCTGATGAGGTAGATTAATGATTTGTAAGGTGATTGGGTTCACTTGTTGATGCATGGATGTTTTCATGTCTTGAACGTGGGGGTCATGTGTACATGAGTTTCGCTGTATATTGAAATGGAATAAATCATCTCTTATAGTATTCTTTAAAGGAAAATGCTTTATTACCGCGTGCAATGTACATGCTAACTTTATTTATAAAAAAATTACTATTTTTTGTATATTTTTATGATATTTACGTGTTGTTTCATGCCATATTGTGGGTTTATATTAGAAGGACTATTGTAACGATGAACATCCTTAAATTTTTATTATATCGCAAATGTAAAGTTATTGTATCGCAAATGTAAAGTTTAGAGTGCACTCTTAACATTAAAAATAATGGTTTTCTATCAAGTTTCAATAATTTTTTCAACTGTAGATACCAAAAATATTATAGTATTTAGGTGTCATGTTTATCAAAATACGGGGGGTAAAATAGTAAAAATTTTTGCACGGTCGAACTCGAACTTCAAATTACTCGGCTCATAAGGTCCACGAGTCTTATCGAGTCGATATTATTTTTAATAGAAATATATTTTATCTAAATATTTAATATTTTATTAATATTTTATATATTTATTAGAATCGAATTCGAGCATAACCTATCATATTTCAAGTTTTTGTCAATATTTGGTGAAATTGATTCAAGTTTTCGAGCCGAACTTGAGGCTACCGGACTATTTACGACCCGAGTTTCATGCTTGATTTAAGATTCGGGTGAAACCGAGCTCGTGCTCGAGCCCGAACATTTTTAATCGAGTTCAAGTCCGAAAGTTTTCGACTCGGCTCGGCTCGACTTGATTATACCCTTAGTTGTTGTAAAGTTGATATTTCGAAATGAGTTAATTACCCAAATCTCAATATTTAATAAACTATTATTAAATGGTAATATATTATCAATAAGTTAATATGGTAACATAATATCAACAAGTTATTTATTTAATATTTGTAATTTTTTTATAAATAAAAAAGATAATTAAAATCACGTGGTTGTACATGAGTATAAAGTTAGTATATTGTAGTGAGCTAATTACTCAAGTCTTAGAATAATTTTATTATATATCAATATTAGATTATATAGGTTTAGCCATCGAATATAAAGAAACAAATATATAACTCGATATTTCATGTTATCAAAATATAATCAAATGAGTCTGTAGCTCAATCGATTGAAGTTACAGGTTTGGATATAAGTGTCACAGGTTCAATTCTACAAGCCAATAATATTTTTCCATATTTATTGAAATAAGGGCACACAATATTAATTCCGAATTATATGTTTTTCCTAAAAAAATTGAACCTATCGAACTTTTTACGGCCTGAATTTCGAATTTGAAATTTAAAGTTCGCTTGAACACGAGGTCGTTCTCGAAGCCGAATATTTTTAATCGAGTACGAGCCTGACAGTTTTCGACTAGACTCGGATTGATTATACCCTTAGTTCTTACACGAGTATATAGTTAGTATCTCGATGTGAGTTAATTATCCGATTTTCGATAATTAATAAATTATTATTATATGGTAAGATATTATTAACAAGTTAATATGATAATATATTATCAACAAGAAGTTATTTATTGAATGTATAAATTAAAAAAAAAATTATAATCCCATTGTTGCACATGAGTGTAAAGTTATTATATTGTAATTAGCTAATTACCCAAGTATTAGAATAATTTTATTCTATATAAATATTGAATTATATAGGTTTAGTCACCCAAAATAAATAAAGAAGTATGTAACTCAATACTTGATTTTATTAAAATTTAAACAAATGAGGTTCTAGCTCAATTGGTCGAAGTCATATGTTTGTTACAAGTGTAAAGTTAGCATATCGAAATGAGTTATTCAAGTCTGAAATTATTATGTTTTATATTAATATTAAAATAAATATAAAATTTAATATAAGGTAAGACACCTCATGTAAATAAATAAGTTGTAACTCAATAGTTAATGTTACAGAAGTTTAACCAAAAGTTTTTCTAACTCAAGTGGTTGATGTATTTAATATGCAAATACTTGACATAGGTTCGATTCCTATAAGCAACAACTATTTTTGATATTTATTAAAATACTTGGGCAAAACAGTAATTTTGAATAAAATATTTTCCAAAAACTTGATGCTGCAGATTACAAAGATAACAGATTTTATATAAATATTAAAAATAAATATAAAATTTAATATAAGGCAAGACACCTCGTGTAAATAAATAATATCTAACTCAGTACTTAATGTTATAAAAGTTTAACCAAAAGTGTCTCTATCTCAAGTGGTTGTGTGTTTAATCTGCAAATAGTTATTTTTAATGGAATGTCAAAAAGAGTGTTAAAATGTATCCCTCTGTTTCAATACAATTGTCCATTTTAAAAAAAATTACGCATATTAAGAAATTCTAACATTATTAAAAAAATTATAATAGTTATCATATTTATTGCATTAAATACATCATTATTTATGGTAGAAAGTTAGTCTTGAAAATAGACACCAGTGATATTATAATTGTGTGTAGTGTAGAATTCATCTTGAAAATATAAACTAAATTTTATAATTTAAATAGTGATATTAAAAGTGTAAGTGGACAACTATTTTTAAACAAATTTTTTCTTCAAAAATAGATAGTTATTTTGAAACAGAGAGAGTATGTGACATGAGTTAGCATAACATTTTTGTTGGCGCTTTATTAGAGATTTAGGGGTATCAACCAAAGTAGTAAATTTTTGACATCTTTCCGCATCCGCCTAAAATAATAATAATATTCTATGTGCTAGTAAAGATTTGTACCTTCATTTTTAAATTTTACTTGTATATGAATAATTTAACAATTTTGGATATTAATTGTTCCGGTAAATTTTGATAATAAGAGTACTAAAAGTATAATTTGAGAAAGAAACAAAATTTATTAATACTATCGGTGAGTTGACACCCTTAGTTTAGCACCGAACTGAAAATGCTCTAAGCCTTTGCCCTTTTTTCATTTTTTTTGTCAAATTACAGCCAGGGAAGAGGGTTTCGAATTTGATAATTTTCTAGTACACAGATTTCAACACCGGCTCTCAAGGAGTACTCCTCCCGTCCCATGTTATCTTTCTTATTTTGACTTTTTATACTATTTATGTTAAGTAATTGAGTATTAATTTACGTTTAATCTATAAGATCAAATATAGTCATAAGTGATCTTGTTGGATTCGTATTTATAAGTATTTTAATATAATGAAATTTTTATATTTAATACTAATATAAAATTAAAAATATTAATAATCAAAAAGTGTGAATTGGAAAACATGTCCAAACAAATAGGAAACGTTGTTAGGGGCGGAGGGAGTATAAAATTTCTACCTATGAACTGAATTTTTCTTTCAGTTTCAAATTACAAACGAGAATCTGGTAACCGATTTCATCATCTGCTCTCACTTAATCATACATAACATTTATCTTCGATTACATTTTCAATGATATCACATCATGTAAGGCCATTGGTGAGCTAAATTTTAGGTAAAAAAAGGTAATGCGTCCAATTTTTTAGGTCTATTCTAAAAAAATCTCAAAAATTGTTACTAAAATTGTCCACTTATTTTGTGATCAATGAGATTTGTAATTTTTTTTAATTATATAGCATAAATTAATAGTTATAAAAAAGTGTATTATTTTTCAAAATCGTTAACATAATTAGCACTTAAATATTTTTTGACAAAATGCAATTTTATTACTCCATTAAATCTTGGTGAATACAAACTTTGATTCTAACTGGGACAGATTCCCAATAAAAAATGCAATCAGGATACATATACGATACATGTGCTAACTCATGAGCCGGTATATTCGCAGATCGCTTTACAAAAACCAACTTATTGTTGTTGGATTGACGAACTATCTCTCTGCCATCTTCAACCACCATCCCAAGCCTTGATCTCATAGGTGCTACACTTCGAATCATTTGTATGACGACCAAACAATCAGATTCAATTATGACTTCCCTCCACTCAATTTGTTTCTCCCGGGTCAAAACTTCTTTAATCGCCATTGTTTCTGCCAACATAGGATTCATGAGCTCTGCATAACATTTGGTTGTGGCTTAACCCAGTATAATGCACCATCTCCTGAAGCAGGAGATTGAATATGTGCTCCATTACCTCTACCCTGAGCTAGCTTTCACTGTGAAAGATACTCCCAAGCTTTCACAACTATTTTCATGGCTGACCATCTCTTATTGTTCCATAACAAGTCGTTTCTAGATCTCCAAATTGACCAGCAAAGAGTGATGATTTTTTCACTCTCATTCAACGACTGACTTGCTAGTACTCTGTCTAACCATTTTACAAAATCTCTATCCTCCTCCATATTGATCCCTGGGTCAAAAATTTTCCAACACATAGCTGCCAACTTACAATGAACTAAAGCATGACAAATAGATTATTTCCTTCGTTACAAACTGGACATATGGCATCCAGTTGCACATGCTTAATTTGTAGTTGTATTTTGGTTGGTAAGCATGAGTTGGCTGCTCTCCAGACTAGATTTAAAACTTTTGGGGGAGCTTTAATTTTCCACAAACATCTCCAAAATGTACTATTATCTTCCTCATTCCCTACTACTTTCTGGCTCTGAATCAATCTATAAGCGCTCTTTACTGAATACTGACCAGAGTGCTCGTGTTTCCAGCATAGAACATCTTTCTCGAGCCCCTGTTCAATCATGGTATTTAAAATACTCTGTTGATCTCGTTCTTCAAAAACGTCTTGAATTATTTCGATGTCCCATTGTTTTGCATCAGTGCGGAATAGAGAAGCCACCTTTTGTTGAGATATAGCAGGAGAGTTCGTGACGATGTACGGGTTTTCGACATTTTGTAACCAAGGCTGCTGCAAAATTGACACGTTATTGCCATTACCTATCCTCCAACATGAACCTGAAGAAATTACATTTTTGGCTTCCCACATACTATGCCATATGAAGCTGGGACTATTTCCCAACTCAGCCTCCATAAAATCCTTATCTGCATAGTATCTAGCTTTATATACATGAGCCACCAAGCTATCTGGGTTCGTCAACTGACGCCAACATTGCTTTCCCAGCATGGCCATATTAAAGTCCCTTAAACACCTGAACCCCATGCCACCTTCATATTTATGCTTTGACATTCTATGCCAGGCCATCCAACTGATCCTTGACTTGCTTTTCTTTGAAGTACTCCAGAAAAATTTGGACATACATTTTTCGATATCTTTGACAAGCTCCATTGGTAGTAAGAATATGTTCATAGAAAATGATGGTAGAGCTTGAGTTACCATTTTCAGTAAAATTTCTTTGGCTGGCTTCGAAACATTCTTCTCACTCCAATTTTGGATACTGGCCTTCACTTTATCTTTTAAATAACTAAAGACCACTGATTTGTTCCTCCCCAATATATTTGGCAATCCCAGGTACTTAGAGGAGTTATCAGCTTCCTTAATTTGCAGATTTTGGCAGATCAGATCCTTATTGTACTAAATGACATTTGCACTATAGAACACCGTAGATTTAGCTCTGTTAACTCTTTATCCCGCAACACGTTCATAAATTGCCAACAACTCCATTACTTTCATTGCTTCTCCTGTATCCTCCTTACAATAAAGATAGATATCATCAGAGAATAGTGTATGATTGACAACTGGAACTCGCCTGCAAATTTTGACGCCCGTCAGCCATTTTTTTGATTCGTAATGGGAGATTAGAGCAGATAAGCCCTTTGTACAAACAATAAAGAGATAAGGCGACAAGGGGTCTCCCTGTCTCAAACCTCTACTTGGCTTAATCAAGTCACTCTCAAAATCACCATGGACTATTTTGTAATCCACAGTTGATACGCATTACAAGATCAGATAAGTCCACCAATTGCTAAACCCTATTGCTAACAACATACCCCTCAAAAATCTCCATTCGATTCGATCATAAGCTTTGGACATATCCGATTTAATGACCATGCAACCTTCTTTTCCGAACTTCTTGCGTTTCAAGTAATGCATAATCTCAAATGACACCATGATATTATCAGAAATCAACCGACCTGGTAAGAAAGCACTTTGAGTGCCCGAGATCACAGTTTCTAACACTTTCTTCATTCGGTTTGCAATTACTTTCATGATTATTTTCATAATAACATTACACAATGCTATTGGCCTCAAGTCTGTCACTGATATTGGGTGTTTCTTATTTGGAATTAACACTATATTGTAGCATTGAGACTTTCCATGATTTCTCATGTTGCAAAGAACTCCTTGGTCGTCTGAATAACTTCTCTTCCTACTACAGACCAGTTTTTCTGGAAGAAGGCAGGGGTCATGCCATCAGGCCCCGGTGCCTTGTCAGGATGCATGTGAAAAAATGCTTCTTTGACTTCTTCATCCGTAATTGGCAATAATAATTCACTGTTCTGTTGCTCCGTTATTGACTGTGGGATACAGTTCCAAACAGCTTCACATTGAGTTTGCTCTTCTGTAAACAACTGTTGAAAATACCCTGTAATCACGTCCTGAAGACCATTATTCTAGTTAACCCACTCTCCCCCATCGTTCTTCAGTTTTTGAATATGGTTTGCCCTTTTTCTTCTGTTGCAAGATTGATGAAAATACTTAGTATTCTTTTCACCAGCCTGTAACCACAATTGTTTAGACCTCTAGTGCCGAAAAATTTCCCGTTGGTCTAGCACCAAATATAGTTGTTTCTGAACAGTATCATATTATGCTAAAGATTGAGGATCTCGCTTATTTCGTAGCCACTTCAGTTTGATTTTATAATCTTTAATATGTCTGCTAAAACAATTGGTGATCTCCCTGGCCCACACTTCCAAACTTTCAGCACAACTTCTAACTCTTTGAATGACATTGCTATTCCTGTTATCTTCCCAGCAATTCTTAGTAATTTGAAAACACATTGGCTCTGTTAACCAGACATTTTCGAAGTGAAATTGCTTCTTTTTGTTACTTCTGGGTTATTGTTCCGGAACTACCAGTAATGGACTATGATCAGACGGCGAACCTTCAAGGTTATAAAACTTTGCCATTTGAAAAGTGTTAAGCCATTGGGAATTAGCAAGAACTCTATCCAACCATATTTCAATCCAATACGCAGTATTTCGTCCTTGTTCCCATGTAAATTGATGTCCAGTAATATCAAGATCTTGGAGTTCTGTGTCATTCAAACATTCATTAAAACCATCTATCAGTTGTTCCGGATATGGAGCTCCTCCTCTCTTATCCGCTTGAGAAGTAACATTATTAAAATCCCCTACTAGACATCATGGCAGGTTTGCATCTCTGGACAAATTTCTCAAAAGGTCCCAGGTTTTATATCTCTGTGATCTCATTGGTTCTCCATATATACCTGTGAGCCTCCAAGGAGCTTTATCAGTCGAACTTATAGAAACATCAATGTGTGACCTCGACAAACTAAGCAAATTTACATTTGAAATTTTCCAAAACAAAGCTATGCCCCCACTCTTTCCTTGCGGCTTTACTGCAAAAAAACCTTCAAAATTCAACCGACTGCATAATTCCTCCATCTTGGCATAACTACTTATTGTCTCACTAAGAAAGATAAATGTTGGTTTTTCCATATGGGTTGTATCTTTGAGGAACTGAATCTTCCCAGGGGGACCCAAATCCTGGTAGTTCCATGACAAAACATTCATAATGATTGGCGGGTCTGCACTGCAGCACCCGCCAATAAGTCATTTTTTGAGTCTTGTTTGATACTGGTCAGTGTCTCCATGCCTGTGTACTGGGCTTGGGCCGTAAGAGTAATTTTCTCTTGGTCTCTAGTTACTTTACGTTTTTAGGGTCCACCACAAATAAAGTATCCGACGTTTTTAGGGTCCACCACAAATAAAGTATCCGGTCCATTGAGATTTCCCTCCTCATCAGTGTTTGAATTGTGATTTTTCTCTATCACTTCCATAATCTGTCGGTTTCCGCCAATACTTCCTAATATTAATCCCTTAGAACTTGCACCAGATTGTTGTCCAATCCCTGATTTATTGCTAATCAATTGTACCTGCCCACTTTTTTCGGGACTTACCTTATCAGTATTGTCCTCTCCTCCACCACCCGAGTTGCTTCCCTAAGAACCACCTCCGCTATTCAACCTCTTGGCTCCCATCGTATGTGTTCTTCTTCATGATTCTACCCTAAGCCATGCTCCATATGGTTTCTCGATACATTCAAGTGGAGTATCAAAAATACAATCACAAAAACGTTCACCATGTCAAATCATTCCACAAATGAAGCAAAATGTGGGGATAACTTCGTATTTAAAATTGACCCAACTCCCTTCTTTTTCTGATTTTTTTAACTTCATTCGACGTTTGATAGGTGTATCCAGTGATATTGATACTCTTATACGCAGAAATTCTCTCCAGATACCCACAAAATTGTTTGAATCTCCCCCAATATACATGCCTAAGTAATTGCCAATATATGTGATTACGCGTTGAGACATGAAGCCAGCACTCATGTCGTGAAGCTCGACCCATAAATCGATCCTATTAATCTTAACTGTCCTTGGATTGTCTCCTTCCTAAAGCCTTTGCAACACTAGATGAAATCTTCTGAACATCCATGGGCTCCCGTCAATAACCCTCTTAATATCAACTTCATGATATAATTGGAAGATGAACCTATTAGTATCCAGTTATTTCACATATACACCCTTACCAGGTCTCCATAGTGAGGTCATCTTATGTTGCATGGCCTAAAAATTGATAGGTGAATCTGTAAGAAAACGGTCTACCAGGCACTAGCGTGTGTCGATTTCACTTAAATCCTCCGCTACATTCTCATTAATTAAGTCCACCGGTTTCTTCATCTTCAATTTGTGTCGTTGCAAAAGCGTCTTCCATCTCTTGTAAATATGATTTCTGATTGTTCATTTTGAAATAGGTAAAACTGAGGGTAAACAAATTGATACTCTAAATGATTGAACGAAAATGAAGTGATTACGACTTTAATGAGACAAACATGTCTAATGACAAGACTTTTAGCACTTAAATATTAAGTGAATATGAATCATACTTTTGGAGTAGATAGAATAGTAAATGTGGGCAAAATTAATGAGACAAAGGAAGTCCGATTTTTTTATTAAATAATGTTATAAATGGTAATTTTCCTTTAATGATATGGATCAAGGTGCATAAATATGCGCTCACGAATTAAATTACCTCACTTATCATAACACGCTATTTCGTCAGAAAATGTTATATAAAGTAGTTAATTTTTGTGTTATATAAAGTGTTATATAAAGTTTTGATAATTAAGAGTCAAAACTTTACCATCAATTAGGGACAAGAAGAGTACCTATTTGAGGGTATTTAGTATTACTTTTTTAAAAAACATACTCTGACTGAGGAAAAAGTTAGTTGGATTAAATTTTAATCAAATATTCTTATTTAATGCATTGAAAATTGAAAACATAATCAACTTTTAAAAAGTGGAAATATTAAATATAAGGATACTTTGAAAAACCTGCCAATATGGAGAAATAATTTAGGGATAATTTTATTTTTCAAATGATAATATATAACAGGCTGGAAGGATTAATCTCTTCTACAACATATCTTTAAATTAGTAACACATTTTATTCTCGCGAAATGACATATTTGCCTCTATATAAAATACATAATATTTATTTAAAAAATTATGTTGTTTGTTAGAATTGAATTCAGCCTTGCAATTGTTTTACAAAATATCATATCACCAAACTACTCATCAATATGTGTTTTTAATTATACATGTATTATGTGTGCTTGCATGTCTTGCAGAAGAAAATATGTGATATTATATATATTGTGACTAACTAATAACTTTTAATCATTTTTTATTTTTATATTTATACTTTGTATTATACAGTTATATATTATAAATTAGTAATGTATGATATATAGCTCACTTACATATTTTTAAATCATTGGACTTAGTAGTATGGTATTAGTAGTAAATATTTTATATTATAAATAATTGTTATATATTGATCATATATTTATAATTATTTAATAATTTCTAACGTGATAATCATAAATTTTGAAAAAAATAATTAAGTAAATACATATATACAATAAAAAGTAATTACTAAAATTATATTGTTAGATAATAAAGGTAATTTAATTCTTAGAGAGTAAAATGATATATTTTAGTCATTTGGTCAAATTGACCATAAAAAGTGAAAAAACTCAACAATTATAAGATAAAAGTACTATAAAATGTACCGACAAGTATAACTATTTTAAGTTTTTATTTGGATAATTTTTTTAAACTTATTTTAAATTCAACATCGAAATGTTAATATATTTTTAATAAATACTCAAAATTTGACATTTTTTCCAAATCGTATCAAATTCATATCGAGTTAAAATGCATGCTTTTTACTCTTGAATATTGGTTTGATGATGACATTATCTGAATGGAATTATGTGTTTTTCACATTCTACATTCACAAGAATTAGTATGTTGGAGACCTTTATAGTTTCAAGTCAATAAATAATGTAGATTAAAGTTGTTAGATTGGTTTGTGGTGAGTTGTCAGGGACTTGGCCTGGTAATTAAAAAATACTCAAAACTTGTTACAATTTATCGCACACGTAAAAACTCAACCAACATTTTCTCAGTATTTTATTTCGTTTGAAAAATATGTATTATTATCAAATTTTATATTATGTGTGTATGTTTATATGATATTTTTAATAATGATAAATTATAAAATAGTTGACATTTTAAATTCTAACTAGCATAATAACCCGTGCGAGACACAAGCCATTTTATAGTAATGTTTCAGAATACATTATATGTTTGTTATTCCCTAACAATCTAACAATAGAATTACAGAAGGGGGTTGAATCCTTTTTGAAATAATAAAATCTCTTTGCAAAATATATATCTGTGTTTGAATAAGCAAAAATGAAAAATTTAAGTATTCAAGACACAAAGTAAGTAAACACAATGGTTTAAAAACTTTCTGGTGGATTGATCTTTCCACTAGAATGGTTTAAAACTTTTTGATATGCAAGAATGCACACTCTGCTTACAAGTGTTCACAAAAGAAGAACATAAATTCCTAACATATGTAGTTTTTTCTATTTTTCATTCAATCGATAATAAATCTACTTGCTACACTTGGTTTATATATTACCAAGTTACACATGAAAAAGATAAACAGATAAAACAAATATCTAAGTCTATTCAAATGTTGCTTTATCTCTCATCTTTATAGGTTTAAATCTCAAAGTAGTCACTAAACTCAGGATCATATATCAAAAATACCACACTAGTTATCAGGAACTCGAATGAATCACTCTACTTGAGAGTAATGATAGCTCCATTAGTTTTGATTGTTAACTTGACGGAAAATGTGTTGACTAGATATGATTAACAGCTGGAAAAACATGTATTACGTGGAAGGTTACAAATAATCAGAACTATACATAACGGTGTTCAATATTTTTAAAATCAAATTCTTTATTTTTTATTATTTTAAAATATTTTTAAAATCAAATTCTTTCTTTTTTTAAAAAAAATTACTATACATTTTTGTCAAGTAAATTTATTTATTTTCAAAATACATAATTTGGTCACCGAATTTTGCAAGACTATGTTAAAGAATTTAAAATAATCTTTTTATAAATTAATAGATTCAAATTATATATTTATGAAAACTTTTTTTATTAAATCTTTATCTTCATTTTTAAATATACGCAAAACTTAATTTTATTTTGAGATTAATCAAGTCTTTTTTTATTTTAAATTACATTCTCTCTTTTTAGTTTATACAAAACCTTAACTTTACTTTAAAATAAAAATCTTAATGGTTCATATAAGCTGAAGATCATCGAAATGTAAAAAAATATATTGAGAAATAAATATTTTGATCTTAAAAATTTTTTTTGCACCACAAGCAATAAAATTAAAAAATACAGAAACTACTGAAGAATAAAATGGGGTTATAAATTTTGGAAATCAATAATTGTATCTACAAAGAACCTCAGAAGCTTTAAACATGATGGAGAAGATGCATAAGAAGATTTACACATCAAACCTCACTTTCAAGTTTCAATATTCATTGGGTAGATATACAGTTAAACCTCTTTAAAGTAATACCCTTGGGACCGGGAAAAAATATTACTTTACCGAATTTATTACTTTATCGATATAATAATATTTTATTACTTTATCGATAAAGTAATATTTTATTACTTTACCGAATTTTTATGTTTACGTGGTACAATATAATATATAATGTACGTATAAAAACTAGAATTAATCACATGCAATGAATTTTTATGATGCGGTTATGGAATCACCTACGGATGAAGAAATCATTGAGTCGGTAATGAGCACTGATGAAGGGACTGATCCTGAACCCGACGATAGCAATGTCATCCCAAGCGTGTCATCAAAGGAAACATTTCAAGCACTCACCACTTTGAACAATTACTTGTTACAACACGAGCAAAATATACCAGGAGTTATTTTTGCTTTACATAAAGTCAAGGACGAGATTAATTTTGGCTTTGGTGGAAAGAAGAAACAAGCTACAATAGATTCATATTTTAATAAGAATTAAATTTTGTAATCATATACATTATACAGTATATATATATATATATATATAATTATGGAATTATTACTTTACATATTACTTGGGCCCTTAATGACTTTCGAATTTTTTATTATCTTATGCTTTTAGCGAGAATATTACTTTACAACATTGGCCCAAGTTGGGACCGATGAAAATTATTACTTAAGCGAGGTTATTACTTTATCGGATATTACTTAATCGAGGTTTAACTGTATATGTATGTATGTGAGTATTGGTTTTGGGGGTTTCAAAATGGGGGCTGTGTGTTCATATTGGAACTGAGTGTAAATTAGGTTGTATTTCATCTTTGTATCTCTCTCTCCCTATTTCTCCCCATCATCGACCTCAGATTTTGAATCAATTCCAAGTATTGTGTGTAATTTTTTTTCTAAATACCTTCCCTTTATTTATGTATCAGTTATCTAGTAGAAATTGAAAAAGAAAAGAAGCTTTGTCATGTAATTTATATCTTGTTATTTCCTAACAATACAACAAGAATTACAGAAGGGAGGTTGAATGTAGTTCTGGCTAATTTTTCAAATTTAAATAAAGTTCTAACTTGATAAATATACCAGTGTTTGATTAGCAATGGTGCGGAATAAAAGAGTGATAGAAATCAAAACACTATGTAATAAAAACACAAGCTTTTAAAACTTTCTGGTGGATTTGAAAGTATCCACCAGATATATATATATATATATATATCAAATGAGAACCCTGTGAAGCTTTGAATAACTCACAGCTGCTTACAAGTTTGAACAACTAAACTTCAGAGAAATGCTTACAGAATACAACTTGATATATTTCTTTGAAAATAGGCTTGCTTAGTTAATTGTTCTACTTGCTACACTTGGTTTATATATCACCAAGTTTACATGACAATAAGACAAGATAATAAAATAAAACATATCTAGTCTAACTCCATGCTGCTTCACTACTCTATTCCAGCATCTTTGAATATCTTCACAATTGCATGAAAATGGTAATGGTTCTTTGTTCTAAAATTCCTGCTTAACAGGCTTCTATATTCCTTTTGCAAACACCCAACGCATGTGACTGTGTTATCACTGCCAACAACTATTTGAATTTGATCATCCGTCAGGACTATGCTTGTCATCCGTCGGGAGCTTTGTTGATCATCCGTCGGGAGTCTTGTAGATCATCCGTCGGGAATCTATTTACCACTTGACTCTATTTCACTTATACAGAATTACAAGACATCTCATATTTACAATTAATCAACATATTCTGCATATCAATCTAGTAGTCAACATGACTTACAGAACCCTAAGCAATCTACTTGACTAATACAAGTTATTTGCAGAAATGTGCTACAGTTCTTATTTGTTACATAAGATACTAACTCGATAGATGTCAGTTTGTCATCCGTCGGGACTATAAAGTTCATTCGTCGGGACTATATTTGACCATCCGTCGAGTGCTACAAAATTCACTAAGTTAAATCTACTAAGATGTTTTGTTAACTTATCATCAAGTTCACAACATATTCCTAACAATCTCCCCCAATTTATGTCTACTGGAATTATAGCCATAAGTTAAGAGAAACTTTATAATAACAAAACACCCTAAAAATACAGATTAAAAAGTAGTAGATAAAACTGATAAGTGCTACAAAATTTATTAAAAATTGAACAAAGCAAAGTGTACAAAGAGTTCTCACAATCATTATCAAGGTGCTCTTCTAGTCTGAGCAGATAATTCTATTTCCTTGATTGTCTAAATTTCTTCCCAAGCTTGCGGTTATTTTCCTCTATTTGATTCTGGAGTTGTCTGTGGAATTCAAGTTCATCAGCTTCAGATAGATCCAACATTTCTTGCATTTCCAATAGAGTTTAATTGCTAGAGATACTCAATTGGTCATCCAGTCTGAGGAATCTTCTAACTCCCTTATCATCCATGAATACCATCAGCCAATAAGGCCTCAAATGCGCTCTCTTCCCTGTGAAGGGAATAGAGTTTTTGGAAGTGTATCTTTGGCTTTATTACTCCTTAGCTCTTCAATCTTCTTTAGGACCAGTCTCCTTGCAGTCACATTAAAACCAAAGTTCTTTTTGAAAGATGAGTAGACCTTTATAGTACAGATTGGCTTTCTTCTAGAATCCTGTGAAAAGGCCATGTGATTTCTTTCCCTGCCTTGTACTTAAACACCAATATTTCAGGAAGATGTCTGTGAGCATCAATTCCTCTTGCTTCTACCAGTTCATCCAAGTAGAGGTTTAAATCTGGAAACTCCTTGATATCACAGATATATAAAAGATCTCCCTTGTTGACTGTAGATTTAGATTTGGCTAAGATCTTGGTTCTGAGAGTTACAGGCTTGCTTTTCTTGGTTTCTCTTATCTTTGTCTTCTTTGGCTTGTTGAAGATAGGTAAGTTGAATTCAGGAATTGGCAGACTTTCCCAGTCTAATGGCTCATCCTTGGGAATAATAGGCTCACCATAAAAATTCTTAGTTGGATCCACCTTAAATTCTTCATGTACCACTAAGGGCTTGGATGTCTGAGTTGAAGTTGTAGACTGTTTGGCAATATAGTCTTCCATTTCCTCATCACTAAAGTCCAATTTCTTTTTATAATGTAGCTTGTATCTGAATCTTCTTTTCTGTGGAGGTTCATTTTGCATTTGTTGATTCTGAGCTTCAGTAATCACAGGTAGTTTTTCAGAGATCTTAGTTGTAGGTTTGACAGCTTGAAGTTTGGCTAAGATAGCAGCTTGTTCCTTCTTTTGTTTGAGCTTCTTAGCATCTAAAGCAGCCTGCTTCTTTTCTTGCTTTATCCTTTATGTTTCTTCCTTCTTAGCTTCTACAAATAGAGGGTGTCCAACCACCACACAGATCTCTTTTCCATTCCTGTAGATCTTGGCAATTCTCTTCTTTTGAACTGAATCAAATGGATCTTTGTAAAATGCAATTGACCTTGCTAGCAGCTACTTTTCATCTGGCCTAGGTGTCTCAAACCAAAGATCCATAGGGTTTTTGTCTGAGAACTTTGAGTAGTTTCTTTTAGGCTTCAGAATCAGATCAGCTTTTGGAGATTTGATACATGAAGTTTGGCCTTTTTCCAAGTTGCCTAGACTCATTTCATGCACTGAGATATGTTTGACTTGAGAATGGTGATGAAAAGTCTTGTCTGGCTTCTGTAGCTGACCAAATTTCTTTTGAATATCAGCATCAATTTTCTTCCATTTTTCATCTAGTTCCTTCTCAGCTGCTACTACATCAATCTTTGGCAGTTTGTCATTTGATTCCAGTTTTGCTGCTGCCAGATTGATAAGATCAATGCTATCCATAGCTGGTGGCTTAGTGAAAGCAATTGCTGGCACAATTACGTTGCTGACTTGAATGTTGAGTTGTTTCTCCCCCTCACTTGATGAACCTTTCTCCCCCTTTTTGTTAGCATCAAGTTGTTGAGTGGAAGGTGAAAGAGATGTGTCCAAAGTCCAATCATGTATGATGATTTAGGAATAACTTTTATGTAATCTGTTTTGATTTCATTGATATTAATAAAAGACTTGTTTTGGTTTTATTGCGGGCTTTATCTATTTAAGTGTTTAAATAAGATATACCATAGTTTAGAGTAAAGCTTTTTATGGATTATGATGAGATCATAATAATGAGACCTAAAAGATGATAACTCTAAACTTAAATATTTCCTGGTCGTATGATTACTAACTGGTAAATAGTAATCCATAAAGATCGGTACATACTATGCTTGCTTCATTATGAAGGATGTCTGTTCTCATAGACATTTGTGTGGTGACACTATAGCTAGTATGTAGGTGCTTATTATAGAAAAAGTTCACGGAACATGACTCACACACTTGAAAAACTGATGGAGTTCACTCACGTGTCAGCAGTTGTTCACATAGTGATAGTTGTACAAGTATCCTTAGACTTGAGGCCATCATAGTCATCTTGTGTACACTGAACTATGCTTTGGTTTAGTTCTTAGTCTCCAAGGACAATTATAAGGGCTCTACTGGGTATAGGAATTTGTACACGAAGATAGTGTATGATCAATAAAGGATCTACCCCTTCCAGTGAAGGAAGAGAATGTTCAATGCTGATCCACTTATGCTAGTTCAGGAATCTCTGGCCAGAGTGAATGAAATTAGAAGGGAGTTTCTAATTTACATTAAATAGAACTAAGCATAGTGAATAGGAAAACAAATGATTAAATAAGATAGGCTTGACACAAGTTCCATGCCTGATATTTAATCATAACATTGCAGGGTAGAAGGAATTGATTGTGCGGTAACTACTCAGTGAATAGGTTCTTGGTATTCTAAGCAGTGAATTCGTATTATCCGGATAATCGCGATATGTTGAGAAGTATCCCTCACGATGTAGAATAAATATGATTAATTTATTAATTAATCATATTTAATGAATTAGAAAATTTATATAAATAATGATAAAATAGTTTTATTATTATTTATTTCTAATACCGGCTTAATATTGAACCTACAGGGTCACACCATAAAAGAGAATGATTTAATGGTGGAGGAATTAATTAATAATTGTTGGTAATTATTTATTTGTGAAATAAATAATTAATTAGCAGATTTAATAATTGATTATATGAGATTTAATTAATTCTTAATATTATTAATTAAGAATTTAATTTTGGAAATTAAATCAAGTGAGAGAATTATTTTTCTAAAGTGTTTAGAAAAGGGATTAATGATTAAAAGATGTTTTAATTATTAGTTAATTGGTTAATAAGAATAATCAATTAAAGGGTTAATAATAATAATATTTTATGAAAAAATTTTAGCTGAAAATTTTGCCTATAAATATACTATTATAAACCCCTATTTGCCTCAACCGAAATAATTAACCCTAATTCTAAAGTAGAACAAGAGGGAGGCAACTAATTCTCTCAATCTCTTCCTCCTCCATCACATTGTACTCTTGGTGGATACCGGGGGAATGCTTCACACTTGAGGAGCAGCTGCTAGGGATTTCCGTTCATCATTCTTGGATCGCTATTAAAGACCTCCATCTTTCCATTAACGTAAAGCTTCTTAATGTAAACATATTGAACTACGAATTAAATATTATTTTTCGCATGGATCCTGCAGAGGGTTTCGGTTTTTTTTTTAAGATTTAAATTTACGTTTTCGTTGCGTTTATGTGCTAAAAACCCTTCAATGGCATGAGAGCTACTTGCGAAAAGTTTTTAATTTGTTTATGTGTTTAACTGTTTTCGATATATGAGCATTTACGTGATTCGCCATGGTTTGAGGTTGATATAATATGCCTATGTATGTATGGTTTTGAATATATGATATTCATGTGAGTTGTATAATCATAATATGATTATGTAATCTGTATATATACTGATATATACATGATTTATGTTTGTTCTACTTTTGAGAATCATATTAGATACGGATTCTGAATTGGCTGCTGCAGATTTGCTGAAATCTGGGTTTGGTGTCCGATTTACGTAAACGAATACCCTATTCCATAGGTAAACGAGCGTCTGAACAAAACTGATAGCTACAGCTATCAGCAACTCGTTTTTAAGGCGTTTGACATCGTTTAATGCCTGTAAACATTGATTCTTGTTTTTCTGATTTGATTCTGATTTTTCTGATTTTTGTCATATTTTTTTTTATGATTAGATCATGGATAATATGATATGTTAAGATCAGATTATATGTTTTAACATACTTTTATGTGTTGTATAAGCATGGTGGATGGTTATGGCCTTTCGACCTTAGTGTAATGGTTTTGGTTTTAAATACGACTTGCATGTCGTCAATCTTTGTAATCATAAATCTCGAATGTAACTTGAGTTATTCTTGTAAGTTTATTAGATTAGTTTTACTTTCAATCTATGTAATGTAATTGAAGACTCAAGAAGGTTATCCAATGGAGGTGATACAAAGAAGAAGATGAGGCATACAAGAAGTCTAAACAAAGAAGAAGACTTTTGTAATAAGTAGTTGTATTTATTTCCATCACCATATTAGATTGACCTTGATCTTTATCATGAGCTTGATAAAGATCACATAGGATGGGGCCATAACCAAACACATTTACTTTATTGCACTTTATATTTAATTGTTTATTTTATTTTATATATGAGATATATGCCTATGTTTACCATGCGATGATAAATTTAGGTGAACTTAAATTAATATAAGGCGTGCTCTAGAAAATCTAGAATATGAATCGTTTCTTGCCTTAACAATAATATTATAAATACAATCATGAGATTCTTGTGTTTATGAAACACATAATTAAATATGAATTTTCAATATTGAGAGAAAGGATGATTTTGTCAAAAGCAGATTTCTATCTGTAAGAAAGGGGTATTAAGTGACGCCTCTTGACAATGCTCCCCCCGATCTAGGAATCATCTGATTATCAATTATTGATTTGAAATATTTAATTTAAAAGGAAGAATCTCTTTATAATATGATTATGATTGTAACATAATATAATCCCTCTAAAATTAAATAATATCAAGTAGTAATTGGCCAATGACACAACGGGCTTGTGTCGGTCATAGCCTTCCAACATGGTAGAAAATGGTTCTTATTTTTAAATCATTGTCGTTTCGTCCTACAGCCGAGGGCTTTGATTTCGAAATAAGAAATACTTGTCTATTACATAGAGATGTGTACATTTAATTAGAATCTAAAGGTCGTTACGTGCTACAGCCGTGGGCCGTTGGAGACTGATTCAATTGCATGAAATGTTGGGTTAGACTTGACTTAGAATATTGAGTTTGTCATGCTACAGCCGTGACTCAATTATTCAAGAGGCTAAAGTTTTATTAGGGAATAACATAAGATGTAATTGACAAGAGTTGTCTGCCTATTGAACATCACATGACGTTTCGTGCTACAACCGAGGTTGTGTGATGGAATGTAGGATCCCTATTCCCACCAGCATTATGAATGCTTAATTTTCACTTAGGGGTTGTATAAATTAGATAAACTAGTGGGAGCCACTTATGAATAAAGACCCGATTCATATAGTGTCTTGAAATGAAATTGAATATTTGCTAAGTGTTGTTATGTGTTCATCATTTACAGATTTACTATATTCGTTATGTCTTCTGCACTATCACTCCGGAGTATACTAGATGCTCACAAGTTGACTGGTCCTAATTTTGCTGACTGGCTTCAAAACTTGAGAATTGTTCTCAGGGTTGAGAAGCTGGAATATGTGCTTGACTCACCTAAGCCTACTGAACCTGCTAGCGATGCACATAATGATGAACATGTTATGTATCGTAAGTGGATAGATGATGCAAATGTTGCTCAATGCATCATGCTAGCTTCCATGAACATTGAGCTACAGAAGCAACATGAGCATATGGATGCTCACACTATCATTATGCATCTACAAGAGTTGTATAATGTGGCAGGGAGGACAGGTCGATATGGGATATCGAAGGAGCTGTTCGGTTGTAGGATGTCTGAGGGATCATCTGTGAATGACCATGTACTTAAGATGATCAATTTGATTGAACATCTTGGACAACTTGGTTTCGCCATGGATGGGGAGCTGAGCCAAGACTTGGTCTTGCAATCACTTCCGAGTTCGTTCTCGCAGTATGTTGTGAACTTTCACATGAATAAGCTGGATGTCAGCCTGCTTGAACTCCACAACATGTTGAAGACTGCGGAATCGAATTTTCCCCCAAAGAAGAGTCCTGTTCTTTTAATTGGTGAAGGTTCCAATCCTAAGAAAAGGAAGAAGAATCCTTCCAAGAAGAAGAAAGTAGGTGAGAAAAAGCCGGTTCCACCAAAAGCTGAAGACCCCAAGAGCAAAGCTGTTTGCTTTCACTGTAACAAGGTGTGGCACTGAAAGAGGAACTGCAAGGTTTACCTTGCAGAATTGAAGAAGAAGAAGGGTAGTGAGACTACCGCTTCTGATTCAGGTATGTTCATGATCGAAGTTAATATGTCACTAAGTCAAATTTCTACTTGGGTATTAGATACCGCCTGTGGTTCTCATATTTGCAATTCGTTGCAGGGACTAAGGAGAAGTAGGACTCTTGAAGAAGAGGAGGTGATTCTACAGATGGGAAATAGAGCAAGAGTTGCTGCTGAAGCTGTAGGATCATTTCATTTATATATGCCTACGGGCAAGACTATTGTTCTAAATAATTGTTATTTTGTTCCCTCGATTGTGAGGAATATTATTTCTATTCCATATTAGACTTGGCTGGATTTTCGTTTGTTATTCAGAATAATAAATGTTCAATTCTTAGAGATAACGTTCTTTATGGAAGTGGAATTTTAAACAATGGTCTGTATGTATGTGACGTAGAGCATAATTTACTACAAATTGAACATACTAATAAAAGAAAAAGGGATGATGAAAATCTCACTTTCTTTTGGCACTGCGAACTTGGTCATATTAGTGAAAATAGACTGCGGACATTGCATAAAGAAGGGTTACTTGACCCCTTTGATTTTGAATCATATCCTACATGCGAGTCTTGTCTATTGGGTAAAATGACCAAATCTCCATTTAGTGGACATGGAGAGAGGGCTGCAGATATACTAGGATTGGTACACACAGATGTGTGTGGACCAATGTCTACGCAAGCCATGGGTGGATTTTTATACTTCATTGCTTTCATAGATGATCGATCTAGATTCAGATATGTGTATCTGATGAAACACAAGTCTGAAGTCTTTGAAAAGTTCAAAGAATATAAGTATGAAGTGGAGAAACAAACCAAACATAGTATTATAACTCTTCGATCAGATCGAGGTGGTGAATACTTGAATGGAGAGTTTCTAGCTTATCTCAAAGAAAATGGTATAGTCTCCCAGTGGACTCCTCCATATACTCCACAGTTGAATGGGGTATCTGAAAGGAGAAATCGAACTTTTTTAGACATGGTTCGGTCTATGATGAGCTATGCGAATCTTCCAGTATTCCTGTGGGGTTATGCATTGGAAACCTCAGCATATTTACTGAATAAGGTGCCTTCCAAATCTGTTCCTCAAACTCCATATGAGATATAGAAAGAAATGAAACCGAGTCTTAAACACGTTAAGATTTGGGGATGTCCAACTTATGTCAAGAAAGTTGACCCAGATAAGCTGGAATCTTGATCTGTAAAATTTAATTTTGTGGGATATCCTAAAGAGACTTTAGGGTATTACTTTTACACCGATCATCGGGTGTTTGTCTCCAGACATGCTACCTTCTTGAAAAAGCAGTTTATCCTTGAAGGAAATAGTGGGAGCAAAATTGAACTTGATAAATTTCAAGAAGCACAAACTACTACGGATCAAGTGGAACCACCTGTTCAGACTGAACAACCTTCTGTGGAACAGCCCATTCGTAGGTCAGGGAGAGTGTCTCGCCAACCTGAGAGGTATTATGGCCTTGTCATTGAGAATGACGATGAGTTGTCAATCATTGATGAGGACGACCCTGTGACCTATAATGAGGCTATGAGTAGTGTTGACTCAGAGAAATGGCATAGTGCCATGAAATCCAAAATGGAATCTATATATACAAACCAAGTATGGACTCTGGTTGAGGCGCCTGAAGGTGTTAAGCCTATTGGGTGCAAGTGGGTGTACAAAAGAAAGATTGGAACAGATGGGCAGGTGGAGACCTATAAGGCCAGACTCGTGGCAAAAGGATTCAGACAAAGGCAAGGGATTGACTTTGATAAAACTTTTTTGCTTGTAGCCCTGTTAAAATCAATTTGGAATTTTGCTTGCGATTGCTGCTTACTACGACTATGAGATCTGGCAAATGGACGTGAAAACGGCCTTCCTCAATGGGAAACTTGAAGAGGAAGTGTATATGACACAGCCAGAGGGTTTTCTTTCTAAGGGAAATGAACACCTAGTGTGTAAGCTACTGCGAACCATATATGGTTTAAAGCAAGCTTCTCGTAGATGGAACATCCGTTTTGATGAGACAATCAAAGAGTTTGGTTTTATAAAAAATATAGATGAACCATGTGTCTACAAAAAGGTTAGTGGGAGCGCGGTAATATTTCTTGTATTGTATTGAAAAAGGAGACGTCAAGAGAGTTGACATACATAACAACGTAGCAGACCCATTCACAAAGCCACTTTCTCAAAGTCACTTTGATCGTCATAAAGACAAGATGGGTATCAGATTCCGGAGTGATCGGCTTTAGTACAAGTGGGAGATTACAAGAGATGTGTCCTAAGTCCAATCATGTATGATGTTTTAGGAATAACTTTTATGTAATCTGTTTTGATTTCATTGATATTAATAAAAGACTTGTTTTGGTTTTATTGCGGGCTTTATCTATTTAAGTGTTTAAATAAGATATACCATAGTTTAGAGTAAAGCTTTTTATGGATTATGATGAGATCATAATAATGAGACCTAAAAGATGATAACTCTAAACTTAAATATTTCCTGGTCATATGATTACTAACCGGTAATTAGTAATCCGCAAAGATCGGTACATACTATGCTTGCTTCATTATGAAGGATGTCTGTTCTCATAGACATTTGTGTGGTGACACTATAGCTAGTATGTAGGTGCTTATTATAGAATAAGTTCACGGAACATGACTCATACAGCTGAACAACTGATGGAGTTCACTCACGTGTCAGCAGTTGTTCACATAGTGATAGTTGTACAAGTATCCTTAGACTTGAGGCCATCATAGTCATCTTGTGTACACTGAACTATGCTTTGGTTTAGTTCTTAGTCTCCAAGGACAATTATAAGGGCTCTACTGGGTATAGGAATTTGTACACGAAGATAGTGTATGATCAATAAAGGATCTACCCCTTCCAGTGAAGGAAGAGAATGTTCAATGCTGATCCACTTATGCTAGTTCAGGAATCTCTGGCCAGAGTGAATGAAATTAGAAAGGAGTTTCTAATTTACATTAAATAGAACTAAGCATAGTGAATGGGAAAGCAAGTGATTAAATAAGATAGGCTTGACACAAGTTCCATGCCTTGTATTTAATCGTGACATTGCAGGGTAGAAGGAATTAATTGTACGGTAACTACTCACTGAATAGGTTCTTGGTAATCTAAGCAGTGAATTCGTATTATCCGGATAGTCGTGATATGCTGAGAAGTATCCCTCACGATGTAGAATAAATATGATTAATTTATTAATTAATCATATTTAATGAATTAGAGAATTTATATAAATAATGATAAAATAGTTTCATTATTATTTATTTCTACTACCGGCTTAATATTGAACCTACAGGGTCACACCATAAAAGAGAATGATTTAATGGTGGAGGAATTAATTAATAATGGCTGCTAATTATTTATTTGTGAAATAAATAATTAATTAGTAGATTTAATAATTGATTAAATGAGATTTAATTAATTCTTAATATTATTAATTAAAAATTTAATTTTGGAAATTAAATCAAGTGAGAGAATTATTTTTCTAAAGTCTTTAGAAAAGGGATTAATGATTAAAAGATGTTTTAATTATTAGTTAATTGGTTAATAAGAATAATCAATTAAAGGGTTAATAATAATAATATTTTATGGAAAATTTTCAGCTGAAAATTTTGCCTATAAATATACTATTATAAACCATATTTGCCTCAACCCAAATAATTAACCCTAATTCTAAAGTAGAACAAGAGGGAGGCAACTAATTCTCTCAACCTCTTCCTCCTCCATCACATTGTACTCTTGGTGGATACCGGTGGAGTGCTTCACACTTGAGGAGCAGCTGCTAGAGATTTCCGTTCATCGTTCTTGGATCGCTATTAAAGACCTCCATATTTCCATTAACGTAAAGCTTCTTAAGGTAAACATACTGAACTACGAATTAAATATTATTTTTCGCATGGATCCTGCAGAGGGTTTTGGTTTTTTTTTTAAGATTTAAATTTACGTTTTCGTTGCGTTTATGTGCTAAAAACCCTTCACAAGGGAGTTGAGCAGCCACCAACTGTTGGAGCAGAGCATTCGGAGTTTCCAGATTAGCAAGTATTTTGGCCATTGAATTCTCCACATCAGATAATCTAGAGTCCATGGCCTCAACCTTTCTATTTAAATCAGCTTCTTTCCTCAATTTATGAGCTATCTCAATCATGATGGTTCCAAGAAGTCTAGCATCCAACCTCTCTATGAAATCCTGTTTTATCTCAGAAACCTCTTGCTTTATTTCATCCACACTTTGACTGTGTTGGAGAGCTTGAATCTTGTGCAGCTGTAGAGCTTCAAGATGTGCTGTAAGTAACCTTTTTGTGCTGGCATTTGTGGATGCTTGAATGGTTGTTTGGGTGTCATGAATGAGCTTGAACAATATGGATTGGAGATGTGAGTATGAACACTCTTTGGTTAGCATCCAGGAAGGAATGTCTGCATCTCCCCCTATGCTCATGCTGTCTTCCTCATCATCCCCACTAGCATCCCCAAATGATTCTTCAGCCAGTTCAAAATCACTGCCAGTTGTTGATGGCATAGCAGTGATTGCATCCTTTGCTCTTTGTAGAGAAACAGTTGTATGCAGTAGGTTAAGCATCATTTCAGCCTCCTCATTGCCCTGTACAGCTAGAGTTTGATAAGCTGTAACAGGATGAGTAAATGTCTCAGCATCCAGGGAGATAGAATCTATGACAGCTTGATATTCTTGCTGAAATAGTCTCTCCCTTTCTGCATCACTGACATTCATTGACTCACTAGCACTGGTGTCCACCCTTATCACTCTTGTACCTGCATTTCTCTTATTATCTCTCTTTTCTTGCATCAAGATCTCCCCTTGGCTTCCCATCCTCACACCCTCACCTTCACCATCTAAGGTGGGACTCCCCTCACTTACTTTTTCTAGACCTGAAGAAATGGCCTATATTGGTTCACTCATTTCCTCTCCTTTTTTCTGGGAGCAACCCAGCCTCTCACTCAATTCACTCCCTGCCCTCAGTCCTAAGAGTGATTGTACTGCTACTAGGTCATCCGAACTTGTGACAATTTTTGGGATTTGAAGTTGTGCAGAGAGAACCGACGGATGAGGAACATCCATCGAGATAGTAGAAATGAATGAGTTTAGAGTGGAGACTATTATAGCATCTGTGCAGATTGATGAAAATTTGGGCACAGATGTCTCAATAGACTCAGAAAGAATTGGCAAGTGAGCCAACAAATCATCTAAAAGATGATGCTCACTTGCTTGGATTTTTGGCTTCTCCAATAAAGGTAGAGATGGAGAATTTGGAAGTGATGTATCAATCATGTCTACATCCAGTGAGTGTGTGGGTGAATTTGGTGTTTCAGGTGCTTCAATGATTAATGATATTGGTTGTGACTCCATATTTATTGGAGCCACATCAAGCTGACTTATAGATGGTGCAGTGACTGAGTCTTTAGCTCCAGTTTGCACTGTGTGTGTTCCCTGTGCATTCCCAAGGGTTTTATATCTTTTCTTTCTAGCATAAGTCTGTGGTCATCTTGTGTCCCTAACCCTCTTGGCATGTGCTCCTGGTTGGGAGCTTGTTTCAATAGTAACATCCTTTTGGGAGGATGAAACTAGAATTGAGCTGATTTTCTTATTAAGAACCACAGTTTGTTGGGAAACTGTTGTGTGGCTAGGCTTAGGTACACTAATCTCACCAGACTTATCCTTAGGGTTTCTTTGATTTTCACCCTGTCCCTCACCTAACTCACTCTCCTTCATACTCCCCTCTTTGTGTTTGGTAGTTTTTATAACTGGTTTCTTTTGAAAGAAACTAGAGGGGGCTTTCTTAGTTTTGGATTTTGAAATTGTTGATTTGGTAGCTTGAGTAGGCATCTGTTGGGTCATTTACACAAATGCCATAGCTACACTTGAAGGCAAAGAAATTTGTGAGGTTGGAAGAGTAGAGACAGTGGTGCTTACCTCACTTACATGAGGTTCCTCCATGATTGGAAAGTAGAAGAGGGGCACCTCTTTGTGGAGACTTGCTCTGTTTAGTTTTGCAATAATTCTCCTTTCTTGAACCCAACAATTCAGTTTGTTGGTTTGGTTCTCAACAACAATTTTCTCAATGAGATGGTTAGCAAGCATCATAAATAATCTAGCATAGTAGACACTTTTACCTCTCTTATTTAGTTCCCCTAACTTATAACCTAACTCAAACATGATTACGTCACTGAAATTAAAGTACTTATCAGTAACTAGCATGTAAAACATGTTAAACATAACAATGTTAACAGAATCAAAATTACTCACTTTACCAGAAAATACCTTAGTTACCACATCACACAGATAGCTCCATTCCCTTTTAAGACCTAGCCTCCTAATCTCATTTAACTTAGAGGTAGAAAGTGCATAGCCCATAGAATTTAACATGGTAACTAAATTAGCATCAGTGTGTGGAACAGTGGTATAGTTATCTGGAATTTTAAAGCAAGCTTTGATAATGTCACTATTAATGCAGAACTGCTTACCTTTAAGAGTGAAAGTTATGGTCTTATCAGAAGATTGATACATAGCAGTTTTCCATATCTCTTCCACAACTTCACAGTAGATTGTGGTTGATTCCAGCATAGCATAACTGAGTTTACAGCTCTTCACAAAGTTCATCATATTGTGAAAATCTCCAGATTGTGGAATCTCCTTGTTCACAAGAGCTACAAAGTTGTTCCTTTCATAGATGAATCCAAACTGGGACATGATTTTGACTACTGGTGCCATTGTTAGAGTATGGAAATTTTTAGAGAGAGAGTATTTGTTTTGGAGAAGAAAGAAGTTAGAGCAATTGATTTGAGAATGATAAAAGAATAGAATATAAATGAATTCTACTTTTATACTATCTCAGAAATAAACTGTCAAAAATAATAAAGTGAAATAAGTAACCAATCAAAATAGCCATTTAAAAATAAATAAACTATCAAAATTCTGTCAATTTTCCATCGTGTTATACTTACAAACTGTAAGTATACCCGATGGATAATGTTCAGAGTTTTAACGGCTAAGATTGTGACAATTCGACGGATGAGAATAAAATAATTATCCGTCGGGTTATAAAATAATCCAGAAAAGTAATTGATTTTTATGAATAATTAATATTCCGACGGATGATCAAACTCGATGGAAAATGAGCATCTGTCGGGATGTAAATTTTGACTTGGCCAAAATTTCATCCAAAGTAGAAAAATCAATTAAGTTTCTGGCTGTATTATAACTTGTAAAGGTGGATTCATCAAGTGCCTTGGTAAAGATATCTGCAAGTTGCTTTTCACTTAGAAAAAAATAAAGTTCCACAGTACCATTCATCACATGTTCCCTAGTGAAGTGGTACTTGATGTCTATGTGCTTTGTTCTTGAATGTTGTACTGGATTTTCAGTGATAGCAATTGCACTTGTGTTATCACAGAAAATGGGAATTCTGTCCACTTGTAGACCATAGTCCAACAATTGGTTTTCATCCATAAAATCTGTGCACAACAACTACCAGCAGCAATATATTCAGCTTCAGCTGTAGAAGTAGAAACTGAATTTTGTTTTTTACTGAACCAGGACACAAGCTTGTTCCCTAGAAATTGATAGGTTCCTGTTATACTTTTTCTTTCTATTTTACAACCTGCATAATCTGCATCTGAATAACCAGTTAGATCAAAACGAGAATCTCTAGGGTACCAAATGCCAAGTTTTGGAGTTCCCTAAAGATATCTGAAAATTCTCTTTATAGCTACTAAGTGAGATTCTCTAGGATCAACCTGAAATCTAACACAAAGACAAGTAGAAAATATTATATCTGGCCTACTAGATGTTAAGTATAGAAGTGAGCCAACCATGCCCCTATAGCTTGAAATATCCACAGAATTTTCAGTAGTGTTTAATTCAAGTTTGGTTGCAGTGGCCATGTGAGTTTTTGCATATGTGCAATCCATTAGATCAAACTTCTTTAAAAGATCATGAATATATTTAGTTTGACTAATGGATATTCCATCACTAACTTGCTTAACTTGTAAACCAAGAAAGTAAGTTAGTTCCCCCATCATGCTCATTTTATACTTACTTTGCATCAATTTGGCAAACTTTTTGCAAAGTTTTTCATCTGCAAAGCCAAATATAATATCATCTACATAAATTTGAACAAGTATACTAGAGCCATTAACATTTCTAAAGAATAAAGTTTTATCAACAGTACATCTTGTGAAGTGATTTTCCAAAAGAAACTTTGATAAAGTGTCATACCAGGCTCTAGGTGCTTGCTTCAGTCCATAAAGTGCTTTCAAGAGATAGTAGACATATTCTGGAAAATTTGGATCTTCAAAACCAGGAGGTTGACTGACATAGACTTCCTCCTCCAAATCTTCATTCAGAAAGGCACTTTTGACATCCATTTGATAGACCTTGAAATTGGCATGAGAAGCATAGGCTAAGAAAATTCTGATGGTTTCAAGTCTTGCAACAGGAGAAAAATTTCATCAAAATCTATTCCTTCTTGTTGAAAGGAGCCCTTAGTAACCAATCTAGATTTGTTCCTGACCACTATGCCATTTTCATCCATCTTGTTTCTGAATACCCACTTGGTGTCAATTGGATTCTTTCCTTTAGGTTTGGGTACCAGCTTCCATACCTTGTTCCTTTCAAATTGGTTTAGCTCCTCCTGCATAGCTAAAATCCAATCAGGATCCAACAAAACTTCTTCTACCTTCTTTGGTTCTTCCTTAGAGAGGAAGCTGCTATATAGACATTCTTCTTGAGTTGCTTTCCTTGTTTGAACTCTAGAAGATACATCACCAATGATGAGCTCAAAAGGGTGATCTCTAGTCCATTTTCTTTGTTGAGGTAGATTAGCTCTAGATGAAGAGGCCGCATTGTTGTCTTGATGTGTGACTGAGTTCTGATTATGAAAAACTCCCCCTGAGTTTGTGAATCTTTGTTTTGAGAAAGGAGAACTTTCTATAGGTGATCTATTCTAACTTTCAGCTTCTCTCATTGTTCCGACGGATGATGCATTTTTTATCTCCACGGATGAAGCTGATTGTCTCCTGACGGATAAAGCAGATTGTCTCCCAACGGATGAAGCATTTTGTAACTCGACCGATGTTGAATTATGTGCTTCATTAGTTGTAAATTTTTCTGCATTATCCTTACTCACTGCTTCTTGATCACTTTCATCATCACTGTCATCACTAACCATCTCCACATTATCAAACTTGAGGCTTTTATGGATATCTCCATCTTACAGTTCTTCAATCTTTTTATCATCAAACACAACATGTACTGATTCCACAATAATGTTGGTTCTTAGATTGTAGACTCTATATGCTTTTCCCACAGCATATCCAACAAAAATTCCTTCATCTTCTTTAACGTCAAACTTTCCATGTTGATCAGTTTGATTCCTTAAGATATAACATTTGCAGCCAAAGACATGAAGAAAATTTAGAGTTTGCTTCCTATTTTTGAACAATTGATAGGGTGTCATACACTTTGCTTGATTAACCAAAGAAATATTCTGAGTGTAGCAGGCAGTGTTCACAGCTTCAACCCAAAAATATGTTGCTAACTTTGATTCTTCAAGCATTATCCTTGCAGCTTTAATAAGAGATCTGTTCTTCCTTTCCATTATTCCATTTTGTTGTGGAGTTCTTGCTGCAGAAAACTCATGCATAATCCCACTCTCTTCACAAAATGATCTCATCACATAATTCTTGAACTCAGTCCCATTGTCACTCCTGATTCTTCTTACTTTAAAATTAGGATGATTGTTGACTTGCCTTATGTGATTGATGATGATTTCACTAGCTTCATCTTTGGACTTTAGGAAATATGTCCAAGAGAACTTTGAGAAATCATCCACAATTACTAGGCAAAATATTTTTCTTGAGATGGACAACACATTGACTGGTCCAAACAAATCCATGTGCATCAATTGCAAAGGTTCTTCAATTGTTGAATCAAGCTTCTTTCTGAATGATACTTTGATCTTCTTTCCTTTCTGGCAGGCATCACACAACCCTTCCTTAGTAAACTCCAGTGAGAACCACTTTGTTGCTCTTTTTGTTTGTCACAACACAGGCTCCTGAATTGAAAGTAACTGAGTTGCCATTATCACAAAGCTGGCTGATACTTAATAAATTATGCTTGAGACCATCCAATAGGAAAACTTCTTCAATGATGACATTATCTTTTGAAATCAAGCCATATTCCACATTATAACCCTTACTGTCATCTCCAAAAGTAATACTTGGGTCAACTCTTTCCTTGAACTCAGTGAGCAGGGTAGAATCTCCAGTCATGTGCCTTG
Organism: Apium graveolens; assembly: GCF_009905375.1. Classification (NCBI taxonomy): domain Eukaryota; kingdom Viridiplantae; phylum Streptophyta; class Magnoliopsida; order Apiales; family Apiaceae; genus Apium; species Apium graveolens. Next base: position 121,305,113 of record NC_133649.1, read on the forward strand.
AGCACCACTATCCAGATACCAAATATTCTTTCCATTTCTTTGCACACATCAAAATCAAATCAAGTTGATTTTGGTACCCAAGTTTCCTTGGGTCCTGCCTTGTTAGCTTTCTTCTTTGGTTTCTTAGGTTTGATCTCTTTTAACTTGGGAATTTCTGATTCATCCTTAGTCATCTGAGTTGGACCTTTGAAACCAGTCATTAAAATAGAATTATCATACACATTTTGATTAACAGGAAAAGGCATGCTATTTGCAAATATGTTATACCAGTAAGGCATGCTAAATGGAATTTGAGGCATACTAAATGCAACATAATAAGGATTAGGTGCAAATGGCATATTAGCAAATTGTGCATTCATATTCTGAGTAGATACAACATTCATAGGCATAGTAGGCATGGCAATCATGTTGGGAAAAGAAGAGGGTGCAGACATGGAAGTAGGCATAACAAGTTTGCAATTAACAGACAAGGGAATAACACTACCACACTTAACGCAAATTTTTCTTGGTGCATATTTATCAGGTGTGTAATTGTTATGTTTATTAATTCCTACTTTCCCATTTCTATTATTTTTCTTTTTAGCTTTTGTTTTAACCTCAATCTTTTCTAATCTGTCATTTAATTGCTTAATAGACAGATGACCAACATTAACTTTCTTTTCCTTCTTGACTTGACTTGATTCTTCCGGAATAAAGTTCTTATAAACTGATCCATATTTCTCATTTAACTTAGCTAGCTTAGCTTTGCTAACTGGTGTACTCACAGCTGACGGATGTGGCTCCTTGTCACTCGATGGATAATCCTTTGATTATCCGACGAATGATTGTCATCATCCGTTGAGTCCACATCTGTGAACAATCCTTCAACCAAATTGGACTCAAGCTTCTCTTTACTCTTCTTCCAGGCTGCATCACAAAAGGACTCAATACCTTGAACTTTAGTGATTTGAGCATGGACATCTCTAGATGATTTCCATGCCTTAATCACTTCCTATTCTCGTTCAAGCTGCTTCTTTAAAATCTCTTCTTTCTTCAAGGACTCAGTTAATTCATCCTTAGTAATCTTACACTCAATTCTCAATTTCTCAAATTCAATAAACTGAGACTCTAGCACATTATTCCTCTCACTTAAAAACAAATTATTTTCTTTAAAATTAGCATTTTCCTTAGTGAGGGACTTTAGTGTAACACGCAGGTCATATAATTCTGTGGACATGTCATTTATTGCATCATTACACTTAGCTTTAGATAAATGTGCTAGGTTAGTGGTGATTACCTGATTGCTTGAAAAAATTGTTTCAGTTTCATCAGATTTGGCCATTAGGGCTAGATTGACATAGCTCGTTTCTTCATCTTCATCCAATCCATCTGCAGCCCAATCATTCTCTTGTGTGATGAAAGCCCTTTCCTTTTGTTTGAGCAACTCAAAGTATTTCTATTTATAATCAACAGGCTCAAACTTCTTTTTACTGGAATCAAACTTTCTACATTTACTGGCAAAATGACCCGCCAAGCCACAGTTGAAACACTTGAATTTTGACTTGTCAACCATATTTCTGTTTGGCTTAGCTGCTCCAAAATTCTTCTTGAATTTGAGCTTGGAAAATCTTCTGGATAAGAATGCTAGATGTTCATCAATATCATCCATGTCATCTTGGCTCAAGTGATCTTCATTTTCAGCTACCAGCCATTTACCCTTGCTTTCACAGACCTTTGATGTAGACTCAACAGCTTCTACCTTCATCTCTTTCTCCTTCTCTAGCTTAACAACCAGTGCTATGGACCCTCCTTTCTTCCTTCCTTTCTCCATCCTTTCATCTTGCTCTATTTCAAGCTCAAAGGTTTTCAAGATGCCATACAGTCTCTCCAAGGTGAACTCCTTGTAATCTTATAAATTTTTCAATGAGACTATCATTGGCTTCTACTCTTTTGGAAGAGATCTAAGGAACTTGAGGTTAGAGTCTTTTGTTTGATATACTCTTCCATGCAACTTCAGAGCATTTAGTAGCTTTTGAAATCTATTAAAAATATCAGTGAGAGACTCACTTTCTTTACAGTGAAAATGCTCATATTGCTGAATCAGTAGCTGCATCTTGTTCTCCCTTACTTGCTCAGTACCATCACAAATAATATAGATTGTGTCCCAAACCTCTTTGGCTGTTTTGCAGTTAATGATGTTATCAAACATATCACCATCAACTCCATTGAACAATATATTCATGGCCTTCTTATCTTTCCTTACATACTTAATATCAGGGTCTGACCATTCATGCCTAGGTATTGGAACAGATGGCTCATTGCCAGTTGCAGCTCTCATTGGTACATGAGGACCTCTCTCTATGCAGTCCACATAGGCCTCATCTTGGGAAAGAAGATATAGGTGCATCTTCACCTTCCAGTGGTGATAATTGTCTTTGTCCAGAAATGGAATCTTTACTCCAACATCCTTTTTGTTCATCTTGTTATTTGTTGTGATCTTTATACTCTTTGTTCTTCAAAAGCTTGCTCTGATACCAATTGTTATTCCCTAACAATACAAAAAGAATCACAGAAGGGGGGTTGAATGTAATTCTGGCTACTTTTTCAAATTTAAATAAAGTTCTAATTTAATAAATATACCAGTGTTTGATTAGCAATGGTGCGGAATAAAAGAGTGATAGAAATCAAAACACTAGGTAATAAAAACACAAGCTTTTAAAACTTTCTGGTGGATTTGAAAGTATCCACCAGATATATATATATATATATATATATATATATATCAGATGAGAACCCAGTGAAGCTTTGAATAGCTCACAGCTGCTTACAAGTTTGAACAACTAAACTTCAGAGAAATGCTTACAGGATACAACTTGACATGTTTCTCTGAAAATAGGCTTGCTTAGTTAATTGTTCTACTTACTACACTTGGTTTATATATCACCATATTTATATAACAATAAGACAAGATAATAAAACAAACACATATCTAGTCTAACTCCATGCTGCTTCTCTACTATATTCCAGCATCTTTGAATATCTTCACAATTGCATGGAAATGGTAATATTTCTTTGTTCTCAAATTCCTGCTTAAAAGGCTGCCACATTCCTTTTGCAAACACCTAACACATGTGACTGTGTTGTCACTGTCAACAGCTATTTGAATTTGATCATTCGTCGGGACTATGCTTGTCATCCGTCGGGAGCTTTGTTGATCATCCGTCGGGAGTCTTGTAGATCATCCGTCGGGAGTCTATTTACCACTTGACTCTATTTCACTTATACATAATTACAAGACATCTCATATTTATAATTAATCAACCTATTCTGCATATCAATCTAGTAGTCAACATGACTTACAGAACCCTAAACAATCTATTTGACTAATACAAGTTATTTACAGAAATGTGCTACAGTTCTTATTTTTTACATAATCTACTCCCTCGATGGATGTTAGTTTGTCATCCGTCGGGACTATAAAGTTCATCCGTCGGAACTATATTTGATCATCCGTCGAGTGCTACAAAATTTACTAAGTTAAATCTACTAAGGTGTTTTGTTAACTTATCATCAAGTTCACAACATATTCCTAACATGTCTGAATATTGTATTATATATTAAATTTGCTTAGTTGGACTCTACATTATGTTACACATACTGCCACATCGTTTCAGCTGTAAGTTCTGTTAAAGTCAAGATGTTTAACGTTAGGTCAACTACTCCAACTAACGGCAGTGTCATTACTCTCAACTATAATGGTATATTCGAGTCCCCGATAACTAGAGTGGTCTTTTTGATATATGATCCCGGGTTTAGTGACTACTTTGAGATTTAATCCCATCTTTGTATTTCTTCAAGTAAGCATGGAATTGGAAATGTTCCTTTGTTCTCTCAAACCTGCAAATAGGCTGCCACATTCCTTTTGTATACAATCAACCCATGTGACTGTCAAGTCACTTTCAACCGCTATTGAATTAGTAATCCGTCGAGACTTCAATGTTATCCGTTGATACTCCACATGAGTTTTCCGTTGAGCCTCTAATGGATCATCCATTGAAAGTATCTTGAGTCATCCGTCGAAGCTTTGAAGTTTATCTGTTGAAAGTATTTTCTTAGTAGTTGATACTATTTCACTTATGCAAAATTAAAAGGCATCTAATATTTATAATTAACCAACCTATTTTGTATATCTTTCTAGTAGTCAACATGACTTAAAATTTTCTACACCTTCTAAACTTCTAAGATATTACAATATACAGAAATGTGCTACAAAAACTTATTGATGTATAAGCTACTCTATCAACGGATGAACAAGTATGGTTATCCATTGATAGTTACAAAATCACTTAATTAAATCTACTAAGGTGTTTTGGTGAATTATTATCAAGCCTACAAAATATCCCTAACAATCTCCACCAATTTATGTCTACTAGAATTATAGGCATAAATTTAGGAGGACTTGATGATAACAAAATAAACAATCAATAGTAGATAAAAATGATAAGTCCTGCATTTTATTGAGAATTGCACAAAAGAAAGTTCACAGAATTCTCACAAGCCATTTTCAATGTGCTCCTCTAGACTGAGCAAATTAATCCTTTTTCCTTGATTGTCTAGTCTTCTTTCCCAATTTCTCATTGTTTTCTTCTATTTGGTGTTGAAGTTGTCTGTAGAACTCAGATTCATCTTCATAATTGATATCCAACATCTCTTGCATTTCTTTGAGAGTATCATTGCTTGATATTTTCAGCTGGTCTTCAAGTCTAAAGAATCTTATGGTATTTCTTTCATCTTTGAACTCCATCAACCAATATAGTCTCAAATGCACTCTACTTCCAGTATAAGAAATAGATAAGGTTCTTGGTAGTGCATTTGGCACTACGCCATAGATGGCCTATCGCAACTCCCCACGTAAAGAATGTTACCTAATATGTTACCCTAGATATGATACTCCTGAGCTAATCTAACATTTTGTTTTTTGTGTTACCTTAGCCAAAAATGTGATGTTGTACTTGGTAGAAAGTGTTGCATCTTGTAACATTCTTGTCAAAGTGTTACCTTTGAATATTAAAACATAAATATACTATTTTCAAGATTAAATAATAATTTTATAAGAAAATTTAAGGTGATATACAAATTTAACAAATGAGATACATGAGGATATAAGAAATATTTAATAAAATTTTAAATAGAAACTTTTAAAGAAATAAATTTAATGAACTTAAAAATTGAATTTTAAAAGTAATAAAAATTAAAAATAGTTTAAATTTCTCTCGTTTTAAGATGAGCACTAATATAGAAGTCTTAAAAATAAAAAGTATTAAACTGTATATATACGAAATTTCAAAAGTAAACAAATAGAAATAAGTAATTAATTTTTTTCTAAAGTAAGAACTAAAAGTTTATTTATTAAAAAAATGAAAAGTAAAATATCTTATGAAATTTTTTGGACAATAAAATTTTGAGAAAAGCGGGCAAAATTTGAACTAAAAGGGCCGCCCAAATTTTAGGTTAAAGGCCGCCCAAATTTTCAATAACCCTATGTCCCTCTCATTAAACTGAAACTCACACACACACACTCCTCTCTCAAACTCCAAAAATCTCTGTTAGATAATGAATCACACACAGGGGGGAGGGGTAAATGTGTTTTTGTGTTTTTATGCTTTTCCTGAAGTGTTTATGGAGATGGACAAAGTAAATTAAAATCTTGTAGTTAATTGTGTTAGTACTGAATTTAGACAGATAAAACAGTGAACATAAATCTTTCAAAACTCACTTAATTTTATATTAAAATTAAGAATGTTTCGCTACAAAATTTCTAGGCTCTTTGTTGATAAAGAGCTTAGCTTCTTCCTTGAGAGAATACAAGATTTTTCTGATCTAAATTATTACTGCTAACAAAGCATCCAATATTTACTTTATAGAACAGTAAACACCGGTTATTACACTGCATGCAACAACATGTACTAAACCCTATTTTTAGATAATAAAATCTTTCTATTTATTGCTTAGTGTATCTTTGCTAATCTTGCACGCCTGTGACTTTACTTTGCTAGTTAATCTTGGCCTTTGTTCTTGCACTCTTCAAGCTGCTTTTGTAGACTTGTCAATCCAACTGTTTAGATTGTTTATTGATTGATAATCTTGGATATTGAACTGGTCTACACTTTGTACTTTGAGTTTTACCTCGAGATCTCCAGTTTGATATAGAGAACTTGACGTCTTGATAAATATAATGGCTTATCGAGATCTCTCATTACTCTATAGTTTTTTTTGACTTGTAGAGGTCTTTGATTTCTCTATAAGAGAATTTAGCTTGTCGAGATCTCTCATCTTCATGTCTTCACTTTGGCTTATCGATATCTCTGAGTTCTCTTATGGCAAATAGACTTATCGATATCTCAGAGATCTCTAGTGATATTTTGACTTATCAATATCTCAGAGATCTCCAGTGATATTTTGACTTATCGATATCTCTTGAGTTCTCTAGTGAAGAAATGACTTGTCGATATCTTCAATCTTCATGTCTTCAATTTGGCTTGTCGATATCTCCGAGTTCTCTAGTAGCTTTCCTGACTTCTCTATAAGTCATTCTGGAGTTCTTGAATGACTTCTCTATAACACTTAATCTATGACTTGTAGAGATCTTGACTTAGAATATTTTTCCCAAAATATATTTATTCAACTAAGGCATGATCTTCTTGATCTTCTTCTAGATAGAATTCTTAGGCTTGATACTGTTTACAGAAAAAGACTCCAGTCTGACCTTGAACATTTTTACAGACTTAATTGGTACAATACAAAGTCCAAACATAGATTACAATATAACTTAATTAGGGTTGTCAACTTGACTTAGTCTTGTTATTGTACAGGCATGTCTTGCACAACAATCTCCCCCAATTTGTGAGAAGATTGCTTATCACAAATTCATACATGTTAACAAGACTAAACCCAAGATATAATGGAAAATAAGACTAATACACAAAATTTGACACAATTACAAAAGTTATAAATTAGGTGATTATAGAGTTTAAATAGTTACATGCATCAGACAAAGACTGTTTTTGCTTTTGTTTTTTATCTAAAGAGGTCATTTAAGTAAACAAGAATTTCAAGTTCCTTTATTATTGGTGTCCCTGTTAGAGCTTCCACAAGTTTGAGTCTGTCCGGCTTTGGATAACCATCTAGAAAATCAATCCTAAATCTTGTGAATTTGCCAGCTTTGATATTTAGAAATTTTCCATCCTTAGAAATTTTGCTCATTCCTTTGGGCTTGAGTTCTTTTGATCTTTTAATATACATTTCAATTTACTCATTATGCTTCCTTATCTTCTCCTCATATTCAGCCTTATTACTTACTTTCCTTTTCTCCCTTACTATCAACCATTCAGCTAAAACAGATCTCCATGCTCTTGTAGCAGTATCCTTATCCTTCAATAAACTTATCACTCTTTTAATTTCGGTGGGAGAGAAAGTATCCATTAAGGTACTTCCAAGAAATGTGAAGGACCCATCTTCATAGTAGATTCTTACTTCCCTTAGGGTTACAACCTAGACTCTAACTATTTCCTGAGCTTGTTGTTGAAAATAATCTTCATCTGAGATGCACCAATTTAGAGGTAGAAAATCACTTTGCTTGAAACAGTTCCTGATGGCCCTTTCAGTAACTTGCACATTTTCAATATGCTTGGCTTTCTTAGGTTTCCTCCCAACAGACTTGTAGTTGACTTTGAGTGATGGCTTTACAGAAGGTAGGTTTGTGATTTTCTTGAGAGATGTTTGGCTAGAGGTGATTGGTATTTTTAGAAAGGTTTAGCAGTTTGTTTGTATAGGAATTTAGGTTTAGAGGTTTGAGATGGTTTGATGTTTGAGTTTGTTGGCACAAAGGGTTGATCTTGGTTAATTTGGATTTTTAGGGTTTGTTTGTGTGGTCCTGAGCCATCTTCCTTTTTCTTCCTTCTACTCTCATCCCCTTTCTTCTTCTCATCATCCTTTTTCTTTTCATCCTTGCTTCCAGCTACCTTAGAGGATTGACTTGGATTTGAGCTAGAAGGTTTTTGATCATCTTTCTCCTACTCATCATCATCCAAGTTATCCTTATTGATTTGAGTTTTAGGAAAGTTGGCTTCTGGATTTCTTAGATATCTCTTCAACAACTTAATCATTTCTTCATCTTCAGCAGTCTTGTTTTTCTTGACTTTCAACTCAGTTTTGATTATCTCTCTCCTACTCATCATCATCCAAGTTATCCTTATTGATTTGAGTTTTAGGAAAGTTGGCTTCTGGATTTCTTAGATATCTCTTCAACAACTTCAGCAGTCTTGTTTTTCTTGACTTTCATCTCAGTCTGCAGAGTCATGATTAACATTTTGTTGGCCATGACACATTGCTTAGGAATCTGAAAGTGTTTGCAATGTTTGGTATTATGATAGATGTATGCCACTCCCTTGCTTGGTTATAGATATGCTTCAGGAAAAGCAGCCACTTGAGCATTTTTCATTTCAGTTTGCAAGAGAGTGTCTTCAGGAATCACCATTTTGACTTTGTTTATTAGGATGTCCAACTCGGATGCCATTCTAGAGATAAGATAATTAAGGGATACCTGCATACACCTGTCTACCCTGAGTTATTTATGTTAATTGTGATTCTTTTCTCCTGAAAGTTGTCCATTGTGACTAAGATCACTCTTATGGAGTTAATTATCATATCCAAGGCCTTTTTGTAGGTGAAGAAATTGTTATTGAGGGAAGACCTAAGAGCCTTGAGCAATTCATCAAATTCCCTGCTCAGACTAGGTCCCTCAGCTGCTCTAATGAGCCTCTCCATTCCAGTATCAACTTCTTGAATTTTTCTCTTTTCAGCAGCTTGGACAGTTTGAGTAGATGATGATCCTATCAACCTAGCCTATATCTCCCCCTTAGTCTTGTTGGAAGGCATGAGAAAATGAGTAGGAATTTCAGGCCTCACAGCTTCAAAAATGCAGGAATTGGTACATTGAGTTTACCCATGATGGCTCCCAAAGCAATAGAATTTTGCATTTGTAAATGCTTGTAGGAGTCCACCAATTCTTGAATATCAGCCTTTTGAATCTTCACCAGTGTAGTGAGAGCATGCACTTGAGCTGTGAGCTGGTCATTTGAAGACTGCAAGGTTGAGACTTGTTGTTGAAGAGATTGGATTTGAAGGTTTGTAGATGTTGAGACAGGTTGAAGAGAGCTTGTCGATATAGAAGAGCCAAACGTTGCTTCCACAGCCTTTTTAATACCATCTATAAAAAATGCAGAAGGCTCATATCTGGTCTGGTGAAGCTGTTCCAGCTTGATTTTTGTGTCATTTGAATTGGTGATTTGTTGTTGGACCACTTCATGAAGAGCAATGAAGGATTATCTCAGATTCTTGACATCTTTTTCAACAGAAGTCAAATCAAGCCTTGCCATTTGATCATCAAAATGTTTAAATTTGGAGGTGATCTTGACTTAAGATGGTATGATCTCATCCATTTTCTCCTTCACCAGCTTCCTTATCTTTTCTTCATGACCAGTCATCTTTACTTCTAGAGCTTTACCAAAGAGGTGAAAAGCCTTGATATGAGCTTTGTAAACTTCTGTGACTGCATCATAAACATCTCGTGGAGTCAAGGCCTTGGCATTGCTTCCAAGAATAGTGATATATTCATCCCTAAACCTAGCCAAGACTTGATCTATCTCCAAAACAAAATCCTTGGATAGCCATGCATCTATATTCCCATATTTTTCTGCATCATTTACAATTTTCTCCTTCTTCTTTTCAACTTCTTCATTGTATGTTAGCAGAATGGCTTTATAATCGTGATTGCTCATATCAGAAGTAATTAGATGTTGTGAGATGTTTGCTAATCCAAAAATCTTCTCAACAAGAAGATCATCCACAAATGTAGGTTGAGAGTCAGTTGATTGCAGCCATTGTGAGAGGAGGTGTGGTTGTTGAGGTTGTGAGGTTGAGGGTTGGAGTGTAGGGTCAGAACCACCTGTGATAGGAGTCACAGTTTGACTCACAGATTTCTCTGTGTTTATGACAGGGTGTTGTTCCTCACCAGTTCTGGGAACCTTCATTTGAATCGGAGGGGATTTAACTATGCTACTGTCATTTGCAGCAGCCTCAAACCCTTGTTTGTCTCGCACCACACTGTCACTTAAATGTGATATTCTTACCTCCTCTATGATAGGATCCTTGGAAATTGTACTCCTAGCATCAACTACTAATGCAATTTCTGCTAGGGTTTTGAGGGGAGTTGTTCCTAGAACATGAACCTCCAATTGAACTGAAGAGGATTTAGATAGCTCCCCCTCAAGAGTACTACCCTAAAACCTAACAGTCTGTGAAGACTGATTTACACATAAAGGTGCATTTGTGATCTTCATGGGGTCTTCAGTAAAAACTGATGAATCCCCCATATTTGTGTTGGTGTCATCAAGGTCTACCCCAGCATGTAGCCTCTCACCAACTAATTGTGGTTTCTGGGTGGTGAGCAAGGTTTCTTGAACCAAGTCACTTGATTGGGGAAACACTTGAGAATTTGATTCAAGTGCTTCAGTATAGGAAGAAAAATTTTAGATATAAGATTGTGAAGCTCAGGACTGAGTGTTGGAAGCTCCCCCTGAATGGATGGGGGAACTTCAATGGATGTGCTCTCCTTGTGTGTGCCATCCTTATTTATCCTACCATACACTTGGATTTGTTCAAGTGTTGGTTGTGCAGACTCTTGATAAGGTGTATTGGGGAGAATGCTCTTTTCAATAGAAACATCCTGTTGAGAGGATGCCTCTAGAATCTGTTTTGCCCATATTTGTACAACTGCATCCTTTTGGGAGGATAAAGAGGTGGCTTGAGTGGTCAGTTCGGTTTTCTTAGCCTTTTTTGTCATTCTGACCAAAGGTGACTCAAGTTGTACTTGTACCCCACTACTCTCATTCATAATAGTTAAGGTTATCTCATTTCTCTTCTTTTTACTCACTTCACCCTTTTGAGAGGATGAAGTGGTTAGTTTTCTAGCTGCTAATGGTTCTGAAGAAGTAGGCTCAACATGGGTAGGTTCCTGTGGGTGTGCCTGTGTTTGTGCTTTCATAGGCTCAGAAACCATTGTTGCACTAGCTTGACTTACATTGGTTCTCATGTCAGTCATAGGGTAAGGATAGGTCTTAAATCTTTTAATAATGAAAGTGTTAACTTAAGACGCACATGTACCTTATTTTTAGTAGTAAGTGATCCAAATAGAATTTTGGACACTTGCTTACAGTTGCCTATTAGTGACCTATCTACACCTTCAAGCATATGTATGCCATTCACTTTATGATTTAAACAAGACATAATGAATCTAGGGAGGAAAATTTCTTTACCACTTGAAGTGAATGGCATGATGAGCCTGGTGCTCAGTTCCTCCAGAATGTAGTGTCCTACATTGATCTGTTTGTTGTGAGCCATTGAGTAGACCAGCTTCTGAACATCACTAGAAATGTTGTCAAATCCTGATTTTCTGCATGTGAAAGCTCTTATCACAGAATCAAACAGAAAAGACCACTCCCTTCTCAGATTTTTCTTATTCAAGCTGGCCAAGTTAATCTTCTCAGAATAGTTGATGAAGTCCAGAAATTGATACAGCTCATCCTAAGTTGGGATCCCTACTACCTTTTCAGTTGGAATGTTCAAGGCCAAGTTCATGTCAGCTTCGGTTATCTCAACATGTTGTTCTTTGATTTGACAGTTAACAACCAGGTTTGAAGATTGATCTTCATGCACAACTGTCCTAGCTACAGCTGTGTTCCAGAAATCACCCAAAACATCCAGATAGAGAATTGGATTAACTGGGAGAGCTCCAACAAAATAGGTCTCAGATAAGAACTTGACAAAACTTTTGAAGGTTTCAGGAGCTTGGTTTGCATCTAAGAATGCAAGGAAGTTGGTCTTCTTTGGGATGAAGGGTACAATAGTATTTGCTGCCATTGTTACGAGTGTGAAGATTAATGGGTAAAAGAAATTGAAGAGAAAGGATTTGACACGAGAGAGAAATCAGTTTTGGATTGAAAAAGTTAGGTCACTTAGAGTTCTCGAAGGCATAAGTATATATTTATCGAGATGTCTGGGTATTTATGGTAAAAGCAGATGACTTATCAAGAAGTAAAAAATAGATATTTGGAATTTACTTATCGAGAAGTCATTTTGGAAGTGAATTACATATCGAGAAGTCATTTTAGTTTACTCTTTTAGAGAACGAAAAATTAACTTATCGAGATGTCAAATAAATACCCAGTTTGTCCAAAAATGGATTGAATTGTTTCCAATTTTTGTTTGAATAAAATTAAAATAAAATCACAATGATTTTGCCAAAAGTATTTTACTAAAATAATTTATTGAATTAAATTATTTCAGTTCTGAGTTATTCATAAATTTAAAAGATGCATGTAGAGAACTATGTAAGTTAACACTTATAGAGAACTCTATAATGACTTATCGATAAGTCATAATAAAGCTTATCGAGAAGTCACTCGAGAAGTCAATAAATTGACTTATCGATAACTCACTCGAGAAGTCTTAAAATGACTTGTCGATAAGTCAATTAGACTTATCGAGAACTCAATTCTCTATATACTTTTGATCACTTTGATTCTGCCTTGTGTTAATTTTACATATTGAAGATGTAAGTTAACAGTTAGACAGTTTTCTTTGAATTTGAAAAATTCCAAGCTGAATTTTGAACTTTGAAAAATAAATATGCAGAGATTTCTGAAATATTTATAATTCATATTTTAGTTAATTTCTAATTAGATCAAATTGGTTTTGATTTACTAGAAATTAAGCCGCTGCAATACATTAGCTGAGTTCTTGCCTTAAGATGAAGAATTAAGCATTCCAATTTCACTTACAAGTCTAGTGAAAATTGCTTCATCCAAAGATTTAGTAAAAATATCAGCTAGTTGTTTTTCTGTTGGAACAAAAATGAGCTCAATGGTACCATTTGTAGCATGTTCTCTAATAAAATAGTACCTTACATCAATGTGCTTTTTTTAGAGTGATTGATTAGATTAGCCACAATAGATATAATACTAGTATTGTCACACATAAATGGAATTTTGTGTAACACTAGGAAATAATCCATTAGCCGATTTCTAATCCAAAGCACTTGAGCACAACAACTTCTAGCAGCTATGTATTTAGCTTCAACTGTGGAAGTTGACATAAATTGTTGTTTCTTTCTATACCAGGATACAAGTCTTTGCCCAAGAAATGGACAGCTTCCACTAATACTCTTTATCTCAACCCTGCATCCAGCAAATCTGCATCTTTGTATCCAACAGCTTCAAAACCACTTCCCTTAGGATACCATAATCCCAAGTTTGGAGTCCCATTCAAGTATCTGAAAATTCTCTTCACAGCCATCAAATGTGATTCTTTTGGATTGGTTTAAAATCTTGCACACAGACATGTTGCATACTTGATATCTGGTCTACTTGCAGTTAGGTAAAGCAATGATCCAATCATTCCTCTATAGCTTGTAATATCTACACTCTTGCCCTTTTTATCTTCATCCAACTTTGTTGCTGTAGGCATAAGTGTATATGCAGGTGAACAATCAACCATGCCAAATTTTTTCAATAAATCTTTAACATACTTAGTATGGCTGATGAAGATTTCATCACTTTGTTGACTGACTTGAAGTCCAAGAAAGTAACTTAATTCCCCCATCATACTCATTTCATATTTACTCTGCATAAGCTTAGAGAATCTTTAATAGAGCTTTTGATTAGTAGAACCAAAAATGATATCATCCACATAAATATTGTAACATCCCCAAATTCGGGGTCGGGGATCCGGGTTGTCATGAGTTCCATTTTCCTTAACAATACTTAATCTAAATAAACAACCAATTACTGCGTAATGTGACCCCACAATATACACACACACCACAAGTTATAGTCTCAGAGATTAGTACCAAAAATGAAACAAGTCATTTTATTCCACAATTATAAACCATTACACCTTAAAAAGGGTTTCTGAATAAATTTACATCAACAGTTGAAAACCTAGCCTATTGGTAGTTCCTACCTCAGCTACAGCGTCATCCACGCCTATAGGAAACTGCGAAACATTTCCTATCCGCTTGCGAATTGGGAGCTTAGTCCTGTTTATTTTGTCTATCTGTTGTTGTGTGATGAAAGAACAAAGCAAGGGTGAGCAATAAGCCCACCAAAATAATATGTATAATGATTAACAATATATGAGCATTCTCATCATAATACTCATGAAAGTCTTGGTCAAGCAGATATGAACCAAGTTTGATATCTTAACGCGACCAAGTCGCAAAATATTCAGTATATATGTATATATACTTTTTGAAATTTTGGAATTCCTTTTCCATGCATAATATACACAGAGTTCCAGTCTATAACTGTATAAAGATATCGTTGTAAGGTGATCTCATATATCTAACCTTATCTCAACGTTTTTCTGAAAATCTTTGTCATACATAAGATAATCATTTACTAGATATAAGTTAAAAGATGAAGTTACAAGATACTCCAATATACTTATATCTTTTTCGAATACTACTTGAACTACCACCGTTCAAGGTATAATCAGTTTCAAAAGTTCATCACATATATGAGACTACGAGATAAGACTTGAATAAATTCAATCTTTGAAATATCATTTAAAAGAGATGAAATTATGAGATACTTCATTAAGTCCCGATATATATATATACACCTATATATATCTTATACATTCTCTAAAAACCTCTGTCATGACAAGTATAAACAGAGTTGTCATATCCAATGAATTTGGAAAGAAGAGAATTTTGACATAAACCTGATATCCTGCTAATCAGGAAAAGATAATAAGTAACCTTTTCTACTAGTAGATGGATGAATCCCCCACCGGTCATCACCCTGGCCGCATTAGGACCTTGTGCTGGACCGCCACCCGGCCTCTTATGCGTTGATGGACTGCCACCCAGCCACTTACACTTTGATAGACCGTACCCCGGCCAGTCGCTTATGCCGACTCAATTAGATGGACTTACTTCCCGAACGTTGGGAAAGTAATCAAATTCTTTTACCAAAATAACAACCTCATTGCGAACATAAAATACACCACAGAGCCGGATCCCTCAGATTTTTAAGCGAGTATTTAAATCCCCTTCGAAAGGAAGATCTTAAATTCGAAAACGAGTTTTGGGATCCGCTCTAAATTTTAATATCATTTTTAAGACTCAAAAATATTTTAAAGAATGTTTAGAGTAATGATGATTTAATAAAATAAATCAATCCCGATATATTAGGAAATATCTGAATATTATTATTTAAATAATATTGCCATAAGGATAATCTTTATAAAAAAATATTTGAAGTAGAAGTTTTAAAACTCATACTTGAAATGAATAATAAATAACGAAAGATATACTTATACGAAAGTACGATCTTTATTTGAATAATCGAAAATAAGTTTGATTATTATTCAAAACTATTGAATATACCTTATCCGATTAGTAGTTATAGAAAACTATATATATATATAAATATATATATATACACTATACTCGGGAACATCGACTCCCGGTTTAGAAAAATGTTCACCTTTGGGTCCCCTATACTAAGGGTATACGCAACTACTGCTTATCTCTAGCATATGTATTATGCAACTTATAAGCATTTGAATTGATAATAGAATATGAAGATTTCAAAACAGGCATGCATATAAATATTATAACACATGCTCCAATATATCGCAAGATTTGCTAATAACAATCATGCACTTATCACAAGATAATGCATGTACATATATACATCACAACAACAGTATAACGGGTAGAAAACTTGCCAGAGCGACTGGGGGTGGTAAAAGGCCTGGGGCAAGTATGGTAACCTATAAACAACATATAAGTTGGAATTAAACCACAGTCGCTTAAGAAACTAGTCTTTAACCAATTAGACCCTAACGTTCGCTTTTGCGCTTAACGATTCACCTAAGTCGCTCGAGTACCCTCGGCTCCACCATTTTTAATAAATTAACCGTTATGAATTTTAAGGCGACTATTTAGCGAATACTCTACCAACTGACCTATTGACCTTACATAATTATTTCATACTCCAAATAGTCATTTAAGGACCTTAACCAAGGTTTCAAAGTAAGGCGAGGGGAAATGGTTCGTTCGCGAAACGCCGTTACTTAAAACGGTCGTTTCTCCTAAATTGTACATCGGATTCAAGCGAACCACATATCAAAACGAAGCTTATGACACAATCTAGCTAAAAATGGCAAAGTCACAGATTCAACAATTAGCTTTATGTCCCGAATACTAAGAACAAGCAGTTGTATAAAAACGGGCATTACGACGGCTATGTTTACGCGATTACCAAGTTTTAACCACTTCAAATCCATCACAAACCAACTCACAATCAACATTACAACCAAACTCCATCCAAACATCACTACATCAGTGCCAACATCTCAAGATTTTCCAATTTATACTACCCCAAACATGAACTAATAGCTATACTTAAGTTCATTAACCAATAATCCAAGATTTACAACTCAAACTCATTACAAATCTAACCAAACTCCAAATATACAAGAATCATGCTTTCCATGAACTATACCAATCATAACCAGCTCTAAATATTCAATAGTAAGGCTAGGGTAAGAGATTATACCTTCCTTGGTGAGTAGAAGTAACTAAGGAGCTTGAAACAACCTTTGAAAATCCTTACAAAAGCTATATCTAAACAAAAACACAAGATCAAAAATTTCAAGTTCTTGAAAACACTATTCACTCTCTTCTTCAATGATTTATTGAAAGAAATTGTGAAGGAAATGGAAGCTTAGATTCCTAGGATAGCCATATCTAAGTATAAGGAACCTTGGATAA
Organism: Apium graveolens; assembly: GCF_009905375.1. Lineage (NCBI taxonomy): Eukaryota > Viridiplantae > Streptophyta > Magnoliopsida > Apiales > Apiaceae > Apium > Apium graveolens. The sequence goes on from NC_133649.1 coordinate 121,321,992, forward strand.
TTACCTTGCAAAATATCAAAGTTTGGATCTTGGAAATTGATTTTTTTTGTCCTTGCTTGGAATGAAGAAGCCGAGAGCTTCTTGATTATTTAGCAAAGTCAACCTTCAAAATGTGTTATGATTTTCCTTGGATTGGTTGCTACTCTTTTGTTGTTAATTAATTTTTACCATGGTGAAAAATGCATGGCTCACAATCAACCAACCATCCTTTCCACTTGTCATGCTTATGTCACCATGCTTAAGTCATCTTGTTAACACATGTCATCTCCTTGTTGGTGTGATGACATCATCATCCACTAACCTCTTTGATTAACCTTTAATTACTTGGCTAATGACCGCTTATTTGTTATACGGTTCGCTTAACTTTCGTTCTCATTTATCGTTTGAGGGATCATATCCGAGATCTTATTACTTGGGTTCCCCTAAACCTTTCTCAATATTTTATATTCCTTTTATGATCTTCTCTTATAATCCTTGAATTTAAATTCTTTTAATCACGTTACCTTATACTCAATTCCTTCAGTATCTGGTGGATTTTCGGGGAAAATCAAAGTGTTCGAACTTGGATTCTGATGATCTTTACATACACTTATATACCATATAGAGTACTAATAAGATATCAGAATATCAATAAAAGAACTGCTACATAGTGTGGCATGAAAAGTTTTCTTATTCAGCATAATCAGCAAAATCACTATTCATAAGGGTTGCAAAAAGTCCAAAATTTTTGGGGTTATTACAAATATGAATTAGGATCATATTACCACCATGTCGTTTGTAGAAGAGTGTCTTATCTATTGTTCCTCTAGTGAAACCATGTTTAAGTAGAAAATATGTTAGTGTGTCATATCAAGCTCTAGGTGCCTGCTTTAGCCCATATAGAGCCTTGAGTAGTTTGTACATAAAATTTGGAAATTCTGGATCTTCAAAGCCAGGTGGCTGTTGCACATAAACTTCTTCTTCCAACTCACCATTTAGGAAAGCACTCTTGACATCCATTTGATATACTTTGAAGTTTGAATGTGCAGCAAATGCTAGAAAAATCCTTATTGCTTTAAGTCTTGTAACTGAAGTACTTGGATTCTGAGAGTTTGAAGCCGTGGTTGATTCTGCAGTATATATAATAAAAACTTATGTTCATTTTTCATAACAAGACATTCCAGAGCTTAAGGAGAAGGCGTAAGAAGACCGTATAGCACAATTAAACCAAGGCGAAGTGGATCTAGTTTAATCTTGTGATTCTTTGTTTTAAGTTGTAATCTTGGATGCTAGTTTTCTTATTTGTGAATCTATACTCTTGTTACATAGTTGGTTTATTAATTATTTAGTATAAAGACTACGTTTATTATACCATGCTTTCATCGGAACCCACGTTGATGATGAGTCTGATTATGAGCTAATCGTTATCGTGGGGTTCTAGCGGATTTACTTATGATTTCTTTAACTAATATGTTTGATACCTTAGTGTGTGGTGATTGTATGATAACCTAGTATTGGTTGGGCTTATTTGTCTTATGAGCATCACGAACTTATAAGATAGTGTGTTAATCTCTATTGAAGCAAAAGTGAATATAGGGGTTTAGAACTTGCCATGCTAGCATAGGTTCATGTATTTGATATGCATGATTCGTAGGTAATTTTAACCATCTTACTTGCCCTATGTAATCTTGATAGATAACTTGTGCATTAAACTGTTATGTTGTTAAATTCTATAGATATATAGGGTCTCAATATTTGGTGTCTATTCAGCTTCTATCTCTTTTGTGGATGTCTGGTAGTAGGGTATTCGTGCAACGAAAGTTAGCGTTTACCAGTTTCGTGTTATCTGATTAGTGTCATCACCATTGCATGCTAAGGTTAAGAACAAAAAGGCTATTGAATGGAGTAGTAATGAAGTTAGAATCCCATGTTTGTGTCATATTGTAATCAATTCCTTTTAAATCTCTTAGTTAAGGTTCTTAGTATAATCTCTTAGTTAATCGTAGTTATAAACAACCTCAATTTATGAATCTTCTTAGAATTGAATAATAACCATACCATTGTTGCATAAGTACATTGATTGAAATTAACCTAACCAGTCTCTGGGGGAACAAACTAAAATTAATTCTATATTACTTGTGATCGCGTATACTTGTGTGAATATTAGCCCGTGTTGGTGCCGCTGCCGGGGACTCGGTGTTAATTTTTTGTTTATGTGTTTATCATCAGTGGTTGTTAAAGTTCATTCTCGGACATACTGACTTACTTCTTTGTCATGTTTCAGGTACTCTAGCGAGCGTGTATGCATACGCGTTCTCGGTCTCGTAAGAGAACAATGGATAAAGCTTAGGAAGAAGTTGTAGTAGCTAAGGAAGTTTTTGAAGAAGTTCTTATCGAAGAGAAAGTTTAAGAAAAAGCTCTTATTGCAATGGAAGAACCAGAAGCAAATCTGAAGGCTTTGATGGATTACTCTCAACCGAAGATTAATGATTTTCAGTCTAGAATTGTCCGACCAGCCATCTCGGCTAACACCTTTGAGATCAAGTCGAGCATGATTCGGATGATACAGAACTCAGTTCAGTTTGGGGGTTCTCCAACAGAAGACCCCAATATGCACATCAGAGATTTCATCAAGATATGCGACACTTTCAAGTTCAATGGAGTTTCTGAAGATGCTATTAAGTTGAGGATTTTCCCATTCTCTCTGCGGGATAAAGTTAAGTGCTGCTTACATTCTCTATCACCAGGGTCTATCACCAAATGGGAGGATCTTGCTCAAAAGTTCCTAATTAAATTCTTTCCTATGACGAAGGCTGCTGCAATCAGAAATGCACTTACTCAATTTGCTCAGCAATCTGGAGAATCTTTATGTGAGGCTTGAGATCGCTACAAAGAGATGCTTAGAAAGTGTCATCACCATGGGATGCCTGACTGGATGATCATTAACTGCTTTTATAATGGATTGGGTGCTACTTCTAGACCCATGCTTGATGCAGCATCAGGAGGAGCCTTATGGGATAAAAGCTACGATGAAGCTTATGAATTGATTGAACTGATGGCTGCTAATGAATACCAAAATCCTACTCAGAGACTATCTCATGGAAAGGTACCGAGAATTCTGGAAGTGGATGCAGCTACTGCTATAGATGCTCAGCTTAAGGCTCTAACGATGAAGGTGGATTCTTTGGCTAATAATGGAGTTAATCAGATCACTAGTGTTTGTGAACTTTGTGCTGGAGCATATGAGACTAAATAGTGTTCTATTTCTAGTGGATCAGCTCAGTTCGTGAGCAACTTCCAGAGGTTGCAACAGCCTATTCCAACCACCTATCATCCCAACAACCGCGCAATCATCCTAACTTCAGCTGGAGCAATACTCAGAATGCGGTTCAGCAGCCTTAACAGTAGTATGCAGCAAAGCAATACAACCCTCCTGGTTTTCAGCAACCATAATATGCACCAAGAAAACAACTCCAGCTGTAACAATCTAATGAAAAATATGAATTGGAGGAGTTGAGGCTCATATGCAAGAGCCAAGCGATTTCTATCAAGACCTTGGAGAATCAAATTGGGCAAATTGCCAATGCCTTGCTAAATCGTCAACCTGGTACACTCCCTAGTGACACTGAAGTGCCAGGAAAGCAGGAAGCTAAGGAGCAGGTGAAGGCAATTACATTGAGATCTGGGAAGGTTACAAATCCCGATAAATCTCAAGTTTCGGAAAAAGAAGCTGTGGTTGAAGAAGAAGTGCATAATTGGAACCAAGGAAGACTACTTTGGAACATACTCCTCCTGAGGGTAATACAGGGGAGAAATAGATCTATCCTCCACCTCCTTTTCCTAAGAGGGTACAGAAGAAAAAGCTTGATAAGAAGTTTGAGAAGTTTCTGGAGGTGTTCAAGAAACTTCATATCAACATACCTTTCACTGAAGCTCTTGAACAAATGCCTAGTTATGCAAAGTTTATGAAAGGTATTCTCTCTCAGAAAGTGAAGCTTGATGACTTAGAGACAGTTGCTCTTACGGAGGAATGCATTGCTGTGCTGCAACAGAAGTTGCCTCCGAAGCTTAAAGATCCTGGAAGCTTCACTATTTCTCGTACCATTGGAAAAGTGTCATTTGACAAATGCTTATGTGATTTGGGAGTGAGCATCAATCTGATGTCCTTGTCAATCTTCAAGAAATTGGACTTACCTGATCCAAAACCTACATATATGACCTTGCAGTTGGCCGATCGGTCTATTACATATCCACGAGGCATGTGGAGGATGTCTTGGTCAAGGTGGATAAACTCATATTTCCTGCTAATTTTGTAATTCTTGATTTTGAGGAGGATAAGAAGATTCCCATAATCTTGGGAAGACCATTCTTGGCTACTGGCCGAACCTTGATTGATGTGCAGAAGGGTGAGCTTACTATGCGAGTGCTGGATCCAGATGTGACGTTCAATATTTTTAAAGCCATAAAATTCCCGACTGAGAACGAGGAGTGCTTAAAAGTGGAGTTGTCCGAATCTGTGGTTACTTCAGAACTTGATCAAATGCTAAGGTCTGATGCCTTAGAGAAGGCCTTATTTGGGAATTCAGATAGTGAAGATGATGAAGGTGATGAACAGTTGTAATATTTGAATGCTTCTCCTCTGAAGTGAAGGATAGATATGCCATTTGAATCTCTTGGATTTGAGGAGTTGAACAAATATCCAAAGCGCCTCAAGCCTTCTATTGAGGAAGCTCCTACACTTGAGCTTAAACCATTGCCTGAACACTTAAGGTATGCTTTTTTAGGTGATACATCTACTTTGCCTGTTATTATTGCATCCGACCTTTCAGGTAGTGATGAGAAAAAGCTCTTAAGAATTCTGAGAGAGTTCAGTTCGGCAATTGGATGGACTATAGCAGATATCAAGGGAATCAGCCCTTCTTATTGCGTGCATAAAATTCTGTTAAAGGAAGGTAGCAAGCCTACTGTTGAGCAACAAAGAAGGGTTAATCCGATCATGAAAGAAGTTGTGAAGAAAGAAATCATTAAATGGCTGAATACAGGGATTATCTATCCCAATTATGACATTTCTTGGGTGAGTCCCGTCAGTGTGTGCCGAAGAAAGGAGGTATCATCGTTGTCGCTAATGAAAAGAATGAGCTCATTCCTAATCGAGCAGTCACGGGGTGGAGAGTTTGCATCGATTACAGGAAGCTGATCAAGGCCACGAGGAAGGATCACTTCCCTCTTCCTTTTATTGATCAGATGCTTGACAGATTGGCTGGGCATGAGTACTATTATCTTCTAGATGGTTATTCGGGTTATAATCAGATTTGTATTGCTCCAGAAGATCAGGAAATAACTACCTTCACTTGTCCATTTGGTGCTTTTGCCTTCAGAAGAGTTTCTTTTGGGTTGTGTGGTGCACCTGCCATATTTCAGAGATGCATGATGGATATCTTCTCTGACATGATTGGTCAGAATGTGGAGGTGTTCATGGATGATTTCTCTGTGTTTGGTGATTCTTTTGACGAATGCTTGCAAAATCTTGGCGCCGTTCTTAAAAGATGTGTTGAGACCAATCCGGTTCTCAACTGGGAGAAATGTCACTTTATGGTGTGACATGACATTATCCTTGGGCACAAGGTCTCTAGTAAAGGTCTTGAGGTGGACAAAGCCAAGGTGGGGGTTATCGAAAACCTTCCTCCACCAATTTATGTTAAGGGAGTTCACAGCTTTCTTGGTCATGCGGGTTTCTTTTGGCGATTCATCAAGGACTTCTCTAAAATCTCTAAACCCTTGTGCAATCTCCTAGAAAAAGATGTTCCTTTCAATTTTGATGACGAGTGCCTAGCTGCTTTTGAGGTTTTAAAGAAGAGTTTGATCACGGGACCGGTCATAACTGAAGGGTTTTTAGCACATAAATGCAGCAAAAACGTAAATTTAAATCTTAAAAAAACCGAAACCCTCCGCAGGATCCATGCGAAAAATAATATTTAATTCGTAGTTCAGTATGTTTACCTTAAGAAGCTTTACGTTAATGGAAAGATGGAGGTCTTTAATGGCGATCCAAAAACGATAAACGGAGATCCTTAGCAGCTGCTCCTCAAGTGTGAAGCACTCCACCGGTATCCACCAAGAAAACGATGTAATGAAGGAGGAGGAGATGGAGAGAATTATGGTTTTGTAAATCTTTTTGGTTGAGGCAAAAATAGGGTCTATAATAGTATATTTATAGGCAAAATTTTCAGCTGAAAATTTTCCCATAAAATATTATTATTATTAACCCTTTATTATTCTCACTAATAATTAAAACACCTTTTAATTATTAATCCTTTTTCTAAACTCTTTAAAAATAATTCTCTCATTTGATTTAATTTCTAAAAATTAAATTCTTAATTAATAATATTAAGTACCTTTTCTTAATTAATTTATAATCAATTAAATCTCATTTAATCAATTAAATCTCATTTAATCAATTATTAAATTTGCCAATTAATTATTTATTTCATAAATAAATAATTATCCGCCATTATTAATTAATTCCTCCATCATTAAATCATTCTCTTTTATGGTGTGACCCTGTAGGTTCAATATTAAGCCGGTAGTAGAAATAAATAATAATAAAACTATTTTATCATTATTTATATAAATTCTCTAATTCATTAAATATGATTAATTAATTAATCATATTTATTCTACATCGTGAGGGATACTTCTCAGCATATCGCGACTATCCGGATAATACGAATTCACTGCTTAGAATACCAAGAACCTATTCAGTGAGTAGTTACCGTACAATCAATTCCTTCTACCCTGTAATATCACGATTAAATACAAGGCATGAAACTTGTGTCAAGCCTATCTTATTTAATCACTTGCTTTCCCATTCACTATTCTTAGTTCTATTTAATGTAAATTAGAAACTCCTTTCTAATTTCATTCACTCTGGCCAGAGATTCCTGAACTAGCATATGTGGATCAGTATTGAACATTCTCTTCCTTCACTGGAAGGGGTAGATCCTTTATTGATCATACACTATCTTCGTGTACAAATTCCTATACCCAGTAGAGCCCTTATAATTGTCCCTTGAGACTAAGAACTAAACCAAAGCATAGTTCAATGTACACAATATGACTATGATGACCTCATGTCTAAGGATACTTGTACAACTATCACTATGTGAACAACTGCTGACACGTGAGTGAACTCCATCAGTTGTTCAGCTGTGTGAGTCATGTTCAGTGAACTTATTCTATAATAAGCACCTACATACTAGCTATAGTGTCACCACACAAATGTCTATGAGAACAGACATCCTTCATAATGAAGCAAGCATAGTATGTACCGATCTTTACGGATTATTAATTACCAGTTAGTAATCCTACGACCAGGAACTATTTAAGTTTAGAGTTATCATCTTTTAGGTGTCATTATTATGATCTCATCACAATCCATAAAAAGCTTTACTCTAAACTGTGGTATATCTTATTTAAACATTTAAATAAATAGAGCCCGCAATAAAAACAAAACAAGTCTTTTATTAATATCAATGAAATCAAAACAGATTACATAAAAGTTATTCTTAAATCCTCATACATGATTGGACTTAGGATATATCTCTTTCAATCTCCCACTTGTACTAAAGCCAATCACTCTGGTATCTAATACCCATCTTGTCTTTATGACGATCAAAGTGACTTTGAGAAAGTGGCTTTGTGAGTGGGTCTGCTACGTTGTTATGTGTGTCAACTAGTAAACACGTACCCTGACATGGATTTGCTATCACTTTCTGATTGAAAACTAGAGTCAGTATAACCCTCTATTTTCAACTCAGATTCACCACCAAAAACAAGAAAAATGTCCTGAGTCCTTCGTGTAATGACTGGGAAATTTACGTTTATATTATATCAGAATCATAATAAACAAGGTGTGTTAATGTGTCATTTATGTGTGATTATTTGTTAAACCCTATTTGTTACGTGTTACGTGCATTTCGTGTCATTTCTGTATTTTTAAGGTATTTTTCAGATATTTTATTATGCATTCATCATTTTCATTTCAAACATTTTACGACCCAAACAATGATTTTAAAGCCAGTATTTCAAATAAAATAATGGGCCTTATTTTTCATCAAATGGCTTTTATAATCGCATTATTCTGAACATCTAGATATTTTAAAAATTTCCCCGTTTTACGAAAAATGACTTTTCCGCTCCCCATTGGGTGTCAAAAACCCCACAAAAATCACATTTTTATTTTTATAAAATTATAGGACTTTCATTTATATTATTTCTTTGCATTTTTGCATTATTCACAATTTTTGGGAAATTTTGGCATATATATTTTATATATAAAATATTTATAAATTAAATTTTAATACTCAAAAATTATAAAATTAGGGGTCTATTAATTTTAAACAGTGTAGAATTAGGGCCTTAATTTTAATTAGGAGTATTAATTTTACTACTATAAATAGCCTAATTTTTATTTAATTAATCATAATTATTAATTAAAAATCAGAAAAATATACAAAATTCTCTGCAGCTGGGTCGGGTTGAACAAATTCCGGTTGAGGATTCAATCGTTGATTTTGATCTGATTTCTGTACCAAATCAAGCAGTTCGAGTATCCAAATCGAAGGTTTTGATCTGTTCTTTCCATTTCTAGCATCAATTTCACGTTTTAATTCGTAGTTTTTAATTTTCAAATTCTAGGGTTTATGTTCGAATTAGAACTTTTTGATTCTGGGGTTATTATGATGTTTTGATGATTGATATAGCTTTGTTAGATTATTTACAGTTGATTCATGGTGTTTAATTGAACAAACGATTCCTGGATAGTGATTCATGATTTCTAGGGTTTATGTCGGATTTTTAAAACACAACTCGATGATTTCTGTGAATATTTGGTTCTTTTAATGTTAGGGCTTTGATTGTATATGTTCTTAGCTTCAATTTGCACTATAGAACGTTAAATTTTGTTTACAGAATCAAAAGATAGGTTTTTGGCCGGAGTTGAATTCGATTTTTTTCCGGAGATGAAGATTCTGAGATGTTTTTGGTATTTATGGCCGAAATCAGATTGGTGAAGTGATTTGAAATTGATTCCAGCTTAAAAACGAGCCAAACGGTTCCATTTTTTTCCTGAAAATGGCTCACCGGATTCTGCACCGGTGGCCGGATTCTAGGCAAAATCCGGCGTGTTCTTCACGACCCGGATTTTGACCCGTTTGACCGGTGTAAAATACCCGGGTTTGATCTGATTTTGTCAGGAATGGTTTTCTGACATATGTTTCTGGAATTTTGAATGTAATTTTATTTTTATTAATTTTAAAAATTAGATTTATTTATTTTATAAATTGATTAATTAATTGTTTAATTAATTGATTTATATTATAAATAATTCTGAATTATTTTTTAAAAATCAGATTGAATTATTTTCTTAATTATTTATTATCTAATTATTATTTATTAATTATTTATTAATTATTTAAAAATGATTAATTATTTTGATAATTAATCAAATAATTTTCAATAAATCATAATAAATTCATTTTAATTCCAAAAATTATAGAAAAATCATTTTTAATTCTGATTTTTCTTAAATAATGATTTAAAAATTATTTTTGAGTTTTAAAAATTAATAATAATTATTTATAGTGAATAATAAATGGAATTATCAGTGTTTAATTAATAATAATTCAACCGTTAGTCCGATTCGAGTGAAACAAAAGCTTGTTGACTTAGAAAAATGAATTCTCTTCATTAAAAATAATATCAAAGCTTAATATCTTCTAAAAATTAGTTGATTTTGTTACTTGTTTGATTATCAGTCGTAATGCATGCCGAGACGAGTCCAAAAAATTCCGGAAAAATTGGAAATGAGTCAGATAACGATTAGTTGAGCGATCAGCGAGTCGATTTTGGTTCTAAAAATTATTTTAACTATAAAAAAATGATTATGTGCCTATGTGCTTATGTGTATTACGTGGTTAATTGAGTCTTAATTGCTAGTAAGTAATATATGAGTCAGTCATAAGCGCATGGGTAGATGTTAGGAACGGTGTGAAGTCGATTCAAGATACAAATGAAGTACGACGTGACTTAACCAGTCTAGTTTGCCAACAGAAGCTAAGCCAGCCAGGCAAGTTGAGTCGGTATTGGTCCAAGGTGATAGACGAAAGTGATCTAATTGCAGTGAGTCGCGCAAAAGGCAAGTTTTTCCCCTATTCTACTTTCAGAATAATGATATTGATTCAAATGCTTATCACATTTGCACTCTTTTGATTATTGTTCTTAATCACTGATACACACCTGCTATTCCTTTGTTCATATTTTATTTCAATTTTTGATTTCTCCGTTTCTTTGGGTACTTGGTTTATATTCAATTGATGATACATTGAGATTGATATATTTTTGGTGATTAGAATATGTCAAAGCATACCGATTGTTCCGGTTGCTAAGCGATGGACTGGATAATGATATTATGGGATTGAGTGTGTCTTAATCCTGAGGACCGGGATGACTGGTGCCTCGACGTGGGCCGTAGTGCCTGGGTACCCGACTGGATCTATATAATGAGATATGGATCTGCATTATATTTTGACTGATCAGCAGAATATAGATGCGAACTTTTGTCCAGTTTAGTTCATTTGTACTCGCCAATAATGGCCTTCTTTCTATTCTCGTGGGTTTATATCTTTGGAGATATACCCGGGATGACGGATTCATTTAAAATGCTTTAACACTGTTTATATTTTGTGGACTTGTTGAGCAATTTTTGGCTCACCCCTTTTGTTGTTATTCACCTTATTGTTTTCAGTTAAGAAGGAATATGAAACCCATCAGGACTCGAGTGGTAAAGAAGCGGGTTAAGCCTCGGGATCCTCTCATACCCAAGCTGTTGATCCCAATCCAGGAAGAAAGCTTTGAGTTGCCCGAGCAGGTGGAGTGTTGATAGATAGTGTGTGTGTTTGATTAAAAGTTGAACTTAGTTTAAAATAAATTAGACAATGGTTTGTAATAAAGAGAGTTTGTGAGATTTTGAATGTTGGTTTGTAATAAAAGTAGTTAGTGGTTCTTGTTTTCATACATCAACCTAAAAAGATCCTGGTTAGTGTTAAAGGGGTTTAATTTCATTTATTTATTAATTGTTAACCAGATTGTACAGGTTTGGTGATTACCTAGTAACCCTCAGACTTATATCCCGGGTCTGGAGGGTGTTACAAGTTTGGCATCAGAGCTGTAGGTTTGGTCCCTGAAAACAAGAACATTAGGATTAAGATAGGATAGGGAGATCACGTAAGATAGGGATAGTCAAATTAGGAAAAATAGTATTAGGATTTAGGTCAGATTAAAATAGGGAAGTATAAATCTTAGGATTGTTAGTGACCTTTTCTTTTCTTTGGTACATTATCAGATGGCATCTTCTGGTTATTCTGCGTCTTCCGAGAGGACAGTCACTGGGCCAGCAACACCAGTTATACCTCCAGTATCTGAGTATATGTTTCCTCCTCTACCACCTCCACCACCATTGCCACAGGAGCCGGTACCACCAGTACTTATGACCCCATAGAGATGTTTGATCCATTTGAGTTCCTTGAGCCGATGGTTCCTTTACCAGTTGAGCATCAGTTTATACCGGGTATTGAGCAGGAGTTACCACCACCACCATTGTTACCTCCTATACCAGTGCATGCCCCAGAGCCGGACATAGTTCAGATGATTCCAGTCGAGGGGATGGGAGAGCATAATGTGGATCTACAGTTAGGTTTACCACAACAGGGTGCAGGTATACCGAGGGTTCCTTCACAGGAGTCAGTAGGTCAGGTTGCTCAGCCGTATATGGTACCATACCATGAGTATAGAGTTATGAGGGATGATGTGGAGTATTGGCGGGCACAGTGTGGAGAGATCATGCTTCTGTTTGATCAGAGGGACAGAGGACCGTTAGCGACCCTACAGCCGGATTACTATACGAGACAGCGATTACAGTCAGTGTTGATGAGTGCTACTTGGGAGCTTGATGATTTGACCCATGATGGACCACCTTCTTTCGCAGAGTTATACAGGATATTCCGATTGGCACAGACTTTGGTCCAGGCACTTAGAGAGGAGCTTAGGCGTATTCCTCCTGGGTTTTGAGGCAATGATAGTTTGAGACAGTGACTCCAGAGTACATGTGTATATAGAGGCAGCATAGTATAACCTAGTGAGTAGTGTGTATGCATGTATCAGTAGTTTAACTTGTAGTAGTAGTTTAACTTGTAGCGACAATGTGACTTGTAGCCGTAGTGATTACCAGTAGCCCGAGACTTTTTGTATCAAATATTTACACCTGAAGCTGGTGTCACATATATATAAGATGAACTTTTTCAATTCCTTTTATTTAAATTTCAGTCTTTACAGTTTTACAGCATTTACTTTCACTTTATTGTTTTACAGTTTTTCATATTATAATTCCTGTTGAAAAAAAAAGAAAAAAAAAGAAAAAAAGAAAAAGAAAAAAAAAGAGAACAATCATTTTATTTAACTGTTTACATTTCCAGTTTTTACATTCAGCAACTGTTTTCTTTATATAAATCATGTTATTAATACAGGATAAATCGTATCCTTACATATTGTCAATTGTTTATTAAACTGTTAAAGAAATATCACCTGTTTTATTATAAGAAGAAGATGGCACCAAAGAGAAAGACTAGGGCTGAGAACTCTAACAACAATTCCGAAGACCAGACTAATGAGACCATGAACCAAATGTTCCATCTGATGCAACAACAGATGGTAATGATGCAGCAGCAGATGCAGCATCGACAACAGCAGATACAATAACAAATGTTGCAACAGCCACCTCGTCCTGAGCCTCAATTACCACAAGTATTACCTGTTGTTACTTTTAAGCAGTTTCAGTCAGTTAAACCTCCAAAATTTGAAGGGTCTACTGATCCTATTAAAGCTACCACCTGGTTAAAAGAGATAGAGAAAACATTTGCACTAGTGAAGATAGGTGAGGACCAGAAGACTGATTTTGCTAGTTACTTGTTGAAAGGAGAGGCGAATTATTGGTGGGAATCTAAAAAGGCTTTGGAGGGTGAAGATGTTATTGCGTGAGATAGGTTTAAAGAGTTGTTTTTTGAAAAGCATTTTCCTCGCTATGTGAAGAACCAAATGCAGATTAAGTTTCTAGAACTGAAGCAGGGAAATATGTCCGTGGCAGAATATGAAGCCAAATTTACTGAGTTGGCTAGGTTTATTCCAGAACAGGTTGACACTGAAGAGAAGCTAATTCAAAGGTTTCAAGAAGGGTTACGACCATGGATTCGTGACCAAGTTACAGTTTTCGAATTGACGACGTATAACGCCGTAGTTCAGAAAACTCTGATTATAGAAGGGGAAAGTGAAAGATCTCAGCAAGACAAAGGACAGGAAAGTTTCCAAGATCGCTCCAGCAGAAAGCCGGGATTCCAAGCCCGGGCCAATTTGAATTTTAAAAGGATAGGACAAGGTCCACAGAAAGCAGGTAATCATTTCCAAACCTCCACTCAGCAGGGAATGGTCAGAGTTCCAGTTCCGTACTGCAAAACATGTAATCGAAAGCATACTGGTGTATGTATAAAAAGGGATGTAACGTGTTATCGGTGTAAGAAGAAAGGGCATTATTCTAACGAATATCCAATAGGTAGAACAGCGGAAATGACTTGTTTCCAGTGTGGAAAGAAAGGACATATCGCCAGAAATAACAAAGGACAGGCTATGGCAGCCAGTATTCCAAGAGTGTTGGCATTACCTCCGCCGCCGCCTAATCAACCTAAAGCAAGAACTTTTAACATGACAATGAAAGAAGCAGTGCAGAGTCCAAGTGTGATTGCAGGTACGCTTTTGGTGAATTCCGTAAGTTCAAAAGTATTAATTGATTCTGGAGCTACTCGTTCATTTATTTCTGAAGAATTTTTTGATAAGTTACATTGTGGAATCGAATGGTTGGGCGAGACGTTAATTATAAAATTAGCGAATGAAGACCAAGTTTCAGTGGATCGAGTATGTCCTACGTGTGATATAGAAATAGCCGGACATCATTTTTCGGTAGATTTAATTCTTTTTAAGTTAGGAGAATTTGATGTCATTTTGGGAATAGATTGGTTAGCTTGTCATAATGCTCAGATAGATTGCGCGAATAAGAAAGTCAAATTGGGAACTGCGGAAAATGCAACGGTAATATTCAAAGGCGAAAAACAGCGGAAGAAATTTCACACTGTGATGCAGACTAAACGGTTGCTTCGACAAGGATGTGAGGCGTACATAGCTTACGTGTTAGATACTGAAAAAGGAAGTCCTAGAATAAAAGACATTCCAGTGGTATGTGAGTTTCCAGACGTCTTTCCAGACGAGCTTCCAGGGTTACCTCCAAATCGAGAAATCGAGTTCACGATTGATGTAGCACCAGGCACAGAACTAGTTTCGAAAGCTCCATATCGAATGGCTCCAGTCAAAATGAAGGAATTGTCAACGCAACTGCAAGATCTTCTAGACCGAGACATCATACGATCTAGTGTATCCCCATGGGGTGCACCAGTGTTATTCGTAAAGAAGAAGGATGGCAGCATGCGATTGTGCATCGACTATCAGGAATTGAATAAACTCACTATTAAGAACAAGTATCCTTTACCGAGAATTGACGATTTGTTCGATCACTAAAGGGAGCAGCATGGTTTTCTAAGATAGATTTGCGATCATGCTATCATCAATTGAAGATTAAAGCTGAAGATATTCCCAAGACTGCGTTTCGCACGAGATATGGACATTACGAGTTTTTGGTAATGGTATTTGGTTTGACAAATGCGCCAGGAACATTCATGGATCTAATGAAAAGAGTATTCAAGAGATACTTGGACAAATTCATGATTTTATTCATTGATGACATCTTGATTTACTCAAGGACAGAAGAAGAGCATGCGGAACACTTGAGGATAGCTTTGGAAATTCTAAGGAAAGAACAACTATACGCGAAATTTTCGAAATGTGAATTCTGGTTAAGAGAAGTACAATTTCTAGGGCATATCATCAGTAGAGAAGGCATCCAAGTTGATCCAGCAAAGATTGAAGCTGTGTTAAATTGGGAAACACCAAAGACGCCAATAGAAGTTCGAAGTTTCTTGGGATTGGCAGGATACTATCGAAGGTTTGTCAAAGATTTTGTGAAAATAGCAACGCGGCTGACCAAGTTAACTCGAAAAAGTGAAAAGTTTGAATGGAATGATAAATGTGAGGAAAGTTTTCAAGAGCTGAAGAATCGGTTAGTAACCGCACCGGTACTTATATTACCAGACGAATATGGAAATTTCATCATTTACAGCGACGCTTCGTATCGCGGGCTAGGATGTGTATTGATACAACACAGTAACGTCATCGCATATGCTTCGAGACAACTTAAACCTCATGAACAGAAATATCCTACTCATGACCTGGAATTGGCAGCGATCGTATTTGCGTTGAAGCTTTGGAGACATTATCTTTATGGTGAAAAATGTGAAATCTACACAGATCATAAAAGTCTGAAGTATATCTTTACACAAAAGGAGCTGAACATGCGACAACGTCGATGGCTGGAATTGATAAAAGATTATGATGTCACGATCAGTTATCATCCAGGGAAAGCAAATGTTGTAGCAGATGCGCTGAGCAGGAAAGAAAGATTGAATCGGTTAACTTCATGTGAAGAATTAACCAAGGAATTCGACAAATTGGAAATCGAGATTCCTATTCCCAATGAATCTATAGAAGCTATCTACGCTATGACTTTCCAACCAGAGTTGCTCGAGAAGATTCGCCGCTGTCAGGAAGAAGTAATGAGTCAAGATGACAACCTAACGGGAGAAGAGATCACCACTCAGAAAGATAACGAAGGAATTTTACGCTTTGTGTCGAGAATCTGGATCCCTAATGTGGCAGAATTAAAAGAAGAAATAATGCGAGATGCGCACAGTTCAAAGTATTCCATTCATCCAGGAAGCACAAAAATGTATCGCGGTCTGAAGGAAAACTTCTGGTGGCCGAACATGAAGAAGGAAATAGCAGAATGGGTGAGTAAATACTACACATGCCAACGAGTTAAAGCGGAACATCAACGTCCGAGTGGATTATTACAACCGTTAGACATTCCAGAATGGAAATGGGAACATCTAGCAATGGATTTTGTAGTAGGACTACCGAGGACTAGGGTAAATCATGATGCGATATGGGTAATCATTGACAGACTCACAAAGTCAGCACATTTTATACCAATTAACGAAAGATTTTCACTTGACAAGCTAGTGTACATATATTTCAAGGAAATTGTGATGTGACATGGAGTTCCAATATATATCGTGTCTGATCGAGATCCTCGTTTCAACTAAATATTTTGGAGACAATTTCAAGAATGTCTTGGAACTAAATTAAACATGAGTACCGCTTAGCATCCGCAAACCGATGGGCAAAGTGAAAGAACTATCCAAATGATTGAAGACATGCTACGAGTTTGTGCGATCGATTTTGAAGGCAGTTGGGATGAACATCTACCTCTAGTGGAATTTTCTTATAATAACAGCTATCACGCCAGCATTGGAATGCCACCGTATGGAGCACTATATGGGAGAAAATGCAGATCACCAGTACATTGGGATGAAGTTGGAAAAACGTAAAATTTTGGGTCCAGAATTAATTCAACAGACGAAAGAAAATATTGAACTCATTCTGAAACGACTCAATTCAGCACAAGACAGGCAGCACAAATATGCAGATCAAGCCAGGAAAGATATGGACTATCAGGAAGGAGAAAATGTACTACTCAAAATATCGCCATGGAAAGGATTGACCAGATTTGGTAATAAGGGTAAATTGAAACCACGATACGTCGGACCATTTGAAATTTTGAAGAAAGTGGGAAAAGTTGCGTACGAATTAGCTTTACCGCCTCATATGCAACATATTCATAATGTGTTTCACGTGTCAATGCTTAAGCGATATAATCCTGATTTTAGGCATATAATAGAGTATGATCCGATAGAAATCCAACCTGATTTGTCTTTTGTAGAGCAGCCGGTAAGAATTTTAGATCGGCGAGAGAAAGTGTTGAGAAATAAGTCTGTATATTTAGTACGAGTGTTGTGGAGAAATCCTATGGTTGAAGAATCAACCTGGGAACTTGAGAGCGAGATGTTAGAAAAATACCCTCATTTGTTTTCATAGAAGATTCTGAGGACAGAATCCTATTAAGAGGGGAAGGATGTAACGACTGGGAAATTTACGTTTATATTATATCATAATCATAATAAATAAGGTGTGTTAATGTGTCATTTATGTGTGATTATCTGTTAAACCCTGTTTGTTATGTGTTACGTGCATTTCGTGTCATTTCTGTATTTTTAAGGTATTTTTCAGATATTTTATTATGCATTCATCGTTTTCATTTCAAACGTTTTACGACCCAAATAATGATTTTAAAGCCAGTATTTCAAATAAAATAATGGGCCTTATTTTTCATCAAATGGCTTTTACAATCGCATTATTTTGAACATCTAGATATTTTATAAATTTTCTCGTTTTACGAAAAATGACTTTTCCGGGCCCCATTGGGTGTCAAAAACCCCACAAAAATCAAGTTTTTATTTTTAAAAAATTATAGGACTTTCATTTATATTATTTCTTTGCATTTTTGCATTATTCACAATTTTTGGGAAATTTTGGCATATGTATTGTATATATAAAATATTTATAAATTAAATTTAATACTCAAAAATTATAAAATTAGGGGCCTATTAATTTTAAAAAGTGTAGAATTAGGGCCTTAATTTTAATTAGGAGTATTAATTTTACTATTATAAATAGCCTAATTTTTATTGAATTAATCATAATTATTAATTAAAAATCAGAAAAATATACAAAATTCTCTGCAGCCGGGTCGGGTTGAACAAATTCGGGTTGAGGATTCAATCGTTGATTTTGATCTGATTTCTGTACCAAATCAAGCAGTTCGAGTATCCAAATCGAAGGTTTTGATCTGTTCTTTCCATTTCTAGCATCAATTTCACGTTTTAATTCGTAGTTTTTGATTTTCAAATTCTAGGGTTTATGTTCGAATTAGGACTTTTTGATTCTGGGGTTATTATGATGTTTTGATGATTGATATAGCTTTGTTAGATGATTTATAGTTGATTCATGGTGTTTAATTGAACAAACGATTCCTGGATAGTGATTCATGATTTTTAGGGTTTATGTCGGAATGATTTCTGTGAATATTTGGTTCTTGTAATGTTAGGGCTTTGATTGTATATGTTCTTAGCTTCAATTTGCACTATAGAACGTTAAGTTTGGTTTACAGAATCAAAAGATAGGTTTTTGGCCGGAGTTGAATTCGATTTTTGACCGGAGATGAAGATTCTGAGATGTTTTTGGTATGTTGTGGCCAGAATCAGATTGGTGAAGTAATTTAGAATTGATTCCAGCTTAAAAACGAACCAAACGGTTCCGTGTTTTGCCTGAAAATGGCTCACCGGATTCTGCACCAGTGGCCGTGCGTGTTCTTCACGACCCGGATTTTGACCCGTTTGACCCGTGTAAAATACCCGGGTTTGATCTGATTTTGTCAGGAATGGTTTTCTGACATATGTTTCTGGAATTTTGAATTTAATTTTATTTTTATTAATTTTAAAAATCAGATTTATTTATTTTATAAATTGATTAATTAATTGTTTAATTAATTGATTTATATTATAAATAATTCTGAATTATTTTCTATAAATGAGATTGAATTATTTTCTTAATTATTTATTATCTAATTATTATTTATTAATTATTTATTAATTATTTAAAAATGATTAATTATTTTGATAATTAATCAAATAATTTTCAATAAATCATAATAAATTCATTTTAATTTCAAAAATTATAGAAAAATCATTTTTTAATTTTGATTTTTCTTAAATAATGATTTAAAAATTATTTTTGAGTTTCAAAAATTAATAATAATTATTTATAGTGAATAATAAATGGAATTATCAGTGTTTAATTAATAATACTTCAACCGTTAGTCCGATTCGAGTGAAACGAAAGCTTGTTGACTTAGAAAAATCAATTCTCTTCATTAAAAATAATATCAAAGCTTAATTTCTTCTAAAAATTAGTTGATTTTGTTACTTGTTTGATTATCAGTCGTAATGCGTGCCGAGACGAGTCCGAAAAATTTCGGAAAAGTGGGAAATGAGTCACATAACGATTAGTTGAGCGATCATCGAGTCGATTTTGGTTCTAAAAATTATTTTAAATATAAAAAAATGATTATGTGCCTATGTGCTTATGTGTATTATGTGGTTAATTGAGTCTTAATTGCTAGTAAGTAATATATGAGTCAGTCATAAGCGCATGGGTAGATGTTGGGAACGGTGTGAAGTCGATTCAAGATACAAATGAAGTACGACATGACTTAACCAGTCTGTTTTGCCAACAGAAGCTAAGCCAGCCAGGCAAGTTGAGTCGATATTAGTCCAAGGTGATAGACGAAAGTGATCTAATTGCAGTGAGTCGCGCAAAAGGCAAGTTTTTCCCCTATTCTACTTTCAGAATAGTGATATTGATTGAAATGCTTATCATATTTGCACTCTTTTGATTATTATTCTTAATCACTGATACACACTTGCTATTCCTTTGTTCATATTTCATTTCGATTTTTGATTTCTCCGTTTCTTTGGATACTTGGTTCATATTTCATTGATGATACATTGAGATTGATATGTTCTGGTGATTAGAATATGTCAAAGCATACCGATTATTCCGGTTGCTAAGCGATGGATTGGATAATGATATTTTGGGATTGAGTGTGTCTTAATCCTGAGGACCGGGATGACTAGTGCCTCGACGTGGGCCGTAGTGCCTGGGTACCCGACTGGATCTATATAATGAGATATGGATCTGTATTATATTCTGACTGATCAGCAGAATATAGATGCGAACTTGTGTCCAGTTTAGTTCATTTATACTCGCAAGTAATGGCCTTCTTTCTATTCTCGTGGGTTTATATCTTTACAGATATATCCGGGATGACGGATTCATTTAAAATGCTTTAACACTGTTTATATTTTGGCTCACCCCTTTTGTTGTTATTCACCTTATTGTTTTCAGTTAAGAAGGAATATGAAACCCATCAGGACTCGAGTGGTAAAGAAGCGGGTCAAGCCTCGGGATCCTCTCATATCCAAGGTGTTGATCCCAATCCAGGAAGAAAGCTTTGAGTTGCCCGAGCAGGTGGAGTGTTGATAGATAGTGTGTGTGTTTGAATAAAAGTTGAACTTAGTTTTAAATGAATTAGACAATGGTTTGTAATAAAGAGAGTTTGTGAGATTTTGAATGTTGGTTTGTAATAAAAGTAGTTAGTGGTTCTTGTTTTCATACTTCAACCTAAAAAGATCATGGTTAGTGTTAAAGGGGTTTATTTCATTTCTTTATTAATTGTTAACCAGATTGTACAGGTTTGGTGATTAGCTAGTAACCCCCAGACTTATACCCCGGGTCTGGAGGGCGTTACACTTCGCAAGTACTTAAAGATGTTTTTCACTGATTTCCAGTGGTCTTCACCTGGATTGGACTGATATCTGCTCGTCACACTAATTGAATAAACAACATCAGGCCTTGTACACAACATCGCGTACATGATAGATCCTATTGCTGAAGCATAAGGAATCTTACTCATACGCTCTCTTTCCTCAGGTGTCTTAGAAGACATTTTTTCGGAAAGGGACACTCCATGGCTCATCAGTATGAAACCTCTTTTGGAGTTTTCCATGCTAAACCTTTTAAGTACTTTCTGGATGTATGTACCCTGGGTAAGACCTATCATTCTTCTATATCTATCTCTATAGATCTTCATACCGAGAATGTAGGATGCTTCTCCCTAGTCCTTCATGGTGAAGTTCTTTGATAGCCATACTTTGACTGATTGTAGCATCGGTATATCATTTCCTATAAGAAGTATATCATCCACATACAATACAAGAAATGTTACCGCGCTCCCACTAACCTTCTTGTAGACACATGGTTTATCTATGTTTTTGATAAAACCAAACTCTTTGATTGTCTCATCAAAACGGATGTTCCATCTACGAGAAGCTTGCCTTAAACCATATATGGTTCACAGCAGCTTACACACTAGGTGTTCATTTCCCTTGGAAAGAAAACCCTCTAGCTGTGTCATATACACTTCCTCCTCAAGTTCCCCATTGAGGAAGGCCGTTTTCACGTCCATTTGCCAGATCTCATACTCGTAGTAAGCAGCAATCGCAAGCAAAATCCGAATTTGATTTTAACAGGGCTACAAGCGAAATATATAGATTCCATTTCGAATTTCATGACACTATGCCATTTCTCTGAGTCAACACTACTCATAGCCTCATTATAGGTCACAGGGTCGTCATCATCAATGATTGACAACTCATTGCCATTCTCAATGACAAGGCCATAATACCTCTCAGGTTGGCGAGACACTCTCCCTGTCCTACGAATGGGCTGTTCCACAGAAGGTTGTTCAGTCTGAACAGGTGTTTCCACTTGATCCGTAGTAGTTTGTGCTTCTTGAACTTCATCAAGTTCAATTTTGCTCCCACTGTTTCCTTCAAGGATAAACTCCTTTTCCAAGAAGGTAGCATGTCTGGAGACAAACACCCGATGATCGGTGTAAAAGTAATACCCCAAAGTCTCTTTAGGATATCCCACAAAATTACATTTTACGGATCGAGATTCCAGCTTATCTGGGTCAACTTTCTTGACATAAGTTGGACATCCCCAAATCTTAATATGTTTAAGACTCGGTTTCCTTTCTTTCCATATCTCATATGGTGTTTGAGGAACAGATTTGGAAGGCACCTTATTCAGTAAATATGCTGAGGTTTCCAATGCATAACCCCATAGGAATACTGGAAGATTCGCATAGCTCATCATGGACCGAACCATGTCTAATAAAGTTCGATTTCTCCTTTCACATACCCCATTTAACTGTGAAGTATATGGAGGAGTCTACTGGGAGACTATACCATTTTCTTTGAGATAATCTAGAAACTCTCCATTCAAGTATTCACCACCTCGATCTGATCGAAGAGTTATAATACTGTTTTTGGTTTATTTCTCCACTTCATGTTTATATTCTTTGAACTTTTCAAAGGCTTCAGACTTGTGTTTCATCAAATACACATATACGAATCTAGATCTATCATCTATGAAAGTAATGAAGTACGAAAATCCACCCATGGCTTGCGTAGACATTGGTCCACATACATCTGTGTGTACCAATCCTAGCAAATCTGTAGCCCTCTTTCCATGTCCACTAAATGGAGATTTGGTCATTTTACCCAATAGACAAGACTCGTATGTAGGATATGATTCAAAATCAAAGGGGTCAAGTAACCCTTCCTTATGCAATATCTGCAGTCTATTTTCACTAATATGACCTAGCCTACAGTGCCATAAATAGGTCAGATTTTAATCATCTCATTTTCTTTTATTAGTTTGTTCAATCTGAAGTAAATCATGCTCTACGTCACATACATACAGACCATTATTTAAAATGCCACATCCAAAAAGAACATTATCTCTAAGGATAGAACATTCATTATTCTTAATAATAAATGAAAAACCATCCACATCCATGATAGGAATAGAAACAATATTCCTCACAATAGAGGGAACGTAATAACAATTATTCAAAATAATAGTCTTGCTCGTAGGCATATGTAAACTAAATGATCCTACAGATATGGCCGCAACCCTTGCTCCATTGCCCATACGTAGAATCACCTCATCTTTTTCAAGAGTCCTACTTCCCTTTAGTCCTTGCAACGCATGCAAATATGAGAACCACAGGCGGTATCTAATATCCAAGTAGAAATTTGACCTAGTGACATATTAACTTCGATCATAAACATGCCTAAATCAGAAGCGGTAGTCTCACTACCCTTCTTCTTCAATTCTGCAAGGTAAACCTTGCAGTTCCTCTTCCAGTGCCCCAACTTGTTACAGTGAAAACAAACAGCTAAATTAGGACCAGTCAACTTGTGAGCATCTAGTATGCTCCGGAGTGATAGTGCAGACGACATGACGAATATAGTAAATCTGTAAATGATAAACACATAACAACACTTAGCAAATATTCAATTTCATTTCAAAACACTATATGAATCGGGTCTTTATTCATAAGTGTCTCCCACTAGTTTATCTAATTTTTTCAACCCCTAAGTGAAATTTAAGCATTCATAATGCTAGTGGGAATAGGGATCCTACATTCCATCACACAACCTCGGTTGTGGCACGAAACGTCATGTGATGTTCAATAGGCAGACAACTCTTGTTAATTACATCTTATGTTATTCCCTAATATAAGTTTAGCCTCTTGAATAATTGAGTCACGACTGTGACACGACAAACTCAATATTCTAAGTCAAGTCTAACCCAACATTTCGTACAATTGAATGAGTCTCCAACGGCCCACGGCTGTAGCACGTACCGACCTTTAGATTCTAATTTAATGTGCACATCTCTATGTAATAGACAAGTATTTCTTATTTCGAAATCAAAGCCCTCGGCTGTAGCACGAAACGACAATGATTTAAAAATAAGAACCACTTTCTACCAAGTTGGAAGGCTATGACCGACACAAGCCCGTTGTGTCATTGGCCAATTACTACTTGATATTATTTAATTTTAGAGGGATTATATTACGTTACAATCATAATCATATTATAAAGAGATTCTTCCTTTTAAATTAAATATTTCAAATCAATAATCGATAATCAGATGATTCCTAGATCGGGTGAAGCATTGTCAAGAGGCGTCACTTAATAACCCTTTCTTACAGATAGAAATCTGTTGTTGACAGAATCATCCTTTCTCTTAATATTGAAAATTTATATTCAATTACGTATTTCATAAACACAAGAATCTCATGATCGTATTCATAATATTTATTGTTAAGGCAAGAAACGATTCTTATTCTAGATTTTCTAGAGCACGCCTTATATTGATTTAAGTTCACCTAAATCTATCATCGCATGGTAAACATAGGCATATATCTCATATATAAAATTAAATAAACAAGTAAATGTAAAGTGCAATAAAGTAAATGTGTTTGGTTATGGCCCCATCCTATTTGATCTTTATCAAGCTCATGATAAAGATCAAGGTCAATCTAATATGGTGATGGAAATAAATACAACTACTTATTACATAGGTCTTCTTCTTTATTTAGACTTCTTGTATGTCTCATCTTCTTCTTTGTATCACCTCCATTGGATAGCCTTCTTGAGTCTTCAATTACATTACATGATTGAAAGTAAAACTAATCTAATGAACTTACAAGAATAACTCGAGTTACATTCGAGATTTATGATTACAAAGATTGACGACATGCAAGTCGTATTTAAAACCAAAACCAAAACCAAAACCATTACACTAAGGTCGAAAGGCCATAACCATCCACCATGCTCATATAACACATAAAAGCATGTTAAAACACATAATCTGATCTTAACATATCATATTATCCATGATCTAATCATAAAAAGAAAATATGACAAAAATCAGAAAAATCAGAATCAAATCAGAAAAACAAGAATCACTGTTTACGGGCAGTAAACGACGTCAAACGCCTTACAGACGAGTCGTTGATAGCTAAGCTATCAGTTATGTTCAGACGCTAGTTTACCTATGGAATAGGGTATTCGTTTGCGTAAATCGGACACCAGACCCACATTTCAGCAAATCTGCAGCAGCCAATTCAGAATCCGAATCTAATATGATTCTCATAATTAGAACAAACACAAATCATGTATATATCAGTATATATACAGATTACATAATCATCTTATGATTATACAACTCACATGAATATCAGATATTCAAAACCATAAATATATAAGCATATTATATCAAAATCAAATCATGGCGAACCACGTACATGCTCATATATCAAAAATAGTTAAACACATAAACGAATTAAAAACTTTTCGCAAGTAGCTCTGATGCCATTGAAGGGTTTTTAGCACATAAACGCAGCAAAAACGTAAATTTAAATCATAAAAAAACCGAAACCCTCCGCAGGATCCATGCGAAAAATAATATTTAATTCGTATTTCAGTATGTTTACCTTAAGAAGCTTTACGTTAATGGAAAGATGGAGGTCTTTAATGGCGATCCAAAAACGATGAATGGAGATCCTTAGCAGCTGCTCCTCAAGTGTGAAGCACTCCACCGGTATCCACCAAGAAAACGATGTAATGAAGGAGGAGGAGATGGAGAGAATTAGGGTTTTGTAAATCTTTTTGGTTGAGGCAAAAATAGGCTCTATAATAGTATATTTATAGGCAAAATTTTCAGCTGAAAATTTTCCCATAAAATATTATTATTATTAACCCTTTATTATTCTCACTAATAATTTAAACACCTTTTAATTATTAATCCTTTTTCTAAACTCTTTAGAAATAATTCTCTCACTTGATTTAATTTCCAAAAATTAAATTCTTAATTAATAATATTAAGAACCTTTTCTTAATTAATTTATAATCAATTAAATCTCATTTAATCAATTATTAAATTTGCCAATTAATTATTTATTTCATAAATAAATAATTATCGGCCATTATTAATTAATTCCTCCACCATTAAATCATTCTCTTTTATGGTGTGACCCTGTAGGTTCAATATTAAGCCGGTAGTAGAAATAAATAATAATAAAACTATTTTATCATTATATATATAAATTCTCAAATTTATTAAATATGATTAATTAATTAATCATATTTATTCTACATCATGAGGGATACTTCTCAGCATATCGCGACTATCCGGATAATATGAATTCACTGCTTAGAATACCAAGAACCTATTCAGTGAGTAGTTACCGTACAATCAATTCCTTCTACCCTGCAATATCACGATTAAATACAAGGCATGGAACTTGTGTCAAGCCTATCTTATTTAATCACTTGCTTTCCCATTCACTATGCTTAGTTCTATTTAATGTAAATTAGAAACTCCTTTCTAATTTCATTCACTCTGGCCAGAGATTCCTGAACTAGCATAAGTGGATCAGCATTGAACATTCTCTTCCTTCACTGGAAGGGGTATATCCTTTATTGATCATACACTATCTTCGTGTATAAATTCCTATACCCAGTAGAGCCCTTATAATTGTCCCTTGAGACTAAGAATTAAACCAAAACATAGTTCAGTGTACACAAGATGACTATGATGACCTCAAGTCTAAGGATACTTGTACAACTATCACTATGTGAACAACTGCTGACACGTGAGTGAACTCCATCAGTTGTTCAGCTGTGTGAGTCATGTTCAGTGAACTTATTCTATAATAAGCACCTACATACTAGCTATAGTGTCACCACACAAATGTCTATGAGAACAGACATCCTTCATAATGAAGCAAGCATAGTATGTACCGATCTTTACGGATTATTAATTACCAGTTAGTAATCCTACGACCAGGAACTATTTAAGTTTAGAGTTATTATCTTTTAGGTCTCATTATTATGATCTCATCAAAATACATAAAAAGCTTTACTCTAAACTGTGGTATATCTTATTTAAACATTTAAATAAATAGAGCCCGCAATAAAAACAAAATAAGTCTTTAATTAATATCAATGAAATCAAAACAGATTACATAAAAGTTATTCCTAAATCCTCATACATGATTGAACTTAGGACATATCTCTTTCAATAACTGTACCTAATTGGGTGAACCTTTTGAGATGATGTGCGATGCAAGTGACTATGCAGTTGGAGCAGTTCTTGGGCAGAGAAAGAACAACACATTTCATGTGGTCTACTATTCTAGTAAGACTCTCAATGGTGCTCAACTGAACTATAGTACTACTGATAAAGATCGATTGGCTGTTGTCTATGGTTTTGAGAAGTTTCGATCTTATTTTCTAGGGACGAAGGTGAAAGTTTTCCCTGATCATGCTGCGATTCGCTATCTCGTCTCGAAAAAGGACTCGAAGCCTAGACTTATTCGATGGGTTTTTTTACTTCAAGAATTTGAGTTGGAGATCAAGGACATAAAGGGTACTGAGAATCAGGTCACTGATCATCTCTCTCGTTTAGAAGATCCAAGTGTAACTTCATAGGATAAGATATTGATAAATGAGTCTTTTCCCAATGAGTAGTTGTTTGGGGTACAAGAGGAAGAACCGTGGTTTGCAGACCTTATGAACTACCTTGTGAGTAATATCATGCCTCCAGACTTGTCTTCTGCTCAAAGGAAGAAGTTTCTTCATAAGGTGAAGTGGTACATGTGGGATAAGCCATTCTTGTTTCAACAAGGAGCTGACCAAATCATCAGGAGATGTATTCCGCACAGCAAAATGGGGGGGGGGATCTTGCGAGATTGCCATTCGACTGCGTATGGAGTTTACTATGGTGGAGAAAAGACAGTAGCTCGTATCCTTGAAGCGGGATTCTTCTGGCCTACTTTGTTTAGGGATGCACATCAATTTGTTTTGAAGTGTGATCGATGCCAGTATGTGGGTAATATGTCCAAGAGGAATGAGATGACTCTTAATGTGCTTCTCGAGGTTAAAGTCTTCGATGTTTGGGGAATTGACTTCATGGGGCCATTTGTCTCATCTTGCAATAATCAGTATATCTTTTTGGCGGTTATTATGTCTCGAAATGGGTGGAAGTCAAGGCTTTGCCAACAAATGATGCGAATGTAGTGCTAAATTTTCTTCATTAGCAGATATTCATAAGGGTTGGGACTCCAAGAGTCATAATCGGTGATGAGGGATCGTATTTCTGCAATCGCAAGTTCACTGCTATGATACAAAGGTATAATGTGAATCATCACATTGCTACAGCCTACCATCCTCAGACTAATGGTCAAGCTGAGGAGTCTAATAGAGAGATCAAGTGAATTCTAGAGAAAGTTGTGTGTCCATTAAGGAATGATTGGTCTTTGAAGCTTGATGAAGCTGTTTGGGCCTATAGAACAGCATATAAGACTCTGCTTGGCATGTCGCCGTTTCAGTTGGTTTATGGTAAGGGATGTCATCTATCGGTGGAGCTCGAGCATAAAGCGTATTGGGATTTGAAGAAGTTGAACCTTGATTTGGATGCAGCTGGAAAGAAAAGAATGCTTCAATTGAATGTACTCGTCAAGTTTCGACTTCAAGCGTATGAGAACAATAAAATGTACGAGGAGAAAGTCAAGAGGTGGCACGATAGGGGTCTAGTGCTCAAATCATTTGTGCCAGGGAAATAAGTTCTTTTGTTCAACTTTCGTCTCCGTCTTTTTCCTGGAAAGTTGAAGTCAAGGTGGTCAGGGCCGTTTATTATCGAAATTGTGTTTCCACATGGAGCCGTGGAGATTTTTGAGAATGATCCAAGCTAAGCATTCAAGGTGAATGGACAGAGGTTGAAGCATTACTATGGGGATACGGCAAACTGTGAGGTGGTTAGTGTCATTTTATTGTCTACTTGATCTCAGGATTCTACGTCAAGCTAATGACGTAAACCAAGCGCTTTTTGGGAGGCAACCCAAGTTTGTTGAATAATAGTAGATAGAGGAAAAAGAAAACAAGGAGAAAAACACAAAAAAAATCAAAAAAAGAAAAAAAATTGGAGTTGAACTACAGAAGCACGGCGTGCCCGCGCTGAAGAGCGGGGCGACCATGCTGATTTGTAAGAAAGTGCGCGCGCCCGCCCTGGTATGCGGGGGGGCCGTGCTGGTTCCAGAAGCACGGCGCGCCCGCGCTACTAGGTGGGGCGGCGTCGTTGAGTCCTTGTAGTCGAAAAAAAAGTCAGCATAATAAATCGAAAATAGGGGACTTCATTACAATATCAATTCAAACCCGAATTTTACTCTCCCACATCCCATATTTTCCTCTCCAAATCAATTTCCATCACCCCATTATTCCCATAATCAATTCCCACTTCTTTTCCATAACTAATTCTCTCCAAATTCCTATATATACACACTTATACACAAACTTCTCCATCACTTCTCAAATTCTCAAACACATAAATCTCTACACTTCTATTCTCTTACACTTATTCACTATCAATGGCACCCAAAAGACAACGAACCCAATTTAGCAGCAACACCACTGATTCTTCGAGTGTGGGTGGTGTAAGGCCCAGGTTTTCAACTCCGGAGGCTTAGGCGGAGTATACGAGGCTGCTTTCGAAGCCTATAGCCAAGGAGCGAGGTTTTCTGCCATCTGGGAGGTCTGGAGATGATTGTAGAGATGGGGTGGATAGCTTTTTGTGAGGCACCCGCTACGGTACCTATGAGTGTGGTTCGCGAGTTCTAAGCCAATACAAAGGCGAAAAAGAATGATTTCACTGTGGTGAGAGGTTTGACTGTGGACTATAGTGCTGAGGCGATTTGGAGGGTGATTGAGAAGCCCGAGAGGAGGCCGGAGGAAGAGAATTGGAATGAGAAGATGGGGGATGACTTTAACTTGGATTTGATCGTTTCTACGATGTGTGTGCCTGAGACTCACTGGAAGTTCAAAAAAGGCACGAACGAGTATTCTACTTTCCCTGCCTCGTGCATGAAAAGGTTTGCAGGTGCATGGAATTACTTTATTTATGCCAATATCAGGCCATCTTCTAACATGTATGATGTTACGGTAGAGCGTGCACGTTTATTGTGGGGGATTCTTGAGGGAGACTATATGGATCTCAGGATGGTGATTCATCAGGGTATTCTGAGGTTTTTGTGTGGGAGTACTACGGGTTTTATACCCTATGCGTCCATTGTGACAAAGCCATGTGTGGCGGTTGGAGTTCATTGGCCCGCACATGAGTAGCTGTAGCTCCCGAGTGCCCCGATTGATAGTTCGACGCTGTTGAGTATGCAGGAGTGGTACGGTGGGAAGCCCAATCCTAAGGGGATTGGATATTCTTATAACCATCTTTCGGGTGGCCATCTAGCTGATTAGAGGTATGCTGGACCTTACCCAGGCGTTGGGGAATGCATTTAGAGCCACCAGAGTTGATATCCAGTGGCCAGTATTCGGTGAAGACACTGTATACCTACCTCTATACATTCCTGACACACCACCCATTGAGGGTGATGACCATGATTCTGAGTAGGTATGCCTGATTCCTTACTATTACCTTCACTGAGGATAGTGAATATTTTAAGTTTGAGGGTAGTAGTTAAGGATTATATATTATGTGTGAGTCACATATAGTTTGTATATTCATGCTAGTTTAGTTCGTATAGTTGCATATTTGCCATGTAGTAGTTTTTTTTATTTTGTATGACAGTTTGTTGCATATAGTTTCATGCATGTGCATTATAACATGATCCCTTAGATGATTTTTCCGATTGATTTGTGGTACTGATGCTAGTGTAGTGATGCCATATTTAGTGATGTTAAGTCTATCGAGTTGATTTGCATGCTAGAAGCAATTGTAATTTTACTAAGTCTTATAGGTTGCTTAAGTGCTAGATCATGACCATGTTTGTTTGTTTGTTAAGGTTTAGTCACTTGTTTATATTTAGAATATAGGATATTCTCTTAATGATAAAATAACATGAATATTTAAAAATTGGAGAAAAATATTAGATTTTATTACTAGTTGTTATGGCTAGGTGTAAATGGCTAGTAGCCGGCTCATTTTATATGAGTAGTCTATGATTGGACGAGATGGAGCGAAACGCACTGGTTCAGAAATTTGAAAAAGAAAAAAAATGAGAATAAAAAAAGAAAAAAAAGAAGAAAAAAATTGTGTTATGCATAACTGATCATAATTGGGCTCTTCGAGTTATTAAGTTCTTACGGGAACTTTGTGCCTAGTGACCTGAGACTTTTATAGTCTGTGATCCACTAACCTAACGCTCGCTACATGGGTATTATTGTATAAGTCTTTTGTTGACCTCACTCATTGCAAGATCAAATAAGCATATTTGTGTTATTTATGTATTGTGAATAAAAGCATGAATCCATGTATAACTCCGATATAAGAATTGAAGTTTTATAAATCATTTTGAGTTCAGCTTTTATTCTATTTATAACCTGGTGATTACCTTGGTGAGTAGTGAGTCATGATTGTTGATCTAGTTGCAATAGTATATCTGTAAGCATTTTCACACACACACACATGTTTCTAGTTTGTAAGTTAATTTGTGAGATTTGATTGATCTTTGTGCGAATAACTGCATTTGTTGAGATGTTGCTCATCGGTTATTTTAGTTAATCTGAGGGGATCATTGCATTCATATTAGTTGCATTCATGCATTTTTATTTCTTGTTCTTTGAGTTTGTTTATGCTTGAGGACAAGCATAAGTTCAAGTTTGGGGGTGTGTTAAGTGGCATTTATGTCCACTTAGAATGCTCTATAAAGGCTTGAATTGATGTTTTGTACTCAAGTTACTTGTGTATTTGATGTGTTTTTATAGTGTTTTTTCATTTCAGGTATAAATAAAAGACTCAGGAGATTTAGCATTGCTTCAGTGCTAAATTGGTGTTAGGATGGTGCTCAGGAAGATTGCTCGAGAATTGCCAACTCAAACCAGCAAGAAAAACAGAATTTAGGATTTTTTTCCAGAGAGTCAGCGCGCCCGCGCTGTAGTAGTGCGTGGCCGCGCCAAGATGCAGATTTGCAGCGCGCCCGCGCCGCGGCCGGGCCAGGTCGGGATGGCAGAATTTTGTTTTTACTTGGATTCTGAGAGTTTGAAGCCCTGGTTGACTCTGCAGCATATATAATAAAAACTTATGTTCATTTTTCATAACAAGACGTTCTAGAGCTTAAGGAGAAGGCATAAGAAGGCCGTATTGCACTATTCAACCAAGGAGAAGATGATCTAGTTTAATCTTGTGATTCTTTGTTTTAAGTTGTAATCTTTAATGCTAGTTTTCTTATTTATGAACCTATACTCTTGTTACGTACTTGGTTTATTAATTATTCAGTATAAAGACTACGTTTATTATACCATGCTTTCATCGGAATTTACGTTGATAATGAGTCCGATTAAGGGCTAATCGTTATCATGGGGTTCTAGCGGATTTACTTATAGATTTCTTTAGCTAATATGTTTTGAAACCTTAGTGTGTGGTGATTGTATGATAACCTAGTATTGGTTGGTCTTATTCGTCTTATGAGCGTCATAAACTTATAAGATAGTGTGTTAATCTCTATTGAAGCGAAAGTGAATATAGAGTTTAGAACTTGCCATTCTAGCATAGGTTCCTTTATTTGATATGCATGATTCATAGGTACTTTTAACCATTTTACTTTCCCTATGTAATCTTGATAGATAACTTGTGCATTAAACCGTTAAATTGTTAAATTCTATAGACATATAGGGTCTCAATATAATTGGTGTCTATTCAGCTTCTATCTCTTTTGTGGATGTCTGGTAGTAGGGTATTCGTGCAATGAAAGTTGGCATTTACCAGTTTCGTGTTATCTGATTAGTGTCATCACCATTGCATGTTAAGGTTAAGAACAAAAAGGCTATTGAATGAAGTAGTAATGAAGTTATAATCCCATGTTTGTGTCATATAGTAATCAATTCCTTTAAAATCTCTTAGTTAATGTTCTTAGTATAATCTCTTAGTTAATCGTAGTTATAAACAACCTCAATTTGTAAATCGTCTTAGCATTGAATAATAAACATACCATTGTTGCATAAGTGCATTGATTGAAATTAACCTAACCAGTCTCTGTGGGAATGAACTAGAATTAATTATATATTACTTGCGATCGTGTATACTTGCGTGAATATTAGCGTATGTTTTCGTCCTAACACACTTCTGTTCTTAGATGCAGGAACTAACTCCCAAACTTTATTTCTTTCAAAATGATTAAGCTCTTCTTGTATGGCATATATCCAATCAGGATCCATAAGAGCTTCTTTAATTTTCTTGGGCTCTACTTGAGACAGAAAGCATGCATGTAGGCACTCATTAGCAGTTGCACTTCTAGTCCTTACACCAGCATTTGGATCACCAATTATTGCATTTTAATTGTGACTTCTATCCCATTTTCTGGTATGAGTTTGTTGACTGGCGCCTTCATCATTTTCTTCATTATTGGTATGACTGGTAGATTCTTCTTCTCTTTCTCCCCTTGATTCTGTGCTATCAAGTTCAGATGTATGAGATGAGCTTCTATTTTCATGATTTTCCTGTTTAGTAGTCTCTTCATTCATCATCTGTTGTGCATTGATTTCATCCTCTTTATCAGAATCACTATTAATATTGAGATTTTCAAATGCAAGGGCTTCAAATTCATTTTCATCAAGATATTCCATGCCTCGACACTTGTCATCATCAAAAGTCACATCTGTGCTTTCCATGATTTTATTTTGATCAATTACATAGACCTTGTAGGCAGTTCTCTCTAATGCATATCCCAAAAAAATTGCTTCAAAAACCTTTGAGTCAATTTTCCCACATATTCAGAGTTGTCTTTCAAGATATAACACTTGCTTCTAAACACATGAAGATGCTTTACAGTAGGCTTTCTCTTAGACATGATTGAGTAAGGTGATTTTCCAAGAACCTTGTTAATGAGATATCTATTTTGAGTGTAACATGCAGTGTTTATAACTTCTTCCCAAAAACTAGTTGGTAGATTGGCAACTTGCAGTATTGTCCTTGCAGCTTCTACTAATGTTCTGTTCTTTCTTTCAACTACCCCATTTTGTTGAGGTGTTCTAGCAGCAGAGAACTCTTGAACAATGCCTTTATTTTTGCAGAATTCACTCAATGTTGCATTTCTGAATTTTGTTCCATTATCACTTCTCAATCTCTTTACACAATTTTGATCTTCAACCTATTTCTCTATCTTCTTTATGTGCTCAATTATGATGTGTGGAGTTTCATCTTTAGAATGCATAAATTTTACCCACGTGTATCTTGAGTAGTCATCCACCATCACAAGTGCATATTTGTTCCTTGAAATTGGTAAGACGTTCACTGGTCCAAACAAGTCCATGTGAATAAGTTACAATGGTGCACTTATGGAATTCACAGTTTTTGACTTGTGACTTGATGTTTTCATCTTTCCTTTCTGACAGGCTTCAAAGACTTCAATTTGAGCAAACTCTAATTTTGACATGTCTCTCACCAGCTCTTTCTTGACTGGTGTGTTGATTGCCTTGTAGTTTAGATGTGAGAGTTTCTTATGCCATAATTTGCTTTGCTCTATGGATACCTTGGTGTAGAAGCAAAAAATTCCATCCTCATTTGTTGAGTTTAAGTCTGCAACAAACAAGATTCCTTTCCTTACTCCTTTCAGAGCAACTTCATTGGTTTTCTTACTGATGAAGAAACATTTTGTTGTCAAAGAGAACTTTAAAACCTTTATCTGCAAACTGGCTGACACTAAGAAGATTTACTTCAAGACCAGCTACCAATGCTATATCATCAATGACAATATTTCCAGAAACAATCTTGTCATATCCCATTGTGAATCTTTTGTAGTTGTCTCCAAAGGTCACCAAAGGGCCAACCTTGTCTTTAAACTGTGATAACAGGGCCTTATCACCTGTCATATGCCTGGAACATCCACTGTCTATGATCCATATGACCTTCTTCATTTCGCCCTACACACAATAAATTTTAAGTGTGTTTAGCAACCCAAACAGTGTTGGGTACTTTCTTCTTGTTAACTGATTTAGCAAAAGTAGAGTTAGAAGTTTCAGAAAGAATAGCATTCATAGATGTTTGTGCATTTTCCCTTGTAGCTGTAGACCCAATACTCCCTTCTTTGAGATCTACTCTCAGCTTGTGGCAAATTTTCATTACTTTAAAGTTACAGGGAATACAGTCAAACTTATCACAAAATGAATACGGATCATTTACCTTGGCTTCATTATACTTGCAGGCTCCTTCAACTGGCTTGCTGACAACCTTTTTACAAAGGTGAGTTAGGTGATTCACAGAGCCACACTTTTCACATTTCTTTCTTGGAGCATCTGCATCATAAGTAAAATTGTTGATTTTGTTTATCCAAATTTTTCCATTTCTATTCTTCTTCTTTCTGCATTTTTCTTCTCATTGTCTTCATCAGAAATTTCTTGCTTTATGATCAACTCTTCTTCACTGAAATCTACTTCACGTGCTTTGAACATAGGTGAGCCAACCTTTTTCAGCATAGCTGGAACATCTTCATTTTCATTTGCTTTCCCTTTTTTACCTACAGCTTTCTTCTTGTTGTTCAAGGCATCATAATCAAGACCAATAACAATATTTGCACATGGCTTGTTCTACTCATGGTACCTTCCAACCAACTCAGATGTATTTCTGAAATATTTTAACTTGACTTCATTCTTTTCTAGCTTTTCCCTTAACACATCTTCAATCTCATTTGCACACTTGATCTTGTTCTTTAGATATGCATTTTCTTATTTCACAGCTTCAAGCTCTACCATCAACAATTCAGTTTCTTGTTTCTAATTTATCTTTGTCAGTCTGCTAACCTCTTCATTAGAAGCAACCATACTTGTATGAATGTGAAACAGTTTTGTGCTCATCTTTTCAATAGTCTCCTTATATTGACTCACATTTAAATCAATGATGGTAAGAGTTGGTACCTATATTTTTGATGAGGATGACTCTCCTTGCTCCAAGGCCATAAGTGCGTAATTTCCAACTTCCTCATCTTAATCATTATCAGAATCATCATTAATCTTTTCCTCTACAATATAGGCTTTGCTTTGCTGTTTCTTCAGAAGAGCATAATACTTTGTCTCCAGTCCAAGATAAGCTTTGTCTTTCTTTGCTTTCTTGGGTTTCCTGCATTCTGTAGAAAAATGGCCTAGCTCATCACAGTTATAGCACCTTATATTTGATCTGTCAACAGACACAGTTTTATAACCATTTTTTCTATCATATGTGTACTTTCCTTTTCCTTTCCAGCTGCTGTCTTTGTTGAATGATTGTCCTTTACCCTTGAAGAATCTTGACTTCTTTACTCTAATGTTAGAAAACTTTCTTGCCAAATAGGCCATTGACCGATCTAGCTCATCAAGTTCATCCAAGGTGTAGAACTCATCTTCTTCCAATTCCAGTATGACTTGTTCCTGTGAATTATTGTTCCTTTGCTCACTTGTTGAGGTAATTGGAGTCTGGGATCTTGGCTCATCATTAGAGGTCTGGCTTTCATTGACAATTAGAGCACTTGAGCCATCCACAACATGACCTTGACCAGCTCTTAATGATTTCCTTTGAATTATTTCTAATTCATATGTTTTTAAGATTCCATATAGAACTTTCAGAGTTATTCTGCTCAAGTCTCTCCCTTCTCTGATTGCTAAAATTTTCTGTTCCAAATGGTCAGGGAGTGTGAGCAAAAACTTCAAGTTCACTTCTTCAGCTTCATAATATTTATCATGCAGCTGCAAGTCATTAATCAGCTTGTTAAACCTTTCAAACACATCAGTAATACTTTCCTTTGGCTTAGCCATTAAACCCTCAACCTGTGAAATCAGTATCCTTCTTTAATTTGATCTAACTTCTTATGTTCCTTCACAAAGTATCTCTATCTTTTCCCAGATCTGCTTAGCAGTGTCATAGTTGACAATGTTATTGTACATTACATTATCAAGTAACTCTATCAAAATCAGCTGTAAGCCACTATCTATGGAAAAATTTTCTTTCTCAGGCTCAGTGTACTCTGAAGGATCTTTAGGAGCATAATGAGTTGGGATGACCATATCTCCATCTGTAAATTCCTCAACTCTTACCATAGGAGTGAAAGGCCCATTTTTGAGGATCTAAATATATAATGGATTGGCCATCATGATAAACAACAACTTTTACTTTTTCCATAGAGTAAAGTCAGTCTTATCAAAAGTAGGGATTTTGATGCTACTGATATTCTGTTTGTTCATTCTTCCAAGATCTTGAATCTGTTTACTTTCAGATTTTACTCTGATACCACTTGTTAGATAATGAATCACACACAGGGTGGTGAATGTGTTTTTGTGTTTTTATGCTTTTCCTGAAGTGTTTATGGAGATGAACAAAGTAAATTAAAATATTGTAGTTAATTGTGTTAGTACTGAATTTAGACAGATAAAATAGTGAATACAAATCTTTCAAAAATCACTTAATTTTATATTAAAATTAAGAATTTTTTGCTACAAAATTTCTAGACTCTTTGTTGATAAGGAGCTTAGTTTCTTCCTTGAGAGAATACAAGATTTTTCTGATCTAAATTATTACTGCTAAAAAAGCATCCAATGTTTACTTTATAGAACAGTAAATAATGGTTATTATACAGCATGCAACAACATGTACTAAACCCTATTTTTAGATAATCAAATCTTTCAATTTCTGGCTTAGTGTATCTTTGCTAATCTTGCACGCCTGTGACTTTAGTTTGCCAGTTAATCTTTGCCTTTGATCTTGCACTCTTCAAGCTGCTTTTGTAGACTTGTCAATCCTTCTAATTATATTATTTGATGATTGATATTCTTGGATATTGAACTGGTCTGCACATTGTACTTTGAGTTTTACCTCGAGATCTCCAGTTTGATATATAGAGAACTTGACATCTCGATAAGTATAATGGCTTATCGAGATCTCTCATTACTCTATAGTTATTTTGACTTGTAGAGGTCTTTGAGTTCTCAATAAGAGAATTTAGCTTGTCGAGATCTCTCATGTTCATGTCTTGACTTTGGCTTATCGATATCTCTGACTTCTCTAGTGGAAAATAGACTTATCGATATCTCAGGGATCTCTAGTGATATTGTAACGACTGGGAATTTTCGCGAATTAATTATGTGAGTAAAATATAATTACGTTAATCATGTGTTATTATGTGAAGTGAAAATGTTTAAATGAATATTATATTTCAGTTTAACGTGTCAACTGGTATGAAGAGAATGATTGCTCAACGTCGGGCCGTCAGTCAGGATACGCGACAAGTGAATATTAATAAGAAGTGTCATAAAAGGCATTTTATTCATCCATTAATTGATACATGTATATATATATGTTGATTTAATATATGAATATATGCTTGTGTGATTAGAATTATGCTAAATGACTATATGATATTATTTAGAATTTTTAGAAAATAAGAAGTATATTATTTGCTATTTATATAGGTTATAAAATATATTTTTATTCTTTAAGAAAATGGTTTTTCGAAATTATTTTTATTGGTAAATTTCGAATTTGGTTTATTAAATTCCTGAAATTCTAAGCTATTTTATGATGTCACTCTTGTAATTTATAGATTTATGGTTTTATTTATAAAATGTATTCTTTGTAATTAATTAGATTAATAATTATTAGATTATATAATTGCCCTTGCATGCATTTACATTCACAATATAAGAGAAGGATAGTTGTGTCATTTCCTACCCCACTATCTGATTTCAACTTAACCAAATTACCATATCATCCTTGCATGCATTTTGTGCTAGTAGTGAGAGAAGGGTAGATAGGTAAATTCCCATTTCCACTAACTTGTGAGAACAAAAGATGAGACAAGTGCTTGTCATTTCCATCATCACTTCATTCATTTTATTTCTTACATCTCTCCCCTTTCTCCTTCTTCACTCTCGGCTCTCTATCCCTCTCTTCTTCTCTCTCTCTCACTGAGCTCTCTCTCCCTCCCTCTCTCTCTCTCTCTCTCTCTCTCTCTTCTCTACATGCAACACCTAATTCTACTTAAAAAAGGTGGGTTTTGATTTTGATTCAAATTTTACAAAGGGTTTTGGTTCAAAGATTTGGATTTTGGTTCGAATGAATGAGTTATGCAAAAGAGTTTTAATGTTCGATTGGTTTTGATGATATATATATAAACCTTTGTTTTTGAGTTGGTTTCTTTACATGCATATAAATTCTAAAGTGTAATCAAGTTATATTTTGTTTGGTTTGGAAAGAAGATGGGTTAAATGATTAGATCATGGGTTAAATTAACTTGAATTTATGAATTAGAGCACTGCATGTTGAGTTGATTGATTTCATGTTGATTTTACAAGTTGTTTTATTGTTAATTGGGTTATTGTTTAATTTTGAAATAGAAATTTGATTTATATTGGATATGTGAGTAGATAAGTATGAATAAGTTAAGTTTTTATTTCTAAAAACATGGATTTCATTTCGTTTTTAAAGGAATAAAGGATTGGATTTATGCATGTTAAGATTTTGTTCGAAAATGATGTTATGGTTCAGTTTTTGAATTAAAAGAAATGATTTTAAGAAATGTTCTTGTTTGGAATGGATTAAGATAGGTTTAAATTGTAAATGGAACCTTACATGTCGATATTTGATAAATTGTATGTGTTTTGTTAAAAAAGTCGAATGGTTTATGGTATTAAAAAGGGTTAATTCAAGTAGTTTGATCAATTTGATTATAGAGTATAATTATATAGTTTGTGTAAGATTAATTTGGTGTTTAAAAGATGTTTGGTTAGATGCATGTCAAGTTAATTGATTGCATGTTAAGTTTTAAAGAACTACTTGTTTTATTTGAGGGTTTAGTTCGAATTTTGAGTTAAAAAGGAAAGGAATAGTTGTTTGGTTGTCGATATATTTGAATCACAATTATTTTAATAAGGTATAGATTCTAAAGTATACAAGTATATACTACTAAGTGCTATGTGGGTATTCTGTAATTATACTAGTGTATATAAGTTAAGCTTTAATGCGAATTGGGATAATCGTTAGACGTTCATGGAACGTCGAGTGTGAATGAGTATCTAATTAGAGATTCTGTTTTGGATTCTAGATTCAGATAGAGGAAGCATTCAGTCTAGTTGATTCAGATAGCAGAAGTATCCAGGCTAGTAGATTCAAATAGCGGAGGCATTCTGGCTAGAAAAAGGGAAGCAATCTTAGGTGGCAGTAATTTAGTTTCAGTTATGCAGGAAAACAATTTAAGACAAGTAACTCTGCCTTCTCTTATGAATTAATATTGCTAATGCCATGATAAAGTAGTGATCCTTTTTAATACTTGTGATAAACCTGTTATTGATTTATGAGAAACCCTAATATTGATTCTTGTGATAACTTGTTATTGAATCCAGTTCGACCATTTACAATAACTTAATTGATTCATACCCTATTACATTGCATAATTTCTTTGTCACCCCATGATCTCGTAAACCCTAAAAGAACCTTTATGAATTCCCTTACGAAATATTTTGAATAACCGGAATTCTTCATTAACTTGTATACCTTGAATTTGATTCTAGTATTGCTTTGATAATTCCCTATATTGACAATTGCTAATAATTCAAATCCCTTAAACTACATTTATTTGATAACTAATCCTTTATTTCCATATCCAAACTTTGTAACTGGATGTACGCCATGTACTACATGATATCAGACACCCCTACCTTTGTCGATTATCGTTATAACTCTTTTTCAATACTTTCTTCCTTAGTTGTTGAATCATTGATACTCATCCTTGATGACTCAATTCGTTTGGCAATAAACCTTGTCCTAGTACAATTGTTGTTGAAGTTGGCCTAGAATCCCTTAAAGATTGATATGATTCTTTCATGCCTTAAGTGCTTTTGAAATGTTATTCTTTGGCATCTAATTTTTATAAATTGTAAAATTGTTAAAGGGATAAAATGTTTTCTTGAAAATAGTGGATCCGGACTAAGACGCATGTCCTTTCCACACTTATTATTTGAGGCTTAAAAGCTGCCTCAGGATCCCACCAAAATTGTTTAAAACCTAGTGAGGTTCGGGATTACTTCGCGGCTGATCACCAGTTGTAATCTGTAGCGTCATAAAATGATTTTTAGCAATGGTTTGGTTTAAAAGGTTTTGATTTGAATAATGATGCCATTATGCTCTATATCATGTTCCATGATGTTATTGTGCTTTTATGATATGATTCTCCTGTTATTGATTTGCGATGAATGTCAGATTTTACCCTATCATGATCCTTGATTCTTGAAAGCCCAAACCTTTCTTCATAACCTTCATATAGGAAAAGATAGAAATCTGCCACCTAGAGATTTAAAAGTAGAATTCCTCAGATTATGCTATTGATATTGGCATTGCTTATTAGAACTTCTATGTAGTTACTTGCTGAGCTTTTGGCTCATGTATATTTTCTTTGATCCAACCATGGCAGTTAAGCAAGAAGATGGCCAGACTTAGTTGTTCAGCTCGCATGAGTGTTCCTGGAAGTCCTTACCATGTCATTGGTTTCCAGATGCCAGAATAGGTAGTAGTATGTGTGAGCAAGCATAATAGTTGGAAGGATTCTTTAAGTTGGTTTAGATACAGTGGGTTATCTGTCGGTTCCATTTCAGAATCGTATAAATTTGAATTCATTGATATTTTGGGTTGTAATTTATTTATTTTGGTTGGTAGTTGTAATCTTGTCTCAAATTTAATCTTGTTTAGATCCTATTAGTATTTAATCGGGGTTTAATATATTTGTTGATATTATTAGTTGATGGTGTGTGAGTCCTCATTTTCTAACCCCGAGATTGAGGGCGTCACAGATATTTTGACTTATCGATATCTCAGAAATCACTAGTGATATTTTGACTTATCGATATCTTTAGAGTTCTCTAGTGAAGAAATGACTTGTCGATATCTTCAATCTTCATGTCTTAAATTTGGCTTATCGATATCTCTGAGTTCCCTAGTTAGTAGAGCTAGGTAGAAGTTGATGGTAGTAAGGGGATGTTTTCCAGTTTTTTTCCTCTATTTCATCCTACTGAATTATTGTACCTGAACTTCTTTATTTATGCACTGTTGAATCCTTATATAAATCTTTCACCTTTTGAACTCTGAATTTTTTTTTTCAACTGTTATACATACCATGTTCCTAAACAAACTTGTTTAATACCTTGTAAATCATACCCTGTTCCATGTTAGGACCATAACTGATGAACAAATTATATAGTAATAGGATTGCATGTGCAAGTGGGTAAAGCTTAAAACCCACAAATGGTTTCAAAAAGGATCTTTATTGTTATGTATCAATTCCATGCTATCGTATTACTAAATAATTGCTCAATCAGGTTTTTAAGAAATGGCCACATCACCAAACCACCAAGCAGAAACTCAAACCCAATACCAAGAACTAAACCAAGATACTCTTATGATGAACCAACTTGTTCAACTTTTGCAACAATCTGTAGCCCCTTTAGTCGGAAACTTCAAGTAATTTCAATCCGTGCATCCCTCACAGTTTGTAGGATTTCCGGACCTGATTAAAGTTCAGTCTCGGTTGAGAGAAATGGAAAAAAAGTGTGTGAGCTAGCGGAAGTTAAGGATGAGAAAAAGGCGCAGTACGCGAGTTATTATCTGAAGGATGAGGCTAGTTATTGGTGGGAATCTTCTAGGGCGTTGCTCGAAGGAAAAGCTATAACCTGGGAGAAGTTTAAGAAGATGTTTTTAGAGAAGTAATTGCCAAGTTATATGTAAGATCAGTGGAGATGAGGTTTTTGAATCTGAGACAAGAAGACATGACAATGGCGGATTCAGAAGTGAAGTCTTCGGATTTAGCAAGGTTTGCGCCCGAATATGTAAATACTGAAGCGAAGAAGGCCAAAAGATTCCAGCAAGGTTTGAAACTAGGAATTCAAAGTTAGGTGGCTCTTCTTGAAATAAGGAATTATGGCGTGTTAGTTCAGAAAGCGATGATTGTAGAAGGAGTGAAAGAAGCAACTAAGAGGGAAGATGAAGGAAAGAAGAGAAAGTTTGAGGAATTGGAACTAGATCAGGGAAGCTCTAAGTTTAGAGGTAAGTTTGTAAAGAATGGTGGAGGTCAAAGTCAGAAGTTTCAAAAGTATAAACCCGGAAATGGAGGTTAGAAGAATCGTTTCCAAAAGACGTAACAAACAGTAAAGTATAATAGACCTCAGGACCATGGGAAGTGTAACAAGCTGAACGTGACTTGTTTTAAGTGCAATAAAAAGGACACTATTCGACGGAATGCCCAAGTGGAGCAGGGAAGCCGGATTTGACTTAATTTAAAATGTGGAAAGTTGGGCCATATGGCAAGGAACTGTAAGAAGCCTGTTCAGAAGACGAATGTGCTTAAGAATACTGGACCATCACCCCCTGCAACATCAGCAGCTCAGCCGAGGGCAAGAACATTCAATATGACCATGAAAGATGCTACGCATGATGTAGATGTGGTAGCAGGTATGCTTGTTATAAACTCAGTAGAAGTTAGAGTGTTAATGGATTCTGGAGCAACTAGATCCTTTAGTGCTGATAATGTTATGGATACATTATAGTGTGCTGCGTACCCTCTCGAACCAAATTTGATTAGAGAAGTAGCGAGCAAGAAAGAGATATTGACAAAATAATTTGTCCTAATTGTGATATGGTTATAGAAGGTCGGCATTTTTCTGCTGACTTAATTCCTTTTAAGTTAGGAGAATTTGACGTTCTATTAAGGATGAATTGGTTGTCAAACCACGATGTGTAAATCGAATGTAGAAGTA
The DNA here is from genome assembly GCF_009905375.1 of Apium graveolens. Classification (NCBI taxonomy): domain Eukaryota; kingdom Viridiplantae; phylum Streptophyta; class Magnoliopsida; order Apiales; family Apiaceae; genus Apium; species Apium graveolens. The sequence goes on from NC_133649.1 coordinate 121,365,395, forward strand.
AGAAAGTGAAATTGGAGACCAAGGATGGTGTTGAAGGGATATTCAGAGGAAAGAAGTAAGAAAATAAGTTTCTAATGGCTATCTATACGAAGAGATTGTTACAACAGGGATGTAAAACATATTTAGCTCGTGTAAGGAATTTAGAGGTGGAGTCCTTAAGGATTTAAAATATTTTGATAGTTAAAGATTTTCCCGATGCGTTTCTAGATGAATTACCTGGACTACCTCCAGATCGAGAGATCGAATTCATGATTAATTTGGCCCGTGAAACGGAACCAGTATCGAAAGCTCCTTATCGAATGACGCTTGTTGAAATGAAAAAGTTAGCGGTACAATTTCAGGAATTGCTGGACAAAGCAGTTATTCGCCGAGTGTATCCCTGTGGGGTGCACCAGTGCTATTTGTTAGTAAGAAAGATGGAAGTATAATGATGTGTATCAATTATCACGAATTGAATAAGTTGATGATTAACAATAAGTATCCTCTACCGCGAATCGACGACTTGTTTTGATCAATTGAAATGAGCTACTTATTTCTCGAAGATTGAGTTGAGATCTGGATATCATCAGCTAAAGATTAAAGTAGAAGATATACCCGAGACGGAGTTTCGAACAAGATATGGACACTATTAATTCTTGGTAATGGCATTTGGATTGACAAATATGCCAGCTGCATTTATGGATCTCATGAATATAGTATTCAAGCAATATTTGGATAAGTTCATGATCGTATTATTTATTGACGATATCTTGATATACTCCAAGACGGAGGAAGAACATATGAAACATTTGAGGATTTCTTTGGAGATTATGAGGAAAGAGAAGTTATACACAAAATTTTCAAAGTTTGAGTTTTCGAAGTTCAGTTTCTTGGTCATGTAGTTAACAGTAGAGGTATTAAAGTAAATCCTGCCAAGATAGAAGCTGTGACGAATTGGGATAGGCCCAAGACTCCCATGGAATTCATAAGTTTTCTTGGATTAGCGGGATATTACAGGAGACTTGTTCAAGATTTTTCTAAGATTGCGGTCCCATTGACTAAGTTGACAAAGAAGAGTGAAAAGTTTGTTTGGACGGATAAGTGCAAAGAAAGCTTTCAAGAGTTAAAGAAAAGGTTGGTAACCGCACCAGTGCTGGTTTTACCCGACAAAAAAGGGTAAGTTTGTGATCTATAGCGAGGCTTCTTATAAAGGGTTAGGTTGTGTGTTGATGCAACACGGGAAAGTGATAGTATATGCGTCAAGGCAATTAAAGTCGCACAAGCAGAAATATCCTATGTATGATTTGGAATTAGCAGCGATTGTGTTTGCCCTTAAGACTTGGAGGCATTATTCGTATGGCGAAGAGTGTGGGATTTATATGGACCACAAAAGCTTAAAGTATATTATTACACAAAAAGAATTGAATATGAGGCGAAGGAGATGGTTGGAATTAATCAAAGAATTATGACTATATTATCAGTTATCATCCCGGAAAGGCGAACGTTGTAGCTGATGCACTAAACCATAAAGAAAGATTAAATGTGTTAACTTCATCTGAGGAATTAATCAAGGATTTTGAGAAGTTGGAAATAGAAGTGCAGATTCCAAAAATAGGAAGTGAGGTAATGTAGGCGATGACTTTTTAGCCGAAAATTTTAGAAAAGATCTGACGTTGACAAGAGCAAATGATGCACCACGATAGGGATAAGTTATCTGGAAAAGAAATAAAGGCTCAAAAGGATAATAAAGGAATATACCGAGTTTGCTCATATATTTGGAATTTCTATTATTATGGAATTGAAACACGAGATTCTTCATGAAGCACAAAACTCAAGATTTTTGATTCACCCTGGAAGTACAAAAATGTACAAGGACTTATAAGAAAGTTATTGGTGGCCAAAAATGAAAAGGAAATTTCAAAATGGATAAGTAAATGCTATACGTGCCAGAAAGTAAAAGCGGAACATCAACGGCCAAGTGGATTGCTTCAACCACTGGACATACCTGAATGGAAATGGGAGCATATCGTGACGGATTTCGTGGTAGGATTGCCAAAGACCAAGTCTAATCATGATGCGATTTGGGTAATAATTGATCGATTGACAAATTCAGCGCATTTCTTGCATATCAGTGAAAGATTCTCATCGGAAAAGTTAGTTAAGATGTATTTGGAGGAGATCGTGATGCGTCACGGAGTATCCGATATAGATCCAAGATTTAACTCGAGATTTTATCGATAATTTCATGATTATTTGGGACTAAATTAAAAAATGAGTATGACATATCACCCATAGAACGAAGGACAAAGCGAAAGGACTATTAAAACAATTGAAGATATGTTGGCAAACACAAATTTTTAGGCCCAGAGTTGGTATCATAACCGGTATTCTATTTATCTTTTAATTGATATATATATGTATATATTAAGTGAGTTATGTGTTAGTGTGATTAGAACTATTCTAAATAATTGTGTGATAATTTTTGGAATTTTAGAAAATAAGAAATGCATTATCTGCTATTTATGTAGGTTATAAAATGCATTTTAATATCCAAGAAAAATCATTTGTAAAATTATTTTTATTAATAAATTTCAAAATTGATCTTATTAAATTCCTAAAATTCTAAACTATTTTATGGTGTCACTCTTGTAATTTATAGATTTATGGTTTTATTTATAAATGTATTCTTTGTATTTAATTAGATTAATAATTATGTGATTACCTAATTGCCCTTGCATGCATTTTTACCCTTAATACAAAGTGAGGACATTCATGTCATTATCCACGCCACTAACTCTTTTCTACCTAATCAAATGACCACTATAGCCTTGCATGCATGTTGTGCTAGTTAAGAGAAAGGGTCAAGAAAGTAATTATCCACTCGACTACCCATTACATAACAAATGAAATGATCAAACATGTGACCATTTTTCCACTTGCACACTCCACCCACACTCTCTTTTCCCCCCATTCTCTCTCCCTCTCTCGGCTGAAACACACACCTACACTCCTTTCTTTTTCATTTCCAAATACCAAGAAATCTAGTGTAATTTCACTCTCTCAATCTTGTTAAAACCATTCCATACATATTTGTGTAGAGATTTACATGCTTGTTAAATGGTTTGGTGTTGCATGTAAGAGGTAAGTACAAAACTCAAGTGAAAGAACTTAGTTCTTATGAACTTAAGGTCCAAACTAAGAGTTAAATTAGCAAAAGGGTTGTGAAGGGCAAGACATGGGAGTTTCACTCACATGCAAGTGCCGTTCCTCCCTCTTCCATTCGGCATTGACACAAAAGGAGCTGAATGGAGGGTTGTTTGTATCCTTATTTCCTCTTGGTTGCTATGTGCTTAAATCATGATTTTTGGAGATATTACCTTAGTTTAAACCTTTGCATGTTATATATTTCTATAAATATGATCACGATAAGGTTGCATGTTAGTTTTATGGAATAAAATCTAAGTGCTAGTAAGATATCTTTGAGTATAAGTCAAGATCATAGTTGCATGCCATGATTTATGAGATTTTGAGCTTTGAATTGATTTTCATGTGATGATAAGTGCTTTATTATGATAATTTATAGTATGTACAATGGTTTAATGAATATATTCAGTTGGTATTGCATTTGCATGTTGTTATATATATTCGTTTTGTGCATAAGTACTCGAAAATGTGATTCAAGTGTTAGTCTTGCTATTTTGTTTATATAATTTGGTCATTGTGCATTAGGATATAAATGATCTCCACCACGTGCTAGTGGGTTAGATGAGAGTATTAGGATAGTAATTATGCTTGGTTAAAGATTGGATTCATGGTTTATAAGTGGTAGTTAAGGTGGAAGGGTTAGTATAAGATTTGTCTTTTTCCAGAAATTTGCACTAGTTTGTAGGAGAGGTTTGAATGGGCATTTGTTGGAAATTTGGAGGACCAAGCCATCAGAAGTTAGGACTTGACCTCTAGTTGATCCCAAAATCTTTACATGTAAGAAATCAACCCATTTAGTTAGGTGCACAAGTCAATTCATAACTTCTGGTCTAAACAGAGACAGTTTGAGCGAGGAATACTTTTAAGCTTAGAAAGTGATGTCATTGGTAGGACCTCATTAGGCCTTATTTAGAATCGATACTAGGAAGTTTGTGGGAGGTTTTTCAAGACATAGTTCAAAGGTTTAGAGTTAAAACCAGGGGCATAAAGTGAGTTCAAAACAGGGCAGTTTGAGTGTCACTAGGACAAGGGAGAGCCATATTTGAGAGTAGGCCCGAGGAGGCCTAGGTTAGGCCTTGGTGTCATTCCAAGTACAAAAGTTGTTTTAGGACCTGAGATTCCATTGTAGCAGTTTGAGTTTCAAACTTTGAGTGGAAGGGGGATCATTGTCACTTAGTACCATTCGATGTCACCTAAGAGTTGCACTTATGAAAACTTTGTCTTTGTACTTAGATTTTGTATTCTTAGAGGTGAGGCCTGAGTTGACCATTGAGTCTAATTGTTAGTAAGAGGTCAGTAGAAGGTTAGGCCATAGGTGTGGCTAAGTGAAATGGGGTCTGGCTAGTAAAGGTACTTCAAATTTGGAGAGCTAGTTAGGTTGCACTAGACTAGTTAAGCACTTCGAGTCATTTGTGTTGGTTGAGTGGGATCATTCAATACTCAATAGTGCACCATTATATCAATGTTGTATATTATGTGATTAAATGTATTATGTGATCCTAAATGATTATTTGGAGCATAATAAGTGATTAGTAGAGATTCGAATGTGTTGATAAGCCTAAGTGCCGATATGATTGAATTTTATAACTAGGATTGAGATTTTGTGAGAGTGTATCTTGATGAGGTCTAATATTTTGTGTAGGCTCAGGAGAAGATAGTAAGCTTGCCGTCAAAGTCGAGTAGTGCTCCTGGTTGCTTCCATGATCAAGACGAGAATTAGTCTAGCCTTCTTAAGGCAAGTGTGTTACCCTTGTCAATTCTATATGTTGCAAGTGTTTTTATCCTCACTTATCGTTCTAGTGATGTTTTCCTCAAATTATATATTGCAAGTGTGCCAAATCCTTTTAAATCATGATAGCATGCTCGTATAATGTTCATTAATATTGTTGTGACCATGACATATCGTTATAAATACTCTGATTTTAGATTGAGATATTGCAAATGTTGTGCCATGCTTATGGTTATTGGGCTTATTTTAAGTCCGTTTACGCACTTATAAAAGTCATACCCTTATAAACTATAAAACCTCATTTGCTATGATAGTGTAATCTCCCTTGATTAACCACCATTCTTTTTACTCCTACACCTCCGAGTTACCAACTCTTTACATAAATCCTTAAAATCATACCCAATCGTTGTCACTAGATATATCCCATATATAACTCTCAAATTTGAAATCTCTATCTTGTGGAATAGTGTTATGATTCCTTTTCAATACTTTCTTCCCTGGTTATCAAACCGTTGCTTACCATCATTGAAAACCCTACTAGTGAGTAGTCAAATCATTCTGATAAGAGTTTCATCACTCGAATCCTTGATTGATGATTTAAACCCCTTTTGTTTAGATCTTTGTAAAATTCTCCTTGGCATCAGTTTTATAAAAGATAATTGCTCTTTAAATAAAAGAATGTTGTCATGAGATTGGTGAATTGGACTAAGATGCAAGTCCCTTTCACACTTATTATTATATTAGGCTTAAAAGATGCCTAGGGATCCCATTAAAATGTTTAGAACCCATTGAGGTTCGGGATTACTTCGCGGATGATCACCGGCTGTAATCCGTAGCTTCATAAAATGATTTTGAGCAATAATTTGGTTATAAATGTTTTGACTCGAATAATGATGCCATTCACCTCAACTTCCAGATATAGATTGCTATGATGTTAAATTAAATCTTATGATATACCTTGCTGAGCGTTTGGCTCATTTCTTACTTTTCATTCATGTTATTTCAGCTAGCAAGTATGGTTAGATTCAAGCAGACTGCTCGTAAGTCTACAGGTGGAGATGCTGAGGCTTATGTGAGAGCTCAGGTAGTATAGTTGGTGTTTGTGTGAGGACCGGTTGCTTTATATATATATATATATATATATATATATATATATATATATAAGTTTTAATACTTGTAGTGTTGGATTGTTCAAATACTGAACCTTTGCGATCTTGGATTTTGTTGATAACAACCATTTGTAATAACTTTATTTTTATTTAGTTGTATTTTGTTAGTGTTATTTTGGGGTTGTGACAGGTGTTGGTATCAAAGCTAAGGTTTAGAGTCCCTGAGCACTCCATATAGGTTATAGGTTATATATATATATAGGAAATACGAGAGTGTAAGTAGATATTATTCGAGTAAGTCACTAATATTTTCCTTCGTATGTATTGTTTCTCAACAAAGGATGCATTCTTCTTCGTCCTCGGCGCCATCTGACACTATAGCATTCTCCGTGTACGCTGACTTGAGGCTCCAGTTTGAAAGGCTCCAAGGGAAGTATGACCGACTTATGGAGCGACTGGATGTAGCTTTTCAGGATGATACTCGGCTTAAGGAGGAACCTAAGGCACAGTTGATTGCGAGACTCGAGTCCTTGATGCAGTTCGTTAACACTAAGCTCGGGGTGATGCCAGCACACCGTGACCGCAGCAGCTGGTACACCATCCAGTTGATAGCTGATGAACTTCAGGGCATTCTGAAGGTGCTTCAGGGAGAGCAGTGGAAAGAGATCCTGATAGCTCAAGATGGTAATGAGGAGACCTAGGTAGATGATCGTTAGCCGGAATTAGGAGCCATACTTCCTATTCCCTTTCCAGTTGGCTACCCTTTATGTTGATTGTATTTCTCAAACTATGTAGTTTCTGTATTTCCTTTTAGAACTCTGATGTCGTTGACCTTTAAAATTTGAACCTTATTTGGTTGCGTTGTAAGATAACTTTGTTTTACTGATTAATGCACTATCGTTTCACTATCGTTTCGTTTCATGATCTTTTCGTTTCGTTATCATTTAATTTAGCTTCGCTTTCATTTCTAGAATTATATATCAACTCATTTGCTAATAATTGAAATCCGAATGCATGTGACCCTCTTAATTTCGTAGCACCTTAGCTTTGAAATGATTGTCATACTCCTAACTATTTTGTTAAACCTGCTACTTCTGAACCATGCTTGTGATTATCACAATTGTTCCAAGCTTACTTATGCATTTCCGTTGTCCCAAATTTTACCTATATTTTTCCTGCTTATAATCATGTATAACTTTGTTAAAATCTAAAATCATGTGATCAAATTAACCCTGTGATAACCTAGCTTTGAAATATCTGTCATAATCATACCTGCTTGTTACCAACTTTCTTTTCAGAAATATGCCTCCTAAAAAGACAAAGCAAACCATACTGCTTCTGCAATCGACCCCAATATCCTTCGAATATTGGAAACCCTGCAACAACAGACTAATGCAATTGCTCAACAACAACAAACTCTTCAACAACAATTCTAACAACAAAAATTTTGAAACCAAGAGAATCATGATCAACACCAACATCAACCAGATACGCCAGAGCCACCTTAACAAATTGTGACTTTTAAAACTTTCTAGAATGTGAACCCTCCAGTTTTTCATGATACCACTGATCCAGTAGTAGCCAACACTTGGATAAGAGAAATGGAGAGATCTTTCAAATTGGTTTGACTAGGGGAAGAACAGAAGACCGTATACGCCACGTATTTCTTAAAGGGGAAGCGATCTATTGGTGGGATTCAGTCAAAGCTTTGGAAGAAATTCAACGGGTTACTTGAACTAGGTTTAAGGAGTTATTTTTAGAAAAATATTACCCCCAGTATATGCAGAAATAGATGAAGATGAAATTATTGGAATTGAAACAAGGAAATATGACAGTCTTGGAATATGAGAAGAAGTTTACAGAATTGTCAAGATTTGTGACTAGTATGTGAATACTGATGAAGAGAAGGCTCAGAGATTTCAACAAGAGCTCGAATATTAGATTCGAGATAGAGTGTCGATGTTTGAGATTGGTACTTAGGTTGGGGTAGTTCAGAAGGCGGCATTGCTTGAAAGTAATGGAGCACAATCCAGAAAGGAAAGAGAAAATAGGAAGAGGAAAGTGTTTTATCCGAAGGAGAGGTCAGAATTAGGGTACCAGCAAGATATAAATATGAAGAGAATTGGATTTCAAAAAAGATGGAATACATAGAAGAAAGGGGAAGTGAACAAGAGACAAGACAATAAAGGAAACCATCAGCAGAATCAGGGTCATGCGAATGATGACAAATAGCCAAGGGTCGAATATAGGAATTGTGGGAAGAAGCATTCGGGAATTTGCAACAAGCTCAACATGACATGTTATCAATGTAATCAGAAGGGACATTTGGCTAATGAGTGTAAGGTACAGAAACCTGGAGTAACATGCTATAAGTGTGGAAAAGTTGGACATATCGCAAAGGAGTGTAGGTCAACCAGATTAATCAAAAGCATGATGAATATAGCAAGCAGTAGCACCGCAACACCATCAGAAATGTTGGCGTTACCTCCACAACCTATAGTGACTCCACAAGCTTCAGCAAGGATTTTTAATCTGAAAATGAAGGATGCTGTTCAGAACTATGAGGTGATGGCAGGTAAGCTTTCGATAAATAATGTTGAAGCTAAAGTATTGATTGATTCAGGAGCTACAAAGTATTTTATATCAGAAACTTTTGCTAATAGATTAAACTGTGATAAGAAGGATATGAGTGAAGCAATGAACATAGTAATTGCTAATCAAGAAAAGACACCTGTGAGTCAATTTTGCCCTCAATGTGAGATTGACATCTCCGGGCACAATTTTACAATCGACTTGATACTTTTCAAGTTAGGGGAGTTTGATATAATATTAGGAATGGATTGGTTAGGAAAGAATAATGCTCAGATAGATTGTAGATCAAAAAGGGTCTATTTACGAGTAAAGAATGGGAGTAAGGTGGTATTTAAGGGCCAGAAGCGAGCGCAACTATTTCTCACCGCTATTCAAGCCAGCAAGCTACTTAGGAAAGGATATGAAGCATATTTAGCCTATGTAGTAGATTCATAGAAAGAAGTTCCTAGCATGGAGGAGATTCCAGTAGTGAAAGAGTTCCCAGATGTATTTCTAGAGGAATTACCAGGACTACTGCCAGATCGACAGAAGCATGAGACTCTGTATCGATTACCGAGAGTTGAACAAAATGACGATTAAGAATCGGTATTCGTTGCCGAGAATAGATGATTTATTTGATTAACTGAAAGGAGCAAAGTGTTTCTCGAAGATTGACTTGAGGTCGGGATACCTCCAGTTAAAGATTAAACCTGAAGACATTCCAAAAATGGTATTTAGGACAAGATATAGACATTAAGAGTTTTTAGTAATGCCTTTCAGATTAACAAATGCCCCTGCAGCTTTTATGGACTTAATGAATCGAGTTTTCAAGAAATACTTGGACCGGTTTATTGTGGTGTTCATTGATGATATTCTAATATATTCGAAGATGGAAGAAGAGCACGAGCAACACGTGTGGATAGTTTTGGAGATTCTTAGACAAGAGAGGTTGTATGCAAAGTTCTCAAAGTGTGACTTTTGGTTAAAATAAGTTCAATTTTTAGGGCATATAATTGGAAGCGAATGAATTAGGGTGGACCCCGCAAAGATTGAAGCAATTATGAGTTGGGAGAGACCAAAGACTCCTACAGAAGTAAGAAGCTTTCTATGATTGGCTGAATACTACAGAAGGTTCGTAAAGGATTTCTCAAAAATCACTATGCCGCTGACCAAGTTGACAAGAAAGAATCATAAGTTTGAATGAAATGTGGAATGTGAAGAAAGCTTTCAAGAGTTAAAATAGAAAGTGGTTACTGCGCCAGTATTAGTACTACCCAACGACAAAGGAGATTTTGTGATATATAGCGACGCTTCGCATAAAGGACTAGGCTGTGTGCTAATGTAACTTAATAAGGTGATTGCATATGCATCACGATAGCTTAAACCTCATGAATTGAAATACCCAAGCCATGATCTGGAATTGGCAGCCATAGTGTTCGCACTCAAGATATGGAGACATTACCTATACGGGGAGAAGTGTGAAATCTACACGGATCATAAAATCCCGAAGTATATATTCACCCAGAAGGAACTTAACATGAGACAACGGAGATGGTTGGAGCTAATCAAGGATTACGACTGTTCGATACTTGTGAGAATAAAAGATGAGACAAGTGCTTGTCATTTTCATCACCACTTCATTCATTTCATTTCTTTCATCTCTCCCCTTTCTCCTTCTTCACTCTTGGCTCTCTCTCCCTCTTTTCTTCTCTCTCACCGAGCTCTCTCTCTTTTTCTCTTCTCTACATGCAACACTTAATTCTACTTAGAATTTAAATACCTTGCCATGAATCTTCATCATTTTCAATTCTCTATCCATATACTCTTTGCATATAAGCATTTAAGGGAGTTTTTGCATCAACGTCTCTTGGTTATATCTAAGAAAATATAATTTCTTAGTGTATGATCTTAAGAGAGAGTGTAGTACATAAGTTGTGTGATTTTCTTGGTTTTGTTTTGGAGATACGTTCGAATTTTTACTACTAAAATGTGGGTTTTGATTCAAATTTTACAAAGGGTTTTGGTTCAAAGACTTGCTTTTTGGTTCGAATGAATGAGTTTTGCAAAAGGGTTTTAATGTTCAATTTGTTTTGATGATATAAATATATGTATATAAACCTTTGTTTTTTAGTTGGTTTTTTTGCATGCATGTAAAGTCTTAAGTGTAATCAAGTTATATTTTGTTTGGTTTGGAAAGAAGATGGTTTAAATGATTAGATCATGGGTTAAATTAACTTGAATTTGTGAATTAGAGCATTGCATGTTGAGTTGATTGATTTTATGTTGATTTTACAAGTAGTTTTGTTGTTAATTGGGTTATCGTTTAATTTTGAAATAGAAATTTGATTTATATTGGATATGTGAGTAGATAAGTATGAATAAGTTAAGTTTTTATTTCTAGAAACATGGATTTCATTCGGTTTTTAAAGGAATAAAGGATTGGATTTATTCATGTTAAGATTTTGTTCGAAAATGATGTTTTGGTTCGGTTTTTGAATTAAAATAAATGATTTCAAGAAGTGTTCTTATTTGGAATGGATTAAGATATGTTTAAATTGTATATGGAACCTTGCATGTCGACATTTGATAAATTGTTTGTGTTTTATTGAAAAAGTAGAATGGTATATGGTATTAAAAAGGGTTGATTCAAGTTGTTTGATCAATTTGATTCTAGATTCTAATTATATGGTTTGTGTAAGATTGATTTGATGTTTAAAAGATGTTTGGTTAGATGCATGTCAAGTTAAGTGATTGCATGTTAAGTTTTAAAGAACTACTTGTTTTATTTGAGGGTTTAGTTCGAATTTTGAGTTAAAAAGGAAATGAATAGTTGTTTGGTTGTCGATTTATTTGAATCGCAATTAGTTTGATAAGGTATAGATTCTAAAGTATATAAGTATATACTACCAAGTGGTATATGGGTATTCTGTGATTATACTCGTGTATATAAGTTAAGTTCTAATGCGAATTAGGATAATCGTTAGACATTTAGGGAACGTCGAGTGTGATAGGGTATCTTATTAGGGATTCTGTTTTGGATTGTAGATTCAGATAGAGGAGGAATTCATTCTTGTAGAATCAGATAGCGGAAGCATTCAGGCTAGTAGATTCAGATAGCGGAGACATTCAGGCTAGAAAAGGGAAGGAATCTTAGGTGGCAGTAGTTCAGTTTCAGTTAAGCGGCAAGTAACTCTACCTTCTCTTATGAATTGATATTGCTAATGCCATGATAAAGTAGTGATCCTTTTTAATACTTGTGATAAACCTGTTATTGATTTCTGAGAAATACTAATATTGATTCTTGTGATAACTTGTTATTGAATTCTGTTGGACCGTTTACAACAACTTGATTGATTCATACCCTATTACATTTCCTAATTCCTTTGTCACCCTATGATCTCATAAATCCTAAGAGAACCTTTATGAATTCCTTTATGAAATATTTTGAATAACCTGAATTCTTTATTAACTTGTATACCTTGAATTTGATTCTAGTATTGCTTTGATAATTCCCTATATGGACAATTGCTTATAATTCAAATCCCTTGAACTACATTTGTTTGATAACTATCCTTTATTTCCATATCCAAACTTTATAAATGGATGTACGCCATGTACTACACTTAATATAAGACACCCCTACCTTTGCCGATTATTGTTATAACTCTTTTTCAATACTTTCTTCCTTAGTTGTTGAATCATTGATACTCATCCTTGATGACTCAATTCGTTTAGCAATAAACCTTGTCCTAGTATAATTGATGTTGAAGTTGGTCTAGAATCCCTTAAATATTGATATTATTCTTTCATGCCTTAAGAGCTTTTGAAATGTTATTCTTTGGCATCTAATTTTTATAAAATGTAAAGTTTTAAAGTTAAATTGTCAATGGGACAAAAATGTTTTCTTGAGAATAATGGATCTGGACTAAGACGCATATCCTTTCCACACTTATTATATGAGGCTTAAAAGCTATCTCGGGATCCCACCAAAATTGTTTAGAACCCAGAGAGGTTCGGGATTACTTCACGGCTGATCACCGGCTGTAATCCGTAGCGTCATAAAATGATTTTGAGCAATGATTTTATTTAGAAGGTTTTGATTTGAATAATGATGCCATTATGCTCTATATCATGTTCCATGATGTTATTGTGCCTTTATGATATGATTCTCCTGCTATTGATTTTCGATGAATGTCGGCTTTCACCCTATCCTGATCCTTGATTCTTGAAAGCCCAAACCTTTCTTCATAACCTTCGTATAGCCAAAGATAGAAATTTGCCACTTAGAGATTTAAAAATAGAATGCCTCAGATTATGCTATTGATATTGTCATTGCTTATTAGAACTGTTATGCGGTTATTTGCTGAGGTTTTGGCTCATGTATATTTTCTTTGATCTAACCATGGCAGTTAAGCAAGAAGATGGCCAGACTTAGGCGCGTAGGTCACATGAGTGTTCCTGATAGTCCCTACCGTGTCATAGGTTTCCAGATGTCAGAACAGATAGCAGTATGTGTGAGCAAACATAATAGTTGAAAGGATTCTTTAATTTAATTCAGATACATTGGGTTATCTGTCAGTTCCATTTCAGAATTGGATAAATTTTAATTCATTAATATTTTGGGTTGTAATTTATTTATTTTGGTTGGTAGTTGTAATCTTGTCTCAAACTTAATCTTGTTTAGATCCTATTAGTATTTAATCGGGGTTTAATATATCTGTTGATATTATTAGTTGATGGTGTGTGAGTCCTCATTTTCTAACCCCGAGATTGAGGGTGTCACAGATATTTTGACTTATCTATATCTCAGAGATCTCTGGTGATATTTTGACTTATCGATATCTTTAGAGTTCTCTAGTGAAGAAATGACTTTTCGATATCTTGAATCTTCATGTCTTCAATTTGGCTTGTCGATATCTCTGAGTTCTCTAGTAGCTTTCCTAAAGTCTCTATAAGTCATTCTGAAGTTCTCGAATGACTTCTCAATAACACTTAATCTGTCACTTGTAGAGATCTTGACTTAGAATATTTTTCCCAAAATAGATTTATTCAACTCCAAGCTTCTTCATTATTCTTCTGAGGCATGATATTATTGATCTTCTTCCAGATAGAATTCTTAGGCTTGATATTGTTTATAGAAAAAGACTCCAGTCTGCCCTTGAACATTTTTACAGACTTAAGTGGTAAAATACAAAATGCAAACTCAGATTATAATACAACTTACTTAGGGTTGTCAATTTGACTTAGTCTTGTTATTGTACGTGTATGTCTTGCACAACAATCTCTCTAGTTCTCATATTTGCCACCCAAATTTCCAATACACCAATCTCTCTCTCATTCCCTACTGAACTCACACTCTAAACCCCCCCTCCGAATTTAAGACTCTCCCTGTCTTCTCTCCTCTCCTCTTCTCTCTTCTCTTAACTTTCTTTTTTGTTTTTGCAGAACTGACTCGGAGTTTACATGTTCTCTTCAACTAATTAGGGTCCGGTCGTTTTGAAGCTTTGGAGCATTGAAGTTTTGATTTTGGATATTTCGATTTTGGTTTTAGGTATTTTGGTTTACTTATGGTTTTCTATATCATTTTAATTACTTTATCGTTGTTTATCATTTAAGGAACCGTCATTGGCCCCTCTCTATGTTTAATTATTTGTATTGACATTTAATTATTTTATATTAGTATTTAATTGCTCAAATTGCAATAAGAAATTTCAAATTGCAATAAGTGATTGTAAATTTGTTTAAGGCCATTTACATTTTCTAGGTAATAAAAAACATGGTCTTGAGCAGAGGAATTTATCTTGTCCGAGCACAGTCAACTGTTGGACAAAGTGAATAATTTTCTAGATAATTCTTTGAAGAGTAAGTTATACTTTGCATTCATGTTGGTCATTTTATATCTTAGGTGGATGAGATTTTCATTCAGTCGATTAAAGATGTTGGCTTGTATGATTCCATATGGAAAGCTTTTGTTGTGTTTCTACTAATAAGATCAGTCGGGGTTCAAGGAGATGAGGACCAAGGAAGATGAAAAATAGTTATTGGCCTATAAATAGAATCAGAGACTGGGGCTTAATACACTTGCCTCATGTATCTTCTCTATACCACAAGTCTCTTAAACATAATTTTTCTGGTTTGTTCTAAAACAAGGTAGATAAATAGAGTGATTAGTGAGGATTGTGGGAGTAAGTCAAGACGGGTTTACCATTGTGGATGCTTGGGCTGGAAACTTATCAGTTAGTTGTCGATATGAATCGTTTACTAGCTCTACTCTTTCACCAGGTACATTATAACTACTTGTTATTGTTTTTACATAATTTAGCTCTTTTTTTTGTTAGTCTCTTTTGTGAAGCTTCATATCCTTGTAGTTTTTCAAAATATCATTTATTTGCTTTTACCTTTTATTAAATTTATAAATTGGTGTGTTACATTTTATGCAATTTTTTATGCTTTTGTTGCTAATCTATATATTAGCTACTATGCATGCACCAAAATATTAATTTAATTCTATTAGAGTTCTATGAAAGTAAATGGATTTGAAATTGAATTGGATACATTAAAAAACATATCATACTTGACACATGTTACAAACTAGTAATCACTATTTTTTCTGTCATTTTTGTTTCTTTTCTTGATAAGTTTTCCCTTCTTTTTTGTGTATAAAAATCCTAAATTTGACATTTTAAGACACAGTTCCTTGTTGCTTTTCATAGATAAATTCCTTCCCAATTCTTGTAACTAAAGATTTAGCTGACAAACATTGTATGTTATAAATTTGCCGATTACTAAAGCGAATGGCCTCTTGTGGTGTGGACATAATAAAGAAATTAGCGACAACTGCAGTGTAATAAAAGTTGTTCGTGGTATGATCAAAAATGTTAGTTCAGAAAAAGTTAAACCCCAAAGTGTAGTTGTGCTAGTAAGTGAATGGATGGGATATTGTCTGCTTTATGAATCAATGCTCAGCTCTGTACATGCTGCACGTGATAAATGGTTGAAGCGTAGGTCATCCGGTTATTCAGGCCAATACTTTTGAAATCAAGCCGGGCACTATTCAGATAGTGTAGAATTCTATTTCTTTCGGAGGTGTTGCGACTGAAGATCCCAACATGCATATAAGAAATTTTGTTGAGATCTGCAGTACTTTTAAATATAATGGTGTTACTGATGAGGCTATCAAGCTGAGGCTTTTCCCATTCTCTTTGAGGAATAAAGCTAAGGACTGGTTACATTCTCTACCAGCTGGGTCCATCACTACTTGGGAAGATCTTGCACAAAAATTTCTGGTGAAGTTCTATCCAATGGCCAAGACTGCAGCTATGACGAGTGCTCTTATTCAGTTTGCGCAACAACCAACAGAATCTATGTGTGAAGCTTGGGAGTGCTATAAGGAGATGTTGAGAAAGTGTCCACATCATGGTATGCCTGAGTGGATGGTGATCACTGGGTTCTACAATGGTTTGGGGGCCCAATCTTGGCCCATACTCGATGCAGCTGCTGGAGGCGCCTTGTGGGCCAAAAGCTATACTGAGGCCTATAATCTCATTGAAACTATGGATGCAAACGAGCATCAAAACCCAACTCAAAGGATGATGCCTGGAAAGGTAGCATGTATTCTGGAAGTTGATGCAGCTACAGCTATTGCAGCGCAGCTTCAAGGGCTATCTATGAAGGTCGATTCTTTAGCCAACTATGGAGTCAATCAGATAGCTATTGTCTGTGAGATTTGTGAAGGCTCTCATGCTACGGATCAGTGTTCTCTTGTTAATGAATCTGTACAGTATGTGAACAATTATCAGTGACCGCAGCAGCCTGTGCCAGCTACTTATCATCCTAATAACATAAATCATCCCAATTTCAGCTGGAGCAACAATCAGAATGCTGTTCAGCAACCATATCAGCAAGCTGTAAGTAAACAGTTTAATCCACCTGGATTCCAGCAACCTCAGCAATATGCTCAAAGGCAATCATATCCTCAACAAGGAGGTGCTGCTCCACCTTCTAGTGCTGATTTCGAGGAGCTGAAGCTGTTGTGCAAAAGTCAGGCTGTTTCTATCAAGACCTTGGAGAATCAAATCGGTCAAATAGCCAATGCCTTGCTCAATCGTCAACCTGGCACACTTCCCAGCGATACTGAACTGCCAGGCAGGAAGGAAGCTAAAGATCAAGTCAAAGCTATTACCTTAAGATCTGGAAAAGTTGCTGATGCTGAGAAAGCAAAAGATGGAAAAGCTGAAGTTATAGATGAAGAAGAAAAGTAAGAGGAGAAAGAGGGGGAACCAAGGAAGACTACTGTTAAACACACTCTGCCTGAGGGTAATACAGGGGAGAAATAGCTCTATCCTCCACCACCTTTTCCTAAGAGATTGCAAAAACAAAAGCTGGATAAGCAATTCGGTAAGTTTCTGGAGGTGCTCAAGAAACTTCACATCAACAGACCTTTCGCTGAGGCTCTGGAGCAAATGCCTAGTTATGCGAAATTTATGAAAGGTATTCTTTCAAGGTATGTGAAACTAGATGAACTGATACCGTTGCTCTAACAGAAGAGTGCAGTGTTGTGCTGCAACAAAAATTACCTCCAAAGCTTAAGGATCCAGGTAGCTTCACCATTCCTTGTACCATTGGCAAGTTGTCATTGGACAAGTGCCTTTGTGATTTGGGAGCAAACATCAATCTGATGCCGTTGTCTATCTTCAAAAAGCTGAATTTGCCTGATCCAAAGTCCACATACATGTCTCTACAATTGGTTGATCGTTCTATTACATACCCACGAGGCATCATGGAGGACATGTTAGTAAAGGTGGATAAGCTCATCTTTCCTGCAGACTTTGTCATTCTGGATTTCGAGGAAGATAAGAAGATTCCCATAATCTTGGGAAGACCTTTCTTGGCTACAGGCCGTACCTTGATATATGTGCAAAAAGGTGAACTTACTATGCGGGTGCAAGATTAGGATGTAATATTCAATATATTCAATGCAATGAAATTCCCTACAGAAGATGATGAGTGCTTCAAGGTGGATTTGATTGATTTTGCGGTAACTTCAGAACTTGATCATGTGCTAAGGTCTGATGCCTTAGAAAAAGCCTTATTGGGAGAATTTGATAGTGAAGATGAGGAAGGTAATGAGCAACTACAATATCTAAATGCTTCTCCTTGGAAGCGAAAGCTAGACATGCCATTTGAATCTCTTGGCAATACTGATCTCAAAAATGCTGAGGGAAAGCTCAAACCATCTATTGAGGAAGCACCTACTTTGGAGCTTAAACCATTGCCTGAACACTTGAGGTATGCTTTTTTAGGTGATGCATCTACTTTTCCTGTTATTATTGCATATGACCTTTCAGGTAATGATGAGGGTAAGCTCTTGAGGATCTTGAGAGAATTCAAATCGGCCATTGGATGGACTATAGCAGATATAAAAGGGATCAGCCCTTCGTACTGCATGTATAAAATTTTGCTAGAGGAAGGTAGCAAGCCGACTGTTGAGCAACAACAAAAACTTAATCCTATCATAAAAGAAGTGGTGAAGAAAGAAATTCTAAAGTGGATGGATGCAGGAATCATATATCCTATTTCTGACAGTTTTTTGGTAAGCCCCGTGCAATGTGTACCTAAGAAAGGAGGTATTACTGTGGTAGCAAATGAGAAGAACGAGCTCATCCCCACTCGAACAGTCATAGGATGGAGGGTATACATGGACTACAGAAAGTTGAACAAAGCTACGAGGAATAATCACTTCCCTCTTCCATTTATTGATCAGATGCTTAACAGGTTGGCTGGTCATGAGTATTATTGTCTTCTGGATGGCTATTCAGGTTCCAATCAGATTTGCATTGCACCAGAAGATCAAGAAAAGACTACTTTCACTTATCCATTTGGCACATTTGCTTTTTGCAGAGTTTCTTTTGGCTTATGTGGCGCACCTGCCACTTTTCAGAGATGCATGATGGCTATATTCTCTGATATGATCGGAAATAATGTCGAAGTGTTCATGGATGACTTTTCCGTCTTTGGACATTCATTTGATGAATGTTTGAATAATCTCCGTTCGGTGCTCAAAAGGTGTGTGGAAACTAATTTGGTGCTCAATTGGGAAAAATGTCACTTCATGGTGCAACAAGGCGTCATTCTTGGGCATAAAGTCTCTAGCAAAGGCCTTGAGGTGGATAAAGCCAAGGTGGGAGTCATTGAAAATCTTCCGCCACCTATCTCTGTTAAAGGAATCCGTAGTTTTCTTGGTCATGCAGGTTTTATCGGCGTTTCATCAAGGACTTCTCTAAGATATCTAAGCTGTTGTGCAACTTGCTCGAGAAAGATGTGCCTTTCAAATTTGATAATGAATGCTTGGCAGTATTTGAGACTCTCAAGAAGAGTTTAATTACTGCACCAGTTATTACGGCACCTGATTGGACAGAACCTTTTGAGATGATGTGCGATGCAAGTGATTATGCAATGGGAGCAGTTCTTGGGCAGTGCAAGAATAATATCTTTCATGTGGTCTACTATGCTATTAAGACGCTTAATGGAGCTCAAATGAACTACACCACTACTGAGAAGGAGCTCTTGGCTATAGTTTTTGGTTTCGAAAACTTTCGATCTTATCTACTTGGGACAAAGGTGACAGTATTCACTGATCACGCTGTCATTCGCTATCTTGTCTCAAAGAAGGATTCGAAGCCTAGACTTATTCGTTGGGTGCTCTTGCTTCAGGATTTTGAGTTAGAGATCAAGGATCGAAAAGGTACTGAAAATCAAGTAGCTGACCATCTCTCTAGACTGGAGAATCCCGATTCTACTTCACATGATAAGACATTGATCAATGAATCTTTTCCGGATGAGCAGTTGTGCGTAGTTCAACAGGAAGAGCCATGGTTCGCAGATATTGTGAACTATCTTGTGAGCAAATAATGCCTCCTAATATGAATGCGGCTCAAAAGAAGAAGTTTCTATATGAGGTGAAGTGGTATATGTGGGATGAACCATATTTGTTTAGCCAAGGAGCTGACCAGATCATCAGGAGATGTATCCCATTCTGTTAGACGGAGGGGATATTACGAGACTGTCATTCCACAGTATTATGGTGGACATTATGGCAGTGAAAAGACAGCAGCTCATATTCTTCAAGCAGGTTTTTTCTGGCCTACGTTGTTTAAGGATGCACATCAGTTCGTTTTAAGGTGTGATCGTTGCCAAAGAGTTGGGAATCTTACAAGAAAGGATGAGATGCCTTTAAAAGTGATGCTTGAAGTTGAGGTGTCCAAAAGACATGTCCTAAGACACGTCCATACATGTCCAAAAGACATGTCCTAAGACACATCCATGTCCAAAAGACATGTCCTAAGACACATCCATACATGTCCAAAAGACATGTCCTAAGACACATCCATACATGTCCAAAAGACATGTCCTAAGATACATCCATACATGTCCAAAAGACATGTCCTAAGACACATCATTTGAGGTATGCGGTTGTGTCTAAAAGACATATCTTTTCACATTAACACCAACCCCCGCCAATACCGAAAATCATAATAAACTCAAACAAGAATGCACTCCACACTTTCTACAATCGTAAGTTCATTTTTATGATGCAGCGCTACAATGTGAATCATCGTTTTGCTACTGCCTATCATCCGCAAACTAATGGTCAAGCTGAAGTGTCTAATAGAGAGATCAAGCGCATTCTAGAGAAAGTTGTTTGTCCGTCAAGGAAAGATTGGTCTTTGAAGCTCGATGAAGCTGTTTGGGCTTATAGAACAGCATACATGACTCCACTTGGGATGTCCTCGTTTCAACTTGTCTATGGTAATGGATGTCATGTACCTGCGGAGCTTGAGCATATGGCTTATTGGGCATTGAAGAAGTTAAACCGTGATCTAGATGCAGTTGGGAAGAAGCGAATGCTTCAGTTAAATAAACTTGATGAATTTCGACTTCAAGCGTACGAGAACAACAAAATGTACAAGGAAAAAGTAAAAAGGTGGCACGATAGGAAGCTATCTCCTATGTCATTTGTGTCGGGGCAACAAGTTCTTTTATTCAACTCTCGTCTCCGACTTTTTCCTGAAAAGTTGAAATCAAGATGGTCTGGACCATTTATCGTCAAAACTGTGTTTCCACACGGAGCGGTGGAGATTTTTGAGAACGATCCGGGCCAAGCTTTCAAAGTTAATGGTCAGAGATTGAAGCACTATTATGGGGATATGGCAAACCGAGAAGTGGTTAGTGCTGTTTTATTTTCAACTTGATCGAACTACTCTACTCAAGCTAATGACGTAAAAGAAGCACTTCTTGGGAGGCAACCCAAGATATGAGACCATAGGACCCTTAGAATTTAGTACTCTATCCAAAAACCCAAAAAAAATTAGAAAATTGAAGGCAGAAAAAAAAAATTCCAAGAACCCTGCAGGCGCCCGCCTGCTAGTTCCAGGCGGCCGCTTGCTAGCAGGCGCCCGCCTGCTGGTTCCAAGCGACCGGCTGGAGACCAACTGTTTGAAAAATTGTTTCAGCCTTATGAGAAAAAAATAGAAAAAAAAACACAAAAACAAAATACCACAGCATTACAAACCCCATTACCCACGATTTCCATCTCCCAATCACCCACAAACCCCACTCCTAATCTAATTCTAACCTAAATCCTACCCTATATATACACACAACCTCTCCATATACATTCCCATATACTTTCAACTTACAAACCCTTTCCTACACACAAAACACAACTCTCAAACTCTTATTCTCAGTTTCAATGGCCCGAAAGAGATCTCGAACTATCGATAGCAGCAGCTCCATTCCGGCTGTTGATTCTTCAAGGGGTAGCGCTGCAAAGTCCCGATTGGTGGATAGGGCTGCTGAGGAGGAGTATGCTAGGCTTCTGACTAAGCCGATTCTGAAGGAGAGGGGATTTTTGCCATCGGGGAGGGATGGTGAGTTATTGCCGATGATTGCAGAGAAGGGTTGGATTACTTTTTACGAGTCACCTGAGGCGGTCCCGATGAGTGTTGTTCGTGAGTTCTATGCGAATGCCAAGGCCGACAAGAACGGGTATTCTAAGGTTCATGGGCTTACTGTTGATTATCAGCCCGAGGCGATTCACTGTGTTATTGGGCAGCGATAAAGGAAGCCCCAAGAGGAGAATTGGAATGAGAAGACCCCTGAGGATTTTGATTCGGATTTGATTATTGCTACTCTCTGTCAGCCGGGCACGGTTTAAGACAGGATCTAACGAGTATCGGTCTTTTCCGGCTGTTACGATGAACAGGTACGCCCATGCATGGAATGTCTTTATTTGTGCTAATATTTTGCCTTCTTCACATGCACATGAGGTTACAGTTGAGAGAGCCAGGTTGTTGTGGGGAATTTTAAATGAGGAGTATTATGTGGACCTTGGTGAGTTTATCTACCAAGGGATTTTGAAGTTTTTGAGGGGGAGGACGCATAAAAACATCCCGTATGCCTATGTTGTCACGAAGCTGTGTAAGGCAGTTGGAGTCCACTAGCCTTCTTATGAGCAGCTACAGATGCCAGCCGCTCCTATTGATTTATCGACGCTGAATGCGTTGCATGAGTGGATGGGTGGAGAGCCCGAGGATCATGGTTTGGGATATCTTCTTCTAGGAGGACGTCCAGCAGCTGGTGCTACGATGGCTAGACCCAGTCAGGCTCATGTCCAGGCAGGTTCTTCTAGAGCCCAGGGAGGTGATGGTTCAGGGATGGCTGATGTCCAGTACAGGAGGCTTTCCAGGAGGATGGATGCGATGTATGAATCGCAGAGTAGGTTTGCGCAGGAGCTCACCCTAGCACTTGGGACTGCTTTCAGAGGCCTTGGAGCTGACATCCAGTGGCCCGTTTTTGGTGAAGACTCTACTTATCCACCTCCTGATACTTCACCCTGTGAGGGAGATGATGATGATGATTTCTCTGAGTAGGTATACCCTGTGTTCCTTTCTATTACCTTCACTGGGGACAGTGAAGATTTAAGTTTGGGGTGGTAGTTAAGGAACATATTTGTGTGTGTGTCATAAAGTTGCATATTCATGATAGTTTAGTTCATATAGTGCATATTTTTGCCATATTTTTGCCATATAGTTTTTTTTTTATTTTATAGCTTTATTTATCATGTCATATAGCTCATGCATATACCATGATCCCTTTTGTGTTGCTTTACCAATTGATATGTGATATTGATGCGAGTGTAGTGATAGCGTTATAGTGATGTTGAATCTTGTTAGGTTGACATGCATGCTAGAAACACTTGTATTTCACTAAGTCTTAGAGTATACTTAAGGACTAGATTATTGTCATGGTTTGATGGTTTTTGAGGTTAATCTATTGCTTATATTTAGAATGTATGATAGGCTCTTAATGATAAAAGGCATGAAAAGATAAAATTGGAGTAAAAATTGGAATTCATTGCAAGTTGTGGCTTGGCGTCAATTGGCTAGTAGCCGGCTCGTATTGTATGCGAGTAGTCTAGGGTTGAGCAAGATGGAGCAAAATGCACTTGCTCAGAAATTGAAAAAAAAAGAGAAAAAAAACATTGAAAAAAAAGAAAAAAGAAAAAAAAGAAAAGAAAAAAAATATGGTTTAATGCATAATTGATCACGAGTGAGCTCTTTGGTATTCGAGTTATTAAGTTCTTAGGGGACTTTGTGCCTAGTGACCTAAGGCTTTTATAGTCTGGGACTCGCTAACCTGACGCTCGCTAAATGGATGCCATTGCATAAGTCTTTTGTGGACCTCACTCATTGCACGATCGAATAAGCATTTGTTTATTGTGTTGAATAAAAGCATGATTCCGTAATAAGCTCCAGTGATCTTGATGTGTTATAAGTCATTTTATGTCTAGAATATATTCTTCGTATAATCTTGTGATTGCCTTGAGGATAATTGAGTTATGATAATTGATCTAGTTTTGAAGCATATCTGTTAAGCATTCACACACACACCACGTTTCTAGTTGTATGTTAGCTTGCGTGATTTGATTGATCTTTAGTCACCTAGTTGTATTTGTTGAGATGTTATGTGTTGGTTGGTTTAGTCATTGCGATGGGGATTGCTGCATTTCATATAGTTTGCATTCATTCATGTTTTTATTTTGTTTTTGAGTATGTGACGCTTGAGGACAAGCATCGATTTAAGTTTGGGGGTGTGATAAGTGGCATTTTATACCACTTCAAACGTCTTATAATGGCTTGAATTGATGTCTTAAAATCAAGTATTTTGTGTATTTGATGCGTTTTTCTAGTGTTTTTGCATTTCAGGGTATAACTTGCGTAATTAGGGAGATTTCATCATAATAAGCCTAGGAAAGTACTTGGAACCAGTTGCGGGGAGTTGTGCGAAGAATTTAGCAAAATCAGGAGAAGAAAGTGGATTTTTCCAGAAGCAGTGCAGGTGCCCGCCTGGGATGTGGGGCGACCACCTGGAGATGCAGGCGCTCGCCTAGGAACTGAGGCGGCCGCCTGGGGTCGTATTTTTAGAATCTGGATTTTTATAATTAGACTTCTATTAGGCTTTTGACGGCGCTGTTTCTTGTGGACTCTTATATAAGCAATCTTGGGAGACGTTTCACAATAACAAGCAACAAGTATCAATCAAGTAAGGAGCAAGGAGAGAGGATTAAGAAGACCGTTTTAGCACACCGCAACGAAGAAGAGGATGCATCGTTATCTTATAAATCTTTTATTCATTGTAACAGTGGATGCTAGTTTTCTTTCCTTTGAACCTTAATACTCTTGTGACGTACTATGATTTTATTAAGTATTTTTATTAGTTTATATCGTTGTGTGATTATCATGTTTTCGTATGAACCCATGGTGACGATGAGTTCTATCATAGGCGAATCGTGATCATGGGGTCGTAGCAGATTTACTATGGATTTCTTTAGTTAATTGTTTAATACCTTGGTATGTGATAATTGTATGATATCTAGTATAGGTTGTGCTTATTCATCTTATGTGCATCGTGAACAGATAAGATAGCCTGTTAATCTCTTGTGAAGCGACACTAAATCTTGAGATTTAGAACTTGCTATGCTAGCATAGGTTCATGTATTGTATGCATGATTAGTGGGTAACTCTAACCATTTTACTTGCCCTGTGTAATCATAATGAATAACTTGCGCTTAAATCATTATGTTGTCAAATTTTGTAGACATATAGGGTCTCAACATAATTGATGCCTATTTAACTTCTATCTTAATTGTGGATGCTTGGTAGAATGGTACTTGTGCAACGAAAGTTTGCTTTTATCAGAGTCCACAAGAAACAGCGCCGTCAGAAGCCCAATAAAAGTCTAATTATAGAAATCCAGATTTAAAAAAGACGACCCCAGGCGGTCCGCCTCAGTTCCCAGGCGGGCGCCTGCATCTCCAGGCGGGCGCCTGCATCTCCAGGCGGGCGCCTGCATCTCCAGGCGGTCGCCCCACATCCCAGGTGGGCGCCTGCACTGCTTCTGGAAAAATCCACTTTCTGCTTCTGATTTTGCTGAATTCTTCGCACAACTCCCTGCAACTGGTTCCAAATACTTCCCTGGGCTTATTATGATGAAATCTCCCTAATTACGCAAGTTATACCCGGAAATGCAAAGACACTAGAAAAATGCATCAAATACACAAAATACTTGATTTCAAGACATCAATTCAAGCCCTTATAAGACGTTCTAAGTGGTCTAAAATGCCACTTATCACTAGAGGAGCCATTTTTCTAGACACAACAATTATGGTGAGAAACTAGAGAGATCATATACAATTTTGCTTCCATAAACTACAAAACTAAATATCTGACTTTCTGCCTTTTCCCTTTCGCTTTTCAGTTTGTTGTTGGATTCGCAAAAGGTGCCACCAGTATTCTATTCTGGGGAGATGTTTATGGTTTCAGCATGTCTTGCATTGGCAAGGAACTTGTTGAAAATGCTTCAAAACATCCCATTGCGGATGTTGTGGATTCTCAAGATATAGTGCCCATTGCTGCGGTTCTACAGGTTACTTTTTTCTAATCTCTTAAAGTGATATACTATTTGGTTGACATTGTTTCGCAAGAGTATAATTATGACCATTGTTCACTAAATCAAACATCTGTTGCACAAAACAGTATGCCTTTTTTTACTTGTCTCTTGTTGGGGGCAGAGAGATATAATACTATTTACATGTATATGTTCCATGTTTGTTTGTAATATTTCATTTCAATATATTACTTGAAAACTATTTACTAGTTAGCTGATGTGCTTTACTAACATTACTTTTGACATAATCAAGGATGTTGATAGATGGTTTTACTTTACATTTCTTACCTGCTCATTTACCATGCAAGTAGAAAATGTCTAGTTTATGAATCTTTCTCTTTTGTGTGTTATTTTCATTCTATTTTATATTCAGAAAGCTATTCCTTATGGTTTTATGCACATCTTCAACTTTTGCAATAAATTTATTCATCCACCTTTTAATTTGTTAATTGCAGGTATAATTTTGAACACAAGTTCTTTGATGATGGGGAAAGGAATATTTGCAACAGTGTTAGAGGTGTAAACGGGGTTTTCCATGATATTACATCCAAACCTCCATTAACTATTCCAGAATATATTTAAAATATGAAAAGAATCATTTTTTGGTGTAATTAGCAACTTGCTTACCCTGATATTGACTCGCCTCTTCATATTTTGTTTTTCAGGATACTAGAGCCTTTTATCTTAGTGAGAGGGGAGCGCTGGATTTTGTTTTTGTTAACGAACTACGTTAGATGCAAAATACTCGTAGCTTATTTTGTTCCAAAGTTCTTTTAAATGTCTAAATTATCATGTCAATATTAAGTTTATTGTGATTTCTGCATATTGTAAACTTGTGATAACTATAGTTCGTAGATTATTAAGTTTGGATGTATTATATTTATGGAGTATATTTTAAAAATATTTAACCTATTGTACAGTTTCCAATATTATCATTTCATTTTTTCCTGGTAAACTGTTATAATAAGATCAAAAGTGTTCTAATAACTTGTTATAAATTAGATATTGACAAATGGGCCCCACATGGGGCCCACATGTGGGCCCCATTTTTTTTTGCAAATTCTAATTGCAAAGGTACCATATATAATGTGATACTATAGACATAGATTGATGTTACATTTGACTGCTATTGTAACACAAATGTGAATTTTACACCAGGGCAAAATTAATGTTATCTTAGGGGCCAAAGGTAACTCGAAAAAAGCAACTTAATTTTTATGTTATCTTAGGGCCTTTTCTGGCTGTGGTAATATTTTTTTGGGCCTGTTGTAACATTTTCTTGTTGTTGCTATAGGCCATCTATGGCGTAGTGTGGATCTCTCCAACTTTGTCTTATTTGTTGAATTTTGTTGAGTACCTCTATTTTGGCCACTTTGGTGAATCCAAAATCTTTCTTTATTGTAGAGAATACTTTCACCAAGTAACTGTAGCCTTCATTGAGAATCCTATGTAGAGGCCATGTGATTTCCTTTCCACCCCTGTACCTGAACACCAATATTTCTGGGAGTCTGTTGTGGGTATCAATTTCTCTTACTTCATCGAGCTCATCCAGGTAAAGGTTGATGTCTGAGAACTCTTTTATGTCATTGATAAAGAATTGATCTCCTTTGTTGACTGTTGGCTTGGGTTTGGATAAGGCTTTATATTGGGATAAGACAG
The DNA here is from genome assembly GCF_009905375.1 of Apium graveolens. NCBI lineage: Eukaryota > Viridiplantae > Streptophyta > Magnoliopsida > Apiales > Apiaceae > Apium > Apium graveolens. The sequence continues at coordinate 121,392,653 of NC_133649.1, forward strand.
GCTTGACTTGCTTTCTTGCTGAATTCTTCTTCCTTTTTGATGTTGTTGAAATTGGAATATTTAGCTCGGGAATAGGTAAGCTGCCCCAGTCTATTGGTTCATCCTTGGAAATGATTGGCTCACCATGAAAGTTCACACCAGGATATACCTTGAATTCAACTTACTTCCTTGTGGGCATAGTTGTTTGACTTGTAGTGTTAGAATGGATTATTTTAGCTTCCTCTTCTTCATCTTCAACTATCTTCCTTTTTGCTCTAACCTTCCAATACCCTTTTCCTGACTTTCTTGTTCTTGTTTCTCTTTAGATGAGGTTTTCTCAGTTTTCAGTTAGAGTTGCAGGAAGTTCTAATTTTCTTTTAACTCCTTTAGTGGCATGTTTCTTCCTTCTTTTCTAAGCTCCTGGTCTTCTATTTTCCTCATCTTTAGCTTCTCCAAACTGAGGGTGCCCAGTCATCACACAAAACATCTTGCCACATTTGTAGATTCTTGAAATTATTGATCTAAGTAAAGAGTATTTGGGGTTCTTGAAGCTTGTAATTGAGGCACCCATTAGTTTGTCTTCATCAGGCCTGAGAGGAGGGTAGTCAACCAACATTGGGTGCTTTAGTTATATAGTCACACTTGTTTGTTTAGGCTTCAGCACCACAAAGTTGTTGAACTCATTCTTTATTGAGGTTTCACCCTTAACTCCATTTCCCAGCTGCATTTTTTAAGGGTAATTGGCTTCAACTGTGTGAAGTGTTTCACAGATTTGACTTGAGTTGTAGTTGAGCCAAAAACCTCTGAAATTCTTTGATCAATCTTTTGTCTTCATTCTTTCAGCTTTAGTTCAGCTACTGCTAAGTTGATCAAATCAATGCTATCTAATATTGGTGGCTTTGTGAAGGTAATAGTTGGAACTATTACTTTAATGACTTGTACATGCACATTCTTCTCCCCCTTTTTGTTATCATCAAATAAGGCAGGGTTGAACATTTGAGCAACCACCAGTTATTGAAGAAGATGTGTCCGAGTTACTTGATTGACAAGTATCTTGGTATTTGAATTCTCCACTTGTGTTAGTCTTAAATCCAATGCCTCAACCTTTCTAGATAAGTCAATTTCCTTCCCGAGTTTCTGGTGAATGTCCCTCATTGTTGACTCAGGAAGTTTGTACTCCATTCTTTTATTGAGGTCCTTCTTAACTTCCTCAATAGTGTTCTTGATTTCATCCACACCATGATTTTGTTTGAGAGTCTGAATTTTGTGCAGTTGTAGAGATTCAAGATGGGATTGTATAAGAATTTTGGTACTGACATTGGTGGTGTCTTGAATGACTGTTTGAGTCTGATGAATGAGCTTGAAGAGTGTCGATTTGAAGTGATGAAAACTGTAATCCTTGGAAAACATCCAGGCTGTAGTGTTTATAGATAAGCTAGGTTCTGCATCTCCCCCTATGTTCATGCCAGTTTCATTAAAATCTTCTCCATGAGATTCATCCCCCAAAGAACTACCAGAATCACACTCAAAATTATCACTAGCTTTAGGTGGAAGAGTGTTGATTGCATCATTTGCCCTTAACATAGAGGCTGTAGTGTGTACCAAATTCAGAGTCATCTCTGCATCCTCATTGCCCTGTTCAACTAAGATTTGATATGTTGGAACAGGGTGAGTAAATGCCTCAGCATCAAAAGAGATGTAATCTAGAACAGTTTGATATTCTTGCTGAAATAGTCTCTCTTTCTACCTCATTGAAATCCCTTAACTCACTTGCAATTGGTTCCTCCCATTGTTCTTCTGTACCTGCTTTGCTCTCATGTTTTCTCTCTTTTTACATCAAGGGCTCCCCTAGGCTTCCTATGCTCACATCCTCACCCTCACCATCTAAGGTGGGACTCCTCTCACTCACTTTTACCATGATGGAAGAAATAGCATGTGGAGGTTCACTCTTTTCTTCTTCTTTTACCTGAGAGCAACTCAGCCTCTCACTCAAATCACTCTCTTCTCTCAGTCCTAGAAGTGATTGTACAACTACTAAGTCGTTTAAACTTGTCACAATTTTGGAAATATCAAGTTATGTAGAGACTTTCAAAAAATAAGAGATATCCGTCAAAATAGCAGTTGTGAGTGTCAACGAATAATTATTGTTAAGCTTATACGTTGAGAGACAATCACTTGTCAACAGATGATGAATATCCATCGAAGAGGTAGAAATGAAATAGTTAGGAGTTTAAACTATAACTGAGTCCGTGGTGATTGATTTGAGATTTTAATGCACAGACTTATCAGTAGTTTCAGAAAGAATGGGCATGTGAGCTAACAAATCATCAATAAGATGATGCTCACTTGCTTTAGATTTTGGCTCCTCCATGAGTTTCAAAGATGGAGAATCAGGAATTGATGGGTTTATCATATCAATATCCAGTGAGTTTGTGGGAGAATTGTGTGTGTTAGGTATTTCAGTTGTGAGAGAATTTGGCCGTGACTACACATTTATTGGAATCACATCAATCTGACTTTGAGATGGTGCTTGAACTGAGTCTTTGACAACAGTTGGCATAGAGTGTGTGCCATGTGACTCTCCCAATGGTTTCAACTTCTTCTTTCTGAAATAGGTTTGAGTTTGGTCTATGGTGTCCCTACCCCATTTGTTCAGTGCTCTTGGAGAAGAGCTATTTTTAATAGTTGCATCCTTTTGGGAGGATGCAACTAGCAATGTGCTAATATCCTTGTTAAGTACCACAGCCTGTTGGGAAACTGTGGTGCGGCTAGGCTGGGATACACTCACCTTTCATATGATGTGGTAGTTTTTGAAACTAGGTTCTTTTGAGAGAAACTAGAGTGTGGTTTCTTTGATTTGGATTTTGAATTTTTAGGTTTTGTGGCTTGGGTAGGCATCTGTTTGGTTATAGTCACATATGTCATAGCCACAGTAGGAGTCAAAGAAATTTGAGGTTGGGAATGAGTTGAGTTTGAAACATTTATCTCACTTACCTGAGGTGCCTTCATGATTGGCAAGTAGTTGAGAGGCACATCATTATGGAGGTTGTTCATGTTCAAGTAGCAAGTACCCTCTTTTCATGGACCCAACAAGCAAGCTTGTTGTTTGGGTTCTCAATCAAGAGGTCTTTAGAAACATGATTTGCTAACATCATGAGAAACCGAGCATAATATATATTCTTGGACCTTTTCTTCATATCTCCTAACTTATACCCTAATTCTAACATGACATGATTACTGAAATTAAAATATTTGTCATTTCGAAGCATATAAATTATGTTAATCATTGTTGAACTAACTGCATCAAAATTACTAATTTTACCAGAAAATACTTTTATGAACGAGTCACAGAGAAAGCTCCATTCTTTTCTAAGTCCCATTCTCCTAATCCCACATAAATTGGTAGAATCAAGAGAGTAGCCCATAGACTTAAGCATGGTGCTCACATCTGTGTCTGTGTGTGGAATAAAAGTGTTATTTTCAGAAAAATAAAGGCAAGCTTGAATTACATCACAGTTGATACACAAGTCATTACCTTTAGGAGAGAAGGTAATAGTCTTTTCTTTGGAATTGAACACGACTGTAGTCCAGATTTGCTTCATAACTTCACAGTAAATCACTGGAGACTCGACCATGACATTATTCAATTTGCAGTTGCGAATGAAGTCCATCATCTTGTGAAAGTCCTCAATAGCAATGCTCTTGTCCACCAGAGTTATAAGGTTGTTCTTTTCGTAGACAAATCCATATTGAGACATAATCTTGACTACTGGTGCCATTTGTGATTGGTAAGCAGTTACAGAGAAAGACGGTTTTGGAGAAGAAGAGAGTAAAATTGCTCTGAAAATGAAGAGAAAGATAAAAAATGAAATGAAAAGTCAAAAGGGGCTTTTATACTTTCTCAGAAAAAGATAAATAAAAATTACAAACTACAATAAAGTACCCAATGAAAATTGCCAAAAATAGCCGTTTAAAAATGAAAGAAACTGTAGAAATTCTAAAGATAATCCATCGATATATACATACACACTGTAAGTGAATTCGATGGATAAGGGGTAGAATTAACGGCTATGATCAAAACAAATCAACGGATATAAAATTTACCATTATCTGTCGAGGGATAAAGTACCCGGAAATATTTTTAACTTTCAACGGATGCTAAAATTCAGTGAATATTCATTCTCAACGGATAATGAACATCCGTCGAGAGATAAATTTTGACTAAAATTTCATCTTAATAGGAATAATCAAATTTATTTCTGGCTGCATTACAAATTGCTTAGAGATCAAAATAACTTAAGAATAATTGAGCATACCTAACTCACTTAACAACCTAAAAAAAGTTGATTCATCAAGTGGCTTGGTAAAGATGTCTGCAAGTTGTTGTTCACTTGGAACAAAGTGAAGTTCTATAGTACCATTCATGACATGTTCTCGAATAAAATGGTACTTGATGTCAATGTGCTTTGTTCTTGAATACTGCACATAATTTTCAGTAATGGTAATGGGACTTGTGTTGTCACAGAAAATTGGAATCTTGTCCACATGTAGACCATAATCCAATAGCTGATTTTTCATCCATAAAAACTTTGCACAACAGCTACCATCAGTAATATATTCATTCTCAAATGTGTAAGTAGAATTTGAGTTTTGTTTCTTATTGAACCAGGACACGAGCTTGTATCCTAGAAACTGACAGGTTCTTGTTGTATTTTTTTCTATCTATTTTACAAGCTGCATTGTTATGGATAAAAAACCAAGGTTATTACTTGCTGTATTTAATACTAAGATTCGGGAGCTCAAGGCCTTTAATGGCTGCTCTCGTGTTTCGTGACTCAATCTGCCTTTACGAGATGCCTACGTATCTCTGTGAATTAGAGAATCAAGCCAAAAAACGTAGTTCTGATTGGTGGGGGTGAGACCCCTTATATAGATGTGGGAGTCCTTGAATTGGACTTGGTATAGGAGACTTGGTGGACAAGCCTCTGAATTAGGATAGACTTAGGAGTCCTAGGAAGTAGGAAGCTGATTCCTTATCCTTTTAGGTCCCCTTGAGGCTAATCTATAAGGATTTATATCCTTATCGGGACTCTTCTCAATAGCTGATTTTTCCCTTATTAATTAATTACGAAATTAATTAATAATTAGGGCTTTTGGGCCTTTTTTTATTCCATCAGGCCTGATCTGGTCCATCAGGCTTAACCTTTCTGGTCTGAGTTTCATATATCTTTTTATTGGGCCCTGCAGCCCACAACTTGTACAATTAATGCAGAATTTAATTATACAATCATAATTTATTTATCCCTATCATTTGCCCCCCAACTTTTGGGAAACATTGAATAGGTTTCGCAGAAGTTAAGTCTATTTGTTCCCTTACAGGGTTTCGTTTTTCCGTAAAGTGTGGAGCGACCTACACATTTACAACGAATTTTTCCTTTTATTTAGGAATTATTTTGATTTCCAGGAATTTTTCCCTTATTTCCGGGATTTTTCCCTAATTTCTGGATTTTTCCCTAATTTTTCTGGGATTTTCCCTAATTTTTCTGGGATTTTTCCTTATTTTTCTGGGATTTATCCTTAATTTCTGGATTTTTCCCTTAATTTCTGGATTTTCCCTTAATTTCTGCGATTTATCCTTAATTTCTGGAATTTTCCCTTAATTTCTGGGATTTATCCTTAATTTCTGGATTTTTCCCTTAATTTCTGGATTTTTCCCTTAATTTCTGGGATTTATCCTTAATTTCTGGAATTTTTTCTTAATTTCTGGGATTTATCCTTAATTTCTGGATTTTTCCCTTAATTTCTGGGATTTATCCTTAATTTCTGGATTTATTCCTTAATTTCTGGATTTTTCCCTTAATTTCTGGAATTTTCCCTTAATTTCTGGATTTATTCCCTTAATTTTCTGGATTTATCCGCAATTTTATGGATTTATCCATAATTTTCTGGATTTATCCGCAATTTTCTGGATTTATCCGTAATTTCCTGGATTTATCCATAATTTTCTGGATTTATCCGCAATTTTCTGGATTTATCCGTAATTTCTGGTTTAAAATGCATACAAAATTGATTAGGATGCAGAAGAAATTGATCAGGATTCAGCCAAATCGATCAGAATTCCTGCTCGATTTCGATCAGGATCCTGATCGAATTAACTCAGGATCTTACACTCTGGTCGACAGGATTCCTGATCGATTTCGATCAGGGCTCTGATCGAATTGATCTTCAAAGTGACACCCTAGTCGACTGTTACACGTGCTTAATCGATCAGGATTCCTGATCGATTTCGATCAGGACTCTGATCGAATTAAGTGATTTTCTATCATTCTGATCGAATGGAATATCGATCAGGATTTTCTTTTGTGTCGATCAGGACTCTGATCGATCTTAGGGGATTTCTTCCCTCCTGTTCGAATAATATATCGACCAGGATTCTCTTTGGTATCGATCAGGACTCTGATCGATCTTAGGGGATTTCTTCCCTTCTGTTCGAATAATATATCGACCAGGATTCTCTTTTGTATCGATCAGGACTCTGATCGGATTTAGGGGATTTCTTCCCTTCTGTTCGAATAATATATCGATCAGGATTCTCTTTTGTATCGATCAGGACTCTGATCGGATTTAGGGGATTTCTTCCCTTCTGTTCGAATAATATATCGATCAGGATTCTCTTTTGTATCGATCAGGACTCCGATCGATCCAGTTTAAAACTCTGGTCGATTTTTGACCATTCATTTTCCATATGAGCTTCTAGATTATTCCTGATATTTCTAGTAGACGGGCTTTTAGGTTGGGCCTAGCTAAATGGGCCTAGAAACGCCTCGTATTCCGAGCTTCTCGCCTATATAAGTGTAGTGTGGAGTGAGAATCCTCACTTCACTTCCCACTTCTCATTTCATCTCACATTTTTCTCTAAAGTTCTCCTTTTTGAAGGCGATTTCCGGCGACCAAAGCCACCGCAGCTCCTCCATTCTCAAGTATTTCTGGGTTTCAAGCCTTCAACCGAAGCATATTAATGGCGGACCGTGACCTAGCTCGTTTGCAGAAGATGAATGTCTCTAAGAGAGGTACAAACATCCAAATTCAATCTCCGTATACTTCCCTCATTGATATGATTAACTCGAGAGGTGATGAATATCCTTCTCTGTCTGAGTTAGATTCGTATAATCATGGTAACACTTTTCATGAGTTAGATGGTAGGATAGAGTCTATGAATACCCTGTACAGACTTCCACCCCACCTTAGGATCACTCCAGCCGCCCCTGGGGATAGGACTTGTAATTGGGAGGGGGATACCCTGTTCATTTATCGAGGAGCCCTGACCGCAGGTCTTAGGTTCCCATTTCACGAATTTATTCCTCGTTTACTAGCCGATGTACGAATCAACCCTTGTCAACTCCCTCCTAACGCCTGGAGGAACATTATCTGTTTTATGGTCCTTTGTCTCAGGAATAGCTTTCCTCTTTCCGTAGCAGTCTTTAGGAAAGTTTTCCAATTCTATAATAGTTCCATGAGTCAGCCGGGCTGGGTTTTAATTCGCCAACGGCCCAAAATTCCCCATATCTTTGACAGTAACTCTATAGTTGAGAACAACCCTAAATAGAGGGATGAGTTTGTCAGGCTGACCTGGGCTGGGGGTGATTGGGCTACACTCTTCCGTAGGCCATTTTGCAAAGTATCAGATGGTAGTCCTGGTAGCATCAGATTAACTGATGAGGAGGAGGTGGCCTACCAAGCCTTAATTTCAGATGATGGGAAAACAGACACCTGGACCCTTTTAGAGGAATTTTCCTTGAAGAAAGTTGGTCTCTCCCAGGCCAGTGATAAGGGTAAATTTATACCTGCGTAATTATTTTTCCTTCTCTTTAATCGCACTTTTTCTTTTTTCTGGATTTTAATATTCCTTCTGCTTTTCCTTTCAGCTTGTGAGGCTATTAATAATGTCAATAGGCCCAAGGAGGGGGAATCTGGCCGCCAGAAGAGGGCCAAGTTAAACAGGGACCCCAGGAGCAAACCTGACGGCCCTACTTTCCTTAAGCCCCACGTCCCGGTGGTCGAGCTAGGGGACGATGTGGATCCTCCACTTAAGGCACATTCCTTCAGGCCTAACTGGGGCTTCAGGAGGAGCGATACGGTGGTTGGATCCACCAAACATGCCAAGGATTGGTCGTACCATTCCATCACTCCCCATGATTTCACTGACATTGTTACGGGGAGTGATGTCGAGACTATTGAGCTTCTGGGTTCTCAAGCCCAAGCTGCGGTAATTTTCTTTTTTCTTCTCTTCCTTTTGTGAATTTCAACTTTTCTTGTATCCCAATGAATTTGCGCCAACTCATACATATTTCTTTGCAGAGTAATACCTATTTCCAGGCGGCCCTACATCAGGCTAGATCTTGGAAGGGTAACTCTGATGTTTTTGAGAAGGAGATGAAGAAGTGGGAGGAGAGAGCCAAGGTCCTGGAGAAGAAGCTGGACACGAAGAAAGAGGAGCTGGCTAAGGCTCATTCCGAGCTGGTGAAACTCAGGAGCGATAAGGATAAGCTCATTGATGACTACATGGATTCTGACAAGTTTAAGAATCTCATGGAGATTCATGATGAGGGTCTTTACTCCCTACAGTTCACTCAGGGATGGGATGCGGCCGTGAAGGCTGTTTCTGAGAAGTACCAGGGCTTAGTCGACCCTAAGGACTTTATAAGTCCTGAGCAGGCTGAGTCAGAGGACAGCATAGACGCCCTCTTCGACTCTCCTCAGCCAGATGATCGCATCTTGGATCCTAACACTGCTTCTCCTCCCGCTTCTCCTGCGAAGGACGCTGAAGGCGCTGATAAGGAGGAAGAGAATGAAGGCTCCCACATGGAGGAGTAGTTTTTCTATTTTGTAATTTTATCCTTAATTTATGTCTGGACTTTTGTTTGTATTAAAACTTATTACCCTGCGGGGCTATGCTACTTTCCTTATTTGCATTCTCTCCTTCATTTTTCCTATACTTTAATATTCAAACTTGGCTTAACGGGCCACACAAGTATTATCACAACTCAAACATCCATAGGTTGAAATAATTTCGAACTCTTCAATTTCAAGTCTGGTTTTCCAAAACCTTACATAATATGGGTTCGACCCTGATCTATAATAGCTAACAAAGCTTCAAGGTGCTTTTAAACCTACTTGTCATAATGACAAGTGAGAATCGTACTTCGACCATCTTACACGTAGTAAACCTTCAGGTTTTGTGCGTGCCAGGTTCTCGGGACTTCAAAACCATCCATAGTCTCCAGCTTGTAGGTTCCTCTACCCTGAACGCTCTTGACTCTATACGGCCCTTCCCAATTTGGGGCAAGCTTTCCTTTCTGTCCGACACCAGAAGCCTCTATTTTTCTCAAGACTAGGTCACCTTGTTTGAAAAACCTCTCTTTAACCCTTAGGTTGTAGTAGAATGAAGCTTTTTTCTGATATTCTACTATCTTTGCGTGTGTTTTATCTCGCACTTCATCAATTAAATCCAGGGCTAATCTCTGCCCTTCCTCATTTTCTTTCTCATCGAAGGCCTGAATCCTTGGAGAGGAATGTGATATCTCCACGGGAACTACTGCTTCCGCCCCATATGCCAACATGAAAGGAGTTGCATCTGTCGTGACTCTACAAGTAGTCCTGTAGGCCCATAATATTGGAAGTATCTCATCTACCCAATTATTTCTTGACTTCTCGATCCTCTTCTTTAGTCCATCCAGGATTATCCGATTTGCTACCTCCGCTTGCCCATTGGCTTGCGGGTGAGCCACAGAGGTGAACCGTAACTCAATTTCATTTTCTTCGCAATACTTCTTGAATTCCTCGTTGTTGAATTGTGTTCCATTGTCAGTGACGAGGATACGGGGAATTCCATATCGGCACATAATGTTTTCCCACAGGAATTGTGCAACCTGCTTAGTTGTGATTTTGGCCAAAGGTTTGGCTTCGATTCACTTGGTGAAATAATCAATGGCTACAATCAGAAACTTCCTTTGTGCTGTGGCCATAGGAAAAGGCCCTAGAATATCCATCCCCCACATAGCAAAGGGAATAGGTGAGTTGATAGAGGTCAGCATCTCGGGGGGTTGTCTGGCGACTGGTGCATGCTTCTGACAACGATCACACTTCTTTACATATTCTTTGGCATCAGCCATCATTTCTGGCCAATAGAAGCCTAAACGAGTTATCTTATGAGCCAAGGCCCTGCCCCCCAAGTGTTGCCCACAAATGCCTTCATGCACTTCCTCAAGAGCCAAGCGTGCCTCATCGGGCCTGAGACACCTCAAGTAAGGAACCACGAAAGATCTTTTATATAGAATCCCATCTATCAAAGAGTACCTTAGTGCTCGAACAGTTAACTTCCGTGCCTCAATTGTATCGCTTGGAAACCAACCGGTCTGAATGTGAGCCTTGATGGGATCAATCCATGACGTCCCCAAGCCTACGGGAGCCACAAGCTTAACATCTATGCTTCATGTCTTCAAAACACGGAAGTACACACTTCCTGAACTTTCTTCAATCTCAGATGAAGCAAACTTCGATAGCGCATCTGCTTTAGCATTTTCTTCCCTTGGAATGTGTTCAACATGGCATTCATTAAATTGGGTCATCACAGCCCTTACTAGGCGAACATACTTTGCCATCGTATCATCCCTTGCTTCAAATTCTCCCTTTACCTGGGATATGATCAACTTCGAGTCTCCACGGACCTTTAAGTTTTTGACTCTAAGTGTCCCAGCTAGACCAAGGCCAGCAATCAGGGCTTCATACTCTGCCTCATTGTTTGTGGTTGGGAAGTCTAGCTTCATGGCATACTCAATTAAGAATCCATCAGGGCTTTGCAAAACCAACCCTGCTCCACTGGAATTTGTTTTTGATGCTCCATCAAAATAGAGAACCCAATATTCTTTCTCCTTGTCCCCATTGTCGACTCCCTTGTCTTGAGGTGTGGTATCTTCCTGCCCCCCGACTTCTTGGTTGGGTATGGTACATTCCACCACGAAGTCAGCTAGTGCCTGGGCTTTTATGGCCATACGTGGCTTATACTTGAGATCGAACTCTCCCAACTCTATTGCCCACTTAATTAGTCTCCCACTTGCCTTGGGACTGTGAATGATATTTATCAGTGGTTGATTTGTTAGCACTTCAATTCGGTGAGCTTGAAAATAAGGACGCAGCTTTCTTGAAGCCATCACCAAGGCTAAAGCGAATTTCTCAATGGCTGAATAATTCAACTCAGCACCATGCAAAATTTTGCTGACATAGTATACGGGTTTCTGGACTTTCAGTTCCTCCTTAACCAACACCGCGCTCAAGGCGCTTTCTGAAACAGCCAAGTACAAGAATAAAACTTCACCCAGAACTGGCTTGGCCAACAACGGGGCCTGGCCCATATATTTCTTTAACTCTTCAAATGCCTTCTGATTTTCCTCACTCCATACAAAGTCTTTAATGTTCTTTAATGACTTGAAGAATGACAAGCACTTGTCTCCTGACTTGGAGATGAATCGTCCTAGCGCAGCAACCCTTCCTGTGAGTTTCTGAACATCCTTGACAGTTTTTGGGGGTTCCATGTCCAGGATTGCCTTTATTTTATCGGGGTTAGCCTCAATTCCCCTCTTTGAGACCATCAATCCCAAGAATTTTCCAGATCCTACTCCGAAAGCACACTTCGTGGGATTCAACATCATCTTGTGGTACCTCAGGACCTCAAAAGCTTCCCTCAAATGGGTTATATGATCAGTCTTTACTAGACTCTTGACTAGCATGTCATCAACATAGACTTCTATAGTCTTCCCAATAAGATCCTTAAAAATTTTATTCACCAACCTTTGATAGGTGGCTCCTGCATTCTTGAGACCAAACGCCATAACAAGATAATAATAAACACCAAAGTCAGTGATAAATGATACCTTTGGAATGTCATCCTTATGCATTTTGATCTGGTTGTATCCGCTAAACCCATCCATGAAACTCAGCATCTCATGTCCAGCGGTGGCATCAATCAAAGTATCAATTCTAGGCAGCGGAAAACAGTCTTTGGGGCATGCATCATTCAGATCGGTGAAGTCTATACACATCCTCCACTTTCCATTAGCCTTCTTCACCATTACAGGGTTTGCTAACCACTCCGGAAATTGAATCTCCTCAATGAAACCAGCCTCTAAGAGCTTTTCCACTTCCTGCTTTATAGCCTCTTGTCTTTCCGGGGCAAAATTTCTTTTCTTTTGTTTTACTGTCTTCCGGCTTGGATCCACGTTTAACTTGTGAGTAATTAACTCCGGGTCTATGCCTGGCATATCAGCTGCTGACCATGCAAACAAATCACTATTTTCTTGCAAAAATTTCACTAACTTCCCTCTAAGGGGCTCCTCTAATGTGGCTCCAATGAAAGTCATCCTCTCAGGATTCTTGGGATCTAAAGGAACCGAAACCAATTCTTCTGCTGGCCTTCCTCTATTCTCATCATTTTCTCGAACATCCATATCTTCAATAGGAAGAACCTGCCCCCCGACTCCATCTGCCCTCAAAGAGGCCACATAACAGCTTCTAGCCATTTTTTGATCTCCTCTCTCTTCTCCAATCCCGTTTCGGGTGGGAAACTTCATGATTGAATGGTAGGAAGAGGGGACTGCCTTGAAGGCATGTATCCCTGTTCTCCCCATGATAGCATTATAAGTTGAACTAGCCTTTACCACCACAAAATCCAGCATCTGCGTTGCTTGCCTTGGCTCCGTACCTATGGTGGTTGGCAATTTAATTATCCCTTCCACAGGACATTCTACTCCAGCAAATCCATATATCGGCATGTCGGTTGGTGTCAACTGGGAGTCGTTATACCCCATCCTTAGAAAGGTGTCGTGGAGCAAGATATCCACAGAAGCACCATTATCCACAAGGACCCTCTTAACCGGGCTATTTCCTATTATCGGCGTTATGACCAGCGGGTCGTCATGGGGAAACTTCACACCCTCTAGGTCGGAATCATCAAAAGCCAATGTTACTTCTGTCCTGGCCCTCTTCGGGGCTTCTCCAACAATATGCATAACCTCTCTAGTATATGCCTTTCTGGAATTTTTGGACAATCCCGCAGCAGTTGGACCTCCAAAGATCGTGTTTATCACAGGCCCTCGAGGTCTCGGCCCTCCATAAATGGTGTTTATAACTGGTCCTCTAGGTTGGGGATTCCGCCCCTGATCATCTTGGTCCCTCCTACGATCTTCAAAGTTCTTCCTTCCATTATTATTTCTGTCTCCTCCATCTCCAGTATACTTGTTCAATCTTCCTTTTCGAATCAAAAACTCAATTTCATCTTTCAACTGCCTACACTCATCGGTGTCATGGCCAACATCTTTGTGAAACCTGCAATACTTGCCCTTATCTAGCTTGGCGGGATCAGCCTTCAAGGGCTTAGGCCAGCGAATATCTCTATCTTTCTCAATCTCCATCAAAATCTGACTTCTGGGAGCATTCAGCTTAGCGTATTCAGTGAACTTTTGCCCAGGTCCTCCCTTCTTGGGGGTTGAATCAGGGTTTTGTTCGGTTCTAGGATATTTGTCCTTAGCGATATACTCCAAATCAGTTTTTCGTTTCTTGCCTCCAGTGGGCTCACTACTTACTACGGTCTTCCTCATACTTTCTTCAACCTTGATATACTTCCCTGCCCTCTCTTGGAGCTGCAACATGCTCTCAGGGGGTCGTTTGGCCAAAGACATCTTAAAAAACTCATCCCTAGTTCCTTGTTGCAATGCTATCATGGCTACTTTATCATCAAGATCTGGGACTTTTAAAGCCTCCTTTGTAAAACGATTCAGGTAATCTCTTAAGGATTCCTTAGCTCCTTGCACAAGACTCATAAGAGATGCTGAACTTTTCTCATGGACTCTTCCACTGATGAATTGCTTAATAAAAGCCTGACTTAGTTCTCTGAATGATCCAATAGAATTTGGGGGTAGGCGACTGTACCATCTTTGAGCCATACCCGACAGGGTTTAAGGGAAGGCCCGACATTTTATAGCATCATTCACGGGTTGCAGCAGCAGTGCATTAGAGAATGTCCTAACATGATTAGCGGGGTCTCCCGTGCCATCATAGGCTTTGATAGTGGGCATCTTGAATTTTCTCGAGATATGGGCATTCATTATCTCTTCTGTGAAGGGTGGAGTTGGATCATCAGGACCTCCAAGGGGAAGGAGATTGCTTGGATCAGTTCTTGGGACAGCAGCCCTTCTTCTTACCGGACCATCCAGGTCTATGATAGGAGGAGGATTTCTCCCCCTAGGAGGTATGTGGGATCTGGTGGCTTGGTGAGCCTCCAAATCACGTCTCAGCCTTTGGATTTCAGCCTCATGAGCCCTGATCTTTTCCTGCACTTCTTGGGGATTCGCCCCTGGGGTGCTTTGGGGGCGTTGCCTTCCATCGGCCATTGGCTCTTTTCCAGGACGCCTCCTTCTCGGGGCCACTTCATCATCCGAAGATTCGGAGTCTCTCTCAGTGTATGGACCAGAAAATTCCCGATCCTCAGGGATAGGATCCAAACCTCGTATATAGGGGGGCGACCGCCCTCGTGCTTCGCTTCGCCCAGCATATCCACTTCCTCCAACCTCAGGGTGAAGGGGCATCCCATAAGGGGGGTTAGTAGTAACAATAGTTGAATATTCATACCCGACGGGTCGAGAATTCACAGGTATATGTATTTGTTGAACTTTGAGGATTCGTACCTTGAATAATCGGGGGAGTTGTCCCTTGTGGCTGAGGATGAGTTGCCCCTGTCTGGGCTTCCCCCTGAGTAGATGCATAAGTTGAATGGGGAGGAACCTCCACGGTTGATGAAATCACCTGGGTTGACCCTGATGGTGTTCCCTCCTCCAGAGTGCTGGTTGTTCTCCGTGTTCTCGCCATGGTTGTTGTTGCGTTTTTCCCACAGACGGCGCCAAATGTTATGGATAAAAAACCAAGGTTATTACTTGCTGTATTTAATACTAAGATTCGGGAGCTCAAGGCCTTTAATGGCTGCTCTCGTGTTTCGTGACTCAATCTGCCTTTACGAGATGCCTACGTATCTCTGTGAATTAGAGAATCAAGCCAAAAAACGTAGTTCTGATTGGTGGGGGTGAGACCCCTTATATAGATGTGGGAGTCCTTGAATTGGACTTGGTATAGGAGACTTGGTGGACAAGCCTCTGAATTAGGATAGACTTAGGAGTCCTAGGAAGTAGGAAGCTGATTCCTTATCCTTTTAGGCCCCCTTGAGGCTAATCTATAAGGATTTATATCCTTATCGGGACTCTTCTCAATAGCTGATTTTTCCCTTATTAATTAATTACGAAATTAATTAATAATTAGGGCTTTTGGGCCTTTTTTTATTCCATCAGGCCTGATCTGGTCCATCAGGCTTACCCTTTCTGGTCTGAGTTTCATATATCTTTTTATTGGGCCTAGCAGCCCACAACTTGTACAATTAATGCAGTATTTAATTATACAATCATAATTTATTTATCCCTATCATGCATAATCTGCATCTGAATAACCAATTAGATCAAGACCAGAATCTCTAAGATACCAAATGCCAAGTTTTGGTGTTCCTTCAAGATATCTGAAAATTCTCTTAATGGCTACTAAATGAGATTCTCTAGGGTCAGCCTGAAATCTGGCACAGAGACAAGTAGCAAATATTATATCTAGCCTACTTGCTGTTAAGTATAAAAGTAAACCTACCATGCCTCTATAATTTGAAATATCCACAGACTTTTCAGTTGTGTTTATTTCAAGTTTAGTGGCAGTGGCCATAGGAGTTTTTGCAGATATGTAATCCATTAAGTCAAACTTTTTTAAAAGATCATGAATGTATTTGATTCGACTAATGAATATTCCATCACTAACTTGCTTAACTTGGAGACCAAGAAAGTAAGTTCTCCCATTATGCTCATTTCATATTTACTTTGCATTAGTTTGGAAAACTTTTTGCAAAGTTTTTCATCTGTAGAGCGACATATAATATCATCTACATAAATTTGAACAAGTATACTAAAGCTATTAACATTTATAAAGAAGAGAGTTTTGTCAACAATACCTCTTGTAAAATGATTTTCTAGAAATAATTTTAACAAAGTATCATACCAGGCTCTAGGTGCTTGCTTTAATCCATATAGTGCTTTCAAAAGATAGTAGACATATTCTAGAAAGTTGGGGTCTTCAAAACCAGGAGGATGACTGACATAGACTTCCTCCTCCAAATTTCCATTTAGAAAAACACTATTTACATCCATTTGATAGACTTTGATATTGGCATTGGCTGCATTGGCCAGAAAAATTCTGATAGCTTCAAGTCGTGCAACAGGAGCAAAGGTTTTATCAAAATCTATCCCTTAATATTGACAATAGCCTTTAGCAAATAGTCTTGCTTTATTGTTTATGACTATGCCATTCTCATCCATCTTGTTTTTGAATACCCATTTGATGTCAATAGAATTCTTGTCTTTTGGTTTGGGTACCAACTTCTGTAACGCCCCCAAATTCGGGTCAGAGGATTTGGTCATCACAATGAAACCTCAATCCAAAACAACATGTTTAATAATAAACAAATGCCAGCAAAAGATATTTAGCATCTATGACCCCCAAACTAATCCAAGATCTTTTAAGGTTACAGTTCTAGAAACAAGATCCAAATTCCATAAATAATTTTTTCACTTTCTTTTTAAAATTCTTTTCAACAATTCTCAAACTCAAAACTTAACCCATTAGGTCAACGATTTAATAACATACTAATCTATATATATATACAATTTTATATAATATAACTTACTCCAGTTCCAAAACCCTAGATCAACCATCTTTATAATAGACACCTTCTTTGCTTTCTCGAGTTACTCGGCTAAACATCGTAAGTTAATCCTCATTGGAAGGTAAGATTTAAAATTTGCAAGTATGAGCGAAAGAAATTCCCAGCAAGTTTAGTGTAACATATATATGGTCTTTTGATATAAAACCGACATCTGCAATAGAACAGAACTTTTAAAATCAATAATTGCTGAATCGGAAAATTTAGTTAAGGAATCCCAGAATTGGTTCCTTAATTTATTCAAAACCCTTTTTATATTTTTGAGCGAAAATGCTTCAACAATACTTTGAATCTCGACGACATTAAAACTCGTAAAAAATATTTACGGCAATATCATAAACAACAACATGAAACAATGATTATGGACTGAATCATAAATTTTATATTTATTTTACACAAAACCCAATCATGATATCAATACTTACTTTGATGTCACATCAAATTAGATATCAATGCTAACTTAGATGCTCACAACATACCAGTACTGAAGTATTGAAGTCAAAATCAATCATATATATCAATACCATTTTTTGATATTAACAGCAAATTAAATATCAACATTAATCAGAACTGAATCAAAATTATTTCTCATATTTTATCAAAAACAGAAACACTTGATAAATAATTTATTATATGATTATCAAAATAATTTAGAAATAACAAACTAGATTGGAATCCTCGAACGACGGTGTGTTTCCGCCGGTGATCAGCCGCGGAGCAACACCGGTATGCCGAAGCATAGCCAACTAAACAAAGGGCTACCCAAGGCACACATTGGCCTAGCAAGGTATTGTACTCAAGTATAATACACAGCTCACACTGGACCGCCGCCACAGCCTCTTACGCAACCATCTAATCTTAAAACATTTTATTGCAAGGGGTCATAATAATCGACACCCTCATAAATTTTATTCCCCCATTCACTTGGGCAGGAATACTCGCAATAAAATCATCTTTCTCGAAATCTAAAACATTTATAAATGTAGTATTTGGATAAGTGAAAATACTTAACTATTCTGAACATAGAATATCGGAAGGGTACTTGCATAAACAGAATCAATCACTTTGATATGTAAAGCATTTAGCTATTCTGGAATTAGAATAAAGAAATAATACTTGCATAATCATATCTAGCAGTTTGATATGTAAAATATTAAACTATTCTAGAATTAGAATAATATAAGAATAGTATAGGGAAACTTGCCTTTGGGTTTCAACAGTTATGCACATTCGGAATAACACAACTATTATGTCATTCTGCCTTATGCATCACCGTCTATTATTCTACTAATCCTTTGATCTGTCACTTCTGTAATGGATGCAAGCCTGGTACCCAATAATATCCCATTTCATTATTTCCAATGTTTGGGCTTGATCAACTCGAACGATCCGCATTTATAATTAAAAGATATATCTTAATCGTCTACATGATAATTACTCGACGAACCACGCGTCTCACAATTTATCGTCTACCCATACGATAACCCACACATAAAGAGAACAGTCAAACACAAGACTCTTGACCAACGTACGCACGTAATTCACATAATATATAAACACATAACACGTAGACATGTTTCAATGATATGAAAACTAACGATCTATTTATATAACAAACTCATTCATAATCAATAAATAGATAGGAAATCTACCAAAAATTCGGCAGCAAGGCTCTATTTATCGGACTATCCACCTATTTCCAATCTCAATCAACAATCCAATATATAGTAAAAATCAGCCTTGACTTTTTGTAAACACGTAGGAAATTCCGCCTTGACTTGCAGTAAACATAAAAGAAAATCTTCCTTGACTTGCAGTAAATGATAAGTGGCATTTTATACCACTTAGAACGTCTTAAAATGGCTTAAATTGGTGTCTTGAAATCAAGTATTTTGTGTATTTGATGCGTTTTTCTAGTGTTTATGCATTTCAGGGTATTAGTTGCATTTCGGAGGAGGAATCATCAAGAATAAGCCTTGGCATGTGTTCACCATTGCGAGAGGAAAAGAACGGGCAGATTATGGCGAAGAAACGGAGCAAACCTGGAATTTTTCCAGTAGGGTCCTGCGCGCCCGCGCAGCAATGCTGAGCGGCCGCGCAGCAGCCTTGCGCGCCGGCGCAGAAATGCTGAGCGGCCGCGCAGGGTCGGGGAAAAAGCTGAATTATTTTAGACTTCTACTTCTGTTTGGCTTCCAACTTCTATGTAATCTGAGTTTTATGGGACTATTATATAAGTAGATTTGAGACGTTTTCATGGAGAATAAGAAGGAGATTATGTTTTAGATTGTGTTTGGCGCAAGAAGCGAAGGAGATAAGGAAGAAGACCGATTTAGCACACCGCAACGAAGAGGGAGCATATATTCTTGTGATTCTTGTTTCGTTGTAATGTTGGATGCTAGTTTTCTTGCTTTGACTTATTTACTCTTGTGACGTACTCTGTTTTAATATAATTAGTTTAGTTATTATTTTCTTGTATTGATTATCATGATTTCATATGAACCCATGATGGCGATAAGTTCTATTATGGGCTAATCGTGATCATGGGGTTGCAACGGATTTATTATGAAATTCTTTAGTTAATTGTTTAATACTTTAGTTAGTGATGATTGCATGATATCTAGTATTGGTTGTGCGTATTCGTCTTATGTGCGTCGCGAACATATAAGATAGGGTGTTAATCTCTTGTGAAGCGACGGTGGATCTTGAGATTTAGAACTTGCCATGCTAGCATAGGTTCACGTACGTTGTGCATGATTAGTGGGTAACTCTAACAGTTTTATTTGCCCTATGTAATCAAAAGGAATAACTTGTGCTTAAATCGTTGTGTTATCAATTTCTGTAGACATATAGGAACTCAACATGATTGATGACTATTCAACTTCTATCTTAATTGTGGATGTTTGGTAGAATGGTATTAGTACAATGAAAGTTGGCTTTTATCAGTTTCGTGTTATTCGATTAATATCATCACTGTCACATGCTAAAGGTAATAACAATGGCTATAGAAGGAAGTAATAATGAAGTTGTGATCTCATGAGTGTTTTATTATTGATAAATTGAAGTGTTAGTTAAGTGGTTAATTAAGTAGTTAATTATAGTTAATATTTAATCAACAATTTTAAGTGTTATCTTAACATTGAGAAGTAATCATACATTGGTGAGTGAGTTTAATTAGACAATAACTTAGTCTGAGTCTCTGAGGGAACGAACTAGAAAGTATTCTATATTACTTGCGAACGCGTATACTTGCGTGAATATTAGTGCATGATTTCGCCCTAACAGTAAACACATAAGAAAATCTGCCTTGACTTGTAGTAAACACATAAGAAAATCTTCCTTGACTTGCAGTAAACATAAAAGAAAATCTTTCAGAAATATTATTAAATTGCCTCATCTTAATCACATTATATTAACAACTTATCAAGTAGAGGCACAAATATAATGACCCGATAAATAAGTTCACCTAATTAAGTGTTTAATAACATTTAACCAGAGAGCATTATACACCCACATTTAATCATATAAATGCAAGTCAAAAAATATCCAGCTTTATTCCCAAGTATTCATGTTCATATATATGATCAATAAAAACCAATAATTAAGTATTTATATTCATATACATGAAGTACAAGTGAGTGTAAACAATAATTGGACTATATATATTATCGCTTAACACATTGGCTTGCGTACTAGCTCAACTAGAAAACATTTAGCACTCACGAATTTAATTAAAACCCAAGCATACCTAAACATGAATTCCATCTCTAAATCCTTAATCCAAACTCAGTACCCAGCAAATACTAATCCAACATCAATTAAAACACCATTATATTTCAGTAAATCATACCGCATCTTTATACTCATAACGAATAGAAATTTTCAGTGTATATGGATAGAAATATTTGAAAAGTCAAATTATATGTATACATATAATCTAACCAAAATTTAAATTCCGCAATCCTCATTTAATCATTATTTATCAATTATATACAATCAACCAAATATAAAGACATACTATGCACTAATAACGAAAGAAAACCAGAGCAAATAGTTCAAACAATCCTCACTCCATGATTTATAATAAATTGATTTTTTTTGTTTCTATATGAAATTTTTTTGAGACACTCCTAAATATTATTCAAATCTACTATAAAAAATTTAAAAGCAAATTCCATGTTAAAGGCAGTAAAACAGGGCCTGCAAGACAGGAATCTGAATCTGTCCAATGTTAAGATTTTTACTAAATAGAAAATTTGGTTGTTTGTATAAAATTTTAATAACATATTCCAGATCCTAACATTTAACTCCATTAAAAATATCAGAAGCAAAGCTCGAGCTTAAGGTAGAAAAACAGGGCCTAGAAAAAGACATATAAACATGCCTATAATTTTCTGCGCATCTTGCACTAAAACATAAATATCTTTTAGCTCGTTAAATGAAACTTTGAAATTATTTTTCGTACTTGATCTAGAGTTCAAGGAGGACATTATTACAGAAATATTAATCATATAAATTGACTCAATGAGACAAGAATTGTGCTACAAAAACAGATCAGCAGGAATCTGAAATTTCAACTTGATTTTGTATAATTCTAAATATTTAATCCGCTACTTTCACTCTTAAAATACTATTATAAAAATATATACAAAATCATCACACTCGTAAAAAAATTTTTAATTCAAAATATTTGATATCCGATCATATACTCTTGTTAATACAAGTACACAACTCATATAATTATACTCAAGTTAACGTAGTAATTGCAAAACAAATTTAAATATCAACCAAGCACATATATACAAACCAGTATATATATACATATATATATATATGTATATACATGCAGCAGATGAAAACACACACATATATATACGTAATCAAACATAGAACACGCCTCAGGAAGAAGAGAGAGAAATGAATCGAACCTAAAATCGAATAAAGTAGCAAGATTAGATGGTGATTGTGTTCTAGCGCAAGAGAGAGAAGAGAGAGAAATCGAGAGAGACAAGGACGGTCTGAGAGATTGATTGTGAAAAGCAAGAAGAACAAGGCCTACTGGTTTTTGATTATAAAATCCTGGGGATTGTTATTCCCTAACAATACAACAAGAATTACAGAAAGGGGGGTTGAATGTAATTCTGGTTTCTTTTTGAGATTTATGAAAAATGGTTCTGACTCAATAATATATATGTGTTTGATTTACAAAGTACAGAATGAAAGAATTATATAAATCAAAACACAATTAGTGCATGTTTTCGCCCTACTTGTTAGCGCGAAAACATGCACTAATATTCACGCAAGTATACGCGTTCGCAAGTAATATAGAATACTTTCTAGTTCGTTCCCTCAGAGACTCAGACTAAGTTATTGTCTAATTAAACTCACTCACCAATGTATGATTACTTCTCAATGTTAAGATAACACTTAAAATTGTTGATTAAATATTAACTATAATTAACTACTTAATTAACCACTTAACTAACACTTCAATTTATCAATAATAAAACACTCATGAGATCACAACTTCATTATTACTTCCTTCTATAGCCATTGTTATTACCTTTAGCATGTGACAGTGATGATATTAATCGAATAATACGAAACTGATAAAAGCCAACTTTCATTGTACTAATACCATTCTACCAAACATCCACAATTAAGATAGAAGTTGAATAGTCATCAATCATGTTGAGTTCCTATATGTCTACAGAAATTGACAACACAATGATTTAAGCACAAGTTATTCCTTTTGATTACATAGGGCAAATAAAACTGTTAGAGCTACCCACTAATCATGCACAACGTACATGAACCTATGCTAGCATGGCAAGTTCTAAATCTCAAGATTCACCGTCGCTTCACAAGAGATTAACACCCTATCTTATATGTTCGCGACGCACATAAGACGAATACGCACAACCAATACTAGATATCATGCAATCATCACGCACTAAAGTATTAAACAATTAACTAAAGAATTTCATAATAAATCCGTTGCAACCCCATGATCACGATTAGCCCATAATAGAACTTATCGCCATCATGGGTTCATATGAAATCATGATAATCAACACAAGAAAATAATAACTAAACTAATTATATTAAAACAGAGTACGTCACAAGAGTAAATAAGTCAAAGCAAGAAAACTAGCATCCAACGTTACAACGAAACAAGAATCAGAAGAATATATGCTTCCTCTTCGTTGCGGTGTGCTAAATCGGTCTTCTTCCTTATCTCCTTCGCTTCTTGCGCCAAACACAATCTAAAACATAATCTCCTTCTTATTCTCCATGAAAACGTCTCAAATCTACTTATATAATAGTCCCATAAAACTCAGATTACATAGAAGTTGGAAGCCAAACAGAAGTAGAAGTCTAAAATAATTCAGCTTTTTCCCCGACCCTGCGCGGCCGCTCAGCATTTCTGCACGGGTGCGCAAGGCTGCTGCGCGGCCGCTCAGCATTGCTGCACGGGCGCGCAGGACCCTACTGGAAAAATTCCAAGTTTGCTCCGTTTCTTCACCGTAATCTGCCCGTTCTTTTCCTCTTGCAATGGTGAACACATGCCAAGGCTTATTCTTGATGATTCCTCCTCCGAAATGCAAATAATACCCTAAAATGCATAAACACTAGAAAAACGCATCAAATACACAAAATACTTGATTTCAAGACACCAATTTAAGCCATTTTAAGACGTTCTAAGTGGTATAAAATGCCACTTATCACACCCCCAAACTTAAATCGATGCTTGTCCTCAAGCGTCACAGACTCAAAACAAATAAAAATATGCATGAATGCAATCTATATGAAAATGCAACGATCCCCCTTACTACAATTAACCAACCAAATTGTCACGTCTCAACGAATGCAGTTAGACACTAAAGATCAATAAACTCATTCAAACGGACATACAGCCAGAAACGTGGTGTGTGCAAATGCTTAACAGATATGCTTCGGAACTAGACCAATTACTATGACTAGACTATCCTCAAGGAAATCCTACGATTATACAAAGAATAAAAATTCTAGGCACAAAGTGATATACAACACTATAAGAACTCTGGAGCTTACTATAGAATTGTGCTTTTTATTTACAACTCAAATGCTTATTTGACCGTGCAACGAGTGAGGTCCACAAAAGACTTATACAATGGTATCCATGTAACGAGCGTTAGGTTAGCGGATCCCAGACTCTAAAAGCCTTAGGTCACTAGGCACAAAGTCCCCTAAGAACTTAATAACTCGAATACCAAAGAGCCCACTCTTGATCAATTATGCAAAATTTTTTTTTTCCTCTCTTTTCTTTTCTGAGCAAGTGCGTTTCGCTCCATCTTGCTCAACCCTAGACTACTCGCATAACATGCGAGCCGGCTACTAGCCATTTGACGCCTAGCCACAACTAGCTACAAATTCCATTTTTACTCCATTTTTTTTTCTTTTTCATGCCTTTACCACTAAGAACCTATTATCAAATTCTAAGCATAATAAATAGATTATCCTCGAAAATAATCAGATCATAACAACAATCTAGCCCTTAAGCATTCTCTAAGACTTAGTGAAAATACAAGTGCTTCTACAATGCATATCAACCTACACAACTTAATATCACTTTAATGCTATCACTACACTCGCATCAATATCACAATTCAGTCGATAAATTATTGCAAAAGGGATCATGGTATATGCATGAGCTATATGATATGACAAACAAATAAAGCTATATAAAAAAAACTATATGGCAAAAATTATGCAACTATATGAACTAACTATCATGAATATGCAGCTATATGACACACACAAAATATTCCTTAAATACCACCCCCAAACTTAAAATCTTCACTGTCCCCAGTGAAGGTAGTAGAAAGGAACACAGGGTATACCTACTCGGAGTCATCATCATCATCACCCTCAGTGGGTGGAGTATCAGGCGGCGGGTATGCAGAGTCCTCACCAAAAACTGGCCACTGGATATCAGCTCCAAGGCCTCGAAAAGCAGTCCCTAACGCAAGGGTGAGCTCCTGAGCAAACCTGCTCTGCGTCTCATACATGGCATCCATCCGCCGTGAAAGCCTCCTATACTGGGCATCACCCATCCCAGCACCCTCCTGAGCTCTCGAAGAACCAGCCTCACCACGCCCTGGCCTAGCCATAATAGCACCTCGTGCTGGACGCCCTCCTGGAAGATGATAACCCAGCCCATGCTCCTCAGGCTCACCACCGGTCCACTCCTGCATCCCATTCAGAGTGCCAGAATCTATCGGAGCTGCTGGCAACTGCAACTGCTCATGAGCCGGCCAGTTCACTCCTACTGCTCGGCATAGCTTCGTAACCGTGGATGCATAAGGGATGTTCATATACTTTGCTCCCCTCAAAAACTTCAGAATTCCTTGGTAGATAAACTCACCAAGGTCCACATAGTATTCCTCATTCAGAATTCCCCACAACAACTGTGCTCTCTCAACTGTGACCTCGTGTGCATGTGAAGAAGGCAAAATATTAGCACATATAAATGCATTCCATGCACGGGCATACCTGTTCATGGCGATCGCCGAAAAGTGACGATACTCATTATTGGCTGGACTGCGGTTCCAAACTGTGCCCGGTCGACAGAGAGTCGCACAAATCAAATCCAAGTCAAAATCCTCAGCAGTCTTTTCATTCCAGTTCTCCTCCTCGGGCTTCCTCTCTCGCTGTCCAATCACACGGCGAATTGCCGCAGGATGATAATCAACCGTCATCCCACGAACTACAGAAAACCCATTCTTTTCAGCCTTCGCGTTCGCGTAGAACTCGCGAACAACACTCATCGGTACTGCTTCGGGTGACTCACAAAAAGCTATCCACCCCTTCACTGTAATCATGGGCAACAACTCACCATCCCTCCCTGATGGTAAAAACCCCCTATCCTTCAGAATCAGCTTCCCCAACAGCCTAGTGTACTCCTCCTCCGCAGCTCTGTCAGTTAACCGAGGCCTTGCAGCAGTACCCCTTGATGAATCAGCAGTAGGAACTGTGCTGCTGCTGTCAATAGTGCGTGCTCTCTTGGGTGCCATTGATTTGTGAATAAAAGTGTGTAAGAACTGATTTTTGATGTTTATAAGAGGGTTTAAGTGTAGGAAGTTTGTGGGAGATATGTAGGATAGGTGTATATATATATAGGGTGTGGAGTAGGTTAAATTAGATTAGGAGTGGGGTTGAGGGATAAAATCATGGGGTAATGGGAAAAGAATTCGTGGGTTTATGGGTTGTGATGGGTTTTTATGTTTTTGTTTTGTTTTTTTTTTCTGAACTGAAAAAAAAATTCTGGAACTCGACCCCTGCGCGGCCGCTCAGCATTTCTTCGCGGGCGCGCAGCAAGCTGCGCGGCCGCTCAGCATAGCTGCGCGGGCACGCAGAGGGTCTCTGGAAAAAAAAATTTCAGCCCCTATTTTCTGATTTTTTTGTGTTTTTGGATAGGTTATTAACTTCTAAGGGTTCCTGTAACAACAATTCATGGGTTGCCTCCCACGCAGCGCTTCTTTTTCGTCATTAGCTTGACGTTCCGTACCTTTCTCAAGTAGTCAACAAAATGGCACTAACCACCTCTCGGTTTGCCAAGTCCCCATAGTAGTGCTTCAACCGCTGACCGTTAACCTTGAATGCTTGGTCCGAATCATTCTCAAAAATTTCCACCGCTCCATGTGGAAACACAGTTTTGATAATAAAAGGTCCAGACCACCTTGATTTCAACTTCCCAGGAAAAAGTCGGAGCCGAGAGTTGAATAACAGAACTTGTTGCCCTGGCACAAATAACTTAGGATGTAGCTTCCTATCGTGCCACCTCTTCACCTTTTCCTTATACAATTTGTTATTCTCGTACGCTTGAAGTCGAAATTCATCAAGTTCATTAAGCTGAAGCATTCTTTTCTTACCAGCTGCATCTAAATCCAGGTTCAATTTCTTCAATGCCCAGTAGGCCTTATGCTCAAGCTCCGCCGGTAGATGACATCCTTTACCGTACACCAACTGAAACGGTGACATCTCAAGTGAAGTTTTGTATGCTGTTCTGTAAGCCCAAACAGCTTCATCGAGCTTTAAAGACCAATCCTTCCTTGACGGACAAACAACCTTCTCTAGAATGCGCTTTATCTCTCTGTTAGACACTTCCGCTTGACCATTTGTTTGCGGATGATAGGCAGTAGCTACTCGATGATTCACATTATAATGCTGCATCATAGAAGTGAACTTACGGTTGCAAAAATGCGATCCTTCATCACTTATGATTACCCGAGGCGTTCCAAACCTTGTGAAAATTTGCTTATGAAGAAAATTTAGCACTGCCTTTGCATCATTTGTCGGTAAAGCTTTAACTTCGACCCATTTTGAGACATAATCGACTGCCAGCAAGATGTACTGATTATTGCAAGACGAGATAAAAGGCCCCATGAAATCGATTCCCCATACATCAAAGACCTCGACTTCAAGCATCACATTTAATGGCATCTCATCCTTCCTTGACAAATTTCCCACTCTTTGGCAACGATCACACCTTAAAACAAACTGATGAGCATCCTTGAACAAAGTAGGCCAGAAAAAACCTGCTTGCAGAATACGAGCTGCCGTCTTCTCACCTCCATAGTGTCCACCATAAACCGTGGAATGGCAGTCTCGTAATATCCCCTCCGTCTCATAGAACGGGATACATCTCCTGATGATCTGGTCAGCTCCCTGTCTAAACAAATATGGTTCATCCCACATATACCACTTCACCTCATGCAGAAACTTCTTCTTTTGAGCGGATGTCAAATTAAGCGGCATTATATTGCTGACAAGATAGTTTACAATATCTGCAAACCATGGTTCTTCCTCCTGAATTGCAAACAACTGCTCATCCGGAAAAGATTCATTGATTAACGTCCTATCTTGTGAAGTAGAATCGGGATTCTCCAACCTAGAGAGATGGTCAGCTACTTGATTCTCGGTACCTTTTCTATCTTTGATCTCTAACTCAAATTCCTGAAGTAAAAGCACCCAACGAATGAGTCTCGGCTTCGAATCCTTCTTAGAAACCAGATAGCGAATAGCTGCATGATCAGTGAATACTGTTACTTTCGTACCAAGCAGATAAGATCGAAATTTCTCAAAGCCAAAGACTATAGCCAAAAGCTCCTTCTCAGTAGTGGTGTAGTTCAATTGGGCCCCATTTAAAGTCTTACTCGCATAGTAGACCACATGGAAGAGATTTTTCTTGCGTTGTCCCAGAACTGCACCTACCGCATAATCACTCGCATCACACATCATCTCAAACGGTTCTGTCCAATCTGGTGCTGTAATAACTGGTGCCGTGATCAAACTCTCCTTGAGAGTCTCGAATGCTGCCAAACATTCATCATCAAATTTGAAAGGCACATCTTTCTCAAGTAACTTGCACAACGGCTTAGATATCTTTGAAAAGTCCTTGATGAATCGCCGATAAAAACCCGCATGACCGAGAAAACTACGGATTCCTTTCACCGAATTAGGTGGGGGAAGATTTTCAATGACTCCCACCTTGGCCTTGTCCACCTCCAGACCTTTGCTAGAGACCTTATGCCCAAGGATAATGCCTTCACGCACCATAAAATGACATTTCTCCCAATTAAGCACCAAATTAGTTTCCACGCATCTTTTGAGTACGGCACGCAGATTATTCAAACATTCATCATATGAGTGTCCAAAGACGGAGAAGTCATCCATGAACACTTCGACGTTATTTCCAATCATGTCAGAGAATATAGCCATCATACATCTCTGAAAGGTGGCCGGGGCGCCACATAACCCAAACGAAACTCTACGAAAAGCAAATGTGCCAAATGGACAAGTGAAGGTAGTCTTTTCCTGATCCTCTGGTGCAATACAAATCTGATTATACCCGGAATAACCATCCAGAAGATAAAAATACTCATGTCCCGCCAATCTGTCAAGCATTTGATCAATGAATGGGAGAGGGAAGTGATCCTTCCTTGTGGCTTTGTTCAATTTTCTATAATCCATGCATAGTCTCCATCCTGTAACTATTCGAGTAGGGATGAGCTCATTCTTTTCATTTGCGACCACAGTGATACCTCCTTTCTTAGGTACACATTGCACGGGGCTCACCCACGAGCTATCAGAAATAGGATAAATGATGCCTGCATCTAGCCATTTCAGAATTTCTTTCTTCACCACCTCCTTCATGATCGGGTTCAGTCTTCGCTGCTGTTCCACAGTTGGCTTACTACCTTCCTCTAACAGAATTTTATGCATACAATATGAAGGACTTATCCCCTTGATGTCTGCTATGGTCCATCCTATAGCCGATTTGAATTCTCTCAAAATCCTTAAGAGCTTGTCTTCCTCACTACCTGATAGGTCAGCTGAAATAATAACAGGTAACGTAGATGAATCACCTAAAAAAGCATACCTCAAGTGTTCAGGTAATGATTTGAGCTCCAAGGTAGGTGCTTCCTCTATTGATGGTTTGACCTTCCCTTCAGCATTCTTAAGGTCAGAAGTACCAAGAGATTCAAATGGTATGTCGAGCTTTCGCTTCCATGGAGAAGCGTTCAGATATTGTAATTGCTCGTTGCTATCTTCATCATCGCTGTCAAAATCCCCCACTAAGGCCTTTTCCAATGCATCAGACATTAGCATGTGATCGAGTTCCGAAGTAACTGCGGAATCAATCACATCCACTTTTAAACACTCCTCATCTTCTGTAGGGAATTTCATTGCCTTGAATACGTTGAAGGTCACATCCTGATCTTGGACCCGCATAGTAAGTTCCCCTTTTTGCACATCTATCAAAGTACGGCCAGTAGCCAAGAAAGGCCTCCCCAAGATTATGGGAATCATCTTATCTTCCTCAAAATTCCAGAATAACAAAATCTGCAGGAAAGAAGAGCTTATCCACCTTGACGAGCACATCCTCAACTATGCCCCTTGGGTAAGTAATGGAACGGTCCGCCAATTGTAGCGACATGTATGTGGGTTTTGGATCAGGCAGATCCAGCTATGGAGACTGCCATTCCAGGGTTTATGGTGGACACTATGGAGGTGAGAAGACGGCAGCTCGTATTCTGCAAGCAGGTTTTTTCTGGCCTACTTTGTTCAAGGATGCTCATCAGTTTGTTTTAAGGTGTGATCGTTGCCAAAGAGTGGGAAATTTGTCAAGGAAGGATGAGATGCCATTAAATGTGATGCTTGAAGTCGAGGTCTTTGATGGATGGGGAATCGATTTCATGGGGCCTTTTATCTCGTCTTGCAATAATCAGTACATCTTGCTGGCAGTCGATTATGTCTCAAAATGGGTCGAAGTTAAAGCTTTACCGACAAATGATGCAAAGGCAGTGCTAAATTTTCTTCATAAGCAAATTTTCACAAGGTTTGGAACGCCTCGGGTAATCATAAGTGATGAAGGATCGCATTTTTGCAACCGTAAGTTCACTTCTATGATGCAGCATTATAATGTGAATCATCGAGTAGCTACTGCCTATCATCCGCAAACAAATGGTCAAGCGGAAGTGTCTAACAGAGAGATAAAGCGCATTCTAGAGAAGGTTTTTTGTCCGTCAAGGAAGGATTGGTCTTTAAAGCTCGATGAAGTTGTTTGGGCTTACAGAACACCATACAAAACTCCACTTGGGATGTCACCGTTTCAGTTGGTGTACGGTAAAGGATGTCATCTACCGGCGGAGCTTGAGCATAAGGCCTACTGGGCATTGAAGAAATTGAACCTGGATTTAGATGCAGCTGGTAAGAAAAGAATGCTTCAGCTTAATGAACTTGATGAATTTCGACTTCAAGCGTACGAGAATAACAAATTGTATAAGGAAAAGGTGAAGAGGTGGCACGATAGGAAGCTACATCCTAAGTTATTTGTGCCAGGGCAACAAGTTCTGTTATTCAACTCTCGGCTCTGACTTTTTCCTGGGAAGTTGAAATCAAGGTGGTCTGGACCTTTTATTGTCAAAACTGTGTTTCCACATGGAGCGGTGGAAATTTTTGAGAATGATTCGGACCAAGCATTCAAGATTAACGGTCAGCGGTTGAAGCACTACTATGGGGACATGGCAAACCGAGAGGTGGTTAGTGCCATTTTGTTGACTACTTGAGAAAGGTACGGAACGTCAAGCTAATGACGAAAAAGAAGCGCTGCGTGGGAAGCAACCCATGAATTGTTGTTACAGGAACCCTTAGAAGTTAATAACCTATCCAAAAACACAAAAAAATCAGAAAATAGGGGCTGAAATTTTTTTTTTCCAGAGACCCTCTGCGCGCCCGCGCAGCTATGCTGAGCGGCCGCGCAGCTTGCTGCGCGCCCGCGCAGAAATGCTTGGAGGCCGCGCAGGGGTCGAGTTCCAGAAATTTTTTTGCAGTTCAGAAAAAAAAAAAACAAAACAAAACAAAAACACAAAAACCCATCACAGCCCATAAACCCACAAATTCTTTTCCCATTACCCCATGATTTTATCCCTCAACCCCACTCCTAATCTAATTTAACCTACTCCACACCCTATATATACATACACATATCCTACATATCTCCCACAAACTTCCTACACTTAAACCCTTTTATAAATATCAAAAATCAGTTCTTACACACTTTTATTCACAAATCAATGGCACCCAAGAGAGCACAGCACTATTGACAGCAGCAGCACAGTTCCTACTGCTGATTCATCAAGGGGTACTGCTGCAAGGCCTCGGTTAACTGACAGAGCTGCGGAAGAGGAGTACACTAGGCTGTTGGGGAAGCCGATTCTGAAGGAGAGGGGGTTTTTACCATCAGGGAGGGATGGTGAGTTGTTGCCCATGATTGCAGAGAAGGGGTGGATAGCTTTTTGTGAGTCACCCGAAGCAGTACCGATGAGTGTTGTTCGCGAGTTCTACGCGAACGCGAAGGCTGAAAAGAATGGGTTTTCTGTAGTTCGTGGGCTGACGGTTGATTATCATCCTGCGGCAATTCGCCGTGTGATTGGACAGCGAGAGAGGAAGCCCGAGGAGGAGAACTGGAATGAAAAGACTGCTGAGGATTTTGACTTGGATTTGATTTGTACGACTCTCTGTCGACCGGGCATAGTTTGGAACCGCAGTCCAGCCAATAATGAGTATCGTCACTTTCCGGCGATCGCCATGAACAGGTATGCCCGTGCATGAAATGCATTTATATGTGCTAATATTTTGCCTTCTTCACATGCACACGAGGTCACAGTTGAGAGAGCACAGTTGTTATGGGGAATTCTGAATGAGGAATACTATGTGGACCTTGGTGAGTTTATCTACCAAGGAATTCTGAAGTTTTTGAGGGGAGCAAAGCATATGAACATCCCTTATGCATCCACGGTTACGAAGCTATGCCGAGCAGTAGGAGTGAACTGGCCGGCTCATGAGCAGTTGCAGTTGCCAGCAGCTCCGATAGATTCTGGCACTCTGAATGGGATGCAGGAGTGGACCGGTGGTGAGCCTGAGGAGCATGGGCTGGGTTATCGTCTTCCAGGAGGGCGTCCAACACGAGGTGCTACTATGGCTAGGCCAGGGCGTGGTGAGGCTGGTTCTTCGAGAGCTCAGGAGGGTGCTGGGATGGGTGATGCCCAGTATAGGAGGCTTTCACGGCAGATGGATGCCATGTATGAGACGCAGAGCAGGTTTGCTCAGGAGCTCACTCTTGCGTTAGGGACTGCTTTTCGAGGCTTTGGAGCTGATATCCAGTGGCCAGTTTTTGGTGAGGACTCTGCATACCCGCCGCCTGATACTCCACCCACTGAGGGTGATGATGATGATGACTCCGAGTAGGTATACCCTGTGTTCCTTTCTACTACCTTCACTGGGGACAGTGAAGATTTTAAGTTTGGGGGTGGTAGTTAAGGAATATTTTGTGTGTGTCATATAGCTACATATTCATGATAGTTAGTTCATATAGTTGCATAATTTTTGCCATATAGTTTTTTTTATATAGCTTTATTTGTTTGTCATATCATATAGCTCATGCATATACCATGATCCCTTTTGCAATGATTTATCGACTGAATTATGATATTGATGCGAGTGTAGTGATAGCATTAAAGTGATATTAAGTTGTGTAGGTTGATATGCATGCTAGAAGCACTTGTATTTTCACTAAGTCTTAGAGAATGCTTAAGGGCTAGATTGTTGTTATGATCTGATTATTTTCGAGGATAATCTATTTATTATGCTTAGAATTTGATAATAGATTCTTAGTGGTAAAGGCATGAAAAAGAAAAAAAATGGAGTAAAAATGGAATTTGTTGCTAGTTGTGGCTAGGCGTCAAATGGCTAGTAGCCGGCTCGCATGTTATGCGAGTAGTCTAGGGTTGAGCAAGATGGAGCGAAACGCACTTGCTCAGAAAAGAATAGAGAGGAAAAAAAAATTGCATAACTGATCAAGAGTGGGCTCTTTGGTATTCGAGTTATTAAGTTCTTAGGGGACTTTGTGCCTAGTGACCTAAGGCTTTTAGAGTCTGGGATCCGCTAACCTAACGCTCGTTACATGGATACCATTGTATAAGTCTTTTGTGGACCTCACTCATTGCACGGTCAAATAAGCATTTGAGTTGTAAATAAAAAGCACAATTCTGTAGTAAGCTCCAGAGTTCTTGTAGTGTTGTATAACACTTTATGCCTAGAATTTTTATTCTTTGTATAATCGTAGGATTGCCTTGAGGATAGTCTAGTCATAGTAATTGGTCTAGTTCCGAAGCATATCTGTTAAGCATTTGTACACACCACATTTCTGGCTGTATGTCCGTTTGTATGAGTTTATTGATCTTTAGTGTCTAACTGCATTCGTTGAGACGTGACAATTTGGTTGGTTAATTGTAGTAAGGGGGATCGTTGCATTTTCAAATAGATTGCATTCATGCATATTTTTATTTGTTTTGAGTCTGTGACGCTTAAGGACAAGCATCGATTTAAGTTTGGGAATGTGATAAGTGGCATTTTATACCACTTAGAACGTCTTAAAATGGCTTAAATTGGTGTCTTGAAATCAAGTATTTTGTGTATTTGATGCGTTTTTCTAGTGTTTATGCATTTCAGGGTATTAGTTGCATTTCGGAGGAGGAATCATCAAGAATAAGCCTTGGCATGTGTTCACCATTGCGAGAGGAAAAGAACGGGCAGATTACGGCGAAGAAACGGAGCAAACCTGGAATTTTTCCAGTAGGGTCCTGCGCGCCCGCGCAGCAATGCTGAGCGGCCGCGCAGCAGCCTTGCGCGCCCGCGCAGAAATGCTGAGCGGTCGCGCAGGGTCGGGGAAAAAGCTGAATTATTTTAGACTTCTACTTCTGTTTGGCTTCCAACTTCTATGTAATCTGAGTTTTATGGGACTATTATATAAGTAGATTTGAGACGTTTTTATGGAGAATAAGAAGGAGATTATGTTTTAGATTGTGTTTGGCGCAAGAAGCGAAGGAGATAAGGAAGAAGACCGATTTAGCACACCGCAACGAAGAGGGAGCATATATTCTTGTGATTCTTGTTTCGTTGTAATGTTGGATGCTAGTTTTCTTGCTTTGACTTATTTACTCTTGTGACGTACTCTGTTTTAATATAATTAGTTTAGTTATTATTTTCTTGTGTTGATTATCATGATTTCATATGAACCCATGATGGCGATAAGTTCTATTATGGGCTAATCGTGATCATGGGGTTGCAACGGATTTATTATGAAATTCTTTAGTTAATTGTTTAATACTTTAGTGTGTGATGATTGCATGATATCTAGTATTGGTTGTGCGTATTCGTCTTATGTGCGTCGCGAACATATAAGATAGGGTGTTAATCTCTTGTGAAGCGACGGTGGATCTTGAGATTTAGAACTTGCCATGCTAGCATAGGTTCATGTACGTTGTGCATGATTAGTGGGTAACTCTAACAGTTTTATTTGCCCTATGTAATCAAAAGGAATAACTTGTGCTTAAATCGTTGTGTTGTCAATTTCTGTAGACATATAGGAACTCAACATGATTGATGACTATTCAACTTCTATCTTAATTGTGGATGTTTGGTAGAATGGTATTAGTACAATGAAAGTTGGCTTTTATCAGTTTCGTGTTATTCGATTAATATCATCACTATCACATGCTAAAGGTAATAACAATGGCTATAGAAGGAAGTAATAATGAAGTTGTGATCTCATGAGCGTTTTATTATTGATAAATTGAAGTGTTAGTTAAGTGGTTAATTAAGTAGTTAATTATAGTTAATATTTAATCAACAATTTTAAGTGTTATCTTAACATTGAGAAGTAATCATACATTGGTGAGTGAGTTTAATTAGACAATAACTTAGTCTGAGTCTCTGAGGGAACGAACTAGAAAGTATTCTATATTACTTGCGAACGCGTATACTTGCGTGAATATTAGTGCATGATTTCGCCCTAACAGTAAACACATAAGAAAATCTGCCTTGACTTGTAGTAAACACATAAGAAAATCTTCCTTGACTTGCAGTAAACATAAAAGAAAATCTTTCAGAAATATTATTAAATTGCCTCATCTTAATCACATTATATTAACAACTTATCAAGTAGAGGCACAAATATAATGACCCGATAAATAAGTTCACCTAATTAAGTGTTTAATAACATTTAACCAGAGAGCATTATACATCCACATTTAATCATATAAATGCAAGTCAAAAAATATCCAGCTTTATTCCCAAGTATTCATGTTCATATATATGATCAATAAAAACCAATAATTAAGTATTTATATTCATATACATGAAGTACAAGTGAGTGTAAACAATAATTGGACTATATATATTATCGCTTAACACATTGGCTTGCGTACTAGCTCAACTAGAAAACATTTAGCACTCACGAATTTAATTAAAACCCAAGCATACCTAAACATGAATTCCATCTCTAAATCCTTAATCCAAACTCAGTACCCAGCAAATACTAATCCAACATCAATTAAAACACCATTATATTTCAGTAAATCATACCGCATCTTTATACTCATAACGAATAGAAATTTTCAGTGTATATGGATAGAAATATTTGAAAAGTCAAATTATATGTATACATATAATCTAACCAAAATTTAAATTCCGCAATCCTCATTTAATCATTATTTATCAATTATATACAATCAACCAAATATAAAGACATACTATGCACTAATAACGAAAGAAAACCAGAGCAAATAGTTCAAACAATCCTCACTCCATGATTTATAATAAATTGATTTTTTTTGTTTCTATATGAAATTTTTTTGAGACACTCCTAAATATTATTCAAATCTACTATAAAAAATTTAAAAGCAAATTCCATGTTAAAGGCAGTAAAACAGGGCCTGCAAGACAGGAATCTGAATCTGTCCAATGTTAAGATTTTTACTAAATAGAAAATTTGGTTGTTTGTATAAAATTTTAATAACATATTCCAGATCCTAACATTTAACTCCATTAAAAATATCAGAAGCAAAGCTCGAGCTTAAGGTAGAAAAACAGGGCCTAGAAAAAGACATATAAACATGCCTATAATTTTCTGCGCATCTTGCACTAAAACATAAATATCTTTTAGCTCGTTAAATGAAACTTTGAAATTATTTTTCGTACTTGATCTAGAGTTCAAGGAGGACATTATTACAGAAATATTAATCATATAAATTGACTCAATGAGACAAGAATTGTGCTACAAAAACAGATCAGCAGGAATCTGAAATTTCAACTTGATTTTGTATAATTCTAAATATTTAATCCGCTACTTTCACTCTTAAAATACTATTATAAAAATATATACAAAATCATCACACTCGTAAAAAAAATTTTAATTCAAAATATTTGATATCCGATCATATACTCTTGTTAATACAAGTACACAACTCATATAATTATACTACAAGTTAACGTAGTAATTGCAAAACAAATTTAAATATCAACCAAGCACATATATACAAACCAGTATATATATATACATATATATATGTATATACATGCAGCAGATGAAAACACACACATATATATACGTAATCAAACATAGAACACGCCTCAGGAAGAAGAGAGAGAAATGAATCGAACCTAAAATCGAATAAAGTAGCAAGATTCGATGGTGATTGTGTTCTAGCGCAAGAGAGAGAAGAGAGAGAAATCGAGAGAGACAAGGACGGTCTGAGAGATTGATTGTGAAAAGCAAGAAGAACAAGGCCTACTGGTTTTTGATTATAAAATCCTGGGGATTGTTATTCCCTAACAATACAACAAGAATTACAGAAAGGGGGGTTGAATGTAATTCTGGTTTCTTTTTGAGATTTATGAAAAATGGTTCTGACTCAATAATATATATGTGTTTGATTTACAAAGTACGGAATGAAAGAATTATATAAATCAAAACACAATTAATAAAAACATAAGTCTTTAAAACTTTCTGGTGGATTTGAATGTATCCACAAGATATATATATATATATATATATATATATATATATATATATATATATATATATATATGAAGAGAACCCTGTGAAGCTTGAATGGCTCACAGTTGCTTTACAAATGAACAAACAAACTACTGAGAAATTCTACAGAATACAACTTACAAATGTTTCTCAGCTAAAAATGTGTTTGCTTAGTTAGTTTGTTGTTGTTTGTTCTACTTGCTACACTTGGTTTATATATCACCAAGTTTACACAGAATAAGATAAGATAATAAAACAAAACCTATCAAGTCTAACTCCATGTTGCTTCACTACTCTATTCCAGCATCTTTGAATAGCTTCAAAATAGCATAGAAATGGTAATGCTTCTTTGTTCTCAAAACCCTGCTAAATAGGCTGCCACATTCCTTTTGCAAACACCCAACGCATGTGACTGTGTTGTCACTATCAACAAATATTTTAATTGATCATCCGTCGGGTACATGCTTGTTATCCGTTGGGTAGCCTTATTGATCATCCGTCGTGTAGCTTTGTTGATCATCCTTCGGGTAGCCATTTATCACTTGACTCCATTTCATTTGTGCAGAATTATAAGACATCTTATAATTACATTTAATGAACCTATTCTGTACATCTATTAGCAGTCTACATGATTCATTAGCTACTACAGAATCTATACAAAGTTGTTTGCAGAAATGTGCTACAATACTTATTGTTACATAAGCTACTCACCCGGTGGATATCAATTAGTCATCCGTTGGGACTATATTGAATCATCCATCGGGACTATAATTGATCATCCATCGGGTGCTACAAAATTCACTAAGTTAAATCTACTAAGGTATTTTGTTTAGCTTATCATCAAGTACACAACATATTTTTAACAATCTCCCCAATTTATGTCTCCTGGAATTGTAGCCATAAATTAAGAGAAACCTGATGATAACAAAACATCCTAAAGATACAGAATAAAAATAGTAGATAAAACTGATAAGTGCTACAAGTTGCTGAAAGTTGAACAATGCAAAGTACAGAAAGAAGTTGCTCACAATTGTTATCAAGATGCTCATCTAGTCTGAGCAAATAGATCTATTTTCTTGATTGTCTGGATTTCTTCCCAAGCTTTCTGTTGTTTTCTTCAATTTGATTAAGGAGTTGTCTGTGGAATTCAAGTCCATCAGCTTCTGAGAGATCTAACATTTCCTGCAATTCCAAAAGAGTCGCATTGCTAGAGATACTCAATTGGTTCTCCAATATGAAGAATCTTCTAACTCCTTTTTCATCCTTGAATTCCATCAGCCAATAGGGCCTTAGATGCACTCTCTTTCCTGTGAAGGGAATATATAGAGTTTTTTGAAGTGCATCTTTGGCTCTAATACTCCTCAGCTCCTCAATCTTTTTTCGAACTAGTCTTCTTGCAGTCACATTGTAACCAAAGTTCTTTTTAAAGGATGAGTAGACTTTAATCAGAACAGATTGTATTTCTTGGAGAATCATGTGAAGTGGCCATATGAACTCTCTTCCTCCCTTGTATTTGAATACCAGCCTTTCAGGAAGATGTCTGTGAGCATCAATTACTCTAACTTCTTTCAATTCATCTAAGTAAAGGTTTATGTTTGAAAAAGCCTTGCTGTCACAGATGAACAGCATGTCTCCCTTGTTGACTGTAGGCTTAGCTTTGATTGAGGTCTTGGATTTGAGAATCACAGGCTTCACTTTCTTGCTTGCTCTTGTCTTTGTCTTCTTTGGCTTGAAAATGGGTAAGTTTAGCTCAGAAAATTGGCAAACTATCCCAGTCTACTGGATCATCCTTAGGAACAATTGGTTCACCATAAATATTTCTTGTTGGATCAACCACTTTGAATTCTTCAAATACCACTGAGGGTTTTGATGTTTGAGTTGTAGTTGTAGGATTTTTGGGAAACTGGTCTTCCAATTCCTCATCATTAAAGTTCACTTTCCTCTTGGAATGGAGTTTGTATCTAAATCTTCTTTTCTGCTGTGATTCTTCTTGCATTTTCAGATCCTTAGGTTCAGTAATTACAGTTGGTTGTACAGGAAGTTCTGTTGTGTCTTTACAGCTTGAAACTTGGCCAAGATAGGAGCTTGTTCTTTCTTTTGCTTTTGCTTCTTGGAATCCAAAGCAGCTTGCTTCTTTTCTAGCCTGATTCTTTCTTTCTCTTCCTTCTTAGCTTCTACAAACAGTGGGTGTCCAACCACCACACAAATCTCCTTACCATTTCTGTAAATTTTGGCAATTCTTCTTTTCAGTGCTGAATTAGTTGGATCCTTGTAGAATGTAATAGACCTAGCCAGCAGCTTCTTCTCATCTGGCCTAGGTGTTTCAAACACTGTATCCATAGGATTCTTATCTGAAAACTTAGGAAAGTTCCATTTGGCCTTCATAATGAGATCTTTCTTTGGAGATTTGATACATGAAGTTTGACCTCTTTCCAGATAGTTCATGCTTACCGCATTCACAGAAATTTTCATGACTTTAGAATGATGATTGGAGAATTTGTCTGGCTTTTAAATTGGCATAAACTTTTGTTGAATATCTGCATCTATTTTTCTCCGTTTTTCTTTTATTTGCTTCTCTAGAGCTGTAACATCAAGCATCTTGGGATTTGATTTCAACTCAAGCTTTTCAGCTGCTCTTTAGATTAGATCAATGCTATCCAAAACTGGTGGCTTTGGGAAAGCAATTGTTGGCACAATCACTTTTGTGACTTG
The DNA here is from genome assembly GCF_009905375.1 of Apium graveolens. NCBI lineage: Eukaryota > Viridiplantae > Streptophyta > Magnoliopsida > Apiales > Apiaceae > Apium > Apium graveolens. Next base: position 121,432,624 of record NC_133649.1, read on the forward strand.
TATGTTTAGCACTTTTTGCTCCCCCTCACTTCTTGATTCCGCTTGACTGAATACGACAATTGAGCTTGCTTTCTCCCCATTTGAAGAGGTTTCTTTCTCCCCCTTTTTGTTATCAGCAAGTTGAGTAGAATAAGGGATTTGTGCTGCCACTAGCCTTTGAAGCAATTCTTTTTGCTGTGCCTGATGTAGATGTATAGTTGTTAGAGATGCTTCCACTGTTGTCATTCTTTTCTCCAAGGAATCCACCTTGGTGGCAAGATCAATGTTCTTCCTTAATTGTCTTTTGATATAAAGCATTGTAGCTTCTGAAAGTTTTGCATCTAATCTTTCAGTTATATCCTTCTTCACTTGAGTGATTTCTGTTTTGATAGAAGTGATATCATGATTGTGTTGGAAGCCTTGGATTTATTGTAGTTGGAGAGAAGCAAGATGTGCTTGTAGAAGCTTCTTGGTGCTAGCATTCTTGTATGATTGAAGAGCAGACTGTGTTTGACTGATAAGTTGGATGAGTGTGGTCTTGAAATGATGTTCATCACATTTCTTTGAGAGGGCCCATGATGGCATGCCTGATCTAGAATTAAGGTCTACTTCTCCCCCTATGTCCAATGGCTCTTCTTCACTGTCTTCATCCTCACCACCAAAGAAATCTTCTGAACCACCAGTCTCATAGTCAATATCACCAGATGTAGAGGGCAAAGCTGTGATTGCATCCTTTGCTCTTTGCATAGACTGTGTGGTGTGCACCAAATTTAGCATTCTTTCTGTATTGTCATTGCCCTGTCCAGCCAAAATTTGATATGCTGGAATAGGATGAGTAAATATCTCAGCATCCAAAGAGATGGAACCTATAACAGCTTGAGGATGCTGAGATAGTCTCTCAATGTCTGTATCATTGGCATTCATTAACTCACTTGTAATGACATCTACCCTTATTTCTCTTGTACCTGCATTTCTCTCATTATCTCTCTTTTCTTGCATCAAGGTCTCACCTTGGCTCCCCACCCTCACACCCTCACCTTCACCATCTAAGGTGGGACTTCTCTCACTCACTTTTTCCAGTCCTGAAGAAATGGACTGCATTAGATCACTCTTTTCCTCTCCTTTTTCCTGGAAGCAACCCAGACTCTCACTCAAATCACTACCTTCCCTCAATCCTAAAAGTGATTGTACAATTACTAAGTCATCTACACTTGTAGGTATAGTTGAACTTTGAAATTATGCATAGACTCCCGATGGATGAGAGATATCCATCGGGTTAGTAATTTGACTATCCGACGGATGACTGCTGTTAGGCACATCCATCAGGATACAATCACTACTCGACGGATGAACAATATCCATCGAGTGAATAGAAATGAATGAGTGTGGAGTGGAGATTATTGTAGATTCTGTGCAGATTGATGAAAATTTTGGCACAGATGTCTTAACAGTCTCAGAAAGAAATGGCAAGTGGGCCAATAAATCATCTAAAAGATGATGCTCACTTGCATGGATTTTTGGCTTCTCCAAAAGAGTTAAAGATGGAGAATTTGGAAGTGATGTGTTTATCATGTCAATATCCAATGAGTGTGTGGGAGAATTTGGTGTAACAGGTGCTTCAATTATGAGAGAGTTTGGTTGTGACTCCACATTTATTGGAGCCACATCAACCTGACTTTGAGATGGTGCAGTGACTGGGTCTATAGCACCAGTTTGCATAGTGTGTGATCCCTGTGTATCCCCAAGGGTTTTTGGTTTCTTCTTTCTGGTATAAGTTTGGGGTGAGATTGTGTCCCTTACCCTCTTGGACTATGCTATTGGCTGAGAGCTTTGTTCAATAGTCACATCCTTTTGGGAGGATGCAACTAGTAATGAGCTTATATCCTTATTAAGCACTGCAGTTTGTTGAGAAACTGTAGTGTGGCTAGGCTGGGAAACACTCACCTCTCCAACCTTATCCTTAGGGCTTCTTTGATTTTCACCCTATCCCTCACCTTTCTTTCCCACCTTCACACTCCCCTCTTTAGGTTTGATGGATTTTACAACTGATTTCTTTTGAAAGAAATCAGAGGGGGCTTTCTTAGCTTTAGATTTAGGAACTTTTGTTGGTTTGGTAGCTTGGGCAGGCAACTGTTGGGTCATTGACACAGTTGCCATAGCTATACTAGAAAGCAAAGAAATTTGTGAGGTTAAAAGAGAGGAGACAGAAGGTTACCTCACTTACTTGAGGTCCCTCAATTACTGGAAAGTAGTATAAGGGAACCTCCTTGTGATGGTTTGCTCTGTTTAAATCTGCAATGATCCTTCTTTCTTGAACCCAACAATTTAACTTGTTGGTTGGGTTCTCAATCACAACTTCTTCAATAAGTTGGTTAGCAAGCATCATAAAGAATCTAGCATAATAGACACTTTTATCTCTCTTATTGATCTCCCCTAACTTAAAGCCTAACTCAAACAAAACCAAATCACCGAAATTAAAGTACTTATCAATAACTAGCATGTAAAGCATGTTAAGCATAGAGATGTTTATAGAGTCAAAGTTACTAATTTTTCCAGAGAACGCCTTAGTTACTACATCACACAGATAACTCCTTTCTTTCCTAAGACCCAACATCCTAATTTCACTTAATTTAGAAGTAGTGAATGCATAGCCCATGGAATTAAGCATATTAACAATGTTAGTGTCTGTGTGTGGAGCAGTTATAATATTATCAGGAATCTTGAAGCATGCTTTAATAATATCACTATTTATGCAAAACTGCTTATCTTTCAGAGTAAATGTAATGGTCTTGTCTGTCGAGTTGTACACTGCAGTTGTCCATATCTCTTCAACAACCTCACAGTAAATGGTGGGTGATTCCAGCATGGCATAGTTGAGTTGCAGTTCTTCAAAAAATCCATCATTTTGTGATAGTCATCAGACTGTTGAATCTCCTTGTTCACCAAAGATGAGAAGTTGTTTTTCTCATAGATATAACCGGTTTAAGACATGATTTTCACTACAGGTGCCATTGTTAGAGGTTTGGAATTTGCAGAGAGAGAGTTTGCTTTTGAGAAGAAAGAAATTAGAGCAATTGAATCTTGAGAATGATAAAAGAAATGAATAAAAGTGAATTGGCTTTTATACTATCTCAGAAATTAACTGTCAAAAATAATAAAGTAAAATAAAGTAACCAATAAAAATTACCCAAAATAGCCGTTTAAAAATAAATAAACTGTAAAAATTATGTCACTTATTCGTCGTGTCATGCTTACAAGCTGTAAGTATACTCGATGGATAATGTTCAGGGAATTAACGGCTAGGATTGAGACAATTCGACGGATGAGGATAAATCAGTTATCCGTCGAGTTATAAAATATTCCAGAAAAGTAATTGATTTTATTGACAAATTGCATTCCAACGGATGATCAAACTCGATGGATATTGATCATCCGTCGGGATTTAAATTTTGACTTAGCCAAAATTTCATCCAAAACAGAAAAATCAATTAAATTTCTGGCTACATAACCACTTGCAAAAATATCTGAAATAATTCAAGAGAAATTAAGCATACCTAATTCACTTACCAACCTTGAAAAGGTGGTTTTATCAAGTGGTTTGGTAAATACATCTGCAAGTTGCTCTTTACTTGGAACAAAATGCAGTTCCACAGTACCATTCATCACATGTTCCCTTATGAAGTGGTACTTGATGTTTATGTGCTTTGTTCTTGAATGCTGTACTGAATTTTCAGTGATGGTAATTGCACCTGTGTTATCACATAAAATAGGAATCCTATCCACTTGTAGACCATAGTCCAACAATTGGTTTTTCATCCAAAAAATCCGTGCACAGCAACTACCAGCAATAATATATTCAGCTTCAGCTGTAGAAGTAGAAACTGAATATTGCTTTTTACTGAACCAGGACACAAGCTTGTTCCCTAGAAATTGACAGGTTCCTGTTGTAACTTTTCTATCTATTTTACAACCTGCATAATCAGCATCTGAATAACTAGTTAGATCAAAACCAGAATCTCTAGGGTACCAAATGCCAAGTTTTGGAGTTCCCTTGAGATATCTGAAAATTCTCTTAATAGCTACTAAATGAGATTCTCTAGGATCAGCTTGAAATCTAGCACAAAGACAAGTAGCAAATATTATATCTGGCCTACTATCTGTTAAGTACAAAAGTGAGCCAACCATGCCTCTATAACTTGAAATATCCACAAACTTTTCAGTAATGTTTAATTCAAGCTTAGTTGTAGATACCATGGGAGTTTTTGCAGATGTGCAATCCATTAGATCAAACTTCTTTAAAAGATCATGAATGTATTTAGTTTGACTAATAAATATTCCATCACTAACTTGCTTAACTTCTAAGCCAAGAAATTAAGTTAGTTCTCCCATCATGCTCATTTCATACTTACTTTGCATCAATTTGGCGAACGTTTTGCAAATTTTTTCATCTGTAGAGCCAAATATAATATCATCTACATAAATTTTACAAGTATACTAGAGCCATTAACATTTCTAAAGAATACAGTTTTATCCACAATACCTCTTGTGAAGTGATTTTCCAAAAGGAACTTTGATAAAGTGTCATACCAGGCTCTAGATGCTGGCTTTATTCCATAGAGTGCTTTGAAAAGATAGTAGACATGATTTGGCAAACTTGGATCTTCAAAACCAGGAGGCTGACTGACATAGACTTCCTCCTCCAAATCTCCATTTAGAAAAGCACTCTTGACATCCATTTGATAGACCTTAAAATTGGCATGGGTTGTATAGGCTAAGAAAATTCTGATGGCTTCAAGTCTTGCAACAGGAGCAAAAGTTTCATCAAAGTCTATTCCTTCTTGTTGACAATAGCCCTTAACAACCAATCTAGCTTTGTTCCTGACCACTATGCCATTTTCATCCATCTTGTCTCTGAATACCCATTTGGTGTCAATTGGATTTTTTTTCCTTTAGGCTTGGGTACCAGCTTCCATACTTTATTCCTTTCAAATTGTTTTAGCTCCTCTTGCATAGCTAAAATCCAATCAGGATCCAACAAAGCTTCTTCTAACTTCTTTGATTCTTCCTTAGATAGGAAGCTACTATATAGACATTCTTCTTGAGTTGCTCTCCTTGTTTGAACTCTAGAAGATACATCACCAATGATGAGCTCAAAGGGGTGATCTTTTGTCCATTTTCTTTGTTGAGGTAGATTGGCTCTGGATGAAGAGGCCTCATTGTTGTCTTGATATGTAACTGAGTATTGATTATTAGAAACTCCCCCTGAGTTTATGGATCTTTGATTTGATAAAGGGGAACTTTCTGTAAGTGATCTATTTTGACTTTCAGCTTCTCTTGATGACCCGACGGATGGTGCATTTTGAGTTCCGACGGATGAAGCTGATTGTCTTCGACGGATAAAAAAGATGTCTCCCGACGGATGAAGCATTTTGCAACTCGAAAGATGTTGAATTTTGTGCTTCATTAGCAGTAGATTTTTCTGCATTATCCTTTGATACTGTTTCTTGATCACTTTCAAATCACTGTCATCACTAATCATCTCCACATTATCAAATTTGAGACTTTAATGAGAATCTTCATCTTACAGTCCTTCAATCTTTTTATCATCAAACTTAACATGTATTGATTCCATAACAATGTTGGTTCTAAGATTGTAGAGTCTATATGCTTTTCCCACAGCATATCCAACAAAAATTCCTTCATCTGCTTTAGCATCAAACTTCCCATGTTGATCAGTCTGATTTCTCAAGATATAACATTTGCAGCCAAAGACATGAAGAAAATTTAGAGTTGACTTCTTGTTCTTGAACAATTGGTAGGGTGTCATACACTTTTCTTGATTAACCAAAGAAATTATCTGAGTGTAGCATGCAGTATTTACAACTTCAGCCCAGAAGTATGTTGGTAATTTTCATTCTTCAAGCATTGTCCTTGCAGCTTCAATAAGTGATATGTTCTTTCTTTCCACTACTCCATTTTGTTGTGGAGTTCTTGCTGCTGAAAACTCATGCATAATCCCATTCTCTTCACAAAATGCTCTCATAACAGAATTCTTGAACTTAGTTCCATTGTCACTCCTGATTCTTCTAACTTTGAAATCAGGATAATTATTGACTTGCCTTATATGATTGATGATGATTTCACTAGCCTCATCTTTGGACTTTAGGAAATATGTCCAAGAGAACTTTGAGAAATCGTCTATAATTACTAGGCAAAATCTTTTTCTTGAGATGGACAACACATTGACTAGTCCAAACAAATCCATGTGTAGCAATTGTAGAGGTTCTTCAATTGTTGAATCAAGCTTCTTCCTGAATGATGCTTTAATTTGCTTTCCTTTCTGGCAGGCATCACACAGTCCATCCTTAGAAAACTCCACTTGAGGAATTCCTCTAACCAGTTCTTTCTTGACAAGCTCATTCATGGTCTTGAAGTTTAGATGGGATAGCTTCTTGTGCCACAACCAACTTTCATCTTGACTTGCTTTATTGAGAAGACAAGTAACATATTCTGCATTTGATGAGTTGAAGTCATCTAGATACTGTTGGTGAGACTACATAGCTGTATGAACAGTTACGTGATAACTCAACACGATAACAATACTAGAACATGACAGGTTAATAATACAACGTCTACACAAGAAATCAGGAAGAATAAAGACTAGGCAAATACAAAGAATCAGAAGATTAGAAGAAAGCCCGAAGTCTGTCCACAGGTCACTGAAAGAAGTTCATTAATATGATCATGCCTCAGTGAAGAACAAAGGTTAAAGACTTTCAGGGTTTCAGAAATATTGAAGATTCAGTATAAAAGTGCTACCGAAAGATTTCAGTGTATTGGCATTGATTGAAGATAGACAGTGTTCGAAGCATGGGAATCTGAAGAATTAAAGACAGGGTATAGACAGAGGTTAATGAAGATGTTGTCTAAAGTACCATAAAGGATTCCAGTGAAAGTACAGTTGTTTATTGACAGTCAGTGTCTGAAGCAATAAAGTTGAGGCAAGCTTAACAATGTAATCAAGGCTATAATACGAAGACTTGAATCAGGGTTAGTCGTCTGTGAACTAGACTAGTTGCACTAGGCGTCAACAGCTCGTGAAAGGAATCTGGGTATTTTTATAGAAGGATTGTTAATTTGAGAAACGTACTTGGATTGAACGTTTATCTGATAAAGTACGAGAAGAGGTGCGCGGGATATACAGCCAAACAGCTTAGGGGATTGGCGGAGTTCAAAGTTTAATTATTAAATTAAATAAATTTATTTAGTGGACTTTAATATAATTTATTTAATAAACTTAAAATGATTTATCTTATAAATTTTAAATAAGTTTATTTTATAATTTAATTAGTTTATTTATATAAGTTATATTTAAGTTTATTTTATAAATTAATTTAATTACAAATTAAACTTAAAAAGAAATAGAAAAAAAGAAAAAGAAATAGAAAACAAAAGAAAAAGAAAAGAATAAAAGAAAAAGAAAAAAAAAGTATAAGTAACCTGGATGACATAAGGTCGCCACAGGTGAACTTAATTTGTTAAGTTTTTGTTTAAGTATAGTACTTGGTTGCCACACAGGTTAACCCCCCGCCTGTACCCCTGTCGCCACAAAGATAAGAAAAGAACCTGTCACCACAGACCTCCTCAATTCTCAGCCACACAATTTTATTGTGTATAAAGTCTATACTTTGCAGCAGATAAAAAAAAGGACTGTTTATCTTCTTCTCCAACAAAAAGAGAGCTGATAAAAAAAGAAGCGGAGATTTACAGAGGAGTTCAAGCTACTTGAATATCCGTTTAACTTCTCACCGGAGTAACGTTATAATGCCCGATTTAATTCTTGTATAATCTTATGGGCATTATAATCGTTACCCGGTAATTAAATCCTAGTACAAACAAAAGCTATATTATTGTATAGGATTTGATTTGTAAATATTTGTAGTAGCTAGGAACTTTGTTGTTCTTAGATTGTAGCCGGTTAATTTATTTACCGGAGTGTAGCAACACCCTCGAGGATTTATGTACGAATATATATTTCCCCGAATATCTTGTGTTCCTCGTTTTTATCGTTCCAAATACTATTCGTCTCAATAACACGAAACACTAACCGAGCACTAAATATTTTATCCGCTAAAGATTTGAAAGAATTTTTAATTTAGTGATTATTGTATTCAAGCCCCCTTCTACGATAATTCGGGACCTAACAATTGATATCAGAGCCTACTGATTGATACACAAATCAGGATCCTTAAATTAATTTATTTTATTAATTTTCATTTACTTAATTTTAATTTTATAAATTTGATTTAGCAAATTTATTTTATAAATTTAATTTAAATAAGTTTATTATATAAACTTAATTTAAATAAATTTATATTATAAATTTAACTAAATTAATTTATTAATTAACATTTAAGTAAACAAAAATTCTTTTAATTTAAATTAATTTCTCGGATTAATTAGCTGCCAATTTGCATTCCAGATTGTTTTGTTTATTAGCTGCCATTTCTTGGATTTGCGTTGTCAAATAGCTGCCAGTTTCCTTTATCACTTCGGTAAACAAATAAAATTGGTAGCTCCTGGTGCTAACAGATGGTGCATTACGCGGGAGTAGTTTTGGCAGCCGGCTTTTACGCGCGCAAGAATCCACGCGCAGCTGTAAAACAAAACAAAGTTTGCAGCTCCTGTTGGTAATCAGAGTCTAGGAGTAACTAAGCTAATATTTTTTTTGTTTTGTTGTTGTCCCTTGTCGCCAGAGAATAGATCACCACAGGGAGTATAATAATTCTAAGGCATCCTGTACTTCACCTGCTTCGTCGCCATAGGAGTAAGTCGCCACAGCTGAAAAGTCGGCGCAGAAGGTGCACAGGAAATTCGGAGTTGCAATAGAATTTTGTTACCTTAATAAATTATTTTTTATTTATTTATTTTTTCATAAAATTTAAATTTCTTAAATTTAAATTTTACTTAAATAATAATTTACGTTTGATTTAATTTTTAAGAAAATTCAAAATTCTTGAAACTTAATTTTCTCATAATTATTTATTTTCTCATAATTTATTTTCTAAGAAAATTAAAAATACTAGAAATTTAAATTTCTTTTAAATATTAAATTAAGGGTACTCAAGATATTGGTAGACTCAGGATGCCTCCGGGCTTTTAAAGTGGATTTTAATCTTTTGAAGAAAACGAAGACCATGTGCTATTCAGACGGAAAATTCCCGAATACGGAAATTATAGATAATGGTTTTCTTACTCCAATGAAATTGATCTCAAGACCTACAGACGAAAATTTGTGGAACTTCCTCAAAGGCTTACTCCATAGGATAACACTGGGTTTTCAGACGCAGTGGTTTGTACCAATGCTACATTTATCCGGGAATCAATGAGATCATACATGCAGGAATTGTGGAGGTCAGAGAGAACATGACTTGTGGAGGTCAGAGAGAATAGTGGGACAAACAAATATCTCAGTTACATGCATTAAGGTTGGAACCTCGAGACAGAATGTAAGAGTTACTGATAGCTGAATCAGAAGAAGCTCAGGTAGAAGTACTTGAGGGACTGTATGTCAGGGTAGTGGTTCACATGTCAGGGAAGTTTGGTCATATTAGATTCACAAGGAATACATAAGATATATCCAAGGATCAAGCTTATCTATTCAGAAGCAGAGATTCTTACAGATTCAGTTCAAGAGGTGGTTACAAGACTAAGATTGGGACACAAACAAGATTTGATAGCTACATGTATGACAATACATATGTGTCAAGTAACTATCAGGGGTTTTGCTACAACATAACAAGAAGCTTGACAAACAAGGATGAATAGGGATTTAATTGAAGAGTTGAGTCAAAGCTGGAATGTTTTCTTAGGGAAGCAACTAGTCAAAACTTATAGTGCACGGGAAAGAGTTGGGATGGATCAAATGACGAGAATCATGAATATCTTGCTTTCACAGCAATCTCTGAAGATGGTCCAACTCACATATCTCAGGTTTCAAATTCTTGAACCACTGCAATACTTTGCTCTCAATATTCAATGCATGATAAGATCATAGAGTTTAAATGTTTAACAATCGCACAAGCATGATAGCATAACACATAGATAATGTTGTACTAGTCCACTAGATTATTTTCTGGTAACTAGGTTTGATGTTTAACTTGTGCATGTTACTTTAGATGATCTTAAATATGTGTTTGAATATTTGTTGAACATGATTAATTGCTTTAGTGAGATACATATTTTCCAGCATATAAGACCTTTGTTTATGCTTATCTTCTGTATCTTGTTACATTGTGATTTATTCATTTGATCTGAATTATTTGTTAAGATGTAATAGTTTATATTTGGATTGAGATAGCTAGATGAGATACATCAACAAGATTGGACTAGATAGAATTAGTGATTTACTTGGTAATTCTGTTTGTTCCATATCATGCCTATCTTGCTTAGTTCTTATGTGTAATGTTTCTGAATGAATGCCATGCATTCTTAACTCAATGCTTGCTTATGCTTATGCCATGAATGCATCTCTTAGTACTTGCATTAATTGTAGAAAACGTATGTTTAGAATTACAATAGGGCAAAGACTGCTAGTCCTCCTTATATAAGGTTGGAACCAATTTTCCCCTAACCTAGAGACAAATTTGTCAAGGGTATTAAAATGGAGAAAATGGTCAGTCAAAGATAAGAATTAGCATGATAAGGTTGCAGCTGTTGTTATCTTTGTTTATAATAATATCTCTAATCCATCTGGACCCAAACTGATAAGTTGGATACCAAGAACTGTTAATCCATTTGTGAGTGCAGGACATAATAGGTTATTTGATTCATATGTATTCTTGGTAATTCATACTCAAGGCATATGATCAAAAAAGAGCCTCACAATCAAATGTGATTAACAAAAGCTATTCTGTCAATAATCTTTGGAGATGACAGCAAATGTGTTCATTATGGGACAAGCTATATAGAAAAAGGGATGTCATAATGGATTCAACAATTGATATCATGATAATAACTAATTATTGGAGTCATTGATAACAATTGAAGCAACTTTCTTGCAAGAGAATCAAGGCACAAATCCTATTATTAGACAGTTCTGCATCAAAGGACAAAATGTCAATTCAATGAAGGATTAGTGTCTCATCTGAAGCAGGAAGATTGAGAAGCTTGCTCTTCTTAGAGTAAGGAAAGGGTATGCTCATGGCTAGACTGGAATCTCAGGAAACGTGAAGTCAATGGTTTCTACTATAAAGCTTCATTTGACAGAAGTTTAGCTGTGGTATTGAAAGCTCTCACCCTTGAACATCAACTCAAGGAACTCTTTTGTGAAAAGGGATTAGTGAGAGGACTGCCTCATCTTGAATTCAAAAGATGGTAAATGTGAGGCATGTCAGAAAGAGAAGTCAAAAACAACATTAGATCAAGTAAAGATATACCTTAGTGATGGTGGTTGACTAATCTTATGAAATAAAGTTGTTGTTCGTGCATTCTCAAGACAAGATAACACAGATGGTGATTGATCATATCAGATGATCAAACTGGAAGCAACTGTAGAGACATATTCAGCACTGGGAGCTCCGTGTCAGAATGGAGTGGTACAAAGGAAGAACTAGAACTTGATTAAAGCTACAAGGGAAATATCAAGCTAATCAAGACTTTCTAAATACCAAAGGGCTGGAGCAGTCAAAACAGTTTGCAACACGTAAGATCAAACCTTGATCTGGATGTATACATGAAGACCAATAATGAGTTAATGGCCAACAGAAGTAAATACTGGATAACCTCAAAGTGGTTGGAGAGAATGTTCTACAGTTAGGATATTTTCCATGGCTACTCAGTGGAGTCTACAACCTACAGGGCATTTGTGGTTGATCATCAGAAGATGATTAAAAGTCTAAGTGCATAGTTCAACAACTCAATGCTCCAAGCTGTTAAAGGAGAAAATAATGGTATTGATGGTTCATATCCAAGCAGTGGAATGGCAGTGTATAACATAACTCATTTCATTAATGAAGCCATTCAGCAAGGGTAAGAATTTTCTAGAAAATCCCAGCAACAGCTTAGGGGGAGCAAAAGAAGGATCAACTAGTCAGACACAACACCACATTACAAATTCAGAGGACACAACAAGAATATATCTGCTGAGATAAAGGGTTTGATGTCAAGTCTATTCCCAGAGTCTAGTTCTTAAGTGATCCAGATGGTGGAGTAATGATTAGCAGGGCTAGTGAGTGCGAATGATTATCTCTCTAGTTTTCTATCTGAAGATTAAACTGAGAAAGTTACAGAAGCTCTGATAGATCCGGAATGGTTGGGTGATTGCAAAGCAAAATGAACTCAATCAGTCAGCAAGCAGATTGTAGGGAAGCTGGTATCCAAACCAAATGACAACTTTGTAATTGGTACCAGGGTAACCAGAAGTCAATACTGGATGACAATGGCATTGTTACAAGGGACAAGGCCAAACTGGATGCTAGGTTATTTTCAGGAAGCAGTATCTAACCAATAGCACCAGTGACAAGACTTGAGGATATTACGACATATCAGGCACCTGATGCACATTCACTTGGAATTGGACTCTAGTAGATGTGTACAAGTGCACTCCTGGTTGGTGAGTCAAAAGAGGAATTCAATGCACAACAGTGCATGGACTTTGCAGTTGTAGATCTATTGGACTATGTATATCTCTTCTTCTCAATCTTACTTCAGGTTGGTATGAACTAGTATACTACTCAAGCAATCGTCAAGGACATGGTATGACACTCTTACTGAAGTTACAGTTTAATATGAACTAGTAGAGTTGTCATATTAATAACTCTCTTATCACTAGGCACAAACATAATGTTATATATGTGCTCTGATATAATGATAATGTTATATGTTGGTCTACTAACAAAGACTTGTGCAAGATTATTTGCTAAGTAATTGCAGAGTAGGTATGGAGGAGCATGTTGGAAAGGTTACAATTCTTTTTGGAACTACTTCAAGTAAGCCATTAGGATAATTCTTTTAGGAGCTCAAGCAAGACAAAAGAACAATTATTTTAGGATGATGGCAATACAAGTAAGTTAAGGATCTTTTGAAGATGCAAAATTTGGAAGATTCTGAACATGCCAAAACTACTTACCAACGAAAACCACTAAAGCTTGATCAGTGCAACTCAGGTATAATGACAAGCTATAGAGGTATGAAGAGCTCACTCTTTTACGTAAATGATAATAGACAACATGTAATGTTCTAAAGATGCAAAAGTGCAAGGTTCCAAGTGGATCCTAGAGAATCCAACCGTATAGCTATTAACAACATTATTAGATATCTTAAGGGACTACCAACTCTTGGAGTAAAGTACCCTAAAGATATTGTGCTTAACATGTTTGGCTATATAGATATATAGATTACACAGGTTGTAAGAAAGACAGGAGAAGCATCTCTGAAGCTGTCAACTTAAGTGACAGGAGAAGCATCTCAGGAAGGTGTCAACTTCGTGGAAGAAGATTGATTTCTTGTTATGATGAGAAACAACCTCAAATCCAACAACTCTGTGAACACTCTATGACAAGGCACCTTCACACCAGGTATCATTTAATTCGAGTGCATGTCTTTTAGTTAAAGAGTTACTAACGGAAACATTTACTAAATCACTTGATAAAGTTAATTTTTCAAGACTGGTTTATAAGTGTGGAATATCATTCATTGCATATTAGTTGGAAATCCCATCGGTAAGGAATTCTTCATATAAGTTCACAAATATTAAATTATCAATATTTAAAGGACTTGTGAATTTATCAGTAATCCAGTACCTCGTATTTAGTGCTACTATCTTGATTATCATGAGTACAATGTCATATACATTTGTGATAGTTAAGTATTATAGCATTAAGTTTGAATACTATTTTAATTGATTTAAATTATGATTGTAGACAATTCTATTCCATATCAGTCTCATGATTTAAATTATATTAAAATAATATGCAACATAGTTATTTGTATCTTGTACGAATAATTGTGATACTTTTAGTATTAGTGATATTATTTAGAATTTTTGTTCTAAGTAATCAATGCTTATTCCTAAAATCACTGATATTAAAAGTTGAAGTATTTTCTAAGTCATGTGTATGAAACTCTCAATATTTTATATACTTAGAAAGTATTTCTAAAACTACTAATTATCCAGAAAGTGATTGCCATGTATAAGTCATATATCCTATTGGTGATTATTCAAGGATAATTATGAAAATATTTAAGTGCTATTATCTAACTCATAGATATTTAGTATTTATTTATTTAATTTATTTTGGGTTGTTTGGATTATGGAATTTGAAGCAATTCAATAATTTTATTTGCTCCATAATTCAAACTAACTTAAAATAAATAAGCAGCATGATTGATTATAACTAAATCTATCAATAATTGATATCTAGTATATTGATTGTAACTTATGTATTCTAAGTTAATTATGAGATTTTGGTTTTAGTGAATTTAACAATGTTTACATCTCAAGAATTCACTGAAATCAGAATCATGATTGTAACATGATTAGGTGTATAATAATTCCTGACTTATATCAGTTAATCATATTTAGTTAAGAGTTTAACTATGAACTAATAGTGAAGTATTAGTATTTGTGACATTACTTATAACTCCTCTAAGTAATAAATGCTTATCCTCAGTCACTTATACTAATATAAAAAGTGTAAAAATCTTTCTTAAAGTACAACTATGGTTATAATGTTTGATTGCTTTATTAGAAGTAACCATATGTTGTCCACTTAGAATAATTTTTATATTTACTTGCAAATTCCTAAACACTTTGATAATAGATGCAATACTCAATGGATCAAAGTATATGGAACTTAGAATATTTTTTTTGATTGCAAACAAGTCAATGTTGGTTAATGTTGCTTTATTTATCGAACCAATATTGCTTGAGATATTACAGTTGTTAGGAGTCAATAATTGTATGATATATGAAATTGAATGCTAATATCTTTTTGATAGATAATTGGTATTTAATTCATTGATATCTTACTCTAATATATTTTAATCATGATGTTCGACAATTCCATGTCAAATCAGTTTCATGATTTAACTTATATTAAAGTAGGATGCAACATAATTATTGGTATCTAAAGTACTTGACAAGTATCAGAAAATGATATATTGTTAATATTTTGTTGCAGATAATTGTGAGATTTTAAGTTCTAGTGAATTTATATAAGTTGTTATATCTGAAAGATTCACTATAATATAAAATCAGCAACATAGTCATTCTTGTTAAGATTATTTGTCAATACACAATGTTGTTGATAATAATTTTATAAAAATAGATTATGGAGCTTTTGATATGAATGAGAATTGCTTAGACTTTACCCTAAGTGATCAATGCTTTTATAAAAACTCATTCATATTGAAAGACAAAATGTTTCTTTCTCTTCTTAATACTGCTAGATCATTAGTCCGTGTCTTATCAAATCATTTATTTTTTTAGGCATTAAAACAGACTTGTGCACTCAAACAGTTTTAAGAGAAAAATCAAACTTCTTTCTACAGTGGTGATTGCTTATTTCATTAAAATCTTTTGAAATCACTATTGTACATCATTTCACTCAAAAGATTAAATATATAATTTTCATTCATTATAGATCTTAAGTGCATTTTATCTCTATATTTCCATATGCTCTGTGATACAGGTTCAGCCTCCAATGGCATTCTTTCATTTGATAGTCCTGAGGTTGAAAACCCACAACTTCCATCCCAGACTGTAAAGATAAACACAGAAACAGAACCAACCAACACCCTCTTACCACTAAAATGAAGTATGAATGAGCGTGAGGGAGAAAGTGCCTTAGTGCACCAAATAAAGAAGTTTCTGAAGTCAACCCAGCAGCTCTGTCTACTACAAAGTTGAAATATATCAAAACTGAGACAACTACTAGCTCCTATACATTTTCTCAAAAAGATGTAATGGTTAAAAAGGCACAAAACAGTTACTAGATTCATCCTCTTAGAAGGGTGCGTCTATTGAAATTCGTCTGTCGGCCAGGGTATCCGATGTAGTGTCATCACCAATCTTTCTTGATGCACAAGGAAAGGTTACACACATAAAGGATGAGTTGACGGAAACAAGAGTTTCAACCATTTTACGGTCATATTTGATTGTTCAAGGTTCTTTAATGGACCAATTGCCTTTACAGGTGTTAGGAGAGGATACTGATCCAATAGCCATATGTCAGTGGTCAGTGTCTACCTCTCCAGGACTAATAAACCTGGATGTATCTGTGGATAGTGGATCTAACATAGGTGCAGATCGGAAACTTGTTGACAATGATTCAGATATTACCTGATGAGTCACAAGGAAATGTCTTCACAGATATTAGAAGGGAACTTTGATCTTTATGCTAAATTCTTTGGATCATTATTTACCTTCCCAGAGTTCAAATCTGGAACCCTAAAAGGGAAACTAGCAACTTGTAGATTATGACTCAGATTCATATGACGAGTCTAACAAGGATGGGGATTTGCGAACTCCCATTGCACCACCTGTGACCTCCTTAAGGATGGCTAAGGTGATTTCCTTGCAGGTACAACTGGATTTTGGAGCTATGAGAAGAGTGATACACTTGTGAGAATGAGTGTAAACACGAGTGGAGAGAAGAGTGAAACACTTGTGAGGTACACGAAACAGAATCACACCCTCACAGTGAGGAAGAAAGAGAAACACCATATCCCATTCCCTATCCCTAAACATAGTTCTTGATACTTCGGGTCTCGAATTTGTTTATGATTGGAACCTAACTCTTAGGGACCTAACATTTACAGATTAGATTAGAATACTTCGGGACCTTTAGGAGCTAACAATTGGTAACAATTGGTGATCTCACATTGGGGAGGTATAAGGAGTTGGGAAGATTGGTGAACAGGATCATCAACGGTAAAGCCATTTTGCAGAATTTCAAGGGACATGGTTGATCAGACTCTGACTTGTTTTTTCTTTTCCAACCAAGTAACATATGAGAACTCCTTCAGACAACAGCATACATTCCTTCTCTAAGAGGGAGATAAAAGCTTATATAATAGTTTGGAGGATTCCTCAACTAAGGGGGAGAAATAGCAGGGAGGAGGAAAAAGGTAAAACACATGTACATCACACAACATCAGAAGAAGTGGTTTGGTTCATCACTATTCTTTATAAGGGGAGAAGCTATTTTCCAAAAGGGGAGTACCATCAGTTCTTATCTGCGGATTATATTGTACGGGAGAGGTGGTAGACGAAGGTGATCTTCTTTTAAGCAGTTGATTCTCATAGGGGGAGAAGCAAGAGAGATATGTGCTTCTCAACAGGAAATGTGGTTGTACAAAAGAAGCTGCTGATGATTACTTCAAGACTGAGAAGTATTATCTGGAAGAGAGTTGAATAACCAAGGAAATGAAGATGAAACTACTTGAAGATCAGTTCAGTGCTAGAGGAACAAGCATCTTTCATTTCAGAAACTCAAGAATCTCGAAATGCAGTATTTGATCCAGAAAACCAGTAGCATTATTTACAAGTCCTGGTACATTACTTTTTCTAGTTGTTAGTTGAGTTATCCTCTCTATTTAATTTGTTTGTTAAGTTTAACAATCAAATAGGGGGAGATTGTTGGTGAGACTGTGTAGCTGTATGAACAGTTACGTGATAACTCAACACGATAACAACACTAGAACATGATAGGTTAATAATACTACGTCTACATAAGAAATCAGGAAGAATGAAGACAAGGCAAATACAAAGAATTAGAAGATGAGAAGAAAGCCCGAAGTCTGTCCACAGGTCACTGAAAGAAGTTCATTAATATGATCATGCCTCAGTGAAGAACAAAGGTTAAAAACTTTCAGGGTTTCATAAATGTTGAAGATTCAATATAAAAGTACTACCGGAAGATTTCAGTGTAGTGGCATTGATTGAAGATAGACAGTTTTCGAAGCATGGAAATATGAAGAATTCAAGACAGGGAATAGACAGAGGTTAATGAAGACATTGTCTAAAGTACCAGAAAGGATTCCAGTGAAAGTACAGTTGTTTATTGACAGTCAGTGTCCGAAGCAATAAAGTTGAGGCAAGCTTAACAATGTAATCAAGGCTATAATACGAAGACCTGAATCAGGGTTAGTCGTCTGTGAACCAGACCAGTTGCACTAGGCGTCAACAGCTCGTGAAAGGAATCTGGGTATTATTTATAGAAGGATTGTTAAGTTGAGAAACATACTTGAATTGAACGTTTATCTGATAAAGTACGAGAAGAGGTGCGCGGGGTATACGACCAAACAACTCAGGGGACGGGCGGAGTTCAAAGTTTAATTGTTAAATTAAATAAATTTATTTAGTTGACTTTAATATAATTTATTTAATAAACTTAAAATGATTTATCTTATAAACTTTAAATAAGTTTATTTTATAAATCTAAATTAGTTTATTTATATAAGTTATATTTAAATTTATTTTATAAATTAATTTAATTACAATTTAAACTTAAAAAGGAAAAGAAAAAAAAAAGAAAAAGAAATAGAAAACAAAAGAAAAAGAAAAGAATAAAAGAAAAAGAAAAAAAAAAGAAGTATAAGTAACCTGGGTGACATAAGGGCGCCACAGGTGAACTTAATTTGTTAAGTTTTTGTTTAAATATAGTACTTGGTCGCCACACAGGTTAACCCCCCCTTTGGTACCCCTGTCGCCATAGAGATAAGAAAAGAACCTGACGCCACAGAGATAAGAAAAGAACCTGTCGCCACAGAGCTCCTCAATTCTCAGCCACGCAATTTTCTAGTGTATAAATTTTACACTTTGCAGGAGATCCAAAAAAAGAACTATTTATCTTCTTCTCCAACAAAAAGAGAGCTGATAAAACAAGAAGCGGAGATTTACAGAGGAGTTCAAGCTACTTGAATATCCGTTTAACTTCTCACCAGAGTAACGTTATAATGCCCAATTTAATTCTTGTATATTCTTAGGGGCATTATAATTGTTATCCGGTAATTAAATCCTAGTACAAACAAAAGCTAGATTACTGTATAGGATTTGATTTGTAAATCTTTGTAGTAGCTAGGAACTTTGTTGTTCTTAGATTGTAGCCGGTTAATTTATTTACCGGATTGTAGGAACACCCTCGAGGATTTATATACGAATATATATTTCCCCGAATATCTTGCGTTCCTCATTTTTATCATTCCAAACACTATTCCTCTCAAGAACACGAAATACTAACCGAGCACTAAATATTTTATCCGCTAAGGAATTTGAAAGAATTTTTAATTTAGTGATTATCGTATTCAACCCCCCTTCTACGATAATTCGGGACCTAACAAATACATATTTCCTTTTCTCACTCCAGTGAGAACCACTTTGTTGATTCTTTTATTAGTCACAACACAGGCTTCTGAATTGAAGGTTACTGAATTATCTTTATCACAAAGCTGGCTGATACTCAACAAATTGTGTTTGAGACCATCCACTAAGGCAACCTCCTCAATGATGACATTGTCTTTAGAAATCAAGTCATATCCCATAGTATAACCCTTGCTGTCATCTTCAAAAGTAATACTTGGGCCAGCTCTCTCCTTGAACTCTATGAGCAGGGTAGAATCTCTAGTCATGTGTCTTGAACAACCACTATCCAAAGTACCACAGATTCTTTCTGTTTCCCTACACACATCAAAACCAAATCAAGTTGATTTTGGTACCCAAGTTTCCTTGGATCCTGCCTTGTTAGCTTTCTTCTTTTGTTTCTTAGGTTTGATCTCATTTGACTTGGGGATTTCAGATTCATCCTTAGTCATCTGAGTTGGACCTTTAAAACCAGTCATTAAAACAGAATTATCATGCATATTTTGATTAACAGGAAAAGGCATGCTATTTGCAAACATGTTATTCCAGTAAGGCATGCTAAATGGCATTTGAGACATACTAAATACAGCATAATAAGGATTAGGTGCAAATGGCATATTAGCAAATTGTGCATTTATATTCTGTGCAGACATAGCATTCATATGCATAGAAGGCATGTCATTCATGTTGGGAAAAGAAGATGGTACAGATATAGGAGTAGGCATAACTAGTTTGCAATTAACAGACAGATGATTAACACTACCACACTTAACACAGATTTTTCTTGGAGCATATTTATCAGGTGTGTAGTTGTTATGTTTGTTAATCCCTAATTTCCCATTTCTATTATTTTTCTTTTTAGTTTCTGATTTAACCTCAATCTTTTCTAATATGTCATTCAATTGCTTGATAGACAGATGACCAACATTCACTTTCTTCTCCTTCTTCACTTGACTTGATTCTCCTGGAACAAAGTTTTTGGAAACTGATCCATACTTTTCATATAACTTGGCAAGTTTGGCTTTGCTCACAGGTTTGCTCACAGCCGACGGATGAGGATTTGTGTCACTTGACGAATAATCCTTTTGATTATCCGACAGATTAGCAATCCTTCAACCAAATTGGATTCCAGCTTCTCCTTACTCTTTTTCCAGGCTGCATCACAAAAGGACTCAATACCTTGAACTTTGGTGATTTGAGCATGAACATCTCTAGATGATTTCCATGCATTAATCACCTCCTGTTCTCATTCAAGTTGCTTCTTGAAAATCTCTTCTTTCTTCAAAGACGCAGTTAATTCCTCCTTAGCAATCTTACAATCTATTTTCAATTTCTCAAGTTCAATAAACTGAGGGTCTAGCACATTATTCCTCTCACTTAAAAATAGATTATTTTCTTTGATTTTAGCATTTTCCTTAGTGAGAGACTTAAGTGTAACACACAAATGATATAATTCTGCAAACATGTCATTAATTACAGCATTACACTCAGCTTTAGATAAATATGCTAGGTTAGTGGTGATTGCCTGATTACTTGAAGAACTTGTTTCTGTTTCATCAGATTTGGCCATTAGGGCTAGATTCACATAGCTGACATCTTCATCCTCATCCAAACCGTCTGTTGCCCAGTCATTTTCTTGTGTACTAAAAGCCCTTTCCTTTTGTTTGAGCAACTCAAAATACTTCTGTTTATAATCCACAGGCTCAAACTTCTTCTTGCTGGAATCTGACTTTCTACACTCACTGGAAAAATGCCCTGCCAAGCCACATTTGAAACATTTGAATTTTGATTTATCCACCATGTTTTTATTTGGCTTAGCTGCTCCAAAGTTCTTCTTGAGCTTGAGCTTGGAAAATCTTCTGGAAAGGAATGCAAGATTTCATCAATATCATCCATATCATCCATATCATCTTGGCTCATAGAATCTTCATTTTCAGCTACCAGCCCCTTGCCCTTGTTTTCACAGACCTTTGTAGTAGACTCAATAGCTTCTACCTTCACTTCCTTCTCCTTTTCCAACTCAGCAACTAGTGCTATGGACCCTCCTTTCTTCTTTCCTTTCTCCATCCTCTCATCTTGCTCTATTTCAAGCTCGTAAGTTTTCAGGATGCCATACAGTCTCTCCAAGATAAACTTCTTGTAATCCTGAGAATTTCTCAGTGAGACTGTCATTAGTTTCCATTCCTTTGTAAGAGATCTAAGGGACTTGAGATTGGAGTCTTTTGTCTGATAGAATCTTCTATGCAACTTCATAGCATTTAGTAGCTTTTAAAACCTACTAAATATGTCAATGAGAGACTCACTATCTTCGCAATGAAAGTGCTCATATTGCTGAATTAGCAGCTGCATCTTATTTTTTCTAACTTGCTCAGTACCATCATAGATAATTTGGATGGTGTCCCAAACCTCCTTGCCTGTCTTACAATTGATGATGTTGTCAAACATGTCACCATCAACTCCATTGAATAAAATATTCATGGTCTTCTTGTCTTTCTTGACTTGCTTAATATCAGGATCTGACCATTCATGCCTAGACTTGGGAACAGATGGTTCATTTCCTGTTGCAGCCCTCATTGGCACATGAGGACCTCTCTCTATGCAATCCATATAGGCCTCATCTTGAGAAAGAAGATGTAGGTGCATCTTCACCTTCCAGTGGTGATAATTGTCTTTTTCCAGAAATGGAATCTTCACTCCAACATCCTTCTTGTTCATCTTGTTGTTTTGTTGTGATCTTTTAAACTCTTTGTACTTCAGGAGCTTGCTATGATACCAATTGTTATTCCCGAACAATACAACAAGAATTACAGAAGGGGGGGGGGTTGAATGTAATTCTGGATTCTTTTTGAGATTTATGAAAAATGGTTCGGACTCAATAATATATATGTGTTTGATTTGCAAAGTGCGGAATGAAAGAATTATATAAATCAAAACACAAGTAATAAAAACACAAGTTTTAAAACTTTCTGGTGGATTTGAATATATCCACCATATATATATTAAGAGAACCCTGTGAAGCTTGAATAGCTCACAGCTGCTTTACAAGTGAACAAACAAACTACTGAGAAATTCTACAGAATACAACTTGCAAAATGTTTCTCACCTAAAAATGTGTTTGCTTAGTTAGTTTGTTGTTATTTGTTCTACCTGTTACACTTGGTTTATATATCACCAAGTTTACATAGAATAAGAAATGATAATAAAACAAAACCTATCAAGTCTAACTCCATGCTGCTTCACTACTCTATTCCAGCATCTTTAAATATCTTCAAAATAGCATGGAAATGGTAATGCTTCTTTGTTCTCAAAACCCTGATAAACAGGCTGCCACATTCCTTTTGCAAACACCCGACACATGTGACTGTGTTGTTACTGTCAACAGATATTTGAATTGATCATCCGTCGGGTACATACTTGTTATCCGTCGGGTAGCCTTGTTGATCATCCGTCAGGTAGCTTTGTTGATCATCCGTCGGGTAGCCATTTATCACTTGACTCAATTTCATTTGTGCTGAATTACAAGACATCTTATAATTACATTTAATCAACCTATTCTGCACATCTACTATCAGTCTAAATGATTCATAAGCTACTACAGAATCTATACAAAGTTGTTTGCAGAAATGTGCTACAATACTTATTGTTACATAAGCTACTCACCCGGTGGATATCAATTAGTCATCCGTCGGGACTATATTGAATCATCCGTCGGGACTATAATTGATCATCCGTCGGGTGCTACAAAATTCACCAAGGTAAATCTACTAAGGTGTTTTATTTAGCTTATCATCAAGTACACAACATATTCCTAACATGCATTTTTGTCCTTTAGCAATTAAAAACTTAATTTTTACTTATATAATTTGAATGCTGAAAATTCTGAAAATGAACTTGAAAAATATAAACATGCTCTGAAATATTTCGTAATAGTTCAAATTTTATTTTTAAAATATAGAATATGAAATTAACTTTCTTCCCATATTTTTAAAATAATTTTTGAGCGTGCGTTTCATTTTAAACGAATTTTACAAGATAATGCTCAAAAATAGAAATAAAGCACATTAAATCATTTTAAAATACTCCAACCTCAAAAAATAAACCCAACTATCATTTTTAAAATGTCTCTAAGGGTATTTTAGAGGTAATAAAACAAGTTTCATGATTCAATCATATATCGATGATTTAATAAAAATATTTAAAAATTCATTAATCCCCATTTTTCACACAATAAATCATTAAAATATATATATATATATATATAATATATTTTGACCACAAAGTCACTCATTTATGGATCAAATAACACATAATCACATCTCTCAATTAATAAAATCTCATACTCACCAATTTTCTATTTAATCCTTTATTGATAACTTCCTTTGAATAATCACTGATCACATAATAATTTAACTAACGACCCAACTTTAAATACCGTAACTCAGATAATCACCGAAGCACATAATACTCTTCACAACACATATTTTCACAAAATTTTAATATAATTAAATTAACTCTTCTTTTTTTGTTATCACCCATTCCCTTTTCATGTAAATGTCTTTTACGGGTCGCGTCTTAGTTGACGGCCCTGCATACTTTCCAACTCGTTCATCCGCCACAAATCATAATTCAAAATTTATACCAACTCGTCAAACTGGAATAATTTATTTTTAAATATTTACTCACTAATTTACATAAAAACATCCAGATATTAATAATATTAATTCCTAGAAATTACTGGATATCACAGCTTCCATACTTTATTCCTTTCAAATTGGTTTAGCTCTTTTTGCATGGTTAAAACCCAATCAGAATCCAACAAAGCTTTTTCTACCTTCTTTGGCTATTCATGTGACAGAGAGCTGCTACATAGAAATTCATCTTGAGTGGCTTTCCTTTTTTGCACTATGGAAGATGCATCACCAATAATCATTTCAAATGGGTGATCTTTAGTCCATTTCATTTGATATGGTAGATTAGCATTAGATGAAGGGGCGTCATAGTTATCTTGATGTGTGACTAATTTTTGATTTGAAGAAACTCCCAATGAGTTTATGGAGATTTGATTTGAGGTTTGGGTTCTTTTAGTGTGTGATCTAAAATGGCCTTTAACTCCTATTGATGGTTCAACGAATGTTGAGTTTTTCCTTTCAATGGATGATGTAATTTGTCTGTCAACGGATGATGCACCATGTCGTTCAACGGATGCTGTACTTTGTCGTTCGATGGAAGTAGAATTATGTGCTTTATTTGTTGCTGATTTTTCTGCATATTCCTTCGAAATTATTTCTTGATCACGTTCATCATCACTTGCATCACAGTTCATCTCAACATTGTCAAATTTGAGGCTTTCATGGAAACCCTCATCTTGAAGCCCTTCAATCTTCTTATCATCAAACACAACATGTACATATTTCATAATAATATTGGTTCTTAGATTGTAGACTCTATATGATTTTTCAACAACGTATCCAACAAAGATATACCTTCATCAACTTTGGCATCAAACTTTCTATGTTGCTCAGTTTTATTCCTTAGAATGTAGCATTTGTATCCAAAAACATGAAGAAAGTTCAGTATTGGTTTTCTATTCTTGAATAATTGATCATGAGTCATGCATTTTTCTTGATTAACCAAAGAGATATTCGGAGTGTAGCATGTAGTATTTACAGCTTCAATAAAAAAATAAGTTGTTAACTTTGATACTTCTAGCACGGTCCTTGCAGCTTCAATTTGAGATCTATTTTCCTTCCACCACTCCATTTTGTTGTGGATTCCTTGCTGTTGAAAGCTCATGCATGATCCCATTTTCTTCAGAAAACAACCTCATTACAGAGTTTTTGAACTCGGTTCCATTGTCACTCCTAATTCTTCTAACTTTGAGATCATGATGATTGTTGACTTGCCTTATATGATTGATAATGATTTCACTAGCTTCATATTTAGATTTAAGAAAATATGTCCAAGAGAACTTTGAGAAATCATCCATAATCACTAGACAATATCTTTTCTTTGAGATTGAAAAGACATTGACTGGTCCAAACAAATCCATGTGCAATTGTTGCAGTGGTTCTTCAATTGTAGATTCAAGCTTCTTTTTTTAATGATGTCTTGATTTGTTTTCCCTTCTTACAGGCATCACACAATCCATCTTTGGAGAACTCAACTTGAGGAATGCCTCCTACTAGGTCTTTCCTGACTAATTCATTCATAGTATTGAAGTTCAAATGAGACAGCTTCTTGTGCCATAGCCAACTTTCATCTTGACTTGTGTAATATCCGGGACATAGTGTGTAATTATTTTATCGATAAATGATTATTATGTGATTTTTGGTGTTTGATGATTGATGCTGATATGTGGATATTTATATGTGGTAAAGTATAAGTATGTTAATTTTATTATGTCTAGAATAAAGTATAGATAATTAAGGTATTTTTCTGGTAATTTTTGGAGTGTTATATGATTTTATAATGAATTATGAATTTATTATTATTTTCTGAATAATTATAAAAATATTTTATAAAGCCTGGAATTATCCAGCTTCAACCGTTTTAACGTTTTTACAACCCAAAACTCTTCCGAAAACTCCTCCCTAATCCAATCTGGTAATTCCGGACATTTTCCATGTTTTGACTTTTTCGATCCGGATTACGGTTTGACCCGTGCCCGGCCCGACGCAAAATTTTTGATACGATAATCATTTCGATAAATCAACAAAACCCATATTCTCAAAAGACGGGATAATATTACATTATTTTCATATAAAGTGTTTTATAAAAAGCCCGGTTTGGATAATTATCCAATACGGGTATCAAATCAGATCATTTTTGCAGTTACTTAGAGACTAAGTAACTAATTTATCGATCCGACACGAACCAATATTCCATAAATATAAATAATTATTTTCTTATTTTATTTTATTCGTATAATCATAATCAGTCAGTTAAAACCGCTAAAATACAGAGAACCCCCTAATTATTCGTTACGTTCTTGAAAATCAAACCATCGAACGAAGGCGTTATCGAACTCCGATTCGGGCGTGCCATATATCAAATCGAAGCTCTCGAAAAGTACTTTCTGAATAAATCAACCATTTTGGTGGAGAAATCAAGGTGATTTTATTATTTATTTATTTTAATTCAAATTATTTAATAATTAAAATAAAAATTATATGACTAATTTGGAGTTCAATAACATGTTCAAATTGATGTTTGATTCTCGAATTAATAAAATTAGGGTTAAATTCATATGAATATTCTTGATTGATTTTGGGTATTTCTTGATTAGGGGTTATTAGTTGATTCTGTAAAATAGGTTGTGTTCTTTGTTGAATTTGGAATCTATTCATGTATATTTGTGCAACAGACGATTCCTGGTTAACCCGTAATTGAACTAGCCGGTTTTTAGTCAAGCTCGCCGTTTTTTTAGGATTTTTGCCTGACCTTAAGTTCCAGGCGTCATTCGTGTTGTTTGATACTCGATTTGAGTTCGTGAAAGAAATTGGAATGGAAAACATGATAGAATCGAGCCAAACGATTCAGTTTTGGCTGTGTTTTTGGTTGGCCGGAAACATTATTTTTAATTCTAAAATTCATTTTTAATTCTAAAATAAATCTTAATTAATTAATTTTAGTTGATAATTAATTATTTAATAATTCAATTAATTTAAATAATAATTAATTAATTAATTTATTAGTTATTAATTGATTATTTAATTCGATTTAATTATTTATTTTTGATTTAAAAATTCTGAAAAATAGTTTTGAGCTTTAAAATATTATTTTAAATTATTTTTAAGACTCAATAATTATTATAAAATTACTTTAAAGTCAAATTTGGGTGTTCAAACCCTGTTATTTAATTATAAAATGATTTGGAGACCTGTTTTAATTCCGAAAAATGTTCAAAAATTTGTATTAAATACACCGTTCGTCCGTTTAATACGAAACAAACGCGTCTAGACTCAGAATAATATTTTTCTTCCATTAAAAATACTTTCGAGACATAAAATCTTTCGTTTCGAAGGGCCGCTTAATTTTGAAAATGTTTTTGAGTCGCGTAATTATCGTAAAATTGTATTTTGACTCGATTTTAGTTTTTATCATACCGAGTCGAATATTTTAACGAAGTGAGTTATATGTGATACATGCCTTTATATGCTTATGTGTTATGTGAATTATGATTCCACGTGTCAATTAAACTTTATATGATTAAAGGCAATCATTATCTGTTATTATCAGGCGGGTAGACGATAAGGATAAGCATATAGACTAGACAATTATATATTGTTAGTTAATTGAATGGTATCTTTTATGATAAATACATATAGTGCGAGGCATTCAAAGCCAGACAGAGATTGTAAAAGTAAAGCCTGATTACGTGTAGTAATGAAACGAATGGATTCGGAATAGAGATAAACCCAAAATGGTGAATGATAAGAAATGTCAAGTGGTCTGTCAATGGAAATGCAGACACATCAGGACTGAGTGATATGGCAGAGAGTTAAAGATCAGAGGTTTATCAATGAGGCAAGTATTCCTAAAATTTCTTCTAAAATATTGCAAATATTTCTTCAGTTCCTATTCTAAGTTCAGAATAGTTAAATATTTTCATATTTCGCTCCAATTACTCTTATTTATGCAAGTACCTCTTTGATCTTGTTCCTTGATTATCGATTGATCTCTTGAGCAAATACCCGTTATTTTGGGTTATCTGCGAACCCTGAATTAGGATATTTTGAAATCAAAGTGATTTGACATCAAAATACTCTACGGACTGGATGGTTACGATGAGGGCCAGGAATGAGCTGGATCCTAAGGGCCAGAGATGGTTGGACCCTTAATTATTAGGCTATAGTGCATGGGTACCCTATATATTGGTGGGTCTATGCAGCTGGGTATAGATCCACATTATATCCTGACTGATCAGCAGGTTATAGTGAATATTTTGTTGATCTCCATTAACGGCATTCCTTCTTGGAAAGTTTATGAATACAAAATCAAACAAAGTTTTGATTCAAGAAATGAATCAGTGAAACGTTCACTGTTCTTTTTCAGAAAAATGTGATTTATGATTAAAGGCTAATGAGGGCCGATATTTTATTCGCTCAACTGTTCTATATAAATAAAGTGTTTTTAAAATCATCTAAAAATTGTTTCCAAAAGTTTCTTTCATCTGATACTTGGAAACCAATTATGGTACTTACTGGGAATTTTTGGCTCACTCCTGCTTTGTGAATTCTTATTTCTTTGAGTATCAAATGAGGACAAAAGTGAATAATTCTTGATAGACAGCAAAAGTGGAGAGATCCCAGCTGAAAAAATTAGGAGATGTCAGAGTAAATAATACAAGGAAGTTAGGAAAGAGGTAATAAAGTTGTATTTAGTTATTCCAATTTTAGAAGGTTAGATTCTTATTTCATAACATAACCTGTAAGCGATCCAAAATAATGAGGGGTTATCCGTATATTTGATTTAATATACAGGATTGTATTGTTTAAAGTTGTTTAGTGACACCCAATCCTGACCCCGGATTTAGGGATGTTACATGTTGGCATCAGAGCCATGGGTTATTGGTCCTTTAAATAAGAATATGTGGAAGTAAGGTAAGATGGACATGTCATATAAGATAAGAAAGACCCTAAATATACTCATTTTGAGTTCGAGTTGAGTGTGCATTAAGATTAGCAAATGCGATATGGATTAGTAAGATATGATATTGTTAAGATAAGTGGAAGGCGAATATATTGACGATATAGATATATTGAGTTCCTAGATCCTATAGTTGTGAAGAGTTGACAGCTCAACAGAGACTGGGTAAATTACCCTAATTTTTATATGGTTTAAAGAAAAAAGAAGATTGATTCGCGTGGAACTTCGTATAAGAAAAAAATAGATGAGTTTCAGTATAATCCAACTTAGAATTATGTAGTAGGAAAAGCTTCATACTGAAGGTAACGAGTTGATAGAAGCTGACGAAGAGCCAACGTCACAAGTTTAAAGGCACCACTGTGGCGAAAAGCTTCTTATTACTCTTCGGGCACCGCGAAGGAATGATATCTACCTTATTAGATATTCTGAAGATTAACAAGAAGATACGCTTTTATTTATGGATAGAATGTTGAATTGCTTTAATATGACATCAAGGATGACGATGAAAATATCAAAGATAGTACCAGATGCCAGCACTGGAATTAGAGTTACGAATAAAATGGTATGCAACGGTCAATAAAGTTTTGCCGACTAATGAAGGCGAAATGAACCCAATAAGGGGTAGAAGATATACTGAAGTGGATAGACCCTTAGGTGGTCATTTCTTCAATCAGGTACCTTGTTGTGGTTGAAGAGAATAACAACGAACTCATATAGTAAGGACGACCAGATGCTTGATTTTCAAAATTCTAAAACAAGTTTTTTTTAAAAAGACTTTTTAATAGAATTTTTAAAAGATCTTTACACAAAATGAGTTTTAAAGTTCGGTTGCCAAATTACTACTTGAGTTCTTGTTGCTATAAGTATTAGATTACCCGGAAGAATATTTGATCGAACTTAGTATTGTTAATACGGAGAATACGGAGAATTTTAAAATTTTCTTGAAAGAAGAGTGCAAACCTTGTTTAATAGTATGAACAATCGAATAAACATGCAGAAATGTTATTTATTCAATTTATGGAATTATGAAAGTTTAAAATGGGTTCATTGACCCAAAAGAAACTCGAGGATAATTGAAAAAAATGAACGAATCTTCTAGATGATTGAAGAAGAATAATATTTCTATCGACGGAGTCGAGGTGTTGCAGGATCAATGGTTACGCTACACAGCATAGAAAAAATTAGAAATTATGATTGTAAATACCGTAAGAATGCGATTATGTTCGAACTATTAAAGTATCAAACATGGAAGCATGACGCTAAAAATGCAAGACTTACATGGCAGGGATGAAGCAAGAAATTATGATGACAAATCCAACAAGAAGATAATCATGCTCAGATTATTAAAATCTTAAAGGTATTTCCAGAAGATATTCTGAATCTATCATCTTATGTGGATCTGGAATCTGTTACTCGAACGAGCCCTGAAAGTATGCATATGCGAAACGTAGATGGCGACCAACGGTGTTATTCTTTTCTACGACTGCGTATACTCTTCTAGATTCTTGAATACGTATGAGCTTCTCTCCCTGATAAATATATGTGACAAAAAAGAAAGAAAATTTATTGTATCCCTTTAAAATTATTTTTCTTCTCAGAATATTGTTTTTTGATTGAGACAAGCAATATTATGATGTGACGGTTTATCAAAATGATGAGGAGTCTGGTGGGACGCCACCTAATCTTGTACTGTATGCCATATAGTATGAAAGACTAGCCATCTTGAGTACAAATATGGTTGTCTCATTTATATCTAAATCATCATTCATTCTTTCCTCTTCCATTATGACTTATTGATATATGGATCCTTCCAATTGTTTCCTTGTACTCTTATTCTTTACAAAAGGTTTTTAATCAGAATCATATACACAAATTCTCTTCTTGTGTAAAGTCTACTCTTTGAGCGTTCTAAAAGAAGTGAAATAACCTCGTGTAGCAGATGAATTACTTATTGAGTATAAAGATGATTGCAAGCTAATAAATGGTGGACATATGAGAATCATTATGCCAATAACGCGGTTGTCACGAAGACATTAAATCAGAAGCGGAAATCTATATACGTGATACATTTTAATTCTGAGATTTTGGGCGTGAATTGGAGTAGTTAGCGAACCGTATGAGGTAAATTAACCATATAAATAAGAAAGTAAAGTTGTGTACATTAGACGAGGCAAATGATTTAAGGGACAACAGATGTAGATGAAGGAATTCTTAATAATAACCAGACAATTGATTAATACATTGTGAAGATGAAGCGTACCTCAATCATATGGAACATACTTGTCATGATGATTCAAGATCGAAGAAATTCTAGTTACAAATAAATTTTGAGCATGTTCTTCAAGGAATTGTTAGGATGTTCAACTCAAGTAAGTGAGTTTTGGTAAATTTGACGCTCATAGCTGAGCTAGCAATGAAGGTTCCGTATAGAAAGACATATATAGAAATGAAGAAATGGGGATCCAATTGCAAAATTTCTTAAGAAATAACGTTTTGAAACTAAATGAATTCTCACATATTATGATAATATTGGTTGAGACCATGTGTTGGTTATCTTAAATTAAACAAGTTAAATAATGAGAAGAAGCGTACATTCTCAAGGGTAGAGGATTTGTTTGATCGGTTGAAAGATGTAGTATAAGTTCTTAAAAGCATCCATATACAGGTATGAGCCATGGAAAATAAGATTAAAAGTTTTCTTTAGAACAGATTTATGAACAGGTATAACTGATATTAATTGTTAATTAGAGAGCTTGAAAAAAAAATGATGAAGTAGAAGAATCCTGGAATAAAGTTTTTGAGAAACAACTGAATAATTTTATATTCACTACTGAAGTTCTGAGATATTTTGAAGGAATAAATGAAAGGTATGGTTATGTCCCTAGTTTGATAAAAAGATGTATGCTATGTTAGTTAGTAGTATATGTAGATATCAGTATGATATTTTCTGAAGTATGGTGAAATGATGAGTTTATGGTGGTGGATTGATTTGGTTGGTTGATTGTTTAGTTGATTGTTAGTGTCGGCTTAAGTCCGACTAGTAGTCCATAATGTAGAGGAGATGCTGCCCAAATTTTTAGAAATACCCTACTTTTAAAGGAAAAAGTATACTTCCGTATGTTATTAATATTCCTGTTGATACTCCAAATGATTACGATCTCGGTTCTTAAAAGAAGTTGTTGTAGCCAAACTGACTTTATATAATTGGTCTCTGATTTCATTTAGCTAGTCTTCACTTGGTTCGATTGATCAATTAAAAGAGTTAATTGGTTAATTTTACCAACTTATGGTCAGTTAGACGGAAATTGATTCCAATTAAATTAAGTCAAATTCTGATGTGATTTTCAGATCCGAAGTCAAAGCAATGAGAAATTTGGAGGAAGTAAGGACACCACTAGAATTCAGAAGTTTAGCGGAATTAGCGCAATGTTACTGCAAGTGTGCGAGGCTTTAATTGGATAAATATGCCTTTGTAATAGATAAGAGAATTGAAATGTTATTTGCACATGCGAGTGAGAAGAATGTTTTCAAGAACTCAAGGGTCAAGATAAGAACCAAGAGAAGGAAGGAAGAGAATGAAGAAGAGAGGTTGAATAAAGAAGAAATTGGAAACTACGCCAATATGGATGTTGTTAGACGATTAAAGAAATTTTATCATCCGCAATAAAGTTTTATTAAAGGATTTGGAAGTATATCAATATAGAATGACAATGTAATAAGAATTATTCCAAAATACTGGAGGACTCGCGAACACAAGTATTTGATATAAGCTGACAATGTTAGCATGTGAACTAAAGAGGGAGATGTTTTGATTATGCAGGAAAGACGATGTATAGAGGGCATAGACCTCAATAATCTGAAACATATCTTCAATGCGGAGAAGCTAAAGATGTGATAGAGGATAGTTAGAGTTGATTAAAAATGAAAGTTGTGCGATTAGTGATTATGTGGATAAGGCTAAGGAAATAGCTATCAACGGATTTTGATAGTTCCGTTGACAAGAATTCGAATATTTATAGAAAGCTTTCATTCCAGTGTTAGTCACAGAATGGCTTATCTAATGATAATCAAATCAGTACAATTAAAAAGAAGGGATCACTTATGTTAAGAAGAGACAATGAGTCAGGAGAGTGAAGAACTTAACTAGAAAGTGAAGTGGAATCAAAAGGATGATAAAGAAATTTTATAAGATTGTCCAAGATATAAGAAAGTTATGAACGTCAGGGTGCCAAAGCTAATGTAAGGCATGGAGTGAGACACCTATATTTGGAGATAGGAAATTCATTTGAAGACTGCGATTAAATATGGAAATTTAAACGAAGGTATTGATTGACATGGAATAAGAATGGAAATAGACGGACATATAAGTATATGTCATATTTATTGAAGAATCAAAGCCAGCATCAGAGGGTGAACCTATTATCGCAACCTTTTCAAAAATGAGTATAGCTCATTAAGGAGCAATATAGAGAATCACTTAGAAACTAGAGATGAAGCAAGCGTTATTTAAATTATTAAGGATAGGTTAACTAAACCAAACCATCCTTTTATTAACGAATACTTTACCTAAGGAATAAGTTGATATTGCTACAAGGAGATTGTGGTGCGCTATTAGATTCGAGCAGGGATTGGAATTAATCGATATTATTAATCTTTTTAGACAAAAGTGAAGTGAAGAATTTAATGAAACTTTTGTAAATTGAGATAGGGAATGCATCCCAAGAATACGATTAAACACTAAGGGCTAAAAGAAATACCTAGTGACCAGACATGAAGAGAAGATGGGGGAAGCGTCAGTTGAATCATTATTGGTAGGTTATTCCAAACCTAGTCATTCTCTTTTATTAATTAACAGCTTGTCCGATAAGTGGGTTAGTTGTTGTTTGAAGAAATGGTGGTACGTCATCAGATCTAGGAATTGATTGTAAATGATCAATACTATTTGATTGGAGATGTGACAGAAATATTTAGAATACGATGAATTATGTCGAACCTGAATAGTATATACCACTCCTAGATGAACGAACATTCAGTAAGGCAGAACTAAAAGAGAGGAATTTTGCTAAACATCGTTAACTCAAGGGATTTAAGTTATTTCAAGAGTATGATGCAAGACATAGATGTCAAAGAAGACTTTCTGATAATATGACATACAGAAAAGAATAGACATTATATGTGACTAGATGTCAAGGGAGAGCATTGCAGTTAGTTTCGTATGAGAACTCCTTGGAAACAAAATAAATGATAATATAGGTTAGAATATGTGGATAATATCTCCAAGATTAGTATATTTTCTTCTAAATAGTAAAAGCTTTTCGCTCGGCAAATATACTCGATTGTGATTCAAGGAAATTAAGGTATAATGATAAGTTTGTGTGTCAATCATATCCAGAAGAGATTTTTTCGTTGATTCTTAATTCTGAAGTAATTTCGAGAACGTTAGAAATCGAATACGCCAAAGTTTCAGTATACCATTCGCAGATGGATAAGAAGATTAAGAGAACGATGAAAGGACGTTGAATGCAATTGAAAGCGATTACGAACTAAGTTAACTGAACAAAGAAACATGTGGGAATGAGGTTCAACAACCAGTAACTATTAGAAATGCAATTAATATATGTTATGCTGGTCCTTTTGAGACAATAAAATAGGCAGGATAAATGTAAGTGAGTTGGCTTCACCGCCACACGTATAGCAGGTTCATAAGGTGTTTATATGTGTATACTCAGGTAGAGTAATTTAACTTCGTTATATATAAAATGGAGGCTTGAGTTGAGTTATATGAGCAACTAATAGAATATGATGTCAGCGAGAAGTTGTTAAGTAATGAGTGATGCTGCGATTAAAAGTTTATAAAAAGTTTTAAGATTGAAGGATCAACCTGAGAAAATGGAAGTGAAATACTTGAATATATCATTATCTGATCCTTATTATGATTCTGAGGACAAAATCCTTTTAAGGGGGAAGGAGGTAATATCCATGACATAGTGTGTAATTATTTTATCAATAAATGATTATTATGTGATTATTATGTGATTTTTGGTGAATTATCTGATGATTGATGCTGATATGTGGATATTTATACGTGGTAAGGTATAAGTGTGTTAATTTTATTATGTCTAAAATAAAATATAGATAATTAAGGTATTTTTCTGATAATTTTTGGAGTGTTTTATGATTTTATAATGAATTATAATTTATTAATTATTTTCTGAATAATTATAAAAATGTTTTATAAAGCCGGGAATTGTCTAACTTCAACCATTTTTACGTTTTTACAACCCGAAACTCTTCTGAAAACTCATTGCTAACCTAATTTGGTAATTCCGGACATTTTTCGTGTTTTGACTTTTTTGATCCGGATCACGGTTTGACCCGTGCACGGCCCGATGCAAAATTTTCGATACGATGATCATTTCGATATATCAACAAAACTCGTATTCTCAAAAGAAGGGATAATATTACAATATATTCGTATAAAGTGTTTTATAAAAAGCCCGGTTTGGATAATTATCGAATACGGGTATCAAATCGGATTGTTTTCGCAGTTACTTAGCGGTTAAGTAACTAATTTATCGATCCAATACGATCCAACACGAACCAATATTCCATAAATATAAATAGTCCTTTTCTTATTTTATTTTATTAATATAATCATAACCAGTCAGTTAAAACCGAAAAAATACAGAGAAAACCATAATTATTCATTACGTTCTTGAAAATTAAACCCTCGAACGAAGGCGTTATCGAACTCCGATTCAGGCGTGCCATATATCAAATCGAAGCTCTCGAAAAGTACTTTCTGAATAAATCAACCATTTTAGTGGAGAAATCAAGGTGATTTTCTTATTTATTTATTTTAATTCAAATTATTTAATAATTAAAATAAAAATTATATGACTAATTTGGAGTTCAATAACATGTTCAAATTGATGTTTGATTCTTGAATTAATAAAATTAGGGTTATATTCATATGAATGTTCTTGATTGATTTTGGGTATTTCTTGATTAGGGGTCATTAGTTGATTCTGTTAAATAGGTTGTGTTCTTTGTTGAATTTGGAATCGATTCATGTATATTTGTGAAACAGACAATTCCTGGTTAACCCGTAATTGAACTCGCCGGTTTTTAGTCAAGCTCGCCGTTTTTTTAGGATTTTTGCCTGACCTTAAGTTCCAGGCGTCATTCATGTTGTTTGATACTCGATTTGAGTTCCTGGAAGAAATTGGAATGGAAATCATGTTAGAATCGAGCTAAATGATTCGGTTATGGTTGTGTTTTTGGTTGGCCGGAAACCGGCTGCTCGCCGGAATCCGGGGAAGGGGGCGGCGGGTCAGACCTGTTCTTCGCGACCCGGTTCCTGACCCGTCTGTGACCCGATTTTGATCCTTTTTCTGCTCAATTTTAATTCCAAAGCATGTTTCTGAAATTTTTTTTTAAAAATAATTCAAAATAATCATTATTTAATCTTTAAAATTCATTTTTTATTCCAAAAATCATTATATTAATTCTAAAAATTATTTTTAATTCTAAATTAAATCTTAATTAATTAATTAATTTTAGTTAATAATTAATTATTTATTTAGTCAATTAATTTAAATATTAATTTTAATTAGTTATTAATTAATTTTTATTAATTACTTAATTAGATTTAATTATTTATTTTTGATTTAAAAATTTCAAAAAATAGTTTCGAGTTTTAAAATATTATTTTAAATTATTTTTAAGGCTCAATAATTATTATAAAATTATTTTAAAGTCAGATTCGGGTGTTTAAACCCTGTTATTTAATTATAAAATGATTTGGAGACCCATTTTAATTACGAAAAATATTCAAAAATTCATATTAAATAGACCGTTCGTCCATTTAATACGAAACAAACGTGTCTAGACTCAGAAAAATATTCCGCTTCCATTAAAAATACTTTCGAGACATAAAATCTTTCATTTCGAAGGTGCGCTTAATTTTGAAAATGTTTCTGAGTCGCCGTAATTATCGTAAAATTGTATTTTGACTCGATTTCAGTTTTGATCATATCGGATCGAATGTTTTGACGAAGTGAGTTATATGTGATATGAAATATGTGATACATGCCTTATGTGCTTATGTGTTATGTGAATTATGAGTCCACGTGTCTATTAAACTTTATATGATTAAAGGCAATCATTATCTGTTATTATCAGGCGGGTAGACGATAAGAATAAGCGTATAGACTAGATAATTATATATTGTCAGTTAATTAAATGGTATTTTTTATGATAGATATAGATAGTGCGAGGCATTTAAAGCCAGATGGAGATTGTAAAATTAAAGCCTGATTACGTGTAATAATGAAATGAATGGATTCAGAATAGGGATAAACCTGAAATGGTGAATGATAAGAAATGTCAAGTGGTCTATCAATGGAAATGCAGACACATCAGGACTGAGTGATATGGCATATAGTTAAAGATCAGAGGTTATCAATTGAGGCAAGTCTTCCTAAACTTTCTTCTAAAATATTGCAAATATTTCTTCATTCATATTCTAACTTCAGAATAGTTAAATATTTTAATATTTTGCTGCAATTACTCTTATTATGCAAGTACCTCTTAGATCTTGTTCCTTGATTATTGATTGATCTCTTGAGCAAATACCCATTATTTCAGGTTATTTGCAAACCCTGAATCGGGATATTTTGAAATCAAATTGATTTGACATCAAAATACACTACGGACTGGATGGTTACGATGAGGGCCAGGAATGAGCTGGACCCTAAGGGCCAGAGATGGCTGGACCCTTAATTATTAGGCCATAGTGCTTGGTATCCTATATGTTGGTGTGTCTATGCAGTTGGGTATAAATCTGCATTATATCCTGACTGATCAGCAGGTTATATTGCATATATTGGTTTCTAGTGTCTAGTCTAATTTATTGTTGATCGCCATTAACTGACATTCCTTCTTGGAAAGTTTATGAATGCAAAATCAAACAAAGTTTTGATTCAAGAAATGAATCAGTGAAACGTTCACTACTCTTTTTCAGAGAAATGTGATTTATGATTAAAGGCCAATGAGGGCCGATATTTTATTCGCTCAACTGTTCAATATAAATAAAGGTGTTTTTGAAATCATCTAAAAATTGTTTCCAGAAGTTTCTTTGATCTGATACCTGGAAACCAATTATGATACTTGTTGGGCATTTTTGGCTCACTCTTGCTTTGTGAATTCTTATTTCTTTCAGTATCAAATAAGGACAAAAGTGAATAATTCTTGATAGACAGCAAAAGGGGAGAGATTCCGACTGAAGGAATTTAGAGATGTTAGAGTAAATAATACGAGAAGTTAGGAAAGAGGTAATAAAATTGTATTTAGTTATTGTAATTTTAGAAGGTTAGATTCTTGTTTCATACCATAACCTATAAGCGATCCGGAATAATGATGGATTATCTGTAGATTTGTGTTAATATACATGATCGTATTGTTTAAAGTTATTTAGTGACACCTAATCCTGATCTCGGATTTGGGGATGTTACAACTTTCCTTGCTAAAAAGACAAGTGACAGAATCTGGATTTGATGAGTTAAAGTCAGGTAGATACACATTTCCTTTTCTCACTCCAGTGAGGACCGCTTTGTTGTTCTTCTTATTTGTAACAACACAGGATTCTGAATTGATGGTTACGGAGTTGCTTTTGTCATATAGTTGGTTGAAACTCAGAAGATTGTGTTTGAGTCCATCCACTAGAGCAACTTCTTCAATTATGACATTCTCCTTAGAAAACAAGCCATATCCCACTATATACCCTTTGATGTCATCTCCAAAAGTGATACTTGGGCCAGCTCTCTCCTTGAACTTAGTGAGTAAGGTAAAGTGACCAGTCATGTGCCTGGAGCATCCACTTTATAGATACCATAGACTCTTTTTATTTCCCTGATTTCTTGAAGAACTGACCCCTGCTTCAGCTGATTTGGCCATTAGGGCTAGATTGACATAGCTTGTTTCTTCATCTTCATCTACCCCGTCAGCTGTGCATCCAATTTTTTGAGTCAGGAAAGCCCTTTCCTTTTGTTTGAGCAGTTTAAATTACTTCTTTTTGTAGTCCACAGGTTCAAACTTCTTTTTCTCAGAATTAGGCTTTCTGCATTCATTGGAAAAATGACCACCCAAGCCACATTTGAAACATTTGAATTTAGATTTATCCACCATGTTTCTATTTGGCTTGGTTGCTCCAAAATTCTGAGCTTGGAAAATCTTCTTAATAAGATTGCCAGATTCTTATCTATCATCCATTTCACCCTAACCAGGATATTTTCATTCTCAACCATTAACCCTTTATCCTTTCCTTCACAAACCCTTGGGTTTGGTGCGGATTCCACAGCTTCAACCTTCATCTATTTCCCTCTCTCTTGTTCAGCTACCAAGGAAATAGATCCTCCTTTCTTTCTCCTTTTCTCTAACTTCTCATCCTGCTCCATCTCGAGCTTATAGGTTTTTAAAATTCCATACAGTCTCTCCAAAGTAAACTCTTCATAATCTTGAGAGTTTCTAAGGGAGACTGTCATATGCTTCTAGTCTTTTGGCAGATATCTAAGGAATTTCAGGTTCGAGTCTTTTGTTTAGTAGATTCTTCCATGCAGTTTCAGTGCATTTAGTAGTTTTTGAAACTACTGAAAATGTCACTTAAAGACTCACTTTCTTCATAATGAAAGTGCTCATACTGTTGTCTTAGAAATTGCATCTTATTTTCCCTCACTTGTTCAGTTCCATCACATATGATTTAAATTGTATCCCAAATGTCCTTAGCAGATATGCAGTTGATAACATTGTCAAACATATCACCATCAAGACCATTGAACAGAATGTTCATATCCTTTTTATCTTTGTTCACTTGCTCAATGTCTTCATCTGTACATTCTGATTGT
The DNA here is from genome assembly GCF_009905375.1 of Apium graveolens. Classification (NCBI taxonomy): domain Eukaryota; kingdom Viridiplantae; phylum Streptophyta; class Magnoliopsida; order Apiales; family Apiaceae; genus Apium; species Apium graveolens. Next base: position 121,472,518 of record NC_133649.1, read on the forward strand.
GGCTTTGGAATGGTTTGCTCATTGCCAATAACTCCTTCTGCGTCTGTTGCGGCTCTATGAGGAACATGAGGACCTTTTTCAATGCAATCAACATATCTTTCATCTTGAGAGAGAAGATGCAAGTGCATTTTCACATTCCAATGGTGATAGTTTTCTTTTTCCAGAATAGGGATCTTCACTCCAAAATCATTTCCACTCATATTGTTAGTTTGTTTTGATCTTTAAATTTTTAGTATGTCAAGAGCTTGCTCTGATACCAATTATTATTCCCTAACAATCTAACAATAGAATTACAGAAGGGGGTTGAATATAATTCCGATTCCTCTTTGAAATAATAAAATCTATTTGCAAAATATATATATGTGTATGAATAAACAAATGTGCGGAATAAAAGATTTAAGTATTCAAGACACAAAGTAAGTAAATATAATGGTTTAAAAACATTCTGGTGGATTTATCTTTCCACTATATATGTATATATATATATATATGAATGAGAACTCTGTGATATAAGAATGCACACAGCTGCTTACAAGTGTTTATAAAAGAAGAACAAAGAAATTCCTAACAGATTTAGCTTTTTCTATATCTCAATTCAATTGATAATAAATCTATTTGCTACACTTGGTTTATATATTACCAAGTTACACATGAAAAGGACAAACAAATAAAACAAATATACAAGTCTATTCAAATGTTGCTTCATCTCTCTATCCAGCATCTTTGTATTTCTTGAAGTAAGCATGGAAATGGAAATGCTCCTTTGTTCTCTCAAGCCAGCAAATAGGCTGTCACATTCCTTTTGTATAATATAAACCCATGTAATTGTCAAGTCACTTTCAAATGCTATTTGAATTGGTTGTCCATCGAGACTTCAATGTTATCCGTTGATATTCCACATGAGTTAGCCATTGAGCCTCTAATGGATCATCCGTTGAAATTGTCTTGAGTCATCAGTCGAAGCTTTGTAGTTTATCCGATGAAAGTATTTTCTTAGCAGTTGATACTATTTCACTTATGCAAAATTATAAGACATCTTATATTTATAATTAGCAAACCTATTTTGCATATATTTCTAGTAGTCAGCATGACTTAGAATTTTCTACAACTTCTAAACTTCTAAGATATTACAGTATACAGAAATGTGCTACAAAACCTTATTGATGTATAAGCTACTCTATCAACGGATGAAAAAGTATGGTTATCCGTTGATAGTTACAAAATCACTTAATTAAATCTACTAAGGTGTTTTGGTAAATTATCATCAAGCCTACAACATATTCCTTACAATGTTATTTTTAAAATTTCAGCTCGCACACGTTTTGTAAGAAATAAAGTGCATGAACCCTAATTATTTTGTTAAAACATGCGAAAAATATCACTAAAAGAAGTCTATGCACAATGATCCTTTATAATGTTTAGTGATGATATATCATGTCATATTTACAATTTTTTTGCAAACTTTGATGATTCATGTGACTAGAATATTTTGGTTGTACATGATGAGGTTTGTAAAACCACAAAAAAAGGTGGTTTCAACAAGAAGTACTTTGGAGATGGCAAAGGCAAAAATCAAAGTAGGTAATGGAAGATGATGGATGTCTGAACGTCAGAAGGAATGAAAGAAAGTACTTTAAGGGAAGGAAGTTTAATAAAGCTAAGGTGACTTGTTACAACTGCAATGAAAGGGGACATCTGAATACTGAGTACCCCAAGTCAACTGTAAAGGCTTTGTTCACATTAAACTCCAAAAAAGACTGGATGGACTCATCGGGAACTAACAATGATAAAGAATTCTATGCACTTATGACAACTCATGGAAAGGATGTGTCAGGAACTGATAAGGTACCTTCAGTTGTTTTCCCTATTTATAACGCCATCCAAATTCGGGGTCTAGATCTGGGGGTTACTTGCCAGCTACCAACATAATTAAACCTGTACAGTAATTATAGGAATATATAGCTAACCCCTTCAAACTAGTACTCAGGATCTTTAAGGTTAAAGTATGAAGACAAGAATAAAACACTACCTTTATTACATTTCCAAATTCAAAATCTCACAGAACTCTCTTTATTACAAATGAGCTATCTAAACATGTTTTTAAAACTAAGTTCATTTTATTCAAACACACACAATATTTATCCACACTAAACCTGTTTTGGTAGCTCAAAACTCTCTTCCTAGATTGGGATTAGCACCCTTGATGCTAGAGGGTCCCGCCTTTTGACTCGCTTCTTTACAACTTGAGTGCGGATGGGTTTCATTCTCCGCTTTTACTGAAAAATAAAGTGAGTACCAATAAAAAGGTGAGCCATAATTGCTCAGCAAGTCCGCAATATGTTTACAGTATCATAAGAAAATAAAGTTAATCTGATATGAATAGGTAATCAGATTTTATATGTATCCATGTATTTATGTAAAGGATAAAGAAGGCTATTATTGGCGATTATGAATAAACTAGACTGGACACAAGATCAACATTCGCACATATATCCTGCTGATCAGTCGGGATATGGTGCAGATCTATACCTAACTGTATAGATCCATTCGGGTACCCAAGCACTATGGCCCAATTAACAATGGTCCGGTCCATTTCTGGCCCGCAGGGTCCAGTCCATCCCTGGCCCTTATCGTAACCATCCAGTCCACAGATTAGCATCCGGAAAAATCAGTATGCTTTGCTGTATCCCAACCTCAAAATATATCATGATAAGGATAGTATATAATCTATTGGAATATAGATAGAGTATTCAACTTATCAAGGATAATCAGAAGTAAGATAAAAGTATGATCAAACAATAGTAATTGTGTTTCAATGATTACGAATAAAGGCTATCAATAATCAGTGTATTAAGAACTCGAATCAGAGATAGAATTAAGCATAACAATTTACTATTCTAAATTTTAGAATATGGGAGAAACTTTCCTGGTATGCGATCTACCTCAAGTCTATCACGGCTATCTATCACTGGCTTGTACTGCCTTGCTGGATTTGTATCTATCAAAAAAAGATACCAATTTAGTTGACTTATACCTTAATCGTATATCAATCCGAATTCACGTTAGCCCTAATCATCTACCCGTACGATAATAATTGACACATATAATAAATAACTAGCAATTAAGAATTGATTAACCACATAAATCACATAGCATATAAGTCAGATAGTAACTCTAGGCTTTAAAATATTTTTAGAATTAAAATCGAATCATTATTCGTATTATCGAACAATATCTAACTTGTTTCCTAATTATTAGAATTTATTAGACTCATATTCCTAATTAATAGGGTCTATAAATAAATAAATAAATAAATAAATATCAAAAGCCAACTCATTTCTGAAATAAATTAAGATTTAAAACTATTTTATCGGAAACAGATCATTCTTTTGAATTTAGGAGTGTCCGTTTCATTTTAAATGGATAAATGGTTTAATTAATATTTAATTAATAAGAATAATTCAATTTTTATTCAAAATAATTAATTATTCAAATTCATTAAACATTTATTATAATTTTTAAATAATTATTTAAGAAAAATCAGAATTAAAAAATGATTTTCCATAATTTTTGGAATTAAAATGAATTTAAAATAAATTATTTAAATAAACTTATTAATTATCAAAATAATAAATAGAATTGAAATAAATAATAAATAAATAAAAAATAATTTCAAATTTTGGAAAATAATTTAGATTTATTTATAAAATTAATTAATTAATTAATTAATTGATTAATAAAATTAATTACTAAATTTATTTAAATAAATAAAATTGATTTTTAGAATTTTAAAAATAAAAGTAAAAAGAAAAATCAAAAACAAGTTTTTGGAAATCAGAATTGGGAAAAACGGATCAAATCCGGGTTTCAAACCGGGTTTAAATCCGGATCTTCAAAAATAGAAACAGGTCGCCTGTCGGTTCTAAAATCCGGTGGCTAAACCTAGTTTCCAGCCACCTGATTTCAAGCTTAACTAAATTGATTTCGATCGATTAACACCTCAAATTCATTCCACACTAACCGAGCAACACAACCCCTTGCTCGATAGGAACATATGATTGTTGTATCGTCTTCTCCGGAGAAACCACGAACAACACCGGCCGCCGGCCCCGTTTGGCCGATGAGCTTGATTTCCAGTCAATTTATGCACCGTTTGTATCGATTTTTACATGGATTCGATTGTAAACAAGCTTCTAAACACTAATGAAGTATAAATAACAGTTCATAACCCCTGTATCAATTTCTCCGGCAAAATCGAACCATTTTTCGGCCAACAACCTATTTTCTTCATTCGTACATGAAATCATATGTTTTATATGTCAAATTAAAGCTAAGAACTAATATAATCAAACCCCTATACTCAAACATATCTCAGATTTCTCTAAATCAAAAATGATTACACAAAAAACACATAAACCCCAAAACTTGAACTATCAATTAAAGCTATCATTTGATGAAATAAATGATATGAATCGATTGTAAACAACCATATGAAGATATTTAAACTATGAATTTCATCAGATTACCCCAGAATCAAAGACCCCCAGAATCACTCAAGAACCCTAAAAATCAAAATTGAAAATATATGAATTAGAACATGAAATTGATGACATGAACTGATAGAACAAATAAAAACCTTCGATTTGAGTACTTACACGGTAGGATTTGATGATCACAATATCCCAAAATCACTGATTGATCTTTAACCCAAATTCAAGAACCCTAACCCGAATTTCAGAATTTTTTTGGATAATTATTTGACTTTTAATGATTTTTATATAAATAATTAATAAAAATAAGGCTATTTATAATTACAAAATAATACCCCTAATTGAAATTTAGGATATAATTATATCTCTTAATAAAATTAATTGGCCCTTAATTAATAATTTATGGGAAATAATTTTTAAAATTTTAATTTCATATAAATATGAAATATATGCCAAAATTTCCCAAAAAATGTGAATAATTTAAAAATACAAAGAAATGAAATATTGGAAAGTCCCATGATTTTATAAAAATAAAAATATGATTTGTGTGGGGTTTTAAGCACCCGTAGGGGTCTGGAAAAGTCTTTTTTCGTGAAATGAGATATTTTCTAAATTAACTGGATGTTCAGAATATCGATATGGTATACGCCATACTAGGCATAATAAGGCCAATTATTTTATATGAAATATCACCTATTAAAACAAAGTTTGGGCCGTATAACTTTTGATATAAAAGCATTTGGCCCGTAATAAAATACCCGAAAAATACCCCTAACTACACAGAACACATACATCACATAACAAATAATATTTTAGGACTAATCACACTTAATGATATAATAAAGCACATAATATACCTTTCTTATGATATTAAACAGTCAATTTAAAAGATAAGTCAATTGAAAATGACTGTCTAATTGCTGAGAATAAGAAGCTTAAGGTAAGAAATGACCACTTAGAAACTGAGCTTGTATATATGCATGAAACTGAAAAGTGTAACGACCGAGAAATTATGGTTACATTATATCTAAATAAAGATGATTTATGTGTTTTATTATGCCATTAAGTGTGTTGAGTCATAAAACCCTAGCTGTTATGTGCTACATGTATTCTGTTTCGGTCAGAATGTGTTCTGGGTAATTATCGGGTGTTTTACTATTAGTTAAATGTTTTTTTAAAAGTTGTACGGCCCATTTAGTTTTTAATAGCCGATATTTCATATAAAATCATTGGCCCTATTTTTCCAACTATGGCCTATACCATCTTGTATTCTGAACACCTAGACGTTTTACAAATTTTCTCGTTTCGCGAAAAACAACTTTTCTGGGCCCCTTCGGGTGTCAAAAACCCCACAAAATCACATTTTTATTTTTATAGGATCATGAAATTATCAAATATCATTTTTCTTGGCATGTTTGTATTATTCACAGTTTTTGGGAATTTTTGGCATATATTTTGTATTTATTGGATATTTAAAAATTCAAAATTAATACCCAAAAATTATAAAAATTGGGGCCAATTAATTTTAATAAATGTATAATTAGGGCCTTAATTTTATTTAGGGGTATTATTTGTACTAATATAATACCTGGGTTATTATTAATTAATTATTAAGTAATCATAAAAAATCAGAAAATTCAAGAAAATCCCCAATTCTCTAAAATTATGGTTTGGAGTTCTTGGAATCAAACACCAATTTGATCGTGATTCTTTACACCAAATTGATCATGTAAGTACTCATTGTGAAGCTTGTTGAATCTAGTTTTCATTTCTGTTATCAATATCATCAATAGATTAGTCGATTTTGAATTTGTGATTTCGGGTTTGATTTTCGATTTCGGGTTCTTTAATTCATTGATTATTAGATGATTTGGTTGTTATGAGCATTTAGATCGTTAAATTTCGAGTCTAATGGCACCGGGTTTGATCGATTTCGCCTCTGTTTTGAGCTCACCGGAGAACCGCCGCCGCCGATGTGTTCGTCGCGATTCCGACTTCAAAATCGATGGAGGAAGGAGGCGACGTTGTTGCTGTGTTGTTGTGGACCAGAAACGATGAAGAACGGGACCAAAACCACTTGATTTGGCCGTGTTTTGCTCGCCGGCGAACGCCCACCGTCTCCGGATTCTGGTGGCGACAGTGGTGTTCTTTGTGACCCGGGTTCAACCCGGTTCCAACCTGGAAATCGACCCGGTTTGATCCAAGAAACCCCTAATTTGTTTTCAGGAATGTGTTTTTGATTTTTTTTGTAATTTAATTTTACTTTATAAAATCAGAAAATCAAATAAATAATTTGATTAAAATCTAAATTATTTTGTAAATAATTTCTAAATTATTTTCTTAATTTACAAATTCGAAAACCTATTTATTTATTATTTAATTTTTAATTTATTTATCTATTTATTTACTTATTTATTTATTTAGGGTGATTAATTGCTTGACAATTGATCTGTTTAAGTGAATAACTCGTAATAAGTTCGAGTTGTGTTCCAAATTTTAGAGATTCGGAATGTAACTATTTATTTATTTACTCACTTATTTCTAATTACTTATTGTTTATTTGAATTGATTAATTATTTATAATTAATAAATTTAATTGAATATTTTTAATAAATCCTAATTAATTTCAAAAATTAGGAAAAAATTATTTTAAAATATGGTAATTCCTGGATAATTATTTAAAGTATAGTTAAGGTTTAATTAATTATGAATATTTAATTATAATTGTTTAATAATTGATTAATTCTTGTTTATTGCGTAATAATTAAATTGTTTATCCGATTTAATCAAAACAAAGACCCTTAGACTCAGAAAAATGACCTGATTCCATTAAAAATAGTTATAAATCATAATTTCTTTCCAGAGAGGGTCGGCTTATGATAATTATTCATTTGTAGACCCTATTATTGATAAATACGAGTCCAATAAATCCCAGAAAATTAGGAATCGAGTCAGATACTGTTTGTTAATGCATATATAGGTGTAGTATCGATTCTAAAAATATTTATAATCCTAAATTAATTATGTGCCTTATGTGTTATGTGATTTACGTGATTAATTGAACATTCTTTGCTAGATAATTATATACGAGTCGGATAGAATCGTATTGGTAGACGATAAGGGCTACGTGGTTTCAGTCTGAGATACGCGTACGATGTAAGTCAACTAAATAAATGTCTTTCTTTGATAGAAACACCACCAACAAGGCGAATCAAGCCAGAGATAGAGAGTTGTGAAGTACCTGAAGCAGGGCATATACTAGGCAAGTTTTTTCCCTATTCGAAGTTCAAAATATTGAATTGCTTTCAACTTTCCGTGACAGTTATACCTTGATAACTCTTGTTCACAAACACTGATACACAATTGTTATTCCTTTGTTCCTATTACATTTCAATTCCTTATTTCTCCTAATTCATTGAATCCTCTATTCATATTCAAATAATTACATACACACATATGCATATACTCTGATATATTCCGATATTAGGATACATCGAAAGCATACCGATTGTTCTCGATGCTAAGCTATGGACTGGATGGTTATGATGCGGGTCGGGTATGAACCGCACCCTTGATTATTAGGCCATAGTGCCTAGGTACCCTATATATTGGTTGGTCTATGCAGTTGGGTATAGATCCGTGCAATATCCTGACTGATCAGCAGGTTATAGTGCATATGTTGGTTTTTATGACTAGTCTAGTTCGTTTGGTACTCGCCGATAGTGGCTTTCACTGTTCATTACAGAAACAGATGGTTGTTCAAACCAGCAGATTACTAGTTCATTTCACTTTCTCCCTTTACACTATATATAAATGTTGCAGGCTTGTTCAACAATTTTGGCTCACCCCTATTATTATTGTTCACCTTGTTTTTCAGTTAAATTTGAGAACGAAACCCATCCGAACCCGAGTAGTCAAGAAACGGGTCAAGCAGTGGGATCATCTGGCACCAATAGTGTTTATTCCAATTCCAGAAGAGAGTTTTGAGATGCCATGGAAGGTGTAACAATATAAGTTGTAGTTGTGGTTTGAATAAAAGAAGTTTAGTTTGAAATTTATATAGATCACTGGATTTTAGTAAAGAAGGTTTGTAAGACAGGTTATTTGAGATATTGTAATAAAGTTGGTAAGTTGTTCTTGTTTTCACACATTAACCTTAAAAGATCTTGAGTAGTAGTAATAAGGGGTAATTATATGTTTACATTATTATTGTACATGTTCAGTAAGGTAGTTAGTGATAGTAATACCCTAGATCTATACCCCGGATTTGGAGGGTGTTACAGTTGGCATCAGAGCTTAGATTTTGGCCCCTAAAAACAAGAACATTAGAGTTAAGATAATATAGGAAGATCACATAAGATAGGAATACTGGTATTAGGGTTTGGCTAGTTTCTTAAATTAGGAAATATAAGTTCTAGGAATGGGAAATAACCTTTATTGTGTTATGATTATTCTGTCAGAGGGCTTCATCTTCATCAAAGAGTACTGCATCAGGACCAACTGCACCTCCAATACCCATGCCACCAGTAGCCCCAGTAGATCCACCAGCTTTAGAGGTACCTGATCTTGTTGATTTTTCCCCGTATTTTGAGCCAGAGATACCTCAGTTACCAACGCTTGAGTTCCCAATGTTTGAGGTACCGGACATGGTTGATTTTCCACAATGGGATGAGGTTGAGCCACATATGACAGTGTAGCAGCCACAACCAGAGGTTGCATTTCCACAACTTGATATACCTCTATCCCCTCAGATGGTTGAGCCACATGTTCCCTCAGTATTATTTCCAGCACCCATAGCTATTTATGCTCATGTTTCTGGAGTTTATTAGTTTCCGCCTATCGAGTTCATGGACGAGGTTATTGACCAGCCGAAGCCTTTACCTACCAGAGGATCACAGACAGACCTCTGAGAGCCGCGTACAGTGATATACCATCAGCATGTTAGGATGAGAGAGGACATGCAGATGTGGAAGGATCAGTGTAGGGAGATTCTTGGTTTGTTTGAGAGCAGAGTGTTTGGTCCAGTGAGAGCCGTGTAGCCAGATTACATTATGAGAGAGAGGCTCAGACAGATTTATTGAGCTGCTTCACAGTAGGTTGAGAGCTCAGACAGGAGGACATCCGTACTGACGCAGTATACTATAGGGCTATGAGGTTGCTGGAGACAGTGTTAAAGTCGATTCAGCAGGAGATAGATCATGTGCCACCAGGGTTTTGAGATCAGCCAGACAACCAAATATGTTGTACTATATATGACATATGTAGATAGAGGCAACATAGTATAGTGTGAGTAGGCTTGTATGTGTGTAGTATCTAGTTTTGACATGTAGCGGCAGTAGCTATGATATATCAGATGTAGACCTTTTTATATCAAGCACTAACACCTGGAGCTGGTGTCATATATATATATTTATAATGAAATTTTCCAACTTATCTTTTTCATTTATTTTAAACTTCAGTCTTTAAAACATTTACATTTACTTTACTGTTTTATAGCTTTTCCGTATCTCAAATGTTGATTTTATTTAAAACAATGTTGTATCATCTATTATTACAAATTTCAAAATTTTTCAGATGATTTGTTTAAATTCTGAACTGTTTTAATTTCTTATTTTAGATATCTGGTAAATTATTTTCTTTCCAATATCAATTGTTTAAATTTCTTGTTTTAATATCATACAAATTGTTTCTTTATTCATATCACCTATTTAATAAATTATTATTAAAAGACATGGCACCAAAAAGAAAAATCAGAACTGAGTCATCCAATGACAATAACGAAGGCCAAAACAATAATAACTACCATATGGACCAAATGTTTCACCTAATGTAAAAACAAATGGTGATGATACAACATCAAATGCAGCAACAACAACAACAGTTCTAGCACCAGATATTACAGCATCCTTTTTTGTCTAGAGCCACAAGCACCACCAGTTGTACCTGTTGTTACTATCAAACAGTTCCAGTCGATAAAGCCTCCAGAATTTGAAGGTTCAGCAGTAACTACCAAGGCAAGGGCAGGTTAAAGGAGATGGAGAAAGAATTTGTGTTGCTTAAAGTGGAAGTAGATCAGAAGACGGATTTCGCAAGCTATTTCTTGAAGGGGGAAGCTAATTACTGGTGGGAGTCCAAGAAAGCGCTAGAAGGCGAGGGTGTAGTAACTTGGGATAGATTCACCGAGCTTTTTCTGGAAAAGTATTTTCCCTGTTATATGAAGAACTAGATGGAAATTAAGTTCTTGTAAGTGAAACAGGAAAATTTTCCAGTCACTGATTATGAAGCCAAGTTTACTGAATTGGCTAGGTTTGTTTCAAAGCAGGTAGATATCGATGAGAAGCGGGCTAAGAGATTCCAATAGGGATTGAAGCCGTGGATTTATAGCAGAGTGGAAGTGTTCGAACTGACGACCTATACAGCCGTAGTTCAGAAGACCATGATAATTGAAGGAGAAAGTGAAGTGTCCCAAAAGGAAAACGGACCAGGAAGTTTTCAGAACCGTTCCAGCAGGAGGCCAATATTTCAAGCCCGGACAAATGCAAATTTTAGAAGGACATAACAGGGAAATCAGAGGATGGGTAACCGACTCCCAGCCCCAAATCAACAAAGAATCATTCGACCACCAATACCTGATTGCAGAATATATGGGAAGAAGCATACATGGATCTGTAATAGGCCGAACATTACCTGTTTCAAATGCAAGCAGAAGGGACCCTACTTTGGGGAATGCCCAACAGGGAAGACAGAGGTCACTTGTTTCCAATGCGGAAGAAAGGGACATATCGCTAAAGACTGTAGAGGAGCAGCCATGGCAGCCAGTATCTAAAGGGTTTTGGCATTACCACCGCCACCATAGCAGAATCAGCCGAGGGAAATTACCTTTAATATGTCAATGAAAGAAGCTGTGCAGAATCCCAATGTGGTTGCAGGTACGCATCCTGTGAATTCTGTAAATGCACAAGTATTGATTGATTTTGGAACCACAAGATTTTTTATTTATGAAGATTTTATTCCTAAGTTATATTGTGAAATTCAACGGTTGGATGAAATATTAATTATAAAGTTAGCAAATGATGATCAAATTGCGGTAGACCGAGTGTATCCCGGATGCGATATCGAAATAGCTGGACATCATTTCTCAGTTGACTTGATACCTTTCAAGTTAGGAGAATTTGATGTTATTTTAGAAATGGATTGGTTAGCCGGTAACAATGCCCAGATCGATTACACAAACAAAAAAGTGAATCTACGAACTAGAGAAAATGCAACGGTAACATTTAAAGGCGAGTAACAGAAGCAGAAATTTTTAACGATGATGCAGACGAAACGATTGTTACGCCAAGGATGTAAAGCTTATTTAACCTATGTATTGGATACGGAGAAAGAAAGTCCGAAGATCGAAGATATTCCTGTGGTATATGAATTTCCCGATGTCTTTCTAGATGAACTTCCAGGACTACCTCCGGATCGAGAGATCGAGTTTAGCATCGACTTGGCACCAGGTACTGAACTAGTTTCGAAAGCTCCGTATCGAATGACACCTGTTCAGATGAAAGAGCTGACAACGCAATTGCAAGATCTTCTCGATAGAGGAATCATAAGGCCATGTGTATCCCCATGGGGTGCACCAGTATTGTTCGTAAAGAAGAAAGATGGTAGTATGTGACTATGCATCAACTATCGTGAGGTGAACAAGTTAACTATCAAGAATAAATACCCTTTACCACGGATCGATGATTTATATGAACAAATGAAAGGAGCGGCATGGTTTTCCAAAATCGATTTAAGATCGGGTTATCACCAGTTAAAGATCAAGGCAAAAGATATTTCTAAGTCTTTTTTTCGAACGAGATACGGACATTACGATTTTCTCGTGATGGCATTTGGACTGACCAATGCACCCACATCATTCATGGATTTGATGAACAGAGTGTTCAAAAAGTACTTGGATAAATTTATCATTGTATTTATTGATAACATTCTAATTTACTCGAAGACTGAAGAAGAGCATGCAGGGCACTTAAAAATCACTTTGGAAATACTGAGGAAAGAACAGCTTTATGCGAAGTTTTTGAAATGCGGATTCTGGTTAAAGGAAGTGCAATTTCTAGGCCATATAATTAGTATTGAAGGAATTCAAGTCGACCCGGCAAAGATTGAAGCTATTTTAAATTGGGAAAGACCAAAGACCCCGACGGAAGTTAGAAGTTTCTTAGGACTAGCTGGTTATTACAGAAGATTTGTTAAAGACTTTGCAAAGATAGCTAAGTCATTGACCTAGTTGACTCGAAAAAATGAAAAGTTTCTATGGAATGAAAAATGTGAAGAGAGTTTTCAAGAATTGAAGAATCGACTAGTAACCGCACCTATGCTGGTACTACCAGATGATCAAGGAGACTTTGTCATTTACAGCGACGCTTCCTATCGAGGACTTGGATGTGTATTAATACAGCACGGCAACGTAATCGCATATACTTCTAGACAACTAAAGCCTCATGAGCAAAAATACCCAACACATGATCTGGAATTAGTCGCTATTGTGTTCGCACTGAAACTCTGGAGACATTATCTTTATGAAGAGAAATATGAAATATACACGGATCATAAGAGTTTGAACTATATTTTTACACAGAAAGAACTCAACATGAGACAGTGACGTTGGCTAGAGCTAATCAAAGACTACGACATATCAATAGACTATCATCCAGGTAAAGCAAATGTTGTAGCAGATGCATTGAGTCGAAAAGAAAGATTGAATATGTTGACATTCTCAGAAAAATTAATCAGAGAGTTTGATAAATTAGAAATTGAAGTTCGTATTCCAGAAAGCTCCACTGAAATGAACTATGCAATGACATTCCAGCCAGAATTATTGGAAAAGATGAGAAGATGTCAAGAGGAAATAATGAATCATGAAATCGACAATTTGACAGGAGAAGAAATTACAAGTCAGAAAGATCACAAGGGAATCTTACGAGTTGCTTCGAGAATCTGGATACCCAATGTACCGGAACTAAAGGCAGAAATTTTGCGAGACGCTCATAGTTCAAGATATTCAATTCATCCCGGAAGTACGAAGATGTACAGAGATTTGAAGGAAAACTTTTGGTGGCCAGATATGAAGAAAGAAATAGCGGAATGGGTCAGTAAATGTTATACGTGCCAACGAGTCAAAGAAGAGCATCAAGTCCAAGCGGATTACTACAACCACTGGATATTCCAGAATGGAAATGGGAACATCTAGCAATGGATTTCGTAGTGGGACTTCCGAGAACCAGAGCAAACCATGATGCGATTTGGGTTATTATTGACAGGTTAACAAAGTCAGCATATTTTCTCCTGATCAACGAAAGGTTTTTGCTTGACAAGTTAGTGCACCTATATCTCAAGGAAATTGTGATGCGCCATGGAGTGCCTGTATCCATTGTGTCTGATCGAGATCCATGTTTTAATTCGAGATTCTGGAGACAATTTCAGGAATGCCTTGGTACCAAACTAAACATGAGCACCGCTTATCACCTACAAACGGACGGGAAAAGCGAAAGGACGATTCAAACAATTGAAGATATGCTATGTGTTTGTGCAATAGATTTTGAAGGCAGTTGGGACGAACACTTACCGCTAGTGGAATTCTCTTATAACAACAGCTATCATGCCAGCATTGGAATGCCACCTTATGAAGCCTTATATGGAAGAAAGTGTAGATCACCTACATATTGGGATGAAGTTAGAGAACGCAAAATTCTAGGTCCAGAACTGATTCAGCAGACCAAGGAAAAAGTTGAGCTTATCCGAAAGCGACTCGAAGCAGCACATAAATGACAACATAAATATGCAGATCTAACCAGGAAGGATATGGACTATCAAGAAGGAGAACACGTCTTACTAAAGATATCACCATGGAAGGGATTGACTAGGTTTGGCAACAAGGGCAAGCTAAAACCATGATACGTCGGTCCATTTGAAATTTTGAAGAGAGTTGGAAAGGTTGCATACGAATTAGCCTTACCACCCCATATGCAACATATCCATAATGTGTTTCATGTGTCAATACTTAAGAAATATAATCCTGATACGAGGGATGTAATAGAATATGAGTCGTTAGAGCTTCAAGCTGATTTGTCTTATATAGAACAGCCAGTAAGAATTTTAGACATGCAAGAGAGAGTATTGAGAAGTAAGTCTGTACCGTTAGTAAGAGTCTTGTGGAGAAATCCTATGGTTGAAGAGTCAACCTGTGAGCTCGAAAGTGAAATGTTAGAAAAGTATCCCCGGTTATTTTCCTAGTAAGATTCTGAGGACGGAATCCTAATAAGGGGGGGGGGAAAGGATGTAACGATCGAGAAATTACGCTTGTATTATATCTTAATAAAGATGATTTATGTGTTTATTATGCCATTAAGTGTGTTGAGTCATAAAACCCTAGCTGTTATGTGCAACGTGTATTCTATTTCAGTCAGAATGTGTTCTGGGTAATTATCGGGTGTTTTACTATTAGTTAAATATTTTCATATCAAAAGTTGTACGGCCCAAACAGTGTTTTAATAGACGATATTTCATATAAAATCATTGGCCCTATTTTTCCAAGTATGGCCTATACCATCTTTTATATTCTGAACATCCAGATGTTTTACAAATTTTCTCGTTTCGCGGTAAACGACTTTTTCGGGCCCCTTCGGGTGGCAAAACCCTACAAAAATCACATTTTTATTTTTATAGGATCATGAAACTATCAAATATCATTTTTCTTGGTATTTTAGTATTATTCACAATTTTTGAAAATTTTTGGCATATATTTTGTATTTATTGGATATTTAAAAATTCAAAATTAATACCCAAAAATATAAAAATTAGGGCCAATTAATTTTAATAGATGTATAATTAGAGCCTTAATTTTATTTAGGGGTATTATTTGTACTTATATAAATACCTGAGTTATTATTAATTAATTATTAAATAATCATAAAAAAAATCTGAAAATTCAATAAAATCCCCAATTCTCTGAAATTAGGGTTTGGAGTTCTTGGAATCAAACACAAATTTGATCGTGATTCTGTACACCAAATTGATCATATAAGTACTCTTTGTGAAGCTTTTTGAATCTAGTTTTCATTTCTGTTACCAATATCATCTGTAGATTAGTCGATTTTGACTTTGTGATTTCGGGTTTGATTTTCGATTTCAGGTTCTTTAATTCGTTGATTGTTAGATGATTTGGTTATTATGAGCATTTAGATCATTAAGTTTCCAGTCGACTGGCATCGGGTTCGATCGATTTCGTCTCCATTTTGAGCTCGCCGGAAAACTACCGCCGTCGATGTGTTTGTCGCGATTGTGACTTCAAAGTCGATGGAGGAAGGAGGCGACGTTGTTGCTGTGTTGTTGTGGACTGGAAACGATGAAGAACGAGACCAAAACCATGTGATTTGGCCATGTTTTGCTAGTCGGCGAACGCCCACCGTAGCCGGATTCTGGTGGTGTTCTTCGTGACCCGGGTTTGACCCGGTTCCAACCCGGAAATCGACCGGGTTTAATTCAAGAAACCCCTAATTTGTTTTCTGGAATGTGTTTATGATTTTTTTGGAATTTAGTTTTATTATATAAGTTCAGAAAATCAATTTTTGTTAATTAGAAAATCAAATAAATAATTTGATTAAAAATCTGAATTATATTATAAATAATTTCTAAATTATTTTCTTAATTTAGAAATTCAAAAACTATTTATTTATTTATCTATTTACTTATTTAATTATTTATTTGATTATTTATTATTTGAAGATTAATTATTTAGACTGATTAATTGTTTGGCAATTGATCGGTTTAAGTGAATAACTCATAAGTTCGAGTTGTGTTTCAAATTTTAGAGATTCAGAATGTAGCTATTTATTTATTTATTTAATTATTTCTAATTAATTATTATTTATTTGAATTGATTAATTATTTATAATTAATCAATTTAATTGAATAATTTGTAATAAATCCTAATTAATTCCAAAAAATAGGGAAAAATTATTTTAAAATATGGTAATTCCTGGATAATTATTTAAAATATAGTTAAGGTTTAATTAATTATGAATAATTAATTATAATTGTTTAATAATTTTTTAGTTCTTATTTATTGCGTAATAATTAAACCATTTGTCCGATTTAATCAAAATGAAGACCCTTAGACTCAAAAAAATGACCTGATTTCATTAAAATAGTTATAAATCATAATTTATTTCGAGAGCGAGTCGGCTTATAATACTTATTCGTTTACAGAACTTATTATTGATAAATACGAGTCCAATAAATCCCAGAAAATTAGAAATCGAGTTAGATACTGTTTGTTAATACTGATATAGGTCTAGTATCGATTCTAAAATATTTAAAAGACTATATTAATTATGTGCCTTATGTGCTATGTGATTTACGTGATTACTTGAACACTATTTTCTAGATAATTATATACTAGTTGGATAGAATCGTATAGGTAGATGATAAGGGCTACGTGGTTTCAGTCTGAGGTACGTGTACGATGTAAGTCAACTAAATAAATGTCTTTCTTTGATAGAAACACCACTAACAAGGAGAATCAAACCGGAGATAGAGAGATGCGAAGTACCTGAAGCAGGGCGTATACCAGGTAAGTTTTTTCCCTATTCTAAGTTCAGAATAGTGAATTGCTTTCAACTTTCCGTGACAGCTATACCTTGATAACTCTTGTTCACAAACACTGATACACAATTGTTATTCCTTTGTTCCTATTTCATTTTGATTCCTGATTTCTCCTAATTAATTGAATCCTCTATTCATTTTCCAATAATTACATACACACATATACATATACTCTGATATATTCCGATGTTGGGATACATCAAAAGTATACTGATTATTTCGGAAACTAAGCTATGGACTGGATTGTTACGATGCGGGTCGAGTTTGGACCGGACCCTTGATTATTAGGCCATAGTGCCTGGGTACCATATATGTTGGTGGGTCTATGCAGTTGGGTATAGATCCACGCAATATCCTAACTGATCAGCAGGTTATAGTGCATATGTTGGTTTTTGTGTCCAGTCTAGTTCGTTTGGTACTCGCCAATTGTGGCTTTCACTATTCATTACAGAAACAGATGGTTGTTCAAACCAGCAGATTACCGGTTCATTTAACTTTCTCTCTTTAAACTATATATAAATGTTGCAGGTTTGTTGAGAAATTTTAGCTCACCCCTATTATTGTTCACCTTGTCTTTCAGTTAAAGTGGAGAACGAAACCCATCCGAACCCGAGTAGTCAAGAAGCGGGACCCTCTAACACCAAGATTGTTTATTCCAATTCTAGAAGGGAGTTTGGAGATACCAGAGCAGGTGTACCAAGATAAGTTGTAGTTGTGGTTTGAATAAAAGAAGTTTAGTTTAAAATTTATATAGATAACTGGTTTGTAATAAAGAAGGTTTGTAAGACAGGTTATTTGAGATATTGTAATAACGTTGGTAAGTTGTTCTTGTTTTTTACACCTGAACCTTAAAAGATCCTGAGTAGTAGTAATAAGGGGTAATTATATGTTTATATTATTATTGTACAGGTTCAGTAAGGTAGTTAGTGATAGTAATACTCCGGATCTATACCCCGGATTTAGAGGGTGTTACAAAAAGCATGTAAAAAGGCCACACACAATGAAGCTTAGATGCATATTAAATATGCCATGCTAGGGGAAGTTCTTGAGAAAGAAAGAGAAGTGTTTAAAACCAAGATGAGTTTAGGTGGAAAGGTTCATAACTTCATAAATGACAAAAACTGGAAAGAGTATTTGGGATATAATAAATACACTGATAAAAATAAATATAAGATTATAACCAACACTACTCCTGTTACTTTTGTTAGTACTGATGAAAAAGGCATTATATCAGTTTATGAAGTAGGGTCTACCTCTAAAGTTCCTAATAAGAAGAAAGCTGAATTTAAAGTTCCTGACAAGAAGAAAGTTGAATTTAGAGTGAATGAAAAGAAAGATAAGCATATAGGTCTTCTCTCTAAGAATCAACTTGATAAGAAAATTTGTGAAGTGATTGCTAGGACTCACAAATCCAGTCCTAAAAGAGGTAGAAATAGAAAACAAACAATAAACAAGGCTAGTATTTTTAAGTACATTCCTGATGCTCATAAAAAAGCTTGTTTTTACTGTGGTAACACTAATCATATTTCTATTGATTGCAGGAAGATTAAAAAGAAAGCCACTAAGATTCTTGAGTCTGATATTAGTGGTAGATCAGTATCTTATAAACCACAGAACCCATGTTTTCAATGTGCTAGCATTTGGCATTCTATTTACACTTTTAAAGATTATCATAGCTTGTACCACAATAATTATGATCCTTTACCTAAGTTCAATAAATTTGCTATTTTAAATAGAACTGCTAACCCGAATGGGCATACATTTTATAGAGTTAAAACTGCCAGGGCAAATCCTGATGGATTAAATCTTGATGGGTCAATTCCTTACAGAATGTCTTCTGCTTCAAAAGTACATAAGATGTCAAAAAGGACGCAACAAGTGTGGGTTCTTAAAAATACTAATTGATTTCCATATTTCTGATTAAATGGATGAGACATGAGACATGAAACATTAGTCACATAATTAATTTGCTTCTGGTAAGCATTTTATTCTACACATGTTTCATTCTCAGCTAGAAGAAATAAGGGAGGGATTTGAGTGACATCCTTGAACCCGAGGACAATCCTCAAGTTCCCATGTCAATCGAGGAAATTATTTCATGTCAGTTTGTCCTTCTCAAGGACTATTACATAGAGAAGTTATTTGTGTTATTTGTCATTTGATATCTACAATATTAAATTGTATAAAATGATTTAGTCTACAGATGATCATTAAATTATGTTCAAGTGATTATTCATATATATATATTCACAATATATATCTCCCACTATTTTAATCAAATCAATAGCCCTAATTAGTAATTCAGAAAAATATCTTATATATCCTTTCTAGTGAGCCAAGATCCATATTTCACCACGCGTTAGGTCAGCTTTTGTAATATCTGGGATATAGCATGTAATTATTTTTATCAATAAATATTTATTATGTGATTAATATGTGATTTTGGTGAATTATCTGATGATTGATAATAATATTTGGATGTTTATATATGATAAAATGTGAGTATGTTAATTTTATTATGTTTGGGATAAAATATAGATGATTGTGATATTTTTCTGGTAATTTTTGGATCATTATATGATTTATAAATGATTTATGAATTTATTAGTTATTTTCTAAATAATTACAAAACTATTTTTACAAAGCCGAAAATTGTCCAAGCTCAACCGTTTTTACAAACCGAAACTCTTCCGAAAACTACTTCCTAACCTAATCTGGTAATTCCGGACATTTTCCGTGTTTTGACTTTTTCAATCCGGATTACGCTTTGACCCGTGCGCGGCTCGACACAAGATTTTCGATACGATAATCATTTTGATAAATCAACAAAACCCGTATTCTCGAAAGATGGGATAATATTACTTTATTTTCGTATATAGTGTTTTATAAGATTCTTGGTTTGGACAATTATCCAATACGAGTATCAAATCGGATCGTTTTTGCAGTTACTTAGCGGCTAAGTATCTAATTTATTGATCCAAAACGATCCAACACGAACTAATATTTCATAAATATATATAACCCTTTTATTATTTCATTTTTTTCATATAATCATAATCGATCAGTAGAAATATAGAATTTACAGAGAAAAAACCCCAAAAACGTCGTGTTCTTCATAATCAAACGCACAAATGAAGGCGTTATCAAACTCCGATTCAAGCGTGCAATATATCAAATCGAAGCTCTTGAAAAACTCTTTCTGAATCAATCATCTATTTTTGTGCATAAATCAAGGTATTTTTCTTATTTAATTATTTTCTTTCAAATTAATTAAAGATTAAATTATGAAATTTTGTTTTTGATGTTGTTTGTGTGATTTGATGCTAGAATCATGTAGATCTTTTCTTCCTGGTCATTTTGGTATATTATATGTAAAATTTGGAGTTCAATAACATGTAGAAAAGTTGGTTCGATCTTTGAGTTTGAGTGTTCTTGGTGTTCTTGAAGGAAGTCACCGGAAAAATTATATTTTTGGCCGGATTTTTTATCAGTTAGACCTGGGAACATAATAATTACATCAATAAACAGATCACATGAAGGGGAATCGATTTTAAGTGTCCATTTTAACAGGGAAGTCGGAGCCAACTTCGCCGAAAAAGAAAGAAAGAGTCGACGGGAGGATTTCCGATTGTTTGACTGCGAATCTGTTGATTTTGTTGTGATAATTCATGTTCTGCAGTAACATAGAGGATTTCTGCTCGTTTTTGCACTAATCTGGGCGGGTTGAACGTCGCCGGGAAGCTTCTGGCCGGCGGCCATGGCTTCGCCGGCGACTGTCGGGGAAGGAGGGGGGAGGAAGGTGGTAAATTACCTCCCGACCCCCCAAGTTTTCAAAAATTTGAAAATTAAACCATGACGTTTAGAAATATTTTAAAAATTGTATTTTTATTATTTTATAAATCAGGAAAATAGTTATTTAAATATTTTAAATTTAGAAAATTGTTTTAATTATTTATTTATTCAAAAATAAATCAAAATTATTTTATTAATTAATTTTAATTAGTTTTTAATTACTTTAATTAATCAATTAATTTAATATTAATTGATTAATTAATTTAATTAAATATTAATTAATTTTAATTGATTTAATAATTAGATTTAATTATTTATTTTTAATTTATAAATTCTGAAAAATAGTTTTGAGCTTTAAAATATTATTTAAAATTATTTTTAAGGCTCGATTACTATTATTAAATTATTTTAATGTCAGATTCGGGTGTTCGAACCCTATTATTTAATTATAAAATGATTTGGAGTCCCATTTAAATTCTGAAAAATGTTCAAAAATTCGTATTAAATACTTGGAAAATCATTTTTAACCTCGAATCTTCTTTGAAAAATTATTTTGATCGAATATCTTGGTGCTATGTGCTACGTGCTATCCGATTGATGTGTTATATGCCTATGTGGTAATTGTTTGACTGTTTTGGTCATAACTTTCAATCTGTAAATCAGATTTGGGATAAAACGAAGGGTAGATAAAAGCTTATGACGTCCATGTGACGATTAGAATAATATGAGATTGAATATTGATAGATACTTGTGATGCCTAGCAGAGTAAGCGAGGCATAAAAAAACCAGTGATAAGTAAATAGAACTGAAGTGTAGAAAAAGAAAGTAAGTGAATGATGAATAGAAGCAGGGCATAGAAAAAGAAGGAAAGTGATAGAAAAGTAAAATTGTTAGATGGGTACAAGTAAAGTTGGAAATCATCGGTGATAAGGCAAGTACTTCTGAACTTTCTTCAAGATATATTGCAAATATATTCAAACATTCTCATAACATGTTGCTAGTTTTCAAAATAAATCATGTTTTATATTGCAAGCGCTTTGAACTATTCAACCTTGAACCCTGATTCTTATTGATCTTGAGACATAAGCCATATTCTTCATAAGCCGTTGATTGTTGAATTCTCAGATACGAACCATACACATACGATACGACTACACAAATACATATCTATCACATACTGATTTTTGATATTGAATTTCTTGACATACCAACCCTTATTCCTTGTTTAACAAAAGACCAATCCTTGGAACCCTTGAACCCTTGGTCTTCTACTTTCTGATTATTTCCTTGATTGAAAGCCAATCTTTTTGAATTCCTTGTTATACCTTCATGGTATTGTGAATCACCCTATGCTTCAAGATAAATATTGTTTCTGATTCAACTTATTAAATTACATTGGTTATCATATTGAGTTGTTTTAGAATTGGATAATTTTATAAATGTGGACCAGATTCGTGGTCGGACCAGATTCGTGGTCATAATAGGCCAATGCGTGCCTTGGATCCAATATATTGAGCAAAGTTGGGAGCCTTGCTCGGGGTTAGTGTGTGACTGATCAACAGCCTAACCTTGGTTTTTAACGTGAAAAGTGAATATCCAATTCTAATCATTGCTTATTCAGAAACTTGAATCTTCTGAATCATTTCAATTGGTTATTGTTTAACCTCAGTTATTGCTATTATGACTTGCTGAGCTAGTTAGCTCACTCTAGCAAATCTTTTTATGTTTTCAACAGTTGAAAAGGAAATTCTTGGTAACGAGGATTCCATGTCCAGTGTGCGAGCTAGGGTTCCCGGTTAAGTTGGATCGAGCTAGCAGGAGCTTTATATTGTAAATGAGTTATGTAATATTGTAAGAACGATATCAGTATCAATTGTAAGTTGAAGTAGTTCGGATTTGGTATGATGTAGTAAAAGTTAAGGTTGTGGCTTATTTTCAAACTTTAACCTCTTGCGATCCGTGATTGTGTAAAGAAGGGTCAATGCATATAACATCTTATATACATGTTTTAATATGGTGTGTGTGTGTGTGTGTTGTGGACCCCAAACTTCTGACTCGGGTTTGGAGGGCGCTACAGGTTTGGTATCAGAGCCACACGTTATAAGTCACTAAAACAAGCCTAGATTATCGGCAATGAATAAAGGGTTAAGATTAGGATTCGGGAATAGAAAGATAGAATGTCGAGAGGTTGAGTGCGACTATACAACAAGTTTTGGTATGATTCATGACGAGATTCGAGATTCTTATCCGGCGAAGCGATTTTCAGATAGCAGCGAGGCAGGTTCTTTTATTCCGATATCCTCTGATCATTCGGAGCATTCAGTCGGAGGACTGTCATCTGATTCATGCCCTGCTCATCCACCGGTGTTAGCCATGTCACATCCTGTTGCGGCAATTGCACCTTTTCATGTTATTATCCCATTGCCTGATACGAGATTACCTATTCGAGAATCCCCCACATGCTAATTCTGGTTCAATCAGATATTCAATTGTGAGTGCATCTTTTCTATCTACCCTACACCTTGTTCTATAACATCCGTTCAGAACTCGTCTTATGAAGTAACAACACCTATAAGGATGGATTCAAGAGCTACAACATGTGGTGAGTACACGAGGTATTAAGAATTATGAGAAATAACCTAGAGTGAAGATACGTGTATTCCGGAAGATAGCCGCTACCAGGTTATATGGAACTACTAGTAAGTATGCCACTCATGATTATCTTTTAAAGTGAGCTAGATGGATTTTAAAGGAATTTGAGAAGGTTGGATATTGAGAGTTTTCTTGGAATTAATGATGATGTTATGATCAATCCTGATTCATATAGTAGTAATGTGATATTAGTCGTCCTTGTTTTATAAAATAGATTTAATGATTACTGGATAAACTTGTTATACCTAGTAATCGTAAGAAATGATGATTAGAGTGTTACTGGTATGAAAGACTAGAAGTGAAGTTACGAATAAAATAATACGCAACGGTAATTGGAATTTTGTCGACTAATGAAGGTAAAATGGACCCAACGAGGGATAGAGGATATACAAAAATGAATGAGCTTTTATCTGATTCTAATCCCAATTTGATACTTTGTAGTGGTTGAAAAGAACGACAACCAACTCATATAGTAATGACGACCAGGTGTATGATTTTCAAAATTTTAAACCAGTTTTCAAAAGAGATTTTCTTAACATAATTTTTATAAAAAAAAATCCTATGAACAAAAAGTTTAAAAAACTTGGTTGTCCAATTACTACTTGAGTTTCGCGATTGTTATAAATTTGGATTACCTAGAAGAATACTGGTTCTAAAAGTTAGTATGGTTCATTTAGAAGGCCAAGTGGACCTGCTATTACAGAAAATATTTGATTGTTTCTAACAGAAGAGTGCAAATCTTGCTTGATAAGTTTAAATGACAGAACCAATGTACGGAGAAATTATTCATCCAATTTTTGAGACTATTAGAGTTCAAAGGGTACGTCGATTTAAAAGAAGCTGAGTAGGATCAAAGAAGATTGAGAAATTTCCAAAAGGAAGAACGTTATTAGCAAATAAGGAGATATGTTGAACGATCAACAGCATAAGCGAAATTTGAATTTATAATGGTAAATCTCATAAGACTGCAAATAGAGTCGAATTATAAACATTGAAGCGCAATGCGAAAGATACAAGACCCAGTGCAGGGTAATTTATTCTAATGATCGATTTAAGAAAGTATTTCAGAGAACTTTCTAGAGTTAATATATGACTCGGAATGGGATCTATTGATCGGAAAAGCATTGAAGCTGTAAACAGATGAAATATGGAAGACGACCAATGGTATCATTCTTTCCTATCATCCTATATATTCTTATGAATCGCGAGTAAAGTATGAACTTCTTTCATGATCAGCTCTATAAGGTGACAAGAAAATTGTTGAATCTCTTTCAAATTATTCCTCCTTCAAAATATTGCTTTCTGATTGAGACAAGCAGTGTTATGGTGTGACGCTTTGTCGAAATGACAAAGAGTCTGGTGGGACGCTACCTAATCATGTGTTGTATACCATATAGTATGAAAGACTGATCATCTTGAGTACAAATATGGTTATCTCACTAATATCCAAATCATCATTCATTTTTTCCTCCTCAATTATGATTTCTTGATTCATGGATCTTTTCGATTATTTTCTTGTACTCTTATTCCTTACAAAAGGTTTCCAATTAGAATTATATACACAAATTCCCTTCTTGTGTAAGGTCTATCCTTTGAATATTTTTAAAAGGAAGTGAAATGAACCCGTGTAGCAGATGGAGTTATATGATGAGTATGAAAAATTGCAAACTAATAAATGGTGGACATTTACGTGCAGAGAAGAACCAGAATGTCGATAACGGGATGTTTACGAGGACATCACATCAGAGGCGGAAATCTGTAGACACGATACGTTGCAAGTATGAGATTTTGGCGTGGATTGGAATAGTTAGCGAATGGTATGAAGTAAATTAACTAGAGGAATAAGAAAGTAAAGTTGTGTATATCAGATAAGGCAAATGATTGATTGGACAACGGAAGAGAATGAAGAAATTCTTAATAATACCCAGATACTCAATTAATACGTTGTGAAGATGAAGCATACCTCAATCAGGTGGGAGATATTTGTCATGAAGATTCAAGATCGAAGAAATGCTAGTTACGAATCAACTTTAAGTATGTTCATCAAGGAATGGTTGGGCTTTCTCCACTCAAGTAAGTTAGTTATGGTAAATTTGATACTTATAACTGGGTCAGCAAAGATGGTTCAGTATGGGAAGACATAAGTGGAGATGAAGGTATGGTGGTTTGACTGTAACAATTATTAAGATATGATTCTTTCACAAGATTTTAAGAGTGTTGGTTGAGACCGGGTGTTGGTTATCAGAATTTGAACAAGTTAATTAATAAGAACAAGTGTATATTGTCAAGGATGGACGAATTGTTAAGTAGAGAACTTGATTTGAAACATGAACTAGAAGAATTCTAGAATAATTTATAATTATACTCAGTAGTGATATTCGGTTATAATCAGAAGATATGAGAAAAGATATGGTATAATCAGATCTGTTCGCTATAATCCTAAGTTGAACTAAAATATGGGTTGTACTGGTTAGTATTATCTGCGGTGGTGACATAATGAGTTTAGAAGGTGGCAGTGGATTGGTATATTTGAAGGTTGA
The DNA here is from genome assembly GCF_009905375.1 of Apium graveolens. Classification (NCBI taxonomy): domain Eukaryota; kingdom Viridiplantae; phylum Streptophyta; class Magnoliopsida; order Apiales; family Apiaceae; genus Apium; species Apium graveolens. Next base: position 121,498,649 of record NC_133649.1, read on the forward strand.
TTGTTGGTTGTTTGAGTGATTGTTGATTGTTTGATTGATTGTTGGTGTCGGCTTGAGCCCGACAGGTAGTCAATAATATAAAGGAGATGCTGCCCAAATTTTTAGAAATTACCCTACTTTTAAAGATAAAAAGTATAATTCTGTGTGTTATTCATATTCATGTTGATACACTAAATAATTGTGATCTCGGCTCTTGAAAAAGGTTGTTACAGCCAATCCGACTATATATAATTGGCCTTTGATTTCATTTAGCTAGTCATCACTTGGTGTAATTGATCAATTAAGTGAGTCAATTGGTTAATTTTACCAATTAATGGTCAGATATATGGAAATCGATTCCAATTAGATTAAGTCAAATTTTGTTGTGACTTTCAAATCTGAAATCAAAGCAATGAGAAATTTGGAGGAAGTAAGGACACCAGTAAAATTTAGGAATTGCTGCAAGTATGTGAGGCTTTACTTGGATGATTATGCCCTTTATAATGGATAAGAAAAATAAAAATTTATTTGTATGGACAAGTAAGGAGAAAGTTTTAAGAAATAAAGATTTAAAATAGAGCAAAGAGAAGAAAGAAAGGAAAGGAAAAAGGGAGGTGGAATGAAGAAGAGATTAATAACTACACCAATACGAATTTTATTAGACAATAAAAGAGATTTTATCATCTGCAATAAAGTTTATTAAAGGACGTCGTGTTTCTAAATTGTTTCAATAATCATACAATAAAATATTTACCAAGTATTTCTATTTTGGATAAAATGTGAGATATAGTCTTAATTCAGTTTCTGATTGATGTTGATACTTAGGCTATTGTTAAATATCAAAAGTGGTATTAATATAGATGTTTGATGTTTACTTCAGAATGGGATGTTGTGATTATCAAAGTTCATATTGATATCTAATTTGATACGACATCAAAATAAGTATTAATATCAAGAGTTCGGTTTTGAATGAGCTATGAGAATAAAGAATGGAAATAGGAAAGAAGGTGGAATCAAAAGGATGATAAAGAAACTTTATAAGATGCCAGGATATAGATAAGATATGGGTATTGTGTGGGACAGGAGTAATATGAAGAGTTTGAGGAAAGATTTGTAAATTGAGATATGGAATGCATCTCAGAAGTACGATTAAGTACCGAGGGCTGAAAGAAAATATCTAGTGATCAGACATGAAGAGAAAAGGGGAGAAACATGTAAGTAAATGCTATACCTAACCAAGAATTAGGACAGAGCATCAAAGGCTATATGGATTATTATAACCATTGACTTTCAAAATAAAGATAGATATATTTTGCCAAGAGATGTCGTAGTGAAATCACCTGAGAACCAAAGGTGAGGAAAGCGTAAATTAAATTATTATTGATAGGTTATCCAAACCCAGTCTTGCTCTTTAATTAGTAAGCAATTTGTCCAATAAGTGGGTTAGTTGCTTCCTGAAGAAATGATGGTACGTCATCAGATCCAGAAATTGATTGTAAATGATCAATATTATTTGATTTGAGATTTGACAGGAGTATTCGGAATACGATAAATTATGTCGAACCAGAATAGTATATACCACTCCTAGATGAATGAGCATTAAATAAAGCAGAACTAAAAGATAGGAATTTGGATCAATGTCGCTAACTCAAGGGATTCAAGTTATTCCAAGAATATGATACAAGAAATAGATGTCATAGAGGACTTTCTGATAATATGGCATAAGGAAAGAATAGGTGTTATATGTGACTAAACGTCAAGGAGAGCATTGCACCAGTTTTGTATGATGTTAGATATATTTGAGATGTCATGTCTAATCTGTTGTGTTTATTTTCAGAACTTAATATCAGGACTTACTGGAAATCAGAACTTACTGAAGTCAGAACTTATATCAGAACTTAAGGTCGTCAGGATTTATATCAGGACTTAAGTGCGGGTACTTCAGATAAGGAAAACAGCTGATTTACAGGAAATGATCGTGACTAAAACAATATAAGATATGCATGAAGAGTTAGAAGACTAGAAGACTTGTAGAAGATAATATCTGATTGATATATTTTAGGAGATAGAATTATATTTAATATCAATTAGAAGATATCTTGTAACTGTGTACTATATAAACACAGCTTAGGGTTTACACTATATGTGTTATCATTCACGAGAAATATTATGCATTGTAACCTAGCAGCTCTTAGTGATATTGTTCATCACTGAGAGAGAACAATTGTTCTATTGTAACAGAGTTTATTATATTGAATATACTTGATTACTGTTACATACTTGTGTTTGAAATCGATTTGATTGTATAAACACTATATTCAACCCCCTTTTATAGTGTTGTGTTACCTAACAAGTGGTATCAGAGCATCTATGTTGATATACAAACAGTGAGATCCAGTTTACAATCATGTCTGAAGAAACACAAACTCTACCTAAGCCCACCAAAACTCAAGATACTCAAAATAATCAAACTCACAGTCGATATGAGAGTATTAGGGTTCCCATAGTGAGAGCATCTGAGTATCCTATATGGAAGGTAAAGATGGCTATATTTCTGGAAGCCACAGATCCAGAATACCTTGATAGAATTAATGATGGACCATATAAGCCTACCAAGCTTTCTGTTACAGTTGCTGATCAACCATCAAAGTTGATACAAAAGGAAAAAGATGATTACATAGCTGAAGACATCTTATCTATTGTCAAGGATGCAAGGGTAAGGCATCTGCTGCATATTGCAATTGACAATGTCATGTCAAACAGGGTAATTAGATGCAAGACTGCAAAGGAGATATGGGATGCTTTGGAGACAAGATTCCAGGGAACTGATGCAATCAAAAAGAACAGGAAAACTATACTCACTCAAGAGTATGAGCACTTTGACTCAAAAGATGATGAGTCGTTAACTGATTTATATGACAGGTTTGTCAAACTCTTGAATGATCTGTCACTGGTGGATAAGGAATATGATCTTGAAGATTCAAATCTAAAATTCCTTTTAGCTCTTCCTGAAAATTAGGATTTGAAGTCTACTACCATAAGGGACAACTATGACCTTGCTGAAACTACTCTTGATGAAATTTATGGTATGCTCAAGACTCATGAACTTGAGATGGATCAAAGGAGCAAAATGCATGGAAGAAAGTCAAAGACAGTTGCTCTTAAAGTTGAGAAGGAATCTCCTAAAGTGGTTGTCTCAAAGAGGGGAAAAGGAAAGGCTTTCATCATACAGTCTGACTCAGAGTCATCATATTCTGATGATGATGATTCAGAATCTGAAATTTATCTGAAGTTGATGTTGATGCAGAGATGATTTAACTGTGTGCTCTTATGGTGAAGGGTATCACAAAGATAGCCTATAAGAAATTCAGAAAGGGCAAGAAGTTTTCCAGGAAAGGTGCAAGTTCTGAAAAGAAAGGGTTCAGAAAGTCTAATGGCAAAGGAGGAAAGTCTGATAGAGGAGACAACTCAAATGTCAAATGCTACAATTGTGGTGAAAGAGGCCACATCTCTCCTGACTGCAAGAAAGGAAAAAGTGATAAAGACCAGGCACTTATCACAAAGAAGAAAAACTGGTCAGACACTTCAGATTCTGAAGAAGAGGTGAACTATGCCTTGATGGTAAATGCTGATAGCAGTTCTGATGTTGCTGAATTGAAGGTACCTCAATCAACTCTTGCTTTTCATACTGATGATATTTCCGAGCTATGATTATATCTTAAAACCATGTTCATTAGTTTTAGAGATTAGACTTTAACAAATGAAAGATTAACATCTGAAAGTCTTGCTCTTAGAAACAGAAATAACTACTTTGAAAAGGAGTTAGTTATGCTCCATCAAACTCAGAAAGAAAGAGATGAGGCTTTATATGTTAGAGATGAAGTGCTAAAATTGAATAAATCTCTTAAATCTGAATTGGAAAAGGAAAAGGAGATAATCAAAACTTGGACTAACTCTGGAAGAACAACTCAGAAAATCTTAGAGAATAGAAATTGGAAAGAAGGTCTAGGTTACCTAGATGATAAAAAAGAAAAGGAAACTATGTCATCTAAACCAAACTTTACCAAGAAAGCTGAAAAGCCTAAGGTTAATCCTGTCAAATTTGTGTCAAATTCTGATAAGTCAAAATCTGAAAAGATGATAGACTCTAAAACAGAAGTCAAAGAAAAGTCAACTTCTGATAAATTAAAACAGGATAAACCAGCTGAAGTAAACATAGGTTTAATGACAAAGAAGCAGCTTAAGCATATGCTGAAAGAGATTAGAAATATGAACAAGGCAAAGGAAGCTAGGAAAAATAGGAATGGAAAGGAAGGTGTGAATAAGAACAATAAATATATGCCTGTTCCTAATGCTCCTAGAAAGAAATGCTATAAATGTGGAAACTCTAACCATCTTGCTTCTTTTTGCAGGAAAAATAAAGATATAAACTCTTTACCTCCTAAATCAGGAGTTTAGAGTAAGTTTGTTAGGTTTAAACCACAAAATCCTTGTTTTCATTGTGGTAGTTTATAGCATTCTATTTATACTTGTAAGGAATATCATAGTTTGTACTATGATTATTATCAAATAAAACCTTCTTTGAAGAAAGTTAGTGTAATTCCTTCTAGTGTTAATTCTGATGCAAAGTCTGATATAAAGTCTTATAAGAAGCATGTTAGCATAAACTCTGAAACTAAATGCGCTGCAAATGCTAACAAACTTAAAAAGGCCAAAGGATCCAAGCAAGTTTGGGTCCTTAAAACTAACCAATAGTGATCTTTGTGATTGTAGGGCAACAGGAAAAATATCCTAGTTCTGGACAGTGGATGTTCAGGACATATGACTGGAAATAAAGCCCTGCTATCAGACTTTGTGGAGAAAGCTGGCCCAGGATTTTCTTATGGAGATGAAAACATGGGAAAGACTCTGGGATATGGCAATATCAATCTTGGGAGTGTCATAATTGAATCAGTAGCTCTTGTCTCAAGACTTAAACACAATCTGCTAAGTGTGAGTCAAATATGTGAGAGATTATAATGTGGATTTCTTTGAAGAACACTGTGAAGTTGTAAGTAATTCTACAGGCAAAGTGGTTCTAAAAGGTTACAGACATGGTAACATATATGAAACCAGACTTTCAATAAACTCTGATGGCTCTACAATCTGTCTGTTAAGCAGAGCATCAATTGAAGAAAGCTGGAATTGGCACAAGAGACTCTCTCATTTAAATTTCAACAACATAAATGAGCTAGTAAAGAAAGATCTTTTGAGAGGACTGCCAAAATCAGTATTTGCTCCTGATGGCCTTTGTGATTCATGTCAAAAGGAAAAACAAAGAAAAACTTCATTCAAGAGCAAAACTGAATCCTCAATTCTTGAGCCTTATCACCTACTGCATGTTGATCAATTTGGTCCAGACAATGTCATGTCCATTGTAAAGAAGAAATATGCTATGGTTATATTGGATGAGTTCATAAGATACACTTGGGTGTATTTATTGCACAAGAAGAATGAAACTACATCTACTCTAACTGATCATGTCAGACAGCTGGATAAGTTGGTAAAAGATTCTGTTAAAATAATAAGAAGTGATAATGGCACTGAGTTCAAGAATTTAATCATGGAAGAGTTCTGCAAAGAGTATGGTATAAAGCATGAATTTTCTGCACCTGGAACTCCACAACAAAATGGAGTTGTAGAAAGAAAGAACAGGACTCTCATTGAAGCTGCACGAACTATGCTTGATGAAGCAAAGCTACCAACCTACTTTTGGGCTGAAGCTGTGCAGACTGCTTGTTTTACAAAGAATGCCACACTTATAAACAAGCATGGAAAAACACCATACGAGATGGTGAAGAAAAAGAAGCCAAATCTGAAATACTTTCATGTATTTGGATACAAGTGTTTTTTCTTAAGACTCATCCTGAACATCTATCAAAATTTGATCTAAAAGCTGATGAAGGAATTTTTGTTGGATATCCACTTTCCACAAAAGCTTTCAGAGTCTACAATTTAAGAACAAGGGTTGTCATGGAATCGATCAATGTATCTTTTGATGATAAAAAGATATCAGGACTTGAAGATTTCAATGATCATGATCAACTGAGATTTGAAAATAAAGATATAAATTCTGATACTGCAAATTTTGATGACATAAATCCCGATCCTGTAAGTTCTGACGGTTTAAATTATGATGTCATTGAAACTGTGGTAATTACTCCAAGGGAAAATGCACCTATTCATGGGGAGCAATCTAATAATCCTACCACATCTCAAGACTCTCAAGAAGCATCAGAACCTGTCACTGGCTCTTCAAGTTCTGATTCATCAAGTTCTGATGAGCCAAATTCTGGTAATTCTGGAAACTCTGATTCTTCAATTCCTAAAGGATCCAACTCAAATTATGAAATTTTAGACAGCATAACTTCAGGGGGAGCATCAAAAAATGCTGATGGAGATAACATGGATCATGGGGGAGGATCCAGTTCTAGAGATCACCTTCCATCTACAAGGAAGTGGACCAATTCTCACACACCTGACTTAATAATTGGAGATCCTGAAGCAGGTTTTAGAAGTAGAACATCAACATCAAATGAATGTCTCTATCATTCCTTTCTATCTCAGACTAAACCAAAGAAAGTGGAAGAAGCTCTTCAAGATGTTTATTGGGCGCAAGCAATGCAGGAAGAGTTAAATGAATTTGAAAGAAATAAAGTCTGGACCCTAGTGCCAAGACCAAAGAATAGATCCATTGTTAGCACAAAATTGGTGTTCAGAAACAAAACTGGGAGTGATGGCATAATTACAAGAAACAAAGCAAGGCTGGTTGCTAAAGGTTACTCTCAACAGGAGGGTATTGACTATGATGAAACATTTGCTTCAGTTACTAGATTGGAAGCCATAAGAATCTTTTTGGCTTATGCTGCTCACAAGAAGTTTAAAGTCTTTCCTATGGATGTGAAAAGTGCTTTTCTAAATGGGGAATTAGAGGAAGAGGTATATGTTAAACAACCTCCAGGATTTGTTGATCCAAAACTTCCTAATCATGTCTACAGACTTGATAAAGAACTTTATGGCCTTAAGCAAGCTCCAAGAGCATGGTATGAGATTTAGCTCAATTCCTTGTGGAAAGTGGATTTAACAGAGGCACAATTGATAAAACATTGTTCTACCTCAACCATGGAAATGACTTACTTTTGGTACATATATATGTTGATGATATCATCTTTGGTTCTACAAATGCCAAACTCTGTGAAAGGTTTGCAAAGCTAATGCAGTCAAGATATCAAATGAGTATGATGGGAGAACTTAGCTATTTTCTAGGACTTCAAATCAAGCAAAATGAAGAAGGTACTTTCATAAATCAATCCAAGTACACCAGAAATTTACTCAAGAAATTTGGAATGCAAGACAGTTCAACTGCATCCACTTCCATGGCCACTACAACCAAGTTAGATAAAGATAGTGGAGTATCAGTAGATATTACTAACTACAGAGGTATGATTGGCTCTTTACTTTATTCAACTACAAGTAGACCTGATATCATGTATGCTACCTGTCTTTGTGCAAGATTTCATGCTGATCCAAGAGAACCTCATCTAATAGTTGTGAAAAGAATTTTCAAGTACCTCAAGGGTACAACTGATCTAGGATTGTGGTATCCTAGGAAATCGGATTTTAAGCTAATAGGTTACTCAGATGCAGATTTTGCAAGATGTAATATAGACAGGAAAAGCACTAGTGGAAGCTGCCAATTTCTTGGAGGCAGATTGGTTTCTTGGTTTAGCAAGAAACAGAAATCAATTTCCACATCAACTGTAGAAGCAGAATATATTGCTGCAGGAAGCTGTTGTGCACAGATTTTTTGGATGAAGAATCAGTTACTGGACTATGGGCTAGAATTTTCTAAAATACCCATTTACTGTGATAATCAAAGTGTTATTGCTACGACAGGAAATCCAGTTCAACACTCAAAGACAAAGCACACCAGCATTAGGTACCATTTCCTAAGGGAACATGTGATGGAAGGTATAGTGGAATTGTATTTTGTCCCAGCAGATCAACAACTAGCAGATATCTTCACAAAACCACTATGCGAAGCTACTTTTACAAGACTGGTAAATGAACTTGGAATGGTTTCAGGTTCTTTTTCAAAATTTGTTTAATTTTTGTTCTCATGCATCATACTTTATGATCATTGTTTACAGATTGTCTTATCTTCATGTAATCTGTGATTAAATTGTAATATTTTAAATACTGATTGTTATCTGATGTGATTCTATATACTCTGATAGTGTTTTGAATGTTCTGTGACTATTCAATCCAATGAGGATTATTTGTTAGATGCTGACTTAGTAGTATTTAACAAACTGTGTATCCCATATTTGAATTAGTTGTTTATGTGGAAATCCATAACACAAGCAAACTCTGATTTTGATCTTAGTCAAATTTACTTTGTGTATCTTATTACTAAGTGACAAACTAGATTTTTGCTTCTCATCTGTCAAATTCTGATGTCAGTAAATCTTAAGGATGAACTACATGCTGGATAAACCTCACTTATCTGAAGAAAGCAAAAGAAAAGAAAAATTGAATTCAGGTACTCCTTTGAGATCTAGAGTAAATATGTGAAAGGGAAGACCCAAGTGCATTGCTAGTATTAAGTTATATGCATTAGAAAAGCAAATAAATTTTTCTTGGCGACTTTTCATATTCTCTGATTACTGGAGAAATACTCTGATAATAGTATAAATTCTGATAGCAGTTGTGACTCATTTACACTGAGAAGCCACTGTAAAAAGAATGTCAAAAGATGCATAAAATAAGCACAAACAGTTGAGGTAGACTCTTGCATAAATTTGTTCTATAGTAGATTACAGATTAAAGACAAATTTTAAGCATTTTTCTTAGTTATGCCTTATTTCTAAGATATACTGAAGTTTATCAGACTTTAATCTTTATCTGATCATTTGCAAATGCACACACTCTCACTCCATATGAATGATGAAAATTACTGTGGTGACTAAGTTGTTTTTGATAAACAGTTAAGTATAATTTGCATAAATTCTGAGGACAAGTACTGATGAAAGTTGTAATAACTCGAATTTTTTAGACCTTGTAAAACGTTTAATGAATAGTAACCCTGACGGACGGGGAAAACTTTTTAGCCCACACTATATAGTGCATGGGAAAATGAGTTTCGGGGTTGATATTATGATTATACGTACCAAATGAGTGTATGTAAACGCTATTAGTTTTCGAAGAAAACGAACTTTGAAAAACGACCATATTTACGTATCATCGAGGATTACGGGAATCACAATATAATTACGAATTTAAAACCCTACGGATTTATATCCATGTGTGATAATTCAAAATATAAGGAATAAATATGAGAGGAATTACGTCGCGAACCATTTAGGAGGAAGTATTACGAAAACGTTTAAGCGACCGAGCGAACGCGTAAACGATTAAATAAACGTAACGCACTAACTAACCATGGTAGAAAAGTAACCATGATTACTGTAATAACCCTAAATTTCAGAATTTATGAGACACTGATGAATAGTAACTTTTGCTGATTATGCTGATTAAGGAAAATTATCAGACCACGCTATATAGGGGTACTGTTATGGAAATTCTAAGATCGTATTAGTATTCCATAAAGTAAATGAGTATATGTAAAGGTCGTTAGAATTCCGATCCGGACACTTTGATTTTTCCCGAAAATCCACCAGATACCGAAAGAATTGAGTATAAGGTAACATGATTAAAAGGATTTAAATTCAAGGATTATAAGAGAGGATAAAAAAAAGGAATTTAAGATATTGAGAAAGGTTTAGGGGAACCCAAGTAATAAGATCCCGGATATGATCCCTTAAACGACGAACGGAAACGAAAGTTAAGCGAACCGTAAAACAAATGAACGAACAAGAGACAATCTTGTACAAGAAGCCAAGGAGTATGACATCATCAAACCACAAGAAAGAGACATGTGTTAAAAGATGACACAAACAAGATGACACAATCAAGATGACATAAGCATGACAAATGGATATGTTTAGTTGGTTGAATGTGAGCCAAGTATTATTTACCATGGTAAAATTTTAATTAATAAAGCAAGAGAAGCAACCAAGCAAAATCATAGCTCACAAAATTGGAAGTCGACTATGCCTTCCAAGAAGAAAGCTCTCGGCCAAAACAAAGCTAGTAACTTCAAACTGCTATATCTCCTTCAATACTCACTCAAATATTGTGTTCTATAGCTCGTTGGAAAGGTATTGAGATAGCCTACAACTCTTGTTCACAAGTCTCGTCTAAATAAGTATGGTAAGATCCCCAGTTTTTCAGTTCTTTAAATCGGACTTTTAGAAACTTCAAAATCTAACTTGGTGTTTTCTTGATTAGTTGTGAGATCCAAGCTTGTATAAGGATTAATCAAGGTTTTAAGTCTTCCTAGAAACTTTACCCTCATAAGTAAAGGTATAAAACTTCTGTACCTTTAAGTACTAAGTTTGTTGCTTGAATTTTGGGATGGTTTGGATGGATAAGTAGTTGTTTGAATGATTAAGTTTGAATTGAACTTTGGTTGTTAAGTAGATTAGTTGATTATGGAGATGGTATAATATTGAATTGGAATTATATTCTTGACCTTGTTTTGGCTAAGATCAGTAGCCTAGGTTTGAATCTTGAAGTTGTGGATGGATTGTAGTTGGAAGGGATTGAATTGGAGTGGTAAAAATATTGGAAATCGCTAAGTTCTAGCCGTCATAATGCCCGATTTTCCTTAACTGTTTCTGTGATAAACTTTAGGACCCGTGAACTCACTGTAAGATTCTGACCCTTGCCATGTTTAGATAGTTCATGTTACGAGCTTCGTTTTGATATGTCGTTCTCCTAAATCCGAGTTACGAGCGATGAGAAACGACCATTTTAAGTAACGGCATTTCGCGAGCGAACCCCGAAACCTCGAGTAACTTTGAGACCATAATTGAGATCCTTAAATGATTAATCGAAACACGAAACAATTATGTAAGGTGGATTAGGCAGTTGGTAAAGTACTCGCAAAAGAGTCTCCTTAAAATTCATAACGGTTAATTTATTAAAATTGGTGGAGCTGAGGGTACGCAAACGATTAACGCAAATCGTTAAGCGTATAAGCGACCGTTAGGGTATGAGTGAGTTTTGACTAGTTTCTTAAGCGACCGTGGTCAAATTCCAGATTATGTTGTTGTTCATAGGTTACCGGACCCACTCTAAGCTTAAGTATATCCCGGAACACTCAGGAAGTTTTCTACCCATATAACTGTTGTTGTGATGTATATGTGTATATGCATTATCTTGTGATAAGTGCATGATTGTTATTAGCAAATCTTGCGATATATTAGAACATGTTGATATGATATATTTGCATGCCTATTTCGTAATCTTGATATTCTATTGTCAATTCAAATGCTTATAAACTGCATACTACATATGCTAGAGATAAGCAGTAGTTGCGTATACCCTTAGTATAAGGGATCCGAAGGTGAATATTTCTCTAAACCGGGAGTCGATGTTCCCGAGTATATATATATATATATTTATATATATATAGTTTTCTATAACTATTAATCGAATAAGGTATATTCGATGGTGTGAATAATAATCAAACTTATTTTCGATTATTCAAATAAAGATCGTACTTTCGTATAAGTATATCTTTTGTTATTTACTATTCATTTCAAGTATAAGTTTTAAAACTTCTACTTCAAATATTTTCATAAAGATTATCCTTATGGGAATATTATTTGAATAATAATATTCAGATATTTCCTAATATATCGGGATTGATTTATTTTATTAAATCATCATTACTCTAAACATTCTTTAAAATGTTTTCGAGTCTTCAAAATGATTTTAAAAGTTAGAGCGGATCCCAAAACTCATTTTCAGAATTAAGATCTTTCTTTCGAAGAGGATTTAAATACTCGCTCAAAACCTGAGGGATCCGGCTCTGTGGTGTATTTTATATTCGCAATGAGGTTGTTGTTTTGAGAAAACATTTTGATTACTTTCCCAACGTTCGGGAAGTAAGTCCATCTAGTTGAGTCAGCATAAGCAACATGGGCTCAGTGGGCGTCCATGAAAGTGTAAGTGGCTCAGTGGGAGTCCATCAATGCGTAAGTGGATGAGTGGCAGTCCAGCATAAGGTCCTAATGTGGCCAGGGTGATGACCAATGGGGGATTCATCCATCTACTAGTAGAAAAGGTGACTTAATTGGTATATTTGCCTGATCAGCAAGATATCAGGTTTATGCCAAGGTTTTCTCCTTTCCAAATTCATTGGATATTGCAACTCTGTTTATAATTTCCATAACAGAGGTTTTCAAGGAGTGTATGAAATGTATATATATATATAGGTGTATATATATCGGGACTTAATGAAGTATCTCATAACTTCATTCTTTGTAATGATATTTGAAAGAGTGAATCTATTCAAGTCTTATCTTGTAGTCTCATCTATGTGATGAACTTTTGAAACTGATTATACCTTGAACGGTGGTAGTTCAAGTAGTATTCGGGAAATATATAAGTATATTGGAGTATCTTGTAACTTCATCTTTTCAACTTATATCTGGTTAATGATTATCTTATGCATGACAAAGATTTTCAGAAAAACGTTGAGACAAGGTTATATATATGAGATCACCTTGCAACGATATTTTTATACAGTTATAAACTGGAACTCTGTGTATATTATATATGTCATAGGATTTCAAGGATTTTGCAAAGTATATATGTATATATATACTGAATATTTTGCGACTTCGTCGCATTAAGATATCAAACTTGGTTCATTTCTTCTTGACCAAGACTTTCTTGAGTATTATGAGAAGGCTCATATATTGTTAATTACTATACATGTTATTTTGGTGAGCTGTTTTGCTCACCCTTGCTTCCTTTATTCATCACACAACAACAACTAGATAAGATGAACAGGACCAAGCTCCCAATTTGCGAGTGGATAGGAAACGTTCGGCAGTTTCCTGTAGGCGTTGATGTCGCTGTAGCTGAGGTAGGAACTACCAATAGGCTAGGTTTTCAACTGTTAATGTACCAGACTTATGTATATTTATGAATTTTAATAATGACAAAGAATATGTAAATTTATTCAGAAACCCCTTTTGAGGTGTAATGACTTATAATTGTGGAATAAAATGACTTGTGTTATTTTTGGTATTCATCTTTGAGACTATAACTTGTGGTGTGTGTGTGTATATTGTGGGGTCACAGTACGTAGTACTTGGTTGTTTATTAAGATTAAGTGTTATTAAGGGAAATGGAACTCGTGACAATTCGGATCCCCGACCCCAGATTTGGGGGTGTTATAGTTACTTTATCAAATAGTGAGCTAAGGTGTAGGATGATCAACCAAAGCTATCAAATAGTAAGCTAAAGAGCTAAACAAGTGGCTTAGCTAAAGAGCTAAACATGTAATAACCGGGAAAATTATGTGAATATTATATGTTAAATAAATAAATATTATGTGTTTTATAAATTTGAAGTAATTATTTCCATGATATGAGATGTTATGGCTGTTATGTGTATTTCTGTGCGGGCCAGAAAATTTTTCGATTGATCAAAATGTGTTTAAACTGCAATTATATGAATCGATATGCAATTCGAACTCTTATTTATTCGCATATTTATTAAGGTACTCGCTTTATTTCATTTTACACATGTTCCAATACATTTTATGTGTTATCGGGATTTTCTGGTAATTTAGGGATCGTTTCCGTTTTTCAAAAATCAACGGACCGGGACCCCACCGGAACGTCAAACCCCACAAAATCGATGTTTTTATTTTTATAAAATTATTTGTATTTCAAATACCCTTTATTTTTGTATTTTTGAATTATTCACAATTTTCGGGGAATTTTGACATTAATTTTGTATTTTATCATTTTTAAAATTATTCCCCGTAATTATTATTTTGGGGCCCTAATTATTCTCCTCTCGAAGAGAGCTTTCCATTGATACCAATATCTTGATCTGAGAATCGAGTAGCAAGGAGTGCGGTCAAGTGTTAGACAGAGATAGTAGCCAGCAGCTATAAGCAGAGTTATAGAGAAAGGTTATTGAGCATACCAGGCAAGTACCCCTAACTTCACTTATTGTTCAAGTGACGTTTATTTTGAATCATATTATGCAAGTACCTCTATCTTCATTTATCATTCAATTGATATTGACTCTGAACTTTATTCTTTCGATTTCCATACTATTCTAAGTTCAGAATAGTTAAACGTTTAATATTTCACTATAAATTACTATATACAGTGGAACATTTAATTGAGATTAGCGAATAACTAATTGTTCTAGTTATTTCGCCATCGATTGTAGAGATAACTCTGGACCATGAGAAATGGGGAGTTATATGTTTAAGGATGTCCTTTGATTCAGATCCTTTGATCAAAATATTTTATGGATTGGATGAATGCGTAACTGACCGGGACGGACGGTCCAGCGGAGGGCTATTTCTATGTGTTGTCTGAAATATTATGACACCATTGTTGCCACAGGCGGGTATATTGCCTTTTTATTTGAGTACTCGTATTTTGGGGACATGTTTCTATGAATCATGACCTTGTGCTATCACACGGGCTGATCAGCATGTGATAGTACGTCCGTCGGAGTTAGATTCCAATCTAAAAATTATCGTTTATTGTTGATACCTTGTAAAGCTTTATTACTGATCAAATATTACTGCTTTTATCCTTTTGTTCAGTTATTATCAGAATGTGGTTTATCATTTCAAGTACATTTTATATTGCTTGCTGAGCATTTCTTTTGCTCATACTTGTTTATCAATCTAATATTTCAGCTAAGCCAGAGCAGGCTTGAGATCCAGGTTTGGTCAGAAGTCGAGTGCTTGTAAATAGTGGTGTGTATTCCAGGTAGACTGTTTTGGGACGCTTGGATAGTCTAGAGGTTTGTAATAAAATTTGAATAATCTGTAAAACTAATTAGACTTATGGTTTGTAATAATATTTGATTTGTATTAGTGCCTGTTCCATACTATAACCTGTGATCGATCCAGTGCAGGTAAAGGGGTCGTATTTATTATATTATTCCGCTGTGATTATTTTATTATAATTTAGTGGCAAGTGACCCCCAAATCTAGACCCCGGGTTTGGAGGGCGTCACAAAACAAGTGGCTTAGATTGTAATCTCAAGCTTCCTACCAACCAAACTAAGGTAAGATAAATCTTTGAGCTCTTTTTATCAAGGTTTGATGGGTGAAATAAAATCAAGAAAGTTGATAATGAATAGTGTGAATAGTAACTCTTCTTTGGTTTCTTGATTTTAATGGTTGTTTTAGGTTCCAAAAACTATACTAAGCACTCCTAAGACTTCACCATCATCGAGTACACATCTCAAGCTCTCAATAAAGGTATAAAAATATAAAGGATCGACTTAAGAATGTTCATAAATCATGAAATTTTTACAGAGAGTAGTATATTGAGTTTCCTAACTGCCATAAACATTTCAAATGAAATTAATGATTTTTCAATTTTATAAAAATATCGGAGCCGAGACCGCGCGATTAGAAACCGTAGAATCTATAAGCAGAGCCGACGACGATTATGAAAATAAACTTAAGATACTTTAAAAAAGGAAGCGACCATGATGTGAATAAGGACTTAAAGTAATAATAAGGGTAATATAAGTTGAGAGGGTGCATAATAATTAGCGCATGAGTGCGGGTAGCCGTAAATTAGAACGGGACCTAACGAAACAAATTGTGTTTATGATTATAGATTTCCGAGCGGAACCTAGGGCATCCTCCACCTAGAGATACCCAGGCAAGTTTACGAACCCAACTCCATTTACTTTTGTGTTGTGAAAGGACTATTTTATTATCATTGCATAAATACCATGCTTGCTATGATACGTAGTAATTGAACTTTTCGCATAATATAGTGATGTTGTACGATAAGTAAGTATCGTAGAATGTTTAATTTCGTTTTAAGCGTGACGTATAAGTATAAGACCGTGAGTCGGTCAGAATTTTAAGATAAAAACCCGGTGATCATCCCGGTGATATTATAAGATGATTAAAAGTCCATAGTAGTACGGTTTAAAAGGACTCAACGTCCACTTACAAAATACTAAACACCTCGAACTTTTATTAAAACGATTTCTAAAGATAGTATTCCCTCAACTATACTTCATCATTCGAATAATAAATATCTATTTTCTATTCATTTATTATGGGAAGAAGTATTCTCCGGTGAATATTTATTTCATATTCGATTAAATATTAAAGATTATTAAATTACTTAAATCTAAATTAGTTTAGGAATATTATTTCAAATATTCTTTTAAAAGTATAATTATTCGAGATTTAATTATTCAAAGATTAATATTTGATTATTAAGCATTAGTTATTTAATGGTTTAATTATGATTTAAAAATCATAGAACCTGATTCAAAATACTTTCTGATTTTCAGAAAATCATTCGAATAATTTCAGATCGTCGGAGAATATTATCTCGACTTATTTTAAATATTTGGATTATAGTTTCAAAAGAAACTCCCCCTTATATAACAAATATGTTGACAACGGTCAACTCACATCCGTAGTACTTCCTCCGAAAATTCTCGGAAGCACATATAAATACGTACAAATCAAAGTGTACCTATCAACAAGCAATATGCTTGGGGAACAATATAAGTTCCAGATTGATGATGAGATTCTTACAAGGAAAAGGAGGGGTAGACTCCAGTACTTCGTGGACTGGGGAGACTACCAATTTACTACCACATGAGAAGGTATCTTATATACTGATGAACATGTGGTGTATGTGTACCTGAGAGAGATGGACGCAAAACCGTGTCTTGAGAGGGATATACACAAAATGTGTACCTGAGAGGAACAGACACAGAAAAGGCCCAAATGCAGCTAGGGTGATAACCAATAATAAAAGGGAATCATCCATCTACATGTAAAAAAGATTACTATTTACGTAGTACGACTGATCATCGTATGCGGTGGCTCCGGTGAATGTCCTAATCTTCCAATTGGAATTCTGATGCAATACCGTAACCCAAGCCTAGGTGCTGGGTTTACTATTAAGGTATTCACAGGATATTAAAATCCACTAAAGAATTATTTTCATAAAAAGGTGTGTATCACCAAGGAAAACTATTTTCGAATAAAACATAATTATCATATATGATGTTTTACGTGAGTTATCATACAGTCATTTTCATACTGTACATTTTTATGCTGGGCATTATAGCTCACACTTGTTTTCTTAAATTGACACAACACAACAGTGAATCAAGATGCCTACCATGAGAACCATAGCCAGGAAACGGGTAGGAAATGGCCAGTTGTTCCGTAGGTTGTTTGGTGCTGTACCACAGATAGTCCGAATAAGCTGGATTGATTTTCAGTTGTTTTTAGTTCGGCTTATTTATAAGTATGACTTATGTAAGCTAATAAATAAGAAACATATATTTGGCCGATGGACTAGCCTTACTTAAAGGATATTCCCCGGTAAGACTTAATTACTTTTGGGTTATAATAAGTATCACTGTGTGGTTGATCTACTCTAGTAATTAATGGTTCGTTTCCAAGAAAATAACCTGTAAGTGTGTGTGTGTTATAAGTGTGGGGTCTTAAAGTGTGGGGTCTTATATATTGTGATGTGAGGTATGTGGTTTATAGTGATTGAGATGGCGTGGCCTCCGAGATCCCTGACCCCGGATTTTGGGGCACCACAAAAGTTTTGATGATTAAACTCTGAAGCAACCAGTCAGTTTTTGTATGAAGAATCACAGATACAGTCATTCATTTTTTGAGTACAGAAGCCATGTTTTAATGACCGTTAAATTCTGATAATAGTCAAGTTCTGATGCAAATCCTGATGGAAACTCTGATGCTTACGTGGAATTATTTAATTGTTTGGCTTAGTTTTAGTATTTATTGTAACGGTTATATTTTGTCAGAAAATAATTAAGTGAGATAAAAATAGTGATAATCATTTGGTTTATGGGTTGCGTGTTTTTTTTATAACAGCATGTGAGCAATAATTACTGCACGTTTACCATGCCCACTAATTACTTTTTGACTGTTTCCATGCTGCTAGGTGTAAAAGGTCTGTTCTGCTTCACAAAAATGACTGTTGTCATGTGGAGTGTATAAATAAGAGAGTTAAAAGATTTTACAATCTTTTACCTACTATTTTTATTTTCTAATCTCTCTTATTCTCTCTCTCACTCTCTAATATTCTCTGAAGCTCTTTCTTACAGGCATTTTAACAAACATCGTGTGAACACACATTTTCTCACTTATTTCTTTACAGATATGGCACCCAAAGATCTAATCTATGACAGAGCCAAGTTTGTTCCTAATAACTACTTGGCTATTCTTTCTAAGGACGAGGCTCCTTCAGAACTTCATTTCGTTCAAGACTTTCTTGCTCGAAGTGAAATAGGCTATGCACTAACCCAACCCCAGGCTCTCTCAGGCATGCAGATTCTGGAGTTTTGGTGGTCTGGTGTTTATGATGATGGTGGAAAAGCTGGGTCCCCAAGTATTATCTTTACAACAAGGGAGGATGAGCATGTAGTGACCTTGTCAACTGTTCGACAAGCACTACATTTTCCAGAAGATTGCACCTTCAATTCATCAGTTGAGGAGCCAGCTCTTCAACAAATGATGGCAAATCTAGGCTATGAAAAGTCTTTGGCAAAGCTGGAACAATTGAAGAGACCCCACATCCGGAGGGAGTGGAGTTTTTTCTTTGACTGTATTACAAATTTTTTTTCCAACAAGTGCTCAAACTTTGATGCTATACCCATAATGAGTCAGTAAATCGGGTATGCCCTTTTGAATCAAACACATTTCGATTATGCAAGTGCTGTTTTAGGGTTTATTGGTGACAGGATGAAAGAAGATAGCAATAGAGTCTATTTTGCTAGATTTTATTAATTATTTATAATTTCTGTTGTCCTGATACACCACACACCTTTAGTGAGTTGATTGAACCCTTTAAGCTACACAAAAGGGCTTTCACAGACTTATTATCTACTGAAAATAAGAAGAATGTACTAAGACCCCTCCAAATTCCTCAATCAGTAAAACAGTTCTTAGTAAATTTTGATCCTCTCACATACAGTACCATATATCCTGATGTAGCACCCTCTCAACCTCCATCGGTACCTACGACCACTACTCAACCAGCTCAATCCTCTCAACCACAACCACAGCCTACCATCATAACTTATTTCCAACCTGCACAATCTTCTCAACTTCAATCATCAGCACCTTCTACCAAACCAACCTCTGGTACTTCCCAAAAAGTTCCAGTAGTAAAATCTTCAAGAGCAAAATCTATTCCTAAATCTCCACCAAGGAGAAGAAGGATGATTATAAGGGATGAATCAGATGAAGATGAACAGGTACAGGTTCCCACATCAGAACCTGTAGAGTTAGAAGCTGAAGGGTCTGAAATTCAGAAAAGGAAAAGATCTACAAATTCTGATGCAGATCATGTTTCTCCACCATCCAGGAGATCAAAGAAAATGAGAGCAGGAAGGCATATGGCACAACCTCACTTTGAGGATGCTTAAGAAGCTGAGGAAGGGGATCAGGAATCTCTGATCTCATCACAACCAATAATAATTGAAGCTCTGCCACCTCCACCTCAAGCTGAAGACACTGTTCCTGACACAGTGATCACACCTCCTGTCTCTTCAATCAAAGAAAATGTTCCAGTTGAAGATTCAGGATTAAGTCCTGAAATTGACCTTCACAAGCTGCACATTCCATCTGTCCTATTTCTGGAAGCACCACAAGGACAGGTGACAACTCCACCTGTTTCTCCACTAAATGCTGAAGTTCCTCATACTCCAATTCTGGATGTAGAAACAGATGAAGTTGTACCAGAATCTCCAACAGCCACACACACACTTGTGTTTTCAGAAGATGACGAGTTTCTTGCAAGTTCTGGAGAGTCAGCTCCAATAAACACACCAGCTCCAATTCTTGGAAATGAGACATTATTGAAATATGTTGAAAAAGAAGCTTTTGTTCCATGGGAAGAAACTCACAGAGAAGCTGAATGGACCAAGAAGTGGAATGAATCTGATTTCATTCCAAGCTCAAAAGTTCTATTAGATCATATTGCAAAGGTTGATGAGTTGATGACAAACTCAGACTTTAAAGCTCAACTTAAAGTCACAGCTCTCAGTACTAAAAGCCTTCAAGGTCAACACTCCATTACTCATGCCAAGGTTGATAAACTACAGGAAAATGCTAATAAGCTGGCCCTGATGATCAAGCTAGAAAAGAACAGGTTTATCAGACCTATTCATGAGAAAGTAGAGGCAATTGAGAAGGTTCTAGAAAAGCAACAGGCCCAACAGACTGAGGTCCTGCAGAATCAAGCCTCTCAACAAGCTCAACTGAATGAAATCCAATCTTTAGTAGAACTTCTTCTATCTCTACTCCTACCAGATGATGCCAAAAAGGGGTAGAAGGTAGTGAAGTCCAAATGCTCTACTTGTCAAGTACTGAAGAAGAAAGATGATAAAGAAGATGACCAGGGAAACCCTAGCAAGGTCAAGGTCAAGGGCAAAGCAGCAAAGTTTCTTCAAGGAAACTAATTTCTGATTCTAGCAAATCTTTTACACAGAAGAAGACAAGTTCTGAAGCTGTAGATGCTCAAACTCTGAAAGCAAGGTCTGATGATCAAAGTCTGATATCAAGTTCTGATATTCTCATTCAAGGAGGAAGTAAAGACTCTCAGAAGTTTTTACAAACTCTGAAGCTGAAGGGAAGGGAGACTACAGTCTATTATAAAGATCCCAAGATTCAGACACTGGATGAAGAATTTTCTAGAAGATTATTTCTCAAGCATAATCCTAGAATGGATTTAGAGACTTTAAAGGAAGAAGAAGCTAGATTTGCAGCTGAGAAGACAAATCTTAAGTCTAAAGCTTCTGATGTAAAGAAACCTCTAAGGCCTAAGGTAAAAGGCATTGTGATCAAGGAAAGCTCTGAGGCTTTAAAGCCCAAGACAAGTTCACAAGTTGAAATTGATACCAAGGATAAAGGGAAAGGAAAGATTGATGAACCAACTAAGACATAGGAGATGAAGATTCCTCAAATCCTGATGAAACCTGTATGCAAACTGGTTTTAGGTTTTTGATGATACAGCTATTGAAGATGGAACTATTGAAACTCTGAAAAGAAGGAAGATAACTGAAGAATCTAAGAAAACCTCTGACATAGCTCCAGTTGTTCAGAGTGAAGAACAGCAAGCTACAGAAGAAATAGCAAATCCTGATCAAGTCATCAAGACATCAACCTCTGACAATGCTCAAGTTGATTTGAACAAATTGACAGTTACTGATAAGAGAAAACTCCTATGGAAGAATGTTAATCCATCAGATCCTAAGAAAAGTCAACTGTTATCTGATTTCATGACTGTTGGATTGAAAGCCGGAGAAGCAAGAGACAGAGCTGGATTAGGTTCTGAAGAAGCCAAAATCAAGACAGGAGTTGAAGTACTTACTAGAGATCTATTTTTGTTAACTGATAAACCTCTTGAAGAAGTTACACGGAAACACCTTAATAAGGTTATATCTGTTCAAGTGGTACTGGATGCTCATGATAAAAGTAATATCAAATGAAAGCTGATTCTATTTCTTGAAGATGGAAGAACATACAGAATGTCAGAATCAGATGTGCTAAACAAATCTCTGAAATAACTTCAATTCTTTCATTATCTTTTAGAGATAAAGTCTGAGATTACTAGGAGATGGTCAAATTTCATCATGAAGACCATAAGGGATAAAGCAAGAATTTCTGGATCAAGGGTTACAAAATTCATTCCAAATATAGTTGAAGATGATGGAAGTGAAATTCCAATGAAGAAGGATTCTGGTAAACTTGAAGTTATTCTGAAAGAGAAATGTCTGTGCTATAATGAAGACTCATCTCATGCAAGAGTAATCAGACTTGGTGATGGATTGGAAAAAAATCACATCTCAGCACTTAGGACTGCAATCTATCAGATTGGAAGTCAAGATGAAGAATTGAAGCAAGTCAAGGATACATTAGCTCAAGTCCGGAGGAATGCAGAAGAGAAGCTAATATCAAACTTTGTCAAGAATCACTTTGGATTCAGATTGACTCAGTAAGATTGGTAAAAGCTACAAGGACTGTAAGTTGTAGTTAGTTGTTTAAATAAACTCTTATTGCATTTGTACTTCAAATGTTTTTGACATCATCAAATCTATTTACTTGTATATTTTTCATAATTTACAAGTTGGGGGAGATTGTTAGATATATTTGAGATGTCATGTCTAATCTGTTGTGTTTAGTTTCAGAACTTAATATCAGGAGTTACTGGAAATCAGAACTTACTGAAGTCAGAACTTATATCAGAACTTAAGGTCGTCTGGATTTATGTCAGGACTTAAGTGCGAGTCCTTCAGATAAGGAAAGCAGCTGATTTACAGGAAAGGATCGTGACTAAAACAATAGAAGATATGCATGAAGAGTTGGAAGACTAGAAGACTTGTAGAAGATAATATCTTATTGATATATTTTAGGAGAAAGAATTATATTCAGTATCAATTAGAAGATATCTTGTAACTGTGTACTCTATAAACACAGCTTAGGGTTTATGCTATATATGTTATCATTCACGAGAAAGATTATACGTTGTAACCTAGCAGCTCTTAGTGATATTGTTCATCACTGAGAGAGAACAACTATTCTATTGTAACAGAGTTTATTATATTGAATATACTTGATTACTGTTACATACTTGTGTTCAAAATAGATTTGATTGTATAAACACTATATTCAACCCCCTTCTATAGTGTTGTGTGACCTAAAATATGAGAACTTCCTAAAACCAAAGTAAATGATAATATAGGTTAGAATATGCGGGTGATGCCTCCAGATTAGTAAATTGTCTTCTAAATAGTAAAAGATGTTCATTCGGCAAATATACTCGACTGTGATTCAAGGAAATTAAGATATGGTAATAAGTTTGTGCGACAATCATATTCAGTCAAGCTTTCTCGTTGATTTTTTAATTCGAAATTAATTTCGAGAGTGTTAGAAATTGAATATGCCATGGTTTCAGTATATCATTCTTAGATGGACAAGAAGACTAAGGGAACGATTAAAGAGCTCGAAGGCGATTGAAAGCGATTACAAACTAGGTTAATTGAACAAAGAAATTTATGGGAATGAGGTTCAACAACCAGTAACTGTTGCAAACATTCATAAGAATGAATTAACAGAATTAGAAAGAAAAGAGAATTAATATGCATTATGCTGGTCCTTTTGGAACAGTAAAATAGAAAAGGATAAGTGTAAGTGAGTTGGCTTCACCGCCACACGTATAGCAGATTCATAGGTGTGTATAGATGTATACTCATGAAGACTAATCTAGCTCCATTATATATAAAATAGAAGCTTGAGTTGAGTTATATGTGCAACTAATAGAATATGATGTCAGCAAGAGACTGTTAAGTATTGATTGATGCTGCGCATAAAAGTTTATGAAAGTTGTAAGGTTTAGGGATCAACTTGAGAAAATAGATGTGAGATACTTGGATGTATCATTATCTGATCCTTAGTGTAATTCTGAGGACAGAATCCTTTTAAGGGGGGAAGGATGTAATATTCGGTACATAGCGTGTAATTATTTTTAATAATAAATAATTATTATGTGATTAATATGCGATTTTGGTGAATTATCTGATGATTGATAATAATATTTGGATGTTTATATATGATAAAATGCGAGTGTTAATTTTATTATGTCCAGAATAAAATATAGATGATTGTGATATATTTCTGGTAATTTTTGGATTGTTATATGATTTATAAATGATTTATGAATTTATTAGTTATTTTCTGAATAATTACAAAACAATTTTTATAAAGCCGGAAATCGTCCAACCTCAACCGTTTTTACATTTTTACAAACCGAAACTCTTCCGAAAACTCCTTCCTAACCTAATCTGGTAATTCCTGACGTTTTTATAAATGATTACGGTTTGACCCGTGCGCGACCCGACGCAAGATTTTCGATACAGTAATCATTTTGATATAGCAACAAAACCCGTATTCTCGAAAGACGGGATTATATTATGTTATTTTCGTATATAGTGTTTTATAAGAAGCCCAATTTCGATAATTATCCAATACGGGTATCAAATCGGATCATTTTTGCAGTTACTTAGCGGCTAATTAACTAATTTATCGATCCAAAATGATCCAACACGAACCAATATTTCATAAATATATATAGCCTTTTTATTATTTCATTTTATTCGTATAATGATAATCGATCAGTAGAAATATAGAATTGACAGAGAAAAAACCCTAAAAACGTCGCGTTCTTCATGATCAAAAGCACAAACGAAGGCGTTATCGAAGTCCAATTCAAGCGTGCAATATATCAAATCGAAGCTCTTGAAAAACTCCTTCTGAATCAATCATCTGTTTTTGTGCAGAAATCAAGGTATTTTTCTTATTTAATTATTTTATTTCAAATTAATTAAAGATTAAATTATGAAATTTTGTTCTTGATGTTGTTTGTGTGATTTGATTATATAATCATGTATATATTTTCTTCCTGGTCATTTTGGTATATTATATGTCAAATTTGGAGTTCAATAATATATAGAAAAGTCGGTTTGATCTTTGAGTTTGAGTATTCTTGGTGGTGTTCTTGAAGGAAGTCACCGGAAAATTCATATTTTTGGCCGAATTTTTAATCCGTTAAACCTGGGGAACATACTAATTACATCAATAAACAGATCGTGTGAAGTGGAATCGATTCCAAGTATCCGTTTTAACAGGGGAAGTCGGAGTCGACTTCGCTGGAAAAAGAAAGAAAGAGTTGGCGGGAGGATTTCCGATTGTGTGACTGCGAATCTGTTGATTTTGTTGTGATAATTCATGTTCTGCAGCATCATAGAGAATTCCTGCTCGTTTTTGCACTAATCTGGGCGGGTTGAACGTCGCCGGGAAGCTTCTGGCCGGCGGCCATGGCTTCGCCGGTGACTGTCGGGGAAGAAGGGGGGAGGAAGGTGGTAAATTACCCCTGACCCCCCAAGTTTTCTACAATTTGCAAATTAAACCATGACGTTTAGAAATATTTTAAAAATTGTATTTTTATTATTTTAAAAATTAGAAAAATAGTTATTTAATTATTTTAAATTCAGAGAATTGTTTTAATTATTTATTTATTCAAAAATAAATTGAAATTATTTTATTAATTAATTTTAATTAGTTTTTAATTACTTTAATTAATCGATTAATTTATTATTAATTGATTCATTAATTTAATTGATTATTAATTAATTTTAATTGATTTAATAATTAAATTTAATTATTTATTTATATTTAAAAATTCCAAAAATAGTTTCGAGATTTAAAATATTATTTTAAATTATTTTTAAGGCTCAATAATTATTATAAAATTATTTTAAAGTCAGATTCGGGTGTTCGAACCCTATTATTTAATTATAAAATGATTCGGAGTTCCGTTTAAATTCCGAAAAATGTTCAAAAATTCGAATTAAATACGTGGAAAATCATTTTTAACCCCAAATCTTCTTTGAAAAATTATTTTGATCGAATATCTTGCGTGCTATGTGCTACGTGCTATCTGATTGATGTGTTATATGCCTATGTGGTAATTGTTTGACTGTTTTGGTCATAACTTTCAATCCGTAAATCAGATTTGGGGTAAAACGAAGGGTAGATAAAAGCTTTTGACGATTATAATAATATGAGATTGAATATTGATAGATACTTGTGATGCCTAGCAGAGTAAGCGAGGCATAGAAAAGAAAACCAGTGATCAATAAATAGAACTGAAGTGTAGAAAAAGAAAGCAAGTGATCGATGAATAAAAGAAATGCATAGAAAAAGAAGGAGAGTGATAGAAAAGTAAAACTGTTAGATGGGTACAAGTAAAGTTGGAAATCATCAGTGATAAGGCAAGTACTTCTGAACTTTCTTCAAGATATATTGCAAATATTTTCAAACATTTTCATAACATGTGGCTAGTATTCAAAATAAATCTTGTTTTATATTGCAAGCACTTTGAACTATTCAACTTTGAACCCTAATTCTTATTGATCTTGAGCCATAAGCCTTATTCTTCATAAGCCATTGATTGTTGAATTCTCATATACGAGCCATAAACATATGATACTACTCCACAAATACAAATCTACCACATACTGGCTTCTGATATTGAATTTCTTGACATACCATCCCTTATTCCTTGTTTAACAGAAGACCAATCCTTGGAACCCTTGAACACTTGGTCTTCTACTTTCTGATTCTTTCCTTAATTGAAAGCCAATCTTTTTGAATTCCCTGTTATACCTTCATGGTATTGTGAATCACCCTATGCTTCAAGATAAATGTTGTTTATGATTCAGCTTATTGAATTACATTGGTTATCATATCGAATTGTTTTAGAATTGGATGGTTTTATAAATATGGACCAGATCCGTGGTCATAATAGGCAAATGCGTGCCTTGGATCCAGTATATAGAGCAAAGTTGGGCACCTTGCTCGGGGTTAGTGCGTGACTGATCAGCAACCTAACCTTGGTTTTTAAAATGAAAAGTGAATATCCAATTTTAATCATTGCTTATTCGGAAACTTGATTCTTCTGAATCATTTCAATAGGTTATTGTTTAACCTCAGTTATTGCTATTATGACTTGCTGAGCTAGTTAGATCACTCTTTCAAATCTTTTTATGTTTTCAACAGTTGAAAAGGAAATTGTTGGTAATGAGGATTCCTTGTCCAGTGTGCGAGCTAGGGTTCCCGGTTAAGTTGGATCGAGCTAGAAGGAGCTTTATATTGTAAATGAGTTATGTAAGATTGTAAGAACGATATCATTATCAATTGTAAGTTGTATTAGTTGGGATTTGGTACGATGTAATAAAAGTTAAGGTTGTGACTTGTTTTCATACTTTAACCTGTTGCGATCCGTGGTTGTGTAAAGAAGGGTCAATTCATATAACATCTTATATACAGGTTTAAATATGGTGTGTGCGTGTATGTGTTGTGGACCCCAAACTTTTGACCCGGGTTTAGAGGGCGCTATAGCTTTGGCTTTTCTCCTAAAACATGATTATTTAGGTAGACAACATTTGTCAATTATATCAACTATATAACTCTTGGATAGCTTGGTGGAACAACATTTGTTCATATTTATCTAATAAATCTCGCCAAACTCTATGCCTCTAAGTTCACAATCCTATTGTGATAACTTAGTTAAGTCAAACCCAATAGTCATAAAGTATCAATATACTTCAACACATCTCCCACGATAGATAGGAGTACTTCACTTTGGTGAACCCACTCCTGTTCGATCTAGGGGTTAATGCATTGGACTCATTGGAAGACATCTGATCAACTTAATATTAACTTTAGGGTTTTGTTAATTTTAAAACGATCATGATCTCATCATAAAGAGATTCCCAAGTTTACCTTGAATAAAATACTTCAAATCAATATTCGTCAATGGTTTGATTTCCAGGTAGTGTGGGAGTCACAACGGTCTCGCTTAAAACCCACAACCTTACAAGTTCAATGAACTCGCTTTTGACAAAATTGCCCCATTTCAGAAATAAAGAAAATTTGTATTTTATTCTGTGTTTCATAAACACGAGAATCTCATAATTGTTTGTTCATTTTAAAATCTTGAATCAGTACAGATTTTATCTTGTTTAGCAAGCACGGCATGGGTGTCGTATGTAATACATACATCACTAATCTAATTAAGCATGCATCTTTATAAACTACTCTACACATACATTCATCAGATGCACATATATATGTAAAGTGCAATAAATAAACGTGGTTGGTTATGGCTTCATCCTATGTGATCTTTATCAAGCTAATGACAAAGATCTAGGTCAATCTAAGGTGGAAAATAAATACAGGCTAACTATTATATGTCTTCTTTCTTGTATTGCTTCATTGGATGGCCTCCATGTGGGATTACCCTTGATCTTCAAATCTTCATGTCTTCATGTACAATAAAAGAATGAAATATGAAAACTAATCTAATGAAATTACAAGAAGAACTCGAATTATATTCGAGATTTAATAATTACAAGATTAAACGACATGCAAGCCGTATTTGAAAAACCAAAACCATTAATCTAATGTCATAAGCCATAATCATCCACCATGCTCAATTAACATAAAATAACATGTTAAAACACATAATCTGATCTTAACATATCGTACCCATCATGATCTAATCATAAAAACCGAATATTAAAAAAATCAGAAAATTCGAAATTAAATCTGATAATATGAAATCGCAGATTACAGGGCCTAAACGATGTCAAACGCCTTACCTATCAGTCGGTGATAGATATATCTATCCGTTACGTTGAAACGCTCTATTACATATGAAATAGCGTATTCGTTCGCCAAAATCGGACACCAGACACATATTTCAGCAAATCCGCTGCATCCGATTCAGAATCGTATCAAATACGATTCTTATAATAAGAACAAACACAAAACATGTATATATCAATATATATACAGATTATATAGTTATTATATGATTATACAACTCTCATGAATATCATATATTCAAAACATATATATACATACGCATATCTAAACATAATAACATGTAAAATATACAAAATCGCATACATAACAGTCATGGAATATTGTATACATATTATCATCATAAAACCAGTAAACACATAAACGAATTAAATACTTTTCGCAAGTAGCTCTGATGCCATTATTGGGTTTCGAGCACATAAACGCAACGGAAACAGTAATTAAAAACGTAAAAATCAGAATTTTCGAAACCCACCGCAGGATCCATGCGAAAAACATATATTTAATTCGTAGATCAGATTGTTTACCTTAAGAAGTTCTACCAATTGGTTGACTAATGGAGATCTAAAGCTTATTCAATCACCACGCATCCCGCTCTCGCGATCTACGCTCTATCGATATCCACACGAATGCTCGAACTCTAGGATTGGATGTGTACTAGCACAAACTCGTTTCTTCTTGCTCTCTCCATCTTCTCTCTTGGTGGTTAGGGTGTTAGTAAAAGTCTTACTCGCAAAATCAGCCACATAAGAGATATTATGTAGAGAGTAAAAAAAGAATTATAACTCTTAACTAATTAGGAGTTATTATTAACTCGAAATTCCTATTTGTATAATAATTAAGTCACATTTAATTATTTAACAAATAAATTTCATAAATAATATTAGTAAATTCGATATCAATATTTATCTAATTAATTAAGTCAAACTTAATTAATATTATAAATAATTTAAATTAATTTAATTTAATTTAAATCCAATTTAAATTAAATAATCATTCAAGCATTCGTTGTGTGTGACCCTATAGGTTATTATTACGTTGTCAACGAATTTTAAATCTAATTTAAAATCGTAAACAATGAGCGGCATCTAGTAATACATCGTTGCTACCCAAGTAATAATAATTGAATCGGTGATCGATTAAACCTTTCATGAATAATGTACAATGTAATATAATCCCTTTAACCACATATTATAGATTAAAATAGAGGCATGTAATGTGTCATACTCATCAATGTTTAATCCAGGTTTCCTTGATCAATGAGTAGACTATCATATCAAATTAACGTTTGAGCGTGACCACGCATTTCATAGTCTAGCTCACACAAGAGGCCAATAATATCACTCCTAAAATAGGAGGGTTAAATCCCATCTAGATCATTTAGATTTCTCATATGATTTATAATATACCCAATGTCCACTTTTATCATTACCCGGTAAAGGATAAATTTTAATGAAATCAATGTATTTAATTCTCGTATAGAAATATAATGAGTTCATGTCTAAGGACCATTACATTATTATCACTGTGAGAATTACTTATGACACAACAGACATGTAGAATCTCACATCGGGTCTGTCCAACACCATGTACATATACATCTGTATGTGTTTTTGACTTTAGTGTCACTATACCTATAATCAATGAAATGTGATCATCAGTCAAGAAACACACCAGTCTTAATGCATTATTATTGTCCCTTAATAATAATACTCGACTAGGGACCTTTAGGAATATTGATACTATTCTCATAATCTCATTTCTAAGTCATGTACTTAGAGATATAGAATTGCATATCATATTCCAAGGACATTTATTAATCTAACATTTATATTGCAGTAAATTAAGAATTAATAAATTATAAATGGAATAATTGATAGAACATAAACATTAATAATCCAAATGTCTTTAACTAAAACATCATAGTGTTGTCTCTAGGGCACAAACACTAACAAGAATATGAGGAGAAAGTTGGCCCAATGGTTTCCTACGGTGACGGAAATGTATGAAAAATAGTAGGATATGGCAATATAATCATTAGAAATGTTATCATCTCAAATGTAGCTCTGGTAGAAGGACTGAAACACAATCTTTTGAGCATTAGGAAAATTATTGACAGAGGATTCTATGTTGTGTTCTTTGATACTCATCGCGAAGTGGTTCATAAAGTTACAAAGAAAGTTATTTTCAAAGGATATAGGCATGGAAACATCAATGAAGCCAAATTCTATGCAAATACTGATGGTCCCGAAACTTGTTTGGTGAGCAAGGCATCAGTAGGTGAAAGTTAGAATTGGCACAAGAAGCTTTTTCACCTCAACTTCAATAATCTCAATGAAGTGCTGAAGAAAGATTTGGTAAGATGTCAAGAATTGATGTAAATCCTGATAACTTATCAAATCCTAATGATGAGTCAAATCCTGACAATGAGTCATATCCTAATGATGGTTCTGATCTTGATTTATAGTTGGTTGGTGACAATGCTCATGTTGAGGGGGAGCAACATCAACAAACTGACAGTGACAACTCTAGTGAATCAAATCCTGATCATACTGATGAATCAAGAAATAGTGGATCAATTCCTGATGGATTGATAAATACTAATTGTTGTGCAAGACATGCATGTATAATAACAAGACTAAGTCACATCGACCATCCTAAGATTTAGTTATTTGATAATCAATTTTGTATTATGTATTGTATTTCTTGAGTCTGTACAAAAGTTAGAAGATTCGACTGGAGGATTTTTCTGTGAACAAATTCAGGCTAAGGAATAAACTCTGGAAGACTATCAAGCAATGATCATGCCTCAGAGAAAAGTGTAGAATCTTGGAGTTGAATAAAACTGTTCTATGAAAAATGTTCCAAGTCAAGATATCAATAAGTCACACATCAAGTTATATCGATAAGTCATTCGAGAAGTCCAGAATGACTTATCGAGAAGTCCAAAATGGCTTATAGAGAAGTTTCAGAGATATCGACAATTCAAATGAAGATGTAGAGAACTGGAGATATCGACAAGTCATTTATGCATGTAGAGAACTCAGAGATATCGACAAGTCAAATGAAGATGTGAAGGATTGGAGATATTGACAAATCAATTTCTCATATAGAGATCTCAAAGATATTGATAAGTCAAAATGTGTATATAGAGATCTCAGAGATATCGACAAGTAATTCCTACATGTAGAGCTCTTAGACATTTCGATAATTTAATTAAAATGCAAGGATCTAAAGACCTCGACAAGTCAAGTATACCTATAGAGAACTCAGAGATCTCGATAAGTCATTATACTTATAGAGATGTCACTTCTCTATAGAACAAACTGGAGATCTCTACATACTTCTTAAATATAGAATGCAGACAAGTTCAAGTTCAAGATTTAGTCAACAAATGATCTATTCACTAGATTGAAAAGTCTACAAAGCATCTGGAAGAATACAAGATCAAGGGCCAAGATTAACTGGACAACGGATGGTCACAGACCTGCAAGATTCTGCATAAATTTGCTAATCTAGAAATGGAAATAGAAAAAGTTTGCTTTAGAAAGTAGTTTAGTACATTTTAGTGCAAGTCTTGTAAACCTGTGCTGCTAGTCTATAAAGCAATGCATTGGTTGTAACGCCCCCAAAAACTGATTTTCTATTTTCTTATAAATTTTAGGATAATTATGAAAATAAAAATTTTAAATAAAAGCAGCTATTTATACTTTACATAAAATAATGCCCCAAAATCAATTAAGGGTGTTTTTATCCCTTAATTAAAATAATTAGGCCCAGAAATAATAATTATGGGGAATAATTTTTAAATCAAATAATATAACATTTATGTTAAATTCTCCAAAAATTATGAATAATTCAAAAATGAAAAAATAATGGATATTTGAAATATGTATGTTTTTATAAAAATAAAAATATGAATTTTCTGGCCTTTAACGTCCCGGTGGGGTCCCGGTCCGTTGATTTTTGAGAAACCGAAACATTTTCTAAATTAACTGAATACCCCGAAAATACATATAATGCATGCAAAAGCACACAAAATAAGATAAAACAAGTACCTCGATAAAAATGCAAATAAACACGCGTCCAGATTGTGGGTTCTTTCATATAAATGCATTATAAACACGTAACAAATAATCAAAAAAAAATTTGGTCCTTACGGGACCACAAATAACAACTACTGCATGTCATATCATGGCAATGAAGATTTTAAACTTATATCAACACATAATATTTATTTATTTATCACAAAATATTCACTTAATTTTCCCGGATATTACATCATTCCCCCTTAACAGGATTCTATCATCAGAATCAGCTTAGGAAAACAAGTGAGGATACTTGGCTAACATTTTGATTTCCAACTCCCAAGCCGACTCTTCAACCTTGGGATTCCTCCACAAGACTCGCACTAAGGACACATACTTATTTTTAAGTACTCTCTCATGTCGTTCTAAAATCTATATCGGTCGCTCTACAAAAGACAAGTCTGGCTGAATCTCAATTGTCTCATATTCTATCACATGACTTGAATCAGGAAAATAATGCTTTGACATTGACACATGGAACACATTGTGGATATGTTGCATGTGTGGTGGTAAGGCTAGCTCGTAAATGACCTTTCCCACATGCCTCAAAATATCAAAAGGGCCAACATAACGCGAACTCAGCTTTCCTTTCTTCCCAAATATGGATAAACCTTTCCAAGGTGAAATCTTTAGTAAAACCGCTTCTTCAACATCAAATTCCATATCTTTTCTGGCAGAATCAGCATATTTGCGTTGTTGATCTTGAGCTGCCACTAATCTTTTCCAAATGAGTTCTAATTTCTCCTTTGTCTGATGGATCAATTCTGGACCAAAAACCTTTCTTTCACCAACTCCGTCCCAACATATTGGACATCTTATGACGACATTCCAATACTGGCATGATAACTATTGTTGTAGGAGAATTCAACTAATGGTAAATGTCCGTCCCAACTTCCTTCAAAATCTAGCGCACATACCCTTAGCATGTCTTCGATAGTCTAAATTGTCCTTTCACTTTGACCATCTATCTGCGGATGATATGCGGTACTCATATTCAACTTCGTTCTAAGACAATCTTGGAAATTTTTTCAAAATATTGAATTAAATCGAGGATCTCTATCTGAAACTATGGATACTTGAACTCCATGTCGAACTACAATTTCCTTTAGATACAGATGAACGAATTTATCCAATGAGAATCTCTCGTTGATATGAAGGAAATGTGCCGATTTAGTCAATCTGTCAATAATTGTGGCGCCCTCCAAACCCGGATTAGAAGTTTGGGGTCCACAACACATACACAATATATAAACCTGTATCAGAAATATTATTTGCAATGACCCTGTTTTACATAACCACGGATCGTAACAGGTTCAAGTATGAAACAAGCCATAACCTTAACTTTTATTACAACGTACCAAGTCCCAACTAATTTAACTTACAACTGATAATGAAATTATTCTTACAATCTTGCTATCTCACTACCATATAAAGCTTCTGCTAGCTCGATCCAACTCAATCTGGAATCCTAGCTCGCACACTGGGCTGAGGAAACCTTGCTATCAACCATATCATTTTTAACTGTAGAATATATAAAAATATTCGCAGCAAGTCATAATAACGATAACTGATGTTAAACAATGTTCAAATGGAAATAATTCAGAAGAATCAAGTTTTTTGTTAAATAGTCATTAGATTTGGATATTCATTTTAAATTTTAAAACCAAGGTTAGGCTGCTGATCAGTCACGTACTAACCCCGAGCAAGGCAGACGGCTCTGCTCTATAAACTGGATCCAAGACACACATTGGCCTACTACGACCACGAATCTGGTCTAACCACGAATCTGGTCCACATAAAGAAAACTATCCAATTCTAAAATAGTTCGGTATGATAAACAATGTACTTCAATAAAATAAGATCATAATCAATGATGATAAAACACTTGAATAAAAGCGTATTCCAATTTATGGGTATCACAAGGGTGTATTAAAGTATGTATAAGAAATGGCCTTCAACCTGTAGGAGGGTCAGGTATTAGATGAGCAAGGATTTTACAAGGTTTAGTTCTTTGATGTCACAAGGTATGGTTGAGTATAAAAGTTTCTGTATGTTCAAACATGTATGTTCCAGTGTTTGGTATATGATGGGTATATATTTGTGGAGTAGTATCGTATTTGTGCAGTTTAGTATCTGGTAAATCAAGAAGGAATGGTTCACAAGGAATAAGGCTTACGGCTCAAAGATCAAATGATGTGGCTCAGGTTCAAGGCTGAATGATTTAAAGTACTTACAATATAAAATAGAGCTATTTTGAATACTTAACAATATGTCACGAGAGAATTTAGAAATATTTTCATTATATCTCGAAAAAGATTTAGAAGTACTTGCCTTGAAGGGCTTTATAACTATTATTGATCGACTCTGAGCCGACTCTGACGCTCAGGATTTAACGTCCGACTACTAGATCACCTTGGATTCGACTTCGACACTCAGATTTTTCTGTTGAAACTCTACCGAGCTCGTCGACTGACCACTAGCTTATCTTTAGTCTAACGTCCACTTTCGGTTTCCCGACTAGAACCTACAGGGTTGAAATACTCTATGTTAGACACTCAGTTATGCTTGACATATCCTCGATACCATTCCTACCCAAATGATAACAATCCCAACTCGTACTTATATACATTACTATGGTACACGTAACATACATGATTCATATATTCAAATCTCGATTCAATATTCATTTTCGGAAAACACATATACTCATCATTTTAAGAAACAAATTGTGATTTTACAAAATATCTATTTATAACTATATAACTACTTACATTCAATTGGTATTTCTGATATTTTACAGGATAGGTACCCGAAAATCGGGCAGCGTCTCCTTTATTTATCGGAATACCCGTCGAAAACAATATCGACGTCAATACACAACAATTACCACAATAATCCACAATCCAACCGATAACGCAACCAAACAATCAATATAATTCAAGTCACAACCAATCATACCACCGAATAATCTCGAAACCATATATTTAACTATTACTTTTATTTCGAATATTCTAAAAATAAAATTTACAAATTATTATTAGGCTCAAGAATCATCATTGCCATTTATCCGTCAGCTCAACAAGTTCATTGCTGACGGCGGCACAATTTTAACGGTACCCTTTCGGGGTTTCCTGTCAACATTCCACCATAATTTTAACTCGAATAATTTATACTATTCACAATAATCACATAAATAATCATTGAATTAAATCGGAAGTACGAGGTTATTTCTAAATTACAATTACGGTAACACAGATAAATGCCACACCTGAACAGGCACACAAACACGCCCTGGCAGAAGCAAGGCAGAGAGTAATCGCCGGAAAAGCAGGGTACACGGCGGAAAGAAAGTAACATGACCAATCCTCACCACCCCCGCAGCTGATACACACAAATACATGTGTATATGTTCGTGTGTATGTCAGCCAAGAAAAGACCGGAGCAAGGAATCACGGAACAAAAGGGACAGCCGGAGATTCACCGGAATTGAGCGGTAACGAAACAAGAAAGAGAGAGGAGAGTGAGAGACTGCAGATTGAGAGAGATGGATGAGCAGAAAATTAGCACAAGAATGGGATATACACTGATATGTATATCTGTTCTTGATTAATTATTATTATTATTTTTTTTTCTTAATCTGCAAAGACCTTAACAATCAAACACGTAGCTGATGTGAATTAAAAACCAGACACGTGTAAAATTAACACCCGACAGCCTAATTCTGTACCGCATTTCGCAATTTATCGAACAAAGGTGTGCATAAAACAAATTCATAAAGTTACGAAAATAGTCTTAAAATTTTCTAAAATCCTGAAACTAATAAAATAAAATTTTCATAATTTTTAAATCATTTTTGAAATGCAACCCGTACCCGTATTTCACAATTAACGATCCGAGCTGTACTTAAAACAAATTCATAAAATTATTAAAATTGTATTAAAATGTTATAAATATCCAGAAGTTAATAAAAACGTCAATTTTGAAATTTAAAATAATTTCTGAAGCACAGTTTATACCCGCTTTTTAATAATTAACGAAACAACGCGCTGGTGAAATTAATGCCAAAAAATTCTGAAATAATTTTAAAATTCTCGGAATATTCCAAACTTAGATAAATATGAGTTACATAATTTTTGAAGAATTCTGGAATTAAATACGGATTTTACAAATAAAGGCAAACATAAAATTATTTAAAGATAAATAATTAATAAAATATTGATTTCTCAATTTTATAAAATCCTAAAAATTACTATTGTAATTATAAAACCTTGAAAAGAATTTGAAGGTCAATCCAAGTATTTATACAAATAAATTTGCATTATATCCACTTTTAAAAGTAAAAACAATTCAATATACTTAATAATTAATTGCACGAACCGCCCTGCACACCATAAATCACACACATATATAAAAATAAAACAACACATAGCTGACATAATCTATACACATAATTCATTTATTAACAAAAATAATTACACGTCATATGCCAGATATTACATCCTTCCCCCTTAAAAGGATGATGTCCTCAGAATCTGATCTAACTAAACAAGTGAGGATATTTGTCAAGCATATCTGACTCTAGTTCCCAAGTAGAATTGTGGTGCCCTCCAAACCCGGGTCAGAAGTTTGGGGTCCACAACACATATACAATATATAAACCTGTATATGAAATATTATTTGCAATGACCCTGCTTTACATAAACACGGATCGCAACAGGTTAAAGTATGAAAACAAGCCACAACCTTAACTTTTATTACAACGTACCAAATCCCAACTAATTTAACTTACAACTGATAATAAAATTATTCTTACAATCTTATTATCGTACTACCATATGAAGCTTCTACTAGCTCGATCCAACTCAAACTGGAACCCTAGCTCGCACTTTGGAATGAGGAACTTCACTATCATCCATATCCTTCTTAACTGTAAAATATATAAAAATATTCGCAAGAGTGAGCTAACTAGCTCAGCAAGTCATAATAACAATAACTGAGGTTAAACAATGATCAAACGAGATGATTCAAAGGAATCAAGTTTCTTGTTAAACAACCAATATTATTGGATATTCATTTTAAGTTTTTAAAACCAAGGTTAGGCTGCTGATCAGTCACGCACTAACCCCGAGCAAAGCACACAACACTGCTCAAACTACTGGATCCAAGGCACACATTGGCCTAACTTGACCATCGATATGGTCTGACCACGAATCTGGTCCACATAAAGAAAACTATCCAATTCTAAAGCATTTCAATATGATAAACAATATAATTCAATAAAACCGGATCATAATCAATAACAATAAAATATTTGTATATGAGCCTGGTGAAAATTCATGGGTACCGAAAGGGTATGTCAAAGTATATAAAAGAAGTGGCCTCCAGCCTGTAGGATAATCGGATATTAGATGAATAATGTTTTTACAAGGTTTTAGTACTTTGATGTCACAAGGTATGGTTGAGTATAAAAGTTTCTGTATGTGTAAACAATTATGTTCCAGTGTTTGGTATTTGATGGATATATATTTGTGGAGAAGCATCGTGTTTGTGTGGCTTAGTATCTGGTAAATAAACTAAGAAATGGCTCACAAAGAATAAGGCTTACGGCTCAAAGATCAAATGATGTGGCTCAGGTTCAAGGCTGAAGGATTCAAAGTACTTTCAACATAAAACAAAGCTATTTTGAACACTTAACAATATGTTACGAGAAAGTTTAGAAATATTTGAATTATATCTCGAAAAAGGTTTAGAAGTACTTGCCTTATCACAATCGATTCCAATTTCACTTGTACTCGCCCAATGACTTTCTTCAACAACCACCCGTCTACTTTTCCTATACATCGATTCTATTTTCTGATCACTTGCCGTATTTTCTACATGTCAATTCCATTTTCTGATCACTTACTTCCCTTTCCTACACCTTGTTTACTCTGCTAGGCATCATAAGTATCTATCAGTATTCATCTCACATTATTCTAATCGTCACATGGACGTTATAAGGTTTCAACTACCCTTCGTTTTACCCAAATCCGATTTACGGATTAAAAGTTATGCTAAAATAAGTAAGAACTGATCACATAAACCGAAAGTCAAACAAATAAGTCACATATAACACATAGCACGTCAAACAATCAATGAAATATCATTTTATAGGCATTCGGGTATTTAAAATGATTTTTAAAACATTTTTCGGAATTAAAACGGGTAATCGGATAATTTTTAAAGCAATAAATAGAATTCAGTTGGCCAAATCTGGCTTTAATATAATTTCCTAATAATTATCGAGCCTTGGAAATAATTTAAAATAATATTTTAAAGCTCAAAACTATTTTTCAGAATTTTTAAATTAATTTAAAATAATTAAATCAAATTAAATAAGTAATTAAAATTAATTAATAAATAATTAAACTAATTATCAATTAATATTTAAATTAATTAATCAATCAGTTAATTAATTTTTAATTAAAATTAATTAAATAAATAATTTGGATTTATTTTTGAATTAAAAATAAATTTTGGAATTAAAATAATCATTTTCAGAATTTTTGGAAATTAAAAACAATTCTTAAAATGATTTTATAAAAGAAATCTAATTTTTGAAAAGTTTTAAAACAGAAATCTAATTTTTAAAATCTTTTAAAACAGAAATCCGAAATCTGCAAAGTTTAGAAACTTTCGGGGACTAAACTGTAAAAACACTATTTAATATTTTGTTTTAGGAAATTTTGGATTGAAACCGGGTCAAAACCGGGTCAAAATCCAGGTCACCAAAAACAGAAACGGGTCGCGAAGAACCCAGTTTCCGGTGACCGTAAAATAATCCCGGCGAGCCTCGATTCGATCAAAAACGGCATGGTTTTACATGATTCAGGTAGGGTTTTCGTTCCAAATCACGTCAGGAGTTCAAATTAAACAATAAACGAACCAAATGATATCTGGAAACAAAAATTCGGCCAAAAGCTTCAAGAACACCGACGAGTACTTCAAATCACAACTCACTCCTCTACAGGCCTCGTTGATTTGCACAACTTATACAAATCGATTGCAAATTTCAAGGGGAACAAAACCCACCCCTCTAGAACGTCTATCAATCCCGAAATAAGAAACCCCCAAATCGAATTGAAAACATTCAAAACAATATAAACCCTAATTCTAAGATTCGAAAATCAAACTCAAAATTAAACATGTTATTGAACTCCAAATCAAGAGTATAATATACCAAAATGATCAGGAAAACAAGCTCTACAACATACAATCATCAAATCATACAGACAATCTCTCGAACAAAAATTCATAATTTAAATACCAAGAAATTCGAATATAACTAATTAAAGAGAAAATCACCTGATGGTTCTGGGTATGTTTTGATGAAAGATTTGGATTCTAGATTTCAGTAACTTCGTTTTGAGTATATGTACGCCAAAATCGGATATCGATAACGCCTCCGAATTTGTGTTTGATTGCGAAGAACAAAATATATTTATGGTATTTTCTCTGTAAAAACTCTGTAAATACTGTTTGCAAATGATTTCTAGTACAAAATAAAATACGGTGGAGGCTATTTATAATTATGGAAAATTAGCATACCGTTGGATCATTCCGAATATAAAATGGTACGTTTATTTAAAAAACTGATCCAAACGGTACCGGTTTTCGGGATAATTATCCAAATCAGTACAATTTGTACTGCGGTCTTGGTCTCAGCGCCTGGTTACACGTATTACGAGGTGATAATTGTGATATTTTAATAAAAAGATCCCGTTTATCAAAAATACGAGTTTTATTGATTTACCGAAACAAATAATGTATCGAAAATGTTGCGTCGGGACCCGTACAGGACAAACCGTACGCCTGATCCAAAAAGTCGAAACATGAAAAATGCTCGGAATATTGCAATTAGGTTAGGAAGGAATTCTCGGAAGAGTTTCGGGTTATAAAAACGTAAAAACGGATGACGTCGGTTGGTTCCCGATTGTATAAAATAGTTTTTAAATACTCGGAAAAAGATTTTATAAAATCCATATATTTCCTATAAAATCATAAATCATCATAAAAATAAATAGGAAGATATGACAATTATTTATATTTTATTTTGGACATATAAAAATTAAAATACTCAATTAATATTATTTTTAAACATCCAAACACATTTAACACTTAACAAATAATTCACAGAATAGATACTGAACACATATAATAATTTTCTATTAGCAAAAACAATTACACGATATATCCCGGATATTACAAGACTCTTCTACTCGAAGGTTTCAAACGTACTCACTAAATATATACATTCATCTCTAAGGACTTGCCTTTAACGATTAAGAATTTGAATCGATCACTATATGCAGAACAAACTTGGACAAGAGCCCATTGGCTCCTAATCAATCACTTGATTCGAATCAGATACTTATCGCCTTAACATTGACACGCAGAACAAATTATATGTACATATTGTTGTAACGGTAACATCAACTCAAAACAACTTTATCTATACTTATCAATACCTCGAATGGTTCACTAAATTTAGGACTCAACTTGTCCCCTTTATTCAGACCTATCTAATCTCTTTCAAGGTGAAACTTTTACTAACACTACTGGTCCTATTTCTATGTTCATACTCTCTCTCGATACAAATCCACCTTCTTTCTTGTCTACTCCGAGCTGCTTTAATCAATTTCACTACGCCCTTGGTGTGCTGAATTAACTTAGGATTTGACAACTTCCTTTCTCCTACTTTTTCTCAATAAAGTGGGGACCCACACTTGCGTCCACATAAGGCTTGGTAAAGTGGCATTCTAAAGCTGACATCGATGATAAATGATCATCCCATTTTTCCATAAAACTCAACCTCTCAACATCTCTTATATTTCCTGAATCGCTTCCTTAATTTGATCCCTTGTTTAAGGATGATGGGCGGTGCTCACTTTCAACTTAGTTTCCAAACATTTAAACATCTCCTATTTGTTTCTATCAGTTAAGGTTGAAAAGTAATCTCATACATTCACTTATTATCACCTTTAGGTATTTGAACTTCATATTCCACTCTTTCCAATTCGTTTATTAATTCCTCAATGGTAAAAACGGTTCAGGAAATAGATACTGAACACATTTAATAATTTTCTATTAGCAAAAACAATTACACAATATATCCCGGATATTACATCCTTCCCCCCTTAAAAGGATTTTTTCCTCAGAATCTTCTAAGAAAACAAATGAGGGTACTTTTCTCTCATATCTTTTTCTAACTCCCAGGTTGACTCTTCAACCTTTGGGTTTCTCCACAATACTCTTACTAACTTTACCACTTTATTTCTCAATACTTTTTCTCTTTCTTCTAGAATCTCTATCAGACTCTCTACATATGACAAATCTGCCTGAAGCTCTATTGGCTCCTATTCTATTACATGCTTGGAGTCTAGATTATACTTCCTAAGCATCGATACGTGAAAAACATTGTGAATGTACTCCATGTGCGGAGGTAACACCAACTCGTAAGCTACTTTGCCAACGCGCTTTAAAATCTCAAAAGGTCCGACATATCTTGGGCTCGGTTTTCCTTTCTTTCCAAATCTCGTTAATCCCTTCCACGATGATACTTTTAGTAATACCAAATTCCCTACTTCGAATTCCATATTTTTCCTTGATTGATCTGCATACTTCCTTTGACGATCTTGTGTTGTTATCAATATTTTCTGGACAACTTTAACAACTTCCTTTGTCTGCTGCACTAATTCAGGTCCAAGTATTTTGCGTTCGCCTACTTCATCCCAATACACGGGAGATCTGCATTTGCATCCATAAAGGGCTTCGTAGGGTGGCATCCCAATACTGGCGTGTTAACTGTTGTTGTAAGCAAATTCTACCAGAGGTAAATGCTTGTTCCAACTTCTTTTGAAATCAATAGCACAGACACGTAACATGTCTTCGATTGTCTGGATCGTTCTTTCACTCTGGCCATCCGTCTGTGGATGGTAAGCTGTAATAACCCCAAAATTTTTGAACTTCTTGTAACCCTTATGAATAGTGTTTTTGCTGATTATGTTGAATAAGAAAACTTTTCATGCCACACTATGTAGGGGTTCTTTTATTGTTATTCTGAGATCTTATTAGCACTCTATATGATATATAAGTGTATGTAAAGATCGTCAGAATCCAAATTCAAACACTTTGATTTTTCCCGAAAATCCACCAGATACCGAAAGAATTGAGTATAAGGTAACAGGATAAAAAGGATTTAAATTCAAGGATTATAAGAGAGGATCATAAAAAGGAATATAATGTATTGAGAAAGGTTAAGAAAACCCAAGTAATAAGATCCCGGGTATGAGCCCTCAAACGATAAACGAAAATGAAAGTTAAGCGAACCGTATAACAGATCATCGGTCATTAACCAAGTAATTAGGAGTTAATCAAGGGGTTAGTGGATGATGATGTCATCACACCAACAAGAGGAAGACAAGTGTAACAAGATGACATAAGAAATGTGACATAAGCATGACAAAAAGGAAGTGTGTTGTTGGTTGATTCTTGGCCATGCAAAAGTTACCATGGTAAAAAGTAATTAACAAACAAAACAACATCAACCAAGCCAAAACAAAATCATAACACAAAAATAGAAGTTGACTTCTCTTTTTCAAGAACAAAAGCTCTCGGCCTTTCTTCTTAAACCAAGGAAGAGATTTTCAAAACCCTAGCTACACACCTTCAAAAATCAAGAGGTTTGTTTCTTTAGCTTCCATAATTCATAACTTAGATGAGCCATAAGTTTAAGCTCAAGATTCCATGTTTAACATAGCTAATCAATTCATCAAAGTTCTTGGTGAATAGTGTTTTCAAGAAACTAACTTTGTGTTTTCTTATGTTTTCTTCAAGATCCAAGCTTAGTAAAGATAGCTAGTGGTTATTTAAGGCTTCCTAATTGATTCTCCACTCTCCAAGGAAGGTATAACCCCTCCAAACCCTAACTTTACTTTGAGTATTAGGTTTGGTTTTGTTTGTTATGGTTCATGGTAGACTTAGAGTGTGGTTGGTTTTGTAATGAGTTGGAGTTGTAAATCTTGGATTATTGGTTAATGAACTTAAGTATAGTTTTAGTTCATGTTTGAGAATAATATAAATTGGAGAACTTGAGGTGTTGGGGCTGTTGTAGTATGGTATGAATGGATTGTGGTTGTATGGATGAATTGTGGTTGATTGTGGGTGATTTGAAGTAGGATAAAATTTGGTAATCGCGTAAATATAGCCATCGTAATGCCCGATTTACTTTAGACTCTTTTTGTTCTTAACATCAGGACCCGTGAACTCACTGTTAGGTTTTGACCATTGCCACGATTAGATAGTCCATGTTACGAGCTTTGTTTTGATATGTGGTTCATTTGAATCCGATGTACGGATTAGGAGAAATGACCGTTTTAAGTAACGGCGTTTCGCGAACGAACCATTACCCCTCGCCTTACTTTGAAA
Organism: Apium graveolens; assembly: GCF_009905375.1. Classification (NCBI taxonomy): domain Eukaryota; kingdom Viridiplantae; phylum Streptophyta; class Magnoliopsida; order Apiales; family Apiaceae; genus Apium; species Apium graveolens. The sequence continues at coordinate 121,542,587 of NC_133649.1, forward strand.
CATTGGTTAAAGACCTTAAATGACTAATTGGAGTATGAAACATTTATGTAAAGTGTATTAGGCAGTTGGTAAGGCACTCGCAAAAGAATCGCCTTAAAACTCTTAATGGTTAATTTATTAAAAATGGTGGAGCCGAGGTTACTCGAGCGACTTAAGAGAATCAATAAGCGCAAAGCGAGCGTTAGAGTCTAATTGGTTAAAGTATAGATTCTTAAGGGACTTTGGTTTAATTCCAACTTATATGTGGTTTATAGGTTTCCAGACTCATCCCAGGACTTTTATCACCCCTAGTCGATCAGGAAAGTTTTCTACCCGTTATACTGTTGTTGTGATGTATACATATGTATATGCATTATCTTATGATAGATGCATGGTGGTTAATTAGCAAATCTTGCGATATATTGGAGCATGTGATATGGTATATATGCATGTCTGTTTCGTAATCTTGATATATATTGTTGATTCAATTGCTTATAAGTTGCATAATACCTATGCTAGAGATAAGCAGTAGTTGCGTATACCCTTAGTATAGGGGACCCAAATGTGAACATTTTCTAAAACCGGGAGTCGATGTTCCCGAGTATATTATATATATATTTATATATATATATAGATATTGTTTTCAAAACTATGAATCGAATAAGGTTTATTCGATAACTTTATTTTTATTAATGAATATTATTTTGAATATTCACTCGAGGACATATGACTCCGTTTATTTTATTAATGAATATTATTTTGAATATTCATTCGAGGATATATCACTCCGTTTATTTCATTTAATGAATATTATTTTGAATATTCACTCGAGGACATATGACTCCGTTTATTTTATTAATGAATATTATTTTGAATATTCATTCGAGGACATATCACTCTGTTTATTTCATTTAATGAATATTATTTTGAATATTCATTCGAGGACATATGACTCCGTTTATTTCATTTAATGAATATAATTTTGAATATTCATTCGAGGACTTATGACTCCGATTATTTACTAATTAATATTCTTTATTTTATTAAAGAATAATGTGTCGATAATCAAACTTATTTTTGATTATTCAATTAAAGATAGTACTTTCGTATAAGTATATCTTTGGTTATTTAATATTCATTTAAAGTATAAGTTTTAAAACTTCTACTTCAATTATTTTTATAAAGATTATTCTTTATGGGAATATTATTTAAATAATAATATTCAGATATTTTCTAATATATTGGGACTGATTTATTTTATTAAATCAGCATCACTCCAAACATTCTTAAAAATGTTTTCGAGTCTTCAAAATGATTTTTAAAGGTCATGGCGGATCCCAAAACTCATTTTTATATTTAAGATCCTCCTTTCGAAGGGGATTTAAATACTCGCTCAAAACCTGAGGGATCCGGCTCTGTGATGTATTTTATATTCGCAACAAGGTTGCTATTCTGATAAAAGAGTTTTTGATTACTTACCCAACACTCGGGAAGTAAAATTCTTAGAACAAGTTAATCCATTAACAGGCATCGCCTGGGAAATATCGGTGAGTTTTCCTTTCCAACTAGATACGACTTCTTGGTGGAGCCGTATCAACAAGTTTCTACTTGGGGAAAGGGAGAACGAGCTTTACGTTTCAGGGTCATGGATTTCATCTGAAATAGGAGTGGCGTAAGTGGTCGAGTGGCGCCGGCCCAGCCTTATTATATTGGCCCAAATGGCCCGGAAGTTCCGCTAAGACGGTCCATTCCTTAGGAGTCCAGTGTTCGGTTGACAAGTAAATCCGACAGGTTCTTCTCTACATGTAGAAAATGGTGGGGTTGCACTACTACGACTGATCATCGTAAGTGGTCTTCCTGGCACGGTAAACTCCCGTAATGAGTTCATCATCCAATTGGATATTTCTGCAACACTACCCAGAGCACTTCGATAGAAAGGCTACGGTTGGGCGATTGTTGAGTGTTGGCAGGGTCAAGTTTTCAAAATGATGTTTGCATCAAATGAAGTATCTCGTAACTTCATTTTATTTTGATGATATTTTAAAGATTGATTCTATACAAGTTTTTTCTTGTAGCTTAATCTATGGGATGAACTATTTATACATTGAACGGTGCTAGTTCAAGTAGTATTCGGAAAAGATATAAGTATATTGGAGTATCTTGTAACTTCATCTTTTAAACTTATATCTAGTTAATGATTCTCTTATGAATGACAAAGGTTTCAGAAAAACGTTGAGACAAGGTTAGATATATGAGATCACCTTGCAACGATATTTTTTTACAGTTATAAACTAGAACTCTGTGTATATTATACTTGTCAGAGGATTTCAAAGATTCTGAAAAGTATATATGTATATATATACTGAATATTTTGTGACTTGGTCGCGTTAAGATATCAACTTGGTTCATTTCTTCTTGACCAAGACTTTCATGAGTACTATGAGAATGCTCATATATTGTTAATTATTATACATAATATTTCAGTGGGCTTGTTGCTCACCCTTGCTTTCTTCTTTCATCACACAACAACAGATAGAAAGGATGAACAGGACCAAACTTCCAATTCGCAAGCGGTTAGGAAATGTTCCGCAGTTTTCTGGAAGCATTGGTGCCGCCGTAGCTGAGGTAGGAACTACCAATAGGCTAGGCTTCAACTATTGATGAACCAGACTTATGTATATTATGAATTGTAATAATGGCAAAGAATATGTAAATTATTCAGAAACCCTTTTGAGGTGAAATGGTTTATAATTGTGGAATAAATGACTTGTGTTATTTTTGGTTTTCATCTTTGAGACTATAACTTGTGGTGTATGTGTGTATATTGTGGGGTCACAGTACGCAGTAGTTGGTTGATTGTTAAGGTTAAGTATTATTAAGGGAAATGGAACTCGTGATAACCCGGATCCCTGACCCCGGATCTGGGGGTGTTACAGAAATGGTATCAGAGCCAAGCGTTATAAACCTCAGAGATGATGCGACGATATAATAATAAACTCACAAAGATAATGAGAACTCTTGCCAAGTTCATAGTCGGACTACTTAAAGTAGCACTGAAAGTTAAAACCCTTACGAGAACCCTTATAAATATCGTGATAGTGACATAGTTCGTTCTGGTATAGGGCAGCGGGGCACCGAACCCTGAGGTTCAGGAGCATCAGCATGAGGATGTTTTATTACATGTTGGAGATCAAATTGTGAATCCGATAGAGTACCCTAACGAGGGACCGGATGAGATTCATATTGAGAATGTTGCGGTTGAGGATGTTATCCCAGAAGGGATAGTTGCTGAGGAGGTTCTCGTGGAGGATCCTGACGGGAATGAAGAGAGGACCGCTGAGGAATTGATGACCGTAGTCAGGGCGACTACCAGAGCAAGAATGGCCGCGAGGGTGGCACTAGAGGATGAAGAGTTACCAAGGGCACAAAGGTTAATGAGGGCAGAAGGAGTGGGGCCTTCCACGAAACCAATTATACCAGTATCAGACCCTCTTCTAGAGGTTCCTGTAGACGTCCATGAGGTTCCACCAATTCTTATTCCCTCCCCTGTACAGAGCCCAACACCTACTGAGGAAATGCCACCTTTATCTCCTGCACCATTGTCACCTGATACCGTGCTTGGTTACCCATTTGGATCTCCTGGGTCTGCACCACCTGCACCCCATGGACTGCTAGATGCTACCACTCAGGCTTCTCTTATCGCCAATTATCATATGACTTTGGGTGGCCTGTCTGAGGCCCGTAATGTTAGAAGTGATCTGTTGGACCGACTTACTGCACCAAGAATTGAGGGCGGGGTACTTCCGGCAGGACTAGCTTATAGCATGGAAAGGATTGAGGCTACCACCCGAATTACAGCTAGAGGCCATCTTGAGGGTCAGGTTGATCCAGCTCTACTTGCAACTATCTTAGACCTCATCACCTCTGTGATGGAGCAGGTTAGGGATGTCGTGCGTGCCCGCATTTCTTGATCCATGATAGTGTGCAGAGCCAGAGCAATCAGACAAGGGTTTCATGTAGCACCGCTTTTGGAGGATTAGCCTAAGTTATGAATGATTAGTTTTAATGACTAGATGATTATCTATGGTAGTACTTTTGGGATATAAGCGATCAGATCAAATGATGTAATTCTCTTTAATGTGTTCATTTTTTGTACCCTCGAACAAATGGTTAGGTATATATTCGTTAATTTCAGTTCAGATCAGTTTGTGTGTGATAAGTTCATATTGTTAATTGCACTATTAACACTTAAGAGAGTGTCATGAAGTTTATAGAACTTGAGAAATCATAATTTGCAATCATGCAAGGACTGAACGAGGGAACGACTTAAGCAAAGTAAGTAAGACAAATATCCAGAGATTCTCAAAATTTTTCCAAGCATTATGCCCCCACAAGGAATAAGATTAGGGGCAAACCTTGGATGTGATAATCAGGGAGGTCGCAATTAAGATATAAGGAACCCAGAACATAATGAAGTGGAAGACAAGGATTTTAACGTATAAGATAACTCCAAGTATGGGAGAAGGATGAAACATTTCATACTAAGGAAACAGAAGGTCAAGTAAGGAAAGGAGACCCGAGATGGTACTCCTATACGGCAATTCATGGACCTGTCTAAAAAGAACTTATACTATTATCCCCAACCACCACACTGAGAAGAAGAACCCTTCCAGAAGGGGAGGTATTGCCGAATGACTATCTATCTGTGTGATAGAAGCCTAGTAGGATACCACATGTTGTTTAATTGCTTGTCAAGTACTAAAGGCTGGCCACCTTCTGTACTAACTATGCAATGGAACAAGTGTTCATGATCATAGTGATCTCTCAACAAATTCCTTTACTTCTATATGATGGATCAAGCTTTCGAAGATGGAAGCAGCTAGAGATGAAGTAGTACCAAGTAAGGTGGTATTCCGATTCTAACATGTTCGTGATACTAAGGTTAACGCGATTATTAAGAGGGTATAAAACTCTAGCGAGTAAAGGTATATCTAGAATAGTATCCTGTACGAAAGATAGTGATGATTACGAACTGGAAAAGAATGGGTATTGAGAAGCCAAAGCTATAGTGCTAGAAGCTATGATGAAATTTTGTGCAATAGACTTGAAAGAATTTGGAATGATCACTTAACGCGGATTAAGTTTTCTCACGATAATCGATCATATGTTAGTATCGAGGTATCGCCTTATGAGATCCTTGAGGGAAGACAATGTTGATCTCCCTTATGTTAGGATAAATATTGCAGAGCGCAAGATGCTCGGACCAGCAGTGGTCCAAAGGACCAAGGATATAATAGATTTAATCAGAGGACGGCTGGTAGTAGCCCAAGATGGGAACACGAAGTATGTTGATTTGACATGAAAGGACAAGGAATAGGAAGTAGGGGACCTAGTGCTGTTATAGGTATTCCCTTGGAAATGATGGATAAGGATCGGAAAGAAAGGAAAGCTAAGCCCACGAATTGTTGGACCCTTTGAGGTATTAAGACGTATTGGGAAGTTAGCATATGAGCTAGCCCTACCCCCAAACATGTAGCAAGTTCATAACGTGTTCCACGTATCAATGTTAAGAAAGTGTAATCCGGATGCCAAACACATAGTGGAGTACGAGCATGTAGATATGCAACCAGATATGACTTACGTGGAGAAACCAGTAAAGATTATGGATAAGAAGGAGCAGGTGCTTCGGAACAAAGTGATCAAGCTAGTCAGAGTGCTATGGCAGAATCATAATGTGGAAGAATCAACATGGGAACTAGAGAGCGCAATGCTTGAAAAGTACCCCATTTATTTTCTATTTGATTCCGGGACGGAATCCTTTTAAGGAGGGGAGACTGTAATAACCCCAAAATTTTTGAACTTCTTGTAACCCTTATGAATAGTATTTTCGCTGATTATGCTGAATAAGAAAACTTTTCATGCCACACTATGTAGGGGTTCTTTTATTATTATTCTGAGATCTTATTAGCACTCTATATGATATATAAGTATATGTAAAGATCGTCAGATGCCAAATTCAAACACTTTGATTTTTCCCAAAAATCCACCAGATACCGAAAGAATTGAGTATAAGGTAACATGAAAAAAGGATTTAAATTCAAGGATTATAAGAGAGGATCATAAAAAGGAATATAATGTATTGAGAAAGGTTAAGGAAACCCAAGTAATAAGATCCCGGTATGATCCCTCAAACGATAAACGAAAATGAAAGTTAAGCGAACCGTATAACAGATCAGCGATCATTAGCCAAGTAATTAGGAGTTAATCAAGGGATTAGTGGATGATGATGTATTCACACCAACAAGAGGAAGACAAGTGTAACAAGATGACATAAGAAAGGTGACATAAGCATGACAAAAAGGAAGTGTGTTGTTGGTTGATTCTTGGCCATGCAAAAGTTACCACGGTAAAAAGTAATTAAAAAACAAAACAACATCAACCAAGCCAAAACAAAATCATAACACAAAAATAGAAGTTGACTTCTCTTTTTCAAGAACAAAAGCTCTCGGCCTTTCTTCTTAAACCAAGGAAGAGATTTTCAAAACCCTAGCTACACACCTTCAAAAATCAAGAGGTTTGTTTCTTTAGCTTCCATAATTCATAACTTAGATGAGCCATAAGTTTAAGCTCAAGATTCCATGTTTAACATAGCTAATCAATTCATCAAAGTTCTTGGTGAATAGTGTTTTCAAGAAACTAACTTTGTGTTTTCTTATGTTTTCTTCAAGATCCAAGCTTAGTAAAGATAGCTAGTGGTTATTTAAGGCTTCCTAATTGATTCTCCACTCTCCAAGGAAGGTATAACCCCTCCAAACCCTAACTTTACTTTGAGTATTAGGTTTGTTTTTGTTTGTTATGGTTCATGAGAAGCATGATTCTTGTAGACTTAGAGTGTGGTTGGTTTTGTAATGACTTAGAGTTGTAAATCTTGGATTATTGGTTAATGAACTTAAGTATAGTTTTAGTTCATGTTTGAGAATAATATAAATTGGAGAACTTGAGGTGTTGGGGCTGTTTTAGTATGGTATGAATGGATTGTGGTTGTGTGGATGAATTGTGGTTGATTGTGGATGATTTGGAGTAGGATAAAATTTGGTAATCGCGTAAACATAGCTGTCGTAATGCCAGATTTACTTTAGACTGTTTTTGTTCTTAACATCAGGACCCGTGAACTCACTGTTAGGTTTTGACCATTGCCATGATTAGATATTTCATGTTACGAGCTTCGTTTTGATATGTGGTTCGTTTGAATCCGATGTACGGTTTAGGAGAAACGACCGTTTTAAGTAACGGCATTTCGCGAACGAACCATTACCCCTCGCCTTACTTTGAAACATTGGTTAAAGACCTTAAATGACTAATTGGAGTATGAAACATTTATGTAAAGTGTATTAGGCAGTTGGTAAGGCACTCGCAAATGAATCGCCTTAAAACTCTTAATAGTTAATTTACTAAAAATGGTGGAGCCGAGGGTACTCGAGCGACTTAAGAGAATCATTAAGCGCAAAGCGAGCGTTAGAGTCTAATTGGTTAAAGTATAGATTCTTAAGCGACTTTGGTTTAATTCTAACTTATATGTGGTTTATAGGTTACCAGACTCATCCCAGGACTTTTACCACCCCCTGTCGCTCAGGCAAGTTTTCTACCCGTTATACTGTTGTTGTGATGTATACATATGTATATGCATTATCTTGTGATAGATGCATGGTGGTTAATTAGCAAATCTTGTGATATATTGGAGCATGTGATATGGTATATATGCATGTCTGTTTCGTAATCTTGATATATATTGTTGATTCAATTGCTTATAAGTTGCATAATACCTATGCTAGAGATAAACAGTAGTTGCGTATACCCTTAGTATAGGGGACCCAAAGGTGAACATTTTCTAAAACCGGGAGTCGATGTTCCCGAGTATATTATATATATATATATATATTTATATATATATATATATATAGATATAGATATAGTTTTCAAAACTATGAATCGAATAAGGTTTATTCGATAACTTTATTTTTATTAATGAATATTATTTTGAATATTCACTCGAGGACATATGCCTCCGTTTATTTTATTAATGAATATTATTTTGAATATTCATTCGAGGACATATCACTCCGTTTATTTCATTTAATGAATATTATTTTGAATATTCACTCGAGGACATATGACTCCATTTATTTTATTAATGAATATTATTTTGAATATTCATTCGAGGACATATCACTCTGTTTATTTCATTTAATGAATATTATTTTGAATATTCATTCGAGGACATATGACTCCGTTTATTTCATTTAATGAATATTATTTTGAATATTCATTCGAGGACTTATGACTCCGATTATTTACTAATTAATATTCTTTATTTTATTAAAGAATAATGTGTCGATAATCAAACTTATTTTTGATTATTCAATTAAAGATAGTACTTTCATATAAGTATATCTTTGGTTATTTAATATTCATTTAAAGTATAAGTTTTAAAACTTCTACTTCAATTATTTTTATAAAGATTATTCTTTATGGGAATATTATTTAAATAATAATATTCAGATATTTTCTAATATATTGGGACAGATTTATTTTATTAAATCAGCATCACTCCAAACATTCTTAAAAATGTTTTCGAGTCTTCAAAATAATTTTTAAAGGTCAGGGCGGATCCCAAAACTCATTTTTATATTTAAGATCCTCCTTTCGAAGGGGATTTAAATACTCGCTCAAAACCTGAGGGATCCGGCTCTGTGATGTATTTTATATTCGCAACAAGGTTGCTATTCTGATAAAAGAGTTTTTGATTACTTACCCAACACTCGGGAAGTAAAATTATTAGAACAAGTTAATCCATTAACAGGCATCGCCTGGGAAATATCAGTGAGTTTTCCTTTCCAACTAGATACGACTTCTTGGTGGAGCTGTATCAACAAGTTTCTACTTGGGGAAAGGGAGAACGAGCTTTACATTTCAGGGTCATGGATTTCATCTGAACTAGGAGTGGCGTAAGTGGTCGAGTGGCGCCGGCCCAGCCTTATTATATTGGCCCAAATGGCCCGGAAGTTCCGCTAAGACGGTCCATTCCTTAGGAGTCCAGTGTTTGGTTGACAAGTAAATCTGACAGGTTCTCCTCTTCATGTAGAAAATGGTGGGGTTGCACTACTACGACTGATCATCGTAAGTGGTCTTCCTGGCGCGGCAAACTCCCGTAATGAGTTCATCATCCAATTGGATATTTCTGCAACACTACCCAGAGCACTTCGATAGAAAGGCTACGGTTGGGCGATTGTTGAGTGTTGGCAGGGTCAAGTTTTCAAAATGATGTTTGCATCAAATGAAGTATCTCGTAACTTCATTTTATTTTGATGATATTTTAAAGATTGATTCTATACAAGTTTTGTCTTGTAGCTTAATCTATGGGATGAACTATTTATACATTGAACGGTGCTAGTTCAAGTAGTATTCGGCAAAGATATAAGTATATTGGAGTATCTTGTAACTTCATCTTTTAAACCTATATCTAGTTAATAATTGTCTTATGAATGACAAAGGTTTCAGAAAAACGTTGAGACAAGGTTAGATATATGAGATCACCTTGCAACGATATTTTTATACAGTTATAAACTGGAACTCTGTGTATATTATACATGTCAGAGGATTTCAAAGATTGTGAAAAGTATATATGTATATATATACTGAATATTTTGCGACTTGGTCGCGTTAAGATATCAGCTTGGTTCATTTCTTCTTGACCAAGACTTTTATGAGTACTATGAGAATGCTCATATATTGTTAATTATTATACATAATATTTCGGTGGGCTTGTTGCTCACCCTTGCTTTCTTCTTTCATCACACAATAACAGATAGAAAGGATGAACAGGACCAAGCTTCCGATTCGCAAGCGGTTAGGAAACGTTCCGTAGTTTTCTGGAAGCATTGATGCCGCCGTAGCTGAGGTAGGAACTATCAATAGGCTAGGCTTCAACTATTGATGAACCAGACTTATGAATATTATGAATTGTAATAATGGCAAAGAATATGTAAATTATTCAGAAACCCTTTTGAGGTGAAATGGTTTATAATTGTGGAATAAATGACTTGTGTTATTTTTGGTTTTCATCTTTGAGACTATAAATTGTGGTGTGTGTGTGTGTATATTGTGGGGTCACAGTACACAGTAGTTGGTTGATTGTTAAGGTTAAGTATTATTAAGGGAAATGGAACTCGTGACAACCCGGATCCCTGACCCCGGATCTGGGGGTGTTACATAAGCCGTACTCATATTCAGTTCCATTCCCAAATATTCTTGAAAACTCTTCCAAAATCTTGAATTAAATCTTGGATCTCGATCGGATACGATAGATACAGGAACTCTATGACGAACTATGATTTTTTTAAGTACATATGAACTGACTTGTCCAGTGAAAATCTTCCATTTATAGACAGAAAATGAGCTGACTTGGTAAGTCTATCCAATATAACCTAAATGGCATCATGATTAGATTTTTTCCTTGGTAACCCAACTATGAAATCCATGGCGATATGCTCCCACTTCCACTCTGGAACCTCCAATGGCTGTAGCAATCCACTTGGTCTCTGATGTTCTACTTTAACTCTTTGACATGTATAACATCTACTAATCCATTCCGCAACTTCCCTCTTCATATCTGGCCACCAATAATTTTCCTTTAAATCTCTATACATATTGGTACTCTCTGAATGGATTGAATACCTTGAATTATGAGCTTTCTGTAAAATTTCATTCTTCAACTCCGTCACTGGTGGAATCCAAATTCTAGAAGAAAACCTAAAAATACCTTGATCGTCCTTTTTGTATGCACAATTCTTCACCTACCAAACGATTTATATCCTGATCCATTACCTCTTCCTGACACTTCCTTATCTTCTCTAACAACTCCGACTGAAAAGTCATACTATACATTCTTACTCCTTTTGGATCATGAACCCTGACTTCCAATTCCAACTTTTAGAATTCCATAGATAATTCTTCTGGTACAGTCTCTATGTTCATCCACTTTCCTTCTTACTTATCTCTTGCCACTATATTTGCTTTTCCTCAGGAGTTTATACTTCAAACTCTTATGGTCCGTATAGATCTTACACCTTTCTCCATACATATCGTATTTCCCAATCTCTCAAAGCGAATATTATTACTGCTAGTCCCAAATTATGAGTAGGATACTTCTGCTCATAAGGTTTCCGTTGTCTGGATGCATATACAATACTTTATTATGCCGCATCGACACACATCCAATTCCCTTATGAGAAGCATTACTATGAACTATCAAATCTCCTTAATACTTTCCAATTGATAAAACAAGTGTCGTAACCATTCTCTCATTTAACTTCGCAAAACTTTCTTAACCCTTCTCCACTTTATAAAAACTTCTTGCTTTTCCTGATTAGCTTCGTCAAAGGTACTGCAACTTTTAGGAAATCTTGAACAAATTTCTGATAATAACCGGCTAATAATAAAACTTCTTACTTTTGATGGTGCTTTTGGTCTTTCTTCATTCATACTATCTTTAAATTTTTCTATAGAATCCCTTTTTTGTCTCCTCCTTATTGACTATCTATGCTAAGAATTATACTTCCTGCCATTAAGGTTTTCACCTGGTAAACTTTTCATACGCTTCTTTCTTCTTTGACTCCTCAGCTAATATTGTATAGGTTGCATGGTTCTTCTTAAGTAACACAAGTACATCTTATCCGGTACATCTTATCCAGATTCCTCCTTCAAGATTCTATTCATCAAATTTAAATATCACTGGTATATCAGTTCATCGAACTAACATTTCTAGAATTTTATAACAACAGTACTAAGTTCTGAAAATTATCTTTGATATGTCCATAAGTTCAATCTTCACTTGGTAATATACCCAGTCTTAAATCAATCTTATAAAAATACCTTGCTTTCTTCATTTTATTAAACAAATCATTGGTGCGAGGTAACAGATATCTACTCTTGAGAGTAAACTTGTTGAGCTTTCGCTAGTCAACATATAATCTCACACTTCCATCTTTCTTATTAACAAATCGTGCCGGTGCACTTTAGGGGGTACGCTAGGTCCAGTTGCTTTCTCTTCTAATTATCTCCTGTGTTTGCTCTGATAACTTCTTTATTTTATCTGGTGCCATTCTGTGTGGGGCTTTGGACACTAGCTTCATTTCAGGTGCTAAATCAATCATAAACTCACTTTCTCTATCTAAAGGAAATATTGGTAACTCGTCTGGAAACATATCTTGAGACTATAAAATCTTCAAGTTCGGTTTGCTCCTGACCCTTATTTATAATCGCCATAACACTTATATTTTGGTCACGGTAATCTTAAATCATTCTTAACAAGTTCTTTACCTTCCTTTGCCCTCTAAACTTCTTCATGTTCTCGTTTGGCATCTTCGGAACTATCTTCCATCACGACGGTCTCCTTGGGCATCACACTTGAATAGTTAATCCATTCCTTAGAATAATGTCAAATCCTCTTATCTCAAATGATATCAATTCTTCACAACTTATTGCTTGAAATATCGATTCCGTCATTGGTACTTATTCAATAATTGCACGTTCTTAACTTGCTAGTCCTTTAGTCATAATCTTATCAATTCGACAGGGTAATTCATCTTATCAACAAAACCTTGAGAGATATACGATTAAGTTGCTCCCACATCTTTCAATACTTTAACACATAAGGTATCCGCAATAATCATCCACGTCATCACATCCATATTCTAAATAACATATTTCTCAGGAAATCGCAAATTCTCGTTCTCGGAGACGTATTCCTTATTGAAGTAGATTCCCTTGACTCTTAGTGCATCCCTGGCCAGGGCTAGTGATTTACAATTCTCGCCATATGCCCTTGTTTCCTTTCCATGCATGAGAGGTAGATGGGACTTTGCCCGCTTGGTGTATAATACGTTGACTTTTATTTGAAAAGCCCTCGCAAAGAACAACTGCATGACGAAACAACTAGAAGGATTCACAATTTTAATAAACTTAGAATTGAAAAGAAAGAAGAAGTAATGATTTGAATATGAATGAGACAACCACATTGGCACTTAAGATGGCCAGTCTTTCATACCGTATGACATACAACACATGATTAGGTGGCATCCCACCCGACCCTTCGTCATTCCGACAAAGTGTCTCATCATAACACTGTTTATCCCAATCAAAAAGTAAAACTTGAGGACAATAATTGAATTTTAAAGGAATGCAAAATCCTCCTTTTTGATATCATCAAAAATAATTTATTAAGAAAGGGAGTTCATACATTTTTAGGAATTAAAAAGGAATATACGTTGTAATTGTAACACCCCCAAATCCGGGGTCGGGGATCCGGGTTGTCACGAGTTCTATTTCCCTTAATAACACTTAATCTTAATAAACAACCAACTACTGCGTACTGTGACCCCACAATATACACACACACACCACAAGTTATAGTCTCAGAGATGAATACCAAAAATAACACAAGTCATTTTATTCCACAATTATAAACCGTTACACCTTAAAAGGGTTTCTGAATAAATTTACATTTCTTTGCCATGATTACAATTCATATAGATACATAAGTCTGGTACATCAGAAGTTGAAGGCCTAGTCTATTGGTAATTTCTACCTCAGTTACAGCGGCATCAACGCCTACCGAAAATTGCGGAACGTTTCCTATTCGCTCGCAAATTGGAAGCTTGATCATGTTCATCTTGTCTATCTATTGTTGTGTGATGAATGAAGAAAGCAAGGGTGAGAAACAAGCCTACCAAAATAATATGTATAATGATTAACAATATATGAGCATTCTCATAGTATTCATGAAAGTCTTGGTCAAGAAGGATTGAACCAAGTTTGACCTCTTAATGCGACCAAGTCGCAAAATATTTAATATATATATATATACTTTTCAAAATCTTTGAAATCCTCTGCCATGCATAATATACACAGAGTTCCAGTTTATAACTGTATAAAAATATCGTTGCAAGGTGATCTCATATATCTAACCTTGTCTCAACGTTTTTCTGAAAATCTTTGTCATGCATAAGATAATCATTAACTAGATATAAGTTGAAAATATGAAGTTACAAGATACTCCAATATACTTATATCTTTTTCGAATACTACTTAAACCACCACCGTTCAAGGTGTAAACAGTTCAAAAGTTCATCACATAGATGAGACTACAAGATAAGACTTGAATAGATTTAATCTTTGAAATGTTGTTTAAAAGAATTGAAGTTACGAGATACTTCATTTGAGGGAAACATCTTTATAACTGTTTGACCCTGTCAATGCTTCAGCAATCACCCATCCGTAGCCTTTCGATCGAATGCTCCGGGTAGTGTTGCAGAAAGATCCAAACTGGATGATGAACTCATTACGGGAGTTTGTCGTGCCAGGAAGACCAATTATGATGATCAGTCGCAGTAGTGCAACCCCACCATTTTCTACATGTAGACGAGAAAAGTCGGATTTACTTGTCAACCGAACCCTGGACTCCTAAGGAATGGACCATCTTAGCGGAACTTCCAGGCCATTTGGGAAAATATAATAAGGCTGGTCCGGCGCCACTCGACCACTTACGCTACTCCTAGTTCAGATGAAATCCATGACTCTGAAACGTAAAGCTCGTCCCCCCTTCCCCCAAGTAGAAACTTGTTGATACGGCTCCACCAAGAAGTCGTATCTAGTTGGCAAGGAAAGCTCACCAATATTTCCCAGGCGATGCATGTTAATGGATTAAACTCATTCCAAGAATTTTACTTCCCGAGTGTTGGGTAAGTAATCAAAAACCCTTTTTATCAAAATAGCAACCTTGTTGCGAATATAAAAATACATCACGGAGCCGGATCCCTCAGATTTTTAAGAGAGTATTTAAATCCCCTTCGAAAGGAAGATCTTAAATTTGAAAACGATTTTTGGGATCCGCTCTGACTTTTAAAATCATTTTGAAGACTCGAAAACATTTTTAAGAATGTTTGGAGTAATGATGATTTAATAAAATAAATCAGTCCCGATATATATATGAAAATATCTGAATATTATTATTTAAATAATATTCCCATAAGGATAATCTTTGTAAAAATAATTGAAGTAGAATTTTTAAAACTCATACTTGAAATGAATAATAAATAACCAAAGATATACTTATACGAAAGTACGATCTTTATTTGAATAATCGAAAATAAGTTTGATTATCGAAACATTATTCTTTAATAAAATAAAGAATATTATTTAATAAAATAAGCAGAATCATAAGTCCTCGAATGAATATTCAAAATAATATTCATTAAATAAAATAAGCGGAGTCATAAGTCCTCGAACGAATATTCAAAATAATATTAATTAAATAAAATAAAGCGGAGTCATAAGTCCTCGAATGAATATTCAAAATAATTTTCATTAAGTAAAATAAAGTTATTGAATAAACCTTATTCGATTAATAGTTTTGAAAACTATTCATATATATATATAAATATATATTATACTCGGGAACATCGACTACCGGTTTAGAAAATGTTCACCTTTGGGTCCCCTATACTAAGGGTATACGCAACTACTGCTTATCTCTAGCATAGGTATTATGCAACTTATAAGCATTTGAATCAACAATTAGATATGAAGATTACGAAATAGACATGCATATATACCATATCAGCATGCTCCAATATATCGCAAAATTTGCTAATAACAATCATGCACTTATCACAAGATAATGCATATACATATATACATCACAATAACAGTATAACGGGTAGAAATCTTGCCTGAGTGTTCCCGGATAGACTTAAGCTTAGAGTGGGTCTGATAACCTATGAACAACAACATAAGTCGGAACTAAACCCCGGTCGCTTAAGAAATTCAACCCTAACGTTCGCTTATGGTCACTCCTACGCTTAACGAATCACATAAGTCGTTCGAGTGCCCTCGGCTCCACCATTTTTAATAAATTAATCATTAAGAATTTTAAGGCGATTCTTTCGCGAGTACTCTACCAACTGCCTAATCCACTTTACATAATTGTTTCATACTCCTATTAGTCATTTAAGGGCCTTAACAAAGGTTTCAAAGTAAGGAGAGGGGTAATGATTCATTCGCAAAATACCGTTACTTAAAACGGTCGTTTCTCCTAAACCGTACATCAGAATCAAGCGAACCACATATCAAAATGAAGCTCGGAACATGAAATATCTAATCATGGCAATGGTCAAAACCTAACAGTGAGTTCACGGGTCCTGAAGTTAAGAACAAAAACAGTCTAAGGTAAATCGGGCATTACGACGACTATATTTACGCGATTACCAAATTTATACCACTCCAATCAATCCACAAATCAACCCACAATCAACATTACAACCAAAATCCCTCCAAACCTCACTACATCAGTCCATTACTTCATGTTTTATCCAACTCATTCAATCACAACAAAAGCTACTAACCATACTAAGGTTCATTAACTAATAACCAAGATTCAACCATCAAAATCTCTACAAACACAACCAAACTTTAAACAAACAAGCATCATGCTTCTCATATACTATATCAATCATAAACATTCCTAAATACTCAAAACTAAAGCTAGGGTTTGGAGTTTATACCTTCTTGAAGCTTCTTAACACAACACAAGAGCTTTGAATGCCTAAAAGAACCTTGATCCTTGCTTGTATAACCTTAAACTTTCATAAAAATTCAAGAAAACTAAAGTTATTTTTTGAAAGTTACTATTCACCATCTTCTCATTCTGTGTTTATGATATTTTGTTGGTTGGTTGCTTCCTTTGTTTGTTAATTACTTTTTACCATGGTAACTTTTGCATGGCCAAGAATCAACCAACAACACACTTCCTTTTTGTCATGCTTAGGTCATCATTCTTATGTCATCCAATTGCCACATGTCTTCTACTTGTAGTGTGATGACATCATCATCCACTAACCTCCTTGATTAACCCCTAATTACTTGGTTAATGACCGCTTATCTGTTATACGGTTCGCTTAACTTTCGTTCTCGTTTATCGTTTGAGAGATCATATTCGGGATCTTATTACTTGGGTTCCCCTAAACCCTTCTCAATATTTTATATTCCTTTTATGATCCCCTCTTAAAATCCTTGAATTAAAATCCTTTTAATCATGTTACCTTATACTCAATTCTTTCGGTATCTGGTGGATTTTCGGGAAAAATCGAAGTGTTCGAATTTGGATTCTGACGATCTTTACATACACTTATTTAGTTTATGGAATACTAATACGATCTTAGAATTTCCAGAACAGTACTTTAATATAGTGCGGTCTGATAATTTTCATTAATCAGCATCATCAGCAAAAGTTACTATTCATCAGGGTTTCAAAAATTCCAAAAATTGGGGTTATTACAGTAATATTGAGGACATGAATGATACCATTGGTCACCATCCACATTTCACTTGTATTCATCTTTCGAGTTTGATCGATCATATCCCAATTATGTCATATAACAACTTTAGAAAGTATGCTAAAATGCCTTCGCAACTAAGCATTATGGTAGATTCTTACTTGTTAAGTCTTGCGTCTGTAACATCGCACCTACACGTATAATACTTTAACTATTCGATCATAATGGCGTTCTTATCAGATAACCTTGAGTTTCCTCTTTTTAATTTAAAATAACCATGAATCATTCAACATAACGATCCTTTTATTAATAATATTCTTCTTTTAGAAAAGTCTGGAAATCTTCCCAATCTTCTTCGGTCATGCTCAGGCTTCTGTTAAATCAATGAATTCCTTGAACTCTGATAATCCCGGTAATTGGATAAATAGTTACTCCGTACGCTGGTTCTGTTGTTAATCTTATCAAACAATACTTGCACCTTACTGTTAGGAATAATCAACTTCTTCATAATCGCAGGTTACCTCATTCTCCGAATTAGCAATACTAAGTTTGAAATAGCATCCTTCCAGATAATCCGGGTCCTTTAACAAACAAGAAACTCAAGTAGTAACTTGACAACCGATGTTTAAAACTTATTTTATTCCAAAAAAGTTTTTAGAAATTTTTGTAAGGGAAAAATCTTTTTGAAAACTTGTTAAAAATGTTGAAAATCACACATCTAGTTGTCCTTACTGTATGAGTTGGTTGTTGTCCTTCTTATAACCAGATACCAAGTTAAAGAAACAATCACTCAAAGGTCCATTCACTTCCATTTATGTCCTCTCCTTCATTGGGTCTATTACCTTCCTTAATCGATGAAAACTTCAACTATCGTGACATATTATCTTATTTGTAGATTTACATTAAGGGTTTCATACTGGTAATACTCCCGTTAACAACTTTGCAATCGTTAAGTGGAACAGAGTATCCAATAGTCTACAAGTCAGCTAATGTCACATCATCTTGTTAAAATATATCACATCATCATAACACCATTATCTAATTTCAAGAAATCTCCAGATCCCTAATCTCCTCTAACTCTCTCTCTTCAACACTTATCTACTCCATTCCACAAGCTAGTCATGGGTGGCCTAATTACTAATAGCTTCTTGTAACCTGGTTACAGCCATCCTCCGGAACACTTGAATCTTCTTTCTAAACTCCTTCTCACTTTAATTTGTATCTCAATACTCATCATTTACTGCAGCTCCCGAATCCATCCTCATAGATACAATTGCTTCATAGAACAAGTTTTAAACTGGGGTATAGAACAGGGTGTAGGGTAAATTGAAAAGACACACTCACAGCCGATGTCTAGTAAAACAAGAATAAACAGATGGAGGTTTCTTAAATAGGTCGTCTCTTATCAAGAGGTAATAGAATAGCGTGGAATAACTTGGAAAGGTGCAACTGTCTTAACAGAAGGTAATACCATTAATACTGATGGAAGAACAAAGTGCAAATCAAATTTAGAAGAAGATGACGATCCTCAAATGGAAGGCTCCAAATGATCAGATGATGCAGGGAAAATAGGATCTGCCATTGTCATTGTCTGGAAATCACGTCGCAAGCTAAGAATCCCGAATCGCAACACGAATCGTGCCGGAGACCTACTATACAGTCGCACTCAACCTCACGATGACTATCTTTCTATTTCCTATTCCTAATCGTAACCCTCAACCCAATCCCGACAATCTAGGCTTGTTTCAGTGACTTATAACCTGTAGCTCTGATACCAACCTGTGGCGCCCTCCAAACCCGGGTCAGAAGTTTGGGGTCCACAACACATATACAATATATAAACCTGTATATGAAATATTATTTGCAATGACCTTGCTTTACATAACCACGGATCGTAACAGGTTAAAGTATGGAAATAAACCACAACCTTAACTTTTATTACAATGTACCAAATCCCAACTAATTTAACTTACAACTGATAATGAAATTATTCTTACAATCTTATTATCTCACTACCATATGAAGCTTCTTCTAGCTCGATCCAACTCAAACTAGAATCCTAGCTCGCACTTTGGACTGAGGAACTTCACTATCATCCATATCCTTCTTAACTGTAAAATATATAAAAAGATTCGCAAGAGTGAGCTAACTAGCTCAGCAAGTCACAATAACAATAACTGAGGTTAAACAATGATCAAACGAGATGATTCAAAGGAATCAAGTTTCTTGTTAAACAACCAATAAAATTGGATATTCATTTTAAGTTTTAAAACCAAGGTTAGGCTGCTGATCAGTCACACACTAACCCCGAGCAAAGCACACAGCACTGCTCTAACTGTTGGATCCAAGGCACACATTAGCCTAACTTGACCATCGATATGGTCTGACCACGAATCTGGTCCACATAAAGAAAACTATCCAATTCTAAAGTAGTTTAATATGATAAACAATATAATTCAATAAAATCGGATCATAATCAATAACAATAAAACATTTGTATAAGAGCATGGTGAAAATTCATGGGTACCTAAAAGGTATGTCAAAGTATATAAAAGAAGTGGCCTCTAGCCTGTAGGATAATCGGGTATTAGATGAATAATGTTTTCACAAGGTTTTAGTACTTTGTTGTCACAAGGTATGGTTGAGTATAAAAGTTTATGTATGTGTAAACAATTCTGTTCCAGTGTTTGGTATATGATGGATATATATTTGTGGAGCAGCATCGTGTTTGTGTGGCTTAGTATCTGGTAAATCAACAAGAAATGGTTCACAAAGAATAAGGCTTATGGCTTAAAGATCAAATGATGTGGCTCAGGTTCAAGGCTAAAGGATTCAAAGTACTTTCAACATAAAACAAAGCTATTTTGAACACTTAACAATATGTTACCAGAAAGTTTAGAAATATTTACATTATATCTCGAAAAAGGTTTAGAAGTACTTGCCTTATCACAATCGATTCCAATTTCACTTGTACTCGCCCAATGACTTTCTTCAACAATCACTCGTCTACTTTTCCTACGCCTCGATTCTATTTTCTGATCACTTGCCGTATTTTCTACATGTCAATTCCATTTTCTGATCACTTTCTTCCCTTTCCTACACCTTGTTTACTCTGCTAGGCATCATAAGTATCTATCAATATTCATCTCATATTATTCTAATCGTTACATGGACGTTATAAGGTTTCAACTACCCTTCGTTTTACCCAAATCCGATTTACGGATTAAAAGTTATGCTAAAACAAGTAAGAACTTATCACATAGACCGACAGTCAAACAAATAAGTCACATATAACACAGAGCACGTCAAACAATCAATGAAATATCATTTTATAGGCTTTCGGGTATTTAAAATGATTTTTAAAACATTTTTCGGAATTAAAACGAGTCATCGGATAATTTTTAAAGCAATAAATAGAATTCAGTTGGCCAAATCTGGCTTTAATATAATTTCCTAATAATTATCGAGCCTTGGAAATAATTTAAAATAATATTTTAAAGCTCGAAACTATTTTTCAGAATTTTTAAATTAATTTTAAATAATTAAATCAAATAATAATTAAAATTAGTTAATAAATAATTAAACTAATTAATCAATTATATTTAAATTAATTAATTAATCAGTTAATTAATTATTATTTAAAATTAATTAAATAAATAATTTGGATTTTTTTTGAATTAAAAATGAATTTTGGAATTAAAATAATCATTTTCAGAATTTTTGGAAATTAAAAACAATTCTTAAAATGATTTTATAAAAGAAATCTAATTTTTGGAAAGTTTTAAAACAGAAATCTAATTTTTAAAATCTTTTAAAACAGAAATCCGAAATCTGCAAAGTTTAGAAACTTTCAGGGTCTAAACTGTAAAAACACTATTTAATATTTTGTTTTAGGAAATTTTAGATTGAAACCGGGTCAAAACCAGGTCAAAATCCGGGTCACCAAGAACAGAAATGGGTCGCGAAGAACCCAGTTTCTGGTGACCGGAAAATAACCCCGGCGAGCCCCAATTCGATAAAAAACGACATGGTTTTACATGGTTCAGGTGGGGTTTTCGTTCCAAATCACGCCAGGAGTTCAAATCAAACAACAAACGAACCAAATGATATCTGGAAACAATAATCCAGCCAAAAACTTCAAGAACACCGGTGAGAACTTCAAATCACAACTCACTCCTCTACAGGCCTCGTCGATTTGCACAACTTATACGAATCAATTATAAATTTCAAGGGGAACAAAACTGTAACACCCCCGAATCCGGGGTCGGGGATCCGGGTTGTCACGAGTTCCATTTCCCTTAATAACACCCAATCTTAATAAACAACCAACTATTGCGTACTGTGACCCCACAATAAACACACACGCCACAAGTTATAGTCTCAGAGATGAATACCAAAATAACACAAGTCATTTGATTCCACAATTATAAGTCATTATACCTCAAAAGGGTTTCTGAATAAATTTACATCTCTTTGCCATTATTATAATTCGTAAATATACATATGTCTGGTATATCAAAAATTGAAAGCCTAGCCTATTGGTAGTTCTTACCTCAGCTACAGTGGCATCAACGCCTACATGAAACTGCGGAACGTTTCCTATCCGCTCGCGAATTGGGAGCTTGGTCCTGTTCATCTTGTCTATCTGTTGTTGTGTGATGAAAGAAGAAAGAAAGGGTGAGCAACAAGCCTACCGAAATAATATGTATAATAAATAACAATATATGAGCATTCTTGGTCAAGAATGTAACGATATAACAATATAACAAGACTCACGAAAGTCTTGGTCAAGAAGAAATGAACCAAGGTTGATATCTTATCGTGACCAAGTCGAAAAATATTCAGTATATATGTATATATACTTTTCAAAATCTTGGAAATCCTCTTCTATGCATAATATACATAGAGTTCCGGTTTATAACTGTATAAAAATATCGTTGTAAGGTGATCTCTTATATCTAACCTTGTCCCAACGTTTTTCTAAAAATCTTTGTCATGCATAAGATAATGCTTTACTAGATATAAGTTGAAAAGATTAAGTCACAAGATACTCCCATATACTTATATCTTTTACGAATACTACTTGAACTACCACCATTCAAGGTATAATCAGTTTCAAAAGTTCATAACATAGATGAGACTACAAGATAAGACTTGAATATATTCAATCTTTGAAATAATATTGAATGAAATGAAGTTACGAGATACTTCATTAAGTCCCGATATATATATATACCTATATATATCTCTCATACATTCCCTGAAAATCTTTGTTATGAAAAGTATAAACAGAGTTGTAATATCCAATGAATTTGGAATGAAGAGAATTTTTGGCATAAACCCGATATCTTGCTGATCAGGCAAAGATACCAATAAGTAACATTTTCTACTAGTAGATGGATGAATCCCCCACCAGTCATCACCCTGGCCATATTAGGACCTTGTGCTGGACCGCCACCCGGCCTCTTACGCATTGATGGACTGCCACCCAGCCACTTACATTTTGATAGATCCTACCCCGGTCTGTCGCTTATGCCGACTCAATTAGATGGACTTACTTCCCCAACGTTGGGTAAGTATTCAATTCATTTATCAAAACAACAACCTCGTTGCGAATATAAAATATACCACAGAGCCGGATCCCTTAGATTTTTGAGTCAGTATTCAAGTCCCCTTCAAAAAGGAAGATCTTAAATTTGAAAACAAGTTTTGGGATCCGCTCTAACTTTTAAAATCATTTTGAAGACTCGAAAACATTTTTGAGAATGTTTGGAGTAATGCTGATTTAATAAAATAAATCAGTCCCGGTATGTTGGTGAATATCTGAATATTATTATTTAAATAATATTTCCATAAAGGATAATCTTTATAAAATAATTGAAGTAGAAGTTTTAAGAAAACTCATACTTGAAAGGAATAATAAATAACAAAAGATATACTTATACGAAAGTACGATCTTTATTTGAATAATCGAAAATAAGTTTAATTATTATTCAAAACTATCGAATATACCTTATTGGATTAATAGTTATAGAAAACTATATATATATATATATTATACTCGGGAACATCGACTCCGGGTTTAGAAAAATGTTCATCTTTGGGTCCCCTATACTAAGGGTATACGCAACTACTCCTTATCTCTAACATAGGTATTATGCAGTTTATAAGCATTTGAATTAAAAATAGAATATCAAGATTTCACAACATGCATATATATACCATATCGACATGCTCCAATATATTGCAAGATTTGCTAATAACAGTCATGCACTTATCTCAAGATAATGCATCAAAATATTTACATCACAACAACAGTATAACGGGTAGAAAACTTGCCTGAGTGTTCCGGGGTAGACTTAAGCGTATACAGTCGCTTAAGAAACTAGTCAAAACTCACTCATACCCTAACGGTCGCTTACGAAACTAGTCAAAACTCACTCATACCCTAACGGTCACTTACGGTCGCTTATGGCTCGCGTACCCTCGACTCTACTAATTTTAATAAATTAACCGTTATGAATTTTAAGGCGAAACTTTCGTGAATACTTTACTAACTTCCTAATTCACCTTACATAATTGTTTCCTAATCCAATTAGTCTTTTAAGGGCCTTAAACAAGGTTTCAAAGTAAAGCGAGGGGTAATGGTTCGTTCGTGAAACACCGTAACTTAAAATGGTCGTTTCTCCTAAACCGTAAATCGGATCTAAGCGAACGACATATCAAAACGAAGCTTGAATCATAAAATTTCTAAGCATGGTAATGGTGAGTTCATGGAAGTGAGTGTTCGGGTGCAAAAGTCAAGCACAAAACAGTTTAAAGAAAATCGAGCATTACGACGGCTATAACCTAACGATTTCCAAAGTTTAAACTACACCAAATCATCACCAATTCAACAACAATCCAACATCCATCAACATCAAACTAAAACCATTCATTCAAGTACCATTATCATCCAAACAAACCAAACTAAAAACTACGAGTTCAAGAGTTTATACCTTCCTTGGAGAGCGGAGAGTTACTAACAAGCCTCTAGGAACCTCTAACTATCTCTACCAAGCTTGAATCTTAAAGAAAACATAAGAAAATAAAATGTTAGTTCTTGAAAACACTATTCATCAAGAACTTTGAGAAATTGTTTAATTAAGGAATCCTTGGAATCTTGGCTTTAAACTTATAGCATAAATAAGTTATGAAATATAGGATCCAAAGAAACAAACCTTGTAATTTTCCATGGCCTAGAGCTTGAGTTTTGAAAATTAATTTCTCCATTTTTATGAAAAGGCCAAATTGAAGAAGAAGAAAATGGGGGAGAGCTTTTGCTTGCTTGGTTTGCCATGGGAAATGAGAAAGAAATGCTTGGTGGAGGATGATTTTTTGAACAATTATCTTGATAAAGTGAAGAGATCACTTGCTTATGTCATTGCTTGCATCATTCATTTACCACATGTCACAATCTAATGGTTTGATGATGTCACCTTGCTTTTAACCACATGTTTTAGCTTCTATTGGAAGCTTCCTTCCCATGTTACTTGCATGTGCTTTCCCCTTGGTCGTTTATTTATTTTACTGTTTGCTTAACTCTCATTCTCGTTGATCATTTGAGGGATCATATACGGGATCTTATTACTTGGGCTTCCCTAAATCTTCCTTAATATTTTATACTCCTTTAATGATCCTCTTTTATAATCCTTGAATTTAAATCATTTTAACCATGTTACCTTATGCTTAATTCTTTTGGTATCTGATGGATTTTCGGAAAAAATCAAAGTGTTCGAATCTGAATTCTGACGACCTTTACATACACTCATTTACTTTATGGAATACTAATACGATCTCAGAATTTCCATAACAGTACTCCTATATAGTGTGGTTTGATAAGTTCCTTAATCAACATCATCAGCAAAAGTTACTATTCATCCGGGTTTCAAAAATTTCCAAAAATTGGGGTTATTACAGTCTCCCCTCCTTAAAAGAATTTCGTCCCGGAATCAGACAGTTGGGTATGCTATTCTAGCATTGCTCTTTCTAAATCTCAAGTCAATTCTTCCCATATTGTGGTTTTACCAAAAAAACCTATGACTAGTTTGATAACCCTGTTCCTAAGCACTTGCTCCTTTCAATCCATAACCCTTACTGGTTGCTCCATATAAATGAAGTCTGGTTGCATGTCTATGTGCTCGTATTCTCATATATATCCGACATTTGGATTATGCTTCCTTAATATTGATATGTGGAACACGTTATGAACTTGCTACAGGTTCGGGGGTAGGGCTAGCTCATATTCTAACTTCCCAATACGTCTTAATATCTCCAAGGGTCAAACAATTCGTGGGCTTAGCTTTCCTTTCTTTCCGAACTTCATCCATCCTTTCCAAGGGAATACCTATAACAACACTAAGTCCCCTACTTCCTACTCTTTGTCCTTTCGTTGTCAAATCAGCAAACTTCTAAAGTCCATCTTAGGCTACTGCCAGCCGTCCTCTGATTAGATCTATTATATCCTTGGTCCTTTGGACCACTGCTGGTCCGAGCATCTTGCGCTCTACAACTTCATCCTAACATAAGGGAGATCGACATTGTCTTCCCTCAAGGATCTCATAAGGCGACATCTCGATACTGACATACGATCTATTGTCGTAAGAAAACTCAATCAGCGTTAAGTGATCATTCCAAATTATTTTAAGTCTATTGCACAGACTCTCATCATAGCTTCTAGCATTATAGCTTTTACTTCTCAATACCCACTCTTTTCCAGTTCGTAATCGTTACTATCTTCCGTACAGAATGCTATTCTAGATATACCTTTACTCACTATAGTTTTATAACCTTTTAATAAATGCGTCAACCTTAGTATCACGAACGCGTTTCCATTCCGAATACCACCATACTTTTACTACTCGTTTTTCAGCTGCTTCTATTTTCCAAAGTTTGATCAATCATATAGAAGTAAAGGAATTTATTGAGAGATCACTATAATCATGAACACTTGTTCTATTGCATAGTTAGTACAGAAGGTGGCCAGCCTTTAGTACTTGACAAACAATTAAACAACATGTGGTATCCTACTAGGCTTCTATCACACAGATAGATAGTCATTTGGCTATACCTCCCCTTTTGGAAGGGTTGTTCTTCTCAGTTTACATGAAAATGAAAAGAAGAGAAAAGAACGAATTTAAGAGAATTATATATAAATATATGGTCATAAAACATGTGGCTTGGAATCTACCTCTGAACTATAGAGGTTTGTCATAGGAGAATAAAACATATATGTATATATACCAACATCAAGTAATATAGTATCACATTTCACATGCCTAAATATTTTTGCTACTCCGTCCATCATTCTATGGACCCATGCTCTTGCTCGAGCTTATACACAACCACCTTTGAACTCCCTCGACATCGAAAATCGAAACTGGAATTTCATTCTAGACATCATCGTTACTAGAATTCTATGCTTGCACCGCAACCTTCCTTGTATAGTAATACGACTCTCTATTGATAAGAAGGAATAAATATTCAATAGGTAGATAATTGACTTAATTAGTCTATCATTGATAACTTTTGCATCACCACAACCCGATTAGGGGTACTTAATCTTAACATCCATTACAATACAACTTTCACGGTTTTTATCGTCTCATTAATCAAAGAATCGTTGATGCATTACTATAGTCCGCCACGGACCTACGGTAGTCCTTCGTTTTCCATGAAATCTTAATATCTAACCATACAGAGTCCATACCTACCTTATCAAATTCTTCTAAGGAGTTAACATAATCACCATTCATGATTCATGAAGAACACTCATGATCCTGACGTAAATATATGACATGAAGCAGTTAAAATTACAGAAGAGTTTCAATGAAAGCAACGATAGCAGGCTAATACCATTATTAACCATATGTCTTTATTAGGAGACATGAAGCTCAAAGGTTCATTTAGTCCTCTCATAACATGGTCCTGGCTTATCTCACGATAGGACCTTCTAAGATAGATAGCCCGCTCACGGTAATTAAATGAATTAAATCTTTATTGAACTACTATTACGGTGAGTATCGTACAATCATCAGAAGAAATGTCAATCTTTCAAACCATAATACAACCTTCATGGCTTTAAGCATCATCACTGTATTCCTCTGGCACGAGCGCCTATAATTGTCCTCTTACACTTAAAGTGTCGGCCACCTCTTTGGCATTTCCTGATAGTAAAATTTCCTTACAATCAATGTCATTTTAACTACCTCCAACTAAATTTTCTACCTCACTTAAATCATTGCTTATGTGAAAATGCTTTTCTTAAGTCCTGGTGGAAAAAAAATCACCATTTTTCCATAAGTCATTGCCTTAGTCTTTAGATGTGAACATTGTCACGACTGACTGTCGATCATACTTATGACGTCTCTTATCTTGGGTCCTTCTTGTTTTCACCAATCTCGACCCTCATTGGGTCGATCTATACTTTGTTATGGTTCAACACGTGCCCCACCTGTCATTATTATAATTACGTCATATTTCCTTTATCAAAATTTATATTCCTGAGAACTTTGAATATTACCATTCTCCTTGTAAAACCTCTAAGGTTATTCTTAAATCCTTCATCAGGTACACCCTAGGTACATGGCATATCAAGATACCATATACTAATACTGGAATCATTTTCTATATAGTTCTAAAAACTTTCTCCATTGATCTTTAAAGGTTGTTGTTACCTTAGTCCTCCCAATTTGTACTGTCAAAACTCATATTGTCCCTATTAAGGGTGAAATGCCAACCTTTATGCATTCCCCTAGGGTTCATCTTAAGTTATTGAGGTTATATCCTTAATTCCACCTTTAAAAAGGTACTTGCATCCTTACATGGATAAATAAAGTCATATATCCCTGATAAGGGTATCTTATTCAATCATTCCCACCTCGATAGTATATGCCTAATTTCATAATAACATCTGTATTCAAAATGAGGTCAATCAATATGGCCTTCAAAAGATAACACGGTTATCCACTTTTCTTGCTGATTTAGTAATGATAACAGGGATGTTCTAGAAGATATTGGTCTTGTTCAACGTGAACTTTTAAGTTCTAACTACTCATTTACCTCTTTTATTTATCTCAACAGTCATCTCAATGTTGGGATATCTTTTATACCTGGCGTCTCCCTTTTTGGGTATCAGTTCACATGCATTACTTACACTTCACATTCTGGATGGTCACTTCCTTCATCCTATTTCCTAATTTCTTACTTTCTTGTCTCCTCAATCTATCCGCGTCTCATTATTTATCCTTCGAACTATCTCAAGGTTTCCTCGAATCCTCCCAACTTAAAGGGGATAAAATATATGTATCTCTTATGCCTTCAACCATCAACTTTAACTCATGGTGAATCACCCTCATCCTAATGATTGCATACTTTTCTATTTCTATTTCTACGAGTCTTTGGGGTTTCCTCATACCCAACTCCCTTATCATTCCTCAAACTCTATTGCCTTTATAATCCTTTCCACTTCAGTTTCTTTTTATTTTTCTTTCTCTTACAATCATTTCATGAACCCACTAATCATTGACTTCAAACATCACGTCGTTCTGGGATTCTTGTCCTCAGAACGAATCTTGACAACTTTTACAACTTAGATTCATAATTCATCATACTCGTCCGCCTTTGTTCTGGCTCTAAAGCTTTTACACTACCTCCATAACCTTGGGAAGTACTTTCCCGAAAATAATTCACTAAACTTTAATCAGTTTATTAAAACCTCTGGCTCCGTGCCTTTCTTGGCCTTTCACCAGCTGGTGGCCTCTCTCTTAGGAGGGTAAGTGACAAAAATAGTCTTTTATGATTCGTCAATCATTTAGAATCTCAAATGATTCCTATATTTCCTTCAGTAAGGCTCTTGCCTTGACTGGGTCAGCTTGTTCCTTGGAACTCTGAGAGCTTAGCGACTTAAAGGTCCTGAAAGAATTTCTCACCACATTATTTCCTCAGGTTGGTGGTTGGGGATAATAGTCTAAGTTCTATTTAGACAAGTCCATGAATTTCCGTATATGAGTACCCTCTTGGGTCTCATTTCCTTACTCGACTTATGTTTCCTTAGTATGAACGTTCCCTCCTCCTCCCCATAATCAGGGTCATCCTACATGTTTTAAATCCTCATTTTCCACTTCATTATGTTATGGGTTCCTTCTATCTTGATGGCGACCTCCCTGACTATCCCATTCAGGGTTTGCTCTAAATCTTATTCCTCAAACTAGGGCTTTCATCTAAGATCTCATCTTTAAGTTCTTGAACATTGAAACCCAATTTTATCGGAATACCTCATTATTCCCTTATCATCTTTCTCGGTATTAATCTCTTCTCCCGTCATTGGCTCTCTGCCTTCATTCATAATTTTTTCTCGGCACAATATGATCTTTTCCAATAATTCGGGCTGCATTACAACCTCAAACAGCTTTTCAGTTCGGCTCCGATTACCTTCACTTCTATTTCCATTTTCTCGAAATCTCTTACCAATTCTTCTGAAGACATTATCATCTTGAGCCTCTCCTTTCTACTAAGGGCGTTAGCCACCATATTGGCTTTCCCTGGATGATAATGAATCTTATAATCGTAATCCTTGATTAGCTCTAACCACCTCCTTTGGCCCATGTTGAGCTCTTTCTGCATGGAAATATACTTGAGCTCTTATGGTTGTGTAAATATCGCACTTTTACCCATACAAGTAGTGCCTCCAATATTTAGGGCAAAACTATTACCGTGAGCCCAAGATCATGAGTAGGATATCTAATCTCGTATTCCTTCAGTTGTCTCGACGCATACACGATCACTTTACCGTGTTGTATAAGCACGCACCCTAATCCTTTGTGCGATGCGTCACTATATATCACAAAATCTCCTTTTCCGTCTGGCAAAGCCAACACAGGGGCTGTCACCAATCTTCTCTCCAATTCTTAAAAACTGCTCTCACATTTCTCTGTCCATTCGAACTTCTCAGTCTTACGAGTAAGCCGCGTTAAAGGGGCTGCTATCTTTGCAAACTTGAACGAACCTATGGTAATAACCGGCCAATCCTACCTCTGATAGTCGCCCTAACCACGGTCATCGATTTTTCAACAGTCCTTTCTTCATTCTTGTCAGGATCCTCCACGGGATCCTTCTCAGCAACAATCCCTTTTGGGATAACATCCTTAATTGCTACATCTTTAATATGAACATCATCTGGTCCCTCGTTAGGACGCTCTATCGGATCCACAATCTGATCTCCAATAAGTAATAAAACATCATCACGCTATTGTTCCTCAACCTCAGGGTTCGGAGTCCCGCTACTATATACGATAACGAACTACGCTTCTATCATGATATTTATAAGGGTTCCCATAAGGGTTTTAACTGTCAGTACTATGTTAGGTAGTATGACTATGAACTTGGAAAGAGTTCTTATTATCTTAGTAAACTTCTTATCTTAATGTCGCATCATCTCTGAAGTTTATAACGCTTGGCTCTGATACCATTTCTGTAACACCCCCAAATCCAGGGGTCGGGGATCCGGGTTGTCACGAGTTCCATTTCCCTTAATAACACCCAATCTTAATAAACAACCAACTACTGCGTACTGTGACCCCACAATAAACACACACACCACAAGTTATAGTCTCAGAGATGAATACCAAAATAACACAAGTCATTTTATTCCACAATTATAAGTCATTATACCTCAAAAGGGTTTCTGAATAAATTTACATTTCTTTGCCATTATTATAGTTCGTAAATATACATATGTCTGGTATATCAAAAATTGAAAGCCTAGCCTATTGGTAGTTCTTACCTCAGCTACTGTGGCATCCATGCCTACATGAAATTGCGGAACGTTCCCTATCCGCTCACGAATTGGGAGCTTGGTCCTGTTCATCTTATCTATCTGTTGTTGTGTGATGAAAGAAGAAAGCAAGGGTGAGCAACAAGCCCACCGAAATAATATGTATAATAATTAACAATATATGAGCATTCTTGGTCAAGAATATAACAATATAACAATATAACAAGACTCACGAAAGTCTTGGTCAAGAAGAAATGAACCAAGGTTGATATCTTATCGTGACCAAGTCGAAAAATATTCAGTATATATGTATATATACTTTTCAAAATCTTGTAAATCCTCTTCCATGCATAATATTCACAGATTTCCAGTTTATAACTATATAAAAATATAGTTGTAAGGTGATCTCTTATATCTAACCTTGTCCCAACGTTTTTCTAAAAATCTTTGTCATGCATAAGATAATCCTTTACTAGATATAAGTTGAAAAGATTAAGTCACAAGATACTCTCATATACTTATATCTTTTACGAATACTACTTAAACTACCACCGTTCAAGGTATAATCAGTTTCAAAAGTTTATCACATAGATGAGACTACAAGATAAGACTTGAATATATTCAATCTTTGAAATATTATTGAATGAAATAAAGTTACGAGATACTTCATTAAGTCCCGATATATATATACCTATATATATATCTCTCATACATTCCTTGAAAACCTTTGTTATGAAAAGTATAAACAGAGTTGTAATATCCAATGAATTTGGAATGAAGAGAATTTTTGGCATAAACCCGATATCTTGCTGATCAGGCAAAAATACCAATAAGTAACTTTTTCTACTAGTATATGGATGAATTCCCCACCGGTCATCACCCTGGCCGTATTAGGACCTTGTGCTGGACCGCCACCCAGCCTCTTACGCATTGATGGACTACCACCCAGCCACTTACACTTTGATAGACCGTACCCCGGTCCATCGCTTATGCCGACTCAATTAGATGGACTTACTTCCCGAACATTGGGTAAGTATTTAATTTATTCATCAAAACAGCAACCTCGTTGCGAATAAAAAATATACCACAGAGCCGGATCCGTTAGATTTTTGAGTCAGTATTCAAGTCCCCTTCAAAAAGGAAGATCTTAAATTTGAAAACGAGTTTTAGGATCCGCTCTAACTTTTAAAATCATTTTGAAGACTCGAAAACATTTTTGAGAATGTTTGGAGTAAAGCTGGTTTAATAAAATAAATCAGTCCCGATAAGTTGGAGAATATCTGAATATTATTATTTAAATAATATTCCCATAAAGGATAATCTTTATAAATAATTGAAGTAGAATTTTTAAAAAAACTCATACTTGAAATGAATAATAAATAACAAAAGATATACTTATACGAAAGTATGATCTTTATTTGAATATTCGAAAATAAGTTTGATTATTATTCAAAACTATCGAATATACCTTATTTGATTAATAGTTATAGAAAACTATATATATAATATATATATATATATATTATACTCGGGAACATCGACTCCCGGTTTATAAAAATGTTCACCTTTGGGTCCCCTATACTAAGGGTATACGCAACTACTCCTTATCTCTAGCACAGGTATTATGCAGTTTATAAGAATTTGAATTAATAATAGAATATCAAGATTTCACAACATGCATATATATACCATATCGACATGCTCCAATATATTGCAAGATTTGCTAATAACAGTCATGCACTTATCTCAAGATAATGCATCAATATATTTACATCACAACAAGAGTATAACGGGTAGAAAACTTGCCTGAGTGTTCCGGGGTAGACTTAAGCTTATACGGTCGCTTAAGAAACTAGTCAAAACTCACTCATACCCTAACTGTCACTTACGAAACTAGTCAAAACTCACTCATACCCTAACGGTCGCTACGGTCGCTTATACGCTTAATGATTTGTATTAATCGCTCGCGTACCCTCGACTCCACTAATTTTAATAAATTAACCGTTATGAATTTCAAGACGACACTTTCGTGAATACTTTACCAACTTCCTAATACACCTTACATAATTGTTTCGTAATTCAATTAGTCTTTTAAGGGCCTTAAACAAGGTTTAAAAGTAAAGCGAGGGGTAATGGTTCGTTCGCGAAACACCGTAACTTAAAATGGTCGTTTCTCCTAAAACGTAAATCGTATCTAAGCGAACGACATATCAAAACGAAGCTTGAATCATAAAATTTCTAAGCATGGCAATGGTCAGTTCATGGAAGTGAGTGTTCGGGTGCAAAAGTCAAGCACAAAATAGTTTAAAGAAAATCGAGCATTACGACGGCTATAACCTAACGATTTCCAAAGTTTAAACTACACCAAATCATCACCAATTCAACAACAATCCAACATCCATCAACATCAAACTAAAACCATTCATCCAAGCACCATTATCATCCAAACAAACCAAACTTAAAACTAAGGGTTCAAGAGTTTATACCTTCCGTGGAGAGCGGAGAATTACTAACAAGCCTCTAGGAACCTCTAACTATCTCTACCAAGCTTGAATCTTAAAGAAAACATAAGAAAACAAAATGTTAGTTCTTGAAAACACTATTCATCAAGAACTTTGAGAAATTGTTTAACTAAGGAATCCTTGGAATCTTGGCTTCCAAATTATAGCATTAATAAGTTATGAAATATAGAATCCAAAGAAACAAACCTTGTAATTTTCCATGGCCTAGAGCTTGAATTTTGAAAATTAATTTCTCCATTTTTATGAAAAGGCCGAATGGAAGAAGAAGAAAATGGGGGAGAGCTTTTGCTTGCTTGGTTTGCCTTGGGAAATGAGAAAGAAATGCTTGGTGGAGGATGATTTTTTGAACAAATATCTTGATAAAGTGAAGAGATCACTTGCTTATGTCATTGCTTGCATCATTCATTTGCCACATGTCACAATCTAATGGTTTGATGATGTCACCTTGCTTTTAACCACATGTTTTAGCTTCTATTGGAAGCTTCCTTCCCATGTTACTTGCATGTGCTTGCCCCTTGGTTGTTTATTTATTTTACTGTTTGCTTAACTCTCATTCTCGTTGATCATTTGAGGGATCATATACGGGATCTTATTACATGGGCTTCCCTAAATCTTCCTTAATATTTTATACTCCTTTAATGATCCTCTCTTACAATCCTTGAATTTAAATCATTTTAACCATGTTACCTTATGTTTAATTCTTTTGGTATCTGATGGATTTTCGGGAAAAATCAAAGTGTTCGAATCCGAATTCTGACGACCTTTACATACACTCATTTACTTTATGGAATACTAATACGATCTCAGAATTTCCATAACAGTACTCCTATATAGTGTGGTTTGATAAGTTCCTTATTCAATATCATCAGCAAAAGTTACTATTCATCCGGGTTTTAAAAATTTCCAAAAATTGGGCTTGTTACAAAAACCCACCCCTTTAGAACGTCTATCAATCCCGAAATAAGAAACCCCCAAATCGAATTGAAAACATTCAAAACAATATAAACCCTAATTCCGAGATTCGAAAATCAAACTCAAAATTAAACATGTTATTGAACTCCAAATCAAGAGTATAAAATACCAAAATGATCAGGAAAACAAGCTCTACAACATACAATCATCAAATCATACAAACAATCTCTCGAACAAAAATTTCAGATTTGGATTCTAGATTTCAGTAGCTTCGTTTTGAGTATATGTACGCCAAAATCGGATATCAATAACGCCTCTGAATTTGTATTTGATTGCGAAGAACAAAATATATTTATGGTATTTTCTCTGTAAAAAACTCTGTAAATACTGTTTACCAATGATTTCTGGTACAAAATAAAATATGGTAGAGGCTATTTATAATTATGGAAAATTAGTATCCCGTTGGATCATTCCGGATATAAAATGGTACATTTTTTATAAAAACTGATCCAAACGGTACCGGTTTTCGGGATAATTATCCAAATCAGTACAATTTGTACTACGGTCTTGGTCTCAGCGCCTGGTTACACGTATTACGAGGTGATAATTGTGATAGTTTAATAAAAAGATTTGTTTATCAAAAATACGAGTTTTATTGATTTACCGAAACGAATAATGTATCGAAAATATTGCGCCGAGACCCATACAGGACAAACCGTACGCCGGATCGAAAAAGTCGAAACATGAAAAATGCTCGGAATATTGCAATTAGGTTAGGAAGGAGTTCTCAGAAGAGTTTCGGGTTATAAAAACGTAAAAACGGATGACATCGGTTGGTTCCCGATTGTATAAAATAGTTTTTAAATACTCTGAAAAAGATTTTATAAAATCCATATATTTCCTATAAAATCATAAATCATCATAAAAATAAATAGGAAGATATGACAATTATTTATATTTTATTTTGGACATATAAAAATTAAAATACTCAATTAATATTATTTTTAAACATCCAAACACATTTAACACTTAACAAATAATTCACAAAATAGATACTGAACACATATAATAATTTTCTATTAGCAAAAACAATTACACGATATATCCCGGATATTACAAGACTCTTCTACTCGAAGGTTTCAAACGTACTCACTAAATATATACATTCATCTCTAAGGACTTGCCTTTAACGATTAAGAATTTGAATCGATCACTATATGCAGAACAAACTTGGACAAGAGCCCATTGGCTCCTAATCAATCACTTGATTCGAATCAGATACTTATCGCCTTAACATTGACACGCAGAACAAATTATATGTACATATTGTTGTAACGGTAACATCAACTCAAAACAACTTTATCTATACTTATCAATACCTCGAATGGTTCACTAAATTTAGGACTCAACTTGTCCCCTTTATTCAGACCTATCTAATCTCTTTCAAGGTGAAACTTTTACTAACACTACTGGTCCTATTTCTATGTTCATACTCTCTCTCGATACAAATCCACCTTCTTTCTTGTCTACTCCGAGCTGCTTTAATCAATTTCACTACGCCCTTGGTGTGCTGAATTAACTTAGGATTTGACAACTTCCTTTCTCCTACTTTTTCTCAATAAAGTGGGGACCCACACTTGCGTCCACATAAGGCTTGGTAAAGTGGCATTCTAAAGCTGACATCGATGATAAATGATCATCCCATTTTTCCATAAAACTCAACCTCTCAACATCTCTTATATTTCCTGAATCGCTTCCTTAATTTGATCCCTTGTTTAAGGATGATGGGCGGTGCTCACTTTCAACTTAGTTTCCAAACATTTAAACATCTCCTATTTGTTTCTATCAGTTAAGGTTGAAAAGTAATCTCATACATTCACTTATTATCACCTTTAGGTATTTGAACTTCATATTCCACTCTTTCCAATTCGTTTATTAATTCCTCAATGGTCTTAATTATATCCAATCCTTTTTTTCTGCACATGGCATCTGTTACCATACGACTTTGTTAAGGTAGTTGTTAATGGATTAATCAAAATCATTTGTTAACCTCGGTCAAAATTTCATACTTGAAAACTCAACGTATAGTTGTTTTCCTTCTAATCTTTGGAGGAAAATCCTTAGGCATTTCACACAGACTTTCTTACTCTTTAAATAGCTGAAGATTTTATCAATAAATACAATTCGCTTATCCGAGTACTCCTTATACACCGTGTTCCTTAATTTCTTATAGATAATTAATACACTTGTTATTTCACATAATATCACCAGAGCTTGTAATGCTCATAACTTGTTTTTAATCGCCATCTCTGATATGTTCTCAGGCCGGATCTTAAGTTAATCCCTGAGATATAACACACTTCTTGAATTAGGTCTCGTAAGTAATCAATTTTTTTATAAGGGTTACTTATTCATATTCCTTGTTTTGTTAAACTCCCGATAATTAGTACATAATCTCATAATTTCATCCCTTTTCTCCAACAACATTACCGGTACACTTCATGATTCGCTTCTTGTAAAACTACTCCCTGGTCAGCCTTGTCCACTAGGCCTCCGATACTTTGCCATAATTCTTTGACATGTCTAACACTTCCTAATCCATTTTTAAATTTCCTTCTTATACTTGGTTATCACTATTTTTCTTTAAATTTCCGTATATCTTGGTATTTCTTAAATAAATTAAATACTTTATATTATGAATTCCCTATAGGATCTCATTTCTTAATTCTTTTACTTGTAGTATCCGAGTGCTGGAAGAAAACAAGAGAATATCGTGATCGTTCTTTTGGGTGCATAAATTTCCTCTTACTAACTGTTAACATCATGATACCTTATCTTCTCTTGACATCTCTTTATCTTTTCTTAACAACTCTGACTGAAAGGTCATACTACCCATCCTTGTTTCCTTTGGATTATATATCTGACTTCCAACTCCAACTTCTGAAATTCCATAGGTAATTCTTTTCGGTGCAGTCTCTATGATTATTTTCTCCTTTTTTCTTATCGCTTGCCACTACATTTTCTTTTCCTTGTGAATACATACTTCAAATTCTTTTGGTCTGTATAAATCTTACACCTTTCTTCATACATGTAATGTTTCCCAATCTTTCAAAGCGAGTATTATTATTTCTAGTTCTAGATTATGAGTAGGGTACTTCTGCTCATAAGGTTTCGGTTGTTTGGATGCATATACAATAAATTTATTGTGCTGCATCAACACACATCCTATTCCCTTATGAGAAGTATCACTATAAACTACAAAATCTCCTTGATACTTTTAAAGTGATAAAACAGGTGTTGTAACCATTCCCTCCTTTAACTCCGCAAAACTTTCTTCACCCTTCTCCATTTCATATAAACTTCTTGTTTTTCCTGGTTAGCTTTGTCAAAGGTGTTGCAACTTTCAAGAAATCTTGAACAAATTTTCGATAATAACCGATCAATAATAAAACTTCTTACTTTTGTTGGTGCTTTTGGTCTTTCTTTATTCATAGTAACTTTAATCTCTGTTGGATCCCCTTTGGTCTCCTCCTTACTGAATATTTATGCTAAGAATTATACCTCCTACCATCAAAAATTTCACGTTGTAAACTTTTCATAACACTTCTTTCTACTTCGACTCCCCAGCTATCATTAAATACAACTTATTCGAATCTTCTTTCAAGATTCTGTTCATCAAGTTCAGATATTACTGGTATATCGGTTAATCCAAATGATAATACTAGAATTTTATAACAACAGTACTTAGTTTTGAAAATTATCTTCAATTGGTAAAATACCTAGTCTTAATTCAATCTTATAAAAGTACTTTGCTTCTTTCATTTGATCAAATCAATCATTGGTTCGAGGTAACAGATATTTGCTCTTGATAGTAAACTTGTTGAGTTTCCACTAGTCAACACATAATTTCATACTTCCATTTTTCTTATAAACAAATAATAATGGTGCACCTTATGGGATACATTAGGTCCAATTGCTTTCTCTTCTAATTATCTCCTACATTTGCTTTGCTAACTCCTTTATTTTATTTGGCGCCATTATGTGCAGGGCTTTGGACGTTGGCTTCACTTCAAGTGCTAAGTCAATCATGAACTCAATTTCTCTATCTGAAGAAAATATTGGTAACTCGTCTGGAAACATATCTTGAAACTCATTAATTACTATAAAATCTTCAAATTATGTTTACTCTTGACTTCTATTCATAATCACTGTAGTGCTTACCTCTTGGTCACAGTAACCTCTTAGATTAAGTCATCGTTAACATATTCTTTACCCTCCTTTATCCTCTAAACCTCATCACATTCTCATTTGGCATCTTCAGAACTATCTTTCCATCACGACAGTCTATCCAGGCATCACGCTTAAATAGTTAATCCATTCCATAGAATAATGTCAAATCCTCTTATCTTAAATGACATCAATTCTTCAAAACTTATTGCTAGAAATCTCAATTCCACCATTTGTACTCACTTATTTAACAATTACATATTCTTGATTTGCTAGTCCTTTAGTCATGATCTTATCAATTCAATAGGGTAATTCATCTTATCAACATAACCTTGAGAGATAAACAATTAAGTTGCTCCCACATCTTTCAATACTTTAACGCATAAGGTATTCACAATAATCATTCACGTCATCACATCCATATTCTGAATAACATATTTCACAGACAAATTGTAAACTCTCATTCTTGGAGACGTATTCCTTATTGGAGTAGATTCCCTTGACTCCTAGTGCATCCCTGGCTAGGGCTAGTGATTTGCAATCCTCGCCACATGCCCTTGTTTCCTTTCCATGCATGAGAGGTAGATGGAACTTTGCCCGCTTGGTTCATAATACATTGATTTTTGTTTGAAAAACTCTAGCAAAGAACGACAGTACGGCGAAACAACTAGAAGGATTCACAATTTAACAAAATTAGAGTTGAAAAGAAAGAAGAAGTAAGGATTTGAATATGAATGAGACAACCACATTGGTACTTAAGATGGCCAGTCTTTCGTACCATATGACATACAACATATGATTAGGTGGCGTCCCACCCGACTCTTCGTCATTCCGACAAAGCGTCTTACCATAACACTGTTTGTCCCAATCAGAAAGCAAAACTTGAGGGGAACAATAAAATTTGAAAGGAATGCAACAACCTTCTTTTTCTTATCATCATAAGAATTTATTAATGAAAGAAGTTCATATATATTCAGGAATTAAAAAGAATATACGCTGTAGTATTGGAGACAAGAATGATACCATTGGTCACCATCTACATTTCACTTGTATTCATCTTTCGAGCTTGTTCGATCATATCCCAATTGTGTCATATAACAACTTTAGAAAGTACGCTGAAATGCCTTCGCAAATTAAGCACTATGGTAGATTCTTAGTTATTAAGTCTTACATCTTTAACATCGCACCTACACGTATAATACTTTAATAATTCGATTATAATGGTATTCTACCAGATAACCTCGAGTTTCCTCTTTTTAATTAAAAATAACCACGAATCATTCAACATAATGATCCTTTTGTTAATAATATTCTTCTTTTAGAAAAGTCTGGAAATCTTCCCAATCTTCTTCGGTCATACTCAGGCTTCTGTTAAATCAATGAATTCTTTAAACTTTAATAGTCTGTGCAACTAGATGAATAACTTTTCCGTACTCCGGTTCTGTTGTTAATCTCATCAAACAAAATTCACATTTTGCTGTTAGGATTAATCGAAACTGCCTCGTAATAGCGGGTCCATTTGGCCCTCAGAATCAACCATACTAATTTCTAGAACACGTACTTTCTAAGTAATCTGGTCTTATAACAAACAAGAAACTCAAGTAGTGACTTGACAACCAATTTTTTTTTAAAACTTAATTTATTCAAAAAGGCTTTTAGAAATTTTCTGAGGGAAAATCTTTTCCGAAAACTTGTTTAAAAATTTTGAAAATCGTACATCTGGTTGTCATTACTATATGAGTTGGTTGTTGTCCTTCCTACCTATAACAAGGTACCAAATTAAAGAAACAATCACAAAAAGGTCCATTCACTTCAATCTACCTTCTCTCCATTATTGGTTCCATTTGTCTTCTTTAACCAACGAAAACTTCAGTTGTTGTTGCATGTTATCTTATTCGTAGCTTCACATCAAAGCTTCCATACCAGTAATACCTCCGTCATCATCTTTGCAGTCGTTAAATATAACAGGCTATCCAATAGTCAACAAGTCGGTTGATGTCACATCACATGGTTACAATATATATCCCATCGTCATAACACCATTATCTAACTTCAAGAGAGTTCCAGATCCATACTCTTCTCTAATTCTCTTTTAAAACTCATCTAATCCCTTCCACAGGCTAATCAGGGGTGGCCTATTCACTAATGGTTTCTTGTAACCTGGTAGCAGCTATCATCCGGAACACTTAAATCTTTTTTCTAAACTTCTTCTCACCTTTATTTATATCTCAGGTACTCACCATTTACTGTAGCTCTCGAATCCATCCTCGTAAGTACTGCTGTTTTATAGGACAAGTTTTAAACTGGGGTATAGAACAGAGTGTATGGTAAACGAAAGAGATACACTCACAGCCGAATGTCCAGTAAAACAAGAATAAACAGATGAAGGTTCTTAAATAGGTAGTCTCATATCAAGAGGTAGTAAAATAGCGTAGAATAGCTTGAAGAGGTGCAACTGTTATAACATAAGGTAATACCATTAATACTGATGGAAGAACAAGGTGCAAATTAAATCTGGGAGAAAATGACGATTCTCAAACGAAAGGCTCCGAATGATCAGATGATATAGGGAAAACAGGATATGCCATTGTTGTTATCTGGAAATCACGTCGCAAGCTAAGAATCTCGAATCACAACACGAATTATGCCGGAGACCTATTATACAGTCGCACTCAACCTCACGACGTCTTATCTTTCTATTTCCTATTCCTAATCCTAACCCTCTACCCAATCTCGATAATCTATGCTTGTTTCAGTAACTTATAACCTGTAGCTCTGATACCAAGCTGTGGCGCCCTCCAAACCCCGGTCGAAAGTTTAGGGTCCACAACACATACACAATATATAAACCTATATAAGAAATATTATTTGTAATGACCCTGTTTTACATAACCACGGATCATAACAGGTTCAAGTATGAAACGAGCCATAACCTTAACTTTTATTACAACGTACCAAGTCCCAACTAATTTAACTTACAACTGATAATGAAATTATTCTTACAATCTTGCTATCTCACTATCATATATAGCTCCTGCTAGCTCGATCCAACTTAATCTGGAATCCTAGCTCGCACACTGGGCTGAGAAAACCTCGCTATCAACCATATCCTTTTTAACTGTAGAATACATAAAAAGATTCACAAGAGTGAGCTAACTAGCTCAGCAAGTCATAATAACGATAACTGAGGTTAAACAATGTTTAAATGGAAATGATTCAGAAGAATCAAGTTTCTTGTTAAATAGTCATTAGAATTTGATATTCATTTTAAATTTTAAAACCAAGGTTAGACTGCTGATCATTCACGCATTGGCCTACTACGACCACGAATCTGGTCTGACCACGAATCTGGTCCACATAATGAAAACTATCCAATTCTAAAATAGATCGGTATGATAAACAATGTACTTCAATAAAACAAGATCATTATAAATGATGATAAAACAGTTGAATAAAAGTGTAATACAATTCATGGGTATCACAAGGGTGTATTAAAGTATGTATAAGAAATGGCCTTCAGCCTGTAGGAGGGTCAGGTATTAGATGAGCAAGGATTATACAAGGTTTAGTTCTTTGATGTCATAAGGTATGGTTGAGTATAAAAGTTTATGTATGTTCAAACAATTATGTTCCAGTGTTTGGTATATGATGGGTATATATTTCTGGAATAGTATCGTATTTTTGCAGTTTAATATCTGGTAAATCAACAAGGAATGGTTCACAAGGAATAAGGCTTACGGCTCAAAGATCAAATGATGTGGCTCAGGTTTAAGGCTGAATGATTCAAAGTACTTATAATATAAAACATATCTAATTTGAATACTTAACAATATGTCACGAGAGAATTTAGAAATATTTGCATTATATCTCAAAAAAGGTTTAGAAGTACTTGCCTTGTAGGGCTTTATAACTATTACTGATCGACTCTGAGCCGACTCTAACGCTCAGGCTTTAACGTCCAACTACTAGATCATCTTGGATTCGACTTCGACACTCAGGTTTTTCTATTGAAACTCTACTGAGCTCGTTGACTAACCACTAGGTTATCTTTAGTCCAACGTCCACTTTCGGTTTCCCGACTAGAACTTACAGGGTTGAAATACTCTATGTTAGACACTCAGTTATGCTTGACATATCCTCGATACCAAACATACCCAAACGATAACAATCCCGACTCGTACTTATATACATTACTATAGTACACGTAACATACAAGATTCATATATTCAAATCTCGATTCAATATTCATTTTCGGAAAACACATATACTTATCGTTTTAAGAAACAAATTATCCGTTATATTTTACAAAATATTTATTTATAACTATATAACTATTTACATTCAATTGACATTTCTGATATTTTACTAGGATACGTACCCGAAAATCGGGCAGCGTCTCCTTTATCTATCGGACTACCCGTCGAACACAATATCGACGTCAATACACAACAATCACTACAATAATCCACAATCCAACCGATAACGCAACCAAACAATCAATATAATTCAAGTCACAACCAATCATACCACCCACCAATCTCAAAACCAAATATTTAACTATTACTTTTATTTCGAATATTCTAAAAATAAAATTTATAAATTATTAATAGGCTCAAGAATCATCATTGCCATTTATCCGTCAGCTCAACAAGTTCATTACTGACGGCGACACAATTTTGACGGTACCCTTTCGGGTTTCCTGTCAACATTCTACCATAATTTTAACTCGAATAATTTATACGATTCACAATAATGACATAAATAATCATTGAATTAAATCGAAAGCACGAGGTAATTGCTAAATTACAATTACGGTAACACAGATAAATGCCATGCCTGAACACATGCACAAGCACGCCCTGGCAGAAGCAAGGCGGCGAGTAATCGCCGGAAAAGTAGGGTACACAGCAGAAAGAAAGTAACATGACCAATCCTCACCACCCCTGCAGCTGATACACACACATACATGTGTATATGTTCGGGTGTATATCAGCCAAGCAAAGACCCGAGCAAGGAATCGCGGAACAAAAGGGATAGCCAGCGATTCGCCGGAATTGAGCGGCGGCGAAACAAGAAACAGAGAGGAGAGTGGGAGACTGCAGATTGAGAGATATGGATGAGCAAAAAATTAGCACAAGAATGGGATATACACTTATATGTATATCTATTCTTGATTAATTATTATTATTTATTTTTTTTCTTAATCTGGAAAGACCTTAACAATCAAACACGTAGCTGATGTGAATTAAAAACCAGACACGTGTACAATTAACACTCGACAGCCTAATTATGTACAGCATTTCACAATTTATCGAACCAAGGTGTGCATAAAACAAATTCATAAAAATACGAAAATAGTCTTAAAATTTTCAAAAAATCCCGAAACTAATAAAATAAAATTTTTATAATTTTTAAAGTATTTTTGAAATGCAACTTGTACTCGTATTTCACAATTAACGATCCGAGCTGCACTTAAAACAAATTCATAAAATTATGAAAATAGTCTTAAAATGTTATAAATATCCCGAAGTTAATAAAAACGTCAGTTTTGAAATTTTAAAACAATTTCTGAAGCGTAGTTTATACCCGCTTTTTAATAATTAAGGAAACAACGCGTGAGTGAAATTAATCCCAAAAATTTTTGAAATAATTTTAAAATTCTCGGAATATTCCAAACTTAAATAAATATGAGTTTCATAATATTTGAAGAATTCTAGAATTAAATACGGATTTTACAAATAAAAGCAATGAGAAAATCATTTAAAGATAAATAATTAATAAAATATTGATTTCTCAAATTTATAAAATCCTAAAAATAACTATTGTAATTATAAAACCTTGAAAACAATTTTAAGGACAAATCAAGTATTTATACAAATAAATTTGCATTAAATCCACTTTTAAAAGTAAAAACAATTCAGTATACTTAATAATTAATTGCACGAACCACCCTGCACACCATAAGTCACACACATATATAAAAATAAAACAACACATAGCTGACATAATCTATACACATAATTTATTTATTAACAAAAATAATTACACGTCATATGC
Source organism: Apium graveolens (assembly GCF_009905375.1). Classification (NCBI taxonomy): domain Eukaryota; kingdom Viridiplantae; phylum Streptophyta; class Magnoliopsida; order Apiales; family Apiaceae; genus Apium; species Apium graveolens. The sequence goes on from NC_133649.1 coordinate 121,587,487, forward strand.
CAGATATTACAATAATGACCCAAATAGCATCATGATTTACCTTGGTCCTTGGTAATCCAACTACAAAATCCATCGCAAGATGTTCCCACTTCCATTCTGGAATGTCCATGGTTGTATTAACCCACTAGGCCTTTGGTGTTCCGTTTTAACTCTTTGCAAAGTGTAACATTTACTCACCCATTCAACAATCTCTTTCTTCATACTTATCCACCAAAAGTTTCCTCTTAAGTCTCTATACATCTTTGTACTTTTCGGATGAATTGAATATTTGGAGTTGTGAGCGTCTCGAAGAATTTCATCTTTTAGCTCGGCCACGTTGGGTATCCATATTCTGGAAGAAAGTCTTAGTATCCCTCAATCATCCTTTTGATTCCCTTTCTCTTCTCCTGTTAACTTATCTTGTTAATGGCTCATTACTTCTTCCTGACATCTTCTTATTATCTCCAATAATTCTTGTTGAAAAGATATTTCACACAATATATTTGTAGACATACTTGAAATACCGACCTCTATTACAAGCTTCTTAAATTCCTTGATCAATTCCTTGGATTAAGTGATCATTTTTAACTGTTGTGGTCTGTGTAGATCTCACACTTCTCTCCATAAAGATAATGCATCCATATCTTCAGTGCAAACACTATAGCTTCCAATTCAAAATCATGGGTTGGATACTTCTATTCGTGTGGTTTCAACTGTTTTGAACCGTAGGCTATCCCCTTGCCATGCTGCATCAAAATACATCCCAATCCTTTATATGACGCGTCACTGTAGATCACAAAGTTTCCTTGATCATCGGGTAGGACTAGTACTGGATATGATAATAAACTTTTCTCTAATTCCTGGAAATTCTCCTCGCATTTCTCATTCCATTCAAATTTCTGGTTCTTTCTGGTGAGCTTTGTCAATGGCGTAGCTATCTTCGCAAAATCTTGCACAAATCTTCTATAGTAATCTGCCAATCCCATGAAACTTCTTACATCTGTTGGTGTTTTTTGTCTCTCCCAGTTGATTATAGCTTCAATCTTTGATAGATCCACTTCCACTCCTTTATTACTAATTACGTGTCCACGAAATAGTACTTCGTTTAACAAAAATTCACACTTGGAAAACTTTGCGTACAATTTCTCCGGTCGCAGTGTCTTCAGAACTATTCTCAAATGTTTTGCATGCTCTTCTTCCATCTTAAAATATATCAAAATTTCATCTATGAACACAATACAAAATTTATCCAAATACTTTTTGAAATAGAAAGACAGCGAGGTCATAAGATGTCAGACTATGATAATTGTGATGTTGCGAGTGTGCCTAACTACTAAAAAAACCAAATGCAAGTCTCCTTAGACTATTCTAATTCCAGAATAGTTCAATATTTTACATATCAAACTGCTAGTTATGATTATTCAAGTCTTCCTTCTCTATTTTAATTTTTGAATAGTTAAATGGTTTACATATCCAACTGATTAATTCTCTTTATGCAAGTACTTTTCTGCTAGTCTATGTTCAGAATAATTAAGTGTTTTTACTTATCCAATCACTGGATTTATAAATGTTTTAGATTTGGAGAAAGATAATTTTTTTGCGAGGGTTTTGAGTAAAATGGATATAAAGTTTATGATTCAGTACATAATCACTGTCTCATGTGGTTGTTTATGATATTCCTATAAACACTTTTTACAAGTTTTATTCTCGTCGAGATTCAAAGTATTGCTGAAGCATTTCCTCTCAAAAATATAAAGAGGGTTTTGAATAAATTTATGGAACCAATTCTGGAATTCCATAACTAAATTTTCTTATTCAGCAATTATTGATTTTAAATGTTCTGCTCTATTTCAGATGCCGTCTTTATATCAAAAGACTATATATGTGTATACTGAACTTGCTGAGCATTTATTTCACTCATACTTGCCTGTTTTAAATCTTACCTTCCAGTGAGGATTAACGTACGTTGTTTAGCCGATTAATTTGAGAAAGCAAAGAAGGTGGTTGTTATAAAGATGGTTGGTCCAGGTTTGCGGAAATAGAGTAAGTTCGATTGTGTACAGCTGTTTATATATATTAGTTATGTTATCATGTATTTGGGCCGAGTATACTTCCTTTCGAAGTTATACGAGTGGGTTTAGTATGAAGTTTGACAATTTGTTGAAAAGAGTTTTAAAAGAAGGAGAAAAAATTATTTGTGGAAATTTGGAATTCTTGTTTCTAGAACTGTAACCTAAAAAGATCTTGGATTAGTTTGGGGTCGCAGATGTTATATTTGAATTATTGGGAAATGTTTTTTATTAAAGATTAAGGTTTCATCATGACGACCAAATAAATAATAATTAAGTATTGATATTCATATACAGGAAGTACAAGTGAGTGTAAAAAATCATGGTACTATATATCTTATCTCTTAACACATTTGCTTACGTACTAGCTCAACTAGCAAACATTTAGCACTCATGACTTTATTTAAAACCCAAGCATACCTAAACATGACCGCCATCTCTAAATCCTTAATCCAAAATCAGTACTCAACAAATTATAATCCAACATCAACTATAACACCATTATATTTCACTAAATCATACCGCATCTTTACACTCATAACGAACATAAATTTTCAGTGTATATGGATGGAAATATTCGAAAAGTCAAATTATATGTATACGTCTAATATACCCTAAATTTTTTATTCCTCAATCCTCTTTTAATCATTATTTATCAATTATATACAATCAACCAAATATAAACTCATACTATGTACTACTAATGAAAGAAAACCAGAGAAAATAGTTCAAATAATCCCCACTCCATGATTTTTAATAAATTGATTTTTTTTATATATAAAATTTTTATGAGACACTCCTAAACATTATTCAAATCTACTATAAATTTCAAAAGCAAATTCCATGCTTAAGACAGTAAAACAGGGCCTGCAAGTCAGGAATCTAATTTATCCTGTAGAACCAGCCTCACGCTAAGATTTTTAATAAATAGAAAAATTGGTCTGTTTGTATAAAATTTTAATGACATATTCCAGATCCTAACATCTAACTCCAGTAAAATATCTCTTTCTTTCTTTTCCTTTGTCTTTCTCTTTTTCTCTATTCTTCTTTCTCTCTACCAATAAAAGTGATTCTATTGAGAAATTGGTCAAATGGTATATGGAAGGAACAATGGTGCAGAGTGAAGTTTCCGTGATCACTGTGTGGTATAAGAAATTTCAGTGTTATTGGAAATTTTGAGAAAAATTACGTATGCAAGATTGGAAAGTTGGCCAGAAGATCCTTGGTGCTTTCTTCTGCTGATTCCGAGGACAGAATCCTTATAAGGGGGTAGATTGTGATATCCAGTAATTTCTAGGAATTAATATTATTAATATATGGATGATTTTATGTGATTATTTCAATTTAGAAAGAATAAAATTAGTGGATATTTTAGTCCTCTTTGTTGAATTCGTGTCTTTAAATAATTTATGTGTTAATCGATAATTTTGGTATCGATATCTGTCATTGATATGAGAGTATTTAATTACTTTAGCTATTTTTAAAAATATATTTTGTTTTATCTAGATTCTCCCTCGTAGCGGGTGAATTTTGAAAATATTCAAAAATAGTATATAAGGACTATTATGTTACGTGTTAAGTGAATAATATTATATGGGTTATTTGAAATTTATGATATTTATATGGATTAGTGAGTAAATATTTAAAAATAAATTATTCCAGTTTGGCGAGTCAGTATAAGATTTGAAGCGTTATCAGTGATTATACAAAAGGAATTTTAAATAAAGGATTAGTTAGAAAATTGGTGAGTATGAGATTTTATTAATTGAGAGATGTGATTATGTGTTATTTGATTCATAAATGAGTGACTTTGTGGTCAAAATATTTTTATTAATATATATTTTAATGATTTATTGTGTGAAAAATGGGGTTTAATGGATTTTCAAATATTTTTATTAAATCATCGGTATATGATTGAATCGTGAAACTTGTTTTATTACCTATAAAATACCCTTAGAGACATTTTAAAAATTATAGTTGGATTTATTTTGAGGTTGGAGTATTTTAAAATGATTTAATGAGCTTTATTTCTATTTTTGAGAATTATCTTATTAAATTAGTATAAAATGAACCGTACGCTCAAAAATTATTTTAAAAATATGGGAAGAAAGGTAATTTCATATTATATATTTTGAAAATAAAATTTGAACTCTTACGAAATATTTCAGAGCTGGTTTATATTTTTCTAGTTCGTTTTCAGGATTTTCAGCATTTAAATTATATAAGTAAAATTTTAGTTTTTATTTGCTAAAGGACAAAAATGCCCCTGAGCTTTATAATCAAAAACCAGAAGGCCCTGTTCTTCTTGATTTTCACAATCAGTCTCTCGGACCGTCCTTGTCTCTCTCGGGTTCTCTCTCCTTTCTCTCTTGCGCTAGAACACAATCACCATCGAATCTTGCTACTTTCTTCGATTTTATGTTCGATTCGTGTCTCTCTCTTCTTCCCGAGGCATGTTCTATGTTTGATTACGTATATATATGTTTGTTTTCATCTGCTGTGTGTATATACATATATGTGTATACTGGTTTGTATATATGTGACTGGTTGATATTTAAATTTATTTTGCAATCACTACGTTAACTTGTAATATACTTGTATTAAAAAGAGTATATGATCGGATATCAAATCTTTTGAATTAAGAATATGTGTACGAGTGTGATGATTGTGTATATATTTTTAGAATGGTATTTTATGAGTGAAAGTAGCGGATTAAATATTTAGAATTATACAAAATCAAGCTGAAATTTCAGATTTCTGGTGGTCTATTTTTGTAGCACAGTTCTGGGCTCATTGATCAATTTATACGATTAATATTTCTTTAATAATCTTCTCCTTGAACTTTGGATCAAGTATGAAAAATAATTTCAAAGTTCCATTTAACGAGCTAAAAGATATATATGTTTTAGTGCAAGATGCGCAAAAAATTCTAGGCAGGTTTATGTGTCTTGTTCCAGGCCCTGTTTTGCTACTTTAAATGCGAGCTTTTCTTCTGATATGTTTACTGGAGTTAGATGATAGGATACGGAATATGTCATTAAAATTTTATACAAACAGACCAATTTTCTATTTATAAAAAATCTTCGCGTGGGGCTGGTTCTGTTGGGACAGATTCAAATTCCTGACTTGAAGGCCCTGTTTTACTCCTTAAACATGGAATTTTCTTTTAAAATTTTTATAGTAGATTTGAATAATGTTTAGGAGTGTTTCATAAAAATTTCATATAAAACAAAAAAAATCAATATATTAAAAATCATGGAGTGATGATTGTTTGAACTATTTGCACTGGTTTTCTTTCGTTATTAGTGCATAGTATGAGTTTATATTTGGTTGATTGTATATAATTGATAAATAATGATTAAACGAGGATTGAGGAATTCAAATTTTTGTTAGATTAGATGTATACATATAATTTGACTTTTCGAATATTTCTATCCATATACATTGAAAATTCTATTCATTATGAGTATAAAGATGCAGTATGATTTAGTGAAATATAATGGTGGTTTAGTTGATGTTGGATTACTATTTGCTGAGTACTGAGTTTGGATTAAGTATTTAGAGATGGCAGTCATGTTTAGGTATGCTTGGGTTTGAAATAAAGTCGTGAGTGCTAAATGTTTGCTAGTTGAGCTAGTACGTAGGCAAATGTCTTAAGCGATAAGATATATAGTCCAATGATTGTTTACACTCACTTGTACATCCTGTATATGAATATAAATACTTAATTATTTATTTTTATTGATCCTCTATATGAACATGAATACTTGAGAATGAAGTTGGAGATTTGTTTACTTACATTTGAATGACTAAATATGGGTGTATACTGCGATATGGTTAAATGTTATTAAACACTTGGTTAGGTGCACTTATTTATCGGGTGATTATATGTGAGCCTCTACTTGATAAGTTGTTCATATTATGTGATTAAGATGAGGAGATTTAATGATATTTCTGAAAGATTTTCTTATGTGTTTACTGCAAGTCAAGGCAGATTTTCTTATGTGTTTACTGCAAGTCAAGGCAGATTTTCTTTTATGTTTACTGCAAGTTAAGTCAGAATTTCCTACGTGTTTACAGAAAGTCAACGATGATTGTTTTACTATATATTAGATTACGGATTGATATTGGAAACAGGAGGATAGTCCGATAAATAGAGGAAATGTTGCTGAATTTTCGGTAGATTTCCTATCCATTTATTGGATATGAATAAGTTTGCTATATAAAGAGATCGTTAGTTTTCATATCATCAAAACATGTCTAGATGTTATGTGTTTATATGTTATGTGAATTACGTGTGTACGTGGGTCAAGAGTCTTGTGTTTGATTGTTCTCTTTATGTGTGGGTTATCGTATGGGTAGACGATAAACTGTGAGACACGTAATTCGTCGAGTAATTATCTTGTAGACGATTAACATGTATCTTTTAATTATAAATGCGGATCGTTCGATTTAATCAGGACATTGGAAAGAATGAAATGGAATGGTATTGGATATCTGGCTTCTAGAAATCGCATGAGCAGCATATCAGTGAATTGTTGAAATAGAAAGACAACGAGGTCATGAGATGTCAGACTAAGATAATTGTGATGTTGCGAGTGTGCCTAACTGCTAAAAAAACCAAATGCAAGTCTCCTTATACTATTCTAATTCCAGAACGGTTCAATATTTTACATATCATACTGCTAGTTATGATGATACAAGTCTTCCTTCTCTATTCTAATTTTAGAATAGTTAAATGCTATACATATCCAACTGATTAATTCTGTTTATGCAAGTACTCTTCTGTTATTCTACGTTCAGAATAGTTAAGTGTTTTTCCTTATCCAATCACTGGATTTATAAATGTTTTAGATTTTGAGAAAGATGATTTTGTTGCGAGTATTCTTGTCCAAGTAAATGGCGGAATTTTTTTTATAAAGGTGTCGATTATTATGACCCCTTTAATAAAATGTTTTAAGATTGGATGGTTGCGTAAAAGGTCGTCACAACAGTCCAGTGTGAGGTATGTATTATACTTGACTATAATACCTTGATAGGCCAATGTGCAACTTGGGTACCCCTTTGTTTAGTTGGCTATGCTTCGGCATACTGGTGTTGCTCAGCGGTTGATCACCGGAGACAACACACCGTCATTCGAGGATTCCAATCTAAATTGTTATTTCTAAATTTTTTTGATTTATCAAGTGTTCTGTTTTCGATAAAAGGCGGAATATAGTTGTGATTCAGTTTCTGATTGATGTTGATACTTAATTTGCTGTTAATATCAAAAATGGTATCGATATATATATGATTGATGTTGACTTCAATACTTCAATACTGGTATGTTGTGAGCATCTAAGTTAGTTTTGATATCCAACTTGATGTGACATCGAATAAGTATTGATATCATAATTAGGGTTTTGAGTAAAATGGATATAAAGTTTATGATTCAGTCCATAATCATTGCTTCATGTGGTTATTTATGATATTCCTGTAAACCCTTTTAACAAGTTTTATTCTTGTCGAGATTTAAAGTATTGCTAAAGCATTTCCGCTCAAAAATATAAAAAAGGGTTTTTAATACATTTAAGGAACCAATTCTGGGATTCCTTAACTAAATTTCCTGATTAAGAAATTATTGATTTTAAAAGTTCTGCTCTATTGCAGATGCCGGTTTTATATCAAAAGACCATATATATATATGTATACTGAACTTACTGAGCATTTCTTTCGCTCATACTTGCCTATTTTAAATCTTACTTTCCATTGAAGATTAACTTACGATGTTTAGCCGAGTAATTCAAGAAAGCAAAGTAGGTGGATATTATAAAGATGGTTAGTCCAGGGTTGCAGAACTGGAGTAAGTTCTATTGGGTAAAGTTGTTTATATATATTAGTTGTGTTATCATGTATTTGGTCCTAGTATACTTCCTTTCAAAGTTATACTAGTGGGTTTAGTTTGAAGTTTGAAAATTTGTTGAAAAGAGTTTTAAAAGAGAGAAAAATTTATTTTTGGAAATTTGGAATTCTTGTTTCTAGGACTGTAACCTAAGAAGATTTTGAATTAGTTTGGGGTCATAATATTTGAATTATTGGGAACTGTTTTATATTAAAAAGGTTATTTTGGTTTAAGGTTACATCGTGACGACCAAATCATTTGACCCAGGATTTGGGGGCGTTATACTGGTCCTTAGTTCAAAAGTAACAAAGAGATCTAGATTTTCTTGTATTCTCTGAAGATAGAATGTTGCCCAGTAAAGATACAATTGTTTAAGGGGGTTGGATACAATTGTATAAATGTTTTGAACAAGTAATAAAATATAACAACTTTTTATATTTCTAATTAAAACTGTTACAAAACTCTCTCAAAAAATACTGATGTTCTTGAGAGCTGCTAGGTCGAATGATACTCGAGATCGATACACTATGTGATGACCTAAATTTTATTTATATACTACACAACTACAACTAATCAATCTAAGATATGCATTATCAAAAGCTAACCGAAACTGATACATAGCTTCGACTAAATAGATAAAGTCCTATAACTCAGACGTAAAAGATATCTATTCCACAATACAAGGAACATAACAAATCTTCAAGCTGACTGTCTTCAAATACTGATGACATCTAAATGCTGATGATGTGTCAAATATTGACGAAACAGCCAGATCCTGAGCTTTTTCTGATCATTGAGAATTCAATATGTAACATGGAAGCTGCGTTCTTATTTTCTTAAGAACCCAGAAATTGTAGTAAGACCAACTTAATTAATACAAATTAAGCGAGTTTTGAAAATACTGTGCTTGTTGATTATATATGTAAACACAATATCTCTGCAAAATCTAAGTTGTTTTGTTCACCTAAAATTCAAACAAGTTTAAAAAGGCTAATTATCCAAGATACACATTCACCCCATGTGTTGTATTCAATATCTAACAAGTGGTATCAGAGCAAAATCTGAAAATAAACAGATTAAGATCTTTGAAGTATGAGTGCACAAAAGATAAGCAATATCAAGATACCAGCCTTTGATAAAATCAACTTTATACTTTGGAAGAAAAAGATGATGTTCATAAGGATGGCCAACCCCATGTATATCCAGATTCTCATGAATGACCCCTTTATCCCCATGGAAAGGGTTGATGAATCTACTGATGGAGACATGGTCATTCCAGCTCATTTTTCCTTTAAAGACCCTTCAAAATACACGAAGCCTAAAAAGGAAAAGGTTTCCCTAGATTCTGGCTTGCAACTAATACTGATAGATTCACTTGATAATGTTATATACAATAATATTGTCAATTGTGACACAACCAAACATATTTGGGAGAAGATTGAAATTTTGTGTGAGGGTACACAAGAAGTAAGATCTAATCAAAGTATAATATGATATCTCAGTATGAGGGTTTCATGGCCAAGCCTAAAGAAGCAATTACTGAAGTTTTTAAAAGATTCAACAAATTGATAAATGACTTGCAACTTCATGATAAATATTATGAAGTTGAGGAGGTTAACCTTAAATTTTTTCTAGATCTTCCTGACCACCTTGAACAGAAAATATCAGCTATAAGAGAAGGAAGAGACTTGAGTAGAATGACACTGGAAGTCTTGTATGGGATCTTGAAAACATATGAGCTTGAGATGTTACAAAGAAAGTCATTAAAGGCAAATCAAGGACATATGGTTGATGGATCAAGTGCCTTAGTGGTCAATGACAGTGAAGCGAGTGAAGAGGAACAAGATGCTCAAGTTCCAGTCATTCATTTTTTTGAACAAAAGAACAAGGGACCTCAGAAACACGTTGTTTTTGGAGCTGGAGGAAGATAAATACTACACCCTTGATGAGCTGGATGAGATGGACCAATCAATGATTACCTGGAAGGAAAATTCTCTAACATCAAGGTTAAAATGCCAAGGTTTTTTAAGAACATGGGACAGCCCTCAAATAGCAACAACTGGAAACCAAAAACTCAGTTTAACTCAGCTAGCAAAGGTGGCTAGAAAAATGGATCTATTGACAGATCAAATATAAGGCGCTTTAAATGTGATGAGTTGGGACACTTTACAACTGAGTGCACGTATCAAAAGAAAGTGAAGAAGGATAAAATCTATCTGGAATTGGAAGCAAAGTATGAAGATCTATTGAAGAAACGATAGGGAAAGACTTACATAGCTAAAGGCAAAAGTTGGGATGACACTGATGAAGATGACGAGAATGAAGAATTTGGAAATTATGCACGTATAGCTCTTGATCAAGGATAATCATGCTCATCAAAATCAGAGGTACCAATTCTAACAACCATTGATTTAAATACAAGCCAATATAAAGAAATGTTGAAAAGATGAGTGTAGAGATGTTTCATATCTACACAAGCATGGTGGCGACTACTGAGGAAGTTAGTAGACTGTCAAAGACAAATTAGAAGCATGGGATTGAAAAGAAAGAACTGGAGCTACAGCTCGTTGAGCTTGAAACATTCAAGCAAGAAAATGAATATCAGAAAAATAAGCTCAAGTGTGCAAATGAAATTGAAGTTGTGTTGAGGGAAAAATTGGGGAAGAATGAGGTGAAATTGAAGTCTTTCAGAAATGCATCTCAGTTGGTTGGACAATACCATGAGAATAACAAACCATGTGCTAACATAAATATTGGTTTGGATTATAATGCCTTGAATAGTAACAAAAAAAATGAATGTGACAAAGGTAAGAAAATTGCGGATCAAGATGTCCCAGTTATGATAAGAAAAGTTAATGCACCTTTGTTCAAGGCATGTTGTAGCGCCCCCCAATTCTAGGGTTAGGGGATTTGGTCGTCGCTATAAAACCTCAATCCAAAATAACCTGTTAAATCATTAAATAAATGATAACGGAAGATATTTAGCATCTATGATCCCAATTAATCCAAGATCTTTTAAGGTTACAGTTTTAGAAACAAGAATTTCACATTCTTTTAAAAAAACTCCATTCAACAATTCTCAATCTCAAAACTTAACCCACTAGTATAACTTCAAAAAGAAGTATACTAGGCCCCAGTATAAAATACACACCTATAATATAATATAATATAAACAACTTTATACAACAGAACTTACACTAGTCTGCAAACCCTGGAACAACCACCTTCCAAAAGCTTCTTCCTTTTTCTTTCTTGAATTACGCAGCTAAACAGTCCAAGCTAATCCTCATTGGAGGTTAAATTTAAAAACAAGCAAGTATGAATGAAAGAAATGCCCAGCAAGATCATTATAGTAAATATATGGTTGTTTTGATATAAAACCGACATCTGCAGTATTGCAGAATATTTTAAAATCATAATTGCTGAAACAGAAAATTTATTAAATAATCGGATAATTGTTTCTCACTATATTCAAAACTCTTTTTGATATTTTCGAGCAAAATGCTTCAGCAATACTTGAATCTTGACGAGAATAAAACTCATAAAACAGTGTTTACAGAAATATCGTAAACAAAAATAACATGAAACAATGATTATGGACCGAATCATAAACTTTATTCAAAACCAAACTCTTGATATTAATACACATTTTGTTGTCAGATCAAATTAGATATCAATATGAACTTTGATGCTCACAACATCTCATACTGAAGTCAACACCTATCATCTATACTAATACCACCCTTGATATTTAACAATAAACTAAATATCCATATCAAGCAGAAACTAAATCAAAACTGCATTTCACCTTTAATCAAAACAGAAATAGTTGATAAATCATTTATTAAAGGATTATCAAAACCAATATGATAATTTAGATTGGAATCTTTCTCCGACGGACGTACTATCACATGCTGATCAGCCCGTGTAATAGCACTGGGTCATGATTCGTAGAAACATGTCCCAAAACACGAGTACTCAAATAAAATGCAATATATCTGCATGTGACACAAGTTGTATCATAATATTTAATATAATACATAGCCCTCCGCTGGATTGTCCGTCTCGGTCACTTACGCATTCATCCAATCTATAACATTTTATTGGAAGGGGTCATAATAATCGACACCCTAAATAATTTTATTCCCCCGTTCACTTGGGCATGAATACTCGCAACAAAATCATTTTTCTCAAAATCCAAAACATTTATAAATCTATTAATTTGATAAGTAAAAACATTTAACTATTCTGAACAGAGAATAGCCGAGAGTACTTGCATAATAAGCATTTAATTCAGCGATATGTAACACATTTATCTATTCTGAACTGAGAATAGGAAAGCAATACTTGCTTAATCATAAGCAGTTGGATATGAAAAACATTGAACTATTCTGGAATTAGAATAGCGTAGAAAACTTGCATTATAGGATTCAAAATAAATATCACTTGAACAAAAAGTGATGATAGGGATACTTGCCTTTGGGTTTTTAGCAGTTAGTCGCACTCGCAATAACAGAATCCCTCATTCTGACATCTCATGGCATCACCGATAATTCACTGATTTGTTGTTCCTGCGATTGCTAGAAGCCAGATATCCAATACCATTCCATCTCATTCTCCCCAATATATGGTCCTGATCAACTCGAGCGATCCGCATCTATAATTAAAAGATACGCCTTTAATCGTCTAACGATAATTACTCGACGAACTGCGCGTCAAAAATCTTATCGTCTACCCATACGATAGCCCACACATAAAGAAAACAGTCAAACACAAGACTCTTGACCCAAGTACGCACGTAATTCACATAGCATGTAAGAACATAACTCAATTATCACATAATTTATATAACACATGACTCGTCTCGTCAAAACATTCGACTTCGACTCGATATGTTTAAAATTGAAATCGAGTTAAAATACGTCATTTTGGTAAATCCGCGACTTAGAATTAACTTGCAAAACAAGCGTCCTTTCGAAAAAAAAAGGTTTTGGGTCTTGAAAGTATTTTAATGAAAGCATAATATTTTTTTGAGTCTATACACGTTCGTTTCATATTAAACGGACAAACGGTCTATTTATTAAGAATAAAATAAAAATAAATCAATTAATAATAATATTAATTGATTTTTAAACACTCAAATCTAATTTTTTTTAAATCTCCAAAATATTTTTTAGGAATTATTTGGCTTAATTATAAATAATTATATTTTATTTAACTATTTACAAATAAATTTAATTGATTAAATGAATTAATCAATCAATTAAATCCATAAATAATTAACTAAAATAAATTATAAATAATTAAATTAAATTTGGATTTTTGAAAATAATAAAAGAAAATAATTTTTGAAATTTAAAATAATTAAGTAAATAAATTTTAGAATTTAAAATAATAACTAAATTATTTTTTTGAAATTAAAAGAAATGATTTTTAGAAAATAGAAACGCATTTTGAATTATTTTTGAAAAGGAAATTCAGAAACAGATTATTGAAATTGGAAATGGAATTCAAGAATCAAAATCGGGTTTTAAAATCAGTGAAACGGGTCGGGTCTTCGGGTTTCCAGGGAATCCGGGTTGCCATGAACAACCCGCCGGATTTCTGGAAAACCCAGAAACCAGCGAACTTTTCGAGCAACCTCGGAAAAGTCCGGTGACTCATAACAATCCAAATAAGCACGGTTTTGATCCGTCTTTCAACTTTACCATAATCAAAATCACTTCCAAGCCTCAACAATACCATCAATAACAACAAAAGAATCCTGGAATCGTGATTCCGATTAATTCGAAGCACGACGATGACGAAATTCCGGCCAGCAAAACAATCTGCTTCGTTTCTAAACTAAAATTAACATTTAATATGTGAAAACGAAGCTAATCATGCCCCTAATATATTGCTATTCACAACAAACACGGTAAACAATCATTCAATCAGAAAATCGTATTAAAGTTTTCGATTAAAAGTTCTATTTGAATATAACAATCAAGAAACACTACATATATATAACTAGCATGAATCTACTATAAATAATCCCAGGAAGCTATCTATGCAATCCAAACTCATCAAAACAACTAGAATTCAAAACCCCCAAATTCGCATAAGAACCCTAAAAATTGAATTTCAAAATTCCCAACCCTCGGATGATTGTGAAGATGAAATCAGATAGAACAGATTGAGGGCTTCGATTTGACTACAAACATGATAGGTTTTTCTTCTCAGATCATTCCAAAATCAGTGTTTGATCTTCACAAGCTCAAGAACAAATATAAGAGGATTTTTCTGATTTTCTGTAAAAATAAAATAAAACTTGATTTTTAATAATAATTATTTAATAAATAAAACTATTTATACTTATGGAATATTAATACCTGTTGGATCGTATCGGATCCAAAAATAGATTACTTAGCAGATAAGTAACTATAAAACGATCCAATATGATAACAGTTTTGGATAAATATCGAAACGGGGCTTCTTAAAAAAATACTCTATGAGAAGATAACATAATAATTTAATCAAAATATCCCGTCTCTCGAGAATACAGGTGTTACGTGCTGATTCTCAATGATCAGGAGAAGCTCAGGATCTGGCTGTTTTGGATGTCATCAGGATTTGATGTGCCATTAGGATTTGATGCTCATCAGTATCTGCGGAAACATCAGTATTTGAAGACAGTCTGTTGTGAAGATTAAGTCTATTCCTTATTTTGAAGGATGGATATCTGTTTATTCTAAGTGATAGGAATTTGTATATTCAGTTAGAGATATGTATCATTTTCACTTAGTAATTGATAATGCATATCCTAGACTGATTTGTAGCAGCTGTGTATTATATAAACACAGTTTAGGTCATCATATAATGATTATCTCGAGCATTATACGACTTAGCAGCTCTCAAGAACATCAGTATTTCTTGAGAGAGTTTGTAATAGTTTTTATGAGAAATATAAAGAAATGTTATATCTTTATACTTGTTCGAAATATTTATACAATTGTATCCAACCCCCTTAAAGAATTGTATCTTTACTGGGCAACAACGGGTTTTATTAATCTATCGAAATGATTATTATATCAAAAATTTTGCTCAACAATCTGTCTTTGGTGGGAAGGTGTATGATCAAGAGGATTTAAACACTAAGTTTCTGAGAGCTTTGAATGAAGAATGGGAGACTCAGACTTCAATCATATGACATCAGTATGATTTGGAAATAATCACTCTGAATGAAGTCTATGGCATGCTAAGAACTCATGACTTGGAAGTCCAGCAAAGGAAGGAGAGCAAAAACAGCAAAGGAAAATCAGTTGCTTTGAAAGTGAATGCTAAAGCTTCAAAAGAAAGGTCTGTTGAAGTTGCAAGGAAAAAGAACAATTTTCCAGAATCAGATACTGATGATTCATCATCAAATCCTGATTACTAATTCTAAAACTGATGAGAACGTGACAGATTATGATGTCATGCAAATGACTGCATTGCTGGTTAAGGGCTTCAAAAGAATGCAATTAAGGAAGTCTCAGAAGAATAGAAGCTTCAGGAAGAAGTTCACCGGAGGGGAAAGGAAGTCAATTGGAAGAAGATGGAAAGGACTCTAAAGCTGGAAAAGTAGACGGGTCGAAAATCAAGTGCTACAACTGTGATGACCCTGATCACTTTGCTACAGAGTGCAAGAAGACAAAGAATGACAAAGGGAAGAACAAAGCCCTGATTACATCAAGCAAGAATTAGATGGACTCCTCTGATTCTAAAAATGAAAATACATGCTATGCACTGATGGCTAGCTTTGATGATCCTGCTTCCTCTGAGTCTAAGGTATCAATTCCCTTCTTCTTTTTTGATACTGAAGGTATATCTGAACTGAAAAATATTCTTAAGTCTCTCCATGGAAATTTTAAAAATAAGATTCTAGAGAACAATAGACTGTTAACTGAAAATGAAATGTTAAAGTCTAGGAATGATCAGTTGGAGTCTAACTTAATAAATCAAATTGAAATTCAAAAAGAATATGAGAAAGCTAAACAAACAGCAAAAGTACTAGAAGCTAAGTACAATATGTTAGAAATTGAATTAGAAAATGAGAGGAAAACTCTTAATGCCTGGACTGTTTCAGGGAAAAAGGTTCATGAGATGATCACTAAGAAAAAATGCAAAGAATGTCTTGGTTATGTAGATGGAATTAAGGATGTTGACACTGAGAATAAGACTACTCGTAAAACTCCTGTTAAGTTTATCTCTTCGGAACCTGATGAACCCAAATCCATCTATGAAAAGGGTTCAACATCAGCACCCCAAAATAAATCAGTAAGTGATAAATCTCAAAGAAAGGAAAACAAGGAAACCATTAAGACTGTTAAAAAAAGAATAGAACATAGGACTTTTGTCTAAAAGACAATTGGAAAGAAATTATTTGAGGTTACTGACAAACCTCAAGTAAAAAGTTCTAAAAGGAACACGAATGATAAGCAAGGTATTTTTAGGGATTCTAATTACAAGTTTGTTCCCAATCTTGTTATAACTGTGGTAATACTAATCATCTTGCTATTGATTGGAGGAGGAGTAAGAAAATGAAAACTGCTATTCCTGTGTCTGATGTTAGGGGTAGATCAGTATTTTATAAACCGCAAAATCCTTGTTTTCATTATGGTAGTAGTTGGCATTCGATTTATACTTGTAGTTCCTAACATAAGCTGTATCACAACTATTATGAACCTTTGCCTAAATTTAATAAAGTTGCTTGTGTGCTCAATTCCTCTAGTTCTACTAAATCTGCTTCTAACAATACAAATCCTGACAAAGGAAAAACTGTCAGAAGTATTCCTGATTCACAAAGGCTTAAGTTGTCCAAAAAGAGGGCCCAACAAGTGTGGTTCCTTAAAAATCCTTCTAATTAATTAATCTTCTGACTGTAGGGTAACAAGAAAAATACTCTTGTCTTGGATAGTGGATGTTCAGGACACATGACTGGAAATAAATCCCTGCTGTCAGAATTTGAGAAGAAGGCTGGCCCAGATGTATCTTATGGAAATGGAAATGTAGGACACACTCTGGGATATGGAAACTTGATAATTGGAAAGGTAGCAATAGAGAATGTAGCTCTGGTGGAAGGACTAAAGCACAATCTTCTCAGCATCAGTCAAATCACTGACAGAGGTTATCATGTGGTATTCTATGACTCACACTGTGAAGTTTTTCATAACGAGTCAAAGAAAATTGTCTTGATAAGATACAGACATGGAAACATATATGAAGCAAGGCTGCATGAAAGTCTTAAAAAAGAAGCTACTTACCTTATCTCAAAGGCATCAGTAGATGAGAGCTGGAACTGGCACAAGAAGCTCTCACATCTCAACTTTAATTCAATCAATGAACTTGCCAAGAATGAGCTAGTAAGAGGATTACCAAATATGTTGTACTCATCTGATGGTCTTTGTGATGCTTGCCGAAAGTCCAAACAAAGAAGAGTATCTTTCAAAAGTAAAATAGAATTCTCAATTACTGAGCCATATCACATGCTACACTTGGATCTCTTTGGACCAGTGAACATAATGTCCATCAACAAGAAAAGGTACACGCTTGTAATTGTTGATGATTTCACTAGATATACTTGGGTTTATTTTCTACATAGGAAGGATGAAACTCCAGAAATTCTTCTGGATCACATAAGTGAAATTGAAAATGGATCCACCCACAAAGTGAAAATTCTGAGAAGTCATAATGGCACTGAGTTCAAGAACTCAAAAATGGAGGAAGTCTGCAAGTACAAAGGCATACAACATCAATTCTCAGCTCCTGGTACACCTCAACAAAATGGTGTTGTTGAGAGGAAGAACAGAACCATGATTGAAGCTGGTAGGACTCTGCTGGAAGAAAAAAACTACCCACTTACTTCTGGGCTGAAGTAGTAAACACACCATGTTATACTCAGAATATCACACTGATAAACATACATGGTGTTACTCCTTATCAGATGCTGAAAGAAAAGAAGTCCAGCCTCAAACATCTTCATGTATTTGGATGTAAGTACTTTGTTTTGAGAACTCATACTGATCATCTAGGAAAGTTTGAATAAAAATCTGATGAAGGAATCTTTGTTGGGTACTCACCATCAAGAGCATATAGAGTTTTTAATCTGAGAACAAATACTGTAGTTATCTCCATAAATGTATCTTTTGATGATAAGAAGATTCCTGGTTTTGAAGAAGATTCTCATGAACTGTAAAATCTTGATGATCAAAATCCTTATACTCCTTCAGATTCTGAAGATGATCATTGTACCATTGAACCTGCACATGTTGAGGGGGAGCAACAACAAGGTCCAGCTGATGATTCTAACACTGAAGAATCAACTCAAAGCTCTTCTCATTCTGATCATTCAGAATCCAATGTTGATCCAATATCAGATGGACATGACTCAAGTCCCAAAACATCATCAGGAGATAACAGCACAGATTCAGGGGGAGCCTCAAATACATTTGATGAGGCATACAATTTAGGGGGAGAAACTAGCTCCGGAAGGACACTTCCTAGTGCCAGAAAATGGACTAAAGATCATACTCCTGATCTGATCATTGGAAATCCTGATGAAGGTGTAAAAACAAGGAGTGCAACTCAAAATGAATGTTTATATCACAATCTACTTTCAAAAGAAGAGCCAAAGAAAGTAGAAGATGCACTCAAGGATGCAGATTGGGTTTTGGCTATACAAAAAGAGTTGAATGAGTTTGAAAGAAATGAAGTGTGGAAGCTGGTGCCTAGACCTAAAAACAGTTCAATTGTAGGCACAAAGTGGGTCTTCAGAAATAAGACTGATTCTGATGGAACAATTATCAGAAACAAGGAAAGATTGGTGGCTAAAGGATATTCCCAACATGAAGGTATTGACTATGATGAAACATTTGCTCCTGTTGCTAGGCTAGAAGCAATCTGAATTTTCTTGGCATATGTTGTACACAAGAAATTTAAAGTCTTCTAGATGGATGTCAAGAGTGCATTTCTCAATGGAGAACTTGAAGAGGAAGTCTATGTTGAACAACCACAAGGTTTTGTGGATCCTAAACATCATGATTATGTTTATAGACTTGACAAAGCACTCTATGGACTAAAGCAAGCACCTAGGGCATGGTATGAGACTCTTGCTCAGTTTCTGCTGGAAAGTGGATTCAAAAGAGGTATAATAGATAAAACTTTATTTTATCCGAATCAAGGTAAAGATCTGCTTTTAGTTCAAATTTATGTGGATGATATCATTTTTGGATCAACTAATCAAAAACTGTGTGATAAGTTCTGAAAGTTGATGCAATCAAGATATTAAATGAGCATGATGGGAGAGATGAGTTACTTCTTGGGATTGTAAATTAAATAGACTGATAATGGCATCTACATTAATCAGTCAAAATATACAAAAAATCTATTCATAAGGTTTAATATGCAAGATAGTGCAACTGCAACTACTCCAATGGCAATTGCTACAAAGCTTGATCCTCATGAAGGTACAGCAGTTGATGTCTCAAATTACAGAGGTATGATTGGTTCTCTTTTGTACCTAACGGCTAGTAGGCCAGATAATATGTTTGCCACTTGTCTGTGTGCAAGATTTCAGGCACATACAAGGGAGCCACACCTTATTGCAGTAAAGAGAAATTTCAGATACCTCAAGGGTATTGTATCACCTGGTCTCTGGTATGCAAGGGAAGCTGATTTTGAATTATGTGGTTATTCAGACGCTGACTTTGCTGGATGCAAAATAGACAGAAAGAGTACACCTGGGAGCTGTCAGTTTTTGGGAGGCAGATTAGTCTCATGGTTCAGTAAGAAGCAGAAATCTATTTCTACTTCAACTGCTGAGGATGAATATATTACAACTGGGAGTTGCTGTGCTCAGTTGTTATGGATGAGAAATCAGCTCATGGACTATGGATTATCATTTTGTAAAATTCCTATTTATTGTGATAATTAAAGTGCTATTTCTATGACAGGAAACCCAATGCAACACTCTCATACTAAACATATCAGCATCAGATATCACTTTATAAGAGAGCATGTTATGGAAGGAACGATTGAGCTTCATTTTGTTCCTACTGATCAGCAGCTGGCTGATATCTTCACAAATTCATTACTTGAAGCAACATTTACAAAGCTTGTCAATGAACTTGGTATGGTTAGTTGGGACAAATAAATTCTTTTAAATTTATATATGATCAAATCCTGATGTATATTGATCAAATCCTGATATGTCCTAAATGTTGTTCAAGATATTAAACTGGGAATATTTGATGTACTTTATTATATGCATGATGAATTAAAATGAACTTATTTGTAAAGTGTGCATACATCATTGCAATCATTCTAGGGAGACGCGCCTTAAGAAGACATCTTTTGGTTAAATCATGAAGTTAACTCTACACTTAATAATTGTTCAGTCTCCTAGTCCTTTGATATTCCTTTTCTATCTTGGTTATTTAAACCATCATTCTCCTTCAGTCAAATCATCTCTTCCTATACACAAAATACACTTTTCACTTTCATTTCTCATATTTCTTCTTCTCTATCACAAAAATGGTTCTCTGCAACATGTTCTTGAACTATGAAAACTTCAATGTGGAGTTTAGCTGTGCCGACTGACAGTAGGAATGGCACATCACTGCCATTCCCGATAAAGTGTGGAACTCGGTTCCACTAGAGATTCTGACAGATCTCCTGTTCTTTGAGATGGGTTATCGCCTCCATCTCGATCATCTGGAGGAAGAAAGACGAGAAGTTCTTCGTCAGCAAGAACAAATCATCCATCTTGTTGTGCTTTTCATGGAGAGTACGAGGAACTAATAAACATCATCATGTTCTATTTAGACTAGTATTTTCTTGTAATCATCTATGCATGTAATCAAAAATTTCATGAAATGTACTTTCGTGAATTATTAATCAAATTTTGTTTATTTTGCTTACAAGACCTAATCTATGATCTTTAGTTATATATGCATGTTCTTGCTCTTGGTTGTAGCATGTTCATTTCTACATCACACTATTAACATCTATCCTTTGATGATCCTTGATATTAAAATTATGGTTTTTTGATAAGCTTGAGTTGTTTTGACAAACACTGATGAATTTGAATCCACAAATCCTGATGATGTCAAATCCTGACAGATAAGAGGTACCAAATACTGATGACAGGTCAGCTTATTTTAATTTAGAATATTTTTGAAAAATGATTTCTAAATTGTTTAATGCTGACAAAGTGATTGTCTTCTTAATTATTGTTTAAAAGTGGATAAACTGTTGAACAAAGTCACACAACGATTTACTACAAGAGTAGTGTGTTCTTTGTTGCTGATTCCATACTTAACTCCACTTTCCACTCCAATTTTTCAGTAATTATCCTCTATCAGAAGTCTAATTCACCAAGCTTCTTTCTCGAAGTATGTTAAATACAACTAAGCTTTGCAAACTTCTTTTTGCACAAGAACCTCTGTGACACATATTATCATACACACAGGCTCACTATTCACATCTAACGAACATCTTTCCTCAACACCTACAAACATCATGTCATCTTATGAGCTTTCACCCCTCTTCATTTAAACCACTATTATTCATGGTAACACTTTTGGAACCAACAACTACTTGTCTCCACTTACACATCAGGAGTTTCCTCAATCTTTTCATGATATACAAAATTTTTTATTCCAATGTCTAATTAGATATGCTCTCAGAATCCTACTAAGGTATCATACAGGGCTGTAATGCAGGTATGGGATTCAGCTCTAATTAATACAATAAATATTGGTTTCTCTTTTGAATTTAAGGGACACAGGTATGAGGTTGATGCTGATGTTCTTGTTCAAACATTAAAATTGCCTGCCTGAGATGGTGCTCTTGACAATTTTACAACTGAGCAGCTGTTTGATATGCTCAGAATTCTGAACTACAAAGGTGACATCACAACAATTGGGAAATTGACAATAACAAAGTTGAAGAGAGAATGGAACTTCTTCTTTAATTACATCAGCAAATGTTTCTTGAATAAGACAAAAAAATTTGATGTTCTTCACTCCACTTCTCTAAAAATTGGGTATTCTCTTCTCCACTATGGTAATTTTGACTATGGCAACACAATTTTTCAATTCATAATTGCTAGGAGAACAGATGCATCAGGTGTAATAGGGTATACCATATTTCTTCAACTGATTTTTAATTTTCTATGCCCTATTGTTGAATTTGATAATGATGAATTGCTTCCTGTATTTCAAATTTATGAAAAGGATATTACAGATTATATCAAAAGAGATGAAAAGAATAAGTTTTCAGGACTTCCCTTCCTACCTCATGAGGTCAGGCAATTTCTATTGAGAAATAGTCCTACTCCTTCACAAGTGCCTGCAAATCCTAATGTTGGCACCTCTATTACATTTCTGATGTTGTGGAACAAAACACTACCCATCTTGTTTCTAACCCAAGCATTTCTTCTACGAAACAGATTTCCAATCCAACTCCTAAATTAGCCTCCTCTGATGTCTCCCAAAAGATATTAGTTGTACTAAATAAAAGGCTTGTTAAGAAATCTGTTCAATCTAAACAGAGAGCTCAACAGGCCTCACTGAGTGAGAGTGTGAAGAAAGAAGAATGCTTTCCAGTTTAAAAAAGAAGGTTGATCATGCAAGATGATTCCAACTCTGATGATCAGATGCCCATTGGGCCAAGAATGAAGACAAAGAAATCAACAGTAGCAATTCCTGATGACTCTGTTGACACAACTGGAACTAAGGAGCCAAGTACTGGTAATAGTGCTCTAATAAAAAAGGTTCCAGTGAACAATCTCGTAGTTATAATTGTTAGAGTAATTATTAGTATCAATTTGTTATAGTCTTAGCATTGTATAATAACCATACATTGTTGCTTAGGTGTATAAATTAGATAGTTAACCAATACAGTCTCTGTGGGAACGAACTAGAAAAGATTCTATACTACTTGCGAACTCGTATACTTGTGTGTATTATTAGCGCGTGTTTAGCGACTAACAAGTTTTTGGCACCGCTGCCGGGGACTGCAGTGTTAATTTATAGTTTATGTGCTTTCCATCAGTTGTCATTAAAGTCCATTGATTTGGACATTATTACTGATTTGCTCCTTATCTAATTTCAGGTACTCTAGCGAGGGTGTATACATACGCATTCGCGTACTCGTAAGAGAACACTGGATAAAGCCGAGGAAGAACTTGTTGTAGTTCATAGGGAAGTTTTTGAGGAAGAAAAGAAGTTAGAAGAAGAAGAGAAAGTTGAAGAGCCCATTGTAGTAGCTATGGGTGATCAAGCAGAAAATCTGAAGGCTTTGATAGACTATTGTAAGCCTAAGATTAATGACATTCAGTCTAGCATCATTAGACCAACCATCAGGGCTAACACTTTTGAGATCAAGTCAAGCACGATCCAGATGATACAGAACTCAGTTCAGTTTGGGGGTTCTCCTACTGAAGACCCCAACATGCACATCAGGGATTTTATCGAGATCTGTGACATTTTTTAATTCAACGATGTGACTGAGGATGCTATTAAGCTACGACTCTTCCCATTCTCTCTGAGGGACAAAGCTAAGTGATGGTTGCATTCCCTACCAGCACGGTCTATCACCATTTGAGAAGATCTTGCTCAAAAGTTTCACACTAAATTCTTCCTCATGGAAAAGACTACAGCAATCAGGAATGCTCTTACTCAGTTTGCTCAACAAACTGGAGAATCTCTGTGTGAGGCTTGAGATCGATATAAGGAGATATTGAGGAAGTGGCCACACCATGGCATAACTGATTGGATGATTATTAACTGTTTATAAAATGGATTGGGTCCTACTTCTAGACCCATGCTTGATGCAGCATCAGGAGGAGTCTTGTGGGCTAAGAGCTACGATGAAGCTTATGAACTTATTGAACTGATGGCTGCTAATGATTACCAAAATCCTTCCTAGAGACTGACTCAAGGGAAAGCTGCAGGAATTCTGGAGTTGGATGCAGCAACTGCTATCGTGGCCCAACTTAAGGCTTTAACAATGAAGGTGGACACTTTGGCTAATTATGGAGTTAATCAAATCACTAGTGTCTGTGAGCTTTGTGCTGGTGCCCATGAGACTGATCAGTGTGCAATTTCTAGTAAATCAGCTCAGTTCGTGAGCAACTTCCAGCGATCGCAGCGACCTGTGCCAGCCACTTATCATCCTAACAATCGCAATCATCCTAATTTTAGTTGGAGCAACGCTCAGAATGCGGTTCAACAGCCTTATCAGCAGTATCTAGCTAAGCAGTACAACCCCCTGGTTTTCAGCAACCGCAGTATGCACCAAGACAACAACTTCAGCTGCAACAAGCTAATGAAAAATCTGAATTAGAGGAGTTGAAGCTTATGTGCAAGAGTCAAGATGTTTCTATCAAGACCTTGGAAAATCAAATTGGCTAATTTGCCAATGCCTTGCTAAATCGTCAACCTGGTACATTGCCTAGTGACACTGAAATACAAGGAAAGAAGGAAGTTAAGGAGCAGGTAAAGGTAATCACTTTAAGGTCTGGGAAGGTTGCGAATCCCATACAAACTCAAGAGTTGACTGAAGAAGCTGGGACTGAGAAAAAAGCAAAGCAGCAGGATGAAGAAGTGGAACCAAGGAAGACTACTGCTGAGCACACTCCGCCTGAGGGTAATACAAGGGAGAAATAGAGCTATCCTCCACCGCCTTTTCCTAAGCGGCTGCAGAAGAAAAAGCTGGACAAGCAATTTGAGAAGTTTCTGGAGGTGTTCAAGAAACTTCATATCAACATACCTTTCGCTGAGGCTCTTGAGCAGATGCCTAATTATGCAATGTAATATCCGGGAAAAATATGTAAATATTATATATTAAATGAGTAAATATTATGTGTTTTATAAATTTAAAGTGATTATTTCCATGATATTAGATATTATAGCTGTTATGTGTGTTTCTGTGCGGGCCAGAAAATTTTTTGATTGATAAATATGTGTTTAAACTGCAAATATATGAATCGATCTACAATTTGGACTCGTATTTAATTGCGTCTTTATCAAGGTACCTGTTTTATCTCGACGTATGTGCATTTGATTGTGTTCTACGTCTTTTTGGAATTTTCTGTTCATTTAAGTATCATGTTTGTTTTCAAAATCGAACGGACCGGGATCCCACCGGCACGTTAAAGTCCACAAAATTCGTATTTTTATTTTTATAAAATTTTACATATTTCAAATATCTAATATTTCTGCATTTTTGGGGAATTTTGACATTAATTTATATTTTATTATTTTTAAAATTATTCCCCTTAATTATTATTTTTGGCCCTAATTATGATAATTAGGGAATAAAAACACCCTTAATTTATTTTGGGATATAATTTCTGTAAAAATATAAATACCAGCCATTTATTTATTTTATTCATTATTTTTATAAAAATTTCAGAAATCCTTAAAATCAAGAACAGGTTGTGGGGGTGAAATTCTTTGCAGCAACTTCAATCACGGTTTTTGATCGATCTTGTAAACCAAATCAGACGTTCTGGTAGTCAAAATCATCCTCTCGACGAGAGCTTTCTATTGGTATCAATATCTTGATCTGAGGTGCCTTATTTATAAAAGTCAAAATTTTTGGGTATTTTTGTTCTTGAGAAATCGTTTTTGATTTGTGATGATTGTTGGTTGATTTTGTTGTTACCAGTAGCTTTAGGATGATCTTTGGAGTCGATTCATGTATTTGGTTAATGTGTTTTAGTCCCGGAATTGTTAAACCAAGTTTCGGCTTTAAAGCAATTTTTGAATTGATTTTTCGGTTTAAATTGATGTTCTTGATGGTTGTTATTAATTTGAATAGATTAAGAATGGTATTGGCTTTGATTTGGTACCGGAATCACTGAGTTTGGTTCAGGATTGTTGAATTCATGATTTTTCCGTTTAAGGTTCGCCGGAGTCCGGCGAAGGACCGCCGGAATCTGGGGATTTCCCAGAAACCGGTCGGGGTTCTTCCCGACCCGATTGATCCCCTTTAACACGATTTCGACCCTGTCCCTTGACCCGGGTTCGATCTTTCCCCAGCCTGTTTTCTATTCTGAAAATGTTTCTGGACAAATTCTTTTCTTTTAATTAAAAATCTTTTTCTTATTTTCAAAAATCAATTTAATTTATTCTAAAAATCATGTAATTATTATTTTAAATACTATAAAAATTATTTTCTTAATTATTTTAAATTCCTAAAATTATTTTCTTTTTTTATTTTCAAAAATGTAATTTGATTTAATTATTTATAATTTATTTTAGTTAATTGACTAATTCATTTAATCAATTAATTTTATTTATAAATGGTTAAATAAATATAAATTATTTATAATTAATTCAAATAATTCCTAAAAATTATTTTTAAGATTTTAAAAATTATATTTTGGTATTTAAAAGTCAATTAATACTATTATTAATTGATTTATTTTTTATTTATTTATTATTTTATTCATAATAATTAAACCGTTCGTCCGTTTAATACGAAATGAATGCGTACAGACTCGGAAAAATGTTACACTTCAAATAAAAATACTTTTGAGACCTAATTTCTTTTGTATTGCAATGACATTTGATTTGTTAGTCCCTTTTAAGTCGGTATCTGATCGGTAAACCTTATTATTGACTAGATTTTAATTCTGAACGCACTGAGACATATCTTTTAACGATCTGACTTATGTGTTACATGAAATATATGATTACGTGTTATATGAATACCATGATTATGTGCTATATGATATGCATGCTATCTGTTTACAGTTTTAAAATGCTCTGAGTAGTTATAAACGATCGGGTAGATGTCAAGACGTATAGTTAAGTCGATTGAGTTGGGTTCTGTCAATTAAGATAGTCCTTTTGTTTATAGAATCGAGTAGCAAGGAGTGCGGCCAAGTATTAGACGGAGATAGTAGCCAGCAGCTATAAGCAGAGTTATAGTAAAAGGTTATCGAGCATACCGGGCAAGTACCCCTAACTTCACTTATCGTTCAAGTGATGATTATTTCGAATCATATTATGAAAGTATTTATATCTTCACTTATCATTCAAGTGATATTGACTCTGAACCTTATTCTTTCAATTTCCATACTATTCTAAGTTCAGAATAGTTAAATGTTTTATATTGCGCTACAAATTACTCCATACAGTAAAACTTTGAATTGAGATTAGCAAATAACTGATTGTTCTAGTTATTTCACCATCGATTGTTGAGATAGCTCTGGACCATGAGAAATGGGGAGTTATATTATTAAGGATGTCGTTTGATTCAACTCCTTTGATCAAAATGTTTTATG
This sequence comes from Apium graveolens, assembly GCF_009905375.1. NCBI lineage: Eukaryota > Viridiplantae > Streptophyta > Magnoliopsida > Apiales > Apiaceae > Apium > Apium graveolens. The sequence goes on from NC_133649.1 coordinate 121,614,731, forward strand.
GATTGGATGAATGCGTAAGTGATCGGGACAGATGTTCCAGCGGAGGGCTATTTTTATGTGTTATATGAAATATTATGACATAATTTTTGCCACAGGCAGATATATTGCCTTTTTATTTGAGTACTCGTGTTTTGGGGACATGTTTCTATGAATCATGACCTTGTGCTATCACACGGGTTGATCAGCATGTGATAATACGTCCGTCAGAGTTAGATTCCAATCTAAAAATTATCATTTATTGCTGATAGCTTGTGAAGCTTTTATTATTTATCAAATATCACTGATTTTATCCTGCTGCTCACTTATTATCAAAATGTGGTTTATCATTTCAAGCACATTTTATACTGCTTGCTGAGCATTTCTTTTGCTCATACTTGCTATTATTCTAATCTTTCAGCTAAGCCAGAACAGGTTTAAGTTCTAGGCTTGATCAGAATTCGAGTTCTTGTAGATAGTTTGGTGTGTTTTCCGATTAGACTATTTTGGGATGCTTGAATAGTCTAGAGGTTTATAATAAAATTTGAATAACTTGTCAAACTAATTAGACTTATGGTTTGTAATAACAGTTGTTTGTATTAGTGCATGTTCCATACTATAACCTGTGATCGATCCAGTTGCATGCAAGGGGTCATATTTATTATATTATTCTGCTTTGATTATTTTATTATGGTTTAATTGGCTAGTGACCCCCAAATCTAGACCCCGGGTTTGGAGGGTGTCACAGGTTGATATCAGAGCTACAGGTTATGGTCACTGAAACAGGCTTATAATTGTCATAGATGAGTCATAGGAAGATCACATAAGATAGGCGCGTGTAGTTTAGCTCTTCTAGGGTTAAATTTAGGTTATTGGGCTGAGTTATAGTTAAGTTGTTTAGATTTCCTAGTTTGTGTTTATTTCTTGGTTTTCATGCCATTGTCTTGTTATTTTGTTGGTTTTGAGGATGATAAGAATTGTTGAAAAAGAGGTTGGAAGGTTGTGCTGCAACCCTATCCACTGTTTGTTGGTTTATTTGAGATTTTGAGCAAGAGTTTAAAAAGGTTTGGATAATTCTTCATAAATTTTCTTTGTGTTGTTATTCTCAAGATAGTAAGCAGGATTATGTGATAATCATGTCGCTTGTGTTAATATGGTAGCATGTTTATAATATTTTGAGAAGAGATAATGCTTGAGAATTTTGATATGCTAAAGAATTGCTACATATTTGACACAACGCTTGACAGATTGTTATATATTTTGCTTGTTTCTTATCTGAATAATGGCACCAAAAAGGAGGAATAATTCAGGAGAGGATCGTACCAAGAGTCGTACAGATCCAACGATTGTCCAGATGTTGGGACTGATGCAGCAACATATATTACATCTAATGTAGCAGCAACAACAGCAGCAACAGCAGCAGCAAGCTGCAGCACCACCTGCAGTGACTTTTAAGCAATTTCAAACTGTGAAGCCACCTGAGTTCAAGGGAAGTGCTGATCCTATGGAAGCCATTGCATGGCTCAAGGAAATGGAAAAGGCTACTGAATTAGTCGGAGCAGGAACTGAACAGAAAACCAAGTTTGTAAGCTACTTTCTTAAGGGCGAGGTGAACTATTGGTGGGAATCCACGCGAGCATTGGAAGGAGGTGAGTTTATAACTTGGGAAAGGTTTACAGAGCTATTCATGGAGAAGTATTTCCCGAGGTACATGAAGAATCAAATGGAGATCAAGTTCTTGAACTTAACCCAGGGAGATCTTACTGTGACTGAATACGAGGCTAAGTTTACTAAGTTAGCAAGGTTCGTGCCAGACCAGGTTGACACAGATGAAAAGAAAGTAAGAAGGTTTGCACAGGGATTGAGATTTTGGATTCAGAATAGAGTGGCCATGTTTGAATTGACTTTATATGTGGCAGTGGTTCAGAAAGCAATGGTGATTGAAAGTAAGAGTGACATGTCTCAGAATGGAAAAGATGGGAAGAAAAGGAAAATTGAAACCTCAGGGGGAGGTCAGCAACAAGGTAACTTCCAGGGCCGTTTTGATAAAAGGCCAGAGTTTCAGAGTAATAGGAATATGGGATTCAGAACACCACAATCAGGAAATAGAGGACAAGGCAACGATTTTCAGAATTCAAATCAGTAGAGGCCCAATCGTCTGCCAATACCAGATTGCCAGTTTTGTGGTAAAAAGCCCTTTGGGAATTGTAATTCCAATGTGACGTGTTTCAAGTGCGGCAGGAAGGGACACTTTGCTAATATGTGTCAGAATCCGACTCAAGGTCAAAATTTGGGAACTGGTTGTTATAAGTGTGGGAAGCCAGGACATATCACCAGGAATTGCCCAACACAAGGTAAAACGAGCAACACACCAAGGCTTACAGGTGCTCCATCTCAGAATCTTCCAAGGATTGAAGGACCACCAGCAAAGGACCAGCCAAAGGCCAGGACATTTAACATGACTATGAAGGATGTTCTTCAGAGTTCTGACGTGGTTGCAGGTACGCTTCCAGTCAACTCCGTAGATGCTAAAGTTTTATTTGATTCTGGAGCTACAAGGTCATTTATTTCTCAAAGTTTTGTCGATAAGCTACATTGCAAAGTTAAATTGTTAGAACAAGTGTTAATAATAGAATTAGATAAAAAGAACCAAGTTTCCATCGATCGAGTGTGCCCAAGATGTGACATCGAGATAGCGGGACATCATTTTTATGCCAACTTGATACCTTTTAAGTTGGGAGAATTTGATGTTATCTTAGGAATGGATTGGTTGTCGGAGAATAATGCTCAGATTGATTGTAAGAATAGGAAAGTGAGACTTCAGACGTTGGATAATAAAAAGAAGGTGATATTTCGAGGAAATAAGCAAGTGAAGAAGTTCTTAACGATAGCTCAAGCGAAGAAGTTATTGCGTCAGAATTGCGAGGCATATTTAGCCCATGTGATAGACACCAGCAAAGAAGTTCTAACACAAGAAGCAATTCCAGTTGTCAATGAGTTCCAAGATGTCTTTCCAGATGATCTACCAGGATTACCTCCCGACAGAGAAATTGAGTTTGTAACTGATCTAGCACCCGGAACAGAACCAGTTTCTAAAGCACCGTACCAGATGGCACTAGTGGAGATGAAGAAGTTAGCAACTCAACTGCAAGATCTTTTGGATAAAGGAGGTATAAGACCCAGTGTATCCCGGTGGGGCGCACCAGTATTGTTTTTCAAGAAGAAAGACGGGAGTATGCGACTGTGCATTGACTATCGAGAACTGAATAAGCTGACCATTAAGAACAAGTACCCGTTACCAAGGATCGATGATCTGTTGGACCAATTGAGAGGCGCTGTATGGTTTTCTAAGATTGATTTAGAATCCGGATATCATCAACCGAAGATCAAGCCAGAAGACATTCCGAAGACCGCATTCAGAACCAGATATGGGCATTATGAGTTTCTAGTGATAGCATTTGGATTAACCAACGCACCAGCAGCTTTCATGGACCTGATGAATTGAGTATTCAAGAAGTATTTGGATAAATTTGTGATTGTGTTCATAGTCGACATTCTGATATATTCCAAGACAGAAGAAGAGCATGCAGAGCATTTGAGGGTAGTTCTGGGGATACTACAACAAGAGAAATTGTACGTAAAATTTTCCAAGTGTGAATTTTTGTTAAAAGAAGTACGATTTATTGGACACGTGATCAGCAATAAAGGAGTGAAAGTGGACCCGGCAAAGGTTGAAGCCATAATCAACTGAGAGAGACCAAAGACACCAACATAAGTAAGAAGTTTCATGGGATTGGCAGGTTACTACAGAAGATTCGTGCAAGATTTTGCGAAGATAGCTATGCCGTTGACAAAGCTCACCAGGAAGAACCGGAAGTTTAAATGGGATGAGAAATGCGATGAGAGTTTCCAGGAATTAAAGAATAGATTAGTATCTTCTCCAGTGCTAGTCTTGCCAGATGATCAAGGAAATTTTATGATCTATAGTGACGCTTCATATAAAGGATTGGGATGTGTTTTAATGCAGCATGACAAAGTAATAGCCTATGCTTCAAGACAACTGAAACCGCATGAAGAGAAGTATCCAACGCATGATCTTGAATTGGCAGCTATAGTATTTGCATTGAAGATATGGAGGCATTATCTGTACGGAGAAAAGTGTGAGATCTACACGGACCACAAGAGTTTGAAGTATATCTTCACCCAGAAGGAATTGAACATGAGGCAGAGAAGATGGCTCGAATTGATCAAGGACTACGACTGTACCATCAACTATCATCCAGGCAAAGCAAATGTGGTGGCAGATGCTCTGAGCAGAAAAGAAAGGTTAAATATGATAACTTCATCCAAGGAATTGATCATGGAATTTGAGAAGCTTGAAATAGAGGTCAGTACCCCAGGTATGTCTACAGAGATGTTATGTGCAATGTCTTTTCAACCAGATCTATTAGAGAAGATAAGAAGATGTCAGGAAGAAGTCATGAGCCATGAATGGGACAATTTGACAGGAGAAGAAATAGGGAATCAAAAGGATGATAAAGGGATATTAAGATTTTCTTCCAGAATATGGATACCCAACGTAGCCGAGCTGAAAGATGAAATTCTTCGAGACGCTCACAACTCCAGATACTCAATTCATTGTGGGAGTACAAAAATGTACAGAGACTTAAGAGAAAATTTTTGATGGCCAAGTATGAAGAAGGAAATTGCAGAATGGGTGAGTAAGTGTTACACTTGCCAGTGAGTCAAAGCGGAACATCAAAGGCCCAGTGGACTGATACAACCATTGGACATTCTAGAATGAAGTGGGAACATATTGCGATAGATTTTGTAGTTAGATTACCGAGAACCAGGGCAAATCATGATGCTATATGGGTTATTATTGACAGATTGACGAAGTCAGCGCATTTTCTTCCAATTAACGAGAGATTCTCATTGGATAAATTGGTTCGGTTATATCTGAAGGAAATTGTAGTTCGACATGGAGTTCCAGTATCCATAGTTTCAGACAGGGATCCTAGATTTAATTCAAGATTTTGGAGAAGTTTTCAAGATTTTCTCGGAACGAAGCTGAATATGAGTACCGCGTATCATCCACAGATAGACGGTCAAAGTGAAAGGACGATTCAGACTATAGAAGATATGCTATGGGTGTGTGCGCTAGATTTTGAAGGAAGTTAGGACGAACATTTGCCATTGATTAAATTCTCCTACAACAATAGCTATCATGCCAGTATTGGAATGCCGCCTTACGAAGCCTTGTACGGGAGAAGATGCAGATCTCCAATATATTGGGATGAAGTTGGTGAGAGGAAGATTTTGGGTCCAGAATTAATCCGGCAGATGAAAGAGAAAATCAAACTCATTCGGAAATGATTAGTAGCAACTCAAGATCGTCAATACAAATATGTTGATCCTTCCAGAAAAGGTATGGAATTTGAAGTTGGTGAAGCAGTGTTATTGAAGGTTTCACCTTGGAAGGGTTTATCAAGATTTGGGAAGAAAGGAAAGCTGAGTCCGCGTTATGTTGGCCCTTTTGAGATTTTGAGGCGTGTGGGAAAGGTTGCTTATGAATTGGCGTTACCGACTTACATGCAGCATATTCACAATGTGTTCCACGTGTCAATATTGAAGCGTTATTTGCCTGATTCCAATCATATGATAGAATATGAGCAAATCGAGATTCAGCCAGATTTATCTTTTGTAGAGCAACCAGTGCAGATTTTAGATAGGAAAGAAAGAGTGCTTAGGAATATGTCCGTGTCTTTAGTGCGAGTCTTGTGGAGGAATCCCAAGGTTGAAGAGTCGACCTGGGAGTTGGAAAGCGAAATGTAATCCAAGAACAAGTTATGGGGGTGAAATTCTTTGCAGCAACTTTAATCACGGTTCGTGATCGATCTATTAAACCAAATCAGACGTTTTGGTAGTCAAAATCATCCTCTCGCCGAGAGCTTTCTATTGGTATCAATATCTTGATCTGAGGTGCCTTATTTATAAAAGTCAAAATTTTTGGGTATTTTTGTTCTTGAGAAATCGTTTTTAATTTGTGAAGATTGTTGGTTGATTTTGTTGTTACCAGTAGCTTTAGGATGATCTTTGGAGTCGATTCATGTATTTGGTTAATGTGTTTTAGTCCCGGAATTGTTAAACCAAGTTTCGGTTTTAAAGCAATTTTTGAATTGATTTTTCGGTTTAAATTGATGTTCTTCAGGGTTGTTATTAATTTGAATAGATTAAGAATGGTATTGGCTTTGATTTGGTACCGGAATCACTGAGTTTGGTTCAGGATTGTTGAATTCATGATTTTTCCGTTTAAGGTTCGCCGGAGTCCGACGAAGGCCCGCCGGAAGTTGGGAATTTCCCAGAAACCAGTCGGGGTTCTTCCCGACCCGGTTGATCCCCTTTAACCCGATTTCGACCCGGTCCCTTGACCCGGGTTCGATCTTTCCCAGCCTGTTTTCTATTTTGAAAATGTTTCTGGACAAATTCTTTTCTTTTAATTAATTTTTTTTCTTATTTTCAAAAATCCATTTAATTTATTCTAAAAATCATTTAATTATTATTTTAATAAAAAAAATATTTTCTTAATTATTTTAAATTCCTAAAATTATTTTCTTTTATTATTTTCAAAAATTTAATTTGATTTAATTATTTATAATTTATTTTAGTTAATTATTTATGAGTTTAATTAATTGATTAATTCATTTAATCAATTAATTTTATTTATAAATAGTTAAATAAATATAAATTATTTATAATTAATTCAAATAATTCCTAAAAATTATTTTTAAGCTTTTAAAAATTATATTTTGGTATTTAAAAGTCAATTAATAATATTATTAATTGATTTATTTTCATTTATTTCTTATTTTATTTATAATAATTAAACCGTTCTTCCGTTTAATACGAAATGAACGCTTATAGACTCAGAAAAATATTACGCTTCCAATAAAAATACTTTTAAGACCTAATTTATTTTGTATTGCAATGACATTTGATTTGTTAGTCCCTTTTGAGTCGGTATCTGATCGGTAAACCTTATTATTGACTTGATTTTAATTCCGTACGCGCTGAGACATATCTTTTAACCATCTGACTTATGTGTTATATGAAATATATGATTACGTGTTATACGAATACCATGATTACGTGCTATGTGATATGCATGCTATCTGTTTATAGTTTTAAAATGCCATGAGTAGTTATAAACGATCGGGTAGATGTCAAGATGTATAGTTACGTTGATTGAGTTGGGTTCCGTCAATTAAGATAGTCCTTTTGTTTATAGAATCGAGTAGAAGGAGTGCGGTCAAGTATTAGACGGAGATAGTAGCCAGAAGCTATAAGCAGAGTTATAGTAAAAGGTTATCGAGCATACCAGGCAAGTACCCCTAACTTCACTTATCGTTTAAGTGACGTTTATTTCGAATCATATTATGCAAGTATTTATATCTTCACTTATCATTCAAGTGATATTGACTCTGAACCTTATTCTTTCAATTTCCATACTATTCCAAGTTCAGAATAGTTAAATGTTTTATATTGCGCTACAAATTACTCCATATAGTAAAACTTTGAACTGAGATTAGCAAATAACTAATTGTTCTAGTTATTTCGTCATCGATTGTTGAGATAGCTCTGGACCATGAGAAATAGGATTTATATTATTAAGGATGTCGTTTGATTCGGTTCCTTTGATCAAAATGTTTTATGGATTGGATGAATGCGTAAGTGACCGGGACGGACGGTCCAGCGGAGGGCTATTTCTATGTGTTATATGAAATATTATGACATAATTTTTGCCACAGGAAGATATATTTCCTTTTTATTTGAGTACTCATATTTTGGGGACATGTTTCAATGAATCATGACCTTGTGCTATCACACGGGATGATCAGCATGTGATAGTACATCCGTCGGAGTTAGATTTCAATCTAAAAATTATTATTTATTGCTGATAGCTTGTGAAGCTTTCATTATTGATCAAATATCACTAATTTTATCATGTTGCTCAGTTATTATCAAAATGAGGTTTATGATTTCAAGCACATTGCTTGTTGAGCATTTCTTTAGCTCGTACTTGTTTATTATTCTAATCTTTCAGCTAAGCCAGAACAGGCTTGAGTTCCAGGCTTGATCAGAAGTCGAGTTCTTGTAGATAGTTTGATGTGTTTTCCGGTTAGACTATTTTTGGACGCTTGAATAGTCTAAAGGTTTGTAATAAAATTTTAATAATCTGTAAAACTAATTGGACTTATGGTTTGTAATAACAGTTGGTTTGTATTAGTTCTTGTTCCATACTATAACCTGTGATTGATCCAGTTGCATGCAAGGGGTCATATTTATTATATTATTCCGCTGTGATTATTTTATTATGGTTTAATTGGCTAGTGACCCCCAAATCTAGACCCCGGGTTTGGAGGGCGTCACATGCAAGGTTTATGAAAGATATTCTCTCTCGAAAAGTGAAGCTAGATGATTTAGAAACTGTCGCTCTCATGGAGAAATGCAGTGCTGTGCTGTAGCAAAAGTTGCCTCCAAAGCTTACAGATCCAGGAAGCTTTACTATTCCATGTACTATTGGAAAAATGTCTTTTGACAGATGCTTATATGACTTGGGAGCTAGCATCAATCTGATGCCTTTCTCAATATTCAAGCAGTTGGATCAACCTGATCCCAAACCAACGTATATGACCTTGCAGTTGGTCGACCGTTCTATTACATATCCGCGAGGTATTGTGGATGATGTCTTGGTCAAGGTTGATAAACTCATCTTCCCTGCTAATTTTGTAATTCTGGATTTCGAGGAGGATAAGAAGATTCCCATAATCTTGGGAAGACCTTTCTTGGCAACTGGCTGAACCTTGATCGATGTGCAAAAGGGTGAGCTTACAATGCGAGTGCTGGATCAGGATGTTACCTTTAATATGCTCAATGCCATGAAATTTCCTACTGATAATGAGGAGTGCTTAAAAGCGGAGTTGGTCGATTAGGTGGTCACATCGGAACTTGATCAATTACTAAGGTCTAATACCTTAGAAAAATCCTTATTGGGGAATTCAGATAGTGAAGATGACGAAGGTGAAGAACAATTGCAATATTTGAATACGTCTCCCTGGAAGAGGAAGATTGATATGCCTTTTGAATCTCTTGGAATGTAAGAATTGAACAAAGCTCCTAAACGCCTTAAGCCTTCTATTGAGGAATCTCCATCTCTCGAGCTTAAGCCTTTACCTGAGCATTTGAGGTATGCATTTTTAGGTGATGCATCTGTTAGTGTTTGTGCCCTAGAGATAACACTATGATATTTTAGTTTAAGACATTAGGATTATTAATTTTTATGTTCTATCGATTATTCTCTTTATAATTTATTAATTCTTAATTTACTGCGATATAAATGTTAGATTAATAAATATCCTTGGAATATGATATACAATTCTATATCTCTAAGTACGTGACTTAGAAATGAGATAATGAGAATAGTATCAATATTCCTAAATGTCCCTAGTCGAGTATTATTACTAAGGGATAATAATAATGTATTAAAACTGGTGTGTTTGTTGACTGATGATCACATCTCATTGGTCATAGGTATAGTGATACTAAAGTCAAAAACATAGGCAGATGTGTATGTACATGGTGCTGGACAGACCCAATGTGAGATTCTACATGTCTGTTGTGTCATAAGTAATTCTCACAGTGATAATGATGTAATGGTCCTTAGACCTGAAGTCATTATATTTCTATATGAGAATTAATGTACATTGATTCCATTAAAAGTTATCCTTGACCGGATAATGATAAAAGTGGACATTGGGTATATTATGAATCATATGAGAAATATGAATGATCTAGATAGGATTTAACCCTCCTATTTTATGAGTGATATTATTGGCCTCTTGTGTGAGCTAGACTATGAAATGCGTGGCCACGCTCAAATGTTGATTTGATATGATAGTCTACTCATTGATCAAGGAAACTTGGATTAAACTATGATGAGGATGACACATTACATGCCTCTATTTTAATCTATAATATTTGGTTAAAAGGATTATATTACATTGTACATTATTCACGAAAAGTTTAATCGATCACTGATTCAATTATTATTACTTGGGTAGCAATGATGTATTACTAGATGCCGCTCATTGTTTATGATTTAAATTAGATTTAAAATTCGTTGCCAATGTAATAATAACCTATAGGGTGTCACACAAATAATGCTTGAAGGATTATTTATTTTAAATTGGATTTAAATTAAATTAAAGTAATTTGAATTATTTATAATATTAATTAAGTTTGACTTAATTAATTAGATAAATAATGATATTCAAATTTACTAATATTAATTATAAGATTTATTTGTTAAATAATTAAGTGAGACTTAATTATAATACAAATAGGAATTTCAAATTAATGATAACTCCTAATTAGTTAAGAGTTATAATTTGTTTTTCTACTCTCTATATAATATCTCTTGTGTGGCTAATTTTTAGTGTGAAAAAGAATTTTACTAAAACCCTAGCCACCAAGAGAGAAGATGGAGAGAGCAAGAAGAAACGAGTTTGTGCTAGTACACATCCAATCCTTGAGTTCAAGCATTCGTGTGGATACCGATAGAGCGTAGATCGCGAGAACGGGATGCGTGGTGATTGAACAAGATTTGGATCTCCATTAGTCAACTAATTGGTAAAGCTTCTTAAGGTAAACAATCTGATCTACGAATTAAATATATGTTTTTCGCATGGATCCTGCGGCGGGTTTCGAAAATTAAATTTTTTACGTTTTTAATTACTGTTTCCGTTGTGTTTATGTGCTCGAAACCCTTCAATGGCATCAGAGCTACTTGCAAAAAGTATTTAATTCGTTTATGTGTTTACTGATTTTATGATGATAAAATGTATACAATATTCCATGACTGTTATGTATGCAATTTTGTATGTTTTACATGTTGTTATGAGTATATATGCGTATGTATATATATGTTTTGAATATATGATATTCATGAGAGTTGTATAATCATATGATGATTATATAATCTGTATATATACTGATATATACATGTTTTGTGTTTGTTCTTATTATAAGAATCGTATTTGATACGATTCTGAATCGGATGCAGCGGATTTGCTGAAATCTGGGTCTGGTGTCCGATTTTGGCGAATGAATATGCTATTTCATATGGAATTGAGCGTCTGAACAAATCTCGAATGTAACTCGAGTTTTTATTAAATACGGCTTGCATGTCATTTGATCTTGTAATTATTAAATCTCGAATGTAACTCGAGTTTTTATTGTAAGTACATTAGATTAGTTTTTATTTTTCATTCGTGTAATGTACATGAAGACATGAAGATTTGAAGATCAAGGAAGGGTAATCTCACATGGAGGCCATCCAAGGAAGCAATACATGAAAGAAGACATGTAATAGTTAGCCTGTATTTATTTTTCACCTTACTTTGACCTAGATCTTTGTCATTAGCTTGATGAAGATCACATAGGATAAAGCCATAACCAACCACGTTTATTTATTGCACTTTATATATATATGAGCATATGATGAATGTATGTGTAGAGTAGTTTATAAAGATGCATGCTTAATTAGATTAATGATGTATGTATTAGATACGACACCCGTGCCATGCTTTCTAAACAAGATAAAATATGTAACGACTCAAGATTTTAAAATGAACAAACAATTATGAGATTCTCATGTTTATGAAACACGGAATAAAATACAAATTTTCTTTATTTCTAACATGGGGCGATTTTGTCAAAAGCGAGTTCATTGAACTTGTAAGGTTGTGGGTTTTAAGCGAGGCCGTTTTGACTCCCTCACTACCTGGAAATCAAACCATTGACGAATATTTATTTGAAGTATTTTATTCAAGGAAAAATTGGGAATCTCTTTATGATGGGATCATGATCGTTTTAAAATTAACAAAACCCTATATTAAGTTGATCAGATGCCTTCCAATGAGTCCAATGCGTTAATCCCTAGATCGACCAGGAGTGGGTTCTCCAAAGCGAAGTACTCATATCTATCGTGGGAGATGTGTTGAAGTATATTGATACTTTTGACTATTGGGTTTGACTTAACTAAGTTATCACAATAGGATTGTGAACTTAGAGGCATAGAGTTTGGCGAGATTTATTAGATAAATATGAACAAATGTTGTTCCACCAAGCTATTCAAGAGTTATATAGTTGATATAATTGACAAATGTTGTCTACCTAAATAATCATGTTTTAGGAGAAAAGCCAAAGCTGACCTAACGTGTGGTGAAATATGGATCTTGACTCACTAGAAAGGATATAGAAGATATTCTTTCCGAATTAATAGTTAGGGCTATTGATTTGATAAAAATAGTGGGAGATATATATTGTGAATGTATATATATGAATAATTACTTGAACATAATTTAATGATCATCTGTAGACTAAGTCATTTTATGCACTTTAATATTGTAGATATAGAATGATAAATAACATAAATAACTTCTCTATGTAAAAGTCCCCGAGAAGGACAAGCTGACATGAAATAATTTCCTTAATTGACACGGGAACTTGAGGATTGTCCTCATGTTCAAGGATGTCACTCAAACCCCTCCCTTATTTCTTCTAGCTGAGAATGAAACATGTGCTGAACAAAATGCTTACCAGAAGCAAATTGATTATGCAACTGATGTTTCATGTCTCATGCTTGTAATTATGAGTGTTGAGCTTTAGAAGCAACAAGAGCATAATAATGGTTATGATATGATTGAGCACCTTCAAAGCATGTTTGAAGGATAGGCTCGTCAGAAAGATTTGACAATAATAAGGCACCATACTTTACATTAACGGGAGAATGATATCTGGTTGGACCACATGTTCTAAAGATGATAGGTGTATATACCTTGATATTTTGGGTTTCAAGAATAGTCTAGAGACTCAGCTTGATTTGATCAAACAATCTTTGAACAACTTATATTCTTAGTTTGTTAAGAAAAAAAGGAATGAGATAGACCGAACACTCACTGAGTTGTTAAGCATGTTTAGAACTGCTGAAAATAACACGGTAAAGGCATGAATTATATCCATATTGATGATGTATACATGGAATGCAAATGGGAAAGGAAATTGGATAGGAAAGGTGAAAATTTGATCTTATTCGGTGTCAAACCAAGGTCCAATCCCAAAGGGCTTTTAAAGTATGATAGTGGTGTTGCTAAAGGATATGATTGTCATTTCTGTGGAAATAACTGGATGATTGGAAGTTAAATTGTTAAGCTTATTTGGAAGATCTAAAGAAGAAGACTAGCAATGGTCAAGCTTCAGGTATAGGGTTAGAATTAGAGCAAAAGTTGTTTCTCTAGTTGAAGGAACTCGATACCTAATATTGGCCATAAGGCGAGATTGAGAACTTGATAAATTGTTATTAAGTGCATGCCTTTAGCGGATACATTAAGTCAATTCTTGTCAGGACAAGAAAGGTTTTCATTTTAATTAAATAAACAATAGTTGTTTATTCTATTTCAATGATAAGACTTATAATGTTGCACAATTAGTTAACAATTTATATGTTCTAAGTTGACTCAAATCAAACATTACCTCTAGCATCATCATTAAGCCATATTAATGAGAAACGCATTTCTAAGTTACATATAGATGAGTACTTGGATAAGTTTGATTTTGAATCATACGGAAGATACGAACTTTATCTCATTGGCAAAATGACTAAAGCTTCTTTTACTTGATCAGGTAAAAGGGCCACCGAATGATTATGACTTATACATAATGATGTATGTGGTCGAATGCGTATGATGGCAGGGGCGCTTATACTACTTCATAACATTTATTGATGATTTCAGTAGATATGGATATGTGGTTCTTATGAAGAACAAATCCGATTCTTTTTTTAAATGTTCAAAGAATATAAGGCCGAAGTAGAAAAGAAAACAAGGGAAAAGTATAAAAGTTTTACGATCAGATCGTGGAGGAGTATACTTAAACCTCAATTTCAAGAGTTTCTTGAAGGAGTGTGATAGTGTATCATAACTTACTCCTTCTGGAACACCTCAATGGAATAGAGATTCTGAGAGGAGAAATCGTACCTTGTTGGACATAGTGCAATCGATGATGAGTCAAGCGGATCTTCCATTCAGTTTCTAGGGTTATGCTCTAGAAATGCCTGCATATACACTTAACCAAGTTCCGACTAAAGCGGTTCAAAATACTCCGTATGAGATATATAGTGATGAATGTCAAAGCATGTCATTTATGAAAATTTGGGGACGTGAAGCGTTTGTAAAATGTTTAGCCTCTGACAAGCTTGGACCAAAATTAGATAGATGCTATTTTGTGGGATACCCAAGTGAGACTAGGTTATAGTTTTTATAATCCTTCCGGGAACAAAGTTGTTGCTCAGGTCACTGTATTTCTTAAGGGAGAACTACTTTCTAAGAAAATCAGTGGGAGGATAATACATCTCGATGAAGATCGAGAACTATATTATAACATTGAACCAGAGTTGGAATAAGATCAGGATGTATATCAAAATGTTGAAAGTAATCATGTCCAAGAAACACAGGTTATTAATAGATCTAGTAGGATTCACCAAGAGCCCGGGAGGAATTCTGAATTTCTTTTGACTTAAGATGGTGATGTGATGCTTACGGATAATGATAAGCCTCTCACCTACCAAGATGCTATGAACAGTTCAGACTCTAAGAGATGGCTAGAGGCCATGAAATCCGAGATGGAATCCATGTATCAAAATAAAGTATTGACTTTAGTTGATCCACTCGAAGGGGTAAAACCTATAGGGTGCAAGTGGGTTTTCAAGAAGAAAACTGACATGGATGGTAAAGTACAGACCTATAAGACGCGACTAGTGGCAAAAGTTTCAAACTAATTCATGGTATAGACTATGATGAGACTTTTTCACCGGTTACTACGGTCAAGTCTATCAGGATTTTGTTAGCAATACTTGTTTACTTTGACTATGTGATTTGGCAAATGGATGTCAAAACTGCTTTTTTATATGGGAGCCTTGAAGAGGATGTATATATGATACAACCTGAGGGTTTTGTCGATCCAAAATTTACTAAGATAGTTTGTAAGTTGCTTCTATCTATTTATAGATTGAAGCAAGCCTCAAGGAGAATGAATATTCATTTTGATGAAACGGTCACATAGTTTGGCTTTATTCAAAATGAAGATGAACCATGTGTTTGCAAGAAGGTTAGTGGGAGCCATGTGACATTCCTAGTATTATATGTAGATGACATATAACAAATAAGGAATGTCATACCTTCTCTACAGGCTGTTAAAACTTGGTTGAGAAATAGTTTCTCGGTGAAAGACTTAGGCGATGCTACATATATATTAGGGATCAATATCTATAGAGATAGATTGAAAAGATTAATCGACCTAGTCAGAGTACATACATTGATAAAGTATTACATCATTTTATGATGCAAGAGATAAAGAAAGGATATGTTTCGATGTCTCATGGGATAGTGATCTCAATAGATAATTTCCCCATAAATCATTAGATGATAAGGGCCGTTTGAGAAAGTTCCAGATGCGTCAGCAATTGGATCTATAATGTATGCAATGATATGTACTTGTCCTGATATTTTGTATGTTTTGAGCATAATGATCAAATACCAGTCTAATCCAGGTGAGGGTCACTTGATAGTTTTCAAGAATATTCTTAAGTACTTAAAGAGGACTAAAGATTTATTTTTGGTGTATAGAAAAGATAGGGAACTGGTTGTAAAGGGTTACACTGATACTAGTTTCTGAACATAATTTTTGGACATACAAGGATGATTACAAGTTTATGTTTGTTTTGTGTTTTGTCTAAATATAATTGATGTTAGCTTGAATAGTTCACAGCAAGAACATTGATGATTTTATGGAAGACGAATATATTGATATTTTTTTGAAACAACCATGGAGACTGTTTAGGCATGTCCTTAGGCAATATCGCCTTATTAATGAGATTAATGATTAAGGAGATATAAATGTAAAGTGCATAGTAATGATAGTGTTATAGACCCACTGACTAAGTGTAACGCCCCCAAATCCGGGGTCAGAGGATTTGGTCGTCACCATAAAACCTCAATCCAAATTAACCAGATTAATTAATAAACAATTGCTAGCGGAAGATATTTAGCATAAATGACCCCAACTAATTCAAGATCTTTTAAGGTTACAGTTCTAGAAACAAGAATCCCAAATTCCATAAATAATTTGTCCATTTTCTTTAAAACTCTTTTCAACTATCCTCAATCTCAAAACTTAACCCGCTAGTAAAACTTCGAAAGGAAGTATACTAGGCCCAACTATAAAATACACAACTATAATATAATATAATATAATATAAACAACTTTGTATAATAAAACTTATACTAGTTCGCAAACACTGGACAAACCACCTTCCAAAAGCTTCTTCTTTGCTTCCTCGAATTACGCAACTAAAAAGCGCAAGCTAATCCTCACTGGAGGTTAAATTTAAAAACAGGCAAGTATGAGCGAAAGAAATGCTCAGCAAGATCATTATAGTGAATATAAGGTCGTTTTGATATAAAACCGGCATCTGCATTAGAGTAGAACATTTAAAATCATAATTGTTGAATCATAAAATTTTAGTTGAAGAACCCCAGAATTGATTCATTAATTATATTCAAAACCATTTTGATATTTTTAAGCAAAATTCTTCAGCAATACTTTGAATCTTGACGAGAATAAAACTCGTAAAACAGAGTTTATGGAAATATCGTAAACCACAATAACATGAAACAATGATTATGGATTGAATCATAAACTTTATTCAAAACTCAACTCTTGATATTAATATTCATTTTGATGTCATATCAAATTAGATATCAATACGAAGTTTGATGCTCATAACCTACCCGCGCTAAAATATGGAAGTCAACATCAATCATCTGCATTAATACCACCTTTGATATTTAACAACAACTTAAATATCAACATCAATCAGCAACCGAATCAAAACTGTATTCCACCTTTATTCAAAACCAAAACAGTTGATAAAACATTCCTTATAAGATTATCAAAAACAATATAATAATTTAGATTGGAATCCTCGAACGACGGTGTGTTGCCGCCGGTGATCAGCCGCGGAGCAACACCGGTATGTCGAAGCATAACCAACTAAACAAATGGGGCACCCAAGGCACATATCGACCTAAAGGTATTATATCCTATATAATACCTAAATCTCCGCTGGACCGCCGCCACGGCCTCTTACGCAACCATCCAATCTTAAAACATTTTATTGAATGTGGTCATAATACTCGACACCCTTATAAACTTTTATTAGCCCATTACTTGGGCAGAAAAACCAAAACAACGTCATCTTGCTCAAAATCCGAAACATTTATAAATCCATTCCTTTGATAAGTAAAATCACTTAGCTATTCCGAACATAGAATAGCAGAAGAGTATTTGTATAAACAAAATCATTTATTTCAGCGATATGTAAAACATTTATATATTCGGAACTGAGAATTGGGAAAACAATACTTGCATAAGAAGATTTAAAATAAATATCACTTGAACAATAAGTGATGATAGGGATACTTGCCTTTGGTCCTTAGCAATCATACACACTCGCAATAACACAAATATCTCATGATGCTTTCTCAAGACGTCACCATTTCCTATTCTTAATTCTTTGATATGTCGCTAATGCAGTTACTGCGGTCTGATACGAAATCTTATCCAACTTCAGTCTTGATCCCCAACGTCTGGTTCTGTTCGTCTCGAACCATCCGTAACTACTGAACCACTATACAACTCTCCCTTTTCCTTTTCTTTTGCTTGGTCTCACGCCCTTAATGCCCGATCCTATCATAAGCAAGAAGATACTACTTTAGTATCCTTCTGAAACAATTATCTTATTTCTACCCTTTCATGATATATATATATATATATATATATATATATATATATATATATGGCACATTATATAGCACATAACAAGTATTATTTAACACGAGAACGCGTAACTTATGATAATATTTCTATGGAAAATTCGGCATGACCTATTCGTAATATGGACACTGAATAACCACACCACAAATACAACCCATAAGTCATTTCAATGTTCTTACCCAGACATATCCTATACGTGTTACGACTAACAATCATAACATGCTTTCAAATTATTGAAATCAAATAAGTCAAATAGATTCAGATACAGGGGAATTTTAGAAAATTTTGGCATGAAGTATTCATAATTAGGACTATCCACCTGTTTTTCAATTCCACAATTTAATCTTATAACCAAACAAAAATAAAGCTGCCTCAACTTGCAGCAACATAAAAGTAAACAAGTAAGAAAAGTACCCGCCCAGACTTGCGGCACCTAAACAATTAAGGAAAATTACCCGCCCAGACTTGCGGCACCTAAACAATTAAGTATACTTAATAATTTATAATATTTGAACTTACAGTTATATAATTTAGCATTAGCAATTCAACTTGAGTAAACACTTAAATAAATCACATAGACTAGTAACTATACACATATTCAAAACACACTCTAATAATTAGCAACAAAACTCAATCTCAAATAGGCATATACTAACATGTATTTCCATAAAACACATCGCTATGTAGACTAGTAACTATACACATATTCAAATCACACTCTAATAATTAGCAATGAAACTCAATCTCAAATAGGCATATACTAACATGTATTTCCATAAAACACATCGCTATATATTCTCATTTAACATTAAGTGCAAACAAAAACTTCCTAATAATTAAACATATAAAAACACATAACAAGTATCTTGGCTGCTCGATTTCACAGAAACTAAGTTCGCCTCTAGATTTTTAATAAATTCATAAATAGGTTTGTTGTATTGAAATTTGGTGCAGAGTTAACTGACTCACATATATAACTACCATAAAAATTTCAGATGAAAGCAAGGTGTTTAGAGCCCCTTAACATAGTCGTCACTAAGGCCAACAAATCCTGTCCAGAAATTCTGCGCACCTTGCACTAAATAAATTGTATCTCGTCTTGTAAAAGTCTGGTAGTAACCAAATTTTGCAGACATATAATTCATATATAAAACTATAATTCTTATGTTTAAACCATCAAGAAATAAGGTCTCTAAATGTCTCAAAACAGCCATCCAAAACATGACAGTTTCTTTGCAAATGCTGAATTTTCTGCACTTAAACTTTATTAACAACTTTAATCGACTCTTAGCAATTAATTAAACCCGTAATCTCTATTAATCAAATCATCAAACACTTAACATGCAACCCATATAATCAATTAATCCGAAATAACCACAGGAAATTTATTCGAAATTTTTACAAATTTATCAAACCAATACAAACAAATTCCAAAGTAATTATCGAACTAATCAGTAATACAGCAACAGTCACAATATCACAACTATACACACACGCGTATAATCATGCAGCAAAAACAAGGCGGAACCGGAAAATACAAGGCGGCAGTAGTACAACACCAACATCTCACACAACACCCGATTGATATATACACACGTATACACATATATGTATACACGATTGAGAAATCATGAATCGAACAAGACGGGGGTACCTGAAACACAGTAGCGGGTCACCGAAAAAAAACAAAATGGCGGAAAGAACTCAGAAAAGCAAGGAAGAAACGGGGAGGAGGGTGAGGGAAGATAACAGGGGAGGAGAAGAGAATCGCGAGAGAGAGATTGAGAGAGAACCCGAGAGAGACAAAGACGGTCCGAGAGATCGATTGTGAAGGAAAGCCTGCTTGTTTCTGATTATAAAGCCCAGGGGCATTTTGTCTTTTAGTAATTAAAAATTGAATTTTTTACTTGTACACTTTAAATGCTGAAAATCCTGAAAACGAACTTGAAAAAATAAACCTGCTCTGAAATATTTCGTAATAGTTCAAATCTTATTTTTAAAATATAGAATTTAAAATTACCTTTCTTCCCATATTTTTAAAATAATTTTTGAACATACGGTTTATTTTATATGAATTTTACAAGATAATGCTCAAAAATAGAAATAAATCTCATAAAATCATTTTAAAATACTCCAATCTCAATATAAATTCAACTATTATTTTTAAAATGCCTCTAGGGGTATTCTAGAGATAATAAGACAAGTTTCACGCTTCAATCATATACCGATAATTTAATAAAAATATTTAAAGATCCACTAAACCCCATTTTTCACATAATAAATCATGAAAATATCTTTAAAAAACATTTTGACCACAATGTCACTCACGTATGAATCAAATAACACATAATCACATCTATCAATTAATAAAATCTCATACTTACCAATTTCCTATTTAATCCTTTATTTATAATTCCTTTTGTGTAATCACTAATTACACTTTAAACCTTATACTAACTCGCCAAACTGGAATAATTTGTTTTTAAGCATTTACTCACTAATTCATATAGATATCATAAAATTCAAATAACTCATATAATATTATTCACTTAACACATAAAACAATAGTATTTATATACATTTCTTTTTTTAATATTTTCACAATTCACCCGCTACGAGGGAGAATCTAGATAAAACTAAATATATTTTTGAAAACAGTAAAAGTAATTAAATACTCTCACAACAATGATAGAGATCGATACCACAATTATCAATTAACACATAAATCATTTAAAGACTCAAATTCATCAAAGAGGAATAAAATATCCATAATTTTATTCTTTCCCAATTGAAACAATCATATAAAATCATCCAGCTATTAATAATATTAAATCCTAAAAATTCACGGGACATCACAATCTACCCCCCTTATAAGGATTCCGTCCTTGGAATCAGCAGAAGAAAGAACTAAGGGTCTTGTTACCAACTTCCCCATCTTGCATACGCAGCTTTTCTCAAAATTTCAAATAAACTTGGATTCCTTGTATAACATAATGATCACGGGAGCTTCACTCCGCACCATTGATTTGTCCAACTTCTCAATTATCATTTTCATTGCTCGAGACGTAGAGAAAAAGATAAAGAGAGAGAAAAAGAAAGAGAGAGATAAATAGAGAGAGAAATAAAGAAATAGACTGATTTCGTTATAAGCCACTGACATTTTAATCGCATTACAATCCTCTATTGCTATTGGTAATCCCATTATATAGCCTTACTCTGACTTGACCAAGATAACTCAGCCCAACTTGATTGGCATACCTTTGCTTATTTGAGATAATAAAATCATGAAATTCCACATCATATCATATCGGGTGTCCCACCATTGTGGTTAAATCTGAATTTTGAGAAAATATTGTTGAAATGAAAGAATAACCAAGAGATCAACATGATCAAACAAACTTGGTGTTGCGTGCCCAAATTAAGACACTACTAAAGGTTGTTAACCTTCTTGTAGTCACAACACACATAAGTGATGGTGTCCCATCCAACTCCTATCACACAGACATGTATACCTTGTGCCCCTTAAAGTTAGGGTTGTTCATCTCAGTCAGAATAAAAGAATATGTAAGGAATTCAAAATCAAATGAATAAAACTAAAAAGATTTCAAAGCTGATATTTCTGAAGGAAATGAAATCCAGAGAACAAAATTCTGGTACCAAGTGAGCAAGTGGTGTCACATCACCAAGTAACTATCCACCAAATAAAAAAAGTGGAATTAACTATCATAACTTGACAAAGCTATCAAAACCTGAAAAATAGGCTTCATGACAGCCTCTGGCACATTTAAAACACAGATATGATTGAAAATGAGTGTTAGAGAATATATCCTCTAACAATTACTTCTTTTTGAGAGATGTCAAAAAAATTATAAAAAGAGAAGGTATTGCCAAGGTCTTAATACTTATCATCTATTTGAATTCTTCAGTTGACTCGCTATCTAATTCTAGACAATTCTTCATGTTCCAAAGATATCGATAATCTTCATCGTCGTCGAATCGTAGTGGCCTCAGAAAATTCCACCATAGAAGTTTACAGCTTCCCGGAGTTCCATCCAGCTCAGCACAACCATCTCAAACGAATGCACCTATCTTAACTTATTTGTTGGTACTATATCTAATAGTCCAACAGGAACTCGATATGAGCTCAATCGTCCTCACATAGCTATACGCACTCCTACACACTCTTGTTTCTAGTTTACTATAACATCAGCTCTGATACCAACCTGTAACGCCCCCAAATCCGGGGTCAGAGGATTTGGTCGTCACCATAAAACCTCAATCCAAGTTAACCTGATTAATTAATAAACAATTTCCAGCGAAAGATATTTAGCATAAATGACCCCAACTAATCCAAGATCTTTTAAGGTTACAGTTCTAGAAATAAGAATCCTAAATTCCATAAATAATTTGTCCATTTTCTTTAAAACACTTTTCAACAATTCTCAATCTCAAAACTTAACCCGCTAGTATAACTTCGAAAGAAAGTATACTAGGCCCAACTATAAAATACACAACTATAATATAATATAATATAAACAACTTTGATAATAAAACTTACACTAGTTCGGAAACCCTGGACCAACCACCTTCCAAAAGCTTCTTCTTTGCTTCCTCGAATTATGTAACTAAACAGCGCAAGCTAATCCTCACTGGAGGTTAAATTTAAAAACAGGCAAGTATTAGCGAAAGAAATGCTCAGCAAGATCATTATAGCGAATATAGGGTCATTTTGATATAAAACCGACATCTGCATTAGAGCGCAATATTTAAAATCTTAATTCCTGAATCATAAAATTTTAGTTTAGGAACCCCAGAATTGATTCCTTAATTGTATTCAAAACCATTTTGATATTTTTGAGCGAAATGCTTCAGCAATACTTTGAATCTTGACGAGAATAAAACTCGTAAAATAGTGTTCACGGAGATATCGTAAACCACAATAATATGAAACAATGATTATGGATTGAATCATAAACTTTATTCAAAACTCAACTCTTGATATTAATATTCATTTTGATGTCATATCAAATTAGATATCAATACGAACTTTGATGCTCACAACTTACCCGCGCTAAAATATGGAAGTCAACATCAATCATCTGTATTAATACCACCTTTGATATTTAATAACAACTTAAATATCAACATCAATCAGCAACCGAATCAAAACTGTATTCCACCTTTATTCAAAACCAAAACAGTTGATAAAATATTCCTTATAAGATTATCATAAAAAATATAATAATTTAGATTGGAATCCTCGAACGACGGTGTGTTGTCGCCGGTGATCAGCCGCGGAGCAACACCGGTATGCCGAAGCATATCCAACTAAACAAATGGGGCACCCAAGGCACATATCGGCCTTAAGGTATTATATCCTGTATAATACCTAAATCTCCGCTGGACCGCCGCCACGGCCTCTTACACAACCATCCAAACTTAAAACATTTTATTGAAAGGGGTTATAATACTCGACACCCTTATAAACTTTTATTCGCCCATTACTTGGGCAGAAAAACCAAAACAACGTCATCTTGCTCAAAATCCAAAACATTTATAAATCCATTCCTTTGATAAGTAAAATCACTTAGCTATTCCGAACATAGAATAGCAGAAGAGTATTTGTATAAACAAAATCATTTATTTCAGCGATATGTAAAACATTTATCTATTCGGAACCGAGAATAGGGAAAACAATACTTACATAAGAAGATTTAAAATAAATATCACTTGAACAATAAGTGATGATAGGGATACTTGCCTTTGGTCCTTAGCAATCATACACACTCGCAATAACATAAATATCTCATGATGCTTTCTCAAGACGTCACCATTTCCTATTCGTAATTCTTTGATATGTTGCTAATGCAGTTACTGCGGTCTGATACGAAATCTTATCCAACTTCAGTCTTGATCCCCAACGTCTGGTTCTGTTCGTCTCGAACCATCCGTAATTACTGAACCACTATGCAACTCTCCCTTTTCCTTTTCTTTTGATTGGTCTTACGCCCTTAATGCCCGATCCTATCATAAGCAAAAAGATACTACTTTAGTATCCCCTCTAAAATGATTATCTTATTTTTACCCTTTTATGATATATATATATGGCACATTATATATTACATAACAAGTAGCACACATTATAGTTTAAAACTTACTTTCAACTCAAAATATAATTTAACACGAGAACGCATAACTTATGATAATATTTCTACGGAAAATTCGGCATGACCTATTCGTAATATGGACAATACCCTGAATAACCACACCACAAATACAACCCACAAGTCATTTCAATGTTCTTACCCAGACATATCCTATAC
Organism: Apium graveolens; assembly: GCF_009905375.1. Taxonomy (NCBI): domain Eukaryota; kingdom Viridiplantae; phylum Streptophyta; class Magnoliopsida; order Apiales; family Apiaceae; genus Apium; species Apium graveolens. Next base: position 121,638,982 of record NC_133649.1, read on the forward strand.
GTGTTACGACTAACAATCATAACATGCTTTCAAATTATTGAAATCAAATAAGTCAAATAGATTCAGGTACAGGGGAATTTTAGAAAATTTTGGCATGAAGTATTCGTAATTAGGACTATCCACCTGTTTTTCAATTCCATAATTTAATCTTATAACCAAATAAAAATAAAGCTGCCTCAACTTGCAGTAACATAAAAGTAAACAAGAAAAGTACCCGCCCAGACTTGCGGCACCTAAACAATTAAGGAAAATTACCAGCCCAGACTTGCGGCACCTAAACAATTAAGTATACTTAATAATTTATAATATTTGAACTTACAGTTATATAATTTAGAATCACCAATTTAACTTGAGTAAACACTTAAATAAATCACCTTGCACATATATCACATAGACTAGTAACTATACACATATTCAAATCACACTCTAATAATTAGCAACGAAACTCAATCTCAAATAGGCATATACTAACACTCTATATATTCTCATTTAACATCAAGTGCAAACAAAAACTTTCTAAACAATTAAACATATAAAAACACATAACAAGTATCTTGGCTGCTCGATTTCACAGAAACTAAGTCCGCCTTTGGATTTTTAATAAATTCATAAATAGGTCTGTTGTAGTGAAATTTGGTGGAGACGTAACTGACTCACATATCTAACTATCATAAAAATTTCAGATGAAAGCAAGGTGTTTAGAGCCCCTGAACATAGTCTTCACTAAGGCCAACAAATCCTGTCCAAAAATTCTGCGCACCTTGCACTGAATAAATTGTATCTCGTCTTGTAAAAGTCTGGTAGTAACCAAATTTTGCAGACATATAATTCATATATAAAAATATAATTCTTATGTTTTAACCATCAAGAAATAAGGTCTCTAAATGTCTCAAAACAGCCATCCAAAACATGACAGATCCTTTCCAAATGCTGAATTTTCTGCACTTAAACTTTATTAACAACTTTAATCGACTCTTAGCAATTAATTAAACCCATAATCTCTATTAATCAAATCATCAAACACTTAACATGCAACCCATATAATCAATTAATCTGAAATTACCACAGGAAATTCATTCAAAATTTTTATAAATTTATCAAACCAATACAAACAAATTCCAAAGTAATTATCGAACTAATCAGTAATACATCAACAGTCACAATATCACAACTATACACACGTGCGTATAATAACGCAGCAAAAACAAGGCGGAACTGGAAAATACAAGGTGGCAAAAACAAGGCGTATAATCACGCAGCAAAAACAAGGCGTATAATCACGCAACAGTACAACACCAACATCACACACAACACCCGATTGATATATACATACGTATACACATATATGTATGGACGATTGAGAAATCAAGAATCGAACAAGACGGCGGTACCTGAAACACATCAGCGGCTCACCGGAAAAAAAAAACACAACGGCGGAAAGAACTCAGAGAAGCAAGGAAGAAACGGGAAGGAGGGTGAGGGAAGATAACAGGGGAGGAGAAGAGAATCGCGAGAGAGAGATTGAGATAGAACCCGAGAGAGACAAAGACGGTCCGAGATATCGATTGTGAAGTAAAGAAGAACAGGGCCTGCTTGTTTCTGATTATAAAGCCCAGGGGCATTTTTTTCTTTTAGTAATTAAAAATTGAACTTTTTACTTGTACACTTTAAATGCTGAAAATCCTGAAAATGAACTTGAAAAAATAAACCTGCTCTGAAATATTTCGTAATAGTTCAAATATTATTTTTAAAATATAGAATTTAAAATTACCTTTCTTCCCATATTTTTAAAATAAATTTTGAACGTACGGTTCATTTTATATGAATTTTACAAGATAATGCTCAAAAATAGAAATAAATCTCATAAAATCATTTTAAAATACTCCAATCTCAATATAAATTCAACTATTATTTTTAAAATGCCTCTAGGGGTATTTTAGAGATAATAAGACAAGTTTCACGTTTCAAACGTATACCGATAATTTAATAAAAATATTTAAAGATCCTATAAACCCCATTTTTCACATAATAAATCATGAAAATATCTGAAAAAAACATTTTGACCACAATGTCACTCACATATGAATCAAATAACACATAATCACATCTATCAATTAATAAAATCTCATACTTACCAATTTTCTATTTAATCCTTTATTTATAATTCCTTTTGTGTAATCACTGATTACACTTTAAACCTTATACTAACTCGCCAAACTGGAATAATTTGTTTTTAAGCATTTACTCACTAATTCATATAGATATCATAAAATTCAAATAACTCATATAATATTATTCACTTAACACATAAAACAATAGTATTTATATACAATTCTTTTTTTTAATATTTTCACAATTTACCCGCTACGAGGGAGAATCTAGATAAAACTAAATATATTTTTGAAAACAGTAAAAGTAATTAAATACTCTCACAACAATGACAGAGATCGATACCACAATTATCAATTAACACATAAATCATTTAATGACGCGAATTCATCAAAGAGGAATGAAATATCCACAATTTTATTCTTTCCCAATTGAAATAATCATATAAAATCATCCAGATATTAATAATATTAAATCCTAAAAATTGACGGGATGTCACACTAAGGCTTTGTCGTAGCAGAAGTACGATGGTCATACTAGTTCCCAGAGTATTAAATACATGGGTGATTGACTCTAGTGCAAGTGGGAGATTGTTAGTGTTTGTGCCCTAGAGACAACACTATGATGTTTTAGTTTAAGACATTAGGATTATTAATGTTTATGTTCTATCAATTATTCTGTTTATAATTTATTAATTCTTAATTTACTGCGATATAAATTTAGATTATTAAATGTCCTTGGAAATATGATATGCAATTTTATATCTCTAAGTACGTGACTTAGAAATGAGATTATGAGAATAGTATCAATATTCCTAAAGGTCCCTAGTCGAGTATTATTACTAAGGGACAATAATAATGCATTAAGATTGGTGTATTTGTTGACTGATGATCACATCTCATTGATCATAGGTATAGTGATACTAAAGTCAAAAACACAGGCATATGTATATGGACATGGTGCTGGACAGACCCAATGTGAGATTCTACATGTCTGTTGTGTCATAAGTAATTCTCACAGTGATAATGATGTAATGGTCCTTAGACCTGAAGTCATTATATTTTTATACGAGAATTAATGTACATTGATTCCATTAAAAGTTATCATTGACCGGATAATGATAAAAGTGGACATTGGGTATATTATGAATCGTATGAGAAATATGAATGATCTAGATGGGATTTAACCCTCCTATTTTAGGAGTGATATTATTGGCCTCTTGTGTGAGCTAGATTATGAAATGCGTGGTCACGCTCAAATGTTGATTTGATATGATAGTCTACTCATTGATCAAGGAAACTTGGATTAAACTATGATGAGGATGACACATTACATGCCTCTAGTTTAATCTATAATATTTGGTTAAAGGGATTATATTACATTGTACATTATTCACGAAAGGTTTAATCGATCACTGATTCAATTATTATTACTTGGATAGCAATGATGTATTACTAGATGCCGCTCATTGTTTATGATTTAAATTAGATTTAAAATTCATTGCCAATGTAATAATAACCTATAGGGTCTCACACAAAGAATGCTTGAAGGATTATTTAATTTAAATTGGATTTAAATTAAATTAAAGTAATTTGAATTATTTATAATATTAATTAAGTTTGACTTAATTAATTAGATATATAATGATATTCAAATTTACTGATATTAATTATGAAATTTATTTGTTAAATAATTAAGTGAGACTTAATTATAATACAAATAGGAATTTTGAATTAATGATAACTTCTAATTAGTTAAGAGTTATAATTTGTTTTTCTACTCTCTATATAATATCTCTTGTGTGGCTGATTTTTAGTGTGAAAAAGTCTTTTACTAAAACCCTAGCCACCAAGAGAGAAGATGGAGAGAGCAAGAAGAAACGAGTTTGTGCTAGTACACATCCAATCCTTGAGTTCAAGCATTTGTGTGGATACCGATAGAGCGTAGATCGCGAGAGCAGGATGTGTGGTTTTTGAACAAGATTTGGATCTCTATTAGTCAAGCAATTGGTAAAGCTTCTTAAGGTAAACAATCTGATCTACGAATTAAAATATGTTTTTCGCATAGATCCTGCGGCGGGTTTCGAATTTTTTTTTTACATTTTTAATTACTGTTTCCGTTGCGTTTATGTGCTCGAAACCTTCAGCCTGTACTCTGCCTGTTATTATTGCATCTGACCTTTCAGGTAGTGATGAGGAAAAGCTTTTGATGATTCTGAGAGAGTTCAAGTCATCAATTGGATGGACTATAGCAGATATCAAGGGGATCAACCCTTCTTATTGTATGCATAAAATTCTGCTAGAGGAAGGTAGCAAGCCTACAGTCGAGCAGCAAAGAAGACTTAATCCTATCATGAAGGAAGTAGTGAAGAAGGAAATTCTGAAATGGCTAGATGCAAGGATCATTTATCCTATCTCTGACAGTTATGGGTAACCCCGGTTCAATGTGTGCCAAAGAAGGGTGGAATTATTGTGGTAGCAAATGAAAAGAATGAGCTTATCCCTACCAGGACAGTCACGGGGTGGAGAGTCTGCATGGACTATCGGATGCTAAACAAAGCCACTAGGAAGGACCATTTTCTATTGCCCTTTATTGATCTGATGCTTGACAGGTTGGACAGTCATGAGTATTATTGTCTTCTGGATGGCTATTCGGGTTACAATCAGATTTGTATCGCTTCAGAAGATCAGGAGAAGACTATCTTCACTTGTCCATTTGGTACTTTCGCCTTTAGACGAGTTTCTTTTGGTCTATGTGGTGCACCAGCCACATTTCAGAGATGTATGATGGCCATCTTTTCTGACATGATTGGCCAGATTGTGGAGGTGTTCATGGATGAATTCTCAGTCTTTGGCGATTCTTTTGATGAATGCTTGCAAAATCTGGTACACATTCTCAAGAGGAGTGTTGAGACCAATCTGGTTCTCACTTGGGAGAAATGTCATTTTATGGTGTGTCAAGGCATTATTCTCGGGCACAAGGTCTCTAATAAAAGTCTAGAGATGGACAAGGCCAAGGTGGGGGTCATTGAGAATCTTCCTTCACCTATTTCTGCTAAGGGAATTCGCAGTTTTCTTGGTCATGCGGGTTTCTACAGGCGGTTCATCAAAGACTTCTCAAAAATTTCAAAGCCTTTGTGCAGTCTGTTAGACAAAGATGTTCCTTTTAAATTCGATAATGAGTGTCTTGCAGCTTTTGAGATGTTGAAGAAGAGTCTAATTATGGCACATGTCATAACTGCACCTGATTGGAATGAGCCTTTTGAGATGATGAGTGATGCAAGTGACTACACAGTTGGAGAAGTTCTTGGGCAGAGAAAGAAAAATATATTTCATGTAGTCTACTATGTTAGTAAGACTCTAAATGGTTCTCAACTGAATTAGACTACTACGGAGAAAGAACTTTTAGCTATTATCTACGATTTTAAGAAATTTTGATCTTATCTACTTGGGACTAAGGTGACAATTTTCACTGATCATGCCGCCATTCGATATCTCATCTCAAAGAAGGACTTGAAGCCTAGATTGATTCGATGGGTTCTTTTGCTCCAAGAATTTGAATTAGAGGTCAAGGATAGAAAATGAACTAAAAATCAAGTTGCTGATCATCTCCCGCGTTTAGAGAATCCTAATGCTACTTCATTAGACAAGACATTGATAAATGAGTCTTTTCCCGATGAGCAGCTGTTTGGAGTGCAAGAAGAAGAATCGTGGTTTGCAGACATTGTGAACTATCTTGTGAGTAATATCATGCCTCCCGACTTATCTTATGCTCAAAGGAAGAAGTTTCTTCATGAGGTGAAGTGGTATATGTGGGATGAGCCGTTTCTTTTTCGCCAAGGAGCTGACCAATTCATCAGGAGATGTATTCCTTATAGCGAAACGGGGGGGGGGGGGATCTTGCGAGATTTCCACTCAATGGCTTATGGAGGACATTATGGTGGAGAAAAGACAGCAACTTGTGTTCTTCAAGTAGGTTTCTTTTGGCCAACATTGTTTAAAGATGCTCATCAGTTTGTTTTGAAATGTGATCGATATCAACGAGTGGGTAATATGTCTAAAAGGGATGAGATGCCTCCTAATGTGCTTCTCGAGGTTGGGGTCTTCGATGTTTGGGGAATTGACTTCATGGGGCCATTTTTCTCATCTTGTAACAATCAGTATATCTTGTTGGAAGTTGATTATATATCGAAATAGGTTGAAGTTAAGGCATTGCCAATGAACGATGTGAAAGTGGTACTTACTTTTCTTCACAAGCAGATATTCACAAGGTTTGGAACTCCAAGAGTCATAATCAGTGATGAGGGGTCGCATTTTTACAATCGCAAGTTCACTGCTATGATGAAAAGGTATAATATAAATCATCGCATAGCTACGACTTATCATCCTCAGACAAATGATCAAGCTGAGGTATCTAACAGAGAGTTCAAGCGCATTTTGGAGAAAGTGGTATGTCCATCAAGGAAGGATTGGTCTTTGAAGCTTGATGAAGCTGTTTGGGCATAAAGAACAACATATAAGACTCCATTGGGAATGTCGCCATTTCAGTTGGTTTATGGTAAGGGGTGTCATTTGCCTATGGAGCTCGAGCATAAAGCATATCGGGCTTTGAAGAAATTAAATCTGGACTTGGATGCAGCTGCAAAGAAGAGGATGCTTCAATTAAATGAACTTAACGAGTTTCGACTTCAAGCTTATGAGAACAACAAGATGTATAAGGAGAAACTCAAGAGGTGGCATGATAGGGGTCTAGTGCTTAAGAAATTCGTGCCAGGGCAACAAGTTCTTTTATTCAACTCTCGTCTCCACCTTTTTCCTGGAAAGTTTAAGTTAAAATGGTCAGGATCCTTCATAATCAAAACTGTGTTTCCGCATGGAGCGGTGGAAATTTTTGAGAATGATCCGGGAAGAATTCAAGGTAAATGGTCAACGGTTGAAGCATTATTATGGTGATACGGAAAACCGTGAGGTGGTTAGTGCCGTTTTATTGTCCACTTGATCTCGAGATTCTACGTCGAGCTAGAGACGTAAAAGAAGCACTTCTTGGAAGGCAACCCAGGTTTGTTGTACATTAGGAAGTAAAAGAAGCAAGAAGAAAAGAGAAAATCACAAAAAATCAAAAAAATGAAAAAATTAAGGTCTGACTACAGAATCCTGGCGCGCCCGCGCTATCCCAACACACGGCTGCGCCATTTACATAGAAACACCGTGCGCCCGCGTCGTTACCGCGCGCGCCCGCGCTGGTTTGGCAGAAGTAGCGCTTGCCCGCGCCGTCCCAGCGTACGCCCGCGCTGTGTCCCGACTTTGGAAAAAAATAAAAGGCAGTTAAGGGGGAAAAAGGGAATTTGGTCCCAAAATCAATTCCGAACCGAATTTTACTCCCCCACATCCCATAATTCCCTCTCAAAATCAAACCGATTACTCCAATTACTCCCATAATCAAATTCCACTTCTATTCCATATCTAATTCTCTTTTCGCCACCTATATATACATACACCCCATATACAAACTTCGTCACCAATTCACAAACTCTCAAACACAAATTCTCTCTCAAACACAACTCTTATTCTCTCTAATCAATTTCCATGGCACCCAAGAGACAAAGAACTCAAGTCGATAGTAGCGCCACCGATTCTTCAACTTTGAGTGGTGTGAGGCCCAGGTTTTCTACTCCTGAGGCTGAGGAGGAGTACGCGAGGCTTCTCGCGAAGCCTATTGCTAAGGAGAGAGGTTTCCTGCCATCTGAGAACGATGGTAAGCTTTTGAAGATGATCTTGGAGATGGGTTGGGTTCCTTTTTGTGAGGCACCAGCTGCTGTGTCTATGAGTGTGGTTCGCGAGTTCTATGTGAATGCCAACGCCGAGAAGAATGGCTTCAATATGGTGCGAGGGAGGACGGTGGAGTATAGTGCAGAGGCTATCAGGACTGTGATTGAGCAGCCCGCGAGGAAGGTGGGGCAGGATACCTGGAACGATAAGACTCTATAGCACTTTGATCTGGATCTTATTGTTGCTACTCTGTGCCGGTCCGACACAAATTATAAAATCAAGAGGGGCACAGTTGCCGAGTATTCTACGTTCCCAGCGTGCGGCATGAACAGGTTTTCCCGTGCATGTAACGCTTTTATATGTGCTAATATCATGCCATCGTCGCATGTGCATGAGGTGACTGTGGAGCGTGCACATCTACTATGGGGCATTCTGCATGGTGATTATGTAGATTTGGGGATGGTGATATACCAGGGGATTCTGAGGTTCTTGAGGGGGAGCACTACGGGGTCGATTCCGTATGCGTCAGTGGTGACAAAGCTGTGCGTGGTAGTTGGTGTGCATTGGCCCTCACATGAGCAGTTGCAGATTCCGAGTGCTCCGATCGATAGCACTACTTTAGCTACGATGTAGGAATAGGATGGAGGCAAGCCCAATCTGAAGGGGCTTGGGTATTCTTTTGACCACCTACTTGGTGGGAGGCCAGCTACTGGTCAGGCGAGCAGGACTGCATGGAGATCTCTGTTAGGAGATGAAGGAGGACCATCGCAGCAGCAGCAGATGGTAGTTGGAGCGGACATGGGAGTTGGTTTGAGCTCGACGCAGTATAGGCGTGGAGGATGGATACGATGCACGACATCCATAGTCATTTTGTACAGGATCTCACCCAGGCACTTGGGACTGCATTTAGAGTCACAGGAGTTGACATTCAATGGCCAGTATTTAGTGAGCACTTTGTGTCTCCGCCTCCTGACACACATGACACTCCACCCCTTGAGGGTGAGGATTCTGATTCAGAGTAGGTATGCCTGATTCCTTACTATTACCTTCACTGAGGATAGTGAATATTTTAAGTTTGGGGGTAATAGATGAAGGAATATGTCTGTGTGAGTCACATATAGTTGCATGTTCATGATAATTTAGTTCATATAGTTTGTATATTTTGCCATATAGTTTTTTATTTTTCTTTTGGTAGTTTTATGATATTTTGTTCATGTAGTTTCATGCATTTGCATTAAAACATGATCCCTTAAATAATTTTTCCGATTGACTTGCGATATTGAGGCTAGTGTAGTGATGTCGTATTTACTGATGTTGAGTCTTATTGAATTGATTTGCATGCTAGAGACACTTGTATTTCACTAAGTCTTATAGGTTGTTAGAGTGCTAGATCATGATCATGATTTATTTGATTCGTCGAGGTTTAATTGCTTGTTTATATTTAGAATTTAGGGTATTCTCTTAATAATAAAAGACATAGATATTTAAAAATTGGAGAAATTGGATTTCATTGCTAGTTGTGTGGCTAGGTGTCAAATGGCTAGTAGCCGGCTCATATTTTTATGAGTAGTCTAGGGTTGAATGAGATGGAGAGAAACACACTCATTCAGAAATTGTGAAAAAAATAAAAAAGGAAAAAGAAAAGAAAAAGAATAAAAAAAAAGAATAAGTGTATGTATAATTGATCACGAGTAGGCTCTTTAGTACTCGAGTTATTAAGTTCGTAGGGGACTTTGTGCCTAGTGACCTAAGGCTTTTATGGTCTGGGATTCACTAACCTAACGCTCGCTACATGTGTTCTATTGTATAAGTCTTTTATGGACCTCACTCACTACACGATCAAATAAGCATACTTGTGTTGTTTTGTTGTGAATAAAAGTATGAATCTGTATAAAACTCCAATATAAGAATTGAAGTGTTATAAGTTATTTTGAGACTAGCTTTTTATTTTACTTATAACCTTGCGATTGCCTTGATGAGTAGTGAGTCATGATTATTGATCTAGTTGCAATAGTATATCTGTAAGCATCTTCACACACACACACGTCTCTAGTTTGTAAGTTGATTTATATGATCTGATTGATCTTCATGCGAATAGCTGTATTTGTTGATATGTTGCTTGTTGGTTGGTTGAGTTATTCTATTGGGGATCGTTGCATTCATATAGTTGCATTCATACATTTTCATTTCTCATTCTTTGAGTCTATTAATGCTTGAGGACAAGCATCGATTCAAGTTTGGGGGTATGTTGAGTGGCATTTATGACACTTTATTATGCTCTAATAAGCTTTGAATTGGTGTATTTATACTCAAGTTGTTATGTGTTTTCTAGTGTTTTTGTATTTCAGGTACTATTCAGGTAATCAGGTGAATTAGCATTGTTTTGGTGCTAATTTGGTGTCCAGGTGGTGTTGGAAGAAAAGCTCGTGGAAAGCCGGCTCGAAGCAGCAAGATTTAAGAAGAAATCTGAGTTTTTCCCAGAAGGACGGTGCGGTCGCGCGCTATGCATTTGTTGATATGTTGCTTGTTTGTTGGTTGATTATACTATTGGGGATCTTTGCATTCATATAGTTGGATTCATACATTTTTGTTTCTCGTTCTTTGAGTTTGTTTATGCTTGAGGACAAGCATCGACTAAAGTTTGGGGGTATGTTGAGTGGCAATTATGACACTTTATTATGCTCTAATAAGCTTTGAATTGGTGTATTTGTACTCAAGTTGTTATGTGTTTTAATGTGTTTTCTAGTGTTTTTGTATTTCAGGCACTATTCAGGTAATCAGGTGAATTAGCATTGTTTTGGTGCTAATTTGGTGTCCAGGTAGTGTTGGAATAAAAGCTAGTGGAAAGCCGGCTCGAAGCAGCAAGATTTAAGAAGAAATCTGAGTTTTTCCAAGAAGGACGGTGCGGCCGCGCGCTATCATTTGTTGATATGTTGCTTGTTGGTTGGTTGAGTTATTCTATTGGGGATTGTTGAATTCATATAGTTGCATTCATACATTTTTGTTTCTCGTTCTTTGAGTCTGTTTATTCTTGTGAATCTTTGTTTTGAGTTGTAATTTGGATTCTTGTGTCTTGTTTTGTTGAACCTATACTCTTATTTATACTTAGTTTTATTTATTCGTATAAAGACTACATTTTCTATATCATGTTTTCATCGGAACCCACATTGATGATGAGTCCGATTATGGGCTAATCGTTATCGTGGGGTTCTAGCGGATTTATTTATGGATTCTTTAGTTAAATTGTTTAATGCTTTAGTATGTGGTGATTGTATGATATCCTAGTATTGGTTGTGCGTATTTGTCTTACGAGCGTCGCGAACTTATAAGATAGTGTGTTAATTCTTAATGAAGCGAAAGTGAATTTAAGGATTTAGAACTTGCCATGCTAGCATAGGTTTATGTAATTGTTATGCATGATTCATAGGTAATTTTAACCATCTTACTTGCCCTATGTAATCAAGATAGATAACTTGTGCTTAAACCGTTATGTTGTCAAATTTTATAGACATATAGGGTCTCAATATAATTGGTGCCTATTCAGCTTCTATCTCTTTTATGGATGTCTGGTAGAATGGTACTCGTGCAACGAAAGATGGTGTTTATCAGTTTGGTATTATCTGATTAGTGTCATCACCATTTCATGCTAAGGTTAAGAATAATAAGGCTATTGAATAAAGTATTTAATGAAGTTAGAATCCCATGTTTGTCATATATATCAATTCAGTTAATCTTATTCTCATAGTTATAATTGTTAGAGTAATTCTTAGTTATAAAAAATCTCAATTTGTTATAATCTTAGCATTGAATAATAACCATACATTGTTGCGTAGGTGCATAAATTAGATAGCTAACCAATACAGTCTCTGTGGGAATGAACTAGAAAATATTCTATACTACTTGCGAACTTGTATACTTGGGTGTATTATTAGCGCGTGTTTAGAGACTAACATAAGTCCATCAAGAAACCTTCTTGGGTGAAACATAATGAAAAGCTAAAGCTTATCAAAACTCATACTAGAGGAGGTATTGGTCATTCTGAAATGGAGACTCTGAGGTCTAATTTACTTGACACAGATACTCTGACTGACAATCTTGGAGAGAGAATTACTCCTTCACATCTTGAGAAAGTTGAAGTTGTGAAGATTGTATATAGAAAGATAAATGATAATGATGTTAGAGAGGAGATTCTGTACTTCTTGAGAGATGGTAAAGTAAAAAGCTTTACAATACAGCAACTCTTGATGAAGACAGTTATAGAGTTGAAATATATTCACTATCTTCTTAGAGTTGAGGACAAAGTCACCAGAAACTGGTCTTCTATGATACTTGAGAGTATCAGAAGAAGAGTTATGAACAAAGAAGACAAATACAATGGTGATTATGTTCATATGTATAGAACTTACACTGGTTAAGAAATGAAAATGGAAAAGGGAGTTACGGTTCTGAAAGTTTTCTCAATAATCATCAGTTATCTTTCAGTCCTGATCATGAAGATGTCAACTTAAGCTTTATGTTAATTGGTGATCTTAAAATAACTAACAGTTCGATTTCTAAATTAAGATCATCTATTTATCAGCTTGGGGAAGATACTGAAGAGAAGAAAGAGTTGAAGAAAAAGCTTGTCAAATTCCTTCAAGACAAGGTGGAAGAAAGGTTAAACAAATTTCTGGAAACAACTGTCAGTTATCTTAGGATATTGAAGTAAACCTTATTTCTTGTACATTTTGTAAATTGATTTTGGCATCATTGAGAATGGAATTTGTGCTTCATTACATTAAGCATAAATTGGGGAAGATTGTTACGTGTTGATTCTCAATGATCAGGAGAAGCTCAGGATCTGGCTGTTTTGGATGTCATCAGGATTTGATGCTCATCAGTATCTGCAGAAACATCAATATTTGAAGACAGTTTATTGTGAAGATTAAGTCTATTCTTTATTTTGAGGGATGGATATATGTTCGTTCTGAGTGATAGGACTTTGTATATTCAGTTAGAGATATGTATCATTTTCTGTTAGTAATTGATAATGCATATCTTAGACTGATTTGTAGCAGCTGTGTATTATATAAACACAGTTTAGGTCATCACATAGTGATTACCTCGAGCATTGTACGACCTAGCAGCTCTCAAGAACATCAGTATTTCTTGAGAGAGTTTGTAACAGTTTTTATCAGAAATTTAATGAAATATTATATCTTTATACTTGTTCGAAACATTTATACAATTGTATCCAACCCCCCTTAAATAATTATATCTTTACTGGGCAATGGGTTTTATTAATCTTTCTATATACAATCTTCACAGCTTCAACTTTCTCAAGATGAAGCTGATGAGCATCTTCACAGCTTCAACTCTATATACGAGTCCCGTACGGGTTAAAAAGAAGAATGTACCCAACACTGCTTGGGTAGCTAAACACACTTAATCCTCATTGCGTGCAGGAAAAAATGAAGAAAGTCATATAGATCATTGACAGTGGATTCTCCAGCCATATAACAAGTGATAAGGCCCTGCCATCATAAATTGAGGAGATAGCTGACCCATTGGTGACTTTTGGAGATAAAAATAAAGGATTCACAATGGGATATGGCAAGTTAATTCCTGGGAATGTTGTTATTGAAGTAAATCTCCTAAGTGTCAGTTAATTTAACAGATAGAGGATTTAAAGTTTTATTTGACAAAAGAGACTGCTCAATTATCAGCAAAAAGACTGGTAAAGTTGCTTTGAAAGGAGCATGGAAAGGAAGCTTGTTCATTGCATATCTATACTCAGCAAATAAGGATGGTATATGTTGCTTCTACACTAAGGCATCTAATAAGCAAAGCAAGCCGTGTCACAAGAAACTCTCTCATCTGAATTACAAAGCAATTAATACCTTGGTGAAGAAGGAATTAGTGAGAGACATGCCAATTCTGGAATTTGCTCAAAATGAAATTTATGTGGCTTGTCAAAAAGGCAAAATGAAAAGGTCTAGTCACAAAAGCAAAACTGTGAATTTCATTAGTGCACTATTGCAGCTTATTCACATGGACCTGTTTACACCAGTTAATGTCTAGTCTATTTCTAGAAAGAAATATGCACTTGTGATGGTGGATGACTACTCAAGGTATATATGGGTAGAGTTATGCATTCAAAGGATGAAACTCAGCACATCATTATTGAACATATCAAGAAGATTGAGAAGCAGGCTGAAGATCAAAATTGTGTGAAAAGATTGAGGAGTGACAATGTCACAGAAGTCAGGAATTCAATTTTGAATGAATTCTGAAAAAAAAAGTTTTATTCAAGAGTTCTCGGCAAGGACACCTCAGCAAAATGGGGTAGTTGAAAGGAAGAATAGAACTCTAGTTGAAGCTGCTAGAACAATGCTGCAAGATGCCAATTTGCCAACTAGCTCTGGGAAAAAGCTGTCAACATTTCATGCTACACTCAAAATAGATATATCATCTACAAAAATCTTGGCAAGTCACCTTACTAAATTTTGTCAAAAAGGAAGCCTACTGTGAAGCATTTGCATGTGTTTGGTAGCAAGTGTTTTGTGCTAAAAGACAACTTTGAATATGTGGGAAAATTTGACTCTAAAGTTTTTGAAGCAATTTTTCTGGGATATTTATTGGAAAGGACTGCCTACAGAGTTTATGTGCTTGAACAAAAGAAAAATATGGAAAGCACATACGTGACCTTTGATGATGACAAGTGTCCAGGTTTGGAATTCCTTGATGAGAATGAAGCTGAAGCCCTTAAGTTTGAAAATCTACACATTGACAGTGATTCTGAAGATGAAGCTATGATCAACACAAGCAACATAATGAATGAAGAGTCAACTGGTCAAGTGAATCATGAGAATAAAAACTCATCTCATACACCTGAATTTGATGGCACAAACTCAGGGGGAGAAAGAGGACAAAGTTCTTCAAGTCATGCCAATAGTGAAGAAAATGCAGAAAATTCAAGTCAACAAAATCACACCAGGAAATGGACTAGGAGTCACACAAGAGATGCAATTATTGGTGATCCAAATGCTGGATTGAGGACTAGAAGTGCAACTGCAAATAAATGTCTACATGAACTCTGGATATGTGGGAAAATTTGACTTTAAAGTTTTTGAAGCAATTTTTCTGGGATATTCATTGGAAAGGACTACCTACAGAGTTTATGTGCTTGAACAAAAAAAATGGAAAACACGGACGTGACCTTTGATGATGACAAGTATCCAGGATTGGAATGCCTTGATGAGAATGAAGCTAAAGCCCTTAAGTTTGAAAATCTACATACTGATAATGATTCTGAAGATGAAGCTGAGATCAACACAAGCAACGGAATGAATGAAGAGTAAACTGAGCAAGTGAATCATGAAAATGAAAACTCATCTTATACACCTGAATTTGATGGCACAAACTCAGGGTGAGAAAGAGGGGAAAATTCTTTAGGTCATGCGAATGTTGAAGAAAATGCAGAAAATTCAAGTCAACAAAATCACACTAGGAAATGGGATAGGAGTCAATCAAGAGATGCAATTATTGGTGATCCAATAGTTGGAGTGAGGACTAGAAGTGCAACTGCAAATGAATGTCTACATGCATGTTTTCTTTCACAAATTGAGCCTAAGAAAACTGATGAAGCTCTACCTGATCCTGACTGAATATCTGTCATGCAAGAAGAGCTAAATCGTTTGAGAAATAGAACGTTTGGAAGTTGGTTCCTGCCCCAAAGAACAAAAGCATAATTGGAACAAAGTGGGTGTACAGGAACAAAATGGATGAAAATGGAATTGTAACAAGAAACAAAGCAAGGTTGGTTGCAAAAGGCTACTCACAAGAAGAAGGAATTGATTATAATGAAAATTTTGCTCCAGTTGCAAGACTTGAAACAATAAGAATCTTTCTTGCATTTTCTGTACACTCAAACTTTAAGGTGTATCAAATGGATGTAAAGAATGCATTCCTTAATGGTGAGTGGGAAGAAGTGGTTTATGTGTAACAACCACCTGGCTTTGAAGATCCAAAATTTCCAGATTTTGTTTATCAACTGTTGAAGGCTCTTTATAGATTGAAGCAAGCACCTAGATCTTGGTATGACACACTGTCAGAATTTTTGCTAAAACATGGATTCACTAGAGGAATAATTGACAAGGCTCTATTCTACAATCAACATGATGGTGATATGATCCTAGTTCAAATCTTTGTGGATGATATCATTTTTGGTTCTAAAAATGAAAAATTATGTCAAAGATTTTCAATACTCGTGCAGAGTGAATATGAGATGTGCATGATGGGAAAATTAAGTTACTTTCTTGGATTCCAAGTTAGCCAAAGAAGTGATAGAATCTTCATCAGCCAAACCAAGTATGTTAAAGATTTATTGAAGAAATTTGGAATGGTTGATTTCTCACCTGCATCAACACCTATATTTACACCTACAAATTTGGATGAAGATAAGAAAGGAAAAAGTGTAGACATTTCAGGTTATAGAGGAATGATTGGATCTTTGTTGTACTTAACTATTAGTATACCAGAAATTATGTATGCAACATGTCTGTGTTCAAGATTTGAAGCTAATCCAAAGGAATCACATTTGATGGCTGTGAAAAGTATTTTTAGATACTTAAAGGGAACACTAAACTTGGGACTATGGTATTATAAGGGAACGGGATTTGAAGCTGTTGGATACACAGATGCAGATTTTGCTAGATGCAGGGTTGATAGAAAGAGTACTAGTGGAAGCTGTCAATTTCTTGGTCAAAGAATTGTATCTTGGTACAATAAGAAACATCAATCTGTGTCAACTTCCATAGCTGAGACTGAATACATAGCGGCTGGAAGTTGTTGCGATCAAGTGCTTTGGATTAGAAATCAATTAATGGATTATGGCCTAGTGTTACATAAAATTCCAATTATGTGTGACAATACTAGTGTCATATCTATTTTTGCTAATCTAGTTAATCATTCTAGAACTAAGCACATTCATGTAAGGTACCATTTTATTAGAGAACATATTGCAAATGGTACTATTGAGCTCATTTTTGTTCCAACAGAAAAATAATTAGGTGACATTTTCACTAAACCTTTGGATGAAACAACTTTCACTAGACTTGTTGGTGAAATTGGAATGTTAAACTCTTCATCCTAAAGGCAAGAACTTATTTAATATGTTGTAGCAGATTAATTTCTGATAAATCAAAATTAATTTGATTTAATTGGAAATTAATTGAAATATGATTTAAATATATTTCAGAATTCTCTGCATATTTATTTTTCAAAAATTTACTTACTCAACGTGGAATTTTTCAAATTCTAAGAGGAACTGTCTAACTGTTAATTCATATTTTCAATATGTGAAATTAATATAAGACAGAACTGAAAGAACAAAAGTATACAGAGAACCGAGTTCTCGATAAGTCTAAATTACTTCTTGACAAACCATTTTGAGACTTCCCAATAGAATTCTCGATAAGTCTTTTTCCTGACTTCTCGAAGGACTTCTCGACAAGCCTCATTATGACTTCTCGATAAGTCTTGTAGAGATCTCGACATATGTTGATCCATAGAGTTCTCTACAAGTATACATTTTAGACTCCTCGATAACTTAGAACTGAAATAATTTAAATTTAATAAATTATTTTAGTAAAATACTTTAATATAAAATCATTCTAATTTTATTTTGATTTATTTAAATAAAAATTAGAAAAATGCAGTCCACTCAGGACAAAATGGGTATTTATTTGACATCTCGATAAGTCAATATCTAGTTCTCGACAAGAGTCAGGAAAATAACATATCGATATGTATCTATTCTTTCACGTGACTTCTCGATAATCAAATCCCAAATGTTTATTCCCACTTCTTGACAAGTCACTTACCTTTTTCTATAAATACCCAGACATCTCGACATAACCCCTCTTTACGCTTTCGAGATCTCAATTGACCTAGTTTTTGCAAACCTTAACCATTCTCTCTTATTACAAGCTCTTTCTCTTTCAAATTTCTTACCCACTTAAATTCAAACACTTACAATGGCTTCAAACACTGTTAGAGTTGTTATCCCTAAGGACGGTACCAACTACCTAGCTTTCACAGATGCTAACCAAGCTCCTGACAGTTTCAAGAGCTTTGTTAAGTTTTTATCTGAGACTAACTTTGCAGGTGCTTTGGCTGCTAATCCTATTATGTATATCGATGTTTTCAATGACTTCTGGAATTGAGCTGTGATTAGGACTGTTGTGCATGAGACTCGAGCTGTGTCTTTGGTGGTAAACTGATCAATCCAAGCCCAACAAGTGGAATTTGATAAGAATGATGTCAACAAGGCCCTGGGAATCCCTACTAACAGCATGGTAGAGGTACTAACTCAACAGGAGTTAGCTTAATTTATGGACTTCATAAATTACAGTGAGAAGATCAACATTGACAGGTTGAACAAGAAGCATCTAAGGAGGGAATGGTCATTCTTGTTTAATTCAATAGTAAGTGCCTTCACCTGTAGGAAGACTGGGTATGACAATATATGCAATATAGTTCAAAAATTGGTGTTCTTCGTGGCTCACAACAAGCACATTAATGTGGGGCTATTGATCCTGGAAGAACTCAGCACAAGACTCACAATACCTTTGGCCACAAGAGGTAATGAAATTTTCTTTCCTAGGTTTATTATGTCTACTGTAAATCATAAAGTTTCAAACATACATTTACTTAATGGTATTGATAAGACTAAAATAGGAAATTAAAACAAGTGTCCAAAATATTATTTGGCTCACTAATTACAAAGAATAAGGTACCAGTAGGTCTGAGAATCACTGAATTTATGTTAGAAAGATTCAGGACCTACCCATACCCAATTCCTGACATGAGGTATAGTCTCATATCTAATACAGTTATGACTCCTGTACCTGTGGAAGTACAAACATAGGAAAACCAATATGGTTTTCAATAACTGACACCCTTCCTTCATTACCACTAGAAGCTAGGAAACCAACCACTTCATCCTCACCACAGGCTGGAGTGAGTAAAGAGAAGAGAAAGCGGACACCTTTGAATGTCATTAATGAGAGTGGTGAGGACCAAATCCAATTAGAGTCTACCCTGGTCAAAAAGCCAATGAAGACTAATAAATTTGAGCTGACCACTCATGGAGCTACCTCTGTATCCTCCCAAAAGGATACAGTTGTAAAAGAGGGAATTAAAAAGAATCTAAAGGCATCCTCTAAAAAGGGTGTCATTATTGAACAAAGCACTCTCCCTAGTAAATTTGTAAAGAGTCTGCACCCAACTTGAGCACTCTCAAGTTGATTAAAGAAAAAATAAGGTTGGCACAAACACTGAGAGCACATCACTTGAAGCTCCCTCATCCATTCAAGAGGAGCTGCCAACACTCAATGCTATCATCACAAATCTCATATCTCAAATTTCTTTTTCATATAATGAAGCATTTGAATCCACTTCTCAAGTGTTGTCAAAATCAAGTGACCCAATTCAAGAAACTGTGATCACTACCCACGAGCCACATTTAGATGGTGAGAGGCTACTAGATGGGGTAGACCTTGATGACACTATCAAAACCACAGGGGTTTCATCAGTTTTAACTGAAGAACCTGTGGCTGTAACTCAAGCACCTTCATGTGCTAAACAATCTTCACAAATTGATAGGGATGAGGGTAGTACTCCTGAGGGGGAGCTGTCTAAATCCTCTCTAATTCAATTGAAGGTTCCTCAAGTAGAAACAACTCTCTTCAAAACCCTAGCTGAAATTGCATTGTCAATTGAAGTTGGGAGTAAAATTTCCAATGATCCACCTATTGGGGAGGCAAGTATAGCACATTCAAGTGCCAGTTCTTTGCCAGAAGAATAAGGGTTTGAGGCCATGATACATGACAGTAACCTGGTCAATTCCCCTTCAATTAAATAGAGGTTCCCATTATTGGTAAACAACACACCGTCATAACCATAGTTCCAACTATGACTGTGACTCCTGTCACAGGGTTACCTACCACTTCTATCCCCTCCATCTCAAACCACAAAGACATCCCATCCACCTCAAACACTACACCATAACCTTCTCACCTTATATCTCAATGGTTACTAGATGCTCAAGCCCAACCAATAATTGTAAATGATCTTTTCATTGAGCAGCTTGCATGCCTAGCCAATACTACCCAACAACTCCTTACAACAGATATGTCAAACTAGCACTATCAAGCCATACTGCTTTCATACAAGGAAGATGTTGAGGAGCAGTAGGAGAAAATTGCAGATGAAGCAGATGGTAATGTGGATGCATGGCTCTGAAAGGATTTCACAACAACTATGAAGGAGGCCTTAAAAAAATTTAGAGAAGAATATGTCACCATTTTGGGTAGTAATGCTGAGGTTCTCACTCCTCAAGAAGTGTATGATGCTGTGATAGATGTGTACAAAGCACTACTAAAGGCCTTTCATCATATTGGAAGAGCCATGGAAAACACTCTGGTCAAACATCAAACTGAAGTGAAGAAGTTGGTAAATGACAGGATTGATGATCTAATGCCAACATTTCAAGAAATCAAGACCAAGTTCAAGAAATTCTCAGACATAATTCAAGCCCTCTCTCTCACTCCTGTAAAAAAAATGTGTCCAAGCTAAATAAATCTTTCATAGCTCTACATAAAGTAACCCAGAAGCAAATCACTCAACATAATGACTCAAAGGTCAAGCTAGATCAACTTTAAAAAGCAAGGTTTGAACCTTCAGCCTTAGTCATAGAAGAGAACAAGAATGTTGTACAGAATTCAGTTGGTCCTTTGGCAGCATCAAGCTCACAACAACCCTTGTCTACTTCAACATCCCTTCAAATCCAAAATCTGCAAGCTCAAATCTCATCTCTATAGTCTTCCAATGCCTCTTTGACAACTCAAGTTTCTCAACTGACAGCTTTGGTGCAGCGTCAACAAAATGATATCAAGTCCCTAGTAGACTCCCACAAACACCTCCAAATATAAAATTCTGTATTTCTGGGAGCTATTATGGATGTGTTGAAAAATCCTCTTCCTTCATTGCCAGAAGAAGTTAGGCATGATATTTCTACTCCTCTCATCTTACCTGCTACCAAGACTAGGGGGATAGAATCCAGACTGCTAAAATCATCATCTAACTAAACCACAGTTCAAACAAGTCAAGTTGATGTTGGGAAAAAAAGACTACAGAAAGCAGCTGAGGGACCCTGTTTGGACAAAGAGCTTGATGAATTGCTCAGGGCTCTCAGAGTTTCTCTAACCAACAACTTCTTCACCTACAAAAAGGTTTTGGATAGAAATATCAACTTTCCAAGGGTTATAATGGTAACTGTAGATAACTTTCAGGAGCGGAGGATTGTTGTGAACATTAATGACTCCGGTGTGGACAGATGTATGCAAATTTCTCTCAATTATCTCATATCTAAAATAGCATCTGAGCTGGACATCCTAATCAATAAAGTCAATAGGGTGATTCCAAAGGATACTCTTTTGCTAAATGAACTCAAAAAGGCTCAAATAGCTGCCTTTCCAGAAGCATATCTCCAACCTAGCAAGGAGTGAACTACATATGTTCATCAACCAAAAGGTGCAAATATTTCATGATTCCAAAGCACCGTGTCATGGGAAACTTGAGGTTGATCACGACATTAAAAACTGACTTGAAGCACAAAAGGATCAAGACTGTAGAAGATGAAGAGATGATAAAGATATTGGGAAGATATTTGAAAAATACTGGTAACTTGTTTCCAAGAACTCAATTCAACTTCAAAGATGATTTGGATGACGATGAATAGAAGAAGGATGAACACAAATCCAAGTCAATCTTCCAAATCAACGTTCAACAAGGTGTATGAGAAAAAAAGGGGAAGGAAGAGATGAAAGAATATATAAAGAAGAGTAGAAGATGTGGGTAGAATAGGTGGTGAAGGGGAGTCACAAAAACAAAATGTTCGGGAAGTAAAAGTTTCAAAAATCCAACCTACTCAAACCTCCAAGCCAAACCAAACAAACACTCAACCAATCCAACCTCAAAAACCAAAATTCTTGTATAAAAAACTAAAAACTCCTTACTCAAGATACCAATCATATCCAGCCAAGTCACACTAAAGCAAATCACAAACCTACCTTCATTCAAGCCTCCAACCAAAACTCACTTCAGGACTGTTGGGAGAAAAACAAAGAAAATGCAAGCAAATGCTGGTGTCATCTGGAACTGCTTCAATCAAGATGAGTTTCCGCCTCTAAACATGAGCATGACAGATGATGACTATTTCCAACAATTATCTGAAGAAATTATCAAAGTTTGGGTTGTCTCTTTGGCATAAGTCAGAATCTAATATTTGGATGGCTTCTTCATTTTGCTTAGCATGGAAGTAATGGAAACATTCTCAACCACAGAATTGAAGAGGGTGATTAGTTTGATGAAGGACAAGGACACAAACCCAAGGATATGGAAGGCTATGATGTCTGAGAGGCTGAGAGAAAGGAATGAAACATATGCAAGAATAAAGGTTGAGAAGAAGGAAAGGGAAAGACAATATGCCAGGGAGATAGAGATGTTTGAACAGAGGTCAAGTGAACTCAAGGCAAGGGGGCTGAGTAAAGTATCAAAAGATGGTCATTTTCTAAACATTCAAGTTGGTAAATTTTCAAGATTCAGAGTAAATTACATCAATAGTTACAAATTGGATGATTGGATCAAACTGGTGGAAGCCTTAAGAGGGACATAAATAATTGAAGAATTTCATGTTCTATTAATTCTCAAGGACCTCATTAGGAAATAACCAGGCTATAAGAAATTCACCTAGTGTTTGTAATGTTTAAACTGATGTAACTAATCAATGTATAAATGTGTAATTGTCAATCTGTCAATTTTTATGTATTTAATTTTAGCTTGGGGTTAGTTGTTAAGTGGCATTTATATTCACTTAGAACGTCCTATAAAGGCTAGATTTGGTGTTTTGTACTCAAGCTATTTGTGTATTTGATGTGTTTTTGTAGTGTTTTGCATTTGAGGGCATAGTCGGAAGCAGGAAGGGTTTTACAATGTTTTTATGCTTGGAATAGTGTTACGAAGGTGTCTTGGATGAATGCTCGTTGATTTCAATCAGAAACCAGCAAAGGAAACAAAGTTCACAATTTTTTCCATTAGTTCAGCACGCCCGCGCTGTAATAGCGCACAACCATGCCAGTTTGTATGAAGGACAGCGTGCCGCGCTGGGAGAGCACGCGGCCGCGCCAGACCGAAACTGAAGAATCCTATTTTAACTAAAAGATTGATTTTATGGACTTCTCTTCTAATTGGGCTGCTATATAATGACTCTTTGAAGACGTTTTTCATAAAAGAGACTAAGGAGAAGATGGAGAGAAGACCTAGGAGCATAAATACAACAAAGGAGAAGAAAAGCTTATTTATACTTGTGATTCTTTAATTGAGTTGTAATCTTGGATGCTAGTTTTCTTGTTTGTTGAACATATTACTCGTGTTAAACATACTTTGATTATTATTCAGTTTATAGACTTAGTTTATTATATCATGCTTTCATCGGAACCCATAGTGATGATGAGTTCAGTTATGGGCTAATCGTTATCGTGGGGTTCTAACGGATTTACTTATGGATTTCAATAGTTAATTTGTTTTGATACCATAGTGTGTGGTGATTGTATGATATTCTAGTATTGGTTGTGCTTATTCGTCTTATGAGCGTCGCAAACTTATAAGATAGTGTAATGCCCCCAAATCCGGGGTCAGAGGATTTGGTCGTCACTATAAAATCTCAATCCAAATTAATCTGTTTAATCAATAAATAAATGCCAGCGGAAGATATTTATCATAAATGACCCCAAACTAATCCAAGATCTTTTAAGGTTACAGTTCTAGAAATAAGAATTCCAAATTCCACCAATAATTTTTCACTTTCTTTTAAAACTCTTTTTAACAAATTCCAACTAAAAACTAAACCCACTAGTATAACTTCAAAATGAAGTATACTAGTCCCAAATAAGATACATAACTATAATATAATATAATATAAACAACTTTACATAATAAAAGTTACAATAGTTCGTAAACCCTGGACCAACCACCTTCCAAAAGCTTCTTCTTTGCTTCCTCGAATTACGCAGCTAAGCAGCGCAAACTAATCCTCACTGGAGGTTAAATTTGAAAACAGGCAAGTATGAGCAAAAGAAATGCTCAGCAAGATCATTATGACATATATAGGGTCTTTTGATATAAAACCGACATCTGCATTAGAGCAGAACATTTAAAACCATAATTGCTGAATCATAAAATTTTAGTTGAGGAACCCCATAATTGATTCCTTAATTGTATTCAAAAACCATTTTGGTATTTTTGAGCGAAATGCTTCAGCAATACGTTGAATCTTGATAAGAATAAAACTCGTAAAACAGTGTTTACGGAAATATCGTAAACAATAATAACAAGAAACAATGATTATGGATTGAATCATAAACTTTACTCAAAACCGAACTCTTCAAATTAATACTTATTTTGCTGTCATATCAAATTAGATATCAATACGAACTTTGATGCTCACAACACCCATACTGAAGTCAACATCAATCATCTATACTATTACCACCTTTGATATTTAACAACAACGTAAGTATCAGCATAAATCAGAATCTGAATCAAAACTGCATTTCACCATTGTTCCAAAACAAAAACAGTTGATAAATCATTTATTCCATGAATATAAAAAAACGATATGATAATTTAGATTGGGATCATCCTCCGATGGGCGTACTATCACATGCTGATCAGCCCGTGTGATAGCACAAGGTCATGATTCATAGAAACGTGACCCCAAAAACACGAGTACTCAAACAAAAGGCAATATACCTGCCTGTGGCAAAAATTATGTCATAATATTCCATATGCCACTTAGAAATAGCCCTCCACTGGACCGTCCATCCCGGTCACTTACGCAATTATGATACAATCTTAAAACCTTTTATTGAAATGGGGTCATAATAATCGACACCCGAAATAATTTTATTCCCCCAATTATTGGGTAGGAATATTCGCAACCAAATCACTTTTCTCAAAATCCAAAACATTTATAAATCCGATAATTGGATAAGTAAAATCACTTGACTATTCTGAACATAGAATAGCAGATGAGTACTTGCATAAACAGAATTATTTAATTCAACGATATGTAAAACATTTATCGATTCTAAAATGAGAATAGGGAAAGCAATACTTGCATCAAAAGATTAAAAATAAATATCACGTGAACAATAAGTGATGATAGGGATACTTGCCTTTGGGATTTAGTAGTTAGTCACACTCGCAAAGACGCATCTATTCTTTTCAACACTTCACCGATATGCTGCTCCTACGATTGCTAGAAGCTAGATATCCAATGCCATTCAATCTCATTCTTTATCCAACACCCTGTCCTGATCACTCGAACGATCCGTATCTATAATTAAAATATATAGATTTAATCGTCTAAATGATAATCACTCGACGAACTGCGCGTCAAAAGCCTATCGTCTACCCATACGATAGCCTACACATAAGTGTAATAGACAAACACAGGACTCTTGATCCACATACACACATAATTCACATAACACATAAACACATAACTCACGTATCACATAATTCATATCACATATGACTAAGTTCACTAAAAGGTTTGACTCAGTATGTTAAAAACGGAAATCGGGTCAAAATATGATTTATCGATCAAAAAATGACTCAGAATGATTCGTAAAACAAGCGACCTTTCAAAAAAAAGGATTTGGGTCTCGAAAGTATTTTTATTGAAACCGGAATATTTTTCCGAGTCTGTACGCGTTCGTTTCGTATTAAACGGACGAACGGTTGATTTATTATGAATTTTTGAACATTTTTCAGAATAAAAATTGGACTCTAAATCATTGTATAATTAAATAATAGGGCTCAAACACCCGAAAATAATTTTATAAAAATTATCGAGCCAGGAAAATAGTTTAAAATAATATTTTAAAGCTCGAAACTATTTTTCGGAATTTTTAAATCAAAAATAAATAATTAAATCTAATTAAATAATAAATTAAAATTAATTAATAACTAATTAAATTAATTAATCAATTAAAATTTAAATTAATTGACTAATTAAATAATTAATTATCAACTAAAATTATTTAATTAAATAATTTGGATTTATTTTTGAATTAAATTAATTTTCAGAATTAAAATAATGATTTTCAAAATAATAAAATAAATTTTGTAAATAAGAAAAAGAATTTTAAATAGATTTTGAAACAGAAAAAATGCAAAAACAGGTTTTTATAACTAAACACCCGGGTTTGAGGATTAAAATCGGGTTTTGATTAAAAAAATGGGTTGGTAACCGGGTCGGGACGACCCGCCGGTTTCTGGGACGAACCCAGTTTCTGATGGCCGTCGCCGGACTCCGGCGACCTCTAAACACCAACGAAACAAATCCCTCATCCTCGTTTCTCAACTGGGTTTCGTTCTATTTGAACTCAGAAGCTCAAAAACAAAAACGACGACAACAAATGATGCCTAACGCATCGATTCCGGCGTTTTCATCATTAAAATCGGCGAGATTCGAGCGGTTTCCGGCGACTCGAAATCGAATGCTAAAATACAAAAAAGTTACATGTATCGACTATAAAGGAACACTCTACACCTCTGAAACCTTCAATTCCACCCAGAATCAAAGAAAATAAAATACCCAATTGAATCAAGAACATTCAACTATTAGAACCCTAATTTTATTTTTTCTAGAATCAAATCCATTTTTCTACATGATGCAAACCTCAAAATCTGACATATTATATACCAAAATGATCAGAAAATTATTCTCTACACTATTATGCCATCAAATCATATCAACAACATCAAGAACAAAAATTCATAATTTAATCACTATTTAATTCAAATTAAAACAATTAAATCAGAAAAATACCTTGATTTCTGGGCAAAAATTGATGATTGATTCAGAAAGAAGATTTCGAGAGCTTCGTTTTGATATGTTGCACGCCCGAATCGGAGTTCGATAACGCCTTCGTTCGTACGATTGATTTTCAGGAACACATCGGTTTTCTAGGGTTTTCTCTGTATTTACGGTATTTTTAACTGGTTGCAACTGAATAAACGGAATAAATGAAATAAGAAATAGGCTATTTATATTTATGGAATATTGGATCGTTCTGGATCATTTTGGATCGTTAAATAAGTTGCTTAGCCGCTAAGTAACTATAAAATGATCCAAAAATAGATTACTTAGCCGCTAAGCAACAATAAAAACGATACAATTTAATACCGGAATTGGATAATCATCAAAACCGGGCTTTTCATAAAACACTATATACGAAAATAATGTAAAAATATCCTGTCTCTCGAGAATACGGGTTTTGTTGATTTATCGAAATAACTATCATATCGAAAATCTTGCGCCGGGCCGCGCACGGGTCAAACCGTAATCCGGATCAAAAAAGTCAAAACACGGAAAATGTCCGGAATTACCATATTAGGTTAGGAAGGAGTTTTCGGAAGAGTTTCGGGTTGTAAAAACGCAAAAATGGTTGAGGTTGAACGATTCCCAGCTTTATAAAATAATTTTGTAATTATTCAGAAAATAATTAATAAATCCATAAATCATTACAAAATCACAATTATCTATATTTTATTCTAGACATATAAAAATTCAAATACGCAAATAATATCACATATAAACACCCGAACATCAATTCCAATTACTAGATAATTCACCCAAAATTCACATAAAACCACATAAACAATTCCAAATAATTATAATAATAATAATATTTGAAAATATGGGATATTACAGATAGCGTGTTAATCTCTATTGAAGAGAAAGTGAATAAGGGGTTTAGAACTTTCCATGCTCGCATAGGTTCATGTATTTGATATGCATGATTCGTAGGTAATTTTAACCATCTTACTTGCCCTATGTAATCATGATAGATAACTTGTGCATTAAACCGTTATGTTGTCAAATTCTATAGACATATAGGGTCTCAATATAATTGGTGTCTATTCAGCTTCTATCTCTTTTGTGGATGTCTGGTAGTAGGGTATTCGTACAACGAAAGTTGGCGTTTACTAGTTTTGTGTTATCTGATTAGTGTCATCACCATTATGCTAAGGTTAAGAACAAAAAGGCTATTGAATGAAGTATTTAATGAAGTTAGAATCCCATGTTTGTGTTATATAAGTAAATCAACCTTAATTCTCTTAGCTAATATTAGTTAGTATAATCTCGTAGCATTGAATAATAACCATACTGTAATAACCCTAATTTTTGGAAAAATTTTGAAACCCTTATAAATAGTGTTTTTGCTGAATGAGAAAACTTTTCATGCCACACTAGGTAGGGGTTCTTTTATGGATATTCTGAGATTTTATTGGCACTCTATATGGTATATAAGTGTATGTAAAGATCGTCAGAATCCAATTCCGAACACTTTGATTTTTCCCGGAAATCCACTAGATACGGAAAGAATTGAGTATAAGGTAACATGATAAAAAGGATTTAAATTAAAGGATTATAAGAGAGGATCATAAAAGGAATACAATATATTGAGAAAGGTTAAGGGAACATAAGTAATAAGATCCCGGGTATGATCCCTCAAACGATAAATAAAAACGAAAGTTAAGCGAACCGTATAACAGATCAGCGGTCATTAGGCAAACAATTAGAAGCTAATCAAAGAGATTAGAAGGGATGATGACATAGCAATGTGACATAAGCATGACATAAGGGGAAGGAGATGTGGTTGATTTAAAACCACACAAAGTCAAGGCTAGAAAGGTAATTAACCAAAAAACAAGACAAAAAGCAACCAACCAAGCCAAAACATTTCATTTTCATCAAAAACACAAAACCCCCCATTTTCTTCATGAAGCTCTCGGCCCCTTTTCTTAAAAAATGAAGATCCAAGCTCCACCACTTACTATTTAGCAAGGTATTTATCTAAGCTTCCCCATGGATAATTACATACTTCCTATAAGTTTAAGCTTCTAATTCAAAGCCAATCTTTTTTCTATAAATCATGGAAGAAGATGGTGAATAGTACTTTCTTGAAATTAATTTTTGTGTTCTTGATTTCTTTGAAAGAACAAGCTTGTAGGAGGTTAGATTAAGGCTTCCATGGGCATTTCAAGGATCTTTCATGGATTAAAAGCTCCAAGGAAGGTATAAACTCCAAACCCTAGCTTTGGTTTTGAGTAATTAGGAATGAATATGATTGATATAGTATATGTTAAGCATGAGGCTTGTTTGTTTAAAGTTTGGTTGAGTTTGTAGAGATTAGTTGGTTTTGTGGTGTTTTTGGAGTTGTAAATCTTGTTAATTAGTTAATGAACTTAAGTATAGCTTTTAGTTCATGTTTGAGGGTAGTATAAAGTTGATAATATTGAGTTGTTGGGGCTGTTGGAGTGTGTTTTGGATGGATGTTGGTTGTATGATTGATTTGGGGTTGATTGGTGGTTGTTTTGGAATGGTATAAATTTGGGAAATCGCGTAAACATAGCCGTCGTAATGCCCGATTTACCGTAGACTGTTTTTGTTCTTAACATCAGAACCCTTGAACTCACTACTAGGTTTTGACCATTGCCATGTTTAGATAGTTCATGTTACGAGCTTCGTTTTGATATGTGGTTCGTTTGATTCCGATAAATAGGAGAAACGGCAGTTTTAAGTAACGACGTTTCGCGAACGAACCCTTACCCCTCGCCTTACTTTGAAACATAGGTTAAAGACCTTAAAGGACTAATTGAAGTATGAAACATTTATGTAAGGTGTAATAGGCAGTTGGTAAGACACTTGCGAAAGAATCGCCTTAAAACTCGTAATGGTTAATTTATTAAAAATGGTGGAGCCGAGGGTACTCGAGTGACTTAAGAGAATCAGTAAGCGCAAAACGAGCGTTAGAGTCTGAGTTGGTTAGAGTATAGATTTACAAGTGACTTTGGTTTAATTCTAACTTACTTGTTGCTTATAGGTTACCAGACTCGTCCCGAGCCATTCGTAACCCCCAGTCGCTCAGGCAAGTTTTCTACCCGTTATAACTGTTGTTGTGATGTATATGTGTATATGCATGATCTTGCGATAAATGCATATTTGTTATTAGCAAATTCTTGCGATATATTGTAGCATGTGATATGGTACATATGCATGCCTGTTTCATATTCTTGCCATATATATCTGTTGGTTCAGTTGATAATACCTATGCTAGAGGATAGCGGTAATTTGCATATACCTTTAGTATAGGGACCCAAAGGTGAAAACATTTTCTAAAACCGGGAGTCGAGGATCCCGAGTAGATTTTATATATATATTTATATATATATGGTTATAGTTTTCCAAACTATTAATCGAATAAGGTTTATTCGATAACTTTATTTTATTTAATGAATATTATTTGAATATTCATTCGAGGACTTATGACTCTGTTTATTATATTTAATGATTATTAATTGGTTATTCATTGGAGGATGTATGACTCCGTTTATTTTATTTAATGAATATTATTTATAATATTCATTCGAGGTATTATGACTCCGCTTATTATTTAATAATATTCTTTATTTTATTAAAGAATAATATTTCGATAATCAAACTTATTTTCGATTATTCAAATAAAGATAGTACTTTCATATAAGTATATCTTTGGTTATGTAATATCCATTTCAAGTATAAGTTTTAAAACTTCTACTTCGATTATTTTTATAAGGATTATCTTTATGAGAATATTATTTAAATAATAATATTCAGATATTTTCTAATATATCGGGACTGATTTATTTTAATAAATCAGCAGTACTCCAAACATTCTTAAAAATGTTTTCGAGTCTTCAAAATGATTTTTAAAGTTAGAGTGGACCCCAAAACTCATTTTTTTTATATTTAAGATCTTCCTTTCAAAGGGGATTTAAATACTCGCTCAAAACCTGGGGAATCCGGCTCTGTGGTGTATTTTACATTCGCAACGTGGTTGCTGTTTTGAGAAAACAATTTGATTTCTTGCCCAACGTTCGGGAAGTAAGTCCATCTAATTGAGTCGGCATAAGCGAGAGGCCGGGGTACGGTCTATCAAAGTGTAAGTGGCTGGGTGGCAGTCCATCAACGCGTAAGAGGCCGGGTGGCGGTCCAGCACAAGGTCCTTATGTGGCCAGGGTGATGACCGGTGGGGGATTCATCCATCTACTAGTAGAAAAGGTTACTTATTGGTATCTTTGCCTGATCAGCAAGATATCAGGTTTATGCCAAAATTCTTTCCTTTCCAAATTTATTGGATATTGCAATTCTGTTCATACTTTACATGACAGAGGTTTTCAGGAGACGTATGTATATATATAGGTGTATATATATATCGGGACTTAATGAAGTATATCATAACTTCATTTCCTTCAAAATATTTCAAAGATTGAATCTATTCAAGTCTTATCTTGTAGTCTCATCAGTGTGATGAACTTTTGAAACTAATTATAACTTGAACGGTGGTAGTTCAAGTAGTATTTGGAAAAGATATAAGTATATTGGAGTATCTTGTAACTTTATCTTTTAAACTTATATCTAATAAATGATTATCTTATGCATGACAAAGATTTTCAGAAAAACGTTGAGACAAGGTTAGATATATAAGATCACCTTGCAACGATATTTTTATACAGTTATACACTGGAACTCTGTGTATATTATGCATGGAAGAGGACTTCCAAGATTTTGAAAAGTATATATGTATATATACTGAATATTTTGCGACTTCATCGCATTAATATATCAAACTTGGTTCATTTCTTTTGACCAAGACTTTCATGAGTACTATGAGAAGGCTCATATATTGTAAATTATTATACATATTATTTTGGTGGGCTTGCTGCTCACCCTTGCTTTCTTCTTTCATCACACAACATCAGATAGACAAGATGAACAGGACCAAGCTCCCAATTCGCGAGCGGATAGGAAACGTTCTGCAGCTTCCTATAGGCATTGAAGTCGCTGTAGCTGAGGTAGGAACTACCAATAGGCTAGGCTTTCAACTTTTGATGTATCAGATTATGTATATTTATGAATTGTAATAATGGCAAAGAAAATGTAAATTTATTCAGAAAACCTTTTAAGGTGTATTGGCAGATAATTGTGGAATAAAATGACTTGTGATTATTTTTGGATGTTCATCTCTGAGACTATAACGTGTGGTGTGTGTGTTTATTGTGGGGTCACAGTACAGAGTAGTTGATTAATTATTAAGATTGGGTGTTATTAAGGGAAATGGAACTCGTGACAACCCGGATCCCCGACCCCAGATTTGGGGGTGTTACATATACCATTGTTGCATAAGTGCATAAATTGAAGTTAACCTAAAAGAGTCTTTGTGGGAAGAACTAGAGATAATTAAATATTACTTGCGAACGCGTATACTTGCATGTAATTTAGCGCGTGTTTTCGTCCTAAGAAGTTTTTGGCACCGCTGCCAGGGAACACATGGTTTACTTTTAGTTTATGTGCTTGACATCAGTGGTCGTTGAAGTTCACTGACTCAGATATTTTACTTGTTTGTTTGTTGCTTTTTCAGGTACTCTATGAAAGGAATATGTCCTAAGTCCAATCATGTATTAGGATTTAGGAATAACTTTTTATATAATCTGTTTTGATTTCATTGATATTAATAAACGAGTTTATTATACGGTAACTATTCACTGAATAGGTTCTTGGTATTCTAAGCAGTGAATTCATATTATCCGGATAGTCGCGATATGCTGAGAAGTATCCCTCACGATGTAGAATAAATGTGATTAATTAATTAATCATATTTAATAAATTAGAGAATTTATATGAATAATGATAAAATAGTTTTATTATTATTTATTTCTACTACCGGCTTAATATTGAACCTATAGGGTCACACCATAAAAAGAGAATGATTTAATGGTCGAGAAATTAATTAATAATGGCTAATAATTATTTATTTATGAAATAAATAATTAATTGGAAAATTTAATAATTGATTAAATGAGATTTAATTGATTATAAATTAATTAAGAAAAGTTCTTAATATTATTAATTAAGGATTTAATTTTTGGAAATTAAATCAAGAGAGAGAATTATTTCTAAAGTGTTTAGAAAAAGGATTAATAATTAAAAGGTGTTTTAATTATTAATGAGAATAATAAATGGGATAATAATAATAATATTTATGGGAAAATTTCAGCTGAAAATTTTGCCTATAAATACACTATTATAAACCCTATTTTTATTCCAAACCCAAAAACCCAAAAGTTTTTAGAAAACCAAATTCTCTCCACCTCCTCCTCCTCCTTTGCGTCATTTTCTTGGTGGATACCGGTGGAGTGCTTCACGTTTGAGGAGCAGCTGCTAAGGATCTCCGAATGTTGCTTTTGGATCGCATATTAAAGGTTAGTAATCGATCCATATGTTTTTACCATGATTTATATGCTTTTATTTGGATTTTATGTGTGTAAAAGTGTTTTACCATGCCTCCGCTGCGATTAAAATCCAACATTGGTATCAAAGCATAGGTTGTATGCATATAGATCTGTGGTAAAAATTTCAGAATTTTATGTGCTTGTATGAATTAATTATAATTTTTACAAGTTATATCATGGATTAATTTTGTCTGATGAGAAATCGTTTTTCAGAATAATTTTGAATGTTGATCTGGGTTCTACAATTGTTGTAGATCGTCTGGGTATTTTTTTTATATTTTTATGATGTATAGATTTTTTATTATGAATTTTTGAAGTTGTTTCAATTAAATTTCGTAATTAAATAAGTAAATATATGTATATAAAGTATATATATATGTTTATATATGTACTGCTGTTATCTGCTTGTCTGCACATTCATTTGATTGCACAGAGACGAAGACAGATCAGGCGACACGTTGTTCAAGGAGGGAAAAGACGGCGGTTGCTGCAGGAAAAAAAAATAAATAAATAAAAGGGGTGTCGCGCATTCCGGGAATGCGTTACACCCTGTGGCGCATTCGCGGAATGCGTTACACCTTTTAATTGGTTAAAAGGGTTGTAACGCATCACCGGAATGCGTTACAGGGCTTGTAACGCGTTCCTGTAATGCGTTACAGCCCGACTGTCCACATTAAATTTGATTTTCTGGGAGTTTCGTAACTCCGTTTTAGGCGTGCAATATACCGTTGGATTCGTTTTTCCGAGACGGATCTAATGGAGTGATCAATTTTAGTTTATATAAAAGTTTTTAACTGTTTATATTTCCATGAAGTGTTTTAAAGCTTTTTTTGACTGTTTTAACTGCTTTTAAATGCTTCATGTGATACATAGAGATGTATAATGCTTAGAACAATATGCTAGATTATGTAACATGCCTACCTTGATGTTTATTCATGTTTATATATTTGATATATGCTTAGTTTATCATGCGATGATAGATTTAGGTGAACTTAAATGAACATAAGGCGTTTGTTAGACAACCTAGTATAGTGAAATTGTTTCATAACCTTAATAACAATATTATGAATACAATCATGAGATTATTGTGTTTGTGAAACATGTAATTGAATATGAATTTTTGATATGAGAGAAAGGATGATTCTGTCAACAACACATTTCTATCTATAAGAAAGGGTTATTAAGTGACGCCTCTTGACAATGCTCCACCCAATCTGGGAATCATCTGATTATTGATTATTGATTTGAAATATTTAACTTAAAAGGAAGAATCTCTTTATAATATGATTATGATTGTAACGTAATATAATCCCTCTAAAATTAAATAATATCAAGTAGTAATTGGCCAATGATACAACGGGCTTGTGTCGGTCATAGCCTTCCAACATGATAGAAAGTAGTTCTTATTTTTGAATCATTGTCGGTTCGTGCTACAGCCGAGGGTTTTGATTTCAAAATAAGAAATATTTGTCTATTACATAGAGATGTGTACATTGAATAAGAATCTAAAGGTCGGTACGTGCCACAGCCGTGGGCCTTTGGGGACTGATTCAACTGTACGAAATGTTGGGTTAGACTTGACTTAGAATATTGAGTTTGTCGTGCCACAGCCGAGACTCAATTATTCAAGAGGCTAAAGTTTGATTAGGGAATAACATAAGATGTAATTGACAAGAGTTGTCTGCCTATTGAATATTACATGGCGGTTCGTGCTACACCCGGGGTTGTGTAATGGAATGTAGGATCCCTATTCCCACTAGCATTATGAATGCTTAATTTTTCACGTAGGGGGTTGAATAAATTAGGTAAACTAGTGGGAGCCACTTATGAATAAAGACCCGATTCATATAGTGTTTTAAAATGAAATTGAATATTTGCTAAGTGTTGTTATGTGTTTATTATTTACAGATTTACAATATACATTATGTATTCTGCACTATCACTCAGGAGCATACTGGATGCTCACAAATTGACTGGTCCTAATTATGCTGACTGGCTTCGAAACTTGAGAATTGTTCTCAGGATTGAGAAGCTGGAATACGTGATTGACTCACCTAAGCCTACTGAACCTGCTAGTGATGCACATAATGATGAACATGTTGTGTATCGTAAGTGGATAGATGATGCAAATATTGCTCAATGCATCATGCTAGCTTCCATGAACATTGAGCTACAGAAGCAACATGAGCATATGGATGCTCACACTATCCTAATGCATCTACAAGAGTTGTATGATGTGGCGGGGAGGACAGTTCGATATGAGATATCGAAGGAGTTGTTCGGTTGTAGGATGTCTAAGGGATCATCTGTGAATGACCATGTACTTAAGATGATCAATTTGATTGAACGTCTTGGACAACTTGGTTTTGCCATGGATGGGGAGCTGAGCCAAGACTTGATCTTGCAATCACTTCCGAGTTCGTTCTCGCAGTTTGTTGTGAACTTTCACATGAATAAGTTGGATGTCAGCCTGCCTGAACTCCACAACATGTTGAAGACTGCGGAATCGAATTTTCCCCCTAAGAAGAGTTCTGTTTTTCTAATTGGTGAAGGTTCCAATCCTAAGAAAAGGAAGAGGAACTCTTCTAAGAAAAAGAATGTAGGTGAAGAAAAGCCGGTTCCACCAAAAGCTGAAGACCCCAAGAGCAAAGTTGTTTGCTTTCACTATAACAAGGTGGGGCACTGGAAGAGGAACTGCAAGGTTTACCTTGCAGAATTGAAGAAGAAGATGGGTAGTGAGACCACCGCTTCTGATTCAGGTATGTTCATGATAGAAGTGAATATGTCATTAAATCAAATTTCTACTTGAGTATTAGATACCGCCTGTGGTTCTCGAATCTGTAATTTGTTGCAGGGACCGAGGAGAAGTAGGACTCTTGAGGAAGAGGAGGTGATTCTACTGATGGGAAATGGAGCAAGAGTTGCTGCTGAAGATGTAGAATCATTTCATTTACATATGCCTATGGGCAAGACTGTTGTTTTAAATAATTGTTATTTTGTTCCCTCAATTGTGAGGAATATTATTCCCATGTTAGACTTGGCTAGATTTTCATTTATTATTGAGAATAATGAATGTTCTATTCTTAGAGATAATATTCTTTATGGACGTGATGTTTTAAATAATGGTCTGTATATATGTGACATAATTTACTTCAGATTGAACAAACTAATAAAAGAAAAAGGATGATGAAAATCTCACTTCATTGTGGCACTGCAGTCTCCATTTAGAAGACATGGAGAGAGGGCTGCAAATTTGTTGGGAATGGTACACACAGATGTATGTGGACCAATGTCTACGCAATCCATGGGTGGATTTTCATACTTCATTACTTTCATAGATGATAGATCTAGATTCGGATATGTGTTTGATGAAACACAAGTCTGAAGCCTTTGAAAAGTTCAAAGAATATAAGTATGAAGTGGAGAAACAAACCAAACATAGTATTATAATTCTTCGATCTGAACGAGGTGGTGAATACTTTAACGGAGTGTTTCTAGATTATCTCAAAGTAAATGGTATAGTCTCCCAGTGGACTCCTCCAGATTGGTATCTAAAAGGAGAAATCGAACTTTGTTAGACATAGTTCGGTCCATGATGAGCTATGCAAATCTTCCAGTATTCCTATGGGGTTATGCATTGGAAACCTTAGCATATTTACTGAATAAGGTGCCTTCCAAATATGTTCCTCAAACTCCGTATGAGATATGGAAAGAAAGGAAACTGAGTCTTAAACACGTTAAGATTTGGGGATGTCCAGCTTATGTCAAGTAAGTTGACCCAGATAAGCTGGAATATCGATCCGTAAAATGTAGTTTTGTGGGATATCCTAAAGAGACTTTAGGGTATTACTTTTACACCGATCATCGGGTGTTTGTCTCCAGACATGCTACCTTCTTGGAAAAGGAGTTTATTCTTGAAGGAAACAGTGGGAGCAAAATTGAACTTGATGAAGTTTAAGAAGCACAAACTACTACGGATCAAGTGGAAACACCTGTTCTGACTGAACAACCTTTTGTGGAACAGCCCATTCGTAGGTGAGGGAGAGTGTCTCGCCAACCTGAGAGGTAATATGGCCTTGTCATTAAGAATGACAATGAGTTGTCGATCATTGATGATGATGACCCTTTGACCTATAATGAGGCTATGAGTAGTGTTGACTTAGAGAAATGGCATAGTTCCATGAAATCCGGAATGGAATCTATGTATACAGTATACGAAAGAATGATTAGAGCAGATGGCCAGGTGG
Organism: Apium graveolens; assembly: GCF_009905375.1. NCBI lineage: Eukaryota > Viridiplantae > Streptophyta > Magnoliopsida > Apiales > Apiaceae > Apium > Apium graveolens. The sequence goes on from NC_133649.1 coordinate 121,676,555, forward strand.
AGACCTTTAAGGCCAGGCTTTTGGGAAAAGGATTCAGACAAAGGCAATGGATTGACTTTGATGAAACCTTTTACCTATAGCCCTGTTAAAATCAGTTCGGATTTTGCTTGCGATTGCTGCTTACTACTACTATGAGATCTGACAAATGGCCAGATGGTTTTCTTTCCAAGGGAAATGAAAACCTAGTGTATAAGCTGCTGTGAACCATATGTGGTTTAAAGCAAGCTTCTCGAAAGATGGAACATTCGTTTTGATGAGATAATCAAAGAGTTTGATTTTATCAAAAACGTAGATGAACCATACGTCTACAAAAGGGTTAGTGGGAGCGAGATAACATTTCTTGTGTTGTATTGAATTAGAGTTGACACACATAACAACATAGCAGACCCACTCACAAAGCTACTTTATGAAAGTCACTTTGATCGTCATAAAGACAAGATAGGTATTAGATACCAGAGTGATTGGCTTTAGTACAAGTGGGAGATTGAAAGGAATATGTCCTAAGTCCAATCATGTATTAGGATTTAGGAATAACTTTTTATGTAATCTGTTTTGATTTCATTGATATTAATAAAAGACTTGTTTTGTTTTTATTACGGGCTCTATCTATTTAAGTGTTTAAATAAGATATACCATAGTTTAGAGTAAAGCTTTTTATGGATTATGATGAGATCATAATAGTGAGACCTAAAAGATGATAACTCTAAACTTAAATAGTTCCTGATCATAGGATTACTAACTGGTAATTAATAATCCGCAAAGATCGGTACATACTATGCTTGCTTCATTATGAAGGAAGTCTGTTCTCATAGACATTTGTGTGGTGACACTATAGCTAGTATGTAGGTGCTTATTATAGAATAAGTTCACTGAACATGACTCGCACAGCTGAACAACTGATGGAGTTCACTCACGTGTTAGCAGTTGTTCACATAGTGATAGTTGTACAAGTATCCTTAGACTTGAGGTCATCATAGTCATCTTGTGTACACTGAACTATGCTTTGGTTTAGTTCTTAGTCTCCAGGGATAATTATTAGGGCTCTACTGGGTATAGGAATTTGTACACGAAGATAGTGTATGATCAATAAAGGATCTACCCCTTCCAGTGAAGGAAGCGAATGTTCAAGGCTGATCCACTTATGCTAGTTCAGGAATCTCTGGCCAGAGTGAATGAAATTAGAAAGGAGTTTCTAATTTGCATAGAACTAAGCATAGTAAATGGTAAGCAAGTGATTAGATTAGATAGGCTTGACACGAGATCCATGCCTTGTATTTAATCGGGACATTGTAGGGTAGAAGGAGTTTATTGTACGGTAATTATTCACTGAATAGGTTCTTGGTATTCTAAGCAGTGAATTCATATTATCCGGATAGTCGCGATATGCAGAGAAGTATCCCTCACGATGTAGAATAAATGTGATTAATTAATTAATCATATTTAATAAATTAGAGAATTTATATGAATAATGATAAAATAGTTTTATTATTATTTATTTCTACTACCGGCTTAATATTGAACCTATAGGGTCACACCATAAAAAGAGAATGATTTAATGGTGGAGGAATTAATTAATAATGGCTAATAATTATTTATTTATGAAATAAATAATTAATTGGAAAATTTAATATTTGATTAAATGAGATTTAATTGATTATAAATTAATTAAGAAAAGTTCTTAATATTATTAATTAAGGATTTAATTTTTGGAAATTAAATCAAGAGAGAGAATTATTTCTAAAGTGTTTAGAAAAAGGATTAATAATTAAAAGGTGTTTTAATTATTAATGAGAATAATAAATGGGATGATAATAATAATAATATTTATGGGAAAATTTCAGCTGAAAATTTTGCCTATAAATACACTATTATAAACCCTATTTTTATTCCAAACCCAAAAACCCAAAAGTTTTTAGAAAACCAAATTCTCTCCACCTCCTCCTCATTTATGTCGTTTTCTTGGTGGATACCGGTGGAGTGCTTCACGTTTGAGGAGCAGCTGCTAAGTATCTCCGAACGTTGCTTTTGGATCGCATATTAAAGGTTAGTAATCGATCCATATGTTTTTACCACGATTTATATGCTTTTATTTGGATTTTATGTGTGTAAAAGTGTTTTACCATGCCTCCGCTGCGATTAAAATCCAACACTCTAGAGAGCATGTATGCTAACGCGTTCTCGATCTCGAAAGAGAACACTGGATAAAGCGGAGGAAGTAGTGGAAGAAGTTCTTATTGTGGAGAAAGTTGAAGAAGAAGCTCTTATTGCAATGGGAGAACCGGAAGTGAATACGAAAGCTTTGATAGATTACTTTCAACCAAAGATCATTGATATTCAGTCTAGCATTATCAGACCAGTCATCGCGGCTAACAATTTTGAAATCAATGCTAGCACAATTCAGATGGTGCAGAACTCGATTCAGTTTGGGGGTTCTCTAACGGAAGATCCCAATATGCTTAGAGATTTCATCGAGATCTGCGACACTTTCAAATTTAACAATGTGTCTAAAGATGCTATAAAGCTATGGCTTTTCTCATTCTATCTGAGGGATAAAGCTAAGTGTTGGTTGCATTCTCTACCACCAAGCTCTATCACTAAATGGGAAGATCTTGCTCAAAAGTTTCTTACTAAGTCATTTCCTATGTTGAAGACTGCTGCAATCAGGAATGCTCTTACTCAATTTACGCAGCAATCTTGAGAGTCTTTGTGTGAAGCTTGGGATCGTTATAAGGAGATGCATAGAAAGTGTCCTCATCATGGGATGCCTGACTGGATGATTATCAACTGCTTTTATAATGGCTTGGGAGCACAGTCTAGACCTATGTTCGATACAGCATCAGGTGGAGCCCTATACACCAATAGCTACGATGAAGCTTATGAGTTGATTGAACTGATGGCTGCTAATGAATACAAGAACCCTTCTCAGAGAATAAATCAAGGCAAAGTAGCAGGAATTTTAGAGGTGGATGCAGATACTATTATAGCTGCTCAGCTTAAGGCTTAGACGATGAATGTGGATTCTTTGGCTAATTATGGAGTTAATCAGATAACTAATGTCTTTGAGCTTTGTGTTGGTGCGCATGAGACAAAGCAGTGTGCTATATCTAGTGAATCAGCTCAGTTCGTGAGCAACTTTCAGAGGTTGCAGCACCCAGTTCCAGCCACCTATCATCCTAACAACCGTAATTATCCTAACTTTAGCTGGAGCAACACTCAGAATGCGATTCAACAACCTTATCAATAGTATGCAACGAAGCAGTACAACCCTTCTAGTTTTCAACAACTGCAATATGCTCCAAGACAACAACTCCAACTTCAGCAGTTACCCCATGGAGTTACAAGTCAAGCTAATGAAAAATCTGAATTGGAGGAGTTGAGGCTCATGTGCAAGATCCAAGCGGTGTCTATCTAGACCTTGGAGAATCAAATTGGGAATATATCCAATGCCTTGCTGAATCGTTAACCTGGTACACTACCTAGTGACACGGAAGTGCCAGGAAAGAAGGAAGAAAAAGAGCAGGTTAAGGCAATTACATTGAGGTCTGGGAAGGTTGCAAATCCCGAAAAATCTCAAGTTTCGGAAGATGAAGCTGTGGCTGAAGAAGAAGTGTAGACAAAGTAGAAGTGAAACCAAGGAAGACTACTGTGGAACACACTCCTCCTAAGGGTAATACATGGGAGAAATAGATCCATCCTCCACCTCCTTTTTCTAAGAGGCTGCTTAAGAAAAAGCTAGATAAGGAGTTTGAGAAGTTTCTGGAAGTGTTCAAGAAACTTCATATCAACATACCTTTCGCTGAAGCTCTTGAACAAATGCCTAGCTATGTGAAGTTTATGAAAGGTATCCTCTCTCGGAAAGTGAAGCTTGATGCCTTAGAGACCGTAGCTCTCATGGGAGAATGCAGTGTTGTGCTCCAACAGAATTTACCTCCGAAGCTTAAAGATCCTAGAAGCTTCACTATTCCTTGCACCATTGGAAACTTTTCGTTTCATAAATTTTTATGTGATTTGGGAGCTAGCATCAATCTTATGCCTTTTTTCTGTCTTCAAGAAGTTGGATTTACCTGATCCAAAGCCTACTTATATGTCCTTGTAGTTGGCCGATCGTTCTATTACATATCCACGAGGCATTGTGGAGGATGTCTTGGTCAAGGTGGAAAAACTCATCTTTCTTGCTGATTTTGTAATTCTTGATTTCGAGGAGGATAAAAAGATTCCCATAATCTTGGGAAGACCATTCTTGGCTGCTGGCCGAACCTTGATTGATGTGTAGAAGGGTGAGCTCACTATGCGAGTGCTGGATCAGGATGTGACTTTCAATGTATTCAATACCATGAAATTTGCTATTGATAACGAGGAGTGATTAAAAGTGGAATTGGTCGATTCTGTGGTTACTTCAGAACTTGATCAAATGCTAAGGTCTGATGCCTTAGAGAAGGCCTTATTGGGGAATTCAGATAGTGAAGATGATGAAGGTGATGAGCATTTGCAGTATTTGAATGCTTCTCCTTGGAAGCGAAGGCTGGATATGCCTTTTGAATCTCTTTGAATGTCAGAACTGAAAAATGTTGAGGGGCGTCCCAAGCCATCTATCGAGGAAGCTCCTACACTCGAGCTTAAACCATTGCTTAAGCACTTGAGGTATGCTTTTTTAGGTGATAAATTTACTTTTCCTGTTATTATTGTATCTGACCTTTCAGGTAGTGATGAGGAAAAGCTCTTGAGAATTCTGAGAGAGTTCAAATCCGCAATTGGATGGACTATAGCAGATATCAAGGGAATCAGCCCTTCTTATTGCATGCATAAAATTCTGCTAGAGAAAGAAAGCAAGCCGACTGTTGAGCAACAGAGGAGGCTTAATCTTATAATGAAAGAGGTTGTGAAGAAGGAAATTCTCAAGTGGCTAGATGCAGGGATCCTCTATCCTATTTCTGATAGTTCTTTGGTGAGCCTAGTTCAATGTATGCCGAAGAAAGGATGCATCACAGTTATTGCTAATGAGAAGAATGAGCTAATTCCTACTCGAACAGTCACGGGGTGGAGAGTTTGCATGGATTACAGGAAGCTGAACAAGGCCACGAGGAAGGATCACTTTCCTCTTCCTTTTATTGATCCAATGCTTGACAGGTTGGCTGGGCATGAGTACTACTGTCTTCTTGATGGCTATTCAGGTTATAATCAAATTTGCATCACTCCAGAAGATCAGGAAAAGACTACCTTCACTTGTTCATTTTGTGCTTTTGCCTTCGGAAGAGTTTTTTTTGGGTTGTGTGGTGCACCTGCCATATTTCAGAGATGCATGATGGCTATCTTCTCTGACATGATTGGTCAGAATATGGAGGTGTTTATGGATAATTTTTCTGTGTTCAGGGATTCTTTCAACGAGTGCTTGCAAAATCTTCGTGCAGTTCTTAAAAGGTGTGTTGAGACCAATCTAGTTCTCAACTGGGAGAAATGTCACTTTATGGTGCAACAGGGCATTATTCTTGGGCACAAAGTCTCTAGTAAGGGTCTTGAGGTTGATAAAGCCAAGGTGGGGGTCATCGAAAACCTACCTCCACCAATTTTCGTTAAGGGAGTCCGTAGCTTTCTTGGTCATGCGGGTTTCTATAGGCGGTTCATTAAAGACTTCTCCAAAATCTCTAAACCGTTGTGCAATCTTTTAGAGAAAGATGTCCCTTTCAAGTTTGACGATGAGTGTCAAGCTGCTTTTGAGATCTTAAGGAAGAGTTTGATCACAGCACCTATCATAACTACACCTGATTGGAATGAGCCTTTTGAAATGATGTGCGATGCAAGTGACTATGCAGTTGGAGCACTGCTTGGACAAAAGAAGAACAACGTATTTTATGTGCTCTACTATGCTAGTAATATTCTCAATGGTGCTCAACTAAACTATACTACTACTGAGAAATAACTCTTAGCCATTGTTTATGGTTTTGAGAAGTTTCGGTCTTATTTGCTTGGGACAAAGTGACAATTTTCAATGATCACGCTGCTATTCGTTATCTTGTCTCGATGAAGGACTCGAAGCCTAGACTGATTCGATGGGTTCTTTTACTTCAAGAATTTGAGTTGGAGATCAAGGATAAGAAAGGTACTGAGAATCAAGTCGTTGATCATCTCTCTCGGTTAGAACATCCTAGTACAGCTTTACAGGATAAGACATTGATTAATGAGTCTTTTCCCGGTGAGCATGTTTGGGGTGCAAGAGGAAGAACCGTGGTTCACAGACATTATGAAATACCTTGTGAGCAACATTATACCTCCATAATTTTCTTCTACTCAAAGGAAGAAGTTTCTTCATGAGGTGAAGTGGTACATGTGGGATGAGCCGTTTCTGTTCAGGCAAGGAGTTGACCAAATCATCAGGAGATGTATTCCGTACAGCGAGATGGAGGGTATCTTGTGAGACTGACATTCGACTATTTATGGAGGCCACTATAGTGGAGAGAAGATGGCAGCTCGTATCCTTCAAGCAGGATTCTTCTGGCCTATATTGTTTAAGAATGCGCATCGGTTCATTTTGAAGTGTGATCGCTGACAGCGTTTGGGTAATATGTCTAAGAGGGATGAGATGCCTCTGAATGTGCTTCTCGAGGTTGAGATCTTCGATGTTTAAGGAATTGACTTCATGGGGCCATTTGTCTCATCTTACAATAATCAGTATATCTTGTTGGCGGTTGATTATGTGTCGAAATGGGTGGAAGTCAAGGCTTTGTCAACGAAAGATGCAAAGATAGTGCTTAATTTTCTTCACAAGAAGATATTCACAAGATTTGGGACTCCAAGAGTCATAATCAGTGATGAGGGATCGTATTTCTGCAATCACAAGTTCGTTGTTATAATGCAGCGATATAATATGAATCCTCGGATTGCTACGGCCTACCATCCTCAAACTAATGGTCAAGTTGAGGTGTCTAACAGAGAGATCAAGCGTATTCTAGAGATAGTTGTGTATCCATCAAGGAAGGATTGGTCTTTGAAGTTGGATGAAGCTATTTGGGCGTATCGAACAACATACAAGACTCCTCTAGGCATGTCTCCATTTCAATTGGTTTATGGTAAGGGATGTCATTTGCCTGTGGAGCTAGAGCACAAAGCGTATTTGGATGTGAAGAAACTGAACCTCAATTTGGATATAGCTGGTAAGAAAATGATGCTTCAATTGAATGAACTCGATGAGTTTCGGCTTCAAGCGTATGAGAACAACAAAATGTATAAAGAAAAAGTCAAGAGGTGGCACGATAGGGGTCTAGTGCTCAAATCATATGTGCCGGGGCAACAAGTTCTTTTGTTCAACAAGTCGAGATGGTCAGGGCCATTTGTTATCAAAACTGTGTTTCCACATGGAGCGGTGGAGATTTTTGAGAATGATTCAGGACAAGCATTCAAGGTGAATGGATAGAGGTTGAAGCATTACTATGGGAATATGGTAAACCGTGAGGTGGTTAGTGTCGTTTTACTGTCTACTTGATCTCGGGATTCTACGTCAAGCTAGCGACATAAACCAAGCACTTCTTGGGAGGTAACCCAAGTTTGTTGTACATTAGTAGGTGTTAGAAGGGAGAAAAAGAAGAAAACACAAAAAAATCAGAAAAGCAGAAGATACAAGGGAAATTTGACAGAAGCACGGCGCGCCCGCACTGGGTAGCGGGGCGGCCACACTGCAAAAGACGGTAACTGCACGCGCCCGCGCTGGAAGCGGGGCGGCCGCGCTAGAATTCCAGAAACACGGCACGCCCGCACTGCCATGCGGGGAGGCCGCGCTGCACCCTTGTAGAAAATAAAATAGAAAAACAAAAAAATCAAAATAAAATCAAAGTGTAGCCGATTTTCCCTCTTCAACCTACCATAATTCCCTCTCCAAATCAGTTTCAATCACCCCATTACTCCCACTAATTCCATGGTATTCCCTAACAATACAACAAGAATTATAGAATGAGGGTTAAATGTAATTATGGCTTCTTTTTCAAGATTTAAAAACAGTTCTTAACTCGACAAATATATATGTGTTTTGATTTGTAAAGTACGGAATGAAAGGATTAAATAAATCAAACACAAAGTAATAAAAACACAAGTCTTTAAAACTTTCTGCTGGATTTGAATGTATCCACCGGATATATATATATATATATATCAATTTGTGAACTTTGTGAAGCTCAAATTGTCTCACAGCTGCTTTACAAGTTGACCAAACAAACTACAGAGATATTCTTGACAAGTACACCTTTTTCTAATTTCTCTCCTAAAATGTGTTTGCTTAGTTATTTTCTTAACTAGCTACACTTGGTTTATATATCACCAAGTTTACATGGTAATAAGACAGGATAATAAAAAAAACCTATGTTAGATATATTTGTGATGTCAGGTCTAATATGATTTGTGTTTAGTTTTCAGATCTTACTTAACAGGACAAATCAGTACTTAACTGGAAATCAGTACTTATACTGAAGTCAGGACTTAAGATATCAAAACTTAAGTTGTCAGAACTTAAGTTATCAAGAGATATTTATCAGGAGATAATATCAGAACTTAAGGAGACATTCAGATAAGGATGGCGGTTGATTGAAAGGAAAGAAGATCAAGACAAACATAAGAAGAAATATGCATGGAGAAGAATTCTATAAGGAATAGAATACTTAGAAGAAAAGATAACTGATTGATATATATTAGGAAGCAGAACTGTATTCGATATTAATTAGAAGATTATCTTGTAACTTTGTAGTATATAAACACATTAATAGGGTTTACACTATATGTGTTATCATAATCGAGTTTATTATTTATTGTAACCCTAGCAGCTCTCGTGATAATTTGTTCATCACTGAGAGAGGACAGTTCTTTGTAACAGAGTTTATTGTGTTGAATAAAATCTGTTTTCTGTTACTTGAGTTCTTATATTCGATTTGATTGTAGTAAATACTGTATTCAACCCCCTTCTACAGTGTGTGTGACCTAACAAGTGGTATCAGAGCAATCTGTTAACATACATACAGTAACGATCCAAAAATAGTCATGTCTGAAGAAGTACAAACTCCAACCAAGCCCACCAAAACTGAAGAAACTCCAAAGACTCAAATCCATAATCGATATGAGACTATTAGGGTTCCCATACTGAAACCTTCTGAGTATTCCATATGGAAGGTGAGGATGTTTATGTTTCTGGAAGCTACAGATCCAGAATACCTTAACAGAATTAATGAAGGACCACACAAGCCAACCAAGCACTCTGTTATAGTTGCAGATCAGCCACAACAGAATGTACCAAAGGAGAAAAGTGAATATACAGCTGTAGATATCTCATCTATTGCAAAAGATACAAAGATAAGACATTTGCTGCACAGTTCCATTGATAATGTCATGTCAAACAGGTTAATTAACTGCAAGACTGCAAAGGAGATATGGGATGCCTTGGAGACAAGATGCCAAGGAACTGATTCAATTAAGAAGAACAGGAGGACTATACTCACTTAAGAGTATGAGCACTTTGACTCAAAACCTGATGAGCCATTGACTGGTTTATATGATAGATTTGTCAAACTCTTGAATGATCTGTTACTGGTGGATAAGGAATATGATCTTGAAGATACTAATCTCAAATTCCTTTTATCTCTTCCTGAAAGTTGGGATTTGAAGGCCACAACTATAAGAGACAACTATGCTCTTGATGAAACTACTCTTGATGAAATTTATGGTATGCTCAAGACTCATGAACTTGAGATGGATCAAAGAAGCAAGAGGCATGAGAGAAAATCAAGAAAAGTTGCTCTTAAGGCTGAGGAGGAATCCCCTAAAGTGGTTGTCTCAAAGAAAGGCAAAGGAAAGGCTCTCATCACAAAGTCTGATACTGAGTCATCAAGTCTTAATAGTGATGAGGATTCAGAAACTGAAAGTCTATCTGAGATGGACCCTGATGAAGAGATGATGAAGCTGTGTGCTCTTATGATGAAAGGAATCACAAAGATTGCATACAGGAAATTCAGAAGGGGAAAGAAGTATTCCAGGAAAGGTGCAAGTTCTGATAAGAAATGTTTCAGAAAATCTGAAGGAAAAGGAGGAAAGTCTGACAGAGGAGATTACTCAAATGTCAAATGCTACAACTGTGGTGAGAAAGGCCACATATCTCCTGATTGCAAGAAAGTGAAGAGTGACAAAGGCAAGGCTCTTGTCACAAATAAGAAAAGCTGGACAGACACTTCAGATTCTGAAAGTGAGGTGAACTATGCCTTGATGGCAAATGCTGATAGAAGCTCTGAAGCTGCCGAGTTAAAGGTACCTCAAACAACTTATGCTTTTCATACTGATGATATTACTGAGTTGAGAAGATATCTTAAAACCATGTTCATTAGTTATAGAGATCAAACTTGAACATGTGAAAGATTAACTTCTGAAAATCTTGCTTATAAAAGAGGAATAATTATTTAGAAAAAGAGTTAGTTATGTTCCATCAAACTTAGAAAGATAGAGATGATGCTTTTTATGTTAGAGATAAAGTGCTTAAAATGAATGAATCTCTAAAAACTGAGCTAAAAAAGGAAAGAAAGATTATCAGGACTTGGACTAACTCTGGCAGAACAACTCAGAATTTGTTAAGTAGTGGAAACTGGAAAGAGGGCTTAGGTTATGGAGATGATAAGAATGATAAAAGAACTGTAGAAATTGAGCCTATAGTTGTTAAACAAAAGCCAAAGGTAAATCCTGTAAAGTTTGTAGATGTAAAGTCTGATGTTGATAAATCAGAAGTTAAAGAGAAATTAACTTCTGACAAACCAAAACAGGATAAGACAACTGAAGTTAACATAGGCTTAATGACAAAGAAGTAGCTTAAGCATAAGCTAAAAGATGTTAAGAATGTAAACAAGGTAAAGGCACCTAGGAAAAATAGGAATGGAAAGGTAGGTGTGAATAAAAGCAATGATTATAAGCCTGTTCCTAATGCTCCTAGAAAGAAATGTTATAACTGTGGAAATTCTAACCATCTGGCTTCTTTTTGCAGAAAAATAAGAACATAAACTCCTTACCTTCAAAATCAGGAGTTAAGAGTCAGTCTGTTAGATATAGGCCACAAAATCCTTGTTTTCATTGTGGTAGTTTATGGCATTCCATTTATACTTGTAAGGAATATCATAGTTTGTACTATAATTATTATCAAATAAAACATTCTTTAAAGAAAGTTAGCATTATTCCTTCTAGTGTAAGTTCTGATGCAAAGTCTGATATTGTAAATTCTGATATGAAAACTGTTAACATAAATTCTGATGCTAAATCCGCTGTAAATGTTAACAAACTTAATAAGGCCAAAGGATCCAAGCAAGTCTGGGTCCTTAAAACTAATCATTAGTGGTCTTTGTGATTGGAGGGCAACAGGAAAAATATCCTAGTTCTGGACAGTGGATGTTCAGGGCATATGACTGGAAATAAAGCCCTGCTATCAGACTTTATGGAGAAAGTTGGCCCAGGTGTTTCTTATGGAGATGGAAATATGGGAAAAACTCTGGGATATGGCAATATCAATCTTGGGAATGTCATCATGGAAAAAATAGCTTTAGTCTCAGGACTTAAACACAATTTGATGAGTGTTAGTCAAATCTGTGACATAGGTTATTATGTGGATTTCTTTGAAGAATACAATGAAGTTGTAAGCAAATCTACAGGAAAAGTTGTTCTAAAAGGATACAGGAATGGTAACATTTATGAAGCCAAGCTTTCAACAAGTACTGATGGTTCTGTAATCTGTCTGTTAAGTAGAGCATCAATTGAAGAAAGCTGGAATTGGCACAAGAAACCCTCTCATTTAAATTTCAACAACATAAATGAACTAGTCAAGAAAGATCTTGTGAGAGGACTGCCAAAATCAGTATTTGCTACTGATGGCCTTTGTGATTCCTGTCAAAAGGCAAAACAAAGAAAATCTTCATTCAAGAGCAAGACTGAATCTTCAATTCTTGAGCCTTATCACCTACTTCATGTTGATCTATTTGGTCCAGTGAATGTCATGTCTATTGTAATGACCGGGAAATTTACGTTGTATAATATCATATTTATAATAAAATATGTGTATTAATATGTCAGTTATGTGTGATTATCTGTTAAACCCTAATTGTTACGTGCTACGTGTATTCTGTATCATTTCTGTATTTTTAAGGTATTTTTCAGATGTTTTATATCGTATTCAAAGGTTTCATTTCAAACGTTTTGCAACCCAAATAATGATTTTAAAGCCAGTATTTCAAATAAAATAATGGGCCTTATTTTTCATCAAACGGCTTTTACAATCGCAATATTCTGAACATCTAGATATTTTATAAATTTTCTCGTTTTACGAAAAATGACTTTTCCGGGCCCCGTTGGGTGTTAAAAACCCCACAAAAATCACATTTTTATTTTTATAAAATTATAGGACTTTTATTTATACCATTTCTTTGCATTTTTGAATTATTCACAATTTTTGGGAATTTTTGACATATATATTGCATATATAAAATATTTATAAATTAAATTTTAATACCCAAAAATTATGAAAATTAGGGCCAAATATTTTTATTAAATGTATAATTAGACCCTTAATTTTATTTAGGAGTATTAATTTTTCAGCTATAAATACCCTAATTATTATTAATTTAATTAATTAAAATCAGAAAAATTCAGCAAAAATCCCCAAATTCCAGAAATTGGGGTTTGGTGTTCTTGAGATTCAACTAACGATTTCATCGTGATTCCGACCTCCAAATCAGACATGTAAGTACTCGTTGCAAAGCTCTTGATCTCTACTTTCTAATTCTGTTATCAATTTTGAGTTTTATTGCTTCGATTTTCAATTTGTATTTTTAGGGTTTATAGCCGAATTGGGTATTTGCAAATCGTTGTGTTTTGGTTGATGAAATTGATATGAATCGATTGCCCAGGTTGAGTAGATGATGATACATATTTTTAATTAATTTTTCTATTCTCGGATTAGTGAATTGTATTTTTGAGTTTCAACCCGTTTTGAATTCGTGTTTTTGTTTTGGATTGTTGATTGTTGATTTGATGATTACGAGCTTAAAGATCGTCGATTTCTGAGTTGTTTGGCATCGGTTTCGTCGAGTTTGGTTCTGATTTTCGTGTCGCCGGATTGTTACGCCGCCGCCGCTGCTTGCCGCTCGCCGGCTGTGTTCGACGAGGAAGGGGGACTGGGGACGAAGGGACGGGGAGCTGCAGGAGAGACGAGGTTGACATCTCCAGAATCGCTATGTTCCAGTCACGTTCTGTTCGTCGGAAAGCTCGCCGGGAAACGCCGCCGACGCCGGTTTCTGGGCAGTCGGGGCGGTGTTCTTGAGCGACCCGGGTTCGACCCGGTTTGCAACCCGGTTACGACCCGGGTTTGATCCTGAAAACCTAACCCTGAACCCTAATTTTGTGTTTCTGGTTATTTTAGTATTTATTTATTATTATTTTTAAAAAAATCAGAAATTAGTTTTAGTAATTCTTAAAATTTAATTAAAAAAATCAGTTTTAAATTTTGAAAACTAGTATTATTAATTTCTAAATTATTTTATTAATTTATAAATTTGAATTTAATTATTTAACTAATTATTTGATTATTTATCTAATTATTTATTAGTTATCTAATTAACTAATAATTAGATAATTAATTAGTAATTAGGTAATTAATTAACAAATAAGGATTAAATACTACGATTAATAATCCGATAGTTAGTTAATATTACGTATAACTCGTATCTATACGAGTAGTGATTCGATAATTAAAACTATTATTCGAGCGATAATTATTCGAAGAATACCGTAATAATTATTCATATCGAATAATTGAATACAGTTAATTAATTGATTAATTAATCGGATAGGTATAGTAATACTAGCGATTCGATAGTTATTCGAGAATTGCGATTAACTCGTAATTATACGAGTAATTGAACGATAAGTTCGATTATTAATATTCAGACGATAGTAAATTATTCGTATAATATCGTAATAATTATTCGTAATGAATAATTAAATACAGAAAATTAATTTTTAAAACGTATACGTGCAATAATAACAGTAATGTTTCGATAATTATGCGAGAAACGCGAATCACTCGTAGAAATACGAGTAGTGGATCGTTGCGTTGAAATATGATTCGAATAATGGCTCGTTTATTCAATAATTAACGTACCAGTTAATGATATCGATTATTTATTTATAAATAATCGATCTAATCGAATAAATAACGATAAGTTGTAGATATTTGTAATAAATTGTGACTAATCCTAATAATTTGGGATTAATTATTTTAAATTATTAAATAATTATTTATTAATTCTTTATTAGTTATTTATTTATGAAATATTTAAAAAAGTGATTAATTATTTCGATAATTAATCACATAATTTTCAATAAATCATAACTTCTTCGTTTTAACTCCAAAAATTATAAAAAAATTATTTTTGACTTTGATTTTTCTTAAATAATTATTTAAAAATTATTTTAGGATTTAAAAGGTTGTAATAATTGTTTATATTGAATAATAAATTGAATTATCAGTGTTTAATTGATAATAATTTAACCATTAGTCAGATTTGAGTGAAACGAAAGCCATTTTACTCAGAAAAATGAATTCTTTTTATTAAAAATAATATGAAGACCTAATTTCTTCTCGAAATTAGTTGACCTTATTGATTGCTGGATTATCAGTCAAAATACGCGCCGAGACGAGTCCAAAAAATTCCAGGAAAATGGGAAATGAAGTAAAAGGTGATCAACGGAGCAATCAGCGAGTCGATTTTGATTCTAAAAATAATTCTAACTATAGAAATGATTATGTACTTATGTACTTATGTGCATTATGTGGTTAATCGAGTCTTACTTGCTTATATGTAATATAAGAGTCAGTTATAAGCGCATGGGTAGATAATAGGATCGAAATGGAGTCAATTCAAGATGCAAATTGAAGTACAAGATGATTTAATCAGTCTATTTTGCTAACAGAAGCTAAGCCAGTAAGGCAGGTCAAGTAAGGGATAGACGGAAGTGATTTAATTGCAGTAAGTCGCGCGGAAGGCAAGTTTCTCCCCTATTCTAATTTCAGAATAGTAATATTCATTTCAAATTCTTATTATGCTTGTATTCCTTTAATTTCTTTATTCATATCTCAGTTCGATTCTTGAATTATTCTTTTCATTTGAATTTATTATTCATATTCCAATTGTTACTCACAATTATTGATATATTCTGGTGATTAGAATATACCAAAGCATACCGATTGTTCCGGTTGCTATTCCAGGGACTGGATAACACTACTTTTGGGATTAAGTCTACTTAATCCTAAGGACCGGGACATAACCGGATCCTTGAAATGGGCCATAGTGCCTGGGTGCCGACGGGATCTATATAGTGAGATATAGATCTGCACTGTATCCTGGCTGATCAGCAGGGTATAGCTGCAAACTTGAGTCCAGTTTAGTTTGTTTGCATTCGCCAGTAATGGCCTTCTTTCTATTCTTATAAGGTTATATCTATGCAGATATACCTGGGTTACGGATTCAATTATAATACGTTAACACTGTTTATATTTTGTGGACTTGTTGAGTAATTTTGGCTCACCCCTTTTTTTTGTTATCCACCTTATTGTTTTCAGTTAAGAAGGAATATGAAACCCATCAGGACACGAGTGGTAAAGAAGCGGGTCAAGCCTTGGGATCCTCTCATACCCAAGGTGTTGATCCCAATTCAGGAAGAAAGCTTTGAGTTGCTCGAGCAGGTGGAGTGTTGATAGATAGTATGTGTGTTTGAATAAAAGCTGAACTTAGTTTAAAAATAAATTAGACAATGGTCTGTAATAAAGAGAATTATGAGATTTTAAATGTTTGTTTGTAATAAAAGTAGTTAGTGGTTCTTGTTTTCATACTTCAACCTAAAAAGGTCATGGTTAGTATTAAAGGGGTTTAATTTCATTTCTTTATTATTCATTAATAAGCTTGTACAGGTTTGTTGATTAGCTCGTAACCCCCAGACTTATACCCCGGGTCTGGAGGGCATTACATCTATTGCAAAGAAGAAATATGCTATGTTCATAGTGGATGAGTTCACCAGATACACAAGGGGGTATTTCTTGCACACAAAAAGTGAAACTGCATCTATCTTGATTGATCATGTCAAACAACTGGATAAAGTGGTTAAAGACTCTATGAAAATCATAAAAAGTGATAATGGCACTGAGTTCAAGAATTTGATTATGGAAGAGTTCTGCAAAGACCAAGGAATCAAGCAGGAATTCTCTGCTCCTGGAACTCCACAGCAAAATGGAATTGTTGAAAGGAAGAATAGAACTCTTATTGAAGCTACACGAACTATGCTTGATGAAGCAAGGTTACCAACCTATTTTTGGGCTGAAGCTGTGCAGACTACTTGTTTTACTCAGAATGCAACACTTATCAACAAGCATGGAAAGACACCATATGAGATGGTGAAGAAAAAGAAGCCAAATCTGAAGTATTTTCATGTATTTGGATGCAAGTGTTTTGTTCTTAAGACTCATCCAGAACAGCTATCCAAATTTGATCTAAAAGATGATGAAGGAATTTTTTGTTGGATATCCACTTTCCACAAAAGCCTTCAGAGTCTATAATTTAAGAACAAGGGTTGTCATGGAATCTATCAATGTCTCTTTTGATGATAAGAAGATTACTGGACTTGAAGATTTCAATGATCATGATCAGCTGAGATTTGAGAACGAAGTTTTAAATTCTGATTCTGTAAATCCTGACAGTCTAAATCCTGATACTGCAAACTCTGATGGGTTAAACTCTGATGTTATTGAAACTATGGTGACTATGCCAAAGGAAAATGCACCTGTGCATGGGGAGCATATAGAAGATCCAACCACATCTCAAGAAGCATCATAATCTAGAACAGGCTCTTCAAGTTCTGATTCATCAATTTCTGATGAGCCAAGTTCTGATAATTCTGGAAACTCAAGTTCTGATAATTCTGGAAACTCAAATTCTGAAGGATCCAACTCAGAGAGCATAATTTCAGGGGGATCATCTGAAAATGTTGATGGAGACAGCATGGATCATGGGGGAGCATCCAGTTCTAGAGATAACCTTCCATCTGCAAGGAAGTGGACTAAAGCACATACACCTACCTTGATTATTGGAGATCCTGAAGCACGTATAAGAACTAGAACAACAACATCAAATGAATGTCTCTATCACTCTTTTCTTTCTCAGACTGAACCAAAGAAAGTGGAAGAAGCTCTTCAAGATGCTGATTGGGTGCAAGCAATGCAGGAAGAGTTAAATGAATTTGAAAGAAATAAAGTCTAGACCCTGGTGCCAAGACCAAAGAACAGATCTGTTGTTCGTACAAAGTGGGTGTTCAGAAACAAAACTGATAGTGATGGCATAATTACAAGGAATAAAGCAAGGCTGGTTGCAAAAGGATATTCTCAACAGGAGGGAATTGATTATTATGAAACATTTGCACCAATTGCTAGATCGGAAGTCATAAGGATATTTTTGGCTTATGCTGCTCACAAAAAGTTTACAGTCTTTCAAATGGATGTAAAAAGTGCTTTTCTTAATGGAGAATTGGAAGAAGAAGTATATGTTGAACAACTTCCAGGTTTTGTAGATTCAAAATTTCCTAATCATGTCTACAGACTTGATAAAGCACTTTATGACCTTAAGCAAGCTCCAAGAGCATTGTATGAGACATTAGCTCAATTTCTTCTGGAAAGTGGATTTAGAAGAGGGACTATTGACAAAACATTGTTTTATCTCAACCATGGAAAGGACTTACTTTTGGTGCAGATATATGTTGATGATATCATTTTTGGTTCTATAAATGACAGACTTTGTAAAAGGTTTTCCAAGCTAATGCAGTCAAGATATCAAATGAGTATGATTGGAGAACTTAGCTATTTTTTGGGCCTTCAAGTCAAGCAGAATGAAGAAGGAACTTTTATTTGTCAATCTAAGTACACTAGAAATTTGTTAAAGAAATTTGGAATGCAAGATTGTTCAAGTGCATCCACTCCTATGGCCACTACAACAACATTGGATAAGAATACTGGTACATCAGTAGATATTACTGATTACAGAGGTATGATTGGCTCACTACTCTATCTAACTGCAAGTAGACCTGATATCATGTATACTACCTGTCTTTGTGCAAGATTTCAAGTAGATCCAAGAGAACCTCACTTGACAGCTGTGAAAAGAATTTTCAAGTACCTTAAGGGTACAGCTGATCTGGGATTGTGGTATCCTAGAGAATCATACTTTAAGCTAATAGGTTACTCAGATGCAGATTTTGCAGGATGCAAAATTGACAGTAAACGCACAAGTGGAAGCTGCCAATTTTTTGGAGGCAGATTAGTTTCTTGGTTTAGCAAGAAATAATAGTCAATTAACACATCAACTGTAGAAGCTGAATACATTGTTGCAGGAAGCTGTTGTGCACAGATTCTTTGGATGAAGAATCAGTTACTGGATTATGGGTTATCATATTCTAAGGGAACATGTGGATGAAGGTACAGTGGAATTGCATTTTGTTCCAACAGATCAACAGCTAGTAGATATCTTCACAAAACCACTATGTGAAGTTACTTTTACAAGATTGGTAAATGAACTTGGAATGGTTTCAGGTTCTTTCTCTAAATCTGCTTAGTTTATGTTCTGATACATCAGACTTTATGATCAGTATTTACATATATTACTATCTTTGGGTATTCTGTGCTTAAATTGAAATTTTCTAAGTGCTGATTGTTGTCTGATGTGAATTTCTAAACTCTGATAGTGATATGAATGTTTCTGTGACTATTCAATCCAATGAGGATAACTGTACTAGATGCTGACCTAGTAGTCTTTAATATACTAATAATCCCATGTTTGAAGTAATTATTTATGTGGAAATCTTTTAACACAAGCAAATTCTGATATTGAGCTTGGTTAAAGTTTACTTTGTGTATCTTATTACTAAGTCAAAAACTAGAATAGTGCTTCTTATCTGTTAAGTTCTGATGTTAGTAAATCTGATGGATTTACTAAGTGCTGATAAGCCTCCCTTATCAAAAGAAAAAGAAAAGAAAAGTAATAAATATCAGGTACTCCTTTGAGATCTAGAGAAAAATATATGTGGAAGGGAAGACCCAAGTGCATTGCTGGTATTAAGTAATATGCATTAGAAAAGCAAAATAAAATTTTCTTGGTGACTTTTCACATTCTCTGATTACTGGAGAAATACTCTGATAATAGCATAAATTATGATAAGCAGTTGTGACTCACTTACACTGAGAAGCCACTGTAAAAAGGAATGTCAAAAGATGCATAAAATGAGCACAAAACAGTTGAGGTGGACTCATGCATGAACTCATTCTATAGTAGACTTCAGAATAATGACAGATTTTAAGCAAAGTTTTTAGTTATGCCTTATTTTTAAGATGTACTGAAGTGAATCAGACTTTACTCTTTATCTGATATTTAGCTTAATGCACACACATACACTCCATATAAATGATGAAAATTACTGTGGTGATAAATGTTATTTTGGATGAACAGTTTAAGTGTCAGTTGCATAAATTATGAGGACAAGTTCTGATGATTAATTCCTGATGTACCCATATCATTATTTGTATGAAGAATAACAGGAATAAACATTCACTTTTCGAGTAAAGGAGCCATATTCTGATGATATTGTAAATTCTGATAAGAACCAAGTTCTGATGCTGATGTGGCAGTATTTATTTACTTGGTTTATTTTTGGTGATTACTTGAACGATCATATTTTTACAGAATATTGGTTTATGTGAGATAAAGCAGTAATAATCATTTGTTTAGTGGGAACAATTTTTTTTAAAACTGAATGTGTAATGTAATTATTACTTATTTACCGTGCCCATTAACTTTTTCCTTAACTGCTGCATGCCTGATAGGTGTAAAGGTCTGTTCCACTTCTTAATAACTGCTGTTACGTGGGGTGTCTAAGTAAAAGAGATAAAAGGTTTTCAAATCTTTTATTTTCATTTTTATTCTACTCTCTCTCTTTTCTTATTCTTTCTCACATTTTATAACGGTTTTCTTTACAAACATTTTCTCAAACACCTTATAGGCACTCTAACTTCTCACTTATTTCTGATGGCGCCCAAGGATTTAATTGTTGATGGAGCCAAGTTTGTCCCAAATAATTATGCTGCAATCCTGACCAAGGCTGAAGCTCCATCAGATTTGCACTTTGTGCAAGATTTATTAGCTCATAGTGAGATTGGGTATGCTTTGACCCAACCTCAAACTATTTCAAGCCAACAAGTTCTAACATTTTGGAGAACTGGGCTTTTTGATGATGGTGGTGCTACTGGTACTCCAAGCATCATTTTCACTTTAGGAGATGTTGAGCATGTGGTTACACCTGGAGCAGTTCGTAAAGCTCTCCACTTACCTGAAGGTTGCACATTCTCAACAGTGGAGGATAATGTCTTACAGCAGCTCATGGCCAGTTTGGGCTATAAGAAAAGTTTGGGAAAGCTGGGTCAATTGAAAAGAGAAAATATCAGAAAGGAATGGACCTTTTTCTTTGATTGTATCACTAAGACATTCTCCAATAAATGCTCCAACTTTGATGCTATTCCCATCATGAGTCAGCAAATCAGGTATGCCCTTATTCATCAAACTCATTTTGATTTTGCAAGTGCTGTGTTAGGTTTCATAAGGGATAGGATGATAGATGATAGGAATATAGTATACTTTGCTAGATTCTATCAGCTTATATATACTTTTTGTTATGCTGATGAACCCCAACCTACCAGTGATTTAATTCCACCCTTTAAGCTTGCAAAAATGGCCTTTAATGATTTGTTAAATGCTGACATTAAGAAACAAGTGCAGAGACCCTTACAAATTCCTCAGTTAGTAAAACTGATTCTGGTAAATGCTGATCCACAAACATACACATCTGTTTACCATGATGTTCAACCCACCAACATATCACAGCCAACACAACAGTCATCAGAACATACCACAACTACACAAACACCTCAAACTTCTCAACCTCAACCAACTCAACCATCTATCAGGACATATTTCAAACCATCACAGTCATCTCAACCTCAACCTTCTGCACATCCAGTGAAACTTTCATCTTCCAAACCCAAGAGGACTAAGATAGTACCTCAGTCTTAACAGAAGAGAAGAAGAATTATTCTGAGAGATGAGTCAGACAATGAGGAACAGGTACCAATATCAGAACCTGTTGTAGTAGAAGCTGAGAAGATCTCTTCTCAGAAAGATACTGAAACTAGGAGTTCTAGGCCCCTCAAAAGGCTTAGAAAGCTAAATTCTGATGATGAAGCTCCCAAAGTCTCTAATCCTGCAAAGAGACTTAAAAAGCAAAGAGCCAGGAGGGCTGTAAGTATATCATCACACTCTGAAGCAACTCTGAAAGAAGCAGCTAAGGAAGGGGGTCAGGAATCTCTGATCCTAACAGAACCTATAGTAATTGAATTACTTCCTACTGCTGAATCAGCTCAAAAGTCTCCTATTCAAAAACAAGGGAATATTCCAGAGCAAGTGCCTACACCTCCCGTGTCTCCTGTAATTGATCCAGTACATACTGAAGACCCAGGTACAAGTGCTGAAATTGATATTCATAACTTGATTGTGCCTGGGGTTCTGTACTTGGAAGCTCCACCAACTCAACTCACTCCACCAACAACACCAATTCTAGATGTTGATTTCAATGAAGATATTCCGACCACACCAATTCTGAATCTGGATGATGAAAATCAGATTTTAGGTGGGCATCAAGATTTGGCTGTTGATCAGAACTTAGTTGCAGATCAGCACTTAGAGGATGATGTTGAAGCCTCTATAGCCTCACATAATGTTCTTTTATCAGAGGATGTTGATGTTGCAGGCTCTGTAAGTTCTGATGCTGATAATGCTAAACTTACTAGTGAAGTTGCTGCAAATGTAAATGCTGATGCAGCTGGTTCATCAGGACATGTACCTCAACAAGCTCCAAAAAAGCTGATTTAATCAAGAAGTTTGTTAGAGAGGATGCACCAGTACCTTGGAGTGAAACTCCTAGAGGAAAGGAGTGGACTAAGGAATGGAACTCAGTTAGTTTTGTTCCTACTGAAAAAATTCTTGCTGAGCACCTTGCCAAAGCTGATAAATGATGATTTCAAGGCACAGCTGAGAGTTACTGCAATGAGTACTAGACACCTTCAAGGTCAACACTCAATAACTCATGACAAGGTGAATAAAATTCAAGAATCTTTGATCCATCAAGATATGAATATAAAATTGGAAAAGAACAGATTTTTGAAGCCAGCCTTTGACAGAATTGGGTATATTGAAAAAACTTAGGAGAAGCAACAGGCTCAGATTGATGAAATTATAAAGAATCAAGCTTCTCATCAAACTCAACTCAATGAGATCTAATCCTTAGTGGAATTTTTTATCTCTCTTCTTTTACCCGCTGATGCCAAAAAGGGGGAGAAAGTAATTAAGTCCAAATGCAAATCTACTCAATCACTGAAAGGTAAGGATGATGGAAATGATGACCAGGGAAACTATGGAATGGGTAGTGGTCATGTTCAAGGTAAAGGATCTTCATCAAAGACAAATAAAATTTCTACACAAAGAACAAGTTCTGATACTGGTAAAAGGATAAGTTCTGATACTGGTAAAAGGATAAGTTCTAGTGAATATCTGGAACTTGATGAAGAAATTTCAAGGAGATTATTTCTTAAAGAAAATCCTGAAATTGACTTTAAAAGTCTAAAGGAAGAAGAAGCTAGACTTAAAGCAGAAAAAGTCAACTCCAAATCTAAAGCTTCTGTTGTTGAAAAGAAACTTCCAAAACTTAAGGGTATTGTGATTAAGGAAAGGGCAAATTCTGAGGTAACCAAAGCCAAATCACAAGTGGAGGTAGATCCAAGATCCAAGGGCAAAGAAAAAGTTGATGAACCTGTAAAGGTATATGTGCCAGTCATGGATGAAAAAATATCTGATGAAGATGCTAGTCTTACCTTGATGAAAAGGAAAATTTCTCAAACAACCTCTGACATGGCTCAAGTTGTTCAGAGTCAAGATGTAGTAAGTTATGATATGATAGTGATGCAAGCAACCTCTGACATAGCTCAAGTTGGCTTGACATCAGAAGAAAAGGAAAAGGAAACCTCTGACATTGCTCATGTTAAACCTTCAAAGATGCTACTACCAGGATTCACAAAAGCTCAACAGACTCAACCTTTTAAGACTATATCAAGTAGTTTTGAAGCAAGAGTTGTTACAGGAAAGGAAGCAAGAGACAAATCTGGATTGGGTAGTTCAAAAGAGAAGAGAGTAATCAATACTACTAATGATCTAACTTCCTTAAGTGAACCAGGTGTAGGAGCAACTCCTGAGAGATTGAATCAACTTGAATCTGTACAAATGGTTTACCATTCTATTTTGAAAGAAGACATCATGTTATACTTTATGATAGATGGGAGGGTATTCCAGATCAGGGAGAATGTAATTTCATTGAAGTATTTTGAAGAAATGGAACATGTTCTATTTCTGCTTCAAGTTAAGAACAGATCAACAGATGGTGCTATAGGGTGTTTAAAGTCAAATATTCAGAAATAGAAGAAGCTTTATTCTGTAAAGTATGACAGCCACAGTGGAGAAATTGTTGAAATGAAGCCTAATACTGCTAAAATCATCCATACATTTTCTGGTATTAAGGGACTTGGATTCCATCTTGAGTCTGATAAAGCCTATATCATTAGACTAGATCAGGATATAAGGAAAGCTAAAATAAATGATCCCAAGGCTACTATCTTTCAAACTAGTGAAGATACAGTTGAATTGAAGAATGCTAAAAGGAGGATGGTCAATGAACTTGAATATGTTGAGAGATGTTTATTGAAGAACTATCTCAGAACAACTCCTGATAGCATACAGACTGAAGCTGTTATCAGACCTTGAGGATGGTAAAGCTACAAGGACTGTAAGTTGTAGTTATCTAGTCAAATTCTCATACATTTGTACTTAATGTTTTTGACATCATCAAATATCTGTTGAACTTGTATATTATGCTAATTTACAAGTTGGGGGAGATTGTTAGATATATTTGTGATGTCATGTCTAATATGATTTGTGTTTAGTTTTCAGATCTTACATAACAGGACAAATCAGTACTTAACTGGAAATCAGTACTTATACTGCAGTCAGGACTTAAGATATCAGAACTTAAGTTGTCATAACTCAAGTTATCAAGAGATATTTATCAGGAGATAATATAAGGAGACATTCAGATAAGGAAGGCGGCTGATTGAAAGGAAAGAAGATCAAGACAAACATAAGAAGAAATATGCATGGAGAAGAATTCTATAAGGAATAGAATACTTGGAAGAAAAGATAACTGATTGATATATATTAGGAAGCAAAACTGTGTTTGATATTAATTAGAAGATTATCTTGTAACTGTGTAGTATATAAACACAGACATAGGGTTTACACTATATGTGTTATCATAATCGAATTTATTATTTATTGTAACCCTAGCAGCTCTCGTGATAATTTGTTCATCACTGAGAGAGGACAGTTCTTTGTAACAGAGTTTATTGTGTTGAATAAAATATATTTTCTGTTACTTGAGTTCTTATATTCGATTTGATTATAGTAAACACTGTATTCAACCCCCTTCTACAATGTGTGTGACCTAACAACCTATCAAGTCTAACTCCATACTGCTTCATTACTCTATTCCAGCATCTTTGAAAATCTTCATACCTTGCATGGAAATGGTAATGCTTTTTTGTTCTCAATATTTTGCTAAACAGGCTGCTACATTCCTTTTGCAAACACCCAACGCATGTGACTGTGTTGTCACTGTCAATAGATATTTGAATTGATCATTCGTTGGGTACATGCTTGTTATCCGTCGGGTAGCTTTGTTGATCATCCTTCGGGTAGCTTTGTTGATCATCCGTCGGGTAGCTATGTGACACTTGACTCCATTTCACTTATGCAGAATTACTAGACATCTCATATTTACAATTAATCAACCTATTATGCATATCTACTAGTAGTCAACATGACTCATAAGCTCCTACAGAATCTACACAAAGTTGTTTACAGAAATGTGCTACACTATTTATTATTACATAAGCTACTCACTCGATGGATGTCAAATCATCATCCTTCGGGACTATATTGAATCATCCGTCGGGACTATTTTTGATCATCCATCGAGTGCTACAAAATTTACTAAGTTAAATCTACTAAGGTTTTTTGTATAATTTATCATCAAGTTCACAACATATTCCTAACATTCCATATCTTTTCCCACTTCTTTTCTAAACCTAATTCTATATCATATATATACACACACTTATACTCAATCATCTCCATCACTTTTTCAATCTTCAAAACTCTAAATTTCTCTTACACACATCTTTTCTATCAAACTTATTCGAATTCAATGGCACCCAAGAGACAAAGAACCCAAGTTAGCAGCAGCACCACCGATTCTTCTAGTGTTGGGGGTGAGGCCCCGGTTTGCAATTATGGAGGATGAGGGGGAGTATATGAGGCTTCTATCAAAGCCCGTGGCCAAAGAGTGAGGTTTTTTGCCATCGGGGAGAGATGGTAAGTTTCTTGAGACATATGCTGGTGGTTCTGCTCAAGCTAGTAGAGCAACATGGAGACATCAGATGGGAGAGGCTGATCCTTCGTAGCAGCAGCAGCAGGATGTTGAGGGCAATGCTGGTTTGAGTTCAGTGCAATATAGGTGCTTGATGAGGAAGATGGATGCGATGCATGATATCCATAGCAGGTTTGAACAAGACCTTACCCAGGCGTTGGGTACAGCATTCAGACCCACATGAGTTGATATCCAGTGGGCAGTTTTTTATAAGGACTCTGTGTATCCACCTCCTGACACTCCTAACACTCCATCCGTTGAGGGTGATGATCCTGATTCCGAGTAGGTATGCCTGATTCCTTACTATTACCTTCATTGAGGACAGTGAATATTTTAAGTTTGGGGGTGATAGTTAAGGAATATATGTTATGTGTGTGTCCATATAGTTGCATATTCCTGATAGTTTAGTTCATATAGTTGCATATTTGCCATGCAGTAGTTGTTTTTTGCATGTTAGTATGTTGCATATAGATTGCATGTGCAATATATCATGATCCCTTAAGTTTACTTTACCGATTGATTTGTCATATTGATGCTAGTGTAGTGATGTCATATAGAGGATGTTAAGTCCTATCAAGTCGATTTGCATGCTAGAAGAAATGAAAATTTCACTAAGTCTTATAGGTTTCTTGAGTGCTAGATCATGATCATGTTTTGTTTATTTGTCGAGGTTTAATCACTTGTTTATATCTAGAATGTATGATATTCTCTTAGTGGCGTAATAACATGGATATTTAAAAATTGGAGAAAAATATTAGATTTTATTGCTAGTTGTTGTGGCTAGGTGTCGAATGGCTAGTAGCCGGCTCATATTTATATGAGTAGTCTAGGGTTGAACGAGATGGAGCGAAATGTACTCGTTCAGAAATTGTTGAAAAAAAGAGAAAAAATAGAAAAAAAGAAAAAGATAAAAATATGTGTTATGCATAATTGATCACGAGTAGGCTCTTTAATACACGAGTTATTAAGTTCTTAGGGAACTTTGTGCCTAGTGACCTAAGGCTTTTATAGTCTGGTATCTACTAACCTAATGCTCGCTACATGGGTATTATTGTATAAGTCTTTTATGAACCTCACTCATTGTACGATCAAATAAGCATGTTGTGTTCGCTTATGTGTTATCAATAAAAGCATGAATCCGTGTATAACTCCAATATAAAAATTGAAGTGTTGTCAGTAATTTTGAGTTTAGCGTTTATTATATTTATAACCTTGTGATTGCCTTGATGAGTAGTGAGTCATGATTATTGATGTAGTGGCAATAGTATATCTGTTAAGCATTTGCACACATGCACGTTTCTGGCTTGTGAGTTGAATTATTGTATTTTGATTGATCTTTGTGCGAATAACTTCATTTATTAAGATGTTGCTCATTGATTGGTTTAGTTATTTAGAGGGGATCGTTGCATTCATATTAGCTGCATTCATGAATTTTTATTTTTTGTTCTTTGAGTCTGTTTATGCTTGAGGATAAGCATCGATTCAAGTTTGGGGGGGTGTTAAGTGGCATTTATATCCACTTAGAACTACCTATAACGGATTAAATTGGTGTTTTATTCTCAAGTTATTTATGTATTTGATGTGTTTTTGTAGGTTTTGCATTTCAGGGCATAATTGGAAGCAGGAAGGGTTTTACAATGTTTTTATGCTTGAAATTGTGTTAGGAAGGTGTCTTGGATGAATGCTCGTTGATCTCCATCAAAAACCAGCAAAGAAAACAATGTTCAGAATTTTTTCCAGTAGTTCAGCGCGCCCGCGCTATGATAACGCACGGCCGCGCCAGTTTGTCAGAAGGACAGTGCGCCCGCGCTGGGAGAGCGCGCGACCGCGCCAGGCCGAAACTGAAGAATCTTGTTTCAACTAGAAGATTGATTTTCTGGACTTCTCTTCTGATTGGGATGCTATATAAAGACTCTTTGAAGACATTTTTCATAACGGAGACTAAGGAGAAGACGGTGAGAAGATTTAGGAGCACAAATACAAAAAAGGAGAAGAAAAGCTTATTTATACTTGTGATTCCTTAATTGAGTTGTAATCTTGGATGCTAGTTTTCTTGTTTGTTGAACCTGTTACTCTTGTTTAATGTACTTTGATTATTATTCAGTTTATAAAGACTTAGTTTATTATATCATGCTTTCATCGGAACCCACTATGATGATGAGTTTGATTATGGGCTAATCAGTTATCGTGGGGTTCTAACGGATTTACTTATGGATTTCAATAGTTAATTTGTTTCGATACCATAGTGTATGGTGATTGTATGATATCCTAGTATTGGTTGTGCTTATTCGTCTTATGAGCGTCGCAAAGTTATATGATAGCGTGTTAATCTTTATTGAAGCGAAAGTGAATATAGGGGTTTAGAACTTGCCATGCTCGCATAGGTTCATGTATTTGATATGCATGATTCGTAGGTAATTTTAACCATCTTACTTGTCCTATGTAATCATGATAGATAATTTGTTCATTAAACCATTATGTTGTCAAATTCTATAGATATATAGGGTCTCAATATAATTGGTGTCTATTCAGCTTCTATCTCTTTTATGGATGTCTGGTAGTAGGGTATTTGTACAATGAAAGTTGACGTTTACTAGTTTCGTGTTATCTGATTAGTGTCATCAACATTGCATGCTAAGGTTAAGAACAAAAATGCTATTGAATGAAGTCTTTAATGAAGTTAGAATCCCATGTTTGTGTTATATAAGTAAATCAACCTTAATTCTCTTAGCTAATATTAGTTAGTATACTATCGTAGTTATAAACAATCTCAACTTGTTATCATCTTAGCATTGAATAATAACCATACCATTGGTGTATAAGTGCATAAATTGAAGTTAACCTAAAAGAGTCTCTGTGGGAACGTACTAGAAATAATTCTATATTACTTGCAAAGGTGTATACTTTCATGTAATTTAGCGCATGTTTTCGTCCTAACATTAGTCTTGTTATCATGCATGAATTTTTGATAAACACAGACATAGGGTTTACACTTTATGTGTTATCATAATCAAATTTATTATTTATTGTAACCCTAGCAGCTCTCGTGATAATTTGTTCATCACTGAGAGAGGACAGTTCTTTGTAACAGAGTTTATTATGTTGAATAAAATATATTTTCTGTTACTTGAGTTCTTATATTCGATTTGATTATAGTAAACACTGTATTCAACCCCCTTCTACAATGTGTGTGACCTAACAACCTATCAAGTCTAACTACATACTGCTTCATTACTCTATTCCAGCATCTTTGAAAATCTTCATACCTTGCATGGAAATGGTAATGCTTTTTTGTTCTCAATATTTTGCTAAACAGGCTGCTACATTCCTTTTGCAAACATCCAACACATGTGACTGTGTTGTCACTGTCAATAGATATTTGAATTGATCATTCGTTGGGTACATGCTTGTTATCCGTCGGGTAGCTTTGTTGATCATCCTTCGGGTAGCTTTGTTGATCATCCGTCGGGTAGCTATGTGACACTTGACTCCATTTCACTTATGCAGAATTACAAGACATCTCATATTTACAATTAATCAACCTATTATGCATATCTACTAGTAGTCAACATGACTCATAAGCTCCTACAGAATCTACACAAAGTTGTTTACAGAAATGTGCTACACTATTTATTATTACATAAGCTACTCACTCGATGGATGTCAAATCATCATCCTTCGGGACTATATTGAATCATCCGTCGGGACTATTTTTGATCATCCATCGAGTGCTACAAAATTTACTAAGTTAAATCTACTAAGGTTTTTTGTATAATTTATCATCAAGTTCACAACATATTCCTAACATTCCATATCTTTTCCCACTTCTTTTCTAAACCTAATTCTATATCATATATATACACACACTTATACTCAATCATCTCCATCACTTTTTTAATCTTCAAAACTCTAAATTTCTCTTACATACATCTTTTCTATCAAACTTATTCGAATTCAATGGCACCCAAGAGACAAAGAACCCAAGTTAGCAGCAGCACCACCGATTCTTCTAGTGTTGGGGGTGTGAGGCCCCTGTTTGCAATTATGGAGGATGAGGGGGAGTATATGAGGCTTCTATCAAAGCCCATGGCCAAGGAGCGAGGTTTTTTGCCATCGGGGAGAGATGGTAAGTTTCTTAAGACATATGCTGGTGGTTCTGCTCAAGCTAGTAGAGCAACATGGAGAGATCAGATGGGAGAGGCCGATCCTTCGTAGCAGCAGCAGCAGGATATTGAGGGCAATGCTGGTTTGAGTTCAGTGCAGTATAGGTGCTTGATGAGGAAGATGGATGTGATACATGATATCCATGGCAGGTTTGAATAAGACCTTACCCAGACATTGGGTACAGCATTCAGAGCCACATGAGTTGATATCCAGTGGGCAGTTTTTTATAAGGACTCTGTGTACCCACCTCCTGACACTCCTAACACTCCATCCGTTGAGGGTGATGATCCTGATTCCGAGTAGGTATGCCTGATTCCTTACTATTACCTTCATTGAGGACAGTGAATATTTTAAGTTTGGGGGTGATAGTTAAGGAATATATGTTATGTGTGTGTCCATATAGTTGCATATTCCTGATAGTTTAGTTCATATAGTTGCATATTTGCCATGTAGTAGTTGTTTTTTGCATGTTAGTATGTTGCATATAGATTGCATGTGCAATATATCATGATCCCTTAAGTTTACTTTACCGATTGATTTGTCATATTGATGCTAGTGTAGTGATGTCATATAGAGGATGTTAAGTCCTATCAAGTCGATTTGCATGCTAGAAGAAATGAAAATTTCACTAAGTCTTATAGGTTTCTTGAGTGCTAGATCATGATCATGTTTTGTTTATTTGTCGAGGTTTAATCACTTGTTTATATCTAGAATGTATGATATTCTCTTTGTGGCGTAATAACATGGATATTTAAAAATTGGAGAAAAATATTAGATTTTATTGCTAGTTGTTGTGGCTAGGTGTCGAATGGCTAGTAGCCGGCTCATATTTATATGAGTAGTTTAGCGTTGAACGAGATGGAGCGAAATGTACTCGTTCAGAAATTGTTGGAAAAAAAGAGAAAAAATGGAAAAAAAAAAGAAAAAGAAAAAAATATGTGTTATGCATAATTGATCACGAGTAGGCTCTTTAATACACGAGTTATTAAGTTCTTAGGGGACTTTGTGCCTAGTGACCTAAGGCTTTTATAGTCTGGTATCTACTAACCTAATGCTCGCTACATGGGTATTATTGTATAAGTCTTTTATGAACCTCACTCATTGCACTATCAAATAAGCATGTTGTGTTCGCTTATGTGTTATCAATAAAAGCATGAATCCGTGTATAACTCCAATATAAAAATTGAAGTGTTGTCAGTAATTTTGAGTTTAGCGTTTATTATATTTATAACCTTGTGATTGCCTTCATGAGTAGTGAGTCATGATTATTGATGTAGTGGCAATAGTATATCTGTTAAGCATTTGCACACATGCACGTTTCTGGCTTGTGAGTTGAATTATCGTATTTGATTGATCTTTGTGCGAATAACTTCATTTATTAAGATGTTGCTCATTGATTGGTTTAGTTATTCTGAGGGGATCGTTGCATTCATGTTAGCTGCATTCATGAATTTTTATTTTTTGTTCTTTGAGTCTGTTTATGCTTGAGGATAAGCATCGATTCAAGTTTGGGGGGGTGTTAAGTGGCATTTATATCCACTTAGAACTACCTATAACGGATTAAATTGGTGTTTTATTCTCAAGTTATTTGTGTATTTGATGTGTTTTTTTAGGTTTTGCATTTCAGGGCATAATTGGAAGCAGGAAGGGTTTTACAATGTTTTTATGCTTGGAATTGTGTTAGGAAGGTGTCTTGGATGAATGCTCGTTGATCTCCATCAAAAACCAGCAAAGAAAACAATGTTCAGAATTTTTTCCAGTAGTTCAGCGCGCCCGCGCTATGATAGCGCACGGCCGCGCCAGTTTGTCAGAAGGACAGTGCGCCCGCACTGGGAGAGCGCGCGACCGCGCCAGGCCGAAACTGAAGAATCTTGTTTCAACTAGAAGATTGATTTTCTGGACTTCTCTTCTGATTGGGATGCTATATAAAGACTCTTTGAAGACATTTTTCATAACGGAGACTAAGGAGAAGACAGTGAGAAGATCTAGGAGCACAAATACAAAAAAGGAGAAGAAAAGCTTATTTATACTTGTGATTCCTTAATTGAGTTGTAATCTTGGATGCTAGTTTTCTTGTTTGTTGAACCTGTTACTCTTGTTTAATGTACTTTGATTATTATTCAGTTTATAAAGACTTAGTTTATTATATCATGCTTTCATCGGAACCCACTATGATGATGAGTTTGATTATGGGCTAATCGTTATCGTGGGGTTCTAACAGATTTACTTATGGATTTCAATAGTTAATTTGTTTCGATACCATAGTGTGTGGTGATTGTATGATATCCTAGTATTGGTTGTGCTTATTCATCTTATGAGTGTCGCAAAGTTATATGATAGCGTGTTAATCTTTATTGAAGCGAAAGTGAATATAGGGGTTTAGAACTTGCCATGCTCGCATAGGTTCATGTATTTGATATTCATGATTCGTAGGTAATTTTAACCATCTTACTTGTCCTATGTAATCATGATAGATAATTTGTGCATTAAACCATTATGTTGTCAAATTCTATAGATATATAGGATCTCAATATAATTGGTGTCTATTCAGCTTCTATCTCTTTTATGGATGTCTGGTAGTAGGGTATTTGTACAACGAAAGTTGGCGTTTACTAGTTTCGTGTTATCTGATTAGTGTCATCACTATTGCATGCTAAGGTTAAGAACAAAAATGCTATTGAATAAAGTCTTTAATGAAGTTAGAATCCCATGTTTGTGTTATATAAGTAAATCAACCTTAATTCTCTTAACTAATATTAGTTAGTATAATATCGTAGTTATAAACAATCTCAACTTGTTATCATCTTAGCATTGAATAATAACCATACCATTGGTGTATAAGTGCATAAATTGAAGTTAACCTAAAAGAGTCTCTGTGGGAACGTACTAGAAATAATTCTATATTACTTGCAAAGGCGTATACTTTCATGTAATTTAGCGCATGTTTTCGTCCTAACATTAGTCTTGTTATCATGCATGAATTTTTGATAAACAATCTTCTCACAAATTGGGGGAGATTGTTGTGCAAGACATGCCTGTATAATAATAAGACAAAGTCACATTGACCACCCTAAGATTTAGTGTTTGATAATCAATTTTGTATTCTGTATTGTATTTATTGTGTTAGATATATTTGAGCTGTCATGTCTAATATGATTCATGTTTAGTTTTCAGATCTTAAAAAACAGGATATATCAGGACTTACTGAAATCAGGACTTACTTGAAGTCAGAACTTAATATCAGAACTTAAGGTCATATCAGAACCTAAGTGCGGGAAGACTTTCATATAAGAAAGGAAGCTGATTTACAGTAGAAGATCGAGACTAAAATAAAAAAAGATATGCATGGAAAGAGTTAGAAGACTGGAAGACTTGTAGAAAATATGCACGGAAAGAGTTAGAAGACTGGAAGACTTTTAGGAGACAAAATTATATTCCATATCAATTAGAAGTTATCTTGTAACTATGTACTATATAAACACAGACTTATGGTTTATACTATATGTGTTATCATTATCGAGAAGATTATACATTGTAACCTAGCAGCTCTTAGTGATATTTTTTCATCACTGAGAGAGAACAACAGTTTTTATTGTAACAGAGTTTATTCAATATACTTGATATTTGTTACATACTTGTGTTAAATCGATTTGATTATATAAACAATGTATTCAACCCCCTTCTACAGTGTTGTGTGACCTAACAAGTGGTATCAGAGCTTTTCTATTAACACACATATAGTAAAGATCCAAACAATCATGTATGAAGCACAAACTTCAACCAAGCCCACCAAAACTCAAGAAACTCAAAACACTCAAACCCACAGTCGATATGAGACTATTAGGGTTCCCATACTGAGACCTTCTGAGTATCCCATATGGAAAGTGAAGATGGCTATGTTTCTGGAAGCTACAGATCCAGAATACCTTGACAGAATTAATGAAGGACCACATAAGCCTACCAAGCTCTCTGCTGTAGTTGCTGATCAACCAACAAAGACCATACCAAAGGAGAAAGGTGAGTACACAGCTGAAGATATCTCATCTATTGCCAAGGATGCAAGGGTAAGGCATTTACTGTATAGTGCCATTGATAATGTCATGTCAAACAGGGTAATTCATTGCAAGACTGCAAAGGAGATATGGGATGCTTTGTAGACAAGATTCCAGGGAACTGATGCAATCAAGAAGAACATGAGGACTATACTCACTCAAGAGTATGAGCACTTTGACTCAAAAGCTGATGAGTCATTAACTGATTTATATGACAGGTGTGCCAAACTCTTGAATGATTTGTCACTGGTGGACAAGGAATATGATATTGAAGATTCAAATCTAAAATTCCTTTTAGCTCTTCCCGAAAATTGGGATTTGAAGTCTACTACCATAAGAGACAACTATGACCTTACTGAAACTACTCTTGATGAAATTTATGGTATGCTCAAGACTCATGAACTTGAGATGGATCAAAGGAGCAAGAGGCATGGAAGAAAGTCAAGGACAGTTTCTCTTAAAGATGAGGAATCTCCTAAAGTTGTTGCTTCAAAGAGGTGCAAAAGAAAGGCTCTCATCATAAAGTCTGATTCAGAGTCATCATATTCTGATGATGATGATTCAGAAACCGAAAGTTTACCTGAAATGGATGCTGATGAAGAGATGATGAAATTGTGTGCTCTTATGGTGAAGGGTATCACAAAGATAGCCTACAGGACATTCAGAAAAGGCAAGAAGTTTTCCAGGAAAAGTGCAAGTTCTGATAAGAAAGGATTCAGAAAGTCTGAAGGTAAAGCAAAATCTAACAAAGGAGACAACTCAAATGTCAAATGCTACAATTGTGGTGAAAGAGGCCACATATCTCCTGACTGCAAGAAAGGAAAAAGTGACAAAGGCAAGGCACTTTTCACAAAGAAGAAAAGCTGGACAGACACGTCAGATTCTGAACACGAGGTGAACTATGCCTTGATGGTAAATGCTGATGGCAGTCCTGAAACTGCTGAATTAAAGGTACCTCAAATAACTTATGCTTTTAATACTGATGATATAACTAAGTTGAGATTATATATTAAAACCATGTTCATTATTTATAGAGATCAGACTTTAACATGTGAAAGATTAACATCTGAAAATCTTGCTTTTAAAAAGAGGAATGACTATTTAGAAAAAGTGTTAGTTATGTTTCATCAAACTCAGAAAGAAATAGATGATGCTTTTTATGTTAAGATGAAGTGCTAAAATTGAATGATTCTCTAAAAGCTGACTTAGAAAAGGAAAGAGAGATTATCAGAACTTGGACTAACTCTGGCAAAATAACTCATAATTTACTAAGTAGTGGAAACTGGAAAGAGGGCTTAGGTTATGGAGATGATAAAAGTGAGAAAGGAACAGAACAAATTGAGCCAATTGTTATTAAACAGACTGCTAAGCCAAAGGTAAATCCTGTTAAGTTTGTAGCAAAAACTGTAAAGTCTGATTCTGAAAAGATGAAAGAATCTAAGACAGACGTAAAAGAAGAGTCAACTTCTGACAAATTAGAACAGGATAAACCAGCTGAAGTAAACATAGGCTTAATGACTAAGAAGCAGCATAAGCTGAAAGAGATTAGGAATGTCAACAAGGTAAAGGAAGCTAGGAAAAATAGGAATGGAAAGGAAGGTGTGAATAAAAGCAATAATTATATGCCTATTCCTAATGCTCCTAGAAAGAAATGTTATAACTGTGAAAACTCTAACCATCTTGCTTCTTTTTGTAGGAAAAATAAAGATATAAACTCTTTACCTCCTAAATCAGGAGTTAAGAGTCAGTCTGTTAGGTTTATGCCACAAAATCCTTGTTTTCATTGTGGTAGTTTATGGCATTCCATTTATACTTGTAAGGAATATCATAGTTTGTACTATGATTATTATCAAATAAAACCTTCTTTGAAGAAAGTTAGAATTGTTCCTTCAAGTGTAAAGTCTGATGCAAAGTCTGATATAAATTCTGATAAACAATGTAATATCCGGGATATATCGTGCAATTATTTTTGCTAATAGATAATTATTATATGTATTCAGTATGTATTCTGTGAATTATTTGTTAAGTGTTAAATGTGTTTGAATGTTTAAAAATGTTATTAATTAAGTATTTCAATTTTTTTATGTTCCAAATAAAATATAGATAATTCTCATATCTTCCTAATTATTTTTATGTTGATTTATGAATTTATAGGAATCATATGGATTTTATAAAATCTTTTTCCGGGTATTTAAAATCTATTTTATAAAAACGGGAACCAACCACCGTTATCCGTTTTTATGTTTTTAGAACCCGAAACTCTTCCGAGAACTCCTTCCTAACCTAATTGCAATATTCCGATCATTTTCCGTGTTTCGACTTTTTCGATCCGGCGTACGGTTTGTCCTGCGCGGGTCCCGGCGCAACATTTTCGATACATTATTCGTTTCGGTAAATCAATAAAACTCGTATTTTCGATAAACGGGAGATTTTTATTAAACTATCATAATTATCACCTCGTAATACGTGTAACCAGGAGCTGAGACCAAGACCGCAGTACAAATTGTACTGATTTGGATAATTATCTCGAAAACCGGTACTGTTTGGATCATCTTTTATAAATAAACATACCGTTTTATATCCGGAATGATCCAACGGGATACTAATTTCCCGTAATTATAAATAGCCTCTACCGTATTTTATTTTATACCGGAAATCATTTGCAAACAGTATTTACAGAGTTTTTACAGAGAAAAAACTATAATTATATTTTGTTCTTCGTTAATCAAACACAAATTCGAAGGCGTTATCGATATCCGATTTTGGCGTGCATATACTCAAAACGAAGCTACTGAAATCTAGAATCCAAATCTTCCATCAATTTCAACCCAGAAGCATCAGGTGATTTCCTATTTAATTATTTATATTCGAATTTCTTGGTATTTAAATTATAAATTTTTGTACGGATGATTGTTTGAATTATTTGATGATTGTATGTTGTAGAGCTTGTTTTCCTGATCATTTTGGTATATTATACTCTTGATTTGGAGTTCAATAACATGTTTAATTTTAGGTTTAATTCTCAGATTATTGAAATTAGGGTTTGAATGTTCTTGATTGTTCTTGATTATAATTTGGGGGTTTCTTCCCCAGGGGTTATTAGAACAAATTGTTTGTACCAATAGATAGATCGTTGAAAGGGGAGTCGATTGGTACTAGTGGCATGAGTAGACGATACCGGAAAAGCCTTGGTCGGAAAATCGACCGTGGCGGCGGCGGAAAGTTCCAGCGAATTTTCCGGTCGATTCGGTGGTTGTTTGACAGTTTTGACGTTGCAGATGTGTTCCTGGGTTCAAGGAGAGTAATTCCTGTTAATTCGGTATGTTTCTGGGTTGTCCTCCCAGTTGGCCGGAAAGCTCTGTCCAGGTCGCCGGCGACAGAGCGGGGACGATGGCAAAATTGCCATTTGACCCCCTGAGTTTGTGATACTTGCACTTTAGTCCCTGGTGATTTAAAAATTTATAAAAATTTGATTTCATTTTTATTTATTTTCAAAAACAAGATTTCTTTTTATAAAATGATTTTAAAAATAGTTTTAATTATGTTAAAGTCCAAAAATCATTCATTTTTATTTCTAAAATTTGTTTTTAATTTAAAAATAAATCTAAATTACTTAATTAATTAATTTTAATTAATAATTAATTAATTAATTGATCAATTAATTTAAATATTAATTGATTAATTAGTTTAATTATTTATTAATTGATATTAATTGATTAGTTAATTGGATTTAATTATTTTTAAATGATTTAAAAATTCCGAAAAATAGTTTCGAGCTTTGAAATATTATTTTAAATTGTTTTCAAGGCTCGATAATTATTATAAAATTGTTTTGAAGCCAGATTTGGCGAACCGAGCCCTGTTTATTACTTTGAAATTGATCCTACGACCCGTTTTAATTCCGAAAAATGTTTTAAAAATTATTTTAAATACCCGAAAGCCTGTTTATGACCCGAGACTTCTTTATAAATGATATACCATTGATTATTTGACGTGTTATGTGTTATATGTGACTTGTTGGTTGACTGTCGGTCTATATATTCGGTGATTACTGGTTTATAACATAACTTTCAATCCGTTAATCGGATTTGGGTGAAACGAAGGGTAGATTGAAGTGTATGTCGAATAGAACCGTATGAGTTAAATATTGACAGATATTTATAATGCCTAGCAGAGTAAGCAAGGCGTAAGAAAGGGAAGCAGGTGATCAAAAAATAGAATTGACATGTAGAAAATACCGTAAGTAATCAGAGGATAGAAGCGAGGCATAAGAAAAGCAGACGAGTGATTGTTGAATGGAGTCATTAGACAAGTACAAGTGAAGTCGAAATCGATTATGATAAGGTAAGTACTTTTAAACCTTTTTCGAGATATAAAGCAAATATTTTTTTTTAAATTCTCTTGTGACATACTGTTAATACCCAAAATAGCTCTATTTTATACCGTAAATACTTTGAATCCTTCAGCCTTGAACCTGAGCCACATCATTTGATCTTTAAGCCGCAAGCCTTATTCTTTGTGAACCATTTCTTATTGATTTACCAGATATTAAACCATACAAATACAATACTACTCCATAAATATATATATCCATCATATACCAAACACTGAAACAGAATTGTTTGAACATATAGAAACTTTTATACTCAACCATACCTTGTGATATCAAAGTACTAAAACCTTGCAAAAACACTATTCATCTAATAACCGATTATCCTACCGGCTGGAGGCCACTTCTTTTATGTACTTTGACATACCCTTTCGGTAACCATGAATTTTTACCATGCTCTTTTACAAATGTTTTATTGTTATTGATTATGATCTGGTTTTATTGAACTGTATTGTTTATCATATTGAATGCTTTAGATTTGGATAGTTTTCTTTGTGTGGACCAGATTCGTGGTCAGACCATATCGATGGTCAAGTTAGGCTAATGTGTGCCTTGGATCCAGTAGTTAGAGCAGTGTTGTGTGCTTTGCTCGGGGTTAGTACGTGACTGATCAGCAGCCTAACCTTGGTTTTAAAAACTTAAAATGAATATCCAATTCTATTGGTTGTTTAATAAGAAACTTGATTCCTTTGAATCACCTCGTTTATTATTGTTTAACCTCAGTTATTGATAATATGACTTGCTGAGCTAGTTAGCTCACTCTTGCAAATCTTTTTATGTATTCTACAGTTAAGAAGGATACGGTTGATAGCAAGGTTTCCCAGTTCAATGTTCGAGCTAGGATTCCAGATTATGATTGATCGAGCTAGCAGGAGCTTATTGCAGTAGTGAGATAGTAAGGTTGAAAGAATAGTTTCACATCAGTTGTAAATTAAGTTAGTTGGGATTTGGTACGTTGTAATAAAAGTTAGGGTTGTGGCTTGTTTTCATACTTTAACCTGTTGCGATCCATGGTTATGTAAAGCAGGGTCATTGCAAATAATATTTTATATACAGGTTTATATATTGAGTTTTTATTGTGGACCCCAAACTTCTGACCCGGGTTTGGAGGGCGCCACAGGTTTGTATCATAGCTACAGGTTATAAGTCACTGAAACAAGCCTAGATTGTCGGGATTGGGTAGAGGGTTAGGATTAGGAATAGGAAATAGAAAGATAGGTCATCGTGAGGTTGAGTGCAACCATATAATAGGTTTACGGCACGGTTCGTGTTGCGATTCGGGATTCTTAACTAGCGACGTGATATCCAGGCAACGACAATGGCGGATCCTAATTCCCCTGCATCAACTGATCGTTTGGAGCTTTCCGTTTAAGGATCGTCATCTTTTCTCATATTCGATTTGCGCCTTGTTCCTCCATCAGTATTAATAGTATCACCTTTTATTATGACAGTTGTGCCTCTCCAAGTTATTTAACGCTATTCTATTACCTCTTGATATGAGATGACCTATTTAAGAAACATCCATCTGTTTATTCTTGTTTTACTAGACATCGGCTGTGAGTGTGTCCTTTCAATTTACCCTACACCATGTTCTATACCCTAGTTTAAAATCTGTTCTAGGAAATAATTGTATTTATGAGGATGAATTCGGGAGCTGCAGTAAATGGTGAGTATTGAGATACAAAATAAGGTGAGAAGGAGTTTAGAAAGAAGATTCAAGTGTTCTGGAGGATGGCTGTTATCAGGTTATAAGAAGCTATTAATAATTAGGCCACTCATGATTAGCTTGTTGAATGGAATAGATAAGTGTTGAAGAGAGAGAGTTAGAGGATATTAGGGATCTGAAGATTTCTTGAAATTAGGAAATGGTGTTGTAATGATGTGATATATATTTTAACAAGATGATGTGACATTAGCTGACTTTTTGACTATTGGATAGTCTGTTCCACTTAATGATTACAAAGTGGTTAACGGGAGTACTACCAGTATGGGAGCTTTAATGTGAAGCCGCGAATAAGATAACGTGCAATGACAGCGGAAGTTTTCATTAATTAAGGAAAGTAATAGACCCAATGAAGGAGAGGAGATAAATGGAAGTGAATGGACCTTTGAGTGATTATTTCTTTAACTGGTATCTGGTCATAAGAAGGACAACAACCAATTCATACAGTAAGGACAGCCGGAGGTGTGATTTTCAAAATTTTCAAAATTTTCAAAATTTTTAACAAGTTTTCGAAAAAGATTTTTCCTCACAAAATTTCTAAAAGCCTTTTTGAATAAAATAAGTTTTAAACCTTGGTTGTCAAGTTACTACTTGAGTTTTTTGTTTGCTAAAAGACCCGGATTACCTAGAAGGATGCTATTTCAGACTCAGTATTGTTAATTCGGAGAACGAGGTTACTTGCGATTATGAAGAAGTTAATTATTCCTAATAGCAAGGTGCAAGTATTGTCTGATAGGAATTACAATAGAACCAGCGTACGGAGTAACTATTCATTCAATTACTGGGATTATCAGAGTTCGAAAAAAAATTCATTGATTTAACGGAAGTCTGAGCATGACCAAAGAAGATTGGGAAGATTTCCAGACTTTTCTAAAAAGAAGAATATTATTAATGAAAAGATCGCTATATTGAAGGATTCATGGTTATTCCAAATTAAAAAGAGGAAACTCAAGGTTATCGGATAAGAACACTATTACGATCGAATTGTTAAAGTATTATACGTGTAAGTGCGACGTTACAGACACGAGACTTAACAAGTAAGAATCTACCATAATGTTTAGTTGCGAAGGCATTTCAGCATACTTTTAAAGTTGTTATATGATACAATTGGGATATGATCGATCAAATTCGAAAGATGAATACAAGTGAAATGTGGATGGTGACAAATAGTATCATTCTTGTCCTCAACATTACAGCGTATATTCCATTTTAATTCCTAAAAATGTATGAACTCCTTTTTCTTAATAAATTCTTTCTGATGATATCAAAATGGAGGATTTTGCATTCCTTTAAAATTTAATTGTTCCCCTCAAGTCTTGCTCTCTGATTGGGACAAACAGTGTTATGGTGAGATGCTTTGTCGAAACGATGAAGAATCGGGTGGGACGCCACCTAATCATGTGCTGTATGCCATATGGTATGAAAGACTAGCCATCTTAAGTACCAATGTGGTTGTCTCATTCATATTCAAATCATTACTTCTTCTTTCTTTTCAACTCTAAGTTCATTAAGATTTTGAATCCTTCTAGTTGTTTCATCGTTCTGTCGTTCTTTACAAAGTTTTTTTTATATAAAAGTCAACGTATTATACACCAAGCGGGCAAAGTCCCATCTACCTCTCATGCATGGAAAGGAAACAAGGGCATATGGCGAGAATTGCAAATCACTAGCCCTAGCCAGAGATGTACTAAGAGTCAAGGGAATCTACTTCAATAAGTAATACGTCTCCGAGAATGAGAATTTGCGATTTTCCTGAGAAATATGTTATTTAGAATATGGATGTGATGACGTGGATGATTATTGCGGATACCTTATGCGTTAAAGTATTGAAAGATGTGGAAGCAATTTGATTGTATATATCTCAAGGTTTTGTTGATAAGATGAATTACCCTGTCGAATTGATAAGATTATGACTAAAGGACTAGCAAGTTAAAAACGTGCAATTATCGAATAAATAAGTACCAATGGCGGAATCGATATTTCTGGTAATAAGTTGTGAAAAATTGATATTATTTGAGATAAGAGGATTTGACATTATTCTTAGGAGTGGATTAACTATTCAAGTGTGATGCCCAGGTAGACCGTCGTGATGAAAGATAGTTCCGAAGACGCTAAATGAGAACATGAAGAAGTTTAGAGGGAAAAGGAAGGTAAAGAACTTGTTAAGAATGATTTAAGATTACAGTGATCAAAATATAAGTGTTATGGCGATTATAAAGAAGAGTCAGGAGCAAACCGAACTTAAAGATTTTACAGTCTCAAGATATGTTTCCAGACGAG
Organism: Apium graveolens; assembly: GCF_009905375.1. NCBI lineage: Eukaryota > Viridiplantae > Streptophyta > Magnoliopsida > Apiales > Apiaceae > Apium > Apium graveolens. The sequence goes on from NC_133649.1 coordinate 121,718,844, forward strand.
TTACCAATATTTCCTTTAGATAAAGAAAATGAGTTTATGATTGATTTAGCACCTGAAATGAACCAATGTCCAAAGCCCCGCACAGAATGACACCAGATAAAATAAAGGAGTTACCAGAGCAAACGCAGGAGATAATTAGAAGAAAAAGCAACTGGACCTAGCATACCCCCTCAAGTGCACCGGCATAATGTGTTTATAAGAAAGATGGAAGTGTGAGATTATGTGTTAGCGAAAGCTCCACAAGTTTACTCTCAAGAGCAGATATCTGTTACCTCGAACCAATGATTTGTTTAATTAAATGAACGAAGCAAGGTATTTTTATAAGATTGATTTAAGACTGGGTATATTACCAAGTGAAGATTGGACTCATGGACATATTAAAGATAATTTTCAGAACTCAGTACTGTTGTTATAAAATTCTAGAAATGTTAGTTGGATGAACTAATATACCAGTGATATTTAAATTTGATGAGTAGAATCTTGAAGGAGGAATCTGGATAAGATGTACTGGTGTTACTTAAGAAGAACCATGCAACCTATACAATGATAGCTGAGGAGTCAAAGAAGAAAGAAGCGGTATAAAAGTTTACCAGGTGAAAACTTTAATGGCAGGAAGTATAATTCTTAGTATAGACAGTCAGTAAGGAGGAGACAAAAAGGGGATTCAGCAGAAAAACTTAAAGATAGTATGAATAAAGAAAGACCAGAGGCACCAACAAAAGTAAGAAGTTTTATCATGGGCCAGTTACTATCAGAAATTTGTGCAAGATTTCTTGAAAGTTGCAATATTTTGGGATGAAGTTAACCAGGAAAAGCAAGAAGGTTATATATGAAATGGAGAAGGGTGAAGAAAGTTTTGCGGAGTTAGATAAAAGAATGGTTACAACACTTATTTTATCACTTTGAAAGTATCAGGGAGATTTGGTAGTCTATAGTGATACTTCTCGTAAGGGAATAGGATGTGTGTTGACGCAAAACAATAAAGTTATTGCATATGCATCCAGACAACCGAAACCTTATGAGCAGAAGTACCCTACTCATAATTGGGAATTAAAAGCAACAATAGTATTCATTTTGAAAGATTGGGAAATATTATAAGTATAGAGAAAGATGTGAGATATATACGGACCATAAGAGTTTGAAGTATGAACTCCCGAGAAAATAGCAAATATAGTGGCAAGAGATGAGTAAGGAGAGAGAATGAACATAGAGACTATACCAGAAGAATTATCTAGGGAATTCTAGAAGTTGGAATTGGAAGTCAGGGTTCATGATCCCAAAAAGGAGTAAGAACGTATAAGTATAACTTTTCAGTCGGAATTGTTAGAGAAGATAAAGAAGTTTCAGGAAGAGTTAATGGATCAGGATATAAATCATTTAGTAGGTGAAGAATTGTGCACGCAAAAAGGACGATCAAGGTATTCTTAGGTTTTCTTCTAGAATTTGGATTCCACCAGTGACGGAATTGAAGAATGAAATTTTACAGAAAGCTCATAATTCAAGGTATTCAATCCATTCAGGGAGTACCAAGATATATAGAGATTTAAAGGAAAATTATTGGTGGCCAGATACAAAGAGGGAAATTGCGGAATGGATTAGCAGATGTTACATACGTCAAAGAGTTAAAATAGAACATCAGAGACCAAGTGGATTGCTACAGCCATTGGAGGTTCCAGAGTGGAAGTGGGAGCATATCGCCAAGGATTTCATAGTTGGGTTACCAAGCACAAAAGCTAATCATGATACCATTTGGATTATAATGGATAGATTTACCAAGTCAGCTCATTTTCTGTCTATAAATGGAAGATTTTCACTGGATAAGTCAGTTCATATGTACTTAAAAGAAATTGTAGTTCGTCATGGAATTCCTGTGTCCATCGTATCCGATCGAGATCCAAGATTTAATTCAAGATATTAGGAGAGTTTTCAAGGATGTTTGGGAACGAGACTGAATATGAGTACGGCTTACCACCCGCAGACGGACAGCTAAAGTGAAGGAACGATCCAGACAATCGAGGACATGTTATACGTGTGCACTATTGATTCTAAAGGAAATTGGGACGAGCATTTACTTTTGGTAGAATTTGCTTATATCAACAGTTATCACGCTAGTATTGGGATGCCACCCTACGAAGCCCTTTATGGACGCAAATGCAGATCTCCAGTGTATTGGGACGAAGTAGGAGAATACAAAATACTTGGACCTAAATTAGTGCAGCAGACAAAGGAAGTATGCGAATCAATCAAGGAAAAATATGGAATTCGAAGAAAGGAATTTGGTATTACTAAAAGTATCACCGCGGAAGGGATTAATGAGAGTTGGAAAGAAAGGAAAAACCAAGCCCAAGATATGTCGGACCTTTTTGAGATTTTAAAGCGCGTTGGCCAAGTAGCTTACGAGTTGGCGTTACCTCCGCACATGGGGCACATTCACAATATTTTCACGTACTCGATGCTTAAGAAGTATAATCCAGACTCCAAGCATGTAATAGAGTAGGAGCCAATAAAGCTCCAGGCAGATTTGTCATATGTAGAGAGTCCGATAGAGATTCTAGAAGGAAGAGAGAAAGTATTGAGAAATAAAGTGATAAAATTAGTAAGAGTATTGTGGAAAACCCAAAGGTTGAAGAGTCAACCTGGGAGTTAGAAAAAGATATGAGAGAAAAGTACCCTCATTTGTTTTCTTAGGAGATTCTGAGGACAGAATCTTTTTAAGGGGGGAAGGATGTAATATCCGAGATATATCGTGCAATTATTTTTGCTAATAGATAATTATTATATGTATTCAGTATCTATTCTGTGAATTATCTGTTAAGTGTTAAATGTATTTGAATGTTTAAAAATGTTATTAATTAAGTATTTCAATTTTTATATGTTCCAAATAAAATATAGATAATTGTCATATCTTCCTAATTATTTTTATGTTGATTTATGAATTTATAGGATTCATATGGATTTTATAAAATCTTTTTCCGGGTATTTAAAATCTATTTTATAAAAACGGGAGCCAACCACCGTTATCCGTTTTTACGTTTTTAGAACCCGAAACTCTTCCGAGAACTCCTTCCTAACCTAATTGCAATATTCCGATCATTTTCCGTGTTTCGACTTTTTCGATCCGGCGTACGGTTTATCCTGCGCGGGTCCCGGCGTAACATTTTCGATACATTATTCCTTTCGGTACAACAATAGAACTCGTATTTTCGATAAACGAGAGCTTTTTATTAAACTATCATAATTATCACCTCGTAATACGTGTAACCAGGCCCTGAGACCAAGACCGCGGTACAAATTGTACTGATTTGAATAATTATCTCGAAAACCGGTGTTGTTTGGATCAGTTTTTATAAATAAACGTACCGTTTTATATCCGGAATGATCCAACGGGATACTAATTTCCCGTAATTATAAATAGCATCTACCATATTTTATTTTATACCGGAAATCATTTGCAAACAGTATTTACAGAGTTTTTACAGAGAAAATACTATAATTATATTTTGTTCTTCGTTAATCAAACACAAATTCGAAGGCGTTATCGATATCCGATTTTGGCGTGCATATACTCAAAATGAAGCTACTGAAATCTAGAATCCAAATCTTCCATCAATTTCAACCCAGAAACATCAGGTGATTTCCTATTTAATTATTTATATTCGAATTTCTTGGTATTTAAATTATGAATTTTTGTACGGATGATTGTTTGAATTATTTGATGATTGTATGTTGTAGAGCTTGTTTTCCTGATCATTTTGGTATATTATACTCTTGATTTGGAGTTTAATAACATGTTTAATTTTAAGTTTGATTCTCAGATTATTGAAATTAGGGTTTGAATGTTCTTGATTGTTCTTGTTTATAATTTGGGGGTTTCTTCCCCAAGGGTTATTAGAATAAATTGTTTGTACCAATAGATAGATCGTTGAAAGGGGAGTCGATTGGTACTAGTGGCATGAGTAGACGATACCGGAAAAGCCTTGGTCGGAAAATCGACCGTGGCGGCGGCGGAAAGTTCCAGCGAATTTTTCGGTCGATTCGGTGGTTGTTTGACAGTTTTGACGTTGCAGATGTGTTCCTGGGTTCAAGGAGTGTAATTCCTGTTAATTCGGTACGTTTCTGGGTTGTCCTCCCAGTAGGCCGGAAAGCTCCGTCCAGGTCGCCGGCGACAGGCGGGGACGATGGCAAAATTGCCATTTGACCCCCCTGAGTTTGTGATACTTGCACTTTAGTCCCTGGCGATTTAAAAATTTATAAAAAATTGATTTCATTTTTATTTATTTTCAAAAACAAGATTTCTTTTTATAAAATGATTTTAAAAATAGTTTTAATTATGTTAAAGTCCAAAAATCATTCATTTTTATTTCTAAAATTTGTTTTTAATTTAAAAATAAATCTAAATTACTTAATTAATTAATTTTAATTAATAATTAATTAATTAATTGATCAATTAATTTAAATATTAATTGATTAATTAGTTTAATTATTTATTAATTGATATTAATTGATTAGTTAATTGGATTTAATTATTTTTAAATGATTTAAAAATTCCGAAAAATAGTTTCGAGCTTTGAAATATTATTTTAAATTGTTTTCAAGGCTCGATAATTATTATAAAATTGTTTTGAAGCCAGATTTGGCCAACCGAGCCCTGTTTATTACTTTGAAATTGATCCTACGACCCGTTTTAATTCCGAAAAATGTTTTAAAAATCATTTTAAATACCCAAAAGCCTGTTTACGACCCGAGACTTCTTTATAAATGATATACCATTGATTATTTGACGTGTTATGTGTTATATGTGACTTGTTGGTTGACTATCGGTCTATATATTCGGTGATTACAGGTTTATAACATAACTTTCAATCCGTTAATCGGATTTGGGTGAAACGAAGGGTAGATTGAAGTGTATGTTGAATAGAATTGTATGAGTTAAATATTGACAGATATTTATAATGCCTAGCAGAGTAAGCAAGGCGTAAGAAAGGGAAGCAGGTGATCAAAAAATAGAATTGACATGTAGAAAATACCGTAAGTAATCAGAGGATAGAAGCGAGGCATAAGAAAAGCAGACGAGTGATTGTTGAATGGAGTCATTAGACAAGTACAAGTGAAGTCGAAATCGATTATGATAAGGTAAGTACTTTTAAACCTTTTTCGAGATATAAAGCAAATATTTTTTTTTAAATTCTCTTGTGACATACTGTTAATACCCAAAATAGCTCTATTTTATACCGTAAATACTTTGAATCCTTCAGCCTTGAACCTGAGCCACATCATTTGATCTTTAAGCCGCAAGCCTTATTCTTTGTGAACCATTTCTTATTGATTTACCAGATATTAAACCATACAAATACAATACTACTCCACAAATATATATATCCATCATATACCAAACACTGAAACAGAATTGTTTGAACATATAGAAACTTTTATACTCAACCATACCTTGTGATATCAAAGTACTAAAACCTTGTAAAAACACTATTCATCTAATAACCGATTATCCTACCGGCTGGAGGCCACTTCTTTTATGTACTTTGACATACCCTTTCGGTAACCATGAATTTTTACCATGCTCTTTTACAAATGTTTTATTGTTATTGATTATGATCTGGTTTTATTGAACTCTATTGTTTATCATATTGAAATGCTTTAGAATTGGATGGTTTTCTTTGTGTGGACCAGATTCGTGGTCAGACCATATCGATGGTCAAGTTAGGCCAATGTGTGCCTTGGATCCAGTAGTTAGAGCAGTGATGTGTGCTTTGCTCGGGGTTAGTGCGTGACTGATTAGCAGCCTAACCTTGGTTTTAAAAACTTAAAATGAATATCCAATTCTATTGGTTGTTTAACAAGAAACTTTATTCCTTTGAATCACCTCGTTTATTAATGTTTAACCTCAGTTATTGATAATATGACTTGCTGAGCTAGTTAGCTCACTCTTGTGAATCTTTTTATGTATTCTACAGTTAAGAAGGATACGGTTGATAGCGAGGTTTCCCAGTTCAATGTTCGAGCTAGGATTCCAGATTATGATTGATCGAGCTAGCAGGAGCTTATTGCAGTAGTGAGATAGTAAGGTTGTAAGAATAATTTCACATCAGTTGTAAATTAAGTTAGTTGCGATTTGGTACGTTGTAATAAAAGTTAGGGTTGTGGCTTGTTTTCATACTTTAACCTGTTGCGATCTGTGGTTATGTAAAGCAGGGTCATTGCAAATAATATTTTATATACAGGTTTATATATTGAGTTTGTGTTGTGGACCCTAAACTTTTGACTCGGGTTTGGAGGTCGCCACAAACAACATGTTAGCATAGACTCTGAAACTAAATCCGCTGCAAATGCTAACAAACTTAAAAAGGCCAAAGGATCCAAGCAAATCTGGGTTCTTAAAACTGACCAATAGTGGTCTTTGTGACTGCAGAGAAATAGGAAAAATATCCTAGTGCTGGACAATAGATGTTCTGGATATATGACTGGAAATAAAGCCCTACTATCAGACTTTGTGGAGAAAGCTGGCCCGGTAGTTTCTTATGGAGATGGCAACATGGGAAAAACTCTGGGATATGGCAATATCAATCTTGGAAATGTCATTATTGGAACAGTAGCCCTTGTCTCAGGACTTAAATACAATCTGCTAAGTGTGTGTCAAATCTGTGATAAAGGTTATCATATGGATTTCTTTGAAGGACACTATGAAGTTGTACGCAATTCTACAGGCAAAGTGGTTTTGAAAGATTACAGGCATGGTAACATTTATGAAGCCAGACTTTCAACAAGTTCTGATGGTTCTGTAATTTGTCTGTTGAGTAGAGCATCAATTGAGGAAAGCTAGAATTGGCACAAAAGACTCTCTCACTTAAACTTCAACAATATAAATGAGTTAGTAAAGAAAAATCTTGTGAGAGGACTGCCAAAGACATTATTTGCTCCTGATGGCATTTGTGATTCATGTGAAAAGGCAAAATAAAGAAAATCTTCATTCAAGAGCAAAACTGAATCTTCAATTCTTGAGCCTTATCATCTACTGCATGTTGATCTATTTGGTCTAGTCAATGTCATGTCTATTGCAAAGAAGAAATATGTTATGGTTATAGTGGATGAGTTTACAAGATATACTTGGGTGTATTTCTTGTACAAGAAGAATGAAACTGCATCTACTCTAACTGATCATGTCAAACAACTGGATAAATTGGTCAAAGATTCTGTTAAAATAATAAGAGGTGATAATGGCACCGAGTTCAAGAATTCAATCATGGAAGAGTTCTGCAAAGAGCATGGAATCAAACAGGAATTTTTTGCACCTGGAACTCCACGGCAAAATGGAGTTGTAGAAAGAAAGAACAGGACTCTCATTAAAGCTGCACGAATTATGCTTGATGAAGCAAAGTTACCAACCTACTTTTGGGCTGAAGCTGTGCAGACTGCTTGTTTTACACAAAATGTTACACTCATAAACAAGCATGGAAAAACACCATATAAGATGGTGAAGAAAAAGAATCCAAATCTGAAATAGTTTCATGTCTTTGTGTTAGGTCACACACACTGTAGAAGGGGGTTCAATACAGTGTTTATCACAATCAAATCGTATTAAAGAACTCAAGTAATGGAAAATAGACTTTATTTAATATAATAAACTCTGTTACAATATGGAACTGTCATCTCTCAGTGATGAACAAATATCACGAGAGCTGTTAGGGTTACAATGAATAATATTCTCGATAATGATAACACTTGTAGTGTAAACCCTATGTCTGTGTTTATATACTACACAGTTACAAGATAATCACTAATTGATATGGAATATAATTCTGCTTCCTAAAATATATCAATCAGATATCTTTTCTTCCAAGTATTCCATTCTTCACAGAATTCCTTCTTCATGTATATCTCTTCTTACGTTTGTCTTGATCTTCTTTCCTTTCAATCAGCCGCCTTCCTTATCTGAAAGTTTCCTTTAAGTCCTGATATTATCTCCTGATAAATATCTCCTGAATCTTAAGTACTTATAACTTAAGTTCTGACTTCAGTATAAGTGTTGATTTCAATTAAGTACTGATTTGTCCTGTTTAAGTAAGTTCTTAAAACTAAACATAAATCATATTAGACATGACATTATCAAATATATCTAACACTTTGGTTGTAAGTGTTTTGTTCTTAAGAGTCACCCTGAACAGCTGTCAAATTTGATCTAAAAGTTGATGAAGGAATTTTTATTGGATATTCACTTTCCACAAAAGCCTTCAGAGTCTACAATTTAAGAACAAGGGTTGTCATGGAATCTATCAATGTATCTTTTGATGATGAAAAGATTAATGGACTTGAAGATTTCAATGATCATGATCAGCTGAGATTTGAAAATGAAGATTTAAGTTATGATTCTGCAAATTCTGATGGTTTAAATCCTAATCCTGTAAGTTCTGACGGGTTAAATTCTGATGTCATTAAATCTGTGGTAACTACTCCAAGGGAAAATGCACCTGTCCAGGGGGAGCAAGCTAAAGATTTCACCACAACTCAAGACTCTCAAGAAGCATTAAAACATGTCACTGGCTCTTCAAGTTCTGACTCATCAAGTTCTGATGAGCCAAGTTCTGATAATTCTGGAAACTCTGATTCTTCAAATCCTGAAGGATCCAACTCAAATTCTGAAGTCTCAGAGAGCATAACTTCAGGGGGAGCATCAGAAAATGCTGACGGAGATAGCATGGATCATGGGGGAGGATCCAGTTCTAGAGATCAACTTCCATCTGCCAGGAAGTGGACCAAATCACATACACCTGACTTAATTATTGGAGATCCTGAAGCAGGTGTCAGAACTAGAACTGCAACATCAAATGAATGTCTCTATCATTTTTTTCTATCTCAGACTGAACCAAAAAAAGTGAAAGAAGCTCTTCAAGAAGCTGATTGGGTGCAAGCAATGTAGGAAGAGTTAAATGAATTTGAAAGAAATAAATTCTGGACCCTAGTGCCAAGACCAAGGAACAGATCAATTGTTGGCACAAAATGGGTGTTCAGAAACAAAAATGACAGTGATGGCATAATTACAAGGAAGAAAGCAAGGCTGGTTGCTAAAGCCTACTCTCAACAAGAGGGTATTGATTATGATGAAACATTTGCACTAGTTGCTAGATTGAAAGTCATAAGAATCTTTTTGGCTTATGCTGCTCACAAAAAGTTTAAAGTCTTTCAAATGGATGTGAAAAGTGCTTTTCTCCATGGAGAATTGGAAGAAGAGGTATATGTTGAACAACCTCTAGAATTTGAAGACTCAAAATTTCCAAATTATGTCTACGGATTAGACAAAGTACTTTATGGCCTTAAGCAAGCGCCAAGAGCATGGTATGAGACTTTATCTCAATTTCTTCTAGAAAGTGGATTTTACAGAGGTACAATTGATAAAACTCTGTTCTACCTCAACCATGGAAAGGACTTACTTATGGTACAGATATATGTTGATGATATCATATTTGGTTCTACAAATACCAAGCTCTGTGAAAGATTTGAAAACCTAATGCAGTCAAGATATCAAATGAGTATGATGGGAGAACTTAGCTATTTTCTGGGACTTCAAGTCAAGAAAAATGAAGAAGGTACTTTTATCAATCAATCCAAGTACACCAGAAATTTACTGAAGAAATTTGGAATGCAAGACTGTTCAACTGCATCGACTCCCATGGCCACTGCAACCAAGTTAGATAAAGATACTGGTTCATTAGTAGATATTACTAACTACAGAGGTATGATTGGCTCTTTACTATATTTAACTACAAGTGATATCACGTATGCAGCCTGTCTTTGTGCAAGATTTCAGGCAGATCTAAGAGAACCTCATCTAATAGCTGTGAAAAGAATTTTTAAGTACCTCAAGGGTAAAGCTGATATAGGATTGTGGTATCCTAGAGAATCAAATTTTAATCTAATAGGTTACTCAGATGCAGATTTTGCAGGATACAAAATAGACATGAAAAGCACTAGTGGAAGCGGACAATTTCTTGGAGGCATATTGGTTTCTTGGTTTAGCAAGAAACATAAATCAATTTCCACATCAACTGTAGAAGCAGAATATATTGCTGCAGGAAGCTGTTGTGCACAGATTCTTTGGATGAAGAATCAGTTACTGGACTATGGGTTAGAATTTTCTAAAATATCTATTTACTGTGATAATCAAAGTGTTATTGCTATGACAGGTAATCCAGTGCAACACTCAATGACAAAGCACATCAGCATTAGGTACCATTTCATAAGGGAACATATGATGGAAGATATGGTGGAATTGCATTTTGTTCCAACATATCAACAACTAGCAGATATCTTCACAAAACCACTATGTGAAACTACTTTTACAAGACTAGTAAATGAACTTGGAATGGTTTCAGGTTCTTTCTCTAAATCTGCATAGTTTTTGTTCTCATACATCAGATTTTATGATCAGTGTTTACAGATTATCGTATCTTCATGTAATATGTGCTTAAATTGTAATACATTAAATACTGATTGTTATCTGATGTGGATCTATATACTCTGATAGTGATTTGAATGTTCTGTGACTATTCAATCCAATGAGGATAAATGTGCTAGATGCTGACCTAGTAGTCTTTAACATACTAGAAATCCCTTGTTTGAATTAGTTATTTATGTGGAAATTCATTAACACATGCAAATTCTAATTTTGAGCTTAGTCAAATTTACTTTGTGTATCTTATTACTAAGACACAAACTAGAGTTTTGCTTCTTATCTGTCAAATTCTGATGTCAGTAAATCTTAAGGATGAACCACATGCTTGATAAGCCTCACTTATCTGAAGAAAAGAAAAGAACAGAAAATTGAAGTCAGGTACTCCTTTGAGATCTAGAGTCAAAATGTGGAGGGGAAGACCCAAGTGCATTGCTGGTATTAAGTAATATGCATTAGAAAAGCAAATAATTTTTTCTTGGTGACTTTTCACATTCTCTGATTACTAGAGAAATACTCTGATAAAAGTATAAATTCTGATAGTAGTTGTGACTCACTTACACTGAGAAGCCAATGTGAAAAAGAATGTTAAAAGATGCATAAAATGAGCACAAACAGTTGAGGTGGATTCTTGTATACATTTATTCTATAGTAGACTTCATTATTAATGACAGATTTTAAGCACTTTCTTAGTTATGCCTTATTTCTAAGATGTACTGAAGTTTATCAGACTTTAATCTTTATCTGATATTCTACTAAATGCACACACTCTCACTCCATATGAATAATGAAAATTAGTGTGGTGATTAAGTTGTTTTTGACAAACAGATAAGTGTCATTTGCATAAATTCTGAGGAAAGGTTCTGATGGAAATTCTGATGATTAAACTCTGAAGAAACAAGTCAGTATTTGTATGAAGAATCACAGTAACAAACATTCACTTTTTGAGTGCAGAAGCCATATTCTGAAGTCAAGTTCTGATATTAAATCCTGATGCAAACTCTGATGCTTACGTGGCATTATTTATTTACTTGCCTTATTTGTGGTAAATACTGAAACGGTCATATTTTATCAGAATATAATTAGGTGAGATAAAAACAGTCATAATCATCTGGTTAAGTGGGAAACGTGTTTGTCTTGAAAAATTGCATGTGCACATTAATTACTTCTTAGTTCTCATGCCCACTAACTCCTGCTTTAACTTTTTACTGACTGTTCACATGTTGCCAGGTGTACATTGTCTGCCATGTTTCAAAAATATAACTATTATCACATGGGATGTATAAATATGGGAGTTAAAAGATTTTCTAATCTTTTACCTACTTTTCTTATTCTCTCATCTCTCTTATTTTCTCTCACCCACTAATATTCTCTGAAGCTATTTTTCATACAGGCATTTTATCAAACACCTTACAAACACTCTTTTTCTCATTTAATTTTTCACAAGAATGGCACCAAAAGATATTGTTTTCAATGGAGTTTGTTCCCAACAATTACTTGGCTATTCTTAGCAAGGGTGAAGCTCCATTAGAACTTCACTTTATTCAGGACTTCCTTGCTAACTCTGAGATTGGGCATGCTCTGACCCAACCAGAAGCCATCTCTGGAACTCAAGTGTTGGAGTTTTGGAGAAGTGGCATGTATGATGATGGTGGTGCTCATGGGTCCCCAAGTATTATCTTTTCAACAGGGGATGATGAGCATGTAGTGACTCTGGCTACAGTTCGACAGGCTTTACATTTTCCAGAAAACTGTGTCTACAGTTCAACAGTTGAGGAGCCTGCCCTTCAGCAGATGATGACTAGTTTGGGCTATGAAAAGACATTGACAAAGCTGGGTCAACTGAAGATACCTCACATAAAGAGGGAATGGAGTTTCTTCTTTGATTGCATCACAAAGGCCTTTGCCAGTAAATGTTCTAATTTTGATGCAATCCCAATTCCCAGTCAACAAATCGGGTATGCTCTCATTAATCAAACTCATTTTGATTATGCAAGTGTTATTTTAGGATTTATTGGGGATAGGATGACAGAAGATAGAAATACAGTTTACTTTTCTAGATTCTGTCAGTTTATTTATAGTTTTTGTTGCTCTGATGCACCCCAACTTCCTAAGAGAGCCTTTACTGACTTATTATCTACTGATAATAAGAAGACTGTTTTGAGACCCCTCCAAATTCCTACTTTTGTCAAACAGTTTTTGGTAAATTCTGATCCAGCCACAAATTCTACCATATATCCTGATGTCCAACCAACCCAACCTCCATCAGCACCTCCAGCAACTACACAACCAACAACCTCTCAACCTCAACCAGCTCAACCCACCATCAGAACTTACTTTCAACCATCAGCTCAATCCTCACAACAACAACCATCAGCACATACCATCAGACCTTCATATTCCAAGCCTAAGAGGACAAAGTCTGTTCCTCAACCTCCACAAAAGAGAAAAAAGATGATTCTCAGGGATAAATCTAATAGTGAAGAAGAACAAGTACAGGTTCATGCATCAGAACCTGTGACTGTTGAAGCTGAAACTCTGGTTTTTCAGAAAGAAACAGAAGCTGAAGGGTCAACCTCACAGATAAGTGCTGAAGTTGAGGGTTCAGGTATTTGAAAAGAAAGAGAACTGCTAGTTCTGATGCTCAAGCAACTCCTTCACTAGCAAGGAGATTGAAGAAAATGAGGGATCGGGGAAGGGATCAGGAATCTCTGATCTCGAAAGAGCCAATAATCATTGAATCCCTTCCAGCACCAAAAGACACTATTCTTGATACAGTGCTCACCCGTCCTGTCTCTCCAATAAAAGCAACAGCTGATGCTGAAGAACAAATCACAAATTCTAAAATAGATATTCACAATCTGAATATACCAAATGTTCTTTATTTGGAAGCTCCAATGATAGCAGCTCAACCATCTCAAGTCAACTCTCCAATCTTAAATGCTGAGATACCATCTACTCCAACAACACCAATTCCAGTTGCTTCACACACTCTAGTACTGTCAAAAGATAATGAGTCTTCCTCAAGTTCAGCAAATAGTGTTTTTGTTGATACTCCTGCTCCTATTCTGGGAAAGGAGGCACTAATTGAGAAATTTGTTGAGAAAGCAAGACCTATTCCTTGGGAAGATACTCACAGAGGTGTGGAGTGGACCAAGAAGTGGAATGAAACTGATTTCATTCCAAGCTCTAAAGTATTGACAGACCATATTGGTAAAGCTGATGAGTTGCTCATAAATGCTAATTTCAAGAGACAACTCAAAGTCACAGCTATGTCTACCAAGAATCTTCAAGGTCTACACCATGCTACTCAAGAAAAGGTTGATAAGCTTCTTGAAAAAGCTGAAAAGCTAGATATGGAGACCAAGCTTGACAGAAAGAGGTTTATCAGACCTATTTCTGAAAAGGTTAAAGCCATTGAGAAGATTCAAGAGAAGCAACAGGCCCAAATTGCTGAGGTCCTGCAAAATCAAGCTTCTCAAAAAGCTCAATTGGATGAACTCCAATCTTCGGTTGAACTTCTTCTCTCTCTCTTATTAACTGATGATGCCAAAAAGGGGGAGAAGATAGTTAAGTCCAAATGCTCTAATGATCAAGTACTGAAGAAGAATGTTGATGAAGCTGATGACCAGGGAAACCCTAGCAAGAGTAGAGGTCAAGTTCAAGGTAAAGAGCACAGCAGTAAGGTTTCTTCTAGGAAACTAATTACTGATGCAAGCAGATCTTCTATTCAAAAGAAGACAACTTCCGAAGCTGCTCAAACTTAAAATCTGATAGCAAGTGCTGATACTCAAATTCTGATATCAAGTTCTGATGAGCAAAGTTTGATGACAAAGCCTGATGTTCTGATACAAGGTGGAAGTCAAGATTCTCAAAAGTGTATGCAAAATATGAAGCTCATGGGAAAGCAGACTACTGTCTACTACAAAGATCCCAAGATTCAGACACTTGATGAGGAAATTGCTAGAAGATTGTTTCTGAAGCATAATCCAGGAATGGAGTTAGAAAATCTCAAGGAGGAAGAAACTAGATTTAAAGCTGAAAAGACAAATCTAAAGCCAAAAGCTTCTGTTGCAAAAAAAACCTCCAAGGCCTAAGGTAAAAGGCACTGTGATCAAGGAGAAGTCACATATTGAGGCATCAAAGCCCAAAATAAGATCACAATCTGAGATTAATCCCAAAGACAAAGAAAAAGTTGATAAACCAATCAAGCCACTGGAGATGAAAATTCCTCAAATTCTGATGAAACCAGTGTGCAAAATGGTTCAAGTTACTGATGATACTCTTGCTGAAGATGAAGATGTTCAAACTCTGCAAAGAAAGAAGATTACTGAAGAATTCAAGACAACCTCTGACAAGGCTCAAGTTGTTCAGAGTGAAGAACTGCAAGCTACAATAGAAATAACAAGTTCTGATAAAATCATCAAGACATCAACCTCTGGCAGTGCTCAAGTTGATTTATACAAGATGAAGTAGCTGATAAAAAGAAACTTGTGTGGAAAAATGTCAAACCATAAGATCCAAAGAAAAGTCAATTATTTTCTACTTTCATGACTATTGGGTTAAATGCTAGAGAACCAAGAGACATGGCTAGACTAGGTTCTGATGAAGCAAAGATCAAATTAGGAATTGAAGTTGCTACTAGAGATCCATTTCTTTTGACTGACAGACCTCTTGAAGATGTTACACAGAAATACCTTGATAAGGTTATCTCTGTTCAAGTGGTATTGGATGTTCATGACAAGCACAACTTCAAGGAAAATCTGATTCTATTTCTTGAAGATGGAAGGACATATCAGATGTCAGAATCAGATGTGTTGAACAAATCACTGAAAGAACTTCAATTCTTTTATTACCTTTTAGAGGTAAAGTCTGATATTACTAGGAGATGGTCAAACTTTATATTGAAGACCATCAAAGATAAAGCAAGAATTTTTGGTTCAAGGGTTACATTAATTCATTCCTAATATTGTTGAAGATGATGGAAATGAGATTCCAATGAAGAAGGATTCTGCTAAGCTTGAAGTGTTACTGAATGAGAAATATTTGTACTACAATGAAGATTCTTCTCATCCTAGAGTAATAAGACTGAATGATGGTTTAGAAAGAAACCATATCTCTGCTTTAAGGACTGCAATCTACCAGATTGGGAGTCAAGATGAAGAGATGAAGCAAGTTAAAGCTACAATGTCTCAAGTCCTGAGGAGTAAAGAAGAAAAGCTGATATGAAGCTTTGTCAAGAATCATTATGGATTCAGATTGACTAAGTGAGATTGGTAAAAGCTACAAGGACTGTAAGTTGTAGTTAGTTATCTAGCATAATTTACAAGTTGTGGGAGATTGTTAGATATATTTGAGATGTCATGTCTAATATGATTCATGTTTAGTTTTCAGATCTTAACAAACACGACATATCAGGACTTCCTGAAATCAGGACTTACTGGAAGTCAGGACTTAGTATCACAGCTTAAGGTCATATCAGAACCTAAGTGCGGGAAGACTTTCATATAAGGAAGAAAGCTGATTTACAGTAGAAGATCAGGACTAAAATAAAAGAAGATATGCATGGAAAGAGTTAGAAGACTGGAAGACTTGTAGAAGATATCTGATTGATATATTTTAAGAGACATAATTATATTCCATATTAATTAGAAGTTATCTTATAACTGTGTACTATATAAACACAGACTTAGGGTTTACACTATATATGTTATCATTATCAAGAATATTATACATTATAACCTAGCAGCTCTTTGTTATGAATATGTTGTGTACTTGATGATTTCATTAACAAAACACCTTAGTAGATTTTACTTAATGAAAAATGTAGCACTCGACGGATAAGGAATATAGTCCCGACGGATGACTCAATATAGTCCCGACGGATGATAATCAATTATCCATCGAGTGAGTAGCTTATGTTATAATGAGTCTGTAGCACAATTCTGCATACACCTTGTTTAGATTTTGTAGTAGCTCTCCAGCCATGTTTACTTTAATTAGATATACAGAATAGGTTGATTAATTGTACATAGAAGATGTCTTGTAATTCTGTATAAATGAAATGAAGTCAAGTGCCAGATTGCTACCTGACGGATAAACAACAATACCACTCGATGGATGATCAACTAGGCAACCTGACGGATGATCATGTACCCGACGGATAATCAATTCAAACATCAGTTGAAAGTGACAACACAGTCACGTGCGTCGAGTGTATGCAAAAGGAATGTGGAAGCCTATTCAACTGAGTTTTAGAGAACAAAGAAGCATTGCCATTTTCATGCTATTATGAAGATATTCAAAGATGCTGGAATAGAGTAATGAAGCAGCATAGTATTAGACTTGATAGGTTTTTTGTTTTATTTTCTTGTCTTATTACTTTGTAATCTTGGTGTTATATAAACCAAGAAGTAGCAAATAGAACAACAAGAACACTAAGTAGTAGCAAAATGTTTCTAAGAGAAACATTTTGTAAGCTGTACTTTTAGCATTTCTCTGAAAACTTAGTCGTTCATATTTTTAAGCAGCTGTGAGTAAATCTTGCTACACAGAGTTCTCTTGATATAATATATATCTCTGGTGGATACATTCAAATCCACCAGAAAGATTTTAAAGACTTGTGTTTTTAATTACTAGTGTTTTGATTCATTCCAAGTTATTATTCCGCACTTTGCAAATCAATTCACACAAATATATATTTTAAGTTAGAACACTTTTAAACCAAGAAAAAGTTTCAAGAATTCCATTCAACCCCCCTTCTGTAATTCTTGTTGCATTGTTAGGGACTAACAATTGGTATCAGAGCAAGCTCTTGATAAACAAAGAGCTTAAAGATCACAACAAAACAACAAGATGAACAAGAAGGATGTTAGAGTCAAGATTCCTTTTCTGGACAAAGATAATTACCATCACTGGAAGGTAAAGATGCATCTTCATTTACTTTCTCAAGATGAGGCCTATGTAGATTACATGGAGAGAGGCCCTCGTGTACCAATGAGAGCTGCAACTGGAAATGAGCCATCAGTCCCCAAGCCAAGGCATGAATGGTCTGATCCTGATATTGAACAAGTCAGGAAAGATAAGAAGGTCATGAATATCCTGTTCAATGGAGTTGATGGTGACATGTTTGACAACATCATCAATTGCAAAACTGCCAAGGAAGTTTGGGATACTATACAGATTATCAGTGATGGCACTGAGTAAGTAAGGGAAAATAAGATGTAGCTACTCATTCAGCAATATGAGCATTTTCATAGTGAAGAAAATGAGTCTCTTACTGACATCTTTAGTAGGTTTCAAAAACTACTAAATGCTCTGAAGTTGCATGGAAGGGTCTATTAGACAAAAGACTCTAATCTTAAGTTCCTTAGATCTCTTCCAAAGGAATGGAAACCTATGACAGTCTCATTGAGAAACTCTCAAGATTACAAGGAGTTTACTTTGGAGAGATTGTATGGCATCCTGAAAACTTATGAGCTTGAAATAGAGCAAGATGAGAGGATGGAGAGAGGAAAGAAGAAAGGAGGATCCATTGCACTAGTTGCTGAGTTAGAGAAAGAGAAGGAGATGAAGATGGAAGCCGTTGAATCAACTTCAAAGGTCTGTGAAAACAAGCACAAGGGGATGACAGCAGAAAATGAAGATTCTTTGAGCCAAGATGACATGGAAGATATTGATGAACATCTAGAATTTCTTTCCAGAAGATTTTCCAAGCTCAAGTTCAAGAAGAACTTCGGAGCAGCCAAGCCAAATAGAAACATGGTGGATAAATATAAATTCAAATGTTTCAAATATGGCTTGGCATGGCACTTTTCCAGTGAGTGTAGAAAGTCAGATTCCAATAAAAAGAAGTTTGATCCTGTGGATTATAAACTGAAATACTTTGAGTTGCTCAGATAAAAGGAAAGAGCTTTTATTACACAAGAAAATGACTGGGCAGCAGATGGTCTGGATGAGGATGCGGATGCGGATGTCAGCTATGTCAATCTTGCCCTAATGGCCAAGTCTGATGAAACAGAGATAAGTTCTTCAAGTAATCAGGTAATCACCACTAACCTTGCACATTTATCTAAAGCTGAGTGTAATGATGCAATAAATGACATGTCTATAGAACTATATCATTTGCGTGTTACACTTAAGTCTCTTACTAAGGAAAATGCTAAAATCAAAGAAAACAATTTATTTTTAAGTGAGAGGAATAATGTGCTAGAGTCTTCAGTTCATTGAATTTGAAAAATTAAGAAAGAGTGTAAAATTGCTAAGGATGAATTAACCGAGTCGTTAAAGAAAGAAGAGATCTTGAAGAAGCAGCTTGAACGAGAACAGGAGGTGATTAAGGCACGGAAAACATCTAGAGATGTACATGCTCAAATCACCAAAGTTCAAGGTATTGAGTCCTTTTGTGATGCAGCCTGGAAGAAGAATAAGGAGAAGCTGGAATCTAATTTGGCTGAAGGATTGCTAACAGATGTAGACTCGACGGATGATGAGGGTCATCCGTCGGATAACAAAAAGGTTTATCCGTCGAGTGATATAAATCCTCATCCGTCAACTGTGAGCAAGCCTGTGAGTAAAGCTAAACTTGTCAAGTTTAATGAGAAATATGGATCAGTTTCCAAGAATTTTATTCCAGGAGAATCCAGTCAAGTGAAGAAGGAGAAAAGGCTAATGTTGGTCAAATGACTATCAAGCAATTGAGTGCCAGACTGGAAAAGATTGAGGTTAAAACAGAGGCTAAAAAGAAAAACAATAAAAATGGTAAAGTAGGAATTAACAAGCACAACAACTGCACACCTGATAAATATGCTCCTAGAAAAATCTGTGTCAAGTGTGGTAGTGTAAATCATTTGTCTATTAATTGCAAAACTGCCATGCCTACTTCCACATCTGTGCCACCTCATTTTCCCAACATGAATGCCATGCCTTCTATGCCTATGAATGCTATGTCTACACGGAATATGAATGCACAGTTTGCTAATATGCCATTTGCACCTAATCCTTATTATGCTGCATTTAGTATGCCATAAATGCCATTGAGCATGCCTTACTGGAATAACATGTTTACAAATAGCATGCCATTTCGTGTTAATCAAAATATGCATGATATTTATGTTATAATGAATGGTTTCAAAGGTTCAACTCAAATGACTAAGGATGAATATGATATCCCTAAGTCAAATGAGATAAAGCCTAAGAAACAGAAAAAGAAAGCTAACAAGGCAGGACCCATGGAAACTGGGGTACCAAAATCAACTTGATTTGATTTTGATGTGTGCGGGGAAATAAAAAGAATCCATGGTACTTGGATAGTGGTTGTTCAAGACACATGACTGGTGATTTTATCCTGCTCACAGAGTTCAAGGAGAAAGCTGGCCCAAGTATTACTTTTGGAGATGACAACAAGGGTTATACTGTGGGATATGACTTGATTTCTAAAGACAATGTTATCGTTGAGGAGGTTGCCTTAGTGGATGGTCACAAGCACAATTTGTTAAGTATCAGCCAGCTTTGTGATAAAGGCAATTCAGTAACCTTCAACTCAGATTCCTGTGTTGTGACTAATAAGAGGAGCAATAAAGTGGTTCTCACTGGTGTGAGAAAAGGAAATGCGTACCTAGCTGACTTCAACTCATCAAATGCAGAATCTATTACTTGTCTTCTCAGCAAAGCATGTCAGGATGAAAGTTGGTTATGGCACAAGAAGCTATCCCATCTAAACTTCAAGAACATGAATGAACTAGTAAAGAAAGAATTGGTTAGAGGCATTTCTCAGTGGAGTTTTCTAAGGATGGACTGTGTGATGCCTGCCAAAAAGGGAAGCAGATCAAAGCATCATTCAAAAAGAAGCTTGATTCAAAAATTGAAGAACCTTTGCAACTACTACACATGGATTTGTTTGGACCAGTCAATGTGATGTCCATCTTAGGGAAAAGATTTTGCCTAGTAATTGTGGATGATTTCTCAAAGTTCTCTTGGACATATTTCCTAAAGTCTAAAGATGAGGCTATTGAAATCATCATCAATCACATAAGGAAAGTCAATAATCATCCTGATTTCAAAGTTAGAAGAATTAGGAGTGACAATAGAACTGAGTTCAAGAATTCTATTATAATATCCCATATATTTTCAAATATTATTATTATTCGGAATTGTTTATGTGATTTTATGTGAATTTTTAGTGAATTATCTGAAAAGTAGAATAGATATCTGAATGTTATATGTGACATTATTTGAATATTTGAATTTTTATATGTCCAGAATAAAATATAGATAATTGTGGTATTTTTCTGGTAATTTTTGGAGTGTTATATGATTTTATAATGATTTATGAATTATTAATTATTTTCAGAATAATTATAAAATTATTTTATAAAGCCGGGAATCTTCCAACTTCAACCGTTTTGCGTTTTTACAACCCGAAACTCTTCCGAAAACTCCTTCCTAACCTAATCTGGTAATTCCGGACATTTTCCGTGTTTTGACTTTTTCGATCCGGATTACGGTTTGACTTGTGCGCGACCCGGCGCAATAATTTCGATACGATAGTTATTTCGGTAATCAATAAAAACCCGTAATCTCGAAAGACGGGATATTTTTACGTGATGTTCGTATATGGTGTTTTATAAAAAGCCCGGTTTTGATAATTATCCAATTCTGGTATTGAATTGTATCGTTTTTACAGTTACTTAGCGGCTAAGCAACTAATTTAACGATCCAAAATGATCCAGAACGATCCAATATTCCATAAATATAAATAGCCTATTTCTTATTTCGTTTATTTCGTTTATTCATTTGTAACCAGTTAAAATACCGTAAAAAAAGAGAAAAACCCGAGAAACCGATACGTTTCCGAGAATCAAACACACGAACGAAGGCGTTATCGAACTCCGATTCGGGCGTGCAGCATATCAAAACGAAGCTCTCGAAATCTTCTTTCTGAATCAATCATCAGTTTCTGCCCAGAAATCACAGTAATTTTCTTATTTATTTATTTATATTCGAATTATTTGATAATTAAATTACGAATTTTTGTTCTTGATGTTGTTGATGTGATTTGATGCTTCCATGGTGTAGAGCATGTTTTTCTGGTCAATTTGGTATATTATACTTCAAAAATAGAGTTCGATATCATATAGAAATTAAGGTTTTAATTTCTGAAAATTTCTTGAATATGTGTTCTTGGTGTTCTTGAAGATTTCTGAAAATCAAACCCAAATTTGAGGGTGATGCAGACTTCAGAATTTGAAGTATGAGTAACCAAAACGTTCATATTTTCATGTTCTTTCTGTTTAAGCCATCAAATCATTCAAACGATTAGTAATTTTAAAAATTCGATTTTAGGGTTTTTATTCGAAAATCAGGGGTTTCTTATTGGGTGGTTTTTGGATTATTTTGATGATATGAACTGATTATACATGTCTTAAGCTTCGTTTTAAGATGTTAATTGATGAATTTGGTTCAGTAAATAGTAAAATAGAGTTTCGTCGGAATTTCTTGAATGCCCGCCGGCTTTAATGGTTGTGCTAGCCGGAAACCGACGAAACTGATTCGTTGTTGATTGTTTTAGCAAGGTCTAAATTGCTGGAATCCTGTAGAATAACATTGACTGAAAAATGGAGTTCGAATCGGGAGTTTTAGACGAGTTTAGGGCTGCCGGATGTTCGCCGAAAACTGACCGGAAATTCTGCAGGTCACCGGATTCTGCAGAATTATCCGGCAGTTCTTGACTGACCCGGTGACCCGAACAGACGACCCATTTCTATTTTTTTTGTGACCCGGTTTCGATCCTATAAACCTCAATTGCAAAACTGGAATTCTGTTTCTGATGTTTTTATTTTCAAAAATTATTTTAAAATTATGTTCTATTAATAAAAATACATTTTTAATTACTAAAAATCTATATTTAATTCTGAAAAATTATTTTAATTCTATAATAAATCTTAATTATTTTGTTAATTAATTTTAGTTGATAATTAATTATTTAATTAGTCAATTAATTTAAATATTAATTGATTAATTAATTATTAATTATTAATTAATTTTAATTGATTATTTAATTAGATTTAATTATTTAAAATTGATTTAAAAATTCCGAAAAATAGTTTCGAGCTTTAAAATATTATTTTAAATTATTTTCCAAACTCGATAATTTTTATAAAATTATTTTCGAGTGTTCGAGCCTTATTATTTAATTATTAAATGATTCGGAGACCCGTTTTATTCCGAAAAATGTTCAAAAATTCATAATAAATCAACCGTTTGTCCGTTTAATACGAAACAAACGCGTACAGATTCAGAAAAATATTACGCTTTTAATAAAAATACTTTTGAGACTAATTTCTTTTGTATTGCAATGCCATTTGATTTGTGTATCAGTTTAAGTCGGTATTTGGTCGGTAAATGCTAATAATGACCTAAATTTATTCTGAACGCACTAAGACGTATCTCTTAATGATCTGACTTATGTATTATATGAAATATGTGAGTACGTGCTATACGAATACCATGATTACGTGATACGTGATATACATGCTATCTGTTACAGTTTTAAAATGCCATGCTTAGTTATATATGATCGGGTAGATATTAAGACGTATAGCTACGTCGATTGAGTTTAGTTCTGTCAATTAAGATAGTCCTTTTGTTTATAGAATCGAGTAGCAAGGAGTACAGTCAAGTGTTAGACGAAGATAGTAGCCATCAGTTAGAAGCAGAGTTATAGTAAGAGGTTATCGAGCATACCAGGCAAGTACCCTAACTTCACTTATTGTTCAAGTGACGTTTATTTCGAATCATATTATGCAAGTACCTATATCTTTATTCATCATTCAATTGATATTGACTCTGAATTTTATTCTTTCAATTTCCATACTATTCTAAATTCAGAATAGTTAAATGTTTTATATTTCGCTATAAATTACTCTATACAGTAGAACATTGAATTGGGATTAGCAAATAACTAATTGTTCTAGTTATTTCGCCTTCGATTGTTGAGATAACTCTGGACCATGAGAAATGGGGAGTTATAGGGTTAAGGATGTCCTTTGATTCGGCTCATTTGATCAAAATGTTTTATGGATTGGATGAATGCGTAAGTGACCGGGACGGACGGTCCAGCGGAGGGCTATTTCTATGTGTTGTATGAAATATTATGACACCATTTTTGCCACAGGCAGGTATATTGCCTTTTTAATTGAGTACTCGTATTTTGGGGACATGTTTCTATGAATCATGACCTTGTGCTATCACACGGGCTGATCAGCATGTGATAGTACGTCCGTCGGAGTTAGATTCCAATCTAAAAATTATCGTTTATTATTGATAGCTTGTGAAGCTTTATTATTGATCAAATATTACTGCTTTTATCCTTTTGTCCAGTTATTATCAGAATACGGTTTATCATTTCAAGTACATTTTATATTGCTTGCTGAGCATTTCTTTCGCTCATACTTGTTTATCAATCTAATCTTTCAGCTAAGCCAGAGCAGGCTTGAGATCCAGGTTTGGTCGGAAGTCGAGTGCTTATAATTAGTGGTGTGTATTCCAGGTAGACTGTTTTGGGACGCTTGGATAGTCTAGAGGTTTGTAATAAAATTTGAATGATCTGTAAAACTAATTAGACTTATGGTTTGTAATAACACTTGATTTGTAGTAGTGCCTGTTCCATACTATAACCTGTGATCGATCCAGTGCAGGTAAATGGGGTCGTATTTATTATATTATTCCGCTGTGATTATTTTATTTTGGTTTATTGGCGAGTGACCCCCAAACCTAGACCCCGGGTTTGGAGGGCGTCACAGGTTGGTATCAGAGCTACAGGTTATGGTCACTGAAACAGGCGTAGGATTGTCATAGATGAGTCATAGGAAGATCACATAAGATAGGCGCGTGTAGTTTAGCTTTTATAGGATTAAATTTAGGATATTGGGCTGGGTTATAGTTAAGTTAGTTAAGTTCTCTGTTTTGCGTTTAGCTTTAGGCCTTGTGTCATTACCCTTCTATTTTGTTGGGTTAGTTAAGATTTCGAGCAAGGATTTAAAAGGTTTGGATAATTCGGAGTAAATTTTCTTTATGTTATTATTCTCGAGATAATAAGCAGGATTATGTGATAATCATGTCGCTTGTGTTAATATGGTAGCAAGTTTATGACATTCAAGGAAGAGATATTGTTTGCGAACTTTAATATGCTAAGGAATTGCTACATATTTGACACAATGCTTGACAGATTACTATATATATTGCTTGTTTCTTACCAGAATAATGGCTCCAAAGAAAAGGAATAATTCAGGAGAGAATCGTACCGAGAGTCGTACAGATCCAGCGATTATCCAGATGTTGGGACTGATGCAGCAGCAGATGTTACATCTTACGCAGCAGCAACAACAGCAACAACATCAACAACAGCAGCAAGCAGCAGCACCACCTACAGTGACTTTTAAGCAGTTTCAAGCAGTGAAGCCACCTGAGTTCAAGGGAAGTGCTGATCCTGTGGAAGCTAATGCATGGCTCAAGGAAATGGAAAAGGCTTTTGAATTAGTCGGAGCAGGAACGGAACAGAAGACCAAGTTTGCAAGCTACTTTTTGAAGGGCGAGGCGAACTATTGGTGGGAATCCACGCGAGCATTGGAAGGAGGTGAGTTTATAACTTGGGAGAGATTCACAGAGTTGTTCCTGGAGAAGTATTTCCCGAGGTATATGAAGAATCAAATGGAGATTAAGTTCTTGAACCTGACCCAGGGTGATCTTACCGTGGCTGAGTACGAGGCTAAGTTTACTGAGTTAGCAAGGTTCGTGCCAGACCAGGTTGATACAGATGAAAAGAAAGCAAGAAGGTTTGAACAGGGATTGAAATTTTGGATTCAGAACAGAGTGGCCATGTTTGAGTTGACTTCATATGTGGCAGTGGTTCAGAAGGCAATGGTGATTGAGAGTAGGAGTGATATGTCTCAGAAAGGAAAAGATGGGAAGAAAAGGAAAATAGAAACCTCAGAGGGAGGTCAGCAGTCAAGTAATTTTCAGGGCCATTTCAACAGAAGGCCAGAGTTTCAGGGTAATAGGAATATGGGATTCAGAAGACCACAATCAGGAGATGGAGGACAAGGCAACCGTTTTCAGAATTCAAATCAGCAGAGGCCCAATCGTCCACCAATACCAGATTGTCAGTTTTGTGGTAGGAAGCACTTTGGGAATTATAATGCTAATGTGACGTGTTTCAAGTGCGGCAGGAAGGGACACTTTGCTAATGTGTGTCAGAATCCGACTCAAGGTCAGAATGTGGGAACTGGATGTTATAAGTGTGGAAAGCCAGGGCATATTTCCAGGAATTGCCCAACTCAGGGTACGACGAGCAACACCCCAAGGCTTACAGGTGCTCCATCTCAGAATGTGCCAAGAATTGAAGGACCACCAGCAAAGGACCAACCAAAGGCCAGGACATTTAACTTGACTATGAAGGATGCTGTTCAGAGTTCAGACGTGGTTGCAGGTACGCTTCCAGTCAATTCCGTAGATGCTAAAGTTCTATTTGACTCTGGAGCTACAAGGTCATTTATTTCTCAAAGTTTTGTCGATAAACTGCATTGTGAAGTTAAATTGTTAGAACAAGCATTAATGATAGAACTAGCTAATAAGAATCAAGTTTTAGTCGACCGAGTGTGCCCGAGGTGCGATGTTGAGATAGGAGGACATTATTTCTATGCCAACTTAATACCTTTTAAGTTGGGAGAATTTGATGTTATTTTAGGAATGGATTGGTTGTCAGAAAATAACGCCCAGATTGATTGTAAGAATAGGAAAGTGAGACTTCAGACCTTGGATAATAAGAAGAAGGTGATATTCCGAGGAAATAAGCAAGAGAAGAAGTTCTTAACGATCGCTCAAGTGAAGAAGTTATTGTGTCAGAATTGCGAAGCATATTTGGCCCATGTGATAGACACCAGCAAGGAAGTTCCAACATTAGAAGCGATTCCAATTGTCAACGAATTTTCAGATGTCTTTCCAGACGATCTACCAGGATTACCTCCCGACAGAGAAATTGAGTTTGTAATTGATCTAGCACCCGGAACAGAACCAGTTTCTAAAGCCCCGTACCGGATGGCACCAGTGGAAATGAAAGAATTGGCATCTCAGCTGCAAGATCTTTTGGAGAAAGGAGTTATAAGACCCAGTGTATCCCCATGGGGCGCACCAGTACTGTTTGTCAAAAAGAAGGATGGGAGTATGCGATTGTGTATCGACTATCGAGAACTGAATAAGCTAACCATTAAAAACAAGTATCCGTTACCAAGGATCGATGATTTGTTTGACCAATTGAGAGGCGCTGTATGGT
Organism: Apium graveolens; assembly: GCF_009905375.1. Lineage (NCBI taxonomy): Eukaryota > Viridiplantae > Streptophyta > Magnoliopsida > Apiales > Apiaceae > Apium > Apium graveolens. Next base: position 121,745,633 of record NC_133649.1, read on the forward strand.
TTTCTAAGATTGATTTAAGATCCGGATATCATCAACTAAAGATCAAGCCTGAAGACATTCCGAAGACCGCATTTAGAACCAGATATGGGCATTATGAGTTTCTAGTAATGGCATTTGGATTAACCAACACACCAGCAGCTTTCATGGATCTGATGAATCGAGTATTTAATAAGTATTTGGATAAATTCGTGATCGTGTTCATAGACGACATCTTGATCTATTCTAAAACAGAAGAGGAGCATGTAGAACATTTGGAGATAGTTTTGGAGATACTGCGACAAGAGAAATTGTATGCAAAGTTTTCCAAGTGTGAATTTTGGTTAAAAGAAGTACGATTTCTTGGGCATGTGATTAGCAATAAAGGAGTGGAAGTGGATCCAGCAAAGATTGAAGCTATAATCAACTGGGAGAGGCCAAAAACACCAACGGAAGTAAGAAGTTTCATGGGATTGGCAGGTTACTATAGAAGATTCGTGCAAGATTTTGCGAAGATAGCTACGCCATTGACAAAGCTCACCAGGAAGAATCAAAAATTTGAATGGGATAAGAAATGCGAAGAAAGTTTCCAGGAATTAAAGAATAGATTAGTATCTTCTCCAGTGTTAGTTTTGCCAGATGATCAAGGAAATTTTGTGATTTATAGTGATGCGTCGTACAAAGGATTGGGATGTGTTTTGATGCAGCATGACAAGGTGATAGCCTACGCTTCAAGACAGTTGAAACCACACGAAGAAAAGTATCCAACGCATGATCTGGAATTGGCAGCTATAGTATTTGCATTGAAGATTTGGAGGCATTATCTTTATGGGGAAAAGTGCGAGATCTACACGGACCACAAGAGTTTGAAGTATATCTTTACCCAGAAGGAATTGAACATGAGGCAACGAAGATGGTTAGAACTAATCAAGGACTATGACTGTACTATTAACTATCATCCAGGCAAAGCAAATGTGGTGGCCGACGCTCTAAGCAGAAAAGAAAGGTTAAATATGATAATTTCATCAGAGGAATTGATCAAGGAATTTGAGAAGCTAGAAATAGAGGTCAGTATTCCAAGTATGTCTATAGAGGTGTTATGTGCAATGTTTTTTCAACCAGAATTATTAGAGAAAATAAGAAGATGTCAGGAAGAAGTAATGAGCCATGAACGAGACAGTTTGACAGGAGAAGAAATAGGGAGTCAAAAGGATGATAAAGGGATATTAAGATTTTCTTCCAGAATATGGATACCCAACATAGCCGAGCTGAAAGATGAAATTCTTCGAGACGCTCACAACTCTAGATACTCAATTCATCCCGGGAGTACGAAGATGTACCGAGATTTAAGAGAAAACTTTTGGTGGCCAAGCATGAAGAAGGAAATTGCAGAATGGGTAAGTAAGTGTTATACTTGCCAGCGAGTCAAAGCGGAACATCAAAGGCCCAGTGGACTGATACAACCATTGGACATTCCAGAATGGAAATGGGAGCATATAGCGATGGATTTCGTAGTTGGATTACCGAGGACCAGGGCGAATCATGATGCTATTTGGGTTATTATCGACAAACTAACGAAGTTGGCGCATTTTCTTCCTATCAACGAGAGATTCTCAATGGATAAATTGGTACGGTTATATCTTAAAGAAATTGTGACAAGACACGGAGTTCCAGTATCCATAGTTTCAGACAGAGATCCTCGATTTAACTCAAGATTTTGGAGAAGTTTTCAAGATTGTCTCGGAACGAAGCTGAACATGAGTACCGCGTATCATCCGCAGACAGACGGTCAAAGTGAAAGAACGATTCAGACTATTGAAGATATGCTAAGGGTATGTACACTAGATTTTGAAGGGAGTTGGGACGAGCATTTGCCATTAGTTGAATTCTCCTACAATAACAGTTATCATGCCAGTATTGGAATGCCGCCTTACGAAGCTTTGTACGGGAAAAGATGCAGATCTCCAATATGTTGGGAAGAAGTTGGTGAAAGAAAGATTTTGGGTCCAGAATTGATTCAACAGACAAAGGAGAAAATAGAACTCATTCGGAAAAGATTAACAGCAGCTCAAGATCGTCAACGCAAATATGCTGATCCTACCAGAAAAGATATGGAATTTGAAGTTGGTGAAGCAGTGCTATTAAAGGTCTCACCTTGGAAAGGTTTATCAAGATTTGGGAAGAAAGGAAAACTGAGTCCACGTTATGTTGGCCCTTTTGAGATTTTGAAGCGTGTAGGAAAGGTCGCTTATGAATTAGCGTTACCACCTCACATGCAGCATATTCACAATGTGTTCCATGTGTCGATGTTGAAGCATTATTTGCCTGATTCGAACCATGTGATAGAATACGAGCCAATCGAGATCCAACCAGATTTATCTTTTGTAGAGCAACCAGTACAGATTTTAGATAAGAAAGAAAGAGTACTTAGGAATAAGTCTGTATCTTTAGTGCGAGTCTTGTGGAGGAATCCCAAGGTTGAAGAGTCGACTTGGGAATTGGAAAGCGAAATGCGATCCAAGTATCCTTATTTATTTTCCTAGGCTGATTCTGAGGACAGAATCCTGTTAAGGGGGGTAGATTGTAATATCCCATATATTTTCAAATATTATTATTATTATTCGGAATTGTTTATGTGATTTTATGTGAATTTTTAGTGAATTATCTCAAAAGTAGAATAGATATCTGAATGTTATATGTGACATTATTTGAATATTTGAATTTTTATATGTCCAGAATAAAATATAGATAATTGTGGTATTTTTCTGGTAATTTTTGGAGTGTTATATGATTTTATAATGATTTATGAATTATTAATTATTTTCAGAATAATTATAAAATTATTTTATAAAGCCGGGAATCTTCCAACTTCAACCGTTTTGCGTTTTTACAACCCGAAACTCTTCCGAAAACTCCTTCCTAACCGAATCTGGTAATTCCGGACATTTTCCGTGTTTTGACTTTTTCGATCCGGATTACGGTTTGACTTGTGCGCAACCCGGCGCAATAATTTCGATACGATAGTTATTTCGGTAATCAATAAAAACCCGTAATCTCGAAAGACGGGATATTTTTACGTGATGTTCGTATATGGTGTTTTATAAAAAGCCCGGTTTTGATAATTATCCAATTCTGGTATTGAATTGTATCGTTTTTACAGTTACTTAGCGGCTAAGCAACTAATTTAACGATCCAAAATGATCCAGAACGATCCAATATTCCATAAATATAAATAGCCTATTTCTTATTTCGTTTATTTCGTTTATTCATTTGTAACCAGTTAAAATACCGTAAAAATAGAGAAAAACCCGAGAAACCGATACGTTTCCGAGAATCAAACACACGAACGAAGGCGTTATCGAACTCCGATTCGGGCGTGCAGCATATCAAAACGAAGCTCTCGAAATCTTCTTTCTGAATCAATCATTAGTTTCTGCCCAGAAATCACAGTAATTTTCTTATTTATTTATTTATATTCGAATTATTTGATAATTAAATTACGAATTTTTGTTCTTGATGTTGTTGATGTGATTTGATGCTTCCATGGTGTAGAGCATGTTTTTCTGGTCAATTTGGTATATTATACTTCAAAAATAGAGTTCGATATCATATAGAAATTAAGGTTTTAATTTCTGAAAATTTCTTGAATATGTGTTCTTGGTGTTCTTGAAGATTTCTGAAAATCAAACCCAAATTTGAGGGTGATGCAGACTTCAGAATTTGAAGTATGAGTAACCAAAACGTTCATATTTTCATGTTCTTTCTGTTTAAGCCATCAAATCATTCAAACGATTAGTAATTTTAAAAATTCGATTTTAGGGTTTTTATTCGAAAATCAGGGGTTTCTTATTGGGTGGTTTTTGGATTATTTTGATGATATGAACTGATTATACATGTCTTAAGCTTCGTTTTAAGATGTTAATTGATGAATTTGGTTCAGTAAATAGTAAAATAGAGTTTCGTCGGAATTTCTTGAATGCCCGCCGGCTTTAATGGTTGTGCTAGCCGGAAACCGACGAAACTGATTCGTTGTTGATTGTTTTAGCAAGGTCTAAATTGCTGGAATCCTGTAGAATAACGTTGACTGAAAAATGGAGTTCGAATCGGGAGTTTTAGACGAGTTTAGGGCTGCCGGATGTTCGCCGGAAACTGACCGGAAATTCTGCAGGTCACCGGATTCTGCAGAATTATCCGGCAGTTCTTGACTGACCCGGTGACCCGAACAGACGACCCATTTCTATTTTTTTTGTGACCCGGTTTCGATCCTGTAAACCTCAATTGCAAAACTGGAATTCTGTTTCTGATGTTTTTATTTTCAAAAATTATTTTAAAATTATGTTCTATTAATAAAAATACATTTTTAATTACTAAAAATCTATATTTAATTCTGAAAAATTATTTTAATTCTATAATAAATCTTAATTATTTTGTTAATTAATTTTAGTTGATAATTAATTATTTAATTAGTCAATTAATTTAAATATTAATTGATTAATTAATTATTAATTATTAATTAATTTTAATTGATTATTTAATTAGATTTAATTATTTAAAATTGATTTAAAAATTCCGAAAAATAGTTTCGAGCTTTAAAATATTATTTTAAATTATTTTCCAAACTCGATAATTTTTATAAAATTATTTTCGAGTGTTCGAGCCTTATTATTTAATTATTAAATGATTCGGAGACCCGTTTTATTCCGAAAAATGTTCAAAAATTCATAATAAATCAACCGTTTGTCCGTTTAATACGAAACAAACGCGTACAGATTCAGAAAAATATTACGCTTTTAATAAAAATACTTTTGAGACCTAATTTATTTTGTATTGCAATGCCATTTGATTTGTGTATCAGTTTAAGTCGGTATTTGGTCGGTAAATGCTAATAATGACCTAAATTTATTCTGAACGCACTAAGACGTATCTCTTAATGATCTGACTTATGTATTATATGAAATATGTGAATACGTGCTATACGAATACCATGATTACGTGATACGTGATATACATGCTATCTGTTACAGTTTTAAAATGCCATGCTTAGTTATATATGATCGGGTTGATATTAAGACGTATAGCTACGTCGATTGAGTTTAGTTCTGTCAATTAAGATAGTCCTTTTGTTTATAGAATCGAGTAGCAAGGAGTGCAGTCAAGTGTTAGACGAAGATAATAGCCATCAGTTAGAAGCAGAGTTATAGTAAGAGGTTATCGAGCATACCAGGCAAGTACCCTAACTTCACTTATTGTTCAAGTGACGTTTATTTCGAATCATATTATGCAAGTACCTATATCTTTATTCATCATTCAATTGATATTGACTCTGAATTTTATTCTTTCAATTTCCATACTATTCTAAATTCAGAATAGTTAAATGTTTTATATTTCGCTATAAATTACTCTATACAGTAGAACATTGAATTGGGATTAGCAAATAACTAATTGTTCTAGTTATTTCGCCTTCGATTGTTGAGATAACTCTGGACCATGAGAAATGGGGAGTTATAGGGTTAAGGATGTCCTTTGATTCGGCTTCTTTGATCAAAATGTTTTATGGATTGGATGAATGCGTAAGTGACCGGGACGGACGGTCCAGCGGAGGGCTATTTCTATGTGTTGTATGAAATATTATGACACCATTTTTGCCACAGGCAGGTATATTGCCTTTTTAATTGAGTACTCGTATTTTGGGGACATGTTTCTATGAATCATGACCTTGTGCTATCACACGGGCTGATCAGCATGTGATAGTACGTCCGTCGGAGTTAGATTCCAATCTAAAAATTATCGTTTATTATTGATAGCTTGTGAAGCTTTATTATTGATCAAATATTACTGCTTTTATCCTTTTGTCCAGTTATTATCAGAATACGGTTTATCATTTCAAGTACATTTTATATTGCTTGCTGAGCATTTCTTTCGCTCATACTTGTTTATCAATCTAATCTTTCAGCTAAGCCAGAGCAGGCTTGAGATCCAGGTTTGGTCGGAAGTCGAGTGCTTATAATTAGTGGTGTGTATTCCAGGTAGACTGTTTTGGGACGCTTGGATAGTCTAGAGGTTTGTAATAAAATTTGAATGATCTGTAAAACTAATTAGACTTATGGTTTGTAATAACACTTGATTTGTAGTAGTGCCTGTTCCATACTATAACCTGTGATCGATCCAGTGCAGGTAAATGGGGTCGTATTTATTATATTATTCCGCTGTGATTATTTTATTTTGGTTTATTGGCGAGTGACCCCCAAACCTAGACCCCGGGTTTGGAGGGCGTCACATCTATCATGAGAGCATTTTGTGGAGAATATGGGATTTTGCATGAGTTTTCAGCAGCAAGAACTCCATAACAAAATGGAGTGGTAGAAAAGAAGAACAGGTCACTTATTGAAGCTGCCAGGACAATGCTTGAAGAATCTAAATTACCAACATATGTCTGGGCTGAAGCTATAAATACAGCATGCTACACTCAAAATATTTCTATGGTTAATCAAGAAAAATGCATGACTCCCTATCAATTGTTCAAGAACAAGAAGCCAACTTTAAATTTTCTTCATGTCTTTGGATGCAAATGTTATATCTTGAGAAATCTAAATGATCAGAATGGGAAGTTTGATGCTAAAGCAGATGAATGAATTTTTGTTGGATATGCTGTTGGTGAATCATACAAAGTCTACAATCTAAGAACCAACACTGTTGTGGAATCAATACATGTTGTGTTTAATGATAAAAAGATTGAAGGACTACAAGATGGAGATTACCATGAGAGCCTCAAATTTGACAATGTGGAGATGGTTAGTGATGATAGGGATGATGAAAGTGATCAAGAAACAATATCAAAGGATAATGCAGAAAAATCTACTACCAATGAAGCACAAAATTCAACATCTGTCGAGTTGCATAATGCTTCATCCGTCGGGAGACAATCTACCTTATCCGTCGGGAGAGAACCAGCCTCATCCATCGGTACTCAAAATTCACCATCCGTCGAATCATCAAAAGAAGCTGGAAGTCAGAATAGATCACTAAAAGAAAGCTCCCCTTTATCAAATCCAAGATCCATTAACTCAGGGGGAGTTTCTAACAATCAAAACTCAATAACACATCAAGACAACAATGAGGCTTCTTCATCTAGAGCTAATCTACCTCAACAAAGGAAATGGACAAAGGATCACCCCTTTGAGCTCATCATTGGTGATGTATCTTCTAGAGTTCAAACAAGGAGAGCAACTCAAGAAGAATGTCTATACAACAGCTTTCTTTTCAAGGAAGAACCAAAGAAGGTAGAAGAAGCTTTGTTGGATCCTGATTGGATTTTAGCTATGCAGGAGGAGCTAAACCAATTTGAGAGGAATAAAGTATGGAAGCTGGTGCCCAAGCCTAAAGGAAAGAATCCAATAGACACAAAATGGGTATTCAGAAACAAGATGGATGAAAATGGCATAGTGGTTAGGAACAAAGCTAGATTGGTTGCTAAGGGATATTGTCAGCAAGAAGGAATAGACTTTGATGAAATATTTGCTCCTGTTGCAAGACTTGAAGCCATCATAATTTCTTAGCCTATGCAGCCCATGCAAATTTCAAAGTCTATCAAATGGATGTCAAAAATGCCTTTCTGAATGGAGATTTGGAGGAGGAAGTCTATGTGAGTCAACCTCCTGGTTTTGAAGATCCAAATTTTCCAGAATATGTTTATTATCTTTTAAAAGCACTTTATGGACTGAAGCAAGCACCTAGAGCCTAGTATGACACTCTGTCAAAGTTTCTTTTAGAGAATCACTTCACTAGAGGTGTTGTAGACAAAACTCTTTTCTTTAGAAATGTTAATGGCTCTAGTATACTTGTTCAAATTTATGTAGATGACATTATTTTTGGTTCTACAGATGAAAAACTTTGCAAAAGGTTTGCCAAATTGATGCAAAGTAAGTATGAAATGAGTATGATGGGAGAACTAACTTACTTTCTTGGTCTGCAAGTTAAGCAAGTTAGTGATGGAATATTCATTAGTCAAATTAAATACATTTATGATCTTTTAAAGAAGTTTGATCTAATGGATTGCACATCTGTAAAAACTCCCATGGCTACTGCAACTAAGCTTGAATTAAACACTACTGAAAAGTCTGTGAATATTTCAAGCTATAGGGGCATGGTTGGCTCACTTATGTACTTAACAGCTAATAGACCAGATATAATGTTTGCTACATGTTTATGTGCTAGAGTTCTGGCTGATCCTAGAGAATCTCACTTAGTAGCTATTAAGAGAATTTTCAGATATCTCAAGGGAACACCAAAACTTGGCATTTGGTACCCTAGAGATTCTGGTTTTGATCTAACTGGTTATTCAGATGCAGAGTATGCAGGTTGTAGAATTGATAGAAAAAGTACAACAAGAACCTGCCAATTTCTAGGAAACAAGCTTGTGTCCTGGTTCAGTAAAAAGCAAAATTCAGTTTCTACCTCTACAGCTGAAGCTGAATATATTGCTGCTGGCAGTTGTCGTGCACAGATTTTGTGGATGAAGAACCAATTGCTAGACTATGGTCTGCAAGTGGAAAGAATTCCCATTTTCTGTGATAACACAAGTGAAATTGCCATCACTGAAAATCCAGTACAGCATTAAAGGACAAAGCACATAGACATCAAGTACCACTTCATAAGGGAACATGTAATGAATGGTACTGTGGAACTACATTTTGTTCCAAGTGAAAAGAAGCTTGCAGATATATTTACCAAGCCACTGGATGAATCCACCTTTTCAAAGTTGGTAATTGAGTTAGGTATGCTAAATTACTCTTAAATCTTTTCAGATAATTTGCAAGTTGTAATGCAGCCAGAAATTTAATTGATTTCTCAGTCTTGGATGAAATTTTGGCTAAGTCAAAATTTACATCTCGACGGATGATCGTTATCCATCGAGTTTGATCATCCGCCGGTATATATTTTATTAATAAAATCAATTATTTTTCTGGAATATTTTATGACTCGACGGATAACTGATTTATCCTCATCCGTCAAATTGTCTGAATCTTAGCCATTAATTCCTTGAACTTTATCCATCGAGTATACTTACAGTTTATATGTATAACACGACAGATAATTGAAGAAATTTTTACAGTTTATTTTTAAACGGCTATTTTGGGCAATTCTTATTGGTTACTTTATTTTTACTTTAATTATTTTTTACAGTTATTTTTGAGATAGTATAAAAGCTTAATTCATTTCCATTACTTTTCTTTTATCATTTTCAAATCATCAGCTCAAAATTCTCTCTTTCTCAAAAGCAATTATCATCTCTATCTCTGCAATTTCCACTCTCTAACAATGGCACCAGTAGTCAAGATCATGTCACAAACTAGATTCATCTATGAGAAGAACAACTTCACGGCTCTAGTAAATAAGGGGATTCAACAGTCTGGTAACTACAACAAAATGATGGATTTTGTGAAGAACTACAAACTCAACTATGCCATGCTGGAATCACCCACCATCTTTTATGAGGTTGTTGAAGAAATGTGGTCAACTATTGTGTACAACTCAACTGATAAGACCATTACACCCACTATTAAAGGTAAGGAATTATGTATCAATAGTGATGTTGTTAAAACATGTTTGAAGATTCCTGATAATACTGTAACTTCACCACACATAGACACTGACATTGTTAATATGCTTAACTCCATGAACTATGCACTCCCTACTTCTAAGTTAAGTGAAATTAGGAGATTGGGTCTTAGGAAATAATGGAGTTATCTATGTGATGTAGTTACTAAGGTCTTTTCTGGTAAAATCAGTAATTTTGATTCTGTCAATATCTCAATGCTTAACATGCTTTACATGTTTGTAACTGATAAGTACTTTAACTTTAGTGATCTTGTTTTATTTGAGTTGGGGTTTAAGTTAGGTGAGTTAAATAAGAGGGGTAAAAATGTTTACTATGCTGGATTTTTCATGATGTTAGCTAACCACCTCTCTGAGGGAATTGTGCTTGAGAACCCAACCAACAAGTTAGATTGTTGGGTTTAAGAAAGAAGAATTATTGCAGATTTGAACAGGGCAAACCATCACAGAGAGGTGCCACTCTTCTATTTCCCTATAATGGAAGCACCTCAGGTAAGTGAGGTAATTTCATCTGTCTCTACTATTCCAATCTCCCAAATTTCTTTGCATTCTAGTGTAGCTATGAAAACTGTGTCAATGACCCAACAGTTGCCTACCCAAGCTACCAAACCATCAAAAATTTCTAAATCCAAGTCAAAGAAAGCCCCCTCTGGTATCTCTCAAAAGATGCCAGTTGCAAAATCCACCAAATCTAAAGAGGGGAGTGTGAAGGTGGGTAAGGTAGGTGAGGGACAGGGTGAACATAAAAGAAACCATAAGGATAAGGTTGGAGAGGTGAGTGTTTCCCAGCCTAGCCACACTGCAGTTTCCCAACAGACTGCAGTGCTTAATAAGGAAATTAGCTCATTTCTAGTTGCATCCTCCCAAAAGGATGTGACTATTGAACAAAGCTCTTAGCCAAGAGCACAAGGCAAAACGGTAAGGGACACAAGCTCACCCCAAACCTATACAATAAAGAAGAAATCAATAACCCTTGGGGATGTACAGGGTTCACACACTGTGCAAACTGGTGCTAAAGACACAATCACTGCACCTTCTCAAAGTCAGCTTGATGTGGCTCCAATAAATGTGGAGTCAGCCAAAATCTTTAGTTATAAAAGCACCCCAAACACCAAATTCTCCCACAAACTCTCTGGATGTGGATATGATCAACACATCAATTCCTGATTCCCCTTCTTTAATTCTGTTGGGGAAGCCAAAATCTAGTGCAAGTGAGCATCATCTTTTGGATGATTTGTTGGCTCACTTGCCAATTCTTTCAGCAACTGTTGAGACATCTGTGCTAAAATTTTCATCAATTTGCATAGAGTCCACAATAGTTTCCACTCCTAACTCATTTATTCCTACTCTCTCGATGGATATTGTTCATCCGTCGAGTAGTGATTGTAACCTGATGGATAAGCTTAACAACAGTTATCCGTCGGATAATCAAACTGCTAACCCGATGGATATCCCTCATCCGTCGAGTGTCTCTGCATAGCTTCAAATTTCATCAATTATTTTAAGTGCAGAAGACTTAGTAGTAGTACAATCACTCCTAGGATTAAGGGAAGAGAGTGTTATGAGTGAGAGTCTGGGTTGCTCCCAGGAAAAAGGAGAGGAAAAGAGTGAAATTATGCAATCCAGTTCTTTAGGATTGGCAAAAGAGAGTGTGTGGAGTCCCACCTTAGATGGTAAAGGTGAGGGTGTGAGGGTGGGGAGCCAAGGTGAGACCTTGATGCAACAAAAGAGAGATTATGAGAGAAATGCAGGTACAGGAGCTATAAGGGTGGATGTCATTGCAAATGATTAATGAATGTCTAGGATGCAGACAGGGAGGGACTATCTCAGCAACCTCAAGCTGTTATAAAATCCACCTCCCTTGATGTTGAGACATTTACTCACCCTGTTCCAGCATATCAACTTCTAGCTGAACAGGGCAATGACAATGCCGAAAGGATGCTTAACTTGGTGCACACCACACAGTCAATGCTAAGGGCTAAAGATGCCATCATAGCTTTTCCCTCTACAGCTAGTGAAGTTGATTATGAGACTGGTGGTTCAGAAGATTTCTTTGGAGGTGAAGGTGGAGATAGTGAAGAAGAGCCATTGGACATAGGGGAGAAGTAGGTTCTAGTTCAAGATCAGGCATGCCATCTTGGGCATTTTCAAAACATTGTAATGAACACTACTTCAAGACAACCCAGATTCAACTCATCAATCAGAAAAACTCTGCTCTTCAAACCACCACAAATGCCAATACCAAAAAGCTCCTTCAAGCACATCTTGCTTCTCTCCAGCTACAACAAATTCAAGGTTTTCAACATGCTCAAGATGTCAACACTATCAAAGGTGATATTGATGAGATGAAAAAGGTCATTTCTGACAAGATGGACTCTAAACTTCCAGAAGCTACAATGCTTGACATCAAGAGATAACTCAGGAAAAATTCTGATCTTACCTCAAAGATAGATGCCTTAGATACAAGAATGTCAGCAATGGAAGCATCTCTAACAGCAATTCATCTACACCAAGCACAACAGACGGACTTGCTTCAGAAACTGATGGCTGCACATACCTCCTCTACTCAACTTGCTGATAACAAAAAGGGAGAGAAAGAGAATTCTAAGAGTGAGGGGAGCAAAAAGTGCTTAATATTAAAGTTAGCAAAGTAATTATTCCTTCAATTACTTTCACCAAGCCATCAGCCAAAGATAGCATTGATCTAATAAATGAAGCAGCAGCCAATTTAAGAGCAGCTGAAAAGGAGCAGTTGAAGCCAAGCTACAACTGCTCTAGATGCTAAAAAGGCTAAACAAAAGAAAGAGCAAGCTGCTATCTTGGCCAAGCTACAAGCTGTGAAACCAACACAACAAATTCCTACTCAGCCATCTGAAATCACTGAATCTCAAGATCCAAAGAAGCAAGTTGAACCACAACAGAAGAAATCTCAAAGATACAAGGAGTTGGCCAAAAGAACCAAAAAGAAATTGAATTTTGTTGGTAAGGAATTGGAGGATCAGATTCCCAAGGAATCCACTCCAACTACAACTCAAACACCAAAACCATCAGTGGTATTTGAAGACATTAAGGTGGTGGATCCTTACAGGAACATTCATGGTGAACCTATTGTGCCTAAGGATGAACCAATAGATTGGAAGAGTCTATCAATTCCTGACTTCAATTTGCCAATCCTTAACAAGACAAAGAGAACAAAGTCAAGAGAAGTCAAGAAAGTGAAGCTATCACCTCTTAAATCCAAACTCTAGTCAAAGCTCAATCTAAAGTCAACAAGGGATATTACTTGTACTTATGTGACATCAAGGAATTCTCTGACCTAAACCCCTATCTAGATGAACTGGAAGAAGTTAGAGGGATTGATGCCTACAGGAATCTACCTGGAAAGGTTAGTTTTCAAGTACAAGGGAGGAAAGGAGATTCAATGGCCACTTCACAGGATCCTTCAAGAAAGCCAATCCGTGCTGATAAAAGTTTATTCATCTTTCAAGAAGAACTTTTGTTTCAATGTAACTGCAAGAAGACTAGTTCTAAAGAAGATTGAAGAATGAGGAGTATTAGTAAAGATGCACTCCCAAAGACTCTAACTATTCCTTACACAGGAAGTAGAGTGCATCTAAGGCCCTACTGGCTGATGGAGTTCATGGATGACAAAGGATTTAGAAGATTTTTCAGATTAGAAGACCAATTGAGCATCTCTAGCAATGAGACTCTTTTGGAGATGCAAGAAAAGCTAAATTTCTCAGAATCTGATGAACTGGAATTCCACAGACAGCTCCAAAATCAGATAGAAGAAAACAACAGGAAGCTTGGAAAGAGATCAAGACGTTCAAGGAACTACATAAATTTGCTCAGGCTAGAGGAGCATCTTGAAAAAGACTGTGAGCTAATCCTTGTATATTTTGTTATTTGAAGCACTTTACAGTTTTATCTACTTACTTTTAAAGTTGTATTTTTAGGGTGTTTTGTTATCATCAAGTTTCTCTTAATTTATGGCTACAATTCCAGTTGACATAAATTGGGGGAGATTGTTGTGAATATGTTGTGTACTTGATGATTTCCTTAACAAAACACCTTAGTAGATTTTACTTAGTGAAAAATGTAGCACTCGACGGATAAGGAATATAGTCCCGACGGATGACTCAATATAGTCCCGACGGATGATAATCAATTATCCATCGAGTGAGTAGCTTATGTTATAATGAGTCTGTAGCACATTTCTGCATACACCTTGTTTAGATTCTGTAGTAGCTCTCTATTCATGTTGACTTTAATTAGATATACAGAATAGGTTGATTAATTGTACATAGAAGATGTCTTGTAATTCTGTATAAATGAAATGAAGTCAAGTGATAGATTGCTACCCGACGGATAAACAACAATGGCACTCGATGGATGATCAACTAGGCAACCCGACGGATGATCATGTACCCGACGAATAATCAATTCAAACATCAGTTGACAGTGACAACACAGTCATATGCGTCGAGTGTATGTAAAATGAATGTGGAAGCCTATTCAACTGGGTTTTAGAGAACAAAGAAGCATTGCCATTTCCATGCTATTATGAAGATATTCAAAGATGCTGGAATAGAGTAATGAAGCAGTATAGTATTAGACTTCATAGGTTTTTTGTTTTATTATCTTGTCTTATTACTTTGTAATCTTGGTGATATTTAAACCAAGAAGTAGCGAATAAAACAATAAGAATACTAAGCAAGAAATTCTGAGAGAAACATTTTGTAAGCTGTATTTTTAGCATTTCTCTAAAAACTTAGTTGTTCATATTTGTAAGCAGTTGTGAACAAATCTTGCTACACAGAGTTCTTGTAATAACCCCAACATTTTGGACTTTTTATAACCCTTATGAATAGTGATTTTGCTGATTATGCTGAATAAGAAAACCTTTCATGCCACACTATGTAGGGGTTCTTTTATTGATATTCTGAGATCTTATTAGTACTCTATATGGTATATAAGTGTATGTAAAGATCGTCAGAATCCAAATTCGAAAACTTTGATTTTTTCCCGAAAACCCACCAGATACAGAAAGAATTAAGTATAAGGTAACATGATTAAAAGGATTTTAATTCAAGGATTATAAGAGAGGATCATAAAAGGAATATAAAATATTGAGAAAGGTTTAAGGGAACCTAAGTAATGAGATCCCGGGTATGATCCCTCAAATGATAAGCGAGAACGAAAGTTAAGCGAACCGTATAACAGATCAGCGATCATTAGCCAAGTAATTAGGAGTTAATCAAAGAGGTTAGTGGATGATGATGTCATCACACCAACAAGAAGAAGACAAGTGTGGGAAGATGACATAAGCATGGTGACTTAAGCATGACAAAAGGAGGGATTGGTTGGTTGATTGTGAACCATTCATTCTTTACCATGTTAAAAAGTTAATTAACAAACAAAAGGATATCAACCAAGCCAAGCAAACCATAACACAAAAATTAACTTCTCATTTCCAAGCAAGAAGCTCTCGGCTTCTTCACCATTTTCAAAGAAAAGAAAATCCAAATTTAAGTTCCAAGCATTGTTAATTTGTGAGGTAATTATCCAAGGTTCCTTATGCATAGATATAGCTGTCCTATGTATCTAAGCTTCCATTTCCTTCACAATCTCTTCCAATAATTCATGGAAGAAGAGGGTGAATAGTGTTTTCAAGATCTTGAAATTTTGATCGTGTGTTTTTGTTTAGATATATAGCTTTGGTAAGGATTTTCAAGGGTAATTCTAAGCTCCTTAGTTACTTTTACTCACCAAGGAAGGTATAATCTCATACCCTATCCCTACTTTTGTATATTTAGAGTTTTTATGTTTGGTATGGTTCATGAGAAGCATGATTCTTGTATACTTAGAGTGTAGTTGGATTTGTAATGAGTTTGAAGTTGTAAATCTTGATTATTGGTTAATGAACTTAAGTATAGCTTTTAGTTCATGATTGAGAGTAGTATAATTGGAAATCTTGAGATGTTGGGGTTATTTTAGTAAAGTATGGATGGACTTTGGTTGTAGTAATGATTGTTGGTTGATTTGTGGATTGATTGGAGTGGTATAAATCTGGTAATCGCGTAAACATAGCCGTCGTAATGCCCGATTTACTTTAGACTATTTTTGTTCTTAACTTCAGGACCTGTGAACTCACTGTAAGATTGTGACCATTGCCATGTTTAGATAGTTCATGTTACGAGCTTCGTTTTTATATGTGGTTCGCTTGAATCCGATGTACGGTTTAGGAGAAACGATCGTTTTAAGTAATGACGTTCCGCGAACGAACCATTACCCCTCACCTTACTTTGAAACCTTGGTTAAGGCCTTTAAATATCTAACTCGAGTATGATACAATTATGTAAAGTGGATTAGGTAGTTGTTAGAGTACTCGTGAAAGAATTGCCTTAAAATTCTTAATGCTTAATTTATTAAAAATAGTGGAGCCGAGGGTACACGAACGACTTATGTGATTCGTTAAGCGTAGGAGTGACTGTAAGCGAACGTTAGGGTTCAATTGGTTAAAGTCTAGTTTCTTAAGCGACCGGGTTTAATTCCAACTTATGTTGTTGTTCATAGGTTATCGGACCCACTCTAAGCTTAAGTCTATCCGGGAACACTCGGGCAAGTTTTCTACCCGTTATACTGTTGTTGTGATGTATATATGTATATGCATTATCTTGTGATAGATGCATGATGGTTATTAGTAAACCTTGCGATATATTGGAGCATTCTGATATGGTTTATATGCATGCCTATTTCGTAATCTTGATATCTAATTGTTGATTCAAATGCTTATAAGTTGCATAATACCTATGCTAGAGATAAGCAGTAGTTGCGTATACCCTTGGTATAGGGGACCCAAAGGTGAACATTTTTTAAACCGGGAGGCGATGTTCCCGAGTATATTATATATATATATATATTTATATATATATATATATAAATAGTTTTCAAAACTATTATTCGAATAAGGTTTATTCGATAACTTTATTTTACTTAATGAATATTATTTTGAATATTCATTCGAGGACTTATGACTCCGCTTATTTTATTTAATGAATATTGTTTTGAATATTCATTCGAGAACTTATGACTCCGCTTATTTTATTAAATAATATTCTTTATTTTATTAAAGAATAATGTGTCGATAATCAAACTTATTTTTGATTACTCAAATAAAGATCGTACTTTCGTATAAGTATATCTTTGGTTATTTATTATTCATTTCAAGTATAAGTTTTAAAACTTCTACTTCAATTATTTTTATAAGGATTATCCTTTATGGGAATATTATTTAAATAATAATATTTCGATATTCTCCAACATATCGGGACTGGTTTATTTTATTAAATCAGCATTACTCCAAACATTCTGAAAAATGTTTTCGACTCTTCAAAATGATTTTTAAAAGTTAGAGCGGATCCCAAAACTCCTTTTTTATATTTAAGATCCTCCTTTCGAAGGGGATTTAAATACTCGCTCAAAACCCGAGGGATCCAGCTCTGTGGCGTATTTTATATTCGCAACCAGGTTGATGTTTTGATAAAAGAGCTTTTGATTACTTACCCAACACTCGGGAAGTAAAATTCTTGGAACAAGTTAATCCATTAACAGGCACCACCTGGGAAATATCGGTGAGTTTTCCTTTCCAACTTGATACAACTTCTTGGTGGAGTCGTATCAACAAGTTTCTACTTGGGGAAAGGGGGGACGAGCTTTACGTTTCAGAGTCATGGATTTCATCTGAACTAGGAGTGGCGTAAGTGGTCGAGTGGCGCCGGTCCAGCCTTATTATATTGGCCCAAATGGCCTGGAAGTTCCGCTAAGACGGTCCATTCCTTAGGAGTCCAGGGTTCGGTTGACAAGTAAATCCGACTGTTCTCCTCTACATGTAGAAAATGGTGGGGTTGCACTACTGCGACTGATCATCGTAAGTGGTCTTCCTGGCGCGGCAAACTCCCGTAATGAGTTCATCATCCAGTTAGGATATTTCTGCAACACTACCCGGAGCATTTCGATCGAAAGGCTACGGATGGGTGATTGCCGAAGCATTGACAGGGTCAAACAGTTATAATGATGTTTCCATCAAATGAAGTATCTCATAACTTCATCTCTTTTGAATGATATTTCAAAGATTGAATTTATTCAGGTCTTATCTTGTAGTCTCATCTATGTGATGGACTTTTGAAACTAATTCTAACTTGAACAGTGGTAGTTCGAGTAGTATTCGAAAAAGATATAAGTATATTGGAGTATCTTGTAACTTCATCTTTTAAACTTATATCTAGTAAATGATTATCTTATGCATGTCAAAGATTTTCAGAAAAACGTTGAGACTAGGTTAGATATATGAGATCACCTTGCAACGATATTTTATATAGTTATAAACTGGAACTCTGTGTATAATATACATGGAAGAGAACTTCCAAGATTTTGAAAAGTATATATACATATGTACTAAATATTTTACGACTTGGTCGCATTAAGAGGTCAAACTTGATTTAATTCTTCTTGACCAAGACTTTCATGCGTGCTATGAGAATGCTCATATATGTTGTTAATCATTATATATATTATTTTGGTGGGCTTGTTGCTCACCCTTGCTTTCTTCTTTCATCACACAACAACAGATAGAAAAGATGAACAGGACCAAACTTCCAATTCGCAAGCGGTTAGGAAACGTTCCGCAGTTTTCGGGAAGCGTTGAAGCCGCCGTAGCTGAGGTAGAAATTACCAATAGGCTAGGCTTTCAACTTTTGATTCCCCAGACTTATATATCTATATGAATTGTAATAATGGCAAGGAATATGTAAATTTATTCAGAAACCCTTTTAAGGTGTAATGGTTTATAATTGTGGAATAAAATGACTTGTGTTATTTTTGGATATTCATCTCAGAGACTATAACTTGTGGTGTGTGTGTGTATATTGTGGGGTCACAGTACACAGTAGTTGGTTGTTTATTAAGATTAAGTGTTATTAAGGGAAATGGAACTCGTGACAACCCGGATCCCCGACCCCGGATTTGGGGGTGTTACATAAATGGTATCAGAGCCAAGCGTTATAATATATATCTCTGGTGGATACATTCAAATCCACCAGAAAGTTTTTAAAGACTTGTGTTTTTAATTACTAGTGTTTTGATTCATTCCAAGTTATTATTCCGCACTTTGCAAATCAATTCACATAGTTATATATTTTAAGTTAGAACAATTTTAAACCAAGAAAAAGTTTCAAGAATTCCATTCAACCCTCCTTCTGTAATTCTTGTTGCATTGTTAGGGACTAACACTCTTAGTGATATTTTTCATCACTGAGAGAGAACAACAGTTTTTATTGTAACAGAGTTTATTCAATATACTTGATCTTTGTTACATACTTGTGTTAAATTGATTTGATTGTATAAACATTGTATTCAACCCCATTCTACAGTGTTGTGTGACCTAACATATTGAGTCTGTAAAAAGGTTAGAAGATTAGACTGGAGGATTTTTCTATGAACAGATTGAATCCAAGGAATAAATTCTGGAAGAAGATCAAGCCATGATCATGCCTAAAAGTAAAGTGTAGAACCTTGGAGTTGAATAAAACTGTTCTATGAAAAATGTTCTAAGTCAATATATCGACAAGTCACAGATCAAATTATATTGAGAAGTCATTCGAGAAGTCCTGAATGACTTATCGAGATGTCTAAAATGGCTTATAGAGAAGTATTAGAGATATCGACAAGTCAAATGAAGATGTATAGAACTGGAGTTATCGACAAGTCATTTCTCTATGTAAAGAACTCAGAGATATCGAGAAGTAAAATGAAGATGTGATGGATTGGAGATATCGACAAGTCAATTTCTCATATAGATATTTCAGAGATATTGATAAGTCAAAATGTGTATGTAGAGATCTCAGAGATATCGACAAGTCATTTCGACATGTAGAGATCTCAGACATATCGACAAGTCATTTCATATGCAAGGATCTATAGAGAACTCAGAGATCTCGATACGTCATTATACTTATCAAGATGTCACTTCTCTATAGAACAAACTGGAGATCTCGACATACTTCTCAAATACAGAATACAGCCAAGTTTAAGATTATCAGTCAACAAACAATCTATTCACTAGATTGAAAAGTCTACAAAGCAGCTGGAAGAATACAAGATCAAGGGCCAAGATTAACTAGAGAAAAGATGGTCATAAACCTGCAAGATTCTGCACTGATTTGCTAAGCTAGAAATGGGAATAAAAAAGGTTGCTTTAGAAAGTAGTTTAACACATTTTAGTGCAAGTCTTATAAACCCGTGTTGCTAGTCTATAAAGCAATGCACTGGTCCTTAGTATAAAAGTAACAAACATATCTAGATTTTCTTGTATTCTCTCAAGATAGAAGTCGAGTTCTTATTTTCTTAAAAACCCAAAATTGTAACAATACAAACTCAATTAATACAAATTAAGTGAGTTTTGAAAATACTGTGCTTGTTGATTATATCTGTAAACATAATATCTCTGCAAAATCTAAGCTACTTTGTTCACCTAAAATCCAAACAAGTTTAAAAAGGCTAAATATCCAAGAAACACATTCACCCCCCTGTATTGCATTCAATATCTAACACTGATGAAATAATAATACTGATGAGATTCTTGATTTTTCTACTAAAGTCATCAATGCAAATGCTGAGGGGAAGAATCATGTCTAAAATTTTCTTGAATTTTAAAAGTGGATTGCAAATATTATCTCAGCTCCTGATGGACAAGATTTGAACTTTCTTAAAAGGACAGTCACATTAATTCTTTCATGATTTTAATTGATACAAATTTTTTTAATTTTCTAGAGTAATCATGATTAATTTGTCATCAGTGTCCTTTTAGTCGCGGGAATAGTTCTAAATAAAGAGACTTTGTTTTTTCTTGCATGGATACGCGTAAGATTATGCATGCTGCCTTAATTACATGATTATCCATATCATCTTTTCAGTTTCTCACATCTTATGTAACTATATAATCACGTATTCTATCCCACAGGTAATTCATTCATTTCAAACTCTAAGTCTCTCTACAAACACAACTCTCAACTCTTTCTTTTCACTAAACTAAACATGGCTCAAATTCAACTATAGTGTCATCATCACGGGGCTTACCTTCTGGTTAGCATCCTGGATGAAGGGAGTATATACCACATAGATGGTCATGTCTATCATCCAGCTGACGTCCCAGAGTCAGTTGTCGATGTTCTCTCTTGGGAAGATTAGTTGGAGCTCCAGTTCTTTACACTAGAGACTCATCTTGAAGGGGAACAGAGAGAAGAGAAGGTGGAGCGTCATGACCAAGAACCCATAAGGTTACGAGATAATATCATCTCTCTTGCATCCTCCATGTCAAGAATATATCACCGTTGGGCGATGAAAAGACAAGAGGCAGAGAACAAGATGAAGATGACGACAAAATCTCTAGCTTTTAGTAGTTAGGGTTCTTTTGTTTTCTTTTATTAAAACCTTATTGTCTATTGTACTTATTTCTGTGTAATCATCTCAGTTTATTAATGGAGATTTTTTAGTTGTTTTTTATGTGTGACTATTCATGTTCTTTTTGATAATACATGTGTGTAAAATGTATGTTTTAATAATTTTAGAGTTGAATTAAAATTTCAGAAACATGCAAAACTAATCTCTACTCGAGTTATTTTTGAATATTGATGAACAATTAAATCATACATATTTCAAGACGCAACCTGATGATCTCAAAAGAAAAGTGATCTAATGATGATACATTGACACTCGATGAAAGGTCAAAACTAAATCTATCTCATATTATGATTCTTTAATTGAGATTGTGAATTTTAATCAGTACTTGAAAATATTTGAAAGATAAAATTAGAATTTATAGTTCTTATGTAATTCAAGTACAGTTCAAGATGAACTTCACAGTTCTTATGTAATTCCAACACAATGTGTCAAAAGATTGTTATCAACTATAGTTTTTGATCAGAAATTGATGTTACACTATCCACATCTGATACTATGAAATAAGACAATCCACATCTTTTTTTAACCAAAGTGTCATCATCAAACTAACAATCAAACATTTATCCATCTTTTTCACCTCTAATTCTTCTCAAAAGGAATCAGTTGTAAAATCAAAACCAATAGCTAAGACTGATGTGTCTGAGAGACAATCAGGTTCAAAGGTTGGTTCACCCTCACCAAAATAATTGAAGAAACATGGTGGAGGAAGGAAGAAAAGTGTGCCACCACCAACAAGCACTAAAAAGGGTAATTCAGGAAAGAAAATGAGAATTACAGATGGTGTTAAGTTGGTCGATGAGCCATCAGATACTGATAGTGATGGACTAGTTGTTTTTAAATTGCATGTTAGACCAGTGGAGGTTACTGGTGCTAGTACAGAGGAAGAAATAGCTGATATTGAAGATGCTAGCCCTGTGCCAAAGAAAAGAAGACTATTTAAGGCAGCTGACAAGGTTAAAGCTAAGTAACAAAAAGACAAATTGGAAGTGCTAGTAAAAGTTTCTCTTGATCAAGAATCTGCAAATCTTGACAACACTTCATTAGTTCCTGACAAGGCTCAGTCAATTCCTGATGAAGTCACCACAGTTCTTGATCAGTCAATTCCTGATCCCTCACCAGCTAAATTTATTGAAGTTTCTTATGAAAGGATGAGTAAATTATCTAAGGAAGTTGGACTTGATAAATCTCCAAAGAGAATGGCTAATGACACCACAGTGTATGTCAGAAAATAGTCCAAGCTACAGTCTCCATAGAAGGGGTATAGTACACAAAAAGCATCTTATCAATATGAAGATGCAACTATTAATGCCCCTGCTACACAAGAACCATCTGCTCAAAGGGTAGATGCAAGCATTGCTTCTCAGCAAACTATTTCTGATACTGCTCAAGGGAGACCTGTTTCTGTGGATACTGAAATTCAAGTTACAGTACAGGAGAGGGAAGCTTATCAGAAGCATATTGCTCAACTGGATGTTGTCATTAATGATGCCATATCTGAGGGAAGCCCATAAGTACCTTCAATTTACAGGATTGAAGAAGCTTCTGAACCTCGAGTCCCACAAGAACCAACAGTTCAAAGTACTGTTACAGCCTTATTATCAAATCCTGATATGGGATCAGTTCCTGACAAGCAGCAAATTCCTAACTCAAGGTCAATTTCTGATGTAGCCGTTCCTGACTCTACAAAACCTGATGTACTAATAACTGCTATGAACAACACTGGATCCATCTTGGTACCTCCACTCAAAGCAGTACTAATGGCTTCCCACACTCAAGGTACAACTCTTTCTTAATCTACTATATCTGCTAGTATGATTATAAATAGATTTGTTAATAAGTATACCTCTATTTATATGACTACAGACCACTCCTCTTTTCCCCCTCTTATTTCTTCT
Organism: Apium graveolens; assembly: GCF_009905375.1. NCBI lineage: Eukaryota > Viridiplantae > Streptophyta > Magnoliopsida > Apiales > Apiaceae > Apium > Apium graveolens. The sequence goes on from NC_133649.1 coordinate 121,768,639, forward strand.
TTTCCTAGTGAGTTGAGCCTTTTTAGTGAGATTGTGAGAAACGATCAAGAGAAAAAAAGAATTATTGAGAGGTAGTCTGCTATATTGGCAAAAGGAGAGGTAGATAAGAGTGACAGAAGTGAGCCACATATTACTACTGAAAGTAATATATGTGTGAGAAGTGATTAGATCACTTTAAAAGAAAAGAGAGATTTAGGTGTTTTTGGTTCTCTTCTTTCAGGTTCATCACAGGTAACTAAGCCTTTTAAGTCAAATCCTAATTTAAAGCTTAAAGGAAAAGTTCCTAATTCTTTTCCTGATGTTCGTGAGAAATTTTCTGATAATAATGATGATTTTGGTGATTCTGATGATGACTCTGATGCTAATCCTGATGATGTTGCACTTAAAGTTAGCATTGAAGCTTCTAAGTTTTCTACTTTTGGGTCATCATTTGGTCATGCATCTACTCTTGATGTTCAAAGAACTCATGAATGAAATCATTCATGAAGGTTACCAAGTGAGAAGATTTCTCTGGAAGCTACACAATTATTACCTGATCATGTTGTTCATCTGGTCTCACATCCTGATATGAAGAACTCCATCAAGGCCACTACAATACTAGTCAAAGGGTTGCATTCTTCTATCTCTACACTAAAGCAAGAAAATGTTGATCTTAGAGAAGAGCTTGTTGACCTTTTTATGACTATTAAAGGTATAAACAAACACAATGGTCTGATCAAAAGGATGTTCAACATGGAAGCTAAACAAGAACAAATGAAAGAAAAACTGACAGCTCTTGAAGCTGGTCAGAATGTTACAAATTCTAAGTTGGATGCTATTTTCTCACTTTTACAAAGTATAGGTGCCAAAAGGGGGGTATAGTAGTACCAAAGATAAAATGTCAACTTGAGTTGGTATTGAGGAAAAATGTCAATCCTGATGATGATGGTGATAAGCAAGAAAAGAAGACCTCTGATGTTGTGGTAGTTCAGTCTAGAGCTAGTATTCAGACACAAACATAAACTACATAATCAACTCAACTCTCAAGGTATGGATCTAAAACTGTCAAGACAAAGACAATTACTCACCCTCAAATCCTGATGGAAAAGCACCAGTCAGGATCTGCAATTCCTGATAGATGAGATGTGATAATTGATAATCCTGAAGTTATTGATGCTGAAAAAGAAGATGATGAGATTCATGTGTTGAGAAGAATAAGGAAATTACAATTAGAAGCTTCTCCTGCTACTACAAGTTCAATCCGTGACAACAAAGATGCAAATCCTGATTCAGTTCCCGATAGGATAAATCCTGACACTGTCAATCCCGATAGTTTAGTTTCTGATACTAACAGAGTAATAATTATTCCTGATTTTGTTAAAACTGAAGAAGAAGAAGAAATTCTATTTTGGGTAAATCTACAGATTCTATCTGCATATGTCGAAACCTTTAATACTGAAAACTTCAAGGAAGAAGAAGTGGTTTTTTCCAGAGAAGAAAGGGCTCAGGAAGACAAAATCAGGATTTCTATTTCTAGAGCAAATCAAGAATTTCAAAATATGCTTAGAAGATCTAGCAGAAGCAGATGGAGGAGGATTGATATGAGAATGTTATATGAAAGAGCAGAAATGAGAGCTCAGGTTTTCCAAAGATCAAGAACAAAAAAATGGAGGAAAATTGCTGATCTTGATTTTAGTAATGAAATGAACTTTGTTCCTGGAGGTATAAAGGTGGATGGTTTACCTACTTCTAAAAACATGAGAGATAAGAAATCCTAGATGGTACAAGCTAATGCTCTCAAATTATCTGCACCATTTTGCAAGAGCTAGGATTGGGTATCATGACGCTTATTTGGTAAATCTAAGGTTGATTAATTTGACTCTAGCTGATAGTCCTGGTCACGAAGTCACTGTTATTGCAAGGTGATCAAGTTCAAGTTATATCTCTTGATGGCTCTAGCTGATAGTCCTGCTAAGCAATGAAGATTATTCTGAACAAATATGATGGCTCGGAACCAAAGCAGAAGATTCTACCCTTATTGTAAGGTGATCAAGTTCAAGTTATATCTCTTGATGAACTCTTGATCATGACAACCAAAGAACTCAAGTATATTCACTACTTGCTAAGAGTTGAAGATGAAACTTCTAAAAAATGGTCAAATATGATTCTTGCAAGTATCAAGAAAAGAATACTGGATAATGATTCTCATTATTTTGGATCTTACATTCCTACTTACATGAATTTCAAAAGGCAAGAAGTCAACATGAAGAAAGAAGGAGTTGTGATTGAAAATATTTTCACTCAGAGACATATAACTATAAATCCAGATGGACCAAAAGCTTGTTATGTATTATTGGAGGAGTTGATGATTGAAAGAACTCTTATCGGAAACCTAAGAGCTATTAGTTATCAACTGTCAGATAAATCTGAGTATGAAAAGAACTGGAAGATCAGATTAGTGGAGATAATGCTGAAGAAGATTGCTGACAAGGTTAAAGCCTTTATTCAGAGATACTGCAGAGTTTATCAAAAAATATAAAGATCAAATTCTGAAATATAGTATGCTTTATACTCTATATTTTGTCTCTCTGGTTTTTGGTAGTAGACAACACTTTAGAATTTATGCTTATTCTGCAAAGCATAAATTGGGGGAGATTGTTGAAAATTGTCTATGTCAGGAATCAGGATCTGCTAAGGAGTCAGGATTTGACAGAGGTATCAGGATGTGTAGCCAATCAGGATCTGCCTGATAGTCAAGATTTGAAGACTGTCAAGATCTGAGTGGATAAGTCAAAGCTGCGGGATAAATCAGAATCTATTGATTTATAGGATCGTAGTTGTTGATTTAGATATGTATATAATGTAGATAAATCATACTGTAACATATCTTGTAATTAATAGAGTTTGATTGTAGCTGTGTGATATATAAACACAGATTAGGTTATCACTTCGTAGTATGTACAACTCGAGTATTCTCATAACCTAACATCTCTTAAGAATATTGTTCTTGAGAGAGTTTTGTAACAGTTTATTAAAGATCAATATAAACTGTTATTTGATTCATCTATGCTTTATTATTATTACCTTACTTATGTGATAAATCGATTTGTTTAAGTAATTGTATCCAACCCCACTTAAATAATTACTTTACTGGGAAATATTGTGCCATAAACTTATAAATACTAAAATAATAATTAATTAATAGAAATATATTATGAGTGCGGGAGATTATGTATAATAGCATGTGAGTGGACCCAACCTATATATATATATTTGTGATCATTAACCAACACCATATAAACTTATGTGTGTATGAAAATGGATGTTTGGTATGCATTTCTTGTAAATTACGGACATAAAATTTGTGTAAATGTTAATTAAACATGTGTTTCCAGGTTTTTTTGATAAAAAATGTAGCACGCCATTACATTTCTCAAAACATCTGTTTAAGTCGTGTTTATTTTTTCAATATATGTTGTATGAGACCCTGTTTAATAAAATTGTGTCTTCTTTCACTTAATTATTTCTTTCAGAATGCAATCATCTCAACAACTAGGCATTTAACTTTAAAGCTATATTTCCTTAGAAGTATTTTTATATATCATCGTCATAGTCTATATGTAAGAATATATGATGTTGTATGGGTAACATAAAATATATTTTTATTTGAATAATTAATCATTATATATAATCTTAAATCATATACATACCAATAATAGTTGTCTTGTATTCATAATTTTAATCAAAGAGTACTTAACAAAAATATCGTATCAATATTAAACAAATACATATTATATATATTTTTTCCGTATAAGTGTATACATATTCATTAGATAATATAAATATGATTTATTTATATAATTGCATACATGATCATTAAAATTTATTAACCACTTCTTATATGTAATATCGTAAATTTTAATATGACATTTACTTTAAAAAGTATAACATCGTTAACTAAATAAATATTACGTGTTAACTGATCTATCCTTTTCATAAAATAGTTATTTTACATGTAAATTATCGATTAGTATTATCATTTTAGTAGTAACTTAATTTTTTTTGAAATATATAGGTAATTAAATTAGCAAATTTAAAAAGAAAAATATGATTAAAAATGTTATTCTATAACTCTAACATGACAAAAATCTATTAAATGTATGATTGCTGACTCAAAAGACATATTGGCATAGTGATATTCAAGTTTGCATGTTATTGGCTAGACTCAGGTTCAATTCCCGTTAACAACACTTTTTTAAGTATGTTAAATATATGGGCAAATTTTTCATTTCGAGATTTATTTAATTTGAAATTCGAAAAATAAAATTAAAATTTTAAAAATATAAAAAAATGCCAACAGTTGATTTAATTTGAAAAATATATTAACATTTAACGATTTTTGACATGACCCTTATAAAAAATAAGTAAATTGTAGTTGTTTCATATAATTAACATCATATTTCTAGTCAAAATTTTGTGAATGAAATATTGAACCCCTCACAATTGTTTAATTTGATACATAATTATTTCATGTTGTAAAAACTTAAATCATACGACAGTTGAACCTCGATGTAGAAATAATCCATAAATAATAACATTGCTAAAATAATATTTTTCTCCGGTCCCAACATAATGGGTACTATTTATTTTTACTCCCGATAAAGTAAGAAACTAGCTAAAGTAATATTTTTTCTTAGTACCAACGATATTACATTAAAGAGGTTTAACTGTATTTCTCATGAAAACTCATTAAATTATATTTATATCAGAGATATAAAAATATTAGGTAACTTATTATGTTATAATTACTTTTAAAAAAACTTTTAAATCAATTATATGACTTAATATATTCTTTTTATGTTATTCAATGAATAATGATTAAATTATTCACATAAATTATTATATGAATTCTTTCATAGAGGTCTAAAAGGATTATAATCTTAAACTAATATTATGACACTATAAACGAATTTGGAAAATTTTGTTTGGAAAGATAATATATATTATTATTATGTTAATAATGAAAAAATGTTGAAATTATTCACGAATAAGACTAAACAATGATTAAAATAACACTACATTAGTCCTTATACTAGAAAATAATATATACATACATTATACATAAACCATATATTTAGGAGGAAACACACACATACACATATACGAGATTTAATATACCAATATAGAGTAAAAACACAACATATATGACTTGGAAAAACCATGTCACAACTTGTATTATTAATCCAAATAGTTATCAATAATACATCAATACATAACACCTCAATGATATTCCAACCGATACTTGATCCAACCAATGCTCAAGTATTTCAAAAATGACACCTAAAATGACAACATCTCTTAAGTATACCTATGAAACATAAAATTGACTATGTATATATAATCATGCAAAACCTAACAAACAAGACATACCTAATCTGCTTATAATAATAATCATTTACCCATATAATTGTTACCCAATCTTATTATGATAATAATTGTCTACACATACAATTATTATCTAATCCAATTATATCTTGTATCACCAAGCCCAACCAATCACATTGGGTTGAAACCTAACACGATAAACCTATACATATTTGTTAACTACACATCGTCGTCATGTACTTAACACTATCAAATTTATATTTTAACACGAGAACGCCGAAGTTGTAATAAAATATTATCGATTCATACGAAACAAGTTTCAATTATCTTACACTCATATAAATCGAAACTACACTAATTACGATTAATATCAACAATCTTTAACTCAAACATAAACAACCAAAAAAATTACCATCACCGGAACCATCAAACCGTATAAAAAGGAAACTGTAATCATCGTATTATATACCATCACTCAACAGAGTAGATAGTGATTGGGAATTAATTGTTTTCACTGACATATATTGTATACTTTATTTAAATTATGAGGGATTATACATTTTATTTTAACAATACTACAAAAAAAGATCAATAGACAACGACTCAGAACTGATGTCTAAAATGTTTAAAATCAATGTTTTCGTGATTGTAGTAAAAAGTTCTTGTTATTCACATCGATTTTCGACCATTGTGAAAGATAATATAATACATCGTTTCTAGATAAATAACCGATATATTAGACATACTAATATATCTTTCAGTGACAGATGTAAAAAACAAGAAACGATGTCATTTGGCCTATATAACAACGCTTTCGTAAATAGAAAAGCTGTGTTATACACACCAAGACGTTGATTATTGTCTAATGTAAAAAAATCATATTACCAATAAAGAAAGCAATGTAATATCATTAAAATATATGTGGGTGTGTTCGTGTTTTGAGAAAGTCGAAAGAAAGAAATAAGATGAAAAAATAGATTTGAGAGAGAGAGACGGATGAGAACTGAGAAATATCATCGAGGAGAATAAAACATGATGTCGGCAAAAGTGATGTTTAAGAAATAAAAATAAAAATAAGTTTTATTCTTAAAAACCGATGTTTATAAGTTCATTAGACATCAGTACTTGATGATGTCTACGATGACATTAACATCAATTAATTTTATAGAAAATTGATGTCTAAGAGCTAAATAGACATCAAATGTAGGAAATTATTTGATGTTATGCAGCATGTTATATATCGCTTTCATAGGAAGATACGATGTGTATATGAAAATTCATTTAGGGTGTTATATATTTTTTAAAATATATTGCAAGTAATTTGTTTATGAAATTAATTAAATCAAACATATTTTATAAAAGTTGTAGCATAGAAATTCTAATTTAAGTTATAACGGAAGTGTATTTAAGTACATACATCCGTTTTATAGCCTAGAAAATTTTTTCATAATCAGAATCTTTAAAACCTAGAAAAAAAACTATAACATGGCATGATATTAATATACCATCACTTCTCAGGCTAGACCATGACTGAGATACATTTCTTTCACTGACATATTTCGTATAATTTATTTAAATTATTAGGGACTATACACTTCATTTTTTAACAACACGACAAGAAAAAGGTTCATAAACGACTCGGAACAGATATCTAAAATGTTCAAAACCAATTTCTACGTGGGTGTAGTAAAAAATCTCTATTTTTCATATCGGTTTGGGACCAATGCGAATATCAGTTTTTGATCGATTTGAAAGACAAGATAATATATTATTTGTAGATAAATAATCGATATATTAGACATACTAAGACATCATGATTTAGAAACTGATGTGAAAAAACAAGAAATGATGTCAACTGACCTATACAATAATGTTTTTGTAATACATCGGTTATTGTCCGATGTAAAGAACTGAGGTTACCAATAAAGAAAGCAATATAATCTCATAAAAAAATATATGGGTGGTTTGTATTTTGAGAGAGTCCAGAGAAAGAAAGAAGGGATAAAAGAGATTTGAGAGAGAGACAGAAGAGAATTGTGAAAATATCGGGGAGGAAAATTGAGAAAATATAGGAAAATATTGCTAGATAATGATATGTGCCTCGCACGGGTTATTATGCTAGTATTTTCTAATTTTTCAACTATATACTTGTATTTTTACATTATATTATTTTATTACAATAAGAAAGATTTAAGGGAGACATGGTCTGCAAACCCTTCCCCGACACTGTAATTTTTTGTAAAGTTGTGTATGAAATTTGGTTATATGATGTATTTGATCCTCCATATATTATTTGCTTTTCATGGTTCTCTAAATATATTCACAAAACTTTTATATATTTGACGTCACACATAAATTTATAATAATGTTATTGAAATTCTAGAATTGTATATTTATTTTCCTCTTAAAATAAATTATAGATTAAGTTAGTCCGTGTAAGATACAAAACTAAATTATAGATTAAGTTAAAATAACAAGAAGAGATATAAACGTGGGCGGACCCATGAGGTTAAATTATAAACTCAAATATTTCAAAAAATTCTTTTAATGCACACTATTATATGTACAAATTAATGTTTCACATATAAAATTTAACTGCATATCAAACGACATTGAAAAAGGTCAAAAAATTTAAATATTTTTGAGAAACAGATAACTAGATATATATTAGGAGCTCCATTATTTAAAAACTAAAACATAAACGTAATAAATCACTAAAGCAAAATATAAAGTCTCATATAAAATGAATAATTATAAACTAATACTAAAATTATAATAAAAGTAAATTTTTTAAATTAATAACAAAATTTAATCACATAAATTAGAAGAGTAAAATAAGAAGATTTCAAAATAAATAGTTTAATATTTGTAAAAGATGATTATCAAGCTATTTAGATTTATTTCTAGCCACCACCTACACTAAAATTTAGTTGTATTATATAAATTCAAATACTATGTTCTTAAAAAATCTTAAATTCATTATTGTTATCTATGTTACACAAAAATTAAATATAATGAGTGACATTTGAACTTTTTATATAGAGTCATGTGACAAACCACTATTTTAACTTTATATTTTATTAGACGGTGGCACTCTTGTAATTTTAATGAATTGTAAGGCTCTTTTATAATGTGAAATATATGAAATAGTAGTGTACTAAAAATTGGAACTCGGTCGACTCAGTGAACCTACCGATAAACGAGTACTCAAATTATTTAGGGAGTACTCGGAATGAAAATTTGGTGTATTAAATAATTAATATTATATATATATACAGTAAAACCTCGATAAATTAATACTCGATAAATTAATAACCTCATTATATTAATAATTTCTTGTAACCCCTTGCCGGACCCTTTATGCTAAATTAATAATTCGCTAAATTTATTAGATAATATTTTTTCATTAATGCATATAAGTCCATACAATATATAAATTAATAATTGCATATTACATCAAAATTACAGATCTCTATGCTGCACTTTTATAGTAAGCCTCAATTGTAACCTGCTTCTTTTTAGAATTGATGTCGCCTTATACTTCATCTTAAATCTTTCTTAATGCATTATGGAGCTCTGGCGTACTAGGTTCATATTACAATAGGAAATTACGTAATGTAATTGTTGCTTTAAGGACATCTTTTCGTGAGACTGGCTCCAACTGTGTACTTAGTTAAATAAGTGTTAGGAATATGTTGTGTACTTGATGATAAGCTGAACAAAACACCTTAGTAGATTTAACTTAGTGAATTTTGTAGCACCCGACGGATGATCAATTATAGTGCCGACGGATGATTCAATATAGTCCCGACGGATGACTAATTGATATCCACCAGGTGAGTAGCTTATGTAATAATAAGTACTGTAGCACATTTCTGCAAACAACTTTGTATAGATTCTGTAGTAGTTTATGAATCATGTAGACTACTAGTAGATGTGCAGAATAGGTTGATTAAATGTAAATATAAGATGTCTTGTAATTCTACACAAATGAAATGGAGTCAAGTGATAAATGGCTACCCGACGGATGATCAACAAAGCTACCCGAAGGATGATCAACAATGCTACCCGACGGATAACAAGCATGTACCCGACGGATGATCAATTCAAATATATGTTGACAGTAACAACAAAGTCACATGCGTCGAGTATTTGAAAAAGGAATGTGGCAGCCTGTTTAGCAGGGTTTTGAGAATAAAGAAGCATTACCATTTCCATGATATTATGAATATATTCAAAGATGCTGGAATAGAGTAGTGAAGCAGCATGGAGTTAGACTTGATAGGTTTTGTTTTATTAACTTGTCTTATTACTATGTAAACTTGGTGATATATAAACCATTTGTATCAAGTAGAACAACCAACAAGACTAAGCAAATACATTCTCAGAGAAACATTTGTAAGCTGAATCCTGTAGCATTTCTCTGTAAGTTTAGTTTTTCATATTTTTGTAAGCAGCTGTGAGCTATTCAAGCTCCACAGTGTGCTCACTCGATATATATATATATATATATATATATATATATATATATATATATATCTGGTGGATACATTCAAATCCACCAGAAAGTTTTGAACACCTGAGTTTTTATTACTTTGTGTTTGATTTACTTAACTCTTTATTTCGCATTTTGCAAATCAAACAGTTAGATATAAGTTGAGTTAGAACCATTTTTCATAAATCTCAAAAAGAAGCCAGAATTACATTCAACCCCCCCTTCTGTAATTCTTGTTGTATTGTTAGGGAATAACAATTGGTATCAGAGCAAGCTCTTGAAGTGCGTAGAGTTTAAAGATCATAACAAAACAGCAAGATGAACAAGAAGGATGTTGGAGTGAAGATTCCACTTCTGGACAAAGACAATTATCACCACTGGAAGGTGAAGATGCACCTACATCTTCTTTCTCAAGATGAGGCCTATGTGGATTGCATAGAGAGAGGTCCTCATGTGCCAATGAGAGCTGCAACAGGCAATGAACCATCTGTTCCCAAGCCTAGGCATGAATGGTCAGATGCTGATATTGAGCAAGTCAGGAAAGACAAGAAGGCCATGAATATATTATTCAATGGAGTTGATGGTGATATGTTTGATAATATCATTAACTGCAAAACATCCAAGGAGGTTTGGGACACAATTCAGATTATCTGTGATGGTACTGAGCAAGTAAGGGAGAATAAGATGCAGCTGCTAATTTAGCAATATGAGCACTTTCATTGTGAAGATAGTGAGTCTCTCACTGACATTTTTAGTATATTTCAAAAACTACTAAATGCTCTGAAGTTGCATGGAAGAGTCTATTAGAAAAAAGACTCCAATCTCAAGTTCCTTAGATCTTTTCCAAAGGAGTGGAAACCAATGACAGTCTCACTAAGAAATTCTCAAGATTATAAGGAGTTTACCTTGGAGAGACTGTATGGCATCCTGAAAACTTATGAGCTTGAAATAGAGCAAGATGAGAGGATGGAGAAAGAAAGGAAGAAAGGAGGGTCCATAGCACTGGTTGCTGAGTTGGAAAAGGAGAAGGAGGTGAAGGTAGAAGCTGTTGAGTCTACTTCAAGGGTCTGTGAGAACAAGGGAAAGGGGCTGGTAGTTGAAACTGAAGATCATTTGAGCCAAGATGATATGGATGATATTGATGAACATCTTGCATTTCTTTCCAGAAGATTTTCCAAGATCAAGTTCAAGAAGAAATTTGGAGCAGCTAAGCCAAGTAGAAACATGGTGGATAAATCAAAATTCAATTGTTTCAAATGTGGCTTGGCAGGGCATTTTACCAGTGAGTGTAGAAAGTCAGATTCCAGCAAAAAGAAGTTTGAGCCTGTGGATTACAAACAGAAGAATTTTGAGTTGCTCAAGCAAAAGGAAAGGGCTTTCATTACACAAGAAAATGTCTGGGCAGTAGATTGATTGGATGAGGATGAAGATGTCAGCTATGTCAAGCTAGCCCTAATGACCAAGTCTGATGAAACAGAAACAAGTTCTTCAAGTAATCAGGTAATCGCCACTAACCTAGCACATTTATCTAAAGATGATTGTAACGATGCAATTAATGACATGTCTACATGTAATATCCGGGATATATCGTGTAATTATTTTTGCTAATAAATAATTATTATATATGTTCGGTATTTATTCTGTGAATTATTTGTTAAGTGTTAAATGTGTTTGGATGTTGAAAATAATATTAATTGAGTATTTAATTTTCATATGTCCAAAATAAAATATAGATAATTGTCATATCTTCCTATTTATTTTTATGTTGATTTATGATTTTATAGGAAATATATAGGTTTTATAAAATCTTTTTCCGAGTATTTAAAAATTATTTTCTACAATCGGGAACCAACCGACGTCATCCGTTTTTACGTTTTTATAACCCAAAACTCTTCCGAGAACTCCTTCCTAACCTAATTGCAATATTCCGAGCATTTTTAATGTTTCGACTTTTTCGATCCGGCGTACGGTTTGTCCAGCGCGGGTCCCGGTGCAACATTTTCGATACATTATTCGTTTCGGTAAATCAATAAAACTCGTATTTTCCATAAACGAGAACTTTTTATTAAACTATCACAATTATCACCTCGTAATACGTGTAACTAGGCGCTGAGACCAAGACCACAGTACAAATTGTACTGGTTTGGATAATTATCCCGAAAACCGGTACCGTTTGGATTAGTTTTTATAAATAAATGTACCATTTTATATCCGGAATAATCCAACGGGATACTAATTTTCCGTAATTATAAATAGCCGTTACCGTATTTTATTCCGTACTGAAAATCATTTGCAGACAGAAATTATATAAATTTCCAGAGAAAATTCATATATTCATAAACCTTTCTGAGAATCAAACCAACAAATTAAGGTGTTAGTGATTTCTGTTTGGAAAGCTCGAGTAACCAAATCGAAGGTGTCGGAGTGTTATATCAGTTTCTTCAAGTCTCAGAACTGCAGAAATCAAGGTTTATTTTCTATATTTTTATTTATTTTTGAATTAATTTAATTAAAAATATGAATTTTTGTTCGGATGATTGTTTGAATGATTTGATGATTGCATGTTGTAGAGCCTGTTTCCCTTATGATTTTGATATATTATATGATTGATATCGAGTTCAATAATGTGTTCAAAATTGAGTTTGATTTTCGAATTTTGAAATTAGGGTTTATAACCCGTATGAATGTTCTTAATTGAAATTTAGGGCTCTTTGATCTAGGGGTTATTAGCTGTTGTATTATAGTGGGTTGTGTTCCTTATAAAATTTGCAATCGATTGGTATATAGCTCGTTAACAGAGGATATCTGAATCGAAGGGAGTTGTGTTTTGAAGTTTACGTCGAGTTCGCCGGAAACCGGCGAACTTCTCGGCCAAATTCCGGCCAACTCAGGGATGGGTTGAGTGATTTGATGGCATAGTTGTATTCCTGGTATTGTGTAGATGTGATCTGGAGGTGGTGGTGGCCTGAGCATCCCTGGATCGATTTCTCCTGCGAAACAGGGTGTTTTCCGGCGACCCCCTGTAAAATTACAGTTTAGTACCTGGACTTTTGGGGATGATGCAATTTGGTCCCTGAAGTTTTCAGAGTTTGCAAAAATAGGATTCCTATTTTAAAAATGTTTAAAAATCATATTTTCTATTTATTTTAATTATAAAAATCCGTTTTTAATTTCTGAAAATTCCAAAAATTATTATTTTAATTCCAAAAATTATTTTTAATTCAAACATAAATATGAATTAATTAGTTAAATAATTTCAGTTAATATTTAATTGATTAATTGGTCAATTAATTCGAAAATTAATTGATTAATTGATTTAATTAATTATTAATTGATTTTAATTAAAGATTTAATTAGATTTAATTATTTAAAAATGATTTATAAATTCCGAAAAATAATTTCGAGCTTTAAAATATTATTTTAAATTGTTTTCATGGCTCGATAATTATTATAAAATTGTTTTGAAGCTAGATTTGGCCAACCGAACCCTGTTTTAATTCCGAAAAATATTTAAAAATCATTTTAAATAACTGAAAGCATGTTTATGACCCGAGACTTCTTTATAAATGATATATCATTGATTGTTTGATGTGTTATGTGCTATATGTGACTTTTTGGTTGACTATCGGTCTATATGTTCGGTGTTTACTTGTTTATAGCATAATATTCAGTCCGTTAATCGGGTTTGGCTAAAATGAAGGGTAGATAGAAGTATGTTTCGAATAGAATCGTATAAGTTGAGTATTGATAGATGCTTATGATATGTGAGCAGAAGAGGCAAGGCGTAGGAAGGGGAAATAGATTGTCGAGGAGTAGACGATTGTAATTGGAAGTTAGTGCACTATAGCAAGCTAGTACCAGACAAGTGTTCTGAACTTTATCGAGATATATTGTAGTTGATTGATAGCCCTGTTTTATATTGCAAGTGCTTTGAAGCACTGAACCCAAAACCCTGATTCCACTTATTGATCTTGAGCCGTAAACCTTATTCTTTCTAAACCATTGACTGTTGTATACCCAAATACGAACCACAATATACGATACTGCTCCACAAATACATACAAACTAAATACCAAACACTGAATCAAATTACTTACATATTCAAACCATCGTACCTTATGCTTGAAAGACCAAATCCTTGTAACCCTGAAACACTGATTCCTTTGTTATCCAATTCTTTCATTACCTAACAGTCAAGCTTTGAAATTGCCATATTGATCCTTTGTAAAGATTGAAACCATTTCATTATCGAACATCCAATGTTGTTTATGATTCTGTTTATTGCTTTACATTGTTTATTCTGTTATTATGTTAGAATTGGATTGTTTTTATAAAATTGTGGACCAGAATCGTGGTCAGACCAGATTAATGGTCAAATTAGGCCAGTGTGTGCCTTGGATCCAGTAGTTAGAGCAGTGTTGTGTGCTTTGCTCGGGATTAGTGCGTGACTGATCAGCAGCCTAACCTTGATTTTTAAAATGAAAATATAATATCCAATTCTAAATCATAACTCATTGTTCACATGATATCATAACCCTTTTCACTTGATGATCATTATTCTCAGTCTTGTCATTGAGACTTGCTGAGCTAGTTAGCTCATTTATGCAATGTTGTTTATGTTCTTTTCCAGTTAAGAAGGAACCAGTTGGTAGCGAGGATCCCCAGTCCAGCGCGAGAGCTAGGGGTTCAGGTTGATCGAGTTAAGCTAGTAGGCAACTTTTGGAATAATTTAAGTTTGTAAAAGTTTGTAATAATGCTTAATACTCAGTTCTGGGTTTGAATAGTTGGGATTTGAACGTTTGTAATATAAAGTGTGTGTGTGGCTTGTGTGCATACTTTAACCTGTTGCGGTCCGTGGTAGTTGGTAAGTAGGGTCACTGCATATTATTATTATTATTATCTTTATTATTGTTAAAAGCAGGTTATATATAAGGTGTGTGTCTATGTGGACCCCAAACTTCTGACCCGGGTTTGGAGGACGCCACAGGTTTGGTATCAGAGCTACATGTTATAAGTCACTGACACAAGCCTAGGTTGACGGGAATGGGTAGATGGTTAGGATTAGAAGAAAGGAATAGAAAAATAGAACGTCGAGAGATTGAGTGCTATGGTATAATACGTATTAGTATGATTCGCGTCATGGTTTGAGATTCTTATATTGCAATATGATTTTAGATAGCAGCAATGGCCGACTCTTTCATCCCCGTATCAGCTGATCACTCAGAGCCCTCAGTTGAAATACCATCTTCATATCCACGTCCTGTTGTTTCACCAGTGTTGGCTATTCTACCTCCACCTGTGTTGCTGTCTGTACCATTACAGGCTATTCCACCCCCAGGCATGAGGCCACCTGTCAGAGGACCTCCACCTGCTGATTCAGGCTTTACTGGTCATTTGGTTACAGGAGTACCTTTCCAGTTCTCTTCCTATCCTGTCCCATATCATCAGTTTGAGGCTTGCCTTATGGAGCAGCGATTCCTACAGGGTCAGATTCAAGAGTTATTACATATCATGCGTACCAGAGAGGTTGGGAGTGGTGAGAGGTAACTCAGAGAGAGGCTTCGTATAGCAGCTACTGTGAGGATTGCTGAGGCTACACATGAGGATATCACCCCTGATTTTCTAATGGAGTGGGCTAAGTGGGTTCTAGAGGAGCTTGAGGAGATTGAAGGTCCAGACTTGCCATGAGTTAGATATCTAGAGATGGAGATGCTGATCAGAGTTGTTATGAATGTGTAGCATGTACAGTAGTGCGTAGTATGTATCAGTAGACTTTTGGTTGTATTTATAGACTAGATCTGCTGACTAGTGAGTAGGTTGTTGTACCCTTTTGCTTTTACTTCTGAAGCGTCTTTACGCTTGTATTACCTAAAACTTTTGATCTATATATATCAGTACCTTTTCTTTTCCAGCATTGTCATTTACTTTACTGCACCTGTTTTACTTTACCTTATTTATTGCACCAGTTATACCCCTGTGATACCATGTACCCTATTTTCATAACTGTTTATATTCTATAAAGAAGCATGCAATTTACTTAGTTCAACTGTTACAACTGTTTTCAAAAAGCGATATTTTTGTTTTATAAAACTTTTCTTTTATGCAAAGAATTTGATTTAAAAGCTAAATAAGTTGTTTGATTCTTTATAGAAAATGCCTCCCAGAAGAAATACCCGCACCAACACCTAGAATGAAAAAACCAACAACAACAACAATAACAACCAAGATGACATAAAATAGAATGTAAACCCCGGACCCATAGACCCAACAATAGCCCAGATTCTTCAAATCTTGGCCCAACAAACAGTTCACCTGGCACAACAACAACAGAGACAGACCAATCCCCAGGTAACTTTCAAAACTTTTCAGGCAGTAAACCCACCAGAATTCAAGGGTTCCTTAGATCCGATTGAAGCAAATGTTTGGTTAAAGGAAATAGAGAAGTCGTTTGCTTTAGTGAAAGTGAAGGAAGAACAGAAGGTTGAGTTTGCGAGTTATTATTTGAAGAATGAGGCCACCTATTGGTGGGAGACTGTGAAGACATTGGAAGGTACAGATGTTATTACTTGGGAGAGATTCAAGGAATTTTTTTTAGAAACATATTTTTCCCAGTTTGTTCAGGACCAGATGGAGCTGAAGTTTTTAGAGATAAAGCAAGGAAATATGTCGGTGGCGGATTATGAGAGTAAGTTTGAAGAGTTGTCAAGGTATGTGCCATCATATGTGGATACTGACAGGAAGAAGGCTAAAAGATTCCAGCAAGGTTTGAAGCCATGGATCAGAGGGAAGGTAGCCATTTTTGAATTGGATACCTATGCAGGAGTTGTACAGAAGGCCATGATTGCAGAGACAGAGAGTGAGATGTCACAGAGGGAAAAAGAAAGTAAGAAAAGGAAATTTGAAGGGAATGAAGGTCAGTCACAACCAGGGAAGTTTCCAGATTTTAAGAAAGGCAAGTTTCAGCCAGGGAGAAATTTTAATTTCAAGAGACAAAATGCAGGCGACGGAGGCCAGGGCAACCGTCCAGCCAATGTGAGTCAGCCGAATCAGTTAAGGTTAACTTTTCCAGATTGTCAGGTATGTGGGAAGAAAAATGGAGCAGTTTGTAATAAGTTGAATGTAGTTTGTTTCAAGTGCAATCAGAAAGGGCACTATTCGAGGGAGTGCCGAAATCAGCTAGTGAGAGAGCCAACAAACAAGGATCAGCCTATCCGGAATCCAGCAGTTAAGGTTCCAGCTATTGGATTTATGTGCTTTAAATGTGGGAAGCCAGGACATATAGCCAGGGATTGCAAGACACCAGCCCCAGTTAGTAATGCATTGAGAATTATGGGATCTACCCCAGCAGTAAATGAGACTCCAAGGGCTAGAGTTTTTGATATGTCTGTGAAGGACGCTATCCAGGATACTGATGTCGTGGAAGGTATGCTTAATGTGAATTCTTTATGTGCCAAAGTGTTAATAGATTCGGGAGCAACTCGGTCATTTATTTCACAAGATTTTGTTAATAAGCTAAATTGTCCAGTTGAGTATTTAAATGAAATAATGATTGTGGAATTAGCAAATCAAGAACGTGTATCTGTTAATCAATGTTGTGGGAATTGTGAGATTGAGATTTTTGGTAGTAAGTTTTGTGTAGATTTGATACCATTTAAGTTAGGAGAATTTGACGTTATCTTAGGAATGGATTGGTTATCTAAGCACGATGCCCAGATAGATTATCGAAATAAGAAGGTAATGGTGAAGATGCCAGACGAAAAGATGAATAACGTTCAAGGGCCAGAAGCAAGCAAAGAAGTTCTTAACGAGGATTCAAGCCAAAAAGTTACTACGACAAGGATGCGAGCATTTCGTTGCATATGTGATTGATAGAAGCCAGGAGCCAGCAAAACTTGAAAATATCGCAGTAGTTAATGAATTTCAAGATGTGTTTCCCGATGAGTTACGAGGACTTCCTCCATATAGAAAAATTGAATTTGCGACTGACTTAGCACCTGGAACAGAACCAGTATCCAAGGCCCCGTATAGAATGGCGCCCGTTGAGATGAAGGAACTAGAAAAGCAATTGAATGAGTTGCTAGAGAAGGAAATAATCAGACCTAGTGTATCCCTGTGGGGTGCACCGGTATTGTTTGTCAAGAAGAAAGATGGGAGCATGAGACTGTACATCGACTATCGGGAGCTCAACAAGCTTACAATCAAGAACAAGTATCCGTTACCCAGAATTGATGATTTATTTGACCAATTGAAGGAAGCCAAGTACTTCTCCAAGATCGACTTAAGATCGGGATATCATCAACTAAAGATTAAGCCAAAAGATATACCAAAGACAGCTTTCAGGACGAGGTATGGACATTATGAAATTTTAGTGATGTCTTTTGGATTGACCAATGCCCCGGCAGCGTTTATGGATCTGAAGAACATAATTTTTTAAGGAATACTTGGACAAGTTTGTTATTGTGTTTATAGACGATATTTTGATATATTCAAAGACGGAAGAGGATCATGCAGAACATTTAAGAACAACTTTTGAGATTTTAAGGAAAAAGAAATTATATGCTAAATTCTCGAAGTGTGAATTTTGGTTACAGGAAGTTCAGTTCTTAGGACATATAGTCAATAATGAAGGGATTAAAGTAGACCCAGCAAACATTGAAGCAATTACAAATCAGGAAAGACCGAGAACACCAACAGAGGTAAGAAGTTTCTTGGGATTAGCGGGATACTATCGTCGATTTTTTCAAAATTTCTCAAGGATTGCAACACCATTGACAAAGCTTACACGGAAGAATGAAAAGTTTATATGGAACGATAAATGCAAAGAAAGTTTTCAGGAATTGAAGCAACAATTAATCACGACACCTATTTTATCACTTCCAGACGATTAAGGAAATTTCGTAATTTATAGCGATGCTTCTCATAAAGGACTCAGATGTATTCTGATGCAGCACGATAAGGTGATGGCGTAAGCGTCAAGGCAACTGAAACCACACGAACAGAAATATCCTACTCATGATTTGGAGCTAGCAGCCATAGTTTTCGCTTTGAAAATTTGGAGACATTATCTATATGGAGAAAAATGCGAGATTTACATGGATCACAAAAGTTTGAAGTACATATTCATACAGAAGGAGCTTAATATGAGACAGAGGAGATGGTTAGAATTGATCAAGGATTACGACTGTACAATTAATTATCATCCCGGTAAAGCAAACGTCGTAGCAGACGCGTTGAGTCGGAAGGAAAAGTTAAATGTGTTATCAGTACCCGAAGAAATATATAAGGAATTTCAGAAACTGGAATTGGAGATTAGAGTTTGCAAGCCTGATGAAGTAAAAGTGTATAGTATGACTTTCCAGCCGGAGTTGTTAGAGAAGATAAAGAAGTGTCAAGAAGAAGTAATGGATCAGGACATAAATCATTTGGTAGGTGAAGAATTGTGCACGCAAAAGGACGATCAAGGTATTCTTAGGTTTTCTTTTAGAATTTGGATTCCACCAGTAACGGAGTTGAAGAATGAAATTTTACAGGAAGCACATAGTTCAAGGTATTCAATCCATCCAGGGGGTACCAAAATATACACAGATTTAAAGGAAAATTATTGGTGGTCAGATATGAAGAGGGAAATTGCAGAATGGGTTAGCAGATGTTATACATGTCAGAGAGTTAAAGTAGAGCGTCAGAGACTAAGTGGATTACTACAGCCATTGGAGATTCCAGAGTGGAAGTGGGAGCATATTGCCATGGATTTCATAGTTGGATTACCAAGGACAAAAGCTAATCATGATGTCGTCTGGGTTATAGTGGATAGACTTACCAAGTCAGCTCATTTTCTGCCTATAGATGAAAGATTTTCACTCGACAAGTTAGTCCATATGTACTTGAAAGAAATCTTAGTTCGTCATGGAGTTCCTGTATCTATCGTATCCGATCGAGATCCAAGATTTTGGAAGAGTTTTCAAGAATGTTTGGGAATGAGACTGAATATGAGTACGGCTTAACATCCACAAACGGACGGCCAGAGTGAAAGACCGATCCAGAAAATCGAAGACATGTTACGTGTTTGTGCTATTGATTCCAAAGGAAGTTGGGACAAGCATTTACCCCTCATAGAATTTGCTTACAATAACAGTTATCATGCCAATATTGGGATGCCACCCTATAAAGCTCTCTATGGACGCAAATGCAGATCTCCAGTGTATTGGGACGAGGTAGGAGAACGCAAAATACTTGGACCTGAATTAGTGCAACAAACAAAGGAAGTTGTTGAAGTTATCCAGAAGTGATTGATAGCAGCACAAGACTGTCAAAGGAAATATGTAGATCAATTAAGGAAAGACATGGAATTCGAAGAAGGGAATTTGGTATTACTAAAAGTATCACCGTGGAAGGGATTAACGAGATTTGGAAAGAAAGGAAAGCTGAGCCCAAGATATGTTGGACCTTTTGAGATTCTAAAGCACGTTGGCAAAGTAGCTTACGAGTTGGCGTTACCTCCGCACATGGAGCACATTCATAATGTTTTCATGTATCGATGCTTAAGAAGTATAATCCAGACTCCAGGCATGTAATAGAATATGAGCCAATAGAGCTTCAGGCAGATTTGTCATATGTAGAGAGTCCGATAGAAATTCTAGAGAAAAGAGAGAAAGTACTGAGAAATAAAGTAATAAAGTTAGTAAGAGTAATGTGGAGAAACCCAAAGGTTGAACAGTCAACCTGGGAGTTAGAAAGTGATATGAGAGAAAAGTACCCTCATTTGTTTTCTTAGGAGATTCTGAGGACATAATCCTTTTAAGGGGGGAAGGATGTAATATCCGGGATATATCGTGTAATTATTTTTGTTAATAAATAATTATTATGTATGTTCGGTATTTATTCTGTGAATTATTTGTTAAGTGTTAAATGTGTTTGGATGTTGAAAATAATATTAATTGCGTATTTTAATTTTCATATGTCCAAAATAAAATATAGATAATTTTCATATCTTCCTATTTTTTTTATGTTGATTTATGATTTTATAGGAAATATATGGATTTTATAAAATCTTTTTCCGAGTATTTAAAAACTATTTTCTACAATCGGGAACCAACCGATGTCATCCGTTTATACGTTTTTATAACCCAAAACTCTTCCGAGAACTCATTCCTAACCTAATTGCAATATTCCGAGCATTTTCCAAGTTTCGAGTTTTTCGATCCGGCGTACGGTTTGTCCTGCGCGGGTCCCGGCGCAACATTTTCGATACATTATTCATTTCGGCAAATCAATAAAACTCGTATTTTCGATAAATGAGATCTTTTTATTAACCTATCACAATTATCACCTCGTAATACGTGTAACCAGGCGCTGAGACCAAGAACGCAGTACAAATTGTACTGGTTTGGATAATTATCCCGAAAACCGGTACTGTTTATATCAATTTTTATAAATAAACGTACCATTTTATATCCGGAATGATCAAACGGGATACTAATTTTCAGTAATTATAAATAGCCTTTCCCGTATTTTATTTCGTACCGAAAATTATTTGCATACAGTAATTATATAAATTTCGAGAGAAAATTCATATATTCATAAACCTGTCTGAGAATCAAACCAACAAATCAAGGTGTTAGTGATTTCTGTTTAGAAAGCTCGAGTAACCAAATCGAAGGTCTCGGAGTGTTCTATCAGTTTCTTCAAGTTTCAGAACTCCAGAAATCAAGATTTATTTTCTATATTTTTATTTATTTTCGAATTAATTTGATTAAAAATATGAATTTTTGTTCGGATGATTGTTTGAATGATTTGATGATTGCATGTTGTAGAGCTTGTTTCCCTGATGATTTTGATATATTATATGATTGATTTGGAGTTCAATAACATGTTCAAAATTGAGTTTGATTTTTGAATTTTGAAATTAGGGTTTATAACCCGTATGAATGTTCTTAATTGAAATTTAGGGCATTTTGATCTAGGGGTTATTAGCTGTTGTATTATAGTGGGTTGTGTTCCTTATAAAATTTGCAATCAATTGGTATATAGCTCGTTAACAGAGGATGTCTGAATCGAAGGGAGTTGTGTTTTGAAGTTTACGTCAAGTTCGCCGGAAACTGGCGAACTTCTCGGCCAAATTCCGGCCAACTCAGGGATGGGTTGAGTGATTTGATGGCATGGTTGTGTTTCTAGTATTGTGTAGATGTGATCTGGAGGTGGTGGTGGCCTGAGCATCCCTAGATCGATTTCTCCGGCGAAACAGGGTATTTTCCGGCAACCCCCTGTAAAATTATAGTTTAGTACCTGGACTTTTGGGGACGATGCAGTTTGGTCCCTGAAGTTTCCAGAGTTTGCAAAAATAGGATTCCTGTTTTAAAAATGTTTAAAAATCATATTTTCTATTTATTTTAATTATAAAAATCCGTTTTTAATTCCTGAAAATTCCAAAAATTATTATTTTAATTCCAAAAATTATTTTTAATTCAAAAATAAATCTGAATTAATTAGTTAATTAATTTCAGTTAATATTTAATTGATTAATTGGTCAATTAATTCGAAAATTAATTGATTAATTGATTTAATTAAGTATTAATTGATTTTAACTAATTATTTAATTAGTTTTAATTATTTAAAAATGATTTTAAAATTCCAAAAAATAATTTCGAGCTTTAAAATATTATTTTAAATTGTTTTCAAGGCTCGATAATTATTATAAAATTGATTTGAAGCCTGATTTGGCCAACCGAACCCTGTTTATTACTCGTAAATTGATCCAACGACCCGTTTTAATTCCGAAAAATGTTTTAAAAATCATTTTAAATACCCGAAAGCCTGTTTATGACCCGAGACTTCTTTGTAAATGATATATCATTGATTTTTTAACGTGTTATGTGCTATATGTGACTTGTTGGTTGACTGTCGTTCTACATGTTCGGTGTTTACATGTTTATAGCGTAACATTCAATCCGTTAATCGGATTTGGGTAAAATGAAGGGTAGATAGAAGTATGTTTCAAATAGAATCGTATAAGTTGAGTATTGATAGATGCTTATAATATGTGAGCAGAAGAGGCAAGGCGTAGGAAAGGGAAATAGATAGTCGAGGAGTAGACGATTGTAATTGGAAGTTAGTGCAATATAGCAAGCTAGTACCAGGCAAGTGTTCTGAACTTTCTCGAGATATATTTTAGTTGATTGATAGCCCTGTTTTATATTGCAAGTGCTTTGAAGCACTGAACCTAAAACCCTGATTCCAGTTATTGATCTTGAGCCGTAAACCTTATTCTTTCTAAACCATTGACTGTTGTATACCCAAATACGAACCACAAATATACGATACTACTCCACAAATACATACAAACTAAATACCAAACACTGAATCAAATTACATATATATTCAAACCATCGTACCTTATGCTTTAAAGACCAAATCCTTGTAACCCTGAAACATTGATTACTTTGCTATCCAATTCTTTCATTACCTAACAGTCAAGCTTTGAAATTGCCATATTGATCCTTTGTAAAGATTGAAACAATTTCATTATCGAACATCCAATGTTTTTTATGATTTTGTTTATTGCTTTACATTGTTTATTCCGTTATTATGTTAGAATTGAATTGTTTTATAAAATTGTGGACCAGATTCATGGTCAGACCAGATTAATGGTCAAATTAGGCCAATGTGTGCCTTGGATCCAGTAGTTAGAGCAGTGTTGTGTGCTTTGCTCGGGGTTAGTGCATGACTGATCAGCAGCCTAACCTTGGTTTTTAAAATGAAAATATAATATCCAATTATAAATCATAACTCATTGTTCACTTGATATCATAACCCTTTTCACTTGATGATCATTATTCTCAGTCTTGTCATTGAGACTTGCTGAGCTAGTTAGCTCATTTGTGTGATGTTGTTTATGTTCTTTTCCAGTTGAGAAGGAACCAGTTGGTAGCGAGGATCCCCAGTCCAGCGCGAGAGCTAGGGGTTCAGGTTGATCGAGTTAAGCTAGTAGGCAACTTTTGGAATAATTTAAGTTTGTAAAAGTTTGTAATAATGCTTAATACTCAGTTCTGAGTTTGAATAGTTGGGATTTGAACGTTTGTAATATAAAGTGTGTGTGTGACTTGTGTGCATACTTTAACCTGTTACGGTCCGTG
The DNA here is from genome assembly GCF_009905375.1 of Apium graveolens. Taxonomy (NCBI): domain Eukaryota; kingdom Viridiplantae; phylum Streptophyta; class Magnoliopsida; order Apiales; family Apiaceae; genus Apium; species Apium graveolens. Next base: position 121,792,627 of record NC_133649.1, read on the forward strand.
GTAGTTGGTAAGTAGGGTCACTGCATATTATTATTATTATCTTTATTATTATTATAAGCAGGTTATATATAAGGTGTGTGTGTGTGTGTGGACCCCAGAATTATATCATTTGCGTGTTACACTTAAGTCCCTTACTAAGGAAAATGCTAAAATCAAAGAAAACAATCTATTTTTAAGTGAGAGGAATAATGTGCTAGAGTCTCAGTTTATTGAATTTGAAAAATTGAGAATTGAGTGTAAGATTGCTAAGGATGAATTAACTGAGTCCTTGAAGAAAGAAGAGAATTTAAAGAAGCAGCTTGAACGAGAATAGGAAGTGATTAAGGCATAGAAATCATCCAAAGATGTCCATGCTCAAATCACTAAAGTTCAAGGTATTGAGTCCTTTTGTGATGCAGCCTGGAAAAAGAGTAAGGAAAAGCTGGAATCCAATTTGGTAAAAGGATTTCTAATAGATGTAGACTCGACGAATGATGAGAGTCATCCGTCAGATAATCAAAGAATTATCCCTCGAGTGACATAAATCTTCATCTGTCAGCTGTGAGCAAACCTGTGAGCAAAGCCAAACTTGCCAAGTTAAATTAAAAATATGGATCAGTTTCCACTTCCAGGAGAATCAATTCAAGTGAAGAAGGAGAAGAAAGTGAATGTTGGTCATCTGTCCACCAAGAAATTGAATGACAGATTACAAAAGATTGAGGTTAAAACATAAACTAAAAAGAAAAACAATAGAAATGGGAAAGTAGGGATTATAACAACTACACACCTGATAAGTATGCTCCATGAAAAATCTATGTTAAGTGAGGTAGTATTAATCATTTATCTATTAATTGCAAACTTACCATGCCTACTCCTATATCTGTACCATCTTCTTTTCCCACATTAATGTCATGCCTTCTATGCCTATGAATGCTATGTCTGCTCGGAATATGAATGCTCAATTTGCTAATATGCCATTTGCACCTAATCCTTATTATGTTGCATTTAGTATGCCTCAAATGCCATTTAGCATGCCTTACTGGAATAACATATTTGCAAATAGCATGCCTTTTCCTGTTAATCAAAATGTGCATAATTATATTGTTTTAATGACTGGTTTCAAAGGTCCAACTCAGATTACTAAGGATGAATCAGATATCTCCAAGTCAAATGAGATCAAACCTAAGAAACAAAAGAAGAAAGCTAACAAGGCAGGACCCAAAGAAACTTGGGGTACCAAAATCAACTTGATTTGGTTTTGATGTGTGCAGGGAAACAGAAAGAATCTTTGGTACATGGTTAGTGGTTGTTCAAGGCACATGACTGGAGATTCTACCCTGCTTATAGAGTTTAAGGAGAGAGCTGGCCCAAGTATTACTTTTGGAGATGACAGCAAGGGTTATATTGTGGGATATGGCTTGAATTCAAAAGACAATATCATCATTGAGGAGGTTGCCCTAGTGGATGGTCTCAAGCATAATTTACTGAGTATCAGCCAGCTTTGTGATAAGGGAAATTCAGTAACCTTCAATTCAGAAGCCTGTTATGTGTCTAACAAAAGAAGCAAAAAAGTGGTTCTCACTGGTGTGAGAAGAGGAACTCAATGCAGAATCCGTTACTTGCCTTCTCAATAAAGCAAGTCAAGATGAAAGTTGGCTATGGCTGTAATAACCCCAATTTTTGGAAATTTTTGAAACCCTTATGAATAGTGATTTTGCAGATTATGCTGAATGAGAAAACTTTTCATGCCACTCTATGTAGAGGTTCTTTTATGGATATTCTGAGATTTTATTGGCACTCTATATGACATATAAGTGTATGTAAAGATCGTCAGAATCCAATTCCGAACACTTTGATTTTTCCCGAAAATACACTAGATACGGAAAGAATTGAGTATAAGGTAACAGGATAAAAAGGATTTAAATAAAAGGATTATAAGAGAGGATCATAAAAGGATTAGAATGTATTGAGAAAGGTTAAGGAAACCCAAGTAATAAGATCCCGGGTATGATCCCTCAAACGAGAAACGAGAACGAAAGTTAAGCGAACCGTATAACAGATCCGCGGTCATTAGGCAAAAAATTAGAAGCTAATCAAAGAGATTAGAGGGGATGATGTCATCCAACCAATGAGAAGAGGGCAAGAAAGGGATGATGACATAGCAATGTGATGTAAGCATGACATAGGAGGGAAGGAAGTGTGGTTGAATGATAACCACACAAAGTTAAGGTTAATTAGGTAATTAACTAAAACAAATCAAAATTCAACCAACCAAGCAAAACATTTCATTTTTTTCATCAAACAAAACACAAAACCCTCCATTTCTTCATGAAGCTCTCGGCTTCTTTCTTAGCAAAATGAAGATCCAAGCTCCACCACTTACTATTTAGCAAGGTATTTATCTAAGCTTCCCCATGGATAGTTACATACTTCCTATAAGTTTAAGCTTCTAATTCCAAGCCAATCTTTTTTTATAAATCAAGGAAGAAGATGGTGAATAGTAATCTTCAAGAAATAACTTTGGTTTTCTTGATTTTTATGAAAGTTCAAGGTAGCTTAAAAATAGATCAAGGCTTCCATGGGCATTCCAAGGATCTTTCATTGATTAAGAAGCTTCAAGGAAGGTATAACATCTCTAAACCCTAGCTTTACTTTGTATATTAGGGTGATTTTGGTTGTTTTGGTATTAGAGTAGCTTAATGATGGATGGTTTAGAGTTGGGTTGAAATGGTGGAGATTGGAATGTTGAAATCTTATGATTTGATTAAAGAATGTAGTATAGTTTAAATTCAAGTTTTAGGATTAATTAAATTGATTATAATGAGTTGATTTGGGGCTGTTGTAAAGTAATATGGATGGAGTTTTGATTGGGTTGTGAATTGGGGTTGATTGGTGGTTGTTTTGGAATGGTTTAAATTTGGGAAATCGCGTAAACATAGCCGTCGTAATGCCCGATTTACCGTAGACTGTTTTTGTTCTTAACATCAGAACCCTTGAACTCACTGCTAGGTTTTGACCATTGCCATGTTTAGATAGTTCATGTTACGAGCTTCGTTTTGATATGTGGTTCGTTGGATTCCGATGAACGGTTTAGGAGAAACGGCTGTTTTAAGTAACGACGTTTCGCGAACGAACCCTTACCCCTCGCCTTACTTTGAAACATAGGTTAAAGACCTTAAAGGACTAATTGAAGTATGAAACATTTATGTAAGGTGTAATAGGCAGTTGGTAAGACACTCGCGAAGGAATTGCCTTAAAACTCGTAATGGTTAAATTATTAAAAATGGTGGAGCCGAGGGTACTCGAGTGACTTAAGAGAATCAGTAAGCGCAAAGCGAGCGTTAGAGTCTAAGTTGGTTAATGTATAGATTTACAAGTGACTTTGGTTTAATTCCAACTTACTTGTTGTTTATAGGTTACCAGACTCGTCCCGATCCATTGTAACCCCCAGTCGCTCAGGCAAGTTTTCTACCCGTTATACTGTTGTTGTGATGTATATATGTATATGCATTATCTTGTGATAGATGCATGTTGGTTAATTAGCAAATTTTGCGATATATTGAAGCATGCTGATATGGTATATATATGCATGCCTGTTTCGTATTCTTGCCATATATATCTGTTGGTTCAGTTGATAATACCTATGCTAGAGAATAGCGGTAATTTGCATATACCCTTAGTATAGGGACCCAAAGGTGAAAACATTTTCTAAAACCAGGAGTCGAGGATCCCGAGTAGATTTTATATATATATATTTATATATATATATGGTTATAGTTTTCAAAACTATTAATCGAATAAGGTTTATTCGATAACTTTATTTTATTAATAAATAATATCTCGAATATTCATTCGAGGGCTTATGACTCAGCTTATTTTATTTATTGAATATTATTTGAATATTCATTTGAGGATCTATGACTCCGATTATTTGCTGAGATATATTCTTTATTTTATTAAAGAATAAGGTGTCGATAATAAAACTCACTTTTGATTATTCAAATAAAGATAGTACTTTCGTATAGGTATATCTTTGGTTATTTAATATTCATTTCAAGTATAAGTTTTAAAACTTCTACTTCAATTATTTTTATAAAGATTATTCTTTATGGAAATATTATTTAAATAATAATATTCAGATATTTTCTAATATATTGGGACTGATTTATTTTGTTAAATCAGCATCACTCCAAACATTCTTAAAAATATTTTGCGAGTCTTCAAAATGATTTTTAAAAGTTAGAGCGGATCCCAAAACTCATTTTTATATTTAAGATCCTTCTTTTGAAGGGGATTTAAATACTCGCTCAAAACCTGAGGGATCCGGCTCTGTGGTGTGTTTTATATTCGCAACAAGGTTGCTGTTTTGTTAAATGAATTGATTACTTACCCAACACTCGGGAAGTAAAATTCTTGGAACAAGTTAATCCATTAACAGGCATCGCCTGGGAAATATCGGTGAGTTCTCCTTTCCAACTAGATACGACTTCTTGGTGGAGCCGTATCAACAACTTTCTACTTGGGGAAAGGGGGAACGAGCTTTACATTTCAGAGTCATGGATTTCATCTGAACTAGGAGTGGCGTAAGTGGTCGAGTGGCGCCGGCCCAGCCTTATTATATTGGCCCAAATGGCCTGGAAGTTCCGCTAAGGCGGTCCATTCCTTAGGAGTTCAGTGTTCGGTTGACAAGTATATCCGACAGGTTCTCCTCTACATGTAGAAAATGGTGGGGTTGCACTACTACGACTGATCATCGTAAGTGGTCTTCCTGGCGCGGCAAACTCCCGTAATGAGTTCATCATCCAATTGGATATTTCTGCAACACTACCCAGAGCACTTCGATATAAAGGCTACGGTTGGGCGATTGTTGAGTGTTGGCAGGGTCAAGTTTTCAAAATGATGTTTGCCTCAAATGAAGTATCTCATAACTTCATTTTATTTTGATGATATTTTAAAGGTTGAATCTATTCAAGTATTATCTTGTAGTCTCATCTATGTGATGAACTTTTGAACTAATTATAACTTGAACGGTGGTAGTTCAAGTAGTATTTGGAAAAGATATAAGTATATTGGAGTATCTTGTAACTTCATCTTTTAAACTTATATCTAGTAAATGATTATCTTATGCATGACAAAGATTTTCAGAAAAACGTTGAGACAAGTTTAGATATATGAGATCACCTTGCAACGGTATTTTTATACAGTTATACACTGGAACTCTGTGTGTATTATGCATGGAAGAGAACTTCCAATATTTTGAAAAGTATATATATATATACTGAATATTTTGCGACTTCATCGCATTAAGATATCAACTTGGTTCATTTCTTCTTAACCAAGACTTTCTTGAGTACTATGAGAATGCTCATATATTGTAAGTTATTATAAATATTATTTTGGTGGGCTTGCTGCTCACCCTTGCTTTCTTCTTTCATCACACAACAACAGATAGGCAAGATGAACAGGACCAAGCTCCCAATTCGCGAGCGGATAGGAAACGTTCCGCAGTTTCCTATAGGCGTTGATGTCGCTGTAGCTGAGGTAGGAACTACCAATAGGCTAGGCTTTCAACTTTTGATGTATCAGATTATGTATATTTATGAATTGTAATAATGGCAAAGAAATGTAAATTTATTCAGAAAACCTTTTAAGGTGTATTGGCAAATAATTGTGGAATAAAATGACTTGTGATTATTTTTGGATGTTCATCTCTAAGACTATAACGTGTGCTGTTTGTGTTTATTGTGGGGTTACAGTACAGAGTAGTTGATTAATTATTAAGATTGGGTGTTATTAAGGGAAATGGAACTCGTGACAACCCAGATCCCCGACCCCGGATTTGGGGGTGTTACAGAAGTGGTATCAGAGCTAACTGTTATAAACCTCAGAGATGATGTGACGTAAGGATAATAAGTTCACTAAGATAATAAGAACTCTTGCCAAGTTCATAGTCGGGCTACCTAACGTAGTACTGACAGTTAAAACCCTTATGGGAACCCTTATAAATATCGTGATAAAAGCGTAGTTCGTTATCGTATATGGTAGCGGGACTCCGAACCCTAAGGTTGAGGAGCAACAACGCGATGATGTTTTATTACTTATTGGAGATCAGATTATAGATCCGATAGAGCGTCCTAACGCGGGATCGGATGATGTTCATATTGAGGATGTAGCGGTTGAGGATGTTATCCTAGAAGGGACAGTTGCTGAGGAGGATCCCATGGAGGATCCTGACAAGAATTAATAAAGGACCACTGATGAATTGATGACCATGGTTAGGTCGACTACCAGAGGTAGGATTGGTCGATCACTACCGGAGGTTCGTTCAAGTTTGTAAAGATAGTAGCCCCCTTTAACGTGGCTTACTCGTAAGACTGAGAAGTTTGAATGGACAGAGAAATGTGAGAACAGTTTTCAAGAACTGAAGCAAAGGTTGGTGACGGCCCCTATGCTGGCGTTGCCGGATGGAAAAGGAGATTTTGTGAAGTATAGTGACGCTTCGCACAAGGGCTTGGGGTGCGTGCTTATGCAGCACGGTAAGGTAATCGCGTACGCGTCAAGACAATTAAGGGAATATAAAATTCGATATCCCCGCCCTATGAGCTTAGGCTCGTGGCAATAGTTTTGCCCTAAAGTTGGAGGCACTACTTGTATGGAGTGAAGTGCGAGATTTACACAAACCATAGGAGCTCTAGTACATTTTTACGTAGAAAGAGCTCAACATACGCCAGAGGAGGCGGTTAGAGCTAATCAAGAATTATGATTGGGAGATTCTTTATCATTCGGGGAAAGCCAATATGGTGGCTGATGCCCTTAGTAAAAAGGAGAGACTCAAGATGATAATGTCTTTTGGAGAGTTTATAAGAGATTTTGAAAAAAATGGAAATAGAAGTGAAGGTAACCGGAGCCGGTACCGAAAAGCTATTTAAGATCGCTATGCGGTCTGAATTATTGGAAAATTTATTATTGTGCCAAGAAAAAGTGATGAATGAAGGCAGAGAGCCAACAATTAGATAAAAGATTAATACCGAGAAAGATGATAAGGGAATGATGAGGTATTCCTACAGGATTTGGGTTCCAAATGTTCAAGAGCTTAAAGATGAGATCCTAGATGAAAGCTAGTTTGAGGAATAAGATTTAGAGCAAAACCTGAACGTGATAGTCAGGGAGGTCGCCATCAAGATAGAATGAACCCATAACATAATGAAGTGGAAAATGAGGATTTAAAATGTATAAAATAACCCCAAGTATGGGAGAAGGATGAAACATTTCATACTAAGGAAACAGAAAGTCGAGTAAGGAAAGGAGACCCGAGACAGTACTCCTATACGGCAATTTATGGACCTGTCTAGACAGAACTTAGACTATTATTCCCAACCACCACCTTGAGGAAACAATGCGGTGAGAAATTCCTTCAGGACCTTTAAGTCGCTAAGCTCTCCGAGTTCTAAGGAACAAGCTGACCCAGTCGAGGCAAGAGCCTGGCTAAAGGAAATATAGGAATCATTTGAGATTCTAAATGATTGACGAATCACAAAAGAGTGTTTTTGTCACTTACCCTCCTAAGAGAGAGACCACCCACTGGTGAAAGGCCAAGGAAGGCACGGAGCAAGAGATTATAATAAACTGATTTAAGTTCAGTCAATTGTTTTCAGGAAAGTACTTCTCAAGGTTATGGAGACAGTGTAAAAGCTTTAGAGCCAGAACAAAGGCAGACGAGTATGATGAATTGTGAATCTAAGTTGTAAAAGTTGTCAAGATTCGTTCTAAGGGCACGAATCCAGAATGACGGGATGTTTGAAATGAATGCTTATGTTGTGTTGGTTCATGAAATAATGATAAGAGAAAGGAAAATAAAAAGAAATTGAAGTGGAAAGGAATATAACGGCAATAGAGTTTGAGGAATGATAAGGGAGTTGGGTATGAGGAAACCCTAAAGACTCGTAGCAATAGAAATAGAAAAGTATGTAATCGTCAGGATGAGGGTGATTCACCATGAGTTAAAATTGATGGTTGAAGGCATAAGAGATACATATAGTTTACCCCTGTAAGTTGGGAGGATTTGAGGAAACCTTGAGATAAATTGAAGGATAAATAATGAGACGTGGATAGACTGAGGAGACAATGAAGTAAGAAATTAGGAAAATTGGATGAAGGAAGTGACCTTCAAGAATGTGAAGTGTAAGACCGGTGGCTTTATACCCAGAAAGGGAGACGCCAGGTATGAAAGATATCCCAACATTGAGGTAACTGTTGAGATAAACAACAAAAGTAAATAAGGAATTATTAAGAAGAAGTTCACGTTGAACACGACCAATATCTTCCAAAACATCCTTGTTATCATTACCAAATTAGGCAAGAAAAGCGGATAACCGTTGTTATCTTTTGAAGGCCATGTGGGTTGACCTCAGTTTGAATACAGATGTTATTGTGAAATTAGACATGTACTATCGAGGTGGGAATGATTAAATAAGACACCCTTATCAGGGATATATGACTTGATTTATCCATGGAAGGATGCATGTACCTTTTTAAAGGTAGGAAGTAAGGATAGAACATCGGTAACTTAAAATGAATCCTAGGGGAATGCATAAAGGTTGGCATTTCACCCTTAATAGGGACAGTATGAGTTTTGACAGTATGATTTGGAAAGGGTTAAGGTCACAACAACCTTTAAGGATCAGTGGAGAAATTTTTCAGAAGTATATAGACAATGATTCTGGTATTAGTAAATGGTGTTTTGATATGCCCTGTATCTAGGGAATACAGGAGGAACGATTCAAGGATAACCTTAGAGGTTTTACAAGGAAAAAGGTAATATTCAAAATTCTCAAGAATAAAAATGTTGATAAAGGAAATGTGACGTAATTATAATGATGCCAAGTGGGGCACGTGTTAAACCAAGAGAAAGTATGGATCGAACCAGTAAAGGTCGAAATTGTTCAGGGTAATTAGTACCTAAGATAAAAGATGTCCTAAGTATGATCGAGAGTCAGTCGTGACAATGATTAACCTCTAAAGACTGAGGCAATAACTTATGGAAAAATGGTGATATTTTTTTTTACTCATCAGATTTTAAGGAAGACATCTTCACATAAGCAGTGATTGAAATGAGGTAGAAAATTTATTTGGAGGTGGTTAAAATGACATTGACTATAAGGAAAATTTTACTATCAGGAAAGGCCAAAGAGGTGGCCGACACTTTAAAGGTAAGAGGATAATTATAGGCGCTCGTGCCAGAGGAATACAGTGATAATGGTTGAAGCCGTCAAGGTTGTATTATGGTTTGGAAGATTGACATTCCTTCTGATGACTGTGCAATACCCAACCGTAATAGTAGTTGGTAAAGGTTTAATTCATGTGATCGCCATGAGCGGGCTATCTATCTCAGAAGGAACTACCCGGAGGATAATCCCGGACCATGTTTCAAAAAGGACTAAACGAACCTTGAGTTAAGTCTTTTATTTAAGGCATACGAGTAAGAATGGTATTAACCTGCTATCGTTGCTTTGATTGAAACTCTTCTGCAATTTTATCTGCTTCATGTCAGGTATGTATGTCAGGATCAGGAGTGTTCTTCATGAATCATGAATGGTGATTATGTTACCTCCTTAGAAGAATTTTATACGACATATATGGACTCCGTATGGTTAGATATTAAGATTTTATGGAAAGTGAATGATGACAGTAGGTCAGTGGTGGACTATAGTAAGGCAGCAATGATTCTGCGAGTAATGAGCTGATTACAACCATGAGAGTTGTATTGGAATGGATGTTGAGATTAAGTACCACTAATCGGGTCGTGGTAGTGTATAAGTTATCATTGATAGACTAATTAAGTAGAGTATCTACCTATTGAATATTTATTCCTTCCTATCAATAGAGAGTCGTATTACTATACGAGGAAGGTTGCGATGCAAGCATGGAATTCTAGTAACGATGATGTCTAGAATGAGATCCCAGATTCGATTTTCAATGTCGAGGGAGTTTCAAAGGTGATTATGTATAAGCTCGAGGAAGAGCATGGGTCCATAGAATGATGGACGGAATAGCAAAAATATTTAAGCATGTGAAATGTGATGCGATAATACTTGATGTTGATATATATACACATATGTTTTATTCTCCTATGACAAACCTCTATAATTCAGAGGTAGGTTCCAAGCCAGATATTTTGTGGCAGTATATTTTTTTTCATATATACAATTCTCTTCAGTTCGTTCTTTTCTCTTCTTTTCATTTCATATAAACTGAGAAGAACAAGCCTTCCAGAAGGGGAGGTATTGCCGAATGACTATCTATCTGTGTGATAGAAGCCGAGTAAGATACCAGCTATTGTTTAATTGCTTGTCAAGTACTAAAGGATGGCCACCTTCTGTACTAACTATGCGATATAACAAGTGTTCATGATCATAATGATCTCTCAATGAATTCTTTTACTTCTATATGATTGATCAAACTTTAGGAAATAGAAATAGCTGAGAAAGGAGTAGTAAAGTTATGGTGGTAGTCAGAATGGAAGCACATTCGTGATACTAAGGTTGACGTGGTTATTAAAAGGTTATAGAACTCTAACGAGCAAAAGTATAACCAGTATAATATTAGGAACGGAAGGTAGTAGCGATTACGAACTGGAAACCTTTGGAAAGGATTGATGAGATTCGGAAAGAAAGGAAAGCTAAGTCCATAATTTGTCGGACCCTTGGATGTATTAAGACGTTTTGGGAAGTTAGCATATGAGCTAGCCCTACCCCCGAACATGTAGCAAGTCATAACGTGTTCCACGTATCAATGTTAAGGAAGTATAATTCGGATGCAAGACAAATAGGGGCATATGTGCGCATAGACATGCAACCAGACGTAACCTACTTGGAGCAACCAGGAAGGGTTATAGATCAAAAATGGACAAATGCTTAGGAGAAGAGTTATCAAACTAGTCAGAGTTTGTTGGTAAAACCATAATGTGGGAAAATTTACTCGAGAGTTAGAAAGTGCAATGCTAAGAGAGTATCCCTATTCATTTTCTATCTGATTCCGGGACGGAATCCTTCTAAGGAGGGGAGACTGTAATAACCCCAATTTTTGAAAATTTTTGAAACCCTTATGAATAGTGATTTTGCAGATTATGCTGAATGAGAAAACTTTTCATGCCACTCTATGTAGAGGTTCTTTTATGGATATTCTGAGATTTTATTGGCACTCTATATGACATATAAGTGTATGTAAAGATCGTCAGAATCCAATTCCAAACACTTTGATTTTTCCCGGAAATCCACTAGATACGGAAAGAATTGAGTATAAGGTAACAGGATAAAAAGGATTTAAATAAAAGGATTATAAGAGAGGATCATAAAAGGATTAGAATGTATTAAGAAAGGTTAAGGAAACCCAAGTAATAAGATCCCGGGTATGATCCCTCAAACGAGAAACGAGAACGAAAGTTAAGCGAACCGTATAACAGATCCGCGGTCATTAGGCAAACAATTAGAAGCTAATCAAAGAGATTAGAGGGGATGATGCCATCCAACCAATGAGAAGAGGGCAAGAAAGGGATGATGACATAGCAATGTGATGTAAGCATGACATAGGAGGGAAGGAAGTGTGGTTGAATGATAACCACACAAAGTCAAGGTTAATTAGGTAATTAACCTAAAACAAATCAAAATTCAACCAACCAAGCAAAACATTTCATTTTTTTCATCAAACAAAACACAAAACCCTCCATTTCTTCATGAAGCTCTCGGCTTCTTTCTTAGCAAAATGAAGATCCAAGCTCCACCACTTACTATTTAGCAAGGTATTTATCTAAGCTTCCCCATGGATAGTTACATACTTCCTATAAGTTTAAGCTTCTAATTCCAAGCCAATCTTTTTTTATAAATCAAGGAAGAAGATGGTGAATAGTAATCTTCAAGAAATAACTTTGGTTTTCTTGATTTTTATGAAAGTTCAAGGTAGCTTAAGCATAGATCAAGGCTTCCATGGGCATTCCAAGGATCTTTCATTGATTAAGAAGCTTCAAGGAAGGTATAACATCTCCAAACCCTAGATTTACTTTGTATATTAGGGTGATTTTGGTTGTTTTGGTATTAGAGTAGCTTAATGATGGATGGTTTAGAGTTGGGTTGAAATGGTGGAGATTGGAATGTTGAAATCTTATGATTTGATTAAAGAATGTAGTATAGTTTAAATTCAAGTTTTAGGATTAAGTAAATTGATTATAATGAGTTGATTTGGGGCTGTTGTAAAGTAATATGGATGGAGTTTTTATTGGGTTGTGAATTGGGGTTGATTGATGGTTGTTTTGGAATGGTTTAAATTTGGGAAATCGCGTAAATATAGCCGTCGTAATGCCCGATTTACCGTAGACTGTTTTTGTTCTTAACATCAGAACCCTTGAACTCACTGCTAGGTTTTGACCATTGCCATGTTTAGATAGTTCATGTTACGAGCTTCGTTTTGATATGTGGTTCGTTGGATTCCGATGAACGGTTTAGGAGAAACGGCCGTTTTAAGTAACGACGTTTTGCGAACGAACCCTTACCCCTCGCCTTACTTTGAAACATAGGTTAAAGACCTTAAAGGACTAATTGAAGTATGAAACATTTATGTAAGGTGTAATAGGCAGTTGGTAAGACACTCGCGAAGGAATCGCCTTAAAACTCATAATGGTTAAATTATTAAAAATGGTGGAGCCGAGGGTACTCGAGTGACTTAAGAGAATCAGTAAGCGCAAAGCGAGCGTTAGAGTCTAAGTTGGTTAATGTATAGATTTACAAGTGACTTTGGTTTAATTCCAACTTACTTGTTGTTTATAGGTTACCAGACTCGTCCCGAGCCATTGTAACCCCCAGTCGCTCAGGCAAGTTTTCTACCCGTTATACTGTTGTTGTGATGTATATATGTATATGCATTATCTTGTGATAGATGCATGTTGGTTAATTAGCAAATTTTGCGATATATTGGAGCATGCTGATATGGTATATATATGCATGCCTGTTTCGTATTCTTGCCATATATATCTGTTGGTTCAGTTGATAATACCTATGCTAGAGAATAGCGGTAATTTGCATATACCCTTAGTATAGGGACCCAAAGGTGAAAACATTTTCTAAAACCGGGAGTCGAGGATCCCGAGTAGATTTTATATATATATATATATATTTATATATATATATATATATGGTTATAGTTTTCAAAACTATTAATCGAATAAGGTTTATTCGATAACTTTATTTTATTAATGAATATTATCTCGAATATTCATTCGAGGGCTTATGACTCAGCTTATTTTATTTATTGAATATTATTTGAATATTCATTTGAGGATCTATGACTCCGATTATTTGCTGAGATATATTCTTTATTTTATTAAAGAATAAGGTGTCGATAATCAAACTCACTTTTGATTATTCAAATAAAGATAGTACTTTCGTATAGGTATATCTTTGGTTATTTAATATTCATTTCAAGTATAAGTTTTAAAACTTCTACTTCAATTATTTTTATAAAGATTATTCTTTATGGAAATATTATTTAAATAATAATATTCAGATATTTTCTAATATATTGGGACTGATTTATTTTGTTAAATCAGCATCACTCCAAACATTCTTAAAAATGTTTTGCGAGTCTTCAAAATAATTTTTAAAAGTTAGAGCGGATCCCAAAACTCATTTTTATATTTAAGATCCTCCTTTCGAAGGGGATTTAAATACTCGCTCAAAACCTGAGGGATCCGGCTCTGTGGTGTGTTTTATATTCGCAACAAGGTTGCTGTTTTTTAAATGAATTGATTATTTACCCAACACTCGGGAAGTAAAATTCTTGGAACAAGTTAATCCATTAACAGGCATCGCCTGGGAAATATCGGTGAGTTCTCCTTTCCAACTAGATACGACTTCTTGGTGGAGCCGTATCAACAAGTTTCTACTTGGGGAAAGGGGGAACGAGCTTTACGTTTCAGAGTCATGGATTTCATCTGAACTAGGAGTGGCGTAAGTGGTCGAGTGGCGCCGGCCCAGCCTTATTATATTGGCCCAAATGGCCTGGAAGTTCCGCTAAGGCGGTCCATTCCTTAGGAGTTCAGTGTTCGGTTGACAAGTAAATCCGACAGGTTCTCCTCTACATGTAGAAAATGGTGGGGTTGCACTACTACGACTGATCATCGTAAGTGGTCTTCCTGGCGCGGCAAACTCCCGTAATGAGTTCATCATCCAATTGGATATTTCTGCAACACTACCCAGAGCACTTCGATAGAAAGCCTACGGTTGGGCGATTGTTGAGTGTTGGCAGGGTCAAGTTTTCAAAATGATGTTTGCATCAAATGAAGTATCTCATAACTTCATTTTATTTTGATGATATTTTAAAGGTTGAATCTATTCAAGTATTATCTTGTAGTCTCATCTATGTGATGAACTTTTGAACTAATTATAACTTGAACGGTGGTAGTTCAAGTAGTATTTGGAAAAGATATAAGTATATTGGAGTATCTTGTAACTTTATCTTTTAAACTTATATCTAGTAAATGATTATCTTATGCATGACAAAGATTTTCAGAAAAATGTTGAGACAAGGTTAGATATATGAGATCACCTTGCAATGATATTTTTATAAAGTTATACACTGGAACTCTGTGTGTATTATGCATTGAAGAGGACTTCTAATATTTTGAAAAGTATATATATATACTGAATATTTTGCGACTTCATCGCATTAAGATATTAACTTGGTTCATTTCTTCTTAACCAAGACTTTCTTGAGTACTATGAGAATGCTCATATATTGTAAGTTATTATAAATATAATTTTGGTGGGCTTGCTGCTCACCCTTGCTTTCTTCTTTCATCACACAACATCAGATAGGCAAGATGAACAGGACCAAGCTCCCAATTCGTGAGCGGATAGGAAATGTTCCGCAGTTTCCTATAGGCGTTGATGTCGCTGTAGCTAAGGTAGGAACTACCAATAGGCTAGGCTTTCAACTTTTGATGTATCAGATTATGTATATTTATGAATTGTAATAATGGCAAAGAAATGTAAATTTATTCAGAAAACCTTTTAGGGTGTATTGGCAGATAATTGTGGAATAAAATGACTTGTGATTATTTTTGGATGTTCATCTCTGGGACTATAACGTGTGGTGTGTGTGTTTATTGTGGGGTCACAGTACAGAGTAGTTGATTAATTATTAAGATTGGGTGTTATTAAGGGAAATGGAACTCATGACAACCCGGATCCCCGACCCCGGATTTGGGGGTGTTACAGTGGCACAAGAAGCTATCCCATCTAAACTTCAAGACTATGAATGAGCTTGTCAAGAAAGAACTGGTTAGAGGCATTCCTCAAGTGGAGTTTTCTAAGGATGGACTGTGTGATGCCTGCCAAAAAGGGAAGCAGATCAAAGCATCATTCAGAAAGAAGCTTGATTCAACAATTGAAGAACCTTTACAATTGCTACAATGAATCTATTTGGACAAGTCAATGTATTGTCCATCTCAAGAAAAAGATTTTGCCTAGTAATTGTAGATGATTTCTCAAAGTTCTCTTGGACATATTTTCTAAAGTCTAAAGATGAGGCTAGTGAAATCATCATCAATCACATAAGGCAAGTCAACAATTATCCTGATTTCAAAGTTAGAAGAATCGGGAGTGACAATGGAACTGAGTTCAAGAATTCTGTGATAAGATCATTTTGTGAAGAGAATGGAATAATGCATGAGTTTTCTGCAGCAAGAACCCCACAACAAAATGGAGTGGTAGAAAGGAAAAACAGATCTCTTATTAAAGCTGCAAGGACAATGCTTGAAGAATCAAAGTTACCAACATATTTCTGGGTTGAAGCTGTGAACACTGCCTGCTACACTTAGAATATTTCTTTGGTGAATCAAGCAAAGTGCATGACACCATATCAATTGTTCAAGAACAAGAAACCAACTCTAAATTTTCTTCATGTCTTTTTCTACAAATGTTATATCTTGAGAAATCAGACTGATCAACATGGGAAGTTTGATGCTAAAGCAGATGAAGGAATTTTTGTTGGATATGCTGTGGGAAAAGCATATAGAGTCTAAAATCTAAGAACCAATATTGTTATGGAATCAATACATGTTGTGTTTGATGATAAAAAGATTGAAGGACTGCAAGATGAAGATTGAAAGGCATATGGCATAGCCTATTTGTATATTCGAGGATTTAACTCAACTTAAATAAGAATGTAATAAGTAAATAGTGGATCTATCGTCAGAGAGATCTCACAAAGTAACATCTGTCAAAGGGTTAAGAAACATTATTCATCTACAGACTTGAAGACTTAATTCACTGGAAGAAGCTCAAGAAATTGATCAAGCCTCGGTGATATAAATCAAGATTATGGATTTAATCAAGTGACAGAGATCTCGTCAGGGTATCAATTAATTACAAGGATTTAGTCTGAAGAAAATCAAAGTCAAGACATGAAGAAACGTCACGGAAGTTAGTCACTCATGAACCAGACAGTACATCGAGTGTCAACGTTGAAGTGGTGGAATTGATTCATATATTTCAGTGATTTTCAGAAGATATTCAAAAGAATGGATGCTGCTCAAGATTAGTATTAATTCTCTATTAATTAATTAAGTCATATAATTTAATTAAGAAAATAAATTATATCTGCAAAGATTAATATATTGATAAATTGAATTAATTGATTAATTAATTCAGAATTAATATTAAGGTTTTTCAGGATTTTAATTGATTTAAAATCTGTTATTAATTCTTAAAGATAACCGATTGTATTAGTATGACAATCGGTATGACAATCAATAGTCATACCGAAAGTCATGCTAATTCAAAAGGATTGTCTTATCAGATTTTTTATTACATTAAAATCTATTATTAATTCAGTAAGACAATCTGATTTTGAACTACTATGACAATCAGTATGACAATTGATTGTCATACCGAAAGTCTTGCTAGTTCATTCTGATTGTCTTGCCAGTTCAAAGAGATTGTCATGCCAGTACATTCTACTCGACTGTTAGATTAAAAGAAGCAGCAGAAGACATTCATGCAATCAATCATACAGAACACACAAGTCAGGAGAAAAAGCAGAAAACAAAGGCACAACATTTCATTTTTCATCTGCTTTATTCAAGATCAAAATTCTAGATTGTAAAGTTAAACCCAATCCACTAGAATTATTTATCTTGTTCTTGTGTAACAATCTAGCGGATTAAAATCCCTAGAACTTAATCTCAAATCGTATTTAGCATTTGATCTTTTAATTGCAAAAATAGAAAAAGTTCATGTCGAATTTATTCTAGATTTGTAATAATTGATTTGAGATTAATCCCTTGTAAACGATACCGTTGTTGTAACACCTTTCAAGTTTAATAATAATTTTATTTAACTTGAATTTTGTTTCACATTTTTATTCCGCATTTTCTTCTGATTAAACGGTATTGTTTGTATTCAACCCCCCTTCTACAAATATATTGAGACCTAACAATTGGTATCAGAGCCTTCTGATTAACGTACAAATCAAGATCCTAGACTTTTGTGTTTCTTTCACTACTTGAATTTTTTATTCACTCAAAAAAAATTCATAATGACTACACAAAAAGTTGGAACCGTTAAAATTCCACTTTTCGATAAAGAAAATTATGTTATGTGGAAGAAGAAGATGTTACTGTTTTTACAAGTTGCTAATCCCAAATATCTGCAAGTGTTAAAGAAGGGTCCAAAAATTCCTATGGTTATTGAACCAGAGGTAATAGAAAATGATGTGGTGATCACCAAAGCGAGAACTTATGTGAAAGATCCTGAGGATTTCTCTCCTGCTGAAATAGAAGAAGCCTCCCTGGATGCTAGCCTTCAATTAATTTTTGTAGATTCCCTTGATCCCTCGATGAATAGACATGTGATGAATTGTAAAGATTCCAAACATATCTGGGAAACTATTGAGGTTATTAATGAAGGCACGGAGGAAGTTAGGGAGAACAAGTTAGAAATCCTAACCTCTGAGTATGAATACTTTAAATCCAATCCAGGAGAAGGAATCACTGAAGTGTTTGAGAGGTACAATGCATTGATCAACAACCTGAACATTAATGGTAAATACTATTCCATCAGGGAGGTCAACAAAAAGTTCCTTTTAACACTGCCAACTCATCTCGAACATAGAATCACTGCCATAAGAGAAGCAAGAGATCTGAGTGAGATTTCTTTGGATAGGCTCTATGGTGTGTTAAAAACTTATGAGTTGGAGCAGATTCAGCAGAAGGAAGTTTACGGGAAAGGAAGAGTGGTCAGCACGTCTACTGCTCTAGTAGCTGATGAACAACAACAACAACAACCACAATATCAACAACAATCTCAACAGTCAGAAAGAATGGTACAGTCTTCCAAGGTTGAAGATAATGTGATAGTAGCAGAATTTGATCCTCCTACTACAAATCAATCAGGAGATGATTTTTATTCCTTGGAAGAACTGGAGCAATTGGAGGATGAGTCAATGGCCCTGATTGTCAAGAGATTCTCAAATGTCAGATTCAAAAGGAATCCCAAGTTCAAGTACAAGTCCAACTACAACAGATTCCAGAAAGGTGGATCTTCATCCTCTAACACCAGCAGTGGTGGGTATAAAATAGGGATGGTTGATCGAAGCACCATTCGATGCTTCAACTGCAATGAGTTGGGACACTTTGCCACAGAATGCAGGAAGCCAAAACAAGCTAGGAAGAACTCTTACGATTCTAATCAGAAGAGTAAATCTGAAAGGGCTTACCTGGCAAAGGGAAGAAGCTGGGATGATACTGACAGTGAAGATGAAGAAGTTGGGAATCTTGCTCTCATGGCTAGTGATGCAAACACCTCATCGTCAAGAAAAGAGGTAAAATTTACTGATGCTGAATTAGTTTATCATCTAGGAGGTTCCTTAGCTTGTGCTCGTCGTGATAATGAATTGTTAAATCAACAAATCAAAGACCTTGAGAAAGAGGTCAATGAATTAAGACTTGTGCACATTAATCAAGATAAATTAAAAGAACAAGTATCTTTTCTAGAGAATAGAGTTGACTGTTATAGACAACTTGAAACTATTCTCAAAGACAAGATCACCGGTCTTGAGGCTAAGGTTAAAGCTTACTTTAATTCTTTTTCGAAGTCCAAAGAGTTTTACAATAAGCAAGCTGTTAATCAAACATCTGGAATAGGTTATGATTACAATGCTACTATTGGAAAATTAGGCATAAACTCCCCTCCTCATGTCTCTGCTAAAGGCAGGGAAGTACCACATGTGCTTAAGGGTGTTGATGAACCCCTCTATAAAGAATCAATTGCTGAACCATTTGATGAGACCTCATTTATTATTCAAGAAGAAATTTGTGCTGAAGATAATGCTAATGAAAAAGTTGTCTCCAAGTCAAGTGTGTCAAAAGTTCCAATCAAGGTTGTGAAAGCAACTGAGACTAACTCAGACATACATGAGTTGGATAACACAAATGCCATGTCTACCATGCATAAGTTGCCTATTGTTAATCCCTCTCATAAAGCATGTGGTGTTCCTGATTGTATGTCTTGTGCTTTTAATCTGATGTATGCTTATTTTAATGGTAAGCATGTTTCTAATGATAAGACTACTCCTCGTCAGGATGTGAATAATAGAAAGCATGATAGGTCTAAGACTGCTAGTCCTCCGAAAGCTAGAAAGGAGACATTTGTGCCTAAGCCTAAACAGAAATCTGTCAAGGCTGTTCACAAGGTCAAATGTTCAGTCATTGAGAACGTTGAGAATATTAAAATTAAGAATGTTGTTTTGCCTGATAAAGGCCAATTTTACAAGTATGCCGGACCCAGCCAAGCTTGGGTTCCGAAGAAGGTCTAATCCATTTGTATTGCAGGGCATTAAACAGGTACAACCGGTAGTGTGGATTCTTGACAGCGGATCGTCAAGACATATGACCGGAGATAGAGCCCTGCTATCAAATGTGGTTGAGAAAGCTGGCCCAGTGGTTACCTTTGGAGATAACAGCAAAGGTTTAACGGAGGGATATGGCTGTTTGCTAGCTGGAAATGTTATCATTGAAAATGTGTATGTTGTGCAAGGACTTGAACACAATCTGCTTAGCATTAGTCAGTTCTGTGACAACGGCTACAATGTTTTATTCGACAAGCTGAAGTGTCAGATTCTGCACAAGAAAAGTGAAAAACCCTCCTTAATGGGAATCCGGAAAGGAAATCTGTTCGTAGCTGACATGAAGTCTGGAAGCAATCCTGAAGTCAATTGTTTCTATGCAAAGGCATCGTCAGATGAGAGTTGGCTATGGCACAAGAGACTTTCTCATCTCAATTTCAAAACAATGAATTCTCTTGTAAAAAGAGAATTGGTAAGAGGTCTGCCTCAGCTGGAATTCTCTCCAGAAGGACTATGTGAGGCTTTCCAGAAAGGAAAGTCAAAGAAAGCAAGTCACAGAGGCACTGACACATCTTCCATAACTGGTGTTCTGCAATTATTACACATGGATTTATTTGGACCAGTTAATGTCCTTTCGATGTCAAAGAAGTGTTACTGTCTTGTGATAGTTGATGACTATTCCAAGTATACGTGGGTTTTATTTCTTCACTCTAAGGATGAAACACCACAAGTTGTGATTGATCATATCAAGATGATTGAGTTAGATTCTAACGTCCTTGTTAGAGCAATAAGGTCAGATAATGGAACATAATTCAAGAATTCACTTCTCAATGAATTCTGTACAGACAAAGGGATTACCAGACAATTTTCAGCTCCTAGAACCCCTCAGCAAAATGGAGTGGTAGAAGGGAAGAATCGTACATTGATTGAAGCTGCAAGAACGATGTTAAGTGAATCAGGTCTTCCAATGTACTTTTGGGCTGAAGCTGTCAATACTGCATGTTATACTCAGAATCGAACTCTAATCAACAAAGACTTCATGAAAACTCCTTATGAGATTTTGAATGAACAGAAACATTCTATCAAATACTTTCATGTATTTGGTGCCAGATGTTTCGTGCTCAAGGAT
Organism: Apium graveolens; assembly: GCF_009905375.1. Taxonomy (NCBI): domain Eukaryota; kingdom Viridiplantae; phylum Streptophyta; class Magnoliopsida; order Apiales; family Apiaceae; genus Apium; species Apium graveolens. Next base: position 121,813,628 of record NC_133649.1, read on the forward strand.
GGAGATGATCGTCGTGGTAAGTTCGAGGCAAAGGCATATGAGGGTATTTTTGTTGGATATGGAAGAAGATCATACATAGTGTATATCATTGATCAACACAAAGTAACTGAAAGTGTCAATGTTACATTTGATGACACTAAACTCCCTAGTATCCAAACTGAAGATCCTTCTGAGAAACTGAAGTTTGATGATATGTCAGATTCAGAATCAGAACATGGTCAAGAACCTGAGGTTGTTGCTGGTGAAGAACCTGTTAATCATGATGATACTCAAGGTAATAGTGATGGAAACTTTGGCAACAACTCAGGGGGAGATGCTGAAGGATCATCTAGTAGGACACAACATCCAAATGAGTTTCAAGGCGAATCATCAAGATCAAATCTTCCAAGACAGACTGTCTGGAATAAAGCTCATCCTTTTGAGTTGATTATTGGTGATCCAGATGTTGGAGTCAGAACTAGACGTGCTACTCAAAATGAGTGTCTGTTCTCAGGATTTCTTTCTGAGATGGAACCTAAGAAGATTGAAGAAGCACTAACTGATCCAGATTGGGTGATTGCTATGCAAGATGAACTCAATCAGTTTGAAAGTCAACAAGTCTGGAAACTTGTACCTAGACCTACACACAAGAAAGCTGTTGGCACTAGGTGGGTATTCAGGAATAAACTAGATGAAGATGGTGTAGTTACAAGAAACAAGGCAAGACTGGTAGCAAAAGGGTATTCTCAAGCTGAAGGCATTGATTATGATGAAACCTATGCTCCAGTGGCTAGACTTGAGGCCATCAGGATATTTCTGGCATTCGCAGCATTCTCAAACTTTAAAGTTTATCAAATGGATGTCAAGAGCGACTTTCTGAATGGAAAGTTGGATGAAGAGGTATATGTAGAGCAACCTCCTGGTTTTGAAGATCCAGATCATTTGGATTTTGTCTTCTTTCTTTTCAAGGCTATCTATGGGCTCAAACAGTCTCCAAGAAAATGGTATGACACTCTCTCTGAATTTCTTATTGAAAATAGCTTTATTAGAGGTGTCATAGACAAAACTCTCTTTTCTAAAAAACATAAGAATGATACTATATTAGTCCAAGTCTATGTGGATGATATAATATTTGGGTCTACTAATGATAATCTCTGTAAGAGATTTGCTAAGTTAATGCACAGCAAGTTTGAAATGAGCATGATGGGAGAGCTGAAGTTCTTTCTTGGATTACAAGTAAATCAAAGGTTAGATGGAATATTTATTTGTCAATCCAAGTATCTCAAGGAACTCCTCAAAAAGTACAATCTAGAGGATTCTGCATCAGCAAGGACTCCATCAACTACAGCTGTCAAGCTTGGACCATGTGAAAACTCCATTAAGGTAGATGTCACAAGCTATAGAGGTATGATTGGCTCGTTACTCTATCTTACTGCAAGTAGACCAGATATTATGTATGCTACATGCTTATGTGCAAGGTTCCAAGCGGATCCTAGAGATATTCATCTCGTTGCAGTTAAACGAATCTTAAGATATCTTAAGGGAACACCAAATCTAGGTATTTGGTACCCTAAAGAATCTGGTTTTAACCTTGTTGGACATACAGATTCAGATTACGCAGGAAGTGTTGTTGATAGGAAAAGCACCTTAGGGAGTTGTCAATTCCTAGGAAGCAGGCTAGTCTCATGGTACAGCAAGAAACAGCAAACAGTTTCCAACTCAACGGCCGAGGCTGAATATATTGCTGGTGGAAGCTGCTGTGCTCAGATCTTGTGGATTAGGAACCAGCTACGAGACTATGGCTCTGTATTAAACAAAATTCCTATTTTATGTGACAATACAAGTGCAATAGCCATCACCAACAACCCTGTGCAGCACTCGAGGACAAAGCACATTGACATCAGGTATCATTTTATTAGAGAGCACGTTATGAGTAGTACTGTTGAACTATTTTTTGTTCCAACAGAAGAACAAATAGCAGATATTTTCACTAAACCACTTGATGAATCCACATTTACCAGATTAGTTGGTAAATTGGGCATGTTGAATAGTTTTAGTGATTAATTTAGTTAATATCTGAGATCTGTTCTTGAATGAATTTACAAATGAATTTTTCATTTGATTGTCTTTCTACTGAAATGACAATCGGCAAGACAATTAAAATTGTCTTGCTGAAAATCATTTCAGTACTTATATATATACACATGTATTCATATTAATTCTGTTTGTAAACGTTTTATTTCCAGAATGACAATCGGCAAGACAATTGAAATTGTCTTGCTGAAAGTCATTTCAGTATATAATTGTCATTTTAGTGTTTTTCAGTATAGTTTTATACTGGCAAGATAATCGGTATGACTATCAATTGTCTTGCCAGTTATAAACATTATATATATATATATATTCTTGTATTTTATACTGGTATGACAATCGGTATGACTATCAGATTGTCATACCAGTTATATTTATTTAGTGTTTATTACTTTTATTTTTTAAGCTGGTATGACAATCGGTATGACAATCCCGGATTGTCATACCAGTTATACTACTTAATCGGTTTTCTGTGTTTTAATTTCCATTCAGTTTCTTTTTCTTAAAAATTCCAACAGTTTATCTATCTCTCTCTCTCTCTTCGAGCAAACACAAATCATCTGCCATTGTCTTCCTCTGCTCGAGTTTTTACTCAGCAATCTGAATAATCACTCCTGTGATATATACTTACATTTATATACATACAGGAGTGCTGCCAAAATATTTTCAAAAACTTTTTTTCGAATCAATTTTTTTTCCCCTTCAAATTCAGTTTGTGTTTGTTGATTTTGAGTATTTTTAATTTTAATTTCAATTTCTGTTTTGTGTCTTTTGGTTTTTTTTTTCAAATCTGTGTTTGTTAGTTAGGAATTTTAACGAGATACATTCCTGTCTAAATTTTTCGATTATAATTAATTTAATTCGAATTATTAAATTAATTTAATTAATTCGAATTTTCTTAATATTATTCTTAAAATTCTGAAATTGTGTGTCTTATTATTATTTTAAATGGCTCTCAATTTCCAAATTGTCGCGCATAATCAGGTTGGTTATTTTAATCCAGAAAAATGTGATGTGGAAAAATTTAAGCCTTGGATTAGATTTTTAAATGACCATTTGATTGTTAGCTCTGCTATTAAATCAAATGTGATTTTAAATGTCGATCTGCTTAGACTGATATGCACAACCTCTACTGTGGCCGATGATTCAAAATCTTTTTCATTCACCGTGGCAAACACACAGTATGTGGTTGATGAAACAGTAGTCAATCAAACGTTAAATTTTCCATTGGACAATTTCTGTAATTTACCCTCTGAAAATGATATCACAAACTTTTTCCATGCTATTCACTATCAGGGGGTGATCAATTTAACCAAACTTTCAAAATCCAATTTGGTGTCTGAATGGGATATTTTCTTCGATACACTTTCTAAAGTGTTTGCCAACTGCACTAAATCCAACTTTCACAACATCACTTCCACTCTGCAGTATATTGGTCTTGCGGTTGTTTTCGATCAAAGGATCAATTTTGGCAAACTACTTTTTCCCATTCTCTTGAGACGTCTCACTACTACTTTACGTGATCATTCTACAAATCGTAGGGTATCATGTTACTATGCTCGTTTTCTCATGCTTATAGCAGATCATCTTCTCACACCTGAGCACAAAGCCCTTTTTGCTAACTCTGCAGTAACCGAACCCCCTCCAGTAAGCAAAAAGATTTACACCCGCCAAGACACAACCTTTAAATTCATGCAAGTTCCAGTACTTGTATCTGCTTTCATGGCCACTTATATTCCCTTACCTATTTTCAATCTTCCCGGTCATGAACAGCAACCTCAACCTCCAGTGGTTCAAGCCACCCAGGCTCCTCCAACATCAGATGCTCTTCCTTTACAGGTAGTAATTCCTCACTCTCACTCTATTCCTAATTCTGTTGAAAGACCCCCAGTGGTTGATAGGGTTGACCATGAAGTTATAGAACCACAGCTTCAATCCCAGGTCATAGAGCCAAACACAGAGTCACATTCTATCTCAACCTCTCCCCCACTGTCTAAAATGTTACCCAGAAGGTTAATAGGAAGTAGTGCATTGTTAAATATGAGTGAACCCTCAGCTCTGCCTCCTCCAAAGAAAAGAAAAACTTATACTGAGGCATCTGAAAGCACATCTTTGTCCTCCCAACAGGACATGGACTTTAAAATGGCCAATGAACAGTTACTAGAGACATTCTCTCAACAGGATGAATCTATTGAAATTCGCCATAGGGACATGGCATCTTGTACTGAGTCAAGCACAATTCCATTACTCACAATGGAACCATACATACCCACAGATGATACTCAGGACACAGAGCGAGGAGTGCACATAGAGTCTGTTACAATGTCTGCCATAGTTACGGCAGAAGAGCAGTCACATTCTTCTGAGGGAAAATCTGACTCTCAGCCACCCTTAATAGAGTCATTTTCTCCCCTCTCAGATCAAACACCTCTGGCTCCCTCACGGGATTCTCCACTCGCAGATTTATCTGGAGAAAGTGGAGGGCAACTCGGTCAATCTATCCCTGAAGCAATTCAGACATCTATTTCACATGAAATGATAGGTTTGACTGAGGATCGGGACTCGCGAATTCCCATTGCACCACCACTGACCTCTCTTGAAGAGGCTAGGATGATTTTAACTGCAGGTACAGAAGAACAGCAACAGGAAGACTCCTCACGAGCAATTATATTGAGAGAAACACAAGCACGTGAGGTGAGTGAACCAAACACGAGTGAAATTCAGGTGAGAGCACACACAGACACTGATACTGTAAACCTGTTAGCTCAAATTGCTGCTTTAAAAGAAGAACTTGCTAAAAGCCAAGCTGAAGCTCAAGCATTCAAAGCACAAGTGGTTGAACGGTCTTCTTCTTCCACCTCTGTCAACAATCAGCTGGCACTCATAAGGAATGATATCTCAGATCTCAAGAACACTGTCACACCAAAGCTCAATTCCATTCAGGAAACTCCAACGTTATCAGCTGATGACATTTCTGACTTCTGCTCTCTACATACAAGGATAACTTCTCTTGAAGATTTGGTTGAAATGAATCATTCACTGGATTCCTCTAGATTTCTGAAGATAGAGACAGGTATGGAACATCTGAATGAAGGGATGAAGCACTTGTACTACATGATCAAAAATTCTCACTGTCCCAATGAAGAACAAAGGACTTACTTTGAAGGGCCGTCTGGTGGAGGCTCAGGCTCGGGAGGTGATGGAGGTCATGGAGGATCTAAGGGAAAGTCAGTAGAGGATCCCTCAACTAAGGGGGAGAAGAAAGGGAGTAGTGGAAAGGGGAAAGAAAAAGATACCTCTGCTGGAGACAAAGGAAAGGATGATGATATCTATTATAGTGGAGAACAGGATGACTTTGATATTTTTGACATTCCCACTGAACCAGTCTTGGAAGATAAAGATGGTTTATTTGAAGCTGAAGAGGAAAGTGATTTTGGAGAATGGGAAGAGAAAGCTACAGTGGATCCTATCTTTGAGAAAGAGTTTCAGCAGCAGCAGTCAGAGATGAAAAGAAAAGAAGCTGAACTCAAAAAGGTCTCCCAGATCATTGACATGAGGAAAGACATACAAAGAACAGAAACTTTTCAAAAGCAACGTCTTCATGACATTAAGGCTCAAGAAAGGAGAAGAGATGTCAGACTGAAGATTGGTGAAAAATGGGATGAAGCTAGGAGAGTACTTGATATGCCTCAGCTGAGCACTAACAATGATAGACAGTTCCTACATCTTCTTGACAAGCTGGAAATCTCAATTTCTAACAATGACATGTACATGAATGCTATCAAGACTGAAGTCTCAAGGATCACAGCTGCTTTTGATAGATCCCTAAATGAGATGAGCATTTTTGTATATTGTCAGAGTGAAGGATCTTTCAAGGTGTCACTTCATCTGTTTGAGAATCGTTCTTTGTCAGAGATTTGGGTTCTTCTCAACAAGGTAAAAAGAAGCTCAGAATTCAATGAAGTTCTTCGAGAAAGGCTTAAAGAGTTTGCCAGCAGGGTTAGTCCTCAAGTGGTCAACAATCCTCATCAGGTGAGATTCTTTAAGTCTGATTGTCTTCAAATCTGTTAGCTAGATGTACAATCTCTTAAAGACTACTCAGCTAAGCATCTGGTCTAGATGGAACATCATTTAAGAACTGCTGGATACTCATCCATGTTGAAGACTCAAGCTGCTGATTTGATTCAAGCTTATTGTGAAAAGAATATTAAAAGGTACAATCAGATCAAGAATAAGCTGAAGTCAGTTGGAGTTCAACCAGTCAGACCAGCAAGATTCACTTCAGAAAAGGATCGTGTCTTTGACAAAGAGTTGCTTCAAGAATTAGAAGAAGGTGAAGTCAGAAGAGAAGACAACTGAGTCAATTAGCTCAAAACTCAATGTAATATGATTAGAGCTTTATGAATCAAGATAGTCTAATGTAGTTATATGTTCAGGCTAGAAGAACATCTATCTTGTATTCACTTGTAAATTTCTTTTGGAATCTGGAAAATGTTAAATATAATCCAGAACTTTTCTGCTATTTACTTTGCATTACTGTTTATATCTTTTTCTAATTTGTTAGTTGAGTTATCCTCTAGGTATTTGTTGTTATTGTCTAACAAGCAAATAGGGGGAGATTGAAAGGCATATGGCATAGCCTATTTGTATATTCGAGGATTTAACTCAACTCAAATAAGAATGTAATAAGTAAATAGTGGATCTATCGTCAGAGAGATCTCACAAAGTAACATCTGTCAAAGGGTTAAGAAACATTATTCATCTACAGACTTGAAGACTTAATTCACTGGAAGAAGCTCAAGAAATTGATCAAGCCTCAGTGATATAAATCAAGATTGTGGATTTAATCAAGTGACAGAGATCTCGTCAGGGTATCAATTAATTACAAGGATTTAGTCTGAAGAAAATCAAAGTCAACACATGAAGAAATGTCACGGAAGTTAGTCACTCATGAACCAGACAGTACATCGAGTGTCAACGTTGAAGTGGTGGAATTGATTCATATAATTCAGTGATTTTCAGAAGATATTCAGAAGAATGGATGCTGCTCAAGATTAGTATTAATTCTCTATTAATTAATTAAGTCATATAATTTAATTAAGAAAATAAATTAAATCTGCAAAGATTAATTTATTAATTAATTGAATTAATTGATTAATTAATTCAGAATTAATATTAAGGTTTTTCAGGATTTTAATTGATTTAAAATATGTTAATAATTCTTAAAGACAACCGATTGTATTAGTATGACAATCGGTATGAATCAATAGTCATACCGAAAGTCATGTTAATTCAAAAGGATTGTCTTATCAGATTTTTTATTACATTAAAATCTATTATTAATTCAGTAGGACAATCTAATTTTGAACTACTATGACAATCGGTATGACAATTAATTGTCATACCGAAAGTCTTGCTAGTTCATTCTGATTGTCTTGCCAGTTCAAAGAGATTGTCATGCCAGTACATTCTACTCAACTGTTGGATTAAAAGAAGCAGCAGAAGACATTCATGCAATCAATCATACAGAACACACAAGTCAAGAGAAAAAGCAGAAAACAAAGGCACAACATTTCATTTTTCATCTGCTTTATTCAAGATCAAAATTCTAGATTGTAAAGTTAAACCCAATCCACTAGAATTATTTATCTTGTTCTTGTGTAACAATCTAGCGGATTAAAATCCCTAGAACTTAATCTCAAATCGCATTTAGCATTTGATCTTTTAATTGCAAAAATAGAAAAAGTTCATGTCGAATTTATTCTAGATTTGTAATAATTGATTTGAGATTAATCCCTTGTAAATGATACCGTTGTTGTAACACCTTTCAAGTTTAATAATAATTTTATTTAACTTGAATTTTGTTTCACATTTTTATTCCGCATTTTCTTCTGATTAAACGGTATTGTTTGTATTCAACCCCCCTTCTACAAACATATTGAGACCTAATAAAGATTCTCATGAAAGCATCAAGTTTGATAATGTGGAGATGGTTAGTGATGACAGTGATGATGAAAGTGATCCGGAAACAATGGCAAAGGATAATGTAGAAAAATCTACTACTAATGAAACATAAAATTCAACATCTGTCGAGTTGCAAAATGCTTCATCCGTCGGGAGACAATCTACTTTATCCATCGGGATACAATCAGCCTCATGCGTCGGAACACAAAGTGCACCTTCCGTCGGGTCTTCAAAAGAAGCTGAAAGTCAGAATAGATCACTTACATAAAATTATCCTTTCTCAAATCTAAGATTCACAAACTCAGGAGGAGTTTCTAATAATCAAAACTCAGTCACACATCAAGACAACAATGAGGCCTCTTCATGTAGAGCTAATCTACCTCAACAAAGGAAATGGACAAAAAATCACCCCTTTGAGCTCATCATTGGTGTTGTGTCTTCTAGAGTTTAAACAAGGAGAGCAACTCAAGAAGAATGTCTATGTAGCAGCTTCCTATCTAAGGAAGAACCAAAGAAGGTAGAAGAAGCTTTGTTGGATCCTGATTAGATTTTAGCTATGCAGGAGGAGCTAAACCAATTTGAAAGGAATAAAGTATGGAAGCTGGTACCCAAATCTAAAGAAAAGAATCCAATTGACACCAAGTGGGTATTCAGAAACAAGATGGATGAAAATGGCATAGTGGCCATGAACAAAGCTAGATTGGTTGCTAAGGGCTATTGTCAACTAGAAGGAATAGATTTTGATGAAACTTTTGCTCCTGTTGCAAGACTTAAAGTCATCAGAATTTTCTTAGCCTATACAGCTCATGCCAATTTCAAGGTCTATCAAATGGATGTCAAAAGTGCATTTCTGAATGGAGATTTGGAGGAGGAAGTCTATGCTAGTCAGCCTCCTGGTTTTGAAGATCCAAATTTCCCAAATCATGTTTATTATCTTTTGAAAGCACTTTATGGACTGAAGCAAGCACCTAGAGCCTGGTATGACACTTTATCAAAGTGTTTTTTGGAAAATCACTTCACAAGAGGTACTGTTGATAAAACTTTATTATTTAAAAATGTTAATGGCTCTAGTATACTTGTTCAAATTTATGTAGATGATATTATATTTGGCTCTACAGATGAAAAACTTTGTAAAATGTTTGCAAATTGATGCAAAGTAAGTATGAAATGAGCATGATAGGAGAACTAACTTACTTTCTTGGTTTGCAAGTTAAGCAAGTTAGTGATGGAATATTCATTAGTCAAACTAAATACATTCACGATCTTTTGAAGAAGTCTGATCTAATGGATTGCACAGCTGCAAAAACTCCCATGGCCACTGCAACTAAGCTTGAATTAAACACTACTAAAAAGTATGATATTTCAAGTTATAGGGGCATGGTTGGTTCACTTCTGTACTTAACAGCTAGTAGGCCAGATATAATGTGTGCTACTTATCTTTGTGCTAGATTTCAGGCTGATCCTAGAGAATCTCACCTAGTAGCTATTAGGAGTATTTTCAGATATCTCAAGGGAACACCAAAACTTGGCATTTGGTACCCTAGAGATTCTGGTTTTGATCTAAGTGGTTATTCAGATGCAGATTATGCCAGTTGTAAAATAGACAGAAAAAGTACAACAGGAACCTGTCAATTTCTAGGAAACAAGCTTGTGTCCTGGTTCAGTAAAAAGCAAAATTCAGTTTCTACTTCTACAGCTGGAGCTGAATATATTGCTACTAGTAGTTGTTGTGCACAGATTTTGTGGATGAAAAACCAATTGTTGGACTATGGTCTACAAGTGGATAGGATTCCTATTTTCTGTGATAACACAAGTGCAATTGCCATCACTGAAAATCCAGTACAACATTCAAGAACAAAGCACATAGACATCAAGTACCACTTCATAAGGGTACATATGATGAATGGTACTGTGGAACTGCATTTTGTTCTAAGTGAAAGGCAGCTTGCAGATATATTTACCAAGCCACTTGATGAATCCACCTTTTCAAGGTTGGTAAGTGAATTAGGTATGCTCAATTTTTCTTGAATCATTTTAGATATTTTTGCAAGTTGTTATGCATCCAGAAATTTAATTAATTTTTCTGTTTTGGATGAAATTTTGGGCAAGTCAAAACTTACATCTCGACTGATGATCATTATCCATCGAGTTTGCTCATCCGTCGGAATACAATTTGTAAATGAAAATCAATTACTTTTCTGGAATTTTTTTAACTCGACGGATAACTGCTTTATCTTCATCCATCGAATTGTCTCAATCCTAGACGTTAATTTTTTGAACATTATCGGTCGAGTATACTTACAGTTTGTAAGCATAACACGACGGATAAGTGACAGAATTTTTACAGTTTATTTTTTTTAAATGGCTATTTTAGGAAATTTTTATTGGTCCTTTATTTCACTTTTTTATTTTTGTCATTTTATCTCTGAGATAGTATAAAAGCTAAATTCTTTTTCATTCTTTTCTTTTATCATTCTCAAGATTCAATTGCTCTAACTTCTTTCTTCTCAAAAGCAAACTCTCTCTCTGCAAATTCCAAATCTCTAACAATGGCACCTATAGTGAAAATCATGTCTCAAACCGGTTACATCTATGAGAAAAACAACTTCTCAGCTTTAGTAAACAAGGAGATTCAGCAATCTGGTGACTATCACAAAATGATGGATTTTGTGAAGAACTGCAAACTCAACTATGCCATGCTGGAATCACCCATCATTTACAGTGAGGTTGTAGAGGAGATGTGGACAACTCCATTGTACAACTTGTTAGATATATTTGATAATGTCATGGCTAATATGATTTATGTTTAGTTTTCAGATCTTACTTAAACAGGATAAATCAGTACTTACTGGAAGTCAGGACTTAAGGATATCAGTACTTATATTATCAGGAGATAATGATCAGAAGATGGATATCAGAACTTAAGTGCTGAAGGACGTTCAGATAAGGACAGTAGCTGATTAAAGTAAAGAAGATCGAGATAAACATAAGAAGAGATATGCATGAAGAAGGAATTCTATGAAGAATAGAATACTTGGAAGAAAAGATATCTGATTGATATATTTTAGGAAGCAGAATTATATTCCATATCAATTAGCGATTATCTTGTAACTGTGTAGTATATAAACACAGACATAGGGTTTACACTATAAGTGTTATCATATTCGAGAAGATTATTCATTGTAACCCTAGCAGCTCTCGTGATATTTGTTCATCACTGAGAGGTAACAGTTCCATACTGTAACAGAGTTTATTGTTTCAATAAGTTTGTTTTCTGTTACTTGAAATATTAAAAGTTCGATTTGATTGTATTTTTACACTATATTCACCCCCTCTACAGTGTGTGTGACCTAACAAGTGGTATCAGAGCCTATCTGTTAACGCACATACAGTTAAAGATCCAAACACAATCATGTCTGACACAGAAACTCCAACTAAGCCTACCAAAACTGAAGAACCTCCAAAGACACAAATTCAAAGTCGGTATGAAACCATCAGAGTTCCGATACTGAGACCATCTGAATATGCCATATGGAAGGTGAGGATGACCATGTTTCTGGAAGCTATAGATCCAGAATATCTTGATAGAATCAAGGAAGGACCTCACAAACCAACCAAGCTCGCTATTGCAGTAGCAGGTGAAGCAGCAAAGACCGTACCAAAGGAGAAGAGTGATTATACTGCTGAAGATATCGCATCAATTGCTAAGGATGCTAAGGTACGACACTTACTGCTTAGTGCCATTGATAATGTAATGTCAAACAGGGTAATTAACTGCAAGACTGCTAAGGAGATATGGGATGCTCTGGAAACAAGGTGTCATGGAACCGATACAATTAAGAAGAACAGGAAGACAATACTCACTCAAGAGTATGAACACTTTGACTCAAAGGCTAATGAGTCATTGACTGATTTATATGATAGATTTGTCAAACTCTTGAATGATTTGTCATTGGTTGATAAGGTGTATGATCTTGAAGATTCAAACCTTAAATTCCTGTTAGGTCTTCCTGAACGTTGGGATTTGAAGGTAACAATAATAAGAGACAACTACAATCTTGATGAAATAACTCTTGATGAAATTTATGGAATGCTCAAGACTCATGAACTTGAGATGGAACAAAGAAGCAAGAGGAAAGGAGGAAAGTCAAGGACAGTTGCTCTTAAGGCTGAAGAAGAATCCCCCAAGGCAGCTTCCTCAAGGAAAGACAAGGGTAAAGCTCTTTTCGCAAAGTCTGATACTGAGTCATCAAGTTCTGAAAGTGATGATGACTCAGATTCTGAAAGCTTGCCTGAGACTGATGCTGATGAGGTGATGATGAAGCTGTGTGCTCTTATGGTGAAAGGGATCACAAAGATTGCATACAGGAAGTTCAGGAAGGGAAAGAAGTTTTCCAGGAAAGGCACAAGTTCTGATAAAAAGAATTTCAGAAGATCTGAGGGCAGAGGAGGAAAGTCTGATAGAGGAGATTATACCAATGTCAAATGCTATAACTGTGGTGAGAAAGGCCACATATCTCCTGATTGCAAGAAAGTGAAGGGTGATAAAGGCAAGGCTCTGGTCACAAAGAAGAAAAGCTGGATAGACACCTCAGAATCTGAAAGTGAGGAGAACTATGCTTTGATGGCAAATGCTGATAAAGAAAGTGCTGAGAGCATGTCTGAAGCTTCTGAAACAAAGGTACCTCAGACTACTTATGCTTTTCATACTGATGATATTAATGAGTTAAGAAGATATCTTAAAACCATGTTTGTTAGGTATAGAGATCAAACTTTAACATGTGAAAGATTAACTTCTGAAAATCTTGTTTTTAAGAAAAGAAATGATTTCTTAGAAAAAGAGTTAGTTATGTTCCATCAAACTCAGAAGGATAGAGATGATGCTTTTTATGTTAGGGATGAAGTGCTAAAAATGAATGAATCTCTAAAAACTGAGTTAGAAAAGGAAAGAGAGATTATCAGGACTTGGACTAACTCTGGCAGAACAACTTAAAATTTGCTAAGTAGTGAAAATTGGAAAGAAGGCTTAGGTTATGGAGAGGATAAGAATGATAAAGGAACTGCAGAAATTAAGCTTGTTGTTAAGCAAAAGCCAAAGTTAAAACCTGTTAAGTTAGTAACTATAAAGTCTGATAATGAGAAATCAGAAGTTAAAGAGGAATTAACTTCTGACAAACTAAAACAGGAAAAGACAGCTGAAGTAAACATAGGCTTAATGACTAAGAAGCAGCTTAAGCATAAGCTGAAAGATGTTAAGAATACAAACAAGGTAAAATTACCTAGGAAAAATAGGAATGGAAAGGAAGGTGTGAATAAAAACAATGATTATAAACCTGTTCCTGATGCTCCTAGGAAAAACATGTCATAACTATGGAAGTTCTAACCATCTGGCTTCTTTTTGCAGGAAGAATAAGAACATAAACTCCTTACCTTCAAAATCAGGAGTTAAGAGTCAGTCTGTTAGATATAAACCACAAAATCCTTGTTTTCTTTGTGGTAGTTTATGGCATTCCATTTATACTTGTAAGGAATATCATAGTTTGTACTATGATTATTATCAAATAAAACCTTCTTTGAAGAAAGTTTCCATTGTTCCTTCTAGTGTAAATTCTGATTCAAAGTCGGATAGTGTAAGTTCTGATAAGAAAAATGTTAACATAAACTCTGATGCTAAATCCGCTGCAAATGTTAACAAACTTAATAAGGCCAAAGGATCCAAGAAAGTCTGGGTCCTTAAAACTAATCATTAGTGGTCTTTGTGATTGCAGGGCAACAGGTTAAATATTCTAGTTCTGGACAGTGGATGTTCAGGACATATGACTGGAAATAAAGCCCTGCTATCAGACTTTGTAGAGAAAGCTGGCCCAAGTGTTTCTTATGGAGATGGCAACATTGGAAAAACATTGGGATATGGCAATATTAATCTTGGGAATGTCATCATTAGAGAAGTAGCTCTGGTCTCAGGACTTAAACACAATCTGCTGAGTATAAGTCAAATCTGTGATAGAGGTTATCATGTTGATTTCTTTGAAGAACTTAAAGGCATATGGCATAGCCTATTTGTATATTCGATGATTTAACTCAACTCAAATAAGAATGTAATAAGTAAATAGTGGATCTATCGTCAGAGAGATCTCACAAAGTAACATCTGTCAAAGGGTTAAGAAACATTATTCATCTACAGACTTGAAGACTTAATTCACTGGAAGAAGCTCAAGAAATTGATCAAGCCTCATTGATATAAATCAAGATTGTGGATTTAATCAAGTGACGGAGATCTCGTCAGGGTATCAATTAATTGCAAGGATTTAGTTTGAAGAAAATCAAGAGTATCAAGGTCAAGGCTTGAAGAAACGTCACAAAAGTTAGTCACTCATGAACCAGACAGTACATCGAGTGTCAACATTGAAGTGGTGGAATTGATTCATAATTGACAGTAATTTTCAGAAGATTTTCAGAAGAATGGTTGCTGCTCAAGATTAGTATTAATTCTCTATTAATTAATTAAGTCATATAATTTAATTAAGAAAATAAATTATATCTGCAATGATAAATTTATTGATTAATTGAATTAATTGATTAATTAATTCAGAATTAATATTAAGGATTTTCAGAATTGTAATTAGATTAAAATCTATTAATAATTCAGTAAGACAATATGATTTGAACTACTATGACAATCGGTATGACAATTGATAGTCATACCGAAAGTCTTGCTAGTTCATTCTGATTGTCTTGCTAGCTATTGGGATTGTCTTGCTAGTTCAAAAGGATAGTCTCACCGAAAGTCCTTCCAGTTCAAATGGATTGTCAGGCCAGTTCATTTGATTGTCTTGCCGAAAGTCTTGCTGATTCAACAGGACTGTTTTGTTTACTTAAACAACAAAAACACAGCAGAAGACATTCATGCAATTATTCAACAGAATACACAAGTCAAGAACACAGCAGAAACAAAAGCAAATTATTTCATTTTTCATCTGCTTTATTCAAGATCAAAATTCTAGATTGTAAAGTTAAATCCAAACCACTAGAATTATTTATCTTGTTCTTGTGTAACAATCTAGCGGATTAAAATCCCTAGAACTTAATCTCAAATTGCATTTAGCATTTGATCTTTTCATTGCAAAAATAGAAAAAGTTCATGTCGAATTTATTCTAGATTTGTAATAATTGATTTGAGATTAATCCCTTGTAACAGATACCGTTGTTGTAACACCTTTCAAGTTTAATAAAAGTTTTATTTAACTTGAATTTTGTTTCACCTTTTTATTCCGCATTTTATTCGATTAAACGGTATTGTTTGCATTCAACCCCCCTTTACAAACAAATTGGGACCTAACAATTGGTATCAGAGCCTTCTGATTAACGTACAAATCAAGATCCTAGACTTTTGTGTTTCTTTCACTCCTTGAATTTTTTATTCACTCAAAAAATTCATAATGACTACACAAAAAGTTAGAACCGTTAAAATTCCACTTTTCGATAAAGAAAATTATGTTATGTGGAAGAAGAAGATGCTACTGTTTTTACAAGTTGCTAATCCCAAATATCTGCAAGTGTTAAAGAAGGGTCCAAAAATTCCTATGGTTATTGAACCAGAGGTAATAGAAAATGATGTGGTGATCACCAAAGCGAGAACTTATGTGAAAGATCTTGAGGATTTCTCTCCTGCTGAAATAGAAGAAGCCTCCCTGGATGCTAGCCTTCAATTAATTTTAGTAGATTCCCTTAATCCCTTGATGAATAGACATGTGATGAATTGTATAGATTCCAAACATATCTGGGAAACTATTGAGGTTATTAATGAAGGCACAGAGGAAGTTAGGGAGAACAAGTTAGAAATCCTAACCTCTGAGTATGAATATCCAGGAGAAGGAATCACTTAAGTGTTTGAGAGGTACAATGCATTGATCAACAACCTGAACATTAATGGTAAATACTATTTCATCAAGGAGGTCAACAAAAAGTTCCTTTTAACACTGCCAACTCATCTCGAACATAGAATCACTGCCATAAGAGAAGCAAGAGATCTGAATGAGATTTCTTTGGAAAGGCTCTATGGTGTGTTAAAGACTTATGAGTTGGAGTAGATTCAGTAGAAGGAAGTTTACGGGAAAGGAAGAGTGGTCAGCACGTCTACTGCTCTAGCAGCTGATGAACAACAACAACCACAATATCAACAACAATCTCAACAGTCAGAAAGAATGGTACAGTCTTCCAAGGTTGAAGAAAATGTGATAGTAGCAGAATTTGATCCTCCTACTACAAATCAATCAGGAGATGATTTTTATTCCTTGGAAGAACTGGAGCAATTGGAGGATGAGTCAATGGCCCTGATTGTCAAGAGATTCTCAAATGTTAGATTCAAAAGGAATCCCAAGTTCAAGTACAAGTCCAACTACAACAGATTCCAGAAAGGTGGATCTTCATCCTCTAACACCAGCAGTGGTGGGTACAAAACAGGGATGGTTGATCGAAGCACCATTCGATGCTTCAACTGTAATGAGTTGGGACACTTTGCCACAGAATGTAGGAAGCCAAAACAAGTTAGGAAGAACTCTTATGACTCTAATCAGAAGAGTAAATCTGAAAGGGATTACCTGGCAAAGGGAAGAAGCTGGGATGATACTGACAGTGAAGATGAAGAAGTTGGGAATCTTGCTCTCATGGCTAGTGATGCAAACACCTCATCATCAAGAAAAGAGGTAAAATTTACTGATGCTGAATTAGTTTATCATCTAGGAGGTTCCTTAGATTGTGCTCGTCGTGATAATGAATTGTTAAATCAACAAATCAAAGACCTTGAGAAAGAGGTCAATGAATTAAGACTTGTGCACATTAATCAAGATAAATTAAAGAACAAGTATCTTTTCTAGAGAATAGAGTTGACTGTTATAGATAACTTGAAATTATTCTCAAAGACAAGATCACCGGTCTTGAGGCTAAGGTTAAAGCTTACTTTAATTCTTGTTCGAAGTCCAAAGAGTTTTACAATAAGCAAACTGTTAATCAAACATCTGGAATAGGTTATGATTACAATGCTGCTATTGGAAAATTAGGCATAAACTCCCCTCCTCATGTCTTTGCTAAAGGCAGGGAAGTACCACATATGCTTAAGGGTGTTGATGAACCCCTCTATAAAGAATCAATTGCTGAACCATTTGATGAGACCTCATTTATTATTCAAGAAGAAATCCGTGCTGAAGATAATGCTAATGAGAAAGCTGTCTCCAAGTCAAGTGTGTCAAAAGTTCCAGTTAAGGTTGTGAAAGCAACTGAGACTAACTCAGACACACATGAGTTGGATAACACAAATGCCATGTCTACCATGCATAAGATGCCTATTGTTAATCCCTCTCATAAAGCATGTGGTGTTCCTGATTGTATGTCTTGTGCTTTTAATCTGATGTATGCTTATTTTAATGGTAAGCATGTTTCTAATGATAAGACTACTCCTCGTCAGCATGTGTATAATAGAAAGCATGATAGGTCTAAGACTACTAGTCCTCCTAAAGCTAGAAAGGAGACATTTGTGCCTAAGCCTAAACAGAAATCTGTCAAGGCTGTTCACAAGGTCAAATGTCCAGTCATTGAGAAAGTTGAGAATATTAAAATTAAGAATGTTGTTTTGCCTGATAAAGGCCAATTTTACAAATATGCCGGACCCAGCCAAGCTTGGGTTCCGAAGAAGGTCTAATCCATTTGTATTGCAGGGCATTAAACAGGTACAACCGGTAGTGTGGATTCTTGACAGCGGATCGTCAAGACATATGATCGGAGATAGAGTCCTGCTATCAAATGTGGTTGAGAAAGCTGGCCCAGTGGTTACCTTTGGAGATAACAGCAAAGGTTTAACGGAGGGATATGGCTGTTTGCTAGCTGGAAATGTTATCATTGAAAATGTGTATGTTGTGCAAGGACTTGAACACAATCTGCTTAGCATTAGTCAGTTCTGTGACAACGGCTACAATGTTTTATTTGAC
Source organism: Apium graveolens (assembly GCF_009905375.1). Classification (NCBI taxonomy): domain Eukaryota; kingdom Viridiplantae; phylum Streptophyta; class Magnoliopsida; order Apiales; family Apiaceae; genus Apium; species Apium graveolens. The sequence continues at coordinate 121,831,645 of NC_133649.1, forward strand.
AAGCTGAAGTGTCAGATTCTGCACAAGAAAAGTGAAAAACCCTCCTTAATGGGAATCCGGAAAGGAAATCTGTCCGTAGCTGACATGAACTCTGGAAGCAATCCTGAAGTTAATTGTTTCTATGCAAAGGCATCGTCAGATGAGAGTTGGCTATGGCACAAGAGACTTTCTCATCTCAATTTCAAAATAATGAATTCTCTTGTAAAAAGAGAATTGGTAAGAGGTCTGCCTCAGCTGGAATTCTCTCCAGAAGGACTATGTGAGGCTTGCCAGAAAGGAAAGTCAAAGAAAGCAAGTCACAGAGGCACTAACACATCTTCTATAATTGGTGTTCTGCAATTATTGCACATGGATTTATTTGGACCAGTTAATGTCCTTTCGATGTCAAAGAAGTGTTACTGTCTTATGATAGTTGATGACTATTCCAAGTATACGTGGGTTTTATTTCTTCACTCTAAGGATGAAACACCACAAGTTGTGATTGATCATATCAAGATGATTGAGTTAGATTCTAATGTTCCTGTCAGAGCAATAAGGTCAGATAATGGAACAGAATTCAAGAATTCACTTCTCAATGGATTCTGTACAGACAAAGAGATTACCAGACAATTTTCAGCTCCTAGAACCCCTCAGCAAAATGGAGTGGTAGAAAGGAAGAATCGTACATTGATTGAAGCTGCAAGAACGATGTTAAGTGAATCAGGTCTTCCAATATACTTTTGGGCTGAAGCTGTCAATACTGCATGTTATACTCAGAATCGAACTCTAATCAACAAAGACTTCATGAAAACTCCTTATGAGATTTTGAATGAACAGAAACCTTCTATCAAATACTTTCATGTATTTGGTGCCAGATGCTTCGTGCTCAAGGATGAAGATGATCGTCGTGGTAAATTCGAGGCAAAGGCATATGAGGGTATTTTTGTTGGATATGGAAGAAGATCATACAGAGTGTATATCATTGATCAACACAAAGTAACTGAAAGTGTCAATGTTACATTTGATGACACTAAACTCCCTAGTATCCAAACTGAAGATCCTTCTGAGAAACTGAAGTTTGATGATATGTCAGATTCAGAATCAGAACATGGTCAAGAACCTGAGTTTGTTGCTGGTGAAGAACCTGTTAATCATGATGATACTCAAGGTAATAGTGATGGAAACTTTGGCAACTATGGAGATACCACTGGTACTGACGGAGAATCTTCAAGTCAACATGGCAACAACTCAGGGGGAGATGCTGAAGGATCATCTAGTAGGACACAACATCCCAATGAATTTCAAGGCGAATCATCAAGATCAAATCTTCCAAGACAGACTGTCTGGAATAAAGCTCATCCTTTTGAGTTGATTATTGGTGATCCAGATGTTGGAGTCAGAACTAGATGTGCTACTCAAAATGAGTGTTTGTTCTCAGGATTTCTTTCTGAGATGGAACCTAAGAAGATTGAGGAAGCACTGACTGATCCAGATTGGGTGATTGCTATGCAAGATGAGCTCAATCAGTTTGAAAGTCAACAAGTCTGGAAACTGGTACCTAGACCTACACACAAGAAAGCTGTTGGTACTAGGTGGGTATTCAGGAATAACTAGATGAAGATGGTGTGGTTACAAGAAACAAGGAAAGACTGGTAGCAAAAGGGTATTCTCAAGCTAAAGGCATTGATTATGATGAAACCTATGCTCCAGTGGCTAGACTTGAGGCCATCAGGATATTTCTGGCATTCGCAGCATTCTCAAACTTTAAACTTTATCAAATGGATGTCAAGAGCGCGTTTCTGAATGGAAAGCTGGATGAAGAGGTATATGTAGAGTAACCTCCTGGTTTTGAAGATCCAGATCATTTGGATTTTGTCTTCTTTCTTTTTAAGGTTATCTATGGGCTGAAACAGTCTCCAAGAAAATGGTATGACATTCTCTCTGAATTTCTTATTGAAAATAGCTTTATTAGAGGTGTCATAAACAAAACTCTCTTTTCTAAAAAACATAAGAATGATACTATATTAGTCCAAGTCTATGTGGATGATATAATATTTGGGTCTACTAATGATAATCTCTGTAAGAGATTTGCTAAGTTAATGCACAACAAGTTTGAAATGAGCATGATGGGAGAGCTGAAGTTCTTTCTTGGATTACAAGTAAATCAAAGGTTAGATGGAACATTTATTTGTCAATCCAAGTATCTCAAGGAACTCCTCAAAAAGTACAATCTAGAGGATTCTGCATCAGCAAGGACTCCATCAACTACAGCTGTCAAGCTTGGACCATGTGAAAACTCCATTAAGGTAGATGTCACAAGCTACAAAGGTATGATTGGCTCGTTACTCTATCTTACTGCAAGTAGACCAGATATTATGTATGCTACATGCTTATGTGCAAGGTTCCAAGCGGATCCTAGAGATATTCATCTCGTTTCTATTAAACGAATCTTAAGATATCTTAAGGGAACACCAAATCTAGGTATTTGGTACCCTAAAGAATCTGGTTTTAACCTTGTTGGATATACAGATTCAGATTATGCAGGAAGTGTTGTTGATAGGAAAAGCACCTCAGGGAGTTGTCAATTCCTAGGTAGCAGACTAGTCTCATGGTACTACAAGAAATAGCAAACAGTTTCCAACTCAACGGCCGAGGCTGAATATATTGCTGCTGGAAGCTGTTGTGCTCAGATCTTGTGGATTAGGAACCAGCTACGAGACTATGGCTCTGTATTGAACAAAATTCCTATTTTATGTGACAATACAAGTGCAATAGCCATCACCAACAACCCTGTGCAGCACTCGAGGACAAAGCACATTGACATCAGGTATCATTTTATTAGAGAGCACGTCATGAATGGTACTGTTGAACTATTTTTTGTTCCAACAGAAGAACAAATAGCAGATATTTTCACTAAACCACTTGATGAATCCACATTTACCAGATTAGTTGGTAAATTGGGCATGTTGAATAGTTTTAGTGATTAATTTAGTTAATATCTGAGATCTGTTCTTGAATGAATTTACAAATGAATTTTTCATAAATGAAAAATTCATTTGCAAATTTATTTTATCATTTTATCATATTTCTTGCTTATTTCTATGTAATTTCTATTATCTTATCTTATTTATTTACTCAACTTGTTAATTTTAATGTCTCAGAATATTTTATTTTATCTAAAAATATTTTTCTATGAATTTAATTTGTTAAAATTCAAAAGAAATCTAATTTTGGACTGAAAATATTATTATCTCTGAAATATTTTAATTATTTTAATTATGTAAATATTTTCTGCAATATTCATTTCAGTTTTCTGAAATTGAAATATTTTATATATTCTGTTTTTTATGTGTTTTTAACAGTTTTTATGTTAATTATTCAGTATATTTAAATACTTAATTTATCTTATACTAGAATGACAATCGGCAAGACAATTGAAATTGTCTTGCTGAAAGTCATTTCAGTAATAATGCTTGGTTATTTTTAAAATCAGATTAATTTTATAACTGGCAAGACAATCGGTATGACTATTGATTGTCATGTCAGTAATAAAATTAATATCAGACTTTTTATGTTTTATTTTGTACTGGTGTGACAATCGGTATGACAATCGGTATGACAATCCGATTGTCATACCAGTTATACTACTTAACCTTTTTTTTGTTTTGTTTTATTTTATCAGTTCACTTTCTTTCTTTTCAAATTCCAACAGTTATCTCTCTCTCTCTCTCTCTCTCTCTCTCTTCGATCAAACACAAATCAATCGCCATTGTTGTTTTCCTTGCTCGAGTTTTTACTCAGCATACATCACTCCTGCTATATATACATACAAGTATATACATACAGGAGTGCTGCCAAAATTTTAAAAAAAAAACTTTTTCAAATCGTTTTTTCTCTCAAAATCAGCTTGTGCTTGTTTATTTTTGGGAATTTTTTTTGTGCTTTTCATCTATTATTATTTTGTGTCTTTTGGCTTTTCAAATCTGCGTTTGTGAGTTAAGAATTTTAACGAGATACATTTCTGTCTAAATTTTCTATTATAATTAATTTAATCCGAATTATTAAATTAATTTAATTAATTCAAATTTTCTTAATATTATTCTTAAAATTCTGAAAGTGTGTGTCTTATTATTATTTTAAATGGCTCTCAATTTCCAAATTGTCGCGCATAATCAGGTTGGTTATTTTAATCTAGAAAAATGTGATGTGGAAAAATTTAAGCCTTGGATTAGATTTTTAAATGACCATTCGATTGTTAGCTCTGCTATGAAATCAAATGTGATTTTAAATGTCGATCTGCTTAGACTGATTTGCACAACCTCTACTGTGGCCGATGAGTCAAAATCTTTTTCATTCACCGTGGCAAACACACAGTATGTGGTTGATGAAACAGTCGTCAATCAAGCTTTAAATTTTCCTATGGACAATTTCTGTAATTTGCCCTCTGATAATGATATCACAAACTTTTTCCATGCTATTCACTATCAGGGGGTGATCAATTTAACCAAACTTTCAAAATCCAATTTGGTGTCTGAATGGGACATTTTTTCGATACACTTTCTAAAGTGTTTGCCAACTGCACTAAATCCAACTTTCACAACATCACTTCCACTCTGCAGTATATTGGTCTTGCGGTTGTTTTCAATCAAAGGATCAATTTTGGCAAACTACTTTTTCCCATTCTCTTGAGACGTCTCACTACTGCTTTACGTGATCATTCTACAAATCGTAAGGTATCATGTTACTATGCTCGTTTTCTCATGCTTATAGCAGATCATCTTCTCACACCTGAGCACAAAGCCCTTTTTGCTAACTCTGCAGTAACCGAACCCCCTCATGTAAGCAAAAAGATTTACACCCGCCAAGTCACAACCTTCAAATTCATGCAAGTTCCAGTACTTGTATCTGCTTTCATGGCTACTTATATTCCCTTACCTATTTTCAATCTTCCCGGTCATGAACAGCAACCTCAACCTCCAATGGTTCAAGCCACCCAGGCTCCTCCAACATCAGATGCTCTTCCATTACAGGTAGTAATTCCTCACTCTCACTCCATTCCTACTTCTGTTGAAAGACCCCCAGTGGTCGATAGGACTGACCATGAAGTTGTAGAACCACACCTTCAATCCCAGGTCATAGAGCCAAACACAGAGTCACAACCTATCTCAACCTCTCCCCCACTGTCTAAAATGTTACCCAGAAGGTTAATAGGAAGTAGTGTATTGTTAAATGTGAGTGAACCCTCAGCTCTGCCTCCTCCCAAGAAAAGAAGAACATATACTGAGGCATCTGAAAGCCCATCCTTGTCCTCCCAACAGGATATGGACTTTGAAATGGCCAATGAACAGTTACTAGAGACATTCTCTCAACAGGATGAATCTATTGAAATTCGCCATAGGGCCATGGCATCTTGTACTGAGTCAAGCACAATTCCATTACTCACAATGGAACCATACATACCCATAAATGATACTCAGGACACAGAGCAAGGAGTGCACATAGAGTCTGTTACAGTGCCTGCCATAGTTACTGGCAGAAGAGCAGTCACATGCTTCTAAGGGAAAATCTGACTCTCAGCCACCCTTAATAGAGTCATTTTCTCCCCTCCCAGATCAAACACCTCTGGCTCCCTCACGGGATTCTCCACTCGCAGATTTATCTGGAGAAAGTGGAGGGCAACTCAGTCAATCTATCCCTGAAGCAATTCAGACATCTATTTCACATGAAATGATAGGTTTGATTGAGGATCGGGACTCGCGAATTCCCATTGCACCACCACTGACCTCTCTTGAAGAGGCTAGGGTAATTTTAACTGCAGGTACAGAAGAACAGCAATAGGAAGACTCCTCACGAGCAATTATATTGAGAGAAACACAAGCACGTGAGGTGAGTGAACCAAACTCGAGTGAAATTCAGGTGAGAGCACACACAGACACAGACACTGAAAACCTGTTAGCTCAAATTGCTGCTCTAAAAGAAGAACTTGCTAAAAGCCAAGCTGAGGCTCAAGCATTCAAAGCACAAGTGGTTGAACGGTCTTCTTCTTCCACCTCTGTCAACAATCAGCTGGCACTCATCAGGAATGATATCTCAGATCTCAAGAACACTGTCACACCAAAGCTCAATTCCATTCAGGAAACTCCAACTTTATCAGCTGATGACATTTCTAACTTCTGCTCTCTACATACAAGAATGACTTCTCTTGAAGACCTGGTTGAAATGAATCATGCACTGAACTCCTCCAGATTTCTAAAGATAGAAACGGGCATGGAACATCTTAATGAAGGAATGAAACACTTATATTTCATGATCAAGAAATCTCACTGCCCTAATGAAGAACAAAGAACTTACTTTGAAGGGCCGTCTGGTGGAGGCTCAGGCTCTGGAGATGATGGAGGTCATGGAGGTTCTAAAGGAAAGTCAGTAGAGGATCTCTCAACTAAGGGGGAAAAGAAAGGGAGTACTGGAAAGGGGAAAGAAAAAGATACCTCTGCTGGAGACAAAGGAAAGGATGATGATGTCTACTACAGTGGAGAACAGGATGACTTTGATATTTTTGACAATCCCACTGAACCAGACTTGGAAGATAAAGATGGTTTATTTGAAGCTGAAGAGGAAAGTGATTTTGGAGAATGGGAAGAGGAAGCTACAGTGGATCCTATCTTTGAGAAAGAGTTTCAGCAGCAGCAGTCAGAGATGAAAAGAAAAGAAGCTGAACTCAAAAAGGTCTCCCAGATCATTGACATGAGGAAAGACATACAAAGAACAGAAACTCTTCAAAAGCAACGTCTTCATGACATTAAGGCTCAAGAAAGGAGAAGAGATGTCAGACTGAAGATTGGTGAAAAATGGGATGAAGCTAGGAGAGTACTTGATATGCCTCAGCTGAGCACTAACAATGATAGGCAGTTCCTACATCTTCTTGACAAGCTGGAAATCTCAAATCCTAACAATGACATGCACATGAATGCTATCAAGACTGAAGTCTCAAGGATCACAGCTGCTTTTGACAGATCCCTAAATGAGATGATCATTTTTGTATATTGTCAGAGTGAAGGATCTTTCAAGGTGTCACTTCATCTGTTTGAGAATCGTTCTTTGTCAGAGACTTGGGTTCTTCTTAACAAAGTTAAAAGAAGCTCAGAATTGAATGAAGTTCTTCGAGAAAGGCTTAAAGAGTTTGCCAGCAGGGCTAGTCCTCAAGTGGTCAACAATCCTCATCAGGTGAGATTCTTTAAGTCTGATTGTCTTCAAATCTGTCAGCTAGATGTACAATCTCTTAAAGACTACTCAGCTAAGCATCTGGTCTGGATGGAACATCATTTAAGAACTGTTGGATACTCATCCATGTTGAAGACTCAAGCTGCTGATTTGATTCAAGCTTATTGTGAAAAGAATATTAAAAGGTACAATCAGATTAAGAATAAGTTGAAGTCAGTTGGAGTTAACCAGTCAGACCAACAAGCTTCACTTCAGAAAAGGATCGTGTCTTTGACAAAGAGTTGCTTCAAGATTTAGAAGAAGGTGAAGTCAGAAGAGAAGACAACTGAAGTCAATTAGCTCAAAACTCAATGTAATATGATTAGAGCTTTATGAATCAAGATAGTCTAATGTAGTTATATGTTCAGGATAGAGGAACATCTATCTTGTATTCACTTGTAAATTTCTTTTGGAATCTGGAAAATGTTAAATATAATCCAGAACTTTTCTGCTATTTACTTTGCATTACTGTTTATATCTTTTTCTTATTTGTTAGTTGAGTTATCCTCTAGGTATTTGTTGTTATTGTTTAACAAGCAAATAGGGGGAGATTGAAAGGCATATGGCATAGCCTATTTGTATATTCGAGGATTTAACTCAACTCAAATAAGAATGTAATAAGTAAATAGTGGAACTATCGTCAGAGAGATCTCACAAAGTAACATCTGTCAAAGGGTTAAGAAACATTATTCATCTACAGACTTGAAGACTTAATTCACTGGAAGAAGATGGAGAAATTGATCAAGCCTCAGTGATATAAATCAAGATTGTGGATTTAATCAAGTGACAGAGATCTCGTCAGGGTATCAATTAATTGCAAGGATTTAGTTTGAAGAAAATCAAGAGTATCAAGGTCAAGGCTTGAAGAAACGTCACGAAAGTTAGTCACTCATGAACCAGACAGTACATCGAGTGTCAACATTGAAGTGGTGGAATTGATTCATAATTGACAGTAATTTTCAGAAGATTTTCAGAAGAATGGTTGCTGCTCAAGATTAGTATTAATTCTCTATTAATTAATTAAGTCATATAATTTAATTAAGAAAATAAATTATATCTGCAAAGATTAATTTATTGATTAATTGAATTAATTGATTAATTAATTCAGAATTAATATTAAGGATTTTCAGAATTGTTATTAGATTAAAATCTATTAATAATTCAGTAAGACAATATGATTTGAACTACTATGACAATCGGTATGACAATTGATAGTCATACCGAAAGTCTTGCTAGTTCATTCTGATTGTCTTGCTAGCTATTGGGATTGTCTTGCTAGTTCAAAAGGATAGTCTCATTGAAAGTCCTTCCAGTTCAAATGGATTGTCTTGCCAGTTCATTTGATTGTCTTGCCGAAAGTCTTGTTGATTCAACAGGACTGTTTTGTTTACTTAAACAACAAAAACACAGCAGAAGACATTCATACAATTATTCAACAGAATACACAAGTCAAGAACACAGCAGAAACAAAAGCAAATGATTTCATTTTTCATCTGCTTTATTCAAGATCAAAATTCTAGATTGTAAAGTTAAATCCAAACCACTAGAATTATTTATCTTGTTCTTGTGTAACAATCTAGCGGATTAAAATCCCTAGAACTTAATCTCAAATCGCATTTAGCATTTGATCTTTTCATTGCAAAAATAGAAAAAGTTTATGTCGAATTTATTCTAGATTTGTAATAATTGATTTGAGATTAATCCCTTGTAACAGATACCGTTGTTGTAACACCTTTCAAGTTTAATAAAAGTTTTATTTAACTTAAATTTTGTTTCACCTTTTTATTCCACATTTTATTCGATTAAACGGTATTGTTTGCATTCAACCCCCCTTCTACAAACAAATTGGGACCTAACAAGAACACTGTGAAGTTGTGAGTAAATCCAAAGGCAAAATTGTTCTAAAAGGATACAGGCGTGGTAACATTTATGAAGCTAAGCTTTCAACAAGTACTGATGGTTCTGCAATCTGTCTGATGAGTAGAGCATCAATTGAAGAAAGCTGGAATTGGCACAAGAAACTCTCTCATTTAAATTTCAACAATATAAATGAACTAGTCAAGAAAGATCTTGTGAGAGGACTGCCAAAGTCAGTATTTGCTCCTGATGGCCTTTGTGATTCTTGTCAGAAGGCCAAACAAAGAAAATCTTCATTCAAGAGCAAGACTGAATCATCAATTCTTGAGCCTTATCATCTACTACATGTTGATCTATTTGGTCTAGTGAATGTCATGTCTATTGCAAAGAAGAAATTTGTGTTGGTCATAGTGGATGAGTTCACCAGATACACATGGGTGTATTTCTTGCACACAAAAAGTGAAACTGCATCTATCTTGATTGATCATGTCAAACATCTGGATAAATTGGTCAAAGATTCTGTGAAAACCATAAGGAGTGATAATGGCACTGAGTTCAAGAATTTGATAATGGAAGAGTTCTGCAAAAACCATGGAATTAAGCAGGAATTTTCTGCTCCTGGAACTCCACAGCAAAATGAAGTTGTTGAAAGGAAGAATAGAACTCTCATTGAAGCTGCACGTACAATGCTTGAAGAAACGAAGCTTCCAACCTATTTCTGGGCTGAAGCTGTGCAGACTGCTTGTTTTACTCAAAATGCAACACTCATTAACAAGCAAGGAAAAACACCATATGAGATGGTGAAGAAAAAGAAGCCAAATATGAAGTACTTTCATGTATTTGGATGCAAGTGTTTTGTTCTCAAGACTCATCCCGAACAACTATCTAAATTTGATCTAAAAGCTGATGAAGGAATCTTTGTTGGATATTCACTTTCCACAAAAGCCTTCAGAGTCTATAATTTGAGAACAAGAGTGGTCATGGAATCTATCAATGTCTCTTTTGATGACAAGAATATTACTGGTCTTGAAGATTTTATTGATCATGATCAGCTGAGATTTGAAAATGAAGACTCAAGTTCTGATACTGAAAATCCTGACAGTCTAAGTCCTGATACTGTAAACTCTGATGGATTAAACTCTGATGTTATTGAAACTGTGGTGACTACGCCAAAGGAAGATGCACCTATACAGGGGGAGAATACTCAAGAACATACCACATCCCAAGAAGCAACAGAACATATATCTGGCTCTTCAAGTTCTGATTCGTTAAGTTCTGATAAGCCAAGTTCTGATAGTTCTGAAAATCTAAATTCTGAAGAATCCAACTCAGAGAGCATAGTTTCAGGGGGGGCATCAGAAAATGAAAATGAAGACAACATGGATCATGGGGGAGCATCCAGTTCTAGAGAAAACCTTCCATCTGCAAGGAAGTGGACTAAATCACATACACCTGATTTGATAATTGGAAATCCTGATGCAGGTGTCAGAACTAGAATAGGTACTTCAAATGAATGTCTTTACAATTCTTTTCTCTCTCAGACTGAGCCAAAGAAAGTGGAAGAAGCTCTTCAAGATGCTGATTGGGTGCAAGCAATGCAGGAAGAGTTAAATGAATTTGAAAGAAACAAAGTCTGGACCCTAGTGCCAAGACCAAATAATAGATCTGTTGTTGGTACAAAGTGGGTGTTCAAAAACAAAACTGACAATGATGGCATAATTACAAGGAATAAGGCAAGGCTGGTTGCAAAAGGATATTCTCAACAGGAGGGAATTGATTATGATGAAACATTTGCACTAGTTGCTAGGTTAGAAACCATAAGGATATTTTTGGCTTATGCTGCTCACAAAAAGTTTACTGTCTTTCAAATGGATGTGAAAAGTGCTTTTCTCAATGGAGAATTGGAGGAGGAAGTATATGTTGAATAACCTCCAGGCTTTGTAGATTCCAAACATCCAGATTATGTCTACAGGCTTGATAAAGCACTTTATGGACTTAAGCAAGCTCCCAGAGCATGGTTGAGACTTTAGCTCAGTTTCTTCTGGAAAGTGGATTCAACAGAGGAACTATAGACAAAACACTGTTCTACCTCAACCATGGAAAGGACTTACTTTTTTCCAGATTTATGTTGATGATATCATTTTTGGGTCTACAAATGACAGACTTTGCAAGAAGTTTGCCAAACTGATGCAGTCAAGGTATCAGATGAGTATGATGGGGGAACTTAGCTATTTTCTGGGCCTTCAAGTCAAGCAAAATGAAGAAGGCACTTTTATTTGTCAAACTAAGTACACCAGAAACTTGCTGAAGAAATTCGGAATGCAAGATTGTTCAAGTGCATCCACTCCCATGGCCACTGCAACAAAACTGGATAAGGATACTGGTAAATCAGTAGATATTACTGATTACAGAGGTATGATTGGCCCTCTACTCTATCTAACTGCTAGTAGACCTGATATCATGTATGCTACCTGTCTTTGTGCAAGATTTCAAGCAGATCCAAGAAAACCTTACTTAACAGCTGTGAAAAGAATTTTCAAGTATCTTAAGGGAACAGCTGAGCTGGGATTATGGTATCCCAGAGAATCAGATTGTAAACTAATAGGTTACTCAGATGCAGATTTTGCAGGTTGCAAAATTGACAGGAAAAGCACAAGTGGAAGCTGCCAATTTCTTGGAGGCAGATTGGTTTCTTGGTTTAGCAAGAAACAAAAGTCAAATTTCCACATCAACTGCAGAAGCAGAATATATTGCTGCAGGAAGCTGTTGTGCACAGATTCTTTGGATGAAGAATCAGTTACTGGATTATGGGTTAACATATTTCAAAATCCCTATTTACTGTGATAATCAAAGTGCTATTGCTATGACAAGTAATCCAGTTCAACACTCTATGACAAAGCACATCAGCATTAGGTACCACTTCATCAGGGAACATGTAGATGAAGGTACAGTGGAATTGCACTTTGTTTCAACAGATCAACAACTAGCAGATATCTTCACAAAACCATTGTGTGAAGCTACTTTTACAAGATTGGTAAATGAAATTGGAATGGTTTCAGGTTCTTTCTCTAAATCTGCTTAGTTTTGTTCTGTTGCATCAGACTTTATGATCAGTATTTACAGAATTCAATCTCTTTGTGTATTCTGTGCTTAATTGAAAAATATGTTTAAGTACTGACTGTTGTCTGATCAATGTTTCTAAACTCTGATAGAGATATGTCTGTTTAGGTAACTATTTAATCCTATGAGGATAACTGTGCTAGATGCTGACCTAGTAGTCTTCAATAAACAAGGGATCCCATGTAAGAAGTAATTATTTCTGTGGAAATCTATTGACACAAGCAAATTCTGATAATTGAGCTTAGTTGAGTTTACTTTGTCTATCTTATTACTAACTCACAAACTAGAATAATGCTACTCATCTGTTAAGTTCTGATGCTAGTAAATTTATTAAATGAACTAAGTGCTGATAAACCTCACTTATCAAGAGAAAAAGAAAGCGAAACAAGGATTAAAAATCAGGTACTCCTTTGAGATCTAGATTAAAAATGTGGAAGGGAAGACCCAAGTGCATTGCTGATATTAAGTAATATGCATCAGAAAAGCAAATAAAATATTTTCTTGGTGACTTTTCATACTCTATGATTACTGGAGAAATACTCTGATAATAGCATAAATTCTGATAAGCAGTCGTGACTCACTTACACTGAGAAGCCACTGTAAAATAGAATTTAAAAAGATGCACAAAATTAGCACAAAATAGTTGAGGTGGACTCAAGCATGAATTCATTCAATAGTAGGTTTCAGAATATTGACAGGTTTTTAGCAAAGTTTTAGTTATGCCTTATTTCTAAGATGTACTGAAGTGAATCAAACTTTACTCTTTGTCTGATATTTAGCTTAATGCACACACTAACCACTCCATATGAATGATGAAAATCACTGTGGTGATCTATGTTGTTTTAGATGAACAGTCATTGTGTCACATTGCACAAATTCTGAGGACAAGTTCTGATTGCATGTTCTGATGATTAAATTCTGAAGAATATAAATCAGAATTTGTGTGAGGACTTACTAAGATAGGCATTTCTTTTTCGAATTAAGAAATTATGTCCTGATGACTGTTAAGTTCTGATATAAGTCTAAGTTCTGATATTACAGTCTGATTCTTTACTTGACTTATTTGTGGATAAAATTTAACAACAATCTCAGTTTAAACCAGAATATGTTGAAGTGGAAGATTAATAGTCACTATAGTTAGGGATAGTGGTACTCGTACATGAACAGTGAACTTTTAATTGCTTCTTGCGCATTAAACCATGTTTTCTCTTTCCAATGAATGTTTTTCTTTTTCCAAGTCTGGGGAGACGAGGTAGAATTAATTCTACCTGTAAGCATTAAATTTTCTCGCGTCTCTCTCTTGCCTATATAAATAATCACTTCACATCAGCCTTCTCATCAACTTTTTTATCACAAATTCACCTTCATACTTTTTCTATCAAAAACACCATGGTCAGATACAATATGTTTTTGAACTACGAAACCTTCAACATGGAGCTGAGCTGTGCCGATTGGCAGCAGGAATGGCACGTCACTGCCATTCCTGATAAGATATGGGACTCTGTTCCGCAGGAGGTACTTACCCACCTCCTGTTCTTCTATATGGATTACCATCGCCATCTGGAGCGATTGGAGGAGGAAAGGCTGGAAGCTCTCCGCCAGCAAGAGCGAATCATACGACTCGCTATTCTGTTTTTCGAGAGTAGGAAGAAGAAATGATTTATTTTCTTCTTCCTGTTTTTCTTCATCATCAGCCTTGCCCTACTTCTTGAGCTAGGACAAAGGCTGTTGACGTTATGTTTAGCAGCTTAGGGAAATCTTGTACAAGTTCTGATGTAATTTAAATTTCATGAATGTATTCTCTTGATATATTAATGAAATTTTTTTTTGTTTCAAGATCTTGTCTCTGAGATATTTTGTAATGCATTGATAAATCCTGATACATATTCATATTCTGATGTTCATATAAATTCTGTTTTAACTTAAGTTCTGATTTTATTTTATCAGTACTTGCTCATCTGATTTATTATGGTCATTTTTACTCGGATTTTTTTTCAGAATATTGATGTTGCAGTGAAAAATAATTAAATAAGTGGGAACAGTTTCAATTTTGAATTAAAACTGTTTCACCTTGATTAATGGAATAACTTGGTAAGTGGAACGGTTTTTCCTTGAAAAACTGCAAGTGGGTAAGTAATGATTACTGTTTTCTCGTGCCCATTAACTATTCGTTTTTACTGCATGTCTGACAGGTGTCCAACGGTTACATTTTTTTTCAAAAGTATAAGTAAGACAGAGAGAGGATTTTTTTTAATCTTTTATTTTCTTTCACACTTTTTCTCTCTATTTGCTTTTACTCTCTTTCTTCTTCTAACGTTGGTTTTTCATATAGACATTCTATCAAACACTAACAGGCACTTACACATCTCGATTAATTTCATGGCACCAAAGGATTTAATCATTGATGGAGCTAAGTTTGTTCCAAACAACTATGCTGCAATTCTTGATAATGCTGAAGCTCCGTCTGAATTGCATTTTGTGCAAGACCTTCTTGCACACAGTGAAATCGGGTATGCATTGACCCAACCTTCCGTCCTCTCAAGCCAACAAGTTCTGACACTTTGGAGGACTGGAAACTTTGATAATGGTGGTCCAAATGGTACTCCTAGTATTATTTTCGAAGTGGGTGATTCTTCTTATGCAGTCAGTCCTGGTACAATACGTAAGGCTCTACATCTCCCAGAAGGATGTACTTTTTCAATTCCAGAGGAATCGGCTCTTCAGGAGTTAATGGCCAGTTTGGGGTATGAACAAAGTTTGGCAAAGCTTGGGCAGTTGAAATGGGCTCATATCAGAAGGGAATGGAGCTTCTTTTTCAATTGCATCACTAAAGCTTTTGGGAACAAGTGTTCGAATTTTGTTGCCATTCCCATAATGAGTCAGCATATCGGGTATGCCATTATAAACCAAACTCATTTTGATTTTGCAATGGCTATAATTGGTTTTATTGGGGATAGGATGACAGAGGATAGGAATGTTGTCTACTTTGCTAGATTCTGTCAACTTATATATACTTTTTGTACTGATGAACCTCAACTAACCAGTACCTCAACTCCACCTTTTAAAGTTGCAAAATGATACTTTAATGACCTGGTAAATGCTGACACTAAGAAACAAGTGGTTAGACCTTTACAGATTCCTCAGTCTATGAAGCAGATCTTAGTAAATGCTGATCCTGATTCCTATAGATCTGTTTATCCTGATGTCCATCCAACAACAACCTCCCAAACACCACAACACCCATCAGCACCTACCACCCATACTACTCAACCTACACTAAGGCAATATCTTAGATCATATCTCTCAACTTCACAGACAGTTCAACCCTCATCCTGAGAACCTCCTGTGAAGCCTTCATCTTCCAAGCCTAAGAGGACAAAGACTGTTCCTCAAACACCTCAGAAGAGAAGGAGGATTGTTTTGAGAGATGAATCTGACAGTGAGGAACAGGTTTCTACATCAGAACCTGTTGTCAAAGAAGCTGAGAAAGTTCCTTCTCAGAAGGATTCTGCAATTGGGGGATCTAGGGTTCTCAAAAGGTTTAGACGAATGACTGTTGATGAAACTCCCAATGAATCCATATCTTCAAAGAGATACAAGAAACAGAGGGCAAAAAGGCCAGTTTCAGATGATGAGGAAGCAGCAGCTAAGGAAGGAGATCAGGAATCTCTGATCTCACAAGAAAAGGAATCTGCTCCAGTCCCTACTTCTCCATCAACTCCATCTCAGGAAGCTGTTACTGAAAAGGCCAACACACCATCTGTGTCTCCTGTTCAAAAGTCTGTATCTCCTGTTGTTCCAGGCACAAGTGCTGAAATTGATATCCAGACCTTGGTTGTGCCTGAAGTACTTTACTTAGAAGCTCCAACAACAACTAATCCATCAACAACACCTGTTACTGATGCTGCTCAAACTCCTGAATTATCTCATACACCTTCTCTGCATCTAGATGCTGATCAGAATATAGGTGAGCATCAGGATATGGCTGTTGATCAGAACTTGGAACCAGATCAACAATTAGAGGATGCTGAAGCCTCCATTGCTACTCACACCATTGTTCTATCAGAAGATACTGATTCTGTAAGTTCTGATGCTGCAAATACTGGAGATACTGGTGATGCTGCTCTACAAGCAGATACTGATGAAGCAGGTCCTTCAGGACATGCCCCTCAACAAACAGTTCTTAAATCTGAACTTGTTAAGAAGTTTGTTACCAGAGAAGCACCAGTGCCTTGGAGTGACACTCCTGCTGGTCAGGAGTGGACTAAGGAATGGAACTCAATTACTTGTGTTCCATCTGCAAAGAATCTGGCTGAGCAATTGATAAAAGCTGATGAAATGTTAAATACTGATGATTTCAAAACCCATCTTAGAGTCACTGCATTGAGTACTAAACATCTCCACGGTCTTCATTCAACTACTCATGCAGAGCTACACAAGATTCAGGAAGAATTCATCAAACAGGAACAAGTTCAAAAGATTGATAAGAAAAAGTTCTTTCAACCTACCTTTGACAGGATTGCTTATATTGAGAAGACTCAAGAGAAACAACAAGCTCAGATTGATGATATTATGAAAAATCAAGCTTTTCAGCAATCTCAACTTAGTGAAATCCAAGCCTCAGTGGAATTGCTTGTCTCTCTTCTACTACCTGCTAATGCCAAAAAGGGGGAGAAAGTAATTAAGTCCAAATGCAAGACTGCCAAGACACTGAAAGGGAAGGATGATGAAAAGGATGATCAAGGAAACTATGGAATGGGTAGAGGTCATAGTCAAGGTAGAGGTTTCTCATCAAGAAAAGCTGAAATCACAAGTTACAGGACAAGTTCTGATACTGGGAAAAGAATTAGTTCTGCTACTGGTAAAAGGATAAGTTCTGATGAACTTTTAGATCTTGATGAAGAAATGTCAAGACAGTTATTTCTTCGGGAAAATCCAGGAATGGACTTGGAGAGTTTAATGGAAGAAGAAGCCAGACTTAAATCAGAGAAAGTCACATCTAAATCTGAAGCTTCTGGTAAAAAGACACTTCCAAAACTCAAAGGCATTGTGATAAAAAAAAGGACAAATACTGAAGCAACATTGGCTAAATCACAACCGCAGATAGATCCAAGATCCAAGGGTAAAGAAAAGGTTGGTGAACCTATCAAGGTTTATGTGCCTCCTGAGAATGAAGAAATCACTGATGAAAAGGATGATCTTGCTCTGACTTCAAGAAAAGTTCTTAAAACAACCTCTGACATGGCTCAAGTTGTTCAGAGTTAACTTGATATCAGAAGATAGATCAAAGACACTCCTACCAGGATTCACTAAAGCAAAACAGACTCAACCTTTGAAGACTGCTGCAAGTGGTTTTGAAGCAAGAGTAGTTACTGGAAAGGAAGCAAGAGATAAAACTGGATTGGGAAGTGCTGATGAAAGAAGAATAGAGAACACTACCAATGATCCAACTTCCTTGAGTGAACCAGGTATTGGAGCAACTCCTGAGAGATTGAATCAACTGGAATCTGTATAAATGGTTTACCATACCTACTTGAAAGAACACATCTTGTTGTACTTCATGACAGATGGTAGGATTTATCATATAAGGCAAAATGCCATTCCATTGAAGTATTTTGAAGAACTGGAGCATGTACTATTCTTACTTCAAGTGAATGACAGATTGACAGAAAGTGCTGCAAACTATTTGAAAGATCAGATTCAGAGACAGAAAAGGCTTTATTCTGTTAAGTCTAACAGCACATACGTTCCAAAGTACAGAGATCACAAGGGTGATATAGTTGAAATGAAACCCAACACTGCTCAAATTATAACTACCTTTCTGGGTTACAGGGCTGTGGAATTCAATCTTGAGTCTGATAAAGCTTATTTGATCAGGCTAGATCAGGATATAAGAAAAGCAAAGATTAATGATCTCAGGGCTGCAATCTTTCAAATTGGTGAAGATAATGCAGAGCTTAAAGATGCTAAAAGGAGGATGATTGATGAACTTAGATATGCTGAGAGATGTTTGTTGAAGAACTATCTCAGATCTACTCCTGACATCAGAGAGATCAGAAGATGAAGCCAAGTCAAGATCTACAACTGATTAAATTCTGATATTTGTATAGACTGAAGCTGTTATCAGAAGTTAAATGTTGGTAAAGCTTTAAGGACTGTAAGTTGTAGTTATCTAGTCTAATTCTCATGCATTTGTACTTAATGTTTTTGACATCATCAAATATCTGTTAAACTTGTATATTATTCTAATTTACAAGTTGGGGGAGATTGTTAGATATATTTGATAATGTTATGGCTAATATGATTTATGTTTAGTTTTCAGATCTTACTTAAACAGGATAAATCAGTACTTACTGGAAGTCAGGACTTAAGGATATCAATACTTATATTATCAGGAGATAATCATCAGAAGATGGATATCAGAACTTAAGTATTGAAGGACGTTCAGATAAGGACAGTAGCTGATTAAAGGAAAGAAGATCGAGATAAACATAAGAAGAGATATGCATGAAGAAGGAATTCTATGAAGAATAGAATACTTGGAAGAAAAGATATCTGATTGATATATTTTAGGAAGCAGAATTATATTCCATATCAATTAGCGATTATCTTGTAACTGTATAGTATATAAACACAGACATAGGGTTTACACTATAAGTGTTATCATATTCGAGAAGATTATTCATTGTAACCCTAGCAGCTCTCGTGATATTTGTTCATCACTGAGAGGTAACAGTTCCATAATGTAACAGAGTTTATTGTTTCAATAAAGTTTGTTTTCTGTTACTTGAAATATTAAAAGTTCGATTTGATTGTATTTTTACACTGTATTCACCCCCTCTACAGTGTGTGTGACCTAACACAACTCAACAGACAAGACCATCACTTTCACTCTAAAAGGTAAGTAGTTTTGCATAAATAGTGATATTATCAAAGCATGCTTTAAGATTCCTGATAATACTGTAATTGCTCCACACACAGACACTGAAATTGTTTACATGCTTAATTCTATGGGATATGCACTCACTACCTTTAAGTTTAGTGAAATTAGAAGGTTGGGTCTTAGGAAAGAATGGAGTTATATGTGTGATGTGGTAACTAAAGTATTTTCTGGTAAGATTAGCAACTTTGATTCTATCAATATATCCATGCTCAACATCCTTTACATGCTAGTTACTGATAAGTATTTCAATTTCAGTGACTTGTTTTTGTTTGAGTTAGGCTTTGTTAGGAGAACTTAATAAGAGAGGTAAAAGTGTCTATTATGCTAGATTCTTTATGAGGCTTGCTAACCATCTTATTGAGAATATTGAGATTGAGAACCCAACCAACAAGCTGAATTGTTGGGTTCAAGAAAGAAGGATTATTACAGATTTAAATATAGCAAATCATCACAAGGAGGTGCCCTTGTACTATTTTCCAGTAATGGAGGGACCTCAGGTAAGTGAGGTAATATCTATTGTCTCTACTCTTCCAACCTCACACATTTCTTTGCCTTCTAGTAGAGCTATGGTATCTGTGCCAATAACCAAACAGATGCCTACCCAAGATGCCAAAACTAAAATTCCAAAATCCAAAGCTAAGAAAGCCCCCTCTGATTTCTTTCAAAAGAAATCAATTGTCAAATCTACTAAAACTAAAGAGGGGAGTGTGAAGGAGGGTAAGAAAGGTGAGGGACAGGGTGAAAATCAAAGAAGCCCTAAGGATAAGGCTGGTGAGAAGAGTGTATCCAAATCTAGCCACACCACAGTTTCCCAACAAACTGTGGTTGTTAATAAGGAAATTAGCTCATTACTGGTTTCATCATCCCAAAAGGATGTTACCATTGAAACAAGTTCCCAACTAGGAGCACAGGCCAAGAGGGGTAGGGATACTAGCTCACCACAAACTTATGCTAGAAAGAAAAGATCAAAAACCCTTGGGGATGCTCAGGGCTCACATACTGTGCAAACTGGTGCTAAAGACACAGTCACTGCACCTTCTCAAAGGCAGGTTGATGTTGCTCCAATAAATGTGGAGTCACAGCCAAAATCTCTCATAATTGAAGCACCTGATACACCAAATTCTCCCACACAGTCACTGGATGTTGACATGATTAATACATCACTTCCAAATTCTCCATCTTTAACTCTCTTGGAGAAGCCAAAAATCCAAGTAAGTGAGCATCATCTTTTAGATGATTTGTTGGCTTATTTACCATTTCTTTCTGAGACTGTTGAGTCATCTGTGCCAAAATTCTCATCAATCTGCATAGAGTCTACAATATTCTCCACTCCAAACTCTTTCATTTCTACTATCCCGATGGATATTCATCATCCGTCGAGTAGTGATTGTATCCCGATGGATAAGCCTAACAGTAGTCATCCGTCGGATAGCCATACTACTAACCCAATGGATATTCTTCATCCGTCGAGTGTCTCTGCAAAACTTCAAATTTCTTTAATTCTTACAGGTCTAGAAGACTTAGTAGTAGTGCAATCACTCCTAGGATTGAGGGAAGGGAGTGATTTGAGTGAGAGTCTGGGTTGCTCCCAGGAAAAAGGAGAGGAAAAGAGTGAACCAATGCAGTCCATTTCTTCAGGACTGGAAAAATTGAGTGAGAGGAGTCCCGCCTTAGATGGTGAAGGTGAGGGTGGGAAGCCAAGGGGAGCCCTTGATGCAAAAATAGAGAGATCATGAGAGAAAAGCAGGTACAGGAGTGATAAGGGTGGAAATCATTGCAAGTGAGTCAATGAGTGTCAATGAAGCAGAAAGGAAAAGACTATTTCAGCAAGACTATCAAGCTGATATAGACTGTATTTCGCTAGATGCTGAAACATTTACTCACCCTGCTACAGCTTACCAAACTCTAGCTGTACAGAGCAATGAGGAGGCTGAAAGGATGCTACAATTGGTGCACACTACACAATCTCTACAAAGAGCAAAATATGCAATCACTGTTATGCCTTCCAACACTGGCAGTTATTTTAAATTGGCTGAAGATTCATTTGGAAATGCTGGTGGGGATGATGAGGAAGACAGCATGAGCATAGGGGGAGATGTAGACACTCCATCTTGGATGCTAACAAAAGATTTTTCCTACTCACATCTCCAATCAACAATAATCAAGCTGATCCATGACACTCAAGCAACAATTCAATCATCTAATAATGCTAGCACAAAGAAGCTACTTACAGCTCTCCTTGAAGCACTTCAACTACACAAAATCCAAGCTCTCAATCACAATCAGAGTGTAGATGAAATCAAACAAGAAATTTCTGAAGTAAAATAGGATTTCATAGCAAGGTTGGATGCTAGAATGCCTGGAACTACCATGATTGAAATAGCTCATAAGCTAAAATCATAAGCTATTTTATGATATTTATTTTGTGATTTATGGAGGTGCATTTATATTTATAAAAATTATTTTATATAAATTAGTTGATTTTTAAATTGCAAATTACGTAGTTGCCCATGCATGCAAATACCCTCCAATTCAATTTAAAAGGGCATAAGAGACAATTGATACCCCACTAACCTTCTTCTATCCACCAAAAGACTAAACTACCCTTGTATGCACTTTTGCTTGGTTATTGGAGAAGGGCACTTTAGTACATTCCAAATTCCAATATTGAATTAGTGCATGATGAACCATAAAGAGAGGAGTTAACCCAAAACCACACTCCACTCAAGCTCATCATTTTCACTCTCAAATTTTTTCTCCTCCCCCTCTCTTTTTCTTCATTCGGCCGAAGCCCCCTCCCTCATTCCCTTCAATTTTTCTTCATGAAATCCTAGCCATTCTAGTGTAATTCCATTACCCATTCATATAATATACACTTTACAAGAAGTTCCATGCTTAGGAGATGAAGTTTAATGCTTGCATGTCTTGATTTTATGTGATCTCTAAAGAGAAACTCTTAATTCATGTGGATTAAAGAGTTCTCTATTAAATATACTTTTTATGTGCATAAACTAAGTGTTTCCATGAATAAAACTATTTTAAAACCTTTGCATGCTACTGATCTTTAGTTGTAAAATCATATTCTACTTTTTATGTTAGAGATAGGGCATTATTTTCAAGTATAAACATGTTATATATGCTCTTCTTTTCAAAAATGTACATGCCTGCTTAGTTTGTGTTAAATTCGACCTTATATGTGCTTAAAATGAATTGTTTCCTTGATATTATGCTTGATATTAGTTGTTAAAAGGTAGTGTGCATGATCTTTTATAAGTCAAATTTATGAGCTAATAACCCTCTTGTTTAGTCGAACTTGATTTAGTGATCATCTTGAGTTGCATGTTAAGTTTTATTTTGCATGTTGGTACTATAGTCATGGATGATCTCCATTATTGGTTGAGGCCTTAGTTTAGAGTCTTATAGTAGTAAATTTTCCTTGGTTGAGATTTAATTCGTGGTTTTAAAGTGGGAGTTAAGGTGGAAAGGCTAGGATAGAATCCTGAAAATTTTTCCAGATTTGCATGTGAGTTTTGTGTTGATTTTGAATGGGCATTTCTTAGGAATTATTAGGCCCAAGCCATGGGGAGTTAAGACATGGGGTATAATTGAGTCTAGAAGTCACAAATTAGAGAAAACCAACCATTTAGTGAGGTGCACACACCAAATTTTAGAATTTGTCCAACAGGGGACAGTTTTGTTGCAACTTAGAAATGAGGAGTTTTGACCATATCATGGGTAGGAACTCACTAGGCCTTGGTTATCCATTGTTAAAGAGAGTGTCATAGGAGTTTTTCCAGTTATAGTTCATAGGAATTGAGTTAGAATCATGTGTCATAAGTTAGTGCAAAACATGACACTTTTATGTCCAGAAAATAGGGGAACATTGGACTTTAAGCTTAGACCCAGATAGGCCCAAGCTAGGCCCTTGAGCCACACCAAGTTTGAGAGTTGCCTTATGGTCAGAAGAGTCTAGTGTAGAAGTTTGAGAAGTAAACTTGAAGTGTAAGTGTGTCAATTGTACTCATAAACCCATTGGCATCACCCTGAAATCACTATAATGAGCAAAATCTTTTAACCATTAGATTTAGGGCACTTATGAGTGAGGCCTAGGTTGACCACCATAGTTGTAAGATAGTATGAGGTCAGTAGAGTGAAAGGCCTAAGTCAGGGTCTATAAGAACTTGATAGTTTAGAAAATGCACTTCGAGTTATGAGGACGATATTAAGAGTTTTGGCTAGTTTAGCATAACTAAGTGACTTGAGTAAGTGGAGTGAGATCATCCAAGCCCAGTGATGCAATATAGTGTGTATGCATATATTATTATGTACCTAAATGTGTTATGTGAACCTGAGTGGCTATGTGAACTATTATGCTTATAAGGTAATTATAAGCGTGTATGTGTGTATAAGCCTAAGTGCCGATGTGCGTAATTTCAGTTTAAAATTAGGTTGAGTTAGTGAGTATATATTATAATGAGGATATTATTATTTTGTGTAGGCTCTCGAGACAAGGGTAAACTTGCCATTAAAGTCGAGTGAAGCTCCAGTTGCTCCCACATTCCAGTCAAGTCAAGCCTTTCTCAAACAAGTGTTTCAACCTACCTTTTTGTTTATACTACAAGATAGTGTTAGTCCAGCTTTTATATATGATGCGAGTATTCTAATTCGCCTTGATATATAATCCAAGTGGTTTCAAATCTATCTGTCGTATTATATGCAAATGCCATGAACCCTCAAACATCTATTGCAAGCAGTTTAACTTTGCTTGGAGATTTCTATGCAAGTAATTCAAAAGACATACCATGCTAATATATCAAGTAATTGTGATGTGAAACCCTGTGCAAGTTATACTCAGTAACCTTATCTTGATACCTAAAAGTCAGCTATCCCTTAAATGTCGTTCATGATTGCTTGATAACCATATTCTTACCCCTAAAACATGATACCCTGTTATACTTTGAACTGATGCTCACCTTTTTTATATTTCAATACCTATGTCTTATCTGGAACCATTACCTTGAACCTAGTTTGACTTAGTTCCTTCATACTATCCGATAACCCTGTTAAATCTCATTGTCAAATTCCTTGTGAATAGAAACCTTGCAATTCCCTTGATAAAGTATAGTCTAGTTGATCATGGCCTTGAAATTTAGTGGACCTATTCCCCGTGCTTCGAAGTTGATCTAGAACCCTAAATATGATGCTCACTGTTTAAGAAATTAACCGTCACTTGGCATTAGTTTTTAAAATAAAAAGTTAGAATTTGGATTTCCAATCCCAAAGCGGGACAAATATTTTCTTTAGATAGTGGATCTGGACTGAGATGCAAGTCCTTTCCGCTCTTAATTTGTAGGATTAAAAGTTGCCTAGGGATCCCATTAATGTTCTAGAACCCAACGAAGTTCAGGATTACTTCACGGTTGATCACCGGATGTAATCCGTAGCATCATAAAATGTTTTTTCATAAGGAAATGGTTTTTAATTCTTTTGTTACAAATAAAAGATGCCATCATCCTGAAAGTTTATCTCTTGATACTATATTGTTGAATCTTTCAATTCCATTATTAATGTTTTATTCTTATTTATGCATATTATAACGCTTTTTGAACATTTGGCTCACTACTTGCTTACCCTGATATTACATCTAGCAGATATGGTTAGATTCAAGCAGACAGCGCGTAAGACTTGTGATGCCGATTCGTATGTTCGAGCTCAGGTAGTTAGTGATTTTGTGTGTGAGGACTCGATATTGGAATCAGGTTGTAATAATTAATAGTGTTGGGCTGTTCCAAACCCTAATCTGTAAGATCTTGGATTCAGATGTATTTACTTCCTTTTGTTAACTAATATAATTACTCGTATATTGTCTTTTGTAAATGTTTGGGGCGTGACATAGATTGTCGGGAATGGATAGAGGGTTAGGATTAGGATTAAGAAATAGAAAGATAGGACGTCGAGAGGTTGAGTGCGACTATATAATAGGTTTTGGTATGATTCGTGATGAAATTCGAGATTCTTATCTAGCGACGTGATTTTCAGATAGCGGCGATGGCAAATTCTTTTATCCCGAAATCATCTGATCATTCGGAGCCTTTAATCGGAGGGCCATCATCTGATTCACGCCCTACTCTTCCATTGGTATAAGCCATATTACCTCCTGTTGCGATGGTTGCACCATTTCTAGCTATTATTCTATTCCCTGATATGAGAGCATCTATTCGAGGATCCCGACCTGCTGATTCTGGTTCTATCAAACATTTAGCCATAAGTGTATTTTTTCAATTTATTCCACACCTTATCCCCTACCATCCGTTTGAAGCCTGTTTTATAGAGTAACATCACCAATGTAGATGGATTCGAGAACTACATCATATGGTGAGTATACGAGATATTAAGAAAGGTGAGAAGAAACCTAGAGAGAGGATTCATGTGTTCCACAGGATAACTGTTATCAGGTTATATGGAGCCACTGGTAAGTAGGCCACCCATGATTATCTTGAGGAGTGAGCTAGATGGATTTAATAGGAGTTTAAGAAGATTGAAGATCGAGAGTTTTCTTGGAATTAGATGATGATGTTATGACCAAACATGATACGTATAGTAGTAATGTGATGCGATATTAGTCGATCTTATTTTATGAAATAGATTTGATGATTTCTAGATAGACCTGTTATACTTAGTAATCCTAAGAGATGATGATGGGAATGTTACCAGTATGGAAAATTGGAATTAAAGTTACGAATAATATAATATGCAACGGTAACTGGAGTTGTTGTCGACCAATGAAGGAAAAATGGACTCAATAAGGGGTAGAAAATTTATGGAAATGAGTGGGCTCTTATCTAATTGCTATCCTAATTGAATTTATTGTGGTAGTTGAAAAGGACGTCAACCAACTCATATAGTAATGACGACCAGTTGTATGATTTTCAAAATTTTAAACCAGTTTTCAAAAGAGATTTTCTTAACAATTTTTTTCTAAAAAGTCCTTTAAACAAAAAAAGTTTTAAAACTTGGTTGTCCAATTACTACTTGAGTTTCTCGATTGTTATAAGATTTGGATTACCTAGAAGAATACTTGTTCTAGAAGTTAGTATGGTTAATTTAGAAGGCCAAATAGACCCGCTATTATGGAGAAGATTTCATTTTTCCTAACAGAAGAGTGCAAATCTTGTTTGATAAGTTTAACGATAGAACCAATGTACGGAGAAACTATTCATCCAATATTTGAGACTTTTAGAATTCAAAGAATATGTCGATTTTCAAGAAGCCGAGTATGATCAAAGAAGATTGAGAAAATTTCCAGACTTTTCTAAAGGAAGAATGTTATTAGCAAAGGAGTCGATATGTTGAATGATCTATAGCATAAGCGAAATTTGAAGTTATAATTGTAAATCTCGTACAAGTGCAAATGGGGTCGAATTATAAAAATATTGAACATAAAAGCGTGACGGTAAAGATACAAGACCTAATAAATGAGAATTTATTCTAATGATCGATTTAATAAGGCATTTCAGATGCAAATACATTCAACACACAAAAAATGAGATAAAACGAGTAAGTTGATAAAGACGCAAATAAACACGCGTCCAAATTACGGATCGATTCATATAAATGCATCTTAAACACGTAACAAGTATCCTATCAGATCTTATCGGATCCGAAAATAGATTACTTAGCCGCTAAGTAACTATAGAAATGATACAATTTAGTATCAGATTTGGATAATTATCAAAACCGGGATTTTTATAAAACACCCTATAAGAAAATAATATAAAAAATATCCCGTCTGTTACGACCGGCATTTTATGTAATATTATTTGTGAATAATATTAAGTTAAATAAAAATATATTCAATGCTTGTACGTTTGTGTGAGTGAAAATTTCTGCATTATAAATTTGCTTTGGGTAGTATATGATTTTTCAAAGCAAGAATTTATTTAATTTCTTTATTTTTGATTTATAAGGAATATTCTAAGCTTTGGAAAAATTTTCTTTTAAAAGACATTTTGTACACAAATTTTGAAAATGATTTTTATAAAGTCTCTAAAAATCCAAGTTATTTTATGGTATAAATTTTATAATTTTTGAACTTGTACTTTATTATATAAAAATAAATCTTTGGAAATTAGTTGCTTAATAATTATCAAATTACATGAATAACCTTGCATGCAAACTCTCTTCTATTTAACCAAAGGGCAAAGAAGACATTCTCCACCCCACTAACTCACATTTTGCTAGCCAAATTACCTCCTTGACCTTGCATGCAAACTTGCCTAACTTTAGCTAGAGGGTTACTCTTGTCATTTCCTAAATCCACTCACATTTAGTCTAGTCAAAGACATAAAAACAAAACTAAAGTGATGATCACTCCATTTTCACTCCACCCTCCCCTTTTCTCCTCCCTCCCTCTCGGCTCAACCCTCACTCTCGGCCATCCCATAGCCGAGGCCCTCCATCCCCTTCATTTCTTCATTCTTTCACCCAAACAATCATCTTATATTCAAGTAATTTTACTCCCTATATGTTATTCTTATATATTTCAAAAGTATAGAGTGAAAAACCTATGTTTTGACCTTGCATGGTGATGTTTTTGTTAAACTCAAAAGTGAACCTCCTTGATTCTTGTGAATCTAAGGCTTTCACCATGAGTTATAGTATCATAGGGTCAAGAATGGCTAGACATAAGAGTGTTACACCTATGCGAATGCTGTTTTTACCCTAATCCATTCGGCCATGACTTGATAGGAGCCGAATGGATGGTGTTTTGTTGCCTTGTTAACATTTTTGTGTATTTTGTGATGATAACATGAATTTTGTAGTAAAGTCTTGATAAAATCCTTTTGCATGCTAGTTGATCATTTAGTTGTAATCCATGTTAGGCTTGCATGTTGAATTATGATAAAAATTTATTTGGAAATCATGTTGTTTTGGTTTGAAAAACCCGAAGGCATGCATGCATGTGGAATTCTCTTAGTTTGTTGTGAAATTTTGATTATTTGGAAAGATTTTGTTAGTGAGCCTTAATTTCAGTAGGAATAATGTGATAATATTGATTTATGCTTCTTGTTGCATGGTAATAATTTGTGGTTATCTTTTATAAAAATATATATCTTGTTGTTTCAAAGGCATGAAGATTTGCGATTTGTTAAGAGTAGTCTCTTTTGTTTTGCCATAGTTGCACCTTAGGTAAGGATGATCTCACCAAGGGTATTTTAAGAAAAAGGGAGTTAGTTCAGTAGAATACCAAGTATAGGTCTTGGTTTAAGTATTTAGTTGTTGTTAGTTGGGTTTGTCAAGTTAAAATCTTGGAAAATGAGAAGTTATAGTTTCTGCAGAAAAATCAGTTTAGTACCCTGAGGTTTAGAGTGAGTTTTGACCATGTCATTGATGTGCACTTTGAGGCCCAAGCCACCAGAAGTTAGTATGGGGAGTATATAATAGGTTTTAGGAGTTGTTTGGAGGTTTGCATGTCATTTGGTTAGGTGTACAAGTAGAATAACAAAATCTGTCCAGCAGGGGACAGTTTTGTTGCAACTTAGAAATAGGGAGATTTGGCCATGTCATGGGTAGGCCCTCATTAGGCCCAATTGGGCCTTAGTTAGAGGGTATGTCAGAGAAGTTTTTCCAACCATAGTTCATAGGATATGAGCTAGAACCATGTGCCACAAGTTAATTCAAGTCAGGGCATTTTCTGCCCAGAAAAACAGGGGAACCTTGGACTTTTAGCTTAGGCCCAAGAAGGCCCAAGCCAGGCCTTTGAGCCACATCAAGCTTATGAGATGCCCTTAGGTCAGGAGAGTCTTGTGTAAAAATTTTGAAGAAAAACTTGTAGTTTAAGAGTGTCTAATGCACTCAAGAAACCTTAGTTACCATTCTGAAATTTACACCAGTGAGCACTTTCACTTATCACATAGTTTTAGGACACTTAGAAGTGAGTATTAGGTCGACCACCATAGTTGTAAGATAGTATAAGGTCAGTAGAACAAAAGGCACAAGTGAGGGTCAATAGGTTTTGGATAATTTAGGAAAGGCACATTGAGTTAGGAAGCCCAAATTCGAAGACTTCGCTTAGTTAGCGACCAAGTAATTTAAGTGGTGAGTCGAGATCATCCAAGCCTAGTGTGGCGTTATGGTGTATGTGATGTTATTTGGTATTAATATACGATATGTGATTATGTGGCTACGTGTGTATATTTAAAAATATAAATGTTGGATATGAATTAAGTGTGTATAGGCCTAAGTGCCATCCATGTTTAATTTCGGGTTGTAAATAGGTTAAGATGGAAAGAATATATTATAATGAGGATTATTATTATTTATGTAGGATCTCGAGACGAGGGAAAACTTGCCTTAAAAGTCGAGTGAAGCTCCAGTTGTTGCTCCTACCAGTCAGACCAGACCAGTCTATCTCAAGGCAAGTGATTCAACTTGACCTTCGTATTTGCTGTAAACAGTTCATATATATATCGATGCAATTATCCTGAGTCATTTTGATGTATTTAAATCAAGCGTATCTTTTGTTTATCTTTGAGTTACATAGAGATGCCATGAACCCTCGAGTACATATTGCAAGTAGTTCAAAAGTCTTTCATGATAGTTTAATGCCATGATAAATTAGAGATGCGTTATAATATCTTATTGATCCTTTTGTTTATCATGCTATTGATCCCTGAGAAATCTTGATGTTGCACCCTGATGCTTTGATTCAACTCTTGAAATAACCTCGATAGAAACTTTATCTTGATACCTAAAAGCCAATCATTTCTTAAATACATTCATGATTGTTTGATAACCCTATCCTTACCCTAAAGCTTGATACCCTGTTATATACTGAGCTGATGATCGCTTTCTTTATATTTTAACACCTTTATCCTATTGGAACCAGTGATGCCTATCTTTTGATGTTCTAATACCTATATCTTGTCTACAACCGTTGCTTTAAGCCTAGTTTGGCATTACTCTTTCATCTTATCCAATAGCCTGGCTTAATTTCCTTGTCTAAGTTCTTGTTTATGGAAACCTCTCAATTACCCTAATATAGTAAAGTCTAGTAGATCATGGCCCTGAGATTTAGTGTCATATTTCCAGTGTTTCAAGTTGATCTATAATCCCTTGATAAAAATAATTACAGTCGAAAGAGATTTTGTCATAAATCGGCATCAGTTTTTAAAATGATTAAAACGTGGATTTTTCAGTCCCAAAGGGGGACAAATGTTTTCTTGAATGGTGGATCTGGACTGAGACGCGAGTCCTTTCCACACTTATATTAGGCTTAAAAGTTGCCTAGGGATTCCCAATAATGTTTTAGAACCCAGCGAGGTTCGGGATTACTTCGCGGCTGATCACCGGCTGTAATCCGTAGCGTCATAAAATGATTTTGATTAAGAATGATTTTAAAATTGTTTTGATGCAAGCAAAATGATGCCAACTCACATAAGTTTTATCTCTCGATTATCATTGATTATGTCATTCCATTGTCATTCCTAAAGGTATATCTCGATTTATGCTTTGCGTTGTATTGTTAGCACTTGTTGAGCTTTTGGCTCACTTCTTGCTTTACCCTGATATTACAGCTAGCAGCCATGGTTAGATTCAAGCAGACTGCCCGTAAGACCTGTGATGTTGATGCTTATGTTCGAGCCCAGGTAGAATAAGTAATAATAGTTGTGTGAGGACTCGGTATTTGTAATCAGATGTAATAGTTGGTAGTGTTGGGCTGTTCCAAACCCTAAACTGTAAGATCTTGGATTTTGGTTGTGTAGTACTCAATAAAATGATGTAATAGCTATAATTATTTTGCTATTTAAGTTGGGGGTGTGACAGGTTTTGGTATCAGAGCTACGGTTTAGAGTCCCTGAACAGCCCAAATAGGTTATAGGACTTGTGAGTAGGTTATAGATATTATGCGAGAGAGTAGGTAAAGTAAATTATTATTAATACTCCTCTTATTGGTTGTCAGCAAAGGGCGCATTCCTCGTCATCCTCTGGGTCGGACGACACTATTGCTTTCTCCGTGTATGCTGAGTTGAGGCGCGAGTTCGACATGCTTCAGGGCAAGTACGACCGACTGATAGACCGACTGAAGAACGTGTATCCGGACAGCCGAAACTACGAAGGGAAGCCCAAGGAGCAGATGATTGCGAGACTTGAGACCTTGGTTCGGTACGTTAACACTAAGCTTGAGGAGATGCCAGCACACCGGGACCGTACCAGCCAGTATGTCATTCAGATGGTGGCGGATGAGCTCCAGAGCATTGTGAAGACACTTCGAGAGGAAAAGTCTACCAAGCCCCGTTCAGATGGAGTGGAGCCTTAGTTCTTTCCATTTACCTTTCATGTTGTTGTACTATTAGACTCTATGGAATCCCCAGTTGTTTCCGTCTTTCCTTTAAATAAGCCTGTTATTTCTAGAATCAGACTATATCCCAATCCTATGTACTGTGACCTTTAAAATTTCAATAATTATGTGCTATTGTTCCATTTGCTCTCAACTGTTATTTTATGTTTTTATCATCATATCTGCTTAATTTGGAAACGTGACCCCATATGTAAACAAGAATGCCATGCGATACCCTCGAATCATTTTATCAATTATATTTGTTATAACACAACTCTTATTTCAGGATCATGCCTCCCAAAAAGAAGAACCCAACAACCACCTCCACCACAGACCCAAACATTCTTCAACTACTGGAAACCTTGCAACAGCAAACCAATGCTATAGCTCAACAACAACTAACTCTTCAACAACGAATTGAAAACCAAGATAACCGTGAGCCATATCAACCACCTGAACCACCAGTACCACCAAGACAAATTGTCACTTTCAAGGTTTTTCAGAGTGTGAATCCACCTGTATTTCATGATACCACTGATCCAGTGATAGCAAACACATGGATCAAGGAGATAGAAAGGGCTTTTGAGTTGGTACAGTTAGGGGACGATCAGAAGACGCTGTATGCCACTTACTTCTTGAAGGGAGAAGTCATTTATTGGTGGGAATCAGTAAAAGCTATGGAAGTCACTCAGCAGATTTCTTGGGAGAGATTTAAGAAGTTATTTCTGGACAAGTATTACCCTAAGTACATGCAGAATCAGATGGAGCTAAAATTTCTTGAGTTAAAGCAAGGGAACATGACTGTACTGGAATATGAGAAGAAGTTCACTGAGTTGTCAAGGTTTGTGACAAAATATACCAGCACTGAGGAAGAAAAAGCAAAGAAATTTCAGCAAGGATTGGAGCCTTGGATCAGAGATAGGGTGGCTATGTTTGAACTTGAGACTTATGCGGGAGTAGTACAGAAAGCTGCTCTGATTGAGAATAATGGGATGCAGTCAAGGAAAGAGAGGGATAACAAGAAGAGGAAGGTTCCATTTTATGGAGAAAAGTCTGAAGCTGGAAATTCGCAAGATCGGAATGTAAAGAGGATTGGTTTCCAGAAGGGCGGAAATTTTCAAAGGAAAGGAAATTTGGGCAAAAGGCAAGAATCAAAAGGGAACAATCAGGCAAGCCAAGGGCAAGTTGGAGAAAACAGGTTCCAGAGGCCAGAATGCAAGCACTGTGGAAGAAGGCACCCCGGAGTATGCAAGAAGCTGAGTATGACCTGTTATAGGTGCAATCAGAAGGGACATTTGGCAAATGAGTGCAAGATGCCGAAGCCAGGAGTTACGTGCTACAAATTTGGGAAGACTGGACACATGGCTAGGGAGTGTAAGGCAACAGGACCAGTCAGAGCTCTGATGAACGTGGCAAGTACCAGTGCAAGCGTGCCAGCTGAGGTATTGGCATTACCTCCACCACCCGCACCAACCCCGCAAGCAACAGCAAGGACATTTGATCTAAAGATGAAAGATGCTGTTCAGAATTCTGAGGTGATAGCAGGTACACTTTTACTCAATAATGTCAAAGCCAAAGTATTGATTGATTCGGGAGCCACAAGATCTTTCATATCAGAATCTTTTGTTGATAAGATCCAATGTGATAAAACGGCTATGAGTGAGGTAGTAAATGTGGTAATTGCGAACCAAGAGAAGATTCCTGTGAATCAATTTTGTCCAAAATGTGAGATTGATATTTCGGGATATAAGTTCTCGGCCGACTTGATACTCTTCAAGCTGGGAGAGTTTGATATAATCTTAGGAATGGATTGGTTAGGAGAGAATAGCGCGCAGATAAATTGTAAGACCAAGAGAGTGAATTTAAAGACGAAGAGTGGAGAGAAGGTAGTATTTAAGGGACAGAGGCAAGAGCGACTATTTCTTACAATTATTCAGGCTAAGAAGTTACTTAGAAAAGGTTGTGAGTCGTTCCTAGCATATGTAGTGGATTCAGAGAGAGGCAGCCCCAGCATGGAAGATATTCCTGTAGTTAATGAGTTCCCCGATGTGTTTCCCGACGAACTACCAGGCTTACCACCAGATCGACAAATTGAGTTCGAGATCAACCTTGCTCCAGGCACGGAACCAGTTTCAAAGGCTCCGTATAGGATGGCACCAGCAGAAATGAAAGAGTTGGCGAGCCAGCTACAAGAATTATTGGATAAGGGAGTGATACGACCAAGTACGTCGCCATGGGGAGCACCTGTTCTCTTTGTGAAGAAGAAAGATGGGAGTATGCGTCTATGCATAGATTACCGGGAGTTGAATAAAGTAACGATCAAGAACCGCTACCCGCTACCAAGGATAGATGACCTTTTTGATCAGTTAAAGGGAGCAAAATGTTTTTCGAAGATTGACTTGAGATCGGGATACCATCAATTAAAGATCAAGGAAGAAGATATTCCCAAGACCGCATTTAGGACCAGATATGGGCATTATGAATTCCTAGTAATGCCGTTTGGATTGACCAACGCTCCGGCCGCATTCATGGATCTGATGAATCGAGTATTTAAGAAGTATTTGGATAAATTTGTCGTGGTATTTATTGATGACATCCTTATTTATTCTAAATCGGAAGAAGAACATATGCAGCATCTCTGGATAGCATTGGAGATACTCCGACAAGAGAAGTTGTATGCCAAGTTTACCAAATGTGAGTTTTGGTTAAAGGAAGTTCAATTTTTGGGGCATGTTATTGGAAATGATGGAATTAAAGTGGATCCGGCGAAGATTGATGCAGTTATGAGTTGGGAGAGGCCAAGGACTCCTACGGAAGTGCGAAGTTTTCTAGGATTGGCCGGATACTATAGAAGATTCGTCAAGGATTTCTCGAAGATCGCCACACCATTGACCAAGTTAACCAGAAAGAATCAAAAGTTTGAATGGAGTGCAGAATGTGAAAATAGCTTTCAAGAGTTAAAACAGAAGTTGGTAACAGCTCCGGTGTTAGTACTTCCAGATGATCAAGGGAATTTTGTAATATTCAGCGACGCTTCACATAAGGGTTTGGGTTGTGTGTTGATGCAACACAGTAAGGTAATAGCATATGCGTCAAGACAGTTGAAGCCGCACGAGCTAAAGTATCCGACGCATGACTTAGAACTAGCCGCCATAGTGTTCGCACTCAAGATTTGGAGACACTATCTCTATGGAGAAAAGTGTGAAATCTACACGGATCACAAGAGCTTAAAGTACATTTTTACTCAGAAAGAGCTCAATATGAGGCAGAGGAGATGGCTGGAATTGATTAAGGACTATGACTGTTCGATAAATTACCATCCTGGAAAGGCGAACGTAGTGGCCGATGCGCTGAGTCGGAAGGAAAGATTGAATGCAATGATAACATCAAAAGAGTTATCTGAAGAAATCGGAAAATTTGAATTGGAACTTTGTGCTTATGGGAAAGTCAAAGAAGTTTGTCATGCAAGGACCTTTCAGCCAACACTACTGGAAAAGATAAAGAAGTATCAAGAGGAAGTAATGGAAAAAGAGAAAAATCAGTTATCTGGAGAAGAGATTAATACTAAAAGGGATGAGCAAGGAATACTAAGGTTTTCATCCAGAATATGGATTCCCCATGTATCTGAATTAAAGAATGAGATCCTCCATGAAGCCCACCATTCGAAATTTTCAATCCACCCGGGAAGCACCAAGATGTATCAAGACTTAAAGAAGAACTTTTGGTGGCCAAATATGAAAAGAGACGTGGCAGAATGGGTTGCGAAGTGCTATACCTGTCAGAAAGTAAAGGCAGAACATCAACGACCAAGCGGATTAATTCAGCCCCTGAAGATTCCAGAATGGAAATGGGAAAACATCGCTATGGACTTTATAGTAGGACTACCACGAACAAAGTCCGGACATGACGCAATATGGGTTATAATTGATCGTCTTACGAAGTCGGCGCATTTCCTTCCAATAAATGAGAAGTCGTCACTGGAAAAGTTGGTTCATCTGTATGTGCACGAAATCGTATTAAGGCATGGAGTACCTGTATCAATAGTTTCAGACAGAGATCCCCGATTTAACTCAAGATTCTGGAAGCAATTCCAGGAATGTCTTGGCACGAAGTTGAATATGAGCACGGCGTATCACCCGCAGACTGATGGCCAGAGTGAAAGAACAATTCAAACAATTGAAGACATGTTGCGCAGTTGTGCAATCGATTTTGCTGGAAGTTGGGACGACCACCTGCCATTAATTGAATTTTCATATAACAACAGCTATCATTCCAGTATCGGCATGCCACCATATGAAGCTTTGTACGGGCGAAAATGTAGATCACCAACAAGTTGGGATGAAGTAGGAGAAGGAAGAATTCTCGGCTCAGAATTGGTACAACAGTTGCATGACTCAGTCAAGTTAATTCAGAAAAGGTTGCTTGCTGCTCAAGATAGACAGAGGAAGTATGCGGATCCAGCGCGTAAGGATGTTCAATTCCAAATTGGCGAAGCTGTGTTGCTAAAAGTGTCACCTAGGAAAGGGTTGATAAGATTTGGCAAGAAAGGAAAGTTAGCACCTAGATACGTAGGTCCTTTTGAGATTTTGAGTCAAGTAGGAAAGGTGGCCTACGAGTTGGCCTTACCACCTCAGTATCAGCATGTGCATAATGTGTTCCATGTGTCGTTGCTTAAGAAGTACAATCCTGACGCTAGCCATGTGATAGAATATGAACCTGTAGAAATTCAGGCAGACCTGTCATTTGTGGAGCAACCGGTTAAAGTACTCGACTGGCAAGTAAAGAGTCTTAGAAATAAATCAGTAAAGTTAGTGAAAGTACTTTGGAGGAACCCTAAGGTCGAAGAGTCGACTTGGGAGTTAGAGTCTGATATGCGTTCCCGGTATCCTCATCTGTTCTCTTAGATTCTGGGGACAGAATCCCTTAAGGGGGAGAGGATGTTACGACCGGCATTTTATGTAATATTATTTGTGAATAATATTAAGTTAAATAAAAATATATTCAATGCTTGTACGTTTGTGTGAGTGAAAATTTCTGCATTATAAATTTGCTTTGGGTAGTATATGATTTTTCAAAGCAAGAATTTATTTAATTTCTTTATTTTTGATTTATAAGGAATATTCTAAGCTTTGGAAAAATTTTCTTTTAAAAGACATTTTGTACACAAATTTTGAAAATGATTTTTATAAAGTCTCTAAAAATCCAAGTTATTTTATGGTATAAATTTTATAATTTTTGAACTTGTACTTTATTATATAAAAATAAATCTTTGGAAATTAGTTGCTTAATAATTATCAAATTACATGAATAACCTTGCATGCAAACTCTCTTCTATTTAACCAAAGGGCAAAGAAGACATTCTCCACCCCACTAACTCACATTTTGCTAGCCAAATTACCTCCTTGACCTTGCATGCAAACTTGCCTAACTTTAGCTAGAGGGTTACTCTTGTCATTTCCTAAATCCACTCACATTTAGTCTAGTCAAAGACATAAAAACAAAACTAAAGTGATGATCACTCCATTTTCACTCCACCCTCCCCTTTTCTCCTCCCTCCCTCTCGGCTCAACCCTCACTCTCGGCCATCCCATAGCCGAGGCCCTCCATCCCCTTCATTTCTTCATTCTTTCACCCAAACAATCATCTTATATTCAAGTAATTTTACTCCCTATATGTTATTCTTATATATTTCAAAAGTATAGAGTGAAAAACCTATGTTTTGACCTTGCATGGTGATGTTTTTGTTAAACTCAAAAGTGAACCTCCTTGATTCTTGTGAATCTAAGGCTTTCACCATGAGTTATAGTATCATAGGGTCAAGAATGGCTAGACATAAGAGTGTTACACCTATGCGAATGCTGTTTTTACCCTAATCCATTCGGCCATGACTTGATAGGAGCCGAATGGATGGTGTTTTGTTGCCTTGTTAACATTTTTGTGTATTTTGTGATGATAACATGAATTTTGTAGTAAAGTCTTGATAAAATCCTTTTGCATGCTAGTTGATCATTTAGTTGTAATCCATGTTAGGCTTGCATGTTGAATTATGATAAAAATTTATTTGGAAATCATGTTGTTTTGGTTTGAAAAACCCGAAGGCATGCATGCATGTGGAATTCTCTTAGTTTGTTGTGAAATTTTGATTATTTGGAAAGATTTTGTTAGTGAGCCTTAATTTCAGTAGGAATAATGTGATAATATTGATTTATGCTTCTTGTTGCATGGTAATAATTTGTGGTTATCTTTTATAAAAATATATATCTTGTTGTTTCAAAGGCATGAAGATTTGCGATTTGTTAAGAGTAGTCTCTTTTGTTTTGCCATAGTTGCACCTTAGGTAAGGATGATCTCACCAAGGGTATTTTAAGAAAAAGGGAGTTAGTTCAGTAGAATACCAAGTATAGGTCTTGGTTTAAGTATTTAGTTGTTGTTAGTTGGGTTTGTCAAGTTAAAATCTTGGAAAATGAGAAGTTATAGTTTCTGCAGAAAAATCAGTTTAGTACCCTGAGGTTTAGAGTGAGTTTTGACCATGTCATTGATGTGCACTTTGAGGCCCAAGCCACCAGAAGTTAGTATGGGGAGTATATAATAGGTTTTAGGAGTTGGTTGGAGGTTTGCATGTCATTTGGTTAGGTGTACAAGTAGAATAACAAAATCTGTCCAGCAGGGGACAGTTTTGTTGCAACTTAGAAATAGGGAGATTTGGCCATGTCATGGGTAGGCCCTCATTAGGCCCAATTGGGCCTTAGTTAGAGGGTATGTCAGAGAAGTTTTTCCAACCATAGTTCATAGGATATGAGCTAGAACCATGTGCCACAAGTTAATTCAAGTCAGGGCATTTTCTGCCCAGAAAAACAGGGGAACCTTGGACTTTTAGCTTAGGCCCAAGAAGGCCCAAGCCAGGCCTTTGAGCCACATCAAGCTTATGAGATGCCCTTAGGTCAGGAGAGTCTTGTGTAAAAATTTTGAAGAAAAACTTGTAGTTTAAGAGTGTCTAATGCACTCAAGAAACCTTAGTTACCATTCTGAAATTTACACCAGTGAGCACTTTCACTTATCACA
Source organism: Apium graveolens (assembly GCF_009905375.1). Classification (NCBI taxonomy): domain Eukaryota; kingdom Viridiplantae; phylum Streptophyta; class Magnoliopsida; order Apiales; family Apiaceae; genus Apium; species Apium graveolens. The sequence goes on from NC_133649.1 coordinate 121,870,206, forward strand.
TAGTTTTAGGACACTTAGAAGTGAGTATTAGGTCGACCACCATAGTTGTAAGATAGTATAAGGTCAGTAGAACAAAAGGCACAAGTGAGGGTCAATAGGTTTTGGATAATTTAGGAAAGGCACATTGAGTTAGGAAGCCCAAATTCGAAGACTTCGCTTAGTTAGCGACCAAGTAATTTAAGTGGTGAGTCGAGATCATCCAAGCCTAGTGTGGCGTTATGGTGTATGTGATGTTATTTGGTATTAATATACGATATGTGATTATGTGGCTACGTGTGTATATTTAAAAATATAAATGTTGGATATGAATTAAGTGTGTATAGGCCTAAGTGCCATCCATGTTTAATTTCGGGTTGTAAATAGGTTAAGATGGAAAGAATATATTATAATGAGGATTATTATTATTTATGTAGGATCTCGAGACGAGGGAAAACTTGCCTTAAAAGTCGAGTGAAGCTCCAGTTGTTGCTCCTACCAGTCAGACCAGACCAGTCTATCTCAAGGCAAGTGATTCAACTTGACCTTCGTATTTGCTGTAAACAGTTCATATATATATATCGATGCAATTATCCTGAGTCATTTTGATGTATTTAAATCAAGCGTATCTTTTGTTTATCTTTGAGTTACATAGAGATGCCATGAACCCTCGAGTACATATTGCAAGTAGTTCAAAAGTCTTTCATGATAGTTTAATGCCATGATAAATTAGAGATGCGTTATAATATCTTATTGATCCTTTTGTTTATCATGCTATTGATCCCTGAGAAATCTTGATGTTGCACCCTGATGCTTTGATTCAACTCTTGAAATAACCTCGATAGAAACTTTATCTTGATACCTAAAAGCCAATCATTTCTTAAATACATTCATGATTGTTTGATAACCCTATCCTTACCCTAAAGCTTGATACCCTGTTATATACTGAGCTGATGATCGCTTTCTTTATATTTTAACACCTTTATCCTATTGGAACCAGTGATGCCTATCTTTTGATGTTCTAATACCTATATCTTGTCTACAACCGTTGCTTTAAGCCTAGTTTGGCATTACTCTTTCATCTTATCCAATAGCCTGGCTTAATTTCCTTGTCTAAGTTCTTGTTTATGGAAACCTCTCAATTACCCTAATATAGTAAAGTCTAGTAGATCATGGCCCTGAGATTTAGTGTCATATTTCCAGTGTTTCAAGTTGATCTATAATCCCTTGATAAAAATAATTACAGTCGAAAGAGATTTTGTCATAAATCGGCATCAGTTTTTAAAATGATTAAAACGTGGATTTTTCAGTCCCAAAGGGGGACAAATGTTTTCTTGAATGGTGGATCTGGACTGAGACGCGAGTCCTTTCCACACTTATATTAGGCTTAAAAGTTGCCTAGGGATTCCCAATAATGTTTTAGAACCCAGCGAGGTTCGGGATTACTTCGCGGCTGATCACCGGCTGTAATCCGTAGCGTCATAAAATGATTTTGATTAAGAATGATTTTAAAATTGTTTTGATGCAAGCAAAATGATGCCAACTCACATAAGTTTTATCTCTCGATTATCATTGATTATGTCATTCCATTGTCATTCCTAAAGGTATATCTCGATTTATGCTTTGCGTTGTATTGTTAGCACTTGTTGAGCTTTTGGCTCACTTCTTGCTTTACCCTGATATTACAGCTAGCAGCCATGGTTAGATTCAAGCAGACTGCCCGTAAGACCTGTGATGTTGATGCTTATGTTCGAGCCCAGGTAGAATAAGTAATAATAGTTGTGTGAGGACTCGGTATTTGTAATCAGATGTAATAGTTGGTAGTGTTGGGCTGTTCCAAACCCTAAACTGTAAGATCTTGGATTTTGGTTGTGTAGTACTCAATAAAATGATGTAATAGCTATAATTATTTTGCTATTTAAGTTGGGGGTGTGACACCGTCTCTCCAGAATACGGGTTATATTGATCTACCGAAATGATTATCGTATCAAAAATTTTGTGCCGGGACGCGCACTAGTCAAACCATAATCCAGATCGAAAATGTTAAAACACGAAAAATGTTCAGAATATCCAGATTGGGTTAGGAATGAGTTTTTTGAAGAGTTCGGGTTGCAAAAACATTAAAACGGTTGAGGTTGGACGATTCCCGGTTTTTATAAAATAGTTTTGTAATTATTCAGAAAATAATTCATAAATCCATAAACCAATATATAATCATATAACGATCCAAAAATTACCAGAAAAATACCATAATTATCTATACTTTATTCTGGACATATTACAAATTTAAATACTCAAATAATATCACATATAAACATCCTAACATCAATTCCAATTATCATATAATTCACTAAAATTCACATAAAATCACATAAATAATTCCAAAAAATAATAATAATATCTGCAAATATGGGATATTACAATCTACCCCTCCTTATAAGGATTTCGTCCTCGGAATTAACATAAAAAACACTAAGGGTCTTCTAACCAACTTCCCAATCTTGCATATGTAACTTTTCTCAAAATTTCCAATAACACTGCAATTCCTTATACCACAAAGTTATCATGGAAGCTTCACTCCGTACCATTGTACTTTCCCCATATCATTTGACCAATTTCTCAATAGAATCACTTTTAAAGATCGAGAGAAAAAGAATAGAGAGAAAGAGAAAGAGAAAGAAAAAGAAAGAGATAGATAAATAGGGAATGGTTGACTTCGTTATACGCCACTGATATTTTAACCGCATTACAATCCGCTGCCACTACTGGTAATCTCATCACATAGCCTTACTTTGACTTGACCAATATAACTCCGCCTAACTTAATTGACATACCTTCGAATATTTGAGATGATAAAATCATGGAATTTCAAAGAGGAAAGTAATCCATAGCTTAACAGGACCAGAATCTGAATTTGTGAAAAAGTATTGTTGATATAAAAGAATAACTGAGAGATCAATATGATCAAATGAACTTGGTATTGCATGTCCAAATTAAGACACTACTTAAGGTTGTTAACCTTCTTATAGTCACAACACACATAAGTGATGGCGTCCCATCCAACTCCTATCACACAGATAGGTATACCTTGTGTCCCCTGTAGTTAGGGTTGTTCATCTCACTCAGAGTAAAGGAATATCAAAGGAATCCAAAATTAAATGAATAAAACAGAAAAGATTTCAAAGCTGATATTTCTGAAGGAAATGAAATCCAGAGAACAAAATTATGGCATAAAATGACTAAACGGGTGTTAGGGAATATATCCTCTAACGGATACCTCTTTTGAGAGAGGTCAAAAGAAATTATAAAAAGAGAAGGTATTGCCAAGGTCTTAATATTTATCTTCTATTTGAACTTTTATGTTGACTCGTCATCCGATTCTAGACACTTCTTCATGTTCCAAGTATATCGATAATCTCCATCGTCGTCGAATCGTAGTAGCCTTAAAAGATCCCACAATAGAAGTTTGCAAGCGCCAGGAGTTTTGTCCAGCTCAACACAACCATCTCAAACGAATGCGCCTATCTTAACTTACTCGTTGGTACTACATCCAATAGTCCAACAGGAACTCGATATGAGCTCAAGAATCCTCACATAGTTATACACACTCCTACATACTCTCGTTTCTAGTTTACTATAACCTCGGCTCTCATACCAACCTGTAACGCCTCCAAATCCGGGGTCAGAGGATTTGGTTGTCACTATAAAACCTCAATCCAAAATAACTTGTTTAACCAATAAATAAATGCCAGCGGAAGATATTTAGCATCTATGACCCCAAACTAATCCAAGATCTTTTAAGGTTACAGTTCTAGAAAAAGAATTCCAAATTCCACAAATAAATTTTTCAACAAATTCCAATTCAATACTAACCCACTAGTATAACTTCAAAAAGAAGTATACTAGGCCCAACTATAAAATAACACAATTATAATATAATATAATATAAATAACTTTTCATAACAGAACTTACACTAGCCCGCAAACCCTAGACCAACCACCTTCCAAGAGCTTCTTCTTTGCTTCCTCGAATTACGCTGCTAAACAGCGTAAGCTAATCCTCACTGGAGGTTAAATTTAGAAACATGCAAGTATGATCGGAAGAAATGCTCAGCATGTTCATTATAGCAAATATAAAGTCATTTTGCTATAAAACTGACATCTGCAATAACACAGAACATTTTAAAATTAAATTGCTGAAACAAAAATTTATTAAAGAATCGGATATTTATTTCTCACAGTATTCAAAACTCTTTTTGATATTTTTGAGTGAAATGCTTCGGTAATACTTTGAATCTTGACGAGGGTAAAACTCATAAAACCGTGTTTACGGAAATATCGTAAACAACAATACAAGAAGCAATGATTATGGGTTGAATCATAAACTTTATTCAAAACCGAACTCTTGATATTAATACTCATTTTGTTTTCATATCAAATTAGATATCAATACGAACTTTAATGCTCACAACATCCCATACTAAAGTCAGCATCAATCATCTATACCAATACCACCTTTGATATCTACAACAAAGTAAGTTCAGCTTAAATCAGAAACTGAATCATAGCTGCATTTCACCATTAATCCAAAACATAAACAGTTGATAAATTATTTATTCTATGATTATCAAAAAAAAATTGGAAACAACAGTTTAGATTGGAACCAATTATATTTCATGTTGTTCCTGATGATCAGTCACGAAAAAGCACCGGTATCCCGTAGCCCTACCGTAAATATAGGTACTACCCGTATCCCGCAACCATACTGTACCTATAGGGCGCCAGAAAAAGCATATATTCGCGTTGAAAGATATTATAGCTGGACCAGTAACTCGATCACCTACGCTATAACCAGTAACCATTCCAATCTTAAAACCTTTTTATTGAAAAGGAGCCGACTCTATCGACGTCCTAAATTATTTTTATTCCCCCATTCACTTGGGCAGGAATACTCGCAATAAAATCATCTTTCTCAAAATACAAAATGTTTATAAATCCAGTAATTTGATAAGTAAAATATTTAACTATTCTGAACATGAAATAGTAGAGGGTACTTGCATGATAAGCATTTTAATTTAGTGATATGTAAAACATTTATCTATTCTGAACTGAGAATAGGGAAAACAATACTTGCATGATAGGATTCAAAATATATATCACTTGAACAATAAGTGATGATAGAAATACTTGCCTTTGGGTTTTCAGCAGTTAGTCACACTCTTATTGACACATCTATTCTGATGTTCTGGTCTCAAAACATCACCGTCTTTCTTTTTAATATTTTATTGATATGTTACTCCTGCGATTGCTAGAAGCCTGATATCCAATACCATTCCATCGCACTCTTTATCCAACGCATTATCCCGATCAACTCGAATGATCTGCAACTATAATTAAAAGATACTATAATTTTAATCGTCTAAACAATAATTACTCGATGAACTACGCATTAAAATCCTATCGCCTACCCATACGATAGCCCACATATAATTACAACAATCAACACAAGAATCTTAACCCACGTACGCACGTATTTCACATAACATGTACACACATAATCCACGTATCACATAATTCATATCAAATATGACTCGGTTCTTCAAAAGGTTCGACTCGGTATGCTTAAAACTGAAATCGGGTCAAAAATATGATTTATCGCTCAAAAATCAACGCAGAATGATTCGTTAAACAAGCGATTTTTTGAAACAAAAGAATATGGGTTTCAAAAGTATTTTTAATGAAATCATAATATTTAGCGTTCGTTTTGTATTAAACGGGCGAACGGTTTATTTTTTACGAATAAAATATAAATAATTATGAATAAATCAATTAATAATAATATTAATTGATTTTTAAATACCAAAATATAATTTTTAAAAGCTTAAAAAAATTAGGATTTATTTGAATTGATTATAAATAATTGTATTTTATTTAACTATTTATAAATAAAATTATTTGATTAAATAAATTAACTAAATAATTAAACCTATAAATAAATAATTAAAATAAATTGTAAATAATCAAAACAAATATGGATTTTTGTAAATAATAAAAGAAATAATTTTTGGAATTTAAAAAAATTAAAAAAAATAATTTTTAGAATTTTAAATAATAAATAAATGATTTTTAAAATTAAAATAAATGATTTTTAGAAATTAGAAAATGAATTTTGAAATAAAAGTAAAAAGAAAATTAGCATAACAAGTTTGGGGAATTGAATTGGGAATTTTCCAGATTAAAACCGGGTTTTAATTTAGAAAAACGGGTTGGGGAAGTGGGTCTCTAAGAACGGGTTTACAGGCGGCGGGGAATACCACCAGAACCCGGCGGAAGCTCCACCGGAATCTGGGTTTACACCAGAAACCATCAGCCTCGTCGGAACTGGCGAGTCTCCGAATCCACCGAAATCAGGCCAGGAACATCGGGTTTTTGCCCCTGTTTCAGTCAAAAACCCATCCACCATCCATAATTAGCACACAAACATTAACACCCTCCAGAACGATTCCTCCGACTAGAATCGCCATTAAAACCGATGGATCAAGGAATTTTTTCGGCGAAAATCCAATCCCCTTCATTTCTCAACACAAATCGAATCTATATATATATATATATATATATATATATATATATATATATATATATATCAAAATCAAGCTCTCAGTTCGTACAATTCATCCATATAATCAGAAGCAACAACTATAATCTCTAAAATTCGGGAAAAAAATGAAAATTAAAAACAGAAAAATTCAATAATTCGATTTTACCTAATATTAAACCAAATCGATTGAAATATATCTGAAATTACTCCTTGTGATGCCAGAAACCATAATCAGTTATCAAGAACATCAAACAGTTAATCAAAATCAAAAACAAAAAATCAAGAAAAAGAACACCCCCAAAAATCGATTTTCATAAATACCTTACCTCAAATCACAATTTTGATATGAATGGATAGAGCTCAAAACAAGCTTTGATTTGGTTCAAGAATCAACAAAAATGATTCAGTCAATCCCCCGAAAACATTGATCAAAGTTTTGTTCAAAAATTTTACTCCCAAAGATATTCTTGGATTTTTAATTTATTTTCTGAATTTTTGATAAAATAAAATGAATAAAGAAATCAGTTTTCAACTATTTTATATATACAGGAACTTAGACCCCTAAAATTAATTAAGGGTGTTTTTATCTTTTAATTAAGATAATTAAGCCCCCAAAAATAATAATTATGGGGAATAATTTTTTTAAAAGTAATAAAATATACAATTTATATCAAAATTCCCCAAAATTGTGAATAATTCAAATATACAAAAAAAATTGGGTATATGAAATATGTAAAATTTTATAAAAAATAAAAGCACGAATTTTGTGGGTTTTGACGTCCCGGTGGGATCCCGGTCCGTTGATTTTTGAAAAACAAAAACGATTTCTAAATAAACAGAAAATCCTGAAAACACATAAAATACATTCAACACACAAAAAACGAGATAAAACGAGTAAGTCGATAAATACGCAAATAAACACGCATCCAAATTATGGATTGCTTCATATAAATGCATCTTAAACACGTAACAAGTATCCCATCGGATCTTATCGGATCCGAAAATAGATTACTTAGCCGCTAAGTAACTATAAAAACGATACAATTTAGTATCAGATTTGGATAATTATCAAAACCGGGATTTTTATAAAACACCCTATGAGAAAATAATATAAAAAATATCCCGTCTCTCCAGAATACGGGTTTTATTGATTTACCGAAATGATTATCGTATCAAAAATTTTGTGCCGGGACACGCACTAGTCAAACCATAATCCGGATCGAAAAAGTTAAAACATGGAAAATGTTCAGAATATCCAGATTGGGTTAGGAAGGAGTTTTTTGAAGAGTTCGGGTTGCAAAAACGTAAAAATGGTTGAGGTTGGACGATTCCCGGTTTTTATAAAATAGTTTTGTAATTATTCAGAAAATAATTCATAAATCCATAAACCAATATAAAATCATATAACGATCCAAAAATTACCAGAAAAATACCATAATTATCTATACTTTATTCTGGACATATTACAAATTAAAATACTCAAATAATATCACATATAAACATCCCAACATCAATTCCAATTATCATATAATTCACTAAAATTCACATAAAATCACATAAACAATTCCAAAAAATAATAATAATATCTGCAAATATGGGATATTACAATCTACCCCCTATAAGGATTTCTTCCTCGAAATTAGCATAAAAAACACTAAGGGTCTTCAAACCAACTTCCCAATCTTGCATATGTAACTTTTCTCAAAATTTCCAATAACACTGCAATTTCTTATACCACAAAGTTATCATGGAAGCTTTACTCCATACCACTGTACTTTCCCCATATCATTTGATAAATTTCTCAATAGAATCACTTTTAAAGATCGAGAGAAAAAAATAGAGAGAAAGAGAAAGAGAAAGAAAAAGAAAGAGATAGATAAATAGAGAATGGTTGACTTCGTTATACGCCTTTGACATTTTAACCGCATTACAATCCGCTGCCACTACTGGTAATCTCATCACATAGCCTTACTTTGACTTGACCAATATAACTCCGCCTAACTTAATTGACATACCTTCGAATATTTGAGATGATAAAATCATGGAATTTCAAAGAGGAAAGTATTTCATAGCTTAACAGGACCAGAATCTGAATTTGTGAAAAAGTATTGTTGATATAAAAGAATAACTGAGAGATCAATATGATCAAATGAACTTGGTATTGCATGTCCAAATTAAGACACTACTTAAGGTTGTTAACCTTCTTGAAGTCACAACACACACAAGTGATGGCGTCCCATTCAACTTTTATCACACAGATAGGTATACCTTGTGTCCCCTGTAGTTAGGGTTGTTCATCTCAGTCAGAGTAAAGGAATATCAAAGGAATCCAAAATTAAATGAATAAAACAGAAAAGATTTCAAAGCTGATATTTCCGAAGGAAATGAAATCCAGAGAACAAAATTCTGGCATAAAATGACTAAATGGGTGTTAGGGAATATATCCTCTAACAGATACCTCTTTTGAGAGAGGTCAAAAGAAATTATAAAAGAGAAGGTATTGCCAAGGTCTCAATATTTATCTTCTATTTGAACTCTTATGTTGACTCGTTATTCGATTCTAGACACTTCTTCATGTTCTAAGTATATCGATAATCTCCATCGTCGTCGAATCGTAGTAGCCTTAAAAGATCCCACAATAGAAGTTTGCAAGCGCTAGGAGTTTTATCCAGCTCAACACAACCATCTCAAACAAATGCGCCTATCTTAACTTACTCGTTGCTATTACATACTCTCGTTTCTAGTTTACTATAACCTCGGCTCTGATACCAACCTGTAACGACCCAAATCCGAGGTCAGAGGATTTGGTCGTCACTTTAAAACCTCAATCCAAAATAACATGTTTAACCAATAAATAAATACCAGCGGAAGATATTTAGCATCTACGACCCCAAACTAATCTAAGATCTTTTAAGGTTATAGTTCTAGAAACAAGAATTCCAAATTCTACAAATAAATTTTTAACTTTCTTTTTCTTTTAAAACCCTTTTAAACAAATTCCAATTAAATATTAACCCACTAGTATAACTTCGAAAAGAAGTATACTAGGCCCAACTATAAAATAACACAATTATACTATAATATAATCTAAACAACTTTTCATAACAGAACTTACACTAGCCTGCAAACCCTGGACCAACCACCTTCCAAGAGCTTCTTCTTTGCTTTCTCGAATTACGCGGCTAAACAGCGCAAGCTAATCCTCACTGGAGGTTAAATTTAAAAGCAGGACAAGTATGATCGGAAGAAATGCTCAGCAATTTTATTATAGCAGATATATGGCCATTTTGATATAAAACTGACATCTACAATAACGCAGAACATTTTAAAATCATAATTGCTAAAACAAAAATTTATTAAAGAATATGATATTTATTTCTCACTGTATTCAAAACCCTTTTTGGTATTTTTGAGTGAAATTCTTCAGCAATACTTTGAATCTTGACGAGGGTAAAACTCGTAAAACCGTGTTTACGGAAATATCGTAAACAACAATAACAAAAATCAATGATTATGGGTTGAATCATAAACTTTATTCAAAACCGAACTCTTGATATTAATTATCATATCAAATTAGATATCAATACGAACTTTGATGCTCACAACATCTCATACTGAAGTTAGCATCAATCATTTATACTAATACCACCTTTGATATCAACAACAAAGTAAGTATCAGCTTAAATCAGAAACTGAATCATAACTGTATTTCACCATTAATCCAAAACAGAAATAGTTGATAAATCATTTATTCTATAATTATCAAAAAAAATTTAGAAACAACAGTTTAGATTGGAACCAATTATATTTCATGTTGTTCCTGATGATCAGTCACGAAACAGCACTGATATGCCGCAGCCATACTGTAAATATAGGTACTACCCGTATCCCGCAGTTCTACGGTACCTATACGGTGCCAGAAAAGGCATATATTCGCCTTGAAAGATATTACAGCTGGACCGATATCTCGATCACCTATACTGTAACTAGTAACCATTCCAATCTTAAAACATTTTTATTGAAAAGGAGCCGACTCAGTCGACGTCCTAAATAATTGTTATTCCCCAATTCACTTGGGCAGGAATACTCGCAACAAAATCATCTTTATAAATTCAGTAATTTGATAAGTAAAACATTTAACTATTCTAAACATGGAATAGGAGAGGGTACTTGCATGATAAGAATTTTAATTCAGCGATATGTAAAACATTTATCTATTCTGAACTGAGAATAGGAAAAACAATACTTGCATGATAGGCTCAAAATTTATATCACTTGAAAAATAAGTGATGATAGATATACTTGCCTTTGGGTTTTTAGAAATTAGTCACACTCATAATGACACGTCTATTTTGACGTTCTGTCTCAAAACATCACCGTCTTTCTTTTCAACATTTTATTGATATGATATTCCTGCGATTGTTAGAAGCCTGATATCCAATACCATTCCATCACACTATTTATCCAACGCCTTGTCCTGATTAACTCGAATGATCCGCATCTATAATTAAAAGATACAACTTTAATCGTCTAAACGATAATTACTCGATGAACTACGCATTAAAATCTTATCATCTACCCATACGATAGCCCACATATAATTACACCAGTCAACATAAGAATCTTGACCCAGGTACGCACGTAATTCATATAGCATGTACACACATAATCCACGTATCACATAATTCATATCACATATGACTTGGTTCGTCAAAAGGTTCGACTCAGTATGTTTAAAACTGAAATCAGGTCAAAAATATGATTTATCGCTCAAAAATTAACGCAAAATGATTCGTAAAATAAGCAACTTTTCAAAATAAAAGAATTTGGGTTTCAAAAGTACTTTTAATGAAAGCGAAATATTTTTCTAAGTCTATATGCGTTCGTTTCGTATTAAACGGACGAACGGTTTATTTTCTACGAATAAAATACGAATAATTAGGAATAAATCAATTAATAATAATATTAATTGATATTCAATTACCAAAATATAATTTTTAAAAGCTTAAAAACAATTTTTAGGATTTATTTGAATTAATTATAAATAATTATATTTTATTTAACTATTTATAAATAAATTAATTGATTAAATGAATTAACCAATTAATTAAACCTATAACTAATTAATTAAAATAAATTATAAATAATTAAAAAAATATGGATTTTTAGAAATAATAAAAGTAATATTTTTTGGAATTTAAAATAATTAAAATAATAATTTTTAGAATTATAAATAATAAGTAAATGATTTTTAAAATTAAAATAAATAATTTTTAGAAATCTGAAAATGAATTTTGAAATAAAAGTAAAAAGAAAATTAGCATAACAGGTTTGGGGAATTGAATTGGGGATTTTTTGGATTAAAACCGGGTTTTAATTTAGAAAAACGGGTTGGGGAAGTGGGTCGTTAAGAACGGGTTTACAGGCGGCGAGGAAGACCACCAGAATCCGGCGGAAGCTCCTCCGGAATCTCGGTTTACACCAAAAACCGGCAGCCTCGCCGGAACTGGCGAGTCTCCGAATCCCATCCAACATCGGGTTTTTGCCCCCGTTTTAGTCAAAATCCCATCCACCATCCAGAATCATCAACACAAACATTAACACCCTCCCAGAACGATTCCTCCGGCCGGAATCGCCATTAAAACCGGTAGACCAAGAAATTTTTCCGGCGAAAATCCGATCCCCTTATTTTCTCAACACAAATCGAATCTATATATATCAAAATAAAGCTCTCAGTTCGTACAATTCATCCATATAATCAGAATCAACAACCATAATCTCTAAAATTTGGAAAAAAAAATTAAAATTAAAAACACAAAAATTCAATAATTCGATTTTACCCAATACTGAACCAAATCGATTGAAATATATCTGAAATTACTCTTTGTGATTCCAGAAACCATAATCAGTTATCAAGAACATCAAACGATTAATCAAAATCAAAAACAAAAATTCAAGAACAAGAACACCCCCAAAAATCGATTTTCATAAATACCTTACCTCAAATCACGATTTTGATATGAATGGATAGAGCTTGAAACAAGATTTGATTTGGTTTAAGAATCAACAAAACTTATTCAATTAATCCCCCAAAAACATTGATCAAAGTTTTGTTCAAAAATTTTACTCCTAAAGATATTCTTGGATTTTTAATTTATTTTCTGAATTTTTGATAAAATAAAATGAATAAAGAAATCAGTTTTCAACTATTTTTATATACAGGAAATTAGACCCCTAAAATTAATTAAGGGTGTTTTTATCTTTTAATTAAGATAATTAAGCCCCCAAAAATAATAATTACGGGGAATAATTTTTTTAAAAGTAATAAAATATACAATTTATATCAAAATTCCCCAAAATTGCAAATAATTCGAAAATACAAAAATATTGGGTATTTGAAATACGTAAAATTTTATAAAAATAAAAGCACGAATTTTGTGGGTTTTGACGTCCCGGTCCGTTGATTTTTGAAAAACAGAAACGATTCCTAAATAAACAGAAAATCCTGAAAACACATAAAATTCATTCAACACACAAAAAACGAGATAAAATGAGTAACTCGATAAAGATGCAAATAAACACGCGTCCAAATTACGGATCGATTCATATAAATGCATCTTAAACCCGTAACAAGTATCCTATTGGATCTTATCGGATCCGAAAATAGATTACTTAGCCGCTAAGTAACTATAGAAACGATACAATATAGTATCAGATTTAGATAATTATCAAAACCGGGCTTTTTATAAAATACCCTATGAGAAAATAATGTAAAAAATATCATGTCTCTCGAGAATACGGGTTTTATTGATCTACCGAAATGATTATCGTATCGAAAATTTTGTGCTGGGATGCGCACTAGTCAAACCATAATCCGGATCGAAAAAGTTAAAACACGGAAAATGTTCAGAATATCCAGATTGGGTTAGAAAGGAGTTTTTCGAAGAGTTTCGGGTTGCAAAAACGTAAAAACGGTTGAGGTTGGACGATTCCCGGTTTTTATAAAATAGTTTTGTAATTATTCAGAAAATAATTCATAAATCCATAAACCAATATAAAATCATATAACGATCCAAAAATTACCAGAAAAATACCATAATTATCTATAATTTATTCTGGACATATTACAAATTAAAATACTCAAATAATATCACATATAAACATCCCAACATCAATTCCAATTATCATATAATTCACTAAAATTCACATCAATCACATAAACAATTCCAAATGATAATAATAATAATAATAATATCTGCAAATATGGGATATTGCAAAAAATATGGGTTGTACTAGTTAGTATTATATGTGGTGGTGAAATGGTGAGTTTAGAAGGTGGTAGTTGATTAGTATACTTGTGGGTAGATTGTTGGTTGTTTGATTGATTGTTGGTGTCGGCTTGAGTCCGATTGGTAGTCAATAATATGAAGGAGATGTTGCCCAAATTTTTGGAACATACCCTACTTTTAAAGATAGAAAGTATACTTCTGTGTGTTATTGATATTCCTGTTGATATTGCAAATAATTATGATCTCGGTTCTTGAAAGAGGTTATAACAGCCAATCTGACTATATATAATTGGTCTTTGATTTCATCTAGCTAGTCATCACTTGGTGTAATTGATCAATTAAGTGATTTAATTGGTTAATTTTTACCAATTAATGGTCATTTAGATGGAAATCGATTCCATTTAGATTAAGTCAAAATTTGATGTGATTTTCAAATTCGAAATCAAAGCAATGAGGAATTTGGAGAAAGTAAGGACACAAGTAGAATTCAGAAATTCGTGCAAGTGTGTGAGGCTTTACTTGGATGAATATGTTTCCCAATAAAGATACAATTATTTAAGGGAGGTTGCATACAATTATATAAATGTTTCAAAAAAGTAATAAAATATAACAGCTTTTTATATTTCTGATAAATACTGCTACAAAATCCTCTCAAGAAATACTGATGTTCTTGAGCGCTGCTAGGTCGAATGATACTCGAGATCGATACACTAAGTGATGACCTAAACTATATTTATATACTACACACCTACAACAAATCGATCTAAGATATGCATTATCAAAAGCTAATTGAAACTGATACATATCTTCAACTGAATAGATAAAGTCCTATAACTCAGACGTAAAAGATATATGCTCCACATTACAAGGAACATAACAAATCCTTTAAGAAGACTGGCTTCAAATACTGATGACATCCAAATGTTGATGATGTATCAAATCTTGACGATACATCAGATACTGTTGACACCCGAACAACTAGATCCTGAGCTTCTTCTGATCATTCAGAATTCAATATGTAACAATCTCCCCCAATTTAATCTTAATTTAATGAAGCACAAATTCCATTCTCAATGATGCCAAAACCAATCTACAAAATGTACAAGGCGTAAATCTTACTTCAGTATCTTCAGATAACTGACAGTTGTTTCCAGGAAGTTTTTCAATCTTTCCTCCTCCTTGTCTCGTAGGACTTTAACAAGCTTTTTCTTCAACTCTCTCTTTTTTCAGTGTCTTCTCCAAGCTGATAGATGGTTGATCTCAACTTAGAAATTGAGCTTTTGCTTATCTCAAGATCACCAATCAATATGAAGCTCAAACTGACATCTTCATAATCAGGACTGAAGGATAACTGAGGACTGTTGAGAAAAACTTGTAACACTACAGCTCCCTTTTTCATCTTCATTTCTTGACTAGTATAAGTTCAGTACTCAGGAACATAATCACCATTGTATTTATCATCTTTTGTTATAACTCTTCTTCTGATGACTTCAAGTATCATAGAAGACCAGTTTCTGGTGACACTATTCTCAACTCTAAGAAGATAGTCAATGTATTTCAATTCTGTCACAGTCTTCATTAAGAGTTGTTGCAATGTAAAGCTCTTTACTTTACTATCCCTTAAAAAGTACATAATCTATTCTCTGACATCATTATCATTTATCTTTCTACGAATAATCTTCACATCTTCAACTTTCTCAAGATTTGAAGGAGAAATTCTTTCACCAAGATTCTATGTCAGAGTATTTATATCCAGCAGATCATATCTTAAAATCTCCATATCAGAATGACCAATCCCTCCTCTGGTTCGAGATTTGACAAGTTTTAGTTTTTCATTGTATTCCACCCAAGAAGGTTTCTTGATGGACTTATCAACACCTTTCTGTTCTGGTATAGAATCTCTTAACCCTTCTGACACAAATTTAACATGTTTGAACCCTTTAGGATAATCAAATATATAAATATCTTTCCATCTTCTATCCTTCTTGCTGAGAGGAGCATAACTTATAGACAGATCATCAATCTTCCCTTTTAAATTATGCCATAGCTCTCTCTTTGACTTTAAAATTCTCTGCAAATATTCTTTGCATGCTTGATCAACTTTTCTCCTATCAACCTTTTCTTTTTCATCAACCTCTGAAGTATGAAGAGTGACTACTGGAGTAAAGGCTGAATCATTTAATACTTCGATCACCTTTTCATCAGAGTCAAAATCAGTTATCAGGTTCATAGCATCAGGATCTTCTTTTACCTTAGGATTTATGTCTACATCAGGAGTTATATTCTGATTTGCTGTATCAGCTTGATCAATGTCAGTAGCTGATCTTTTCTTCCTTGGTATAATCAACTCTTCTGGCTTCTGAACTTCTTCATCTTTTTCATGTCCTTCATGTCCTTGTACAGGAACATATCCTTCTCTGGATAGAAAATTCAGAAAAGTAGAGTTAAATGCAGTCACTTGACTTGATTTTGAAGTTCTTCCTCCTCTTTCTCTTCCTCTAGCTCTTGTAGATCTACCACCTCTTTTTCCTCTTCCCTTAGAAGTGTTAGCTTCAGCTTCAATCTGAGCCATTAGCTCCTTTTGTTGCATAACCGCTTCTTCAGGTGTCAGATCAGGAAATTCTTTAGTTATATACCCAATAGCACTCCTAGCATTCTTTTCCTCAAACCTCTTGCCTTTCTAGTACAAGATAATCTATTCACCTGTTTTCTTATTCCTGTAAGGAAAGAATAATCCCTTAGCATCTGCTAAATTAGAGATTGTAACATCATCATCCTCAGGAGCGCCAGCAGTAGTCTTGTGCTTGACTTTGTGAGTACCAGAGACTTCCTTTGTCTTGAAGAATGAGTCTTCTTGGAATGTTGAGGTTGTTGAGTAGTAGAAGTAATTTGAACATCTATAACTGGATTATTCTTATCACCATCATCATCAATATCTTTATCCTTTTTCCGGATAGAATCTGGTGTACATTTTGTAGCAACTATCCTCTCCCCCTTTTTGGCATCAGTATTGAAAGAAGAGAAAACAGAGCATCCATTTTATCACCTATAGAAGAGACCTTTTCTTCTAAGGAGGAAATTCTAGAAGCCATACTGTGTTGAGATTCAACAACATCTATGATAGTATTTTTCACACTTTTAAATTCAGCTGAAGTAGGTGTGTGAAGCAAAAATCCATCAATTTTCTCCTTGACATCAGCATGAGACTTCTTCATTTCATCAAGATCAGAGTGAATTCCTTTAACGGAAATAGTGGAGGCCTTAAGATGCAATTTCAGATCAGGAATTTGAATTTCATCATAGGCAAGATGAATATGTTGCAGGCCAACAACAGACGAGATAGAAGAATTTGCAAGTCTCCATTTATAATCCCATTTTGTCTGTCTAAAATGCTCAGCATCAGCATTGTAATAAGAAGGATTTTCATTGAATTGTGAAGAAGAACCAACATTGGACTTCTTAGATGCATCAATTGCAGACTTAAGCTGAGCTGAATCAGAATCATCTTCATCACTGTCATTATCAGAATCAGACAAGTCATCAGAAGAATTTGCAGAATCAGGCAGAATTGCCTTGCCTTTATCCAGATTTTTTGCAAGAGATGCCTGTGGCTGATGAGATCCTGAAACAGAAACATGGTAACACCTAAATCTCTCTGTTCTTTTCAAGTGATCTCATCACTTCTCACACAATGTATTACTTTTAAGAGTAATATTATTCTCACAAAAGAAACTTTATAAGTAAAGAAAAACTTATAAGATTCTTGTCTCAAAGCTACCTCTCATTTGCCAGTACAGGACACTGCCACTCAATTTTTTTTAAACTGATATTTTCACACAGTCTCAGAGAAAGGCTCAATCATACATTTAACAAGGAAATAAGAGATGGCTGAGAAGAGTTGTATGCTTGTCATATAAATAGAGGTAACCTCAAATAAGATACTATTTATAATCATACAAACATGAGAATATATGAAAAGTTAGCAATACCTGAAGGTGAGTCCTCAAGTGGAAGTGACAAAAGTGGAGGAACAAACAGCACATCAGGATGCTTGTTCAAACTTGCAACCAGTAATGGATCATCAATAGTAGCTAGTGCAGTTGAAGGATGATTCTCAGTAGGAGCTGTTGTAACATCAGGATTTGTTCTGTCAGGAGAAGGTGAAAGACCAGCATTAGTACTTTGAATTGATGGTTCTTGTGGAGTCCGAGACATGTGAGCTGCTTCAGCAATGCTTGGTGAAGGTTCTTGTGTACTCTTCTAAAAAATAGGATCGTTTATGATTACATCCACCTTTGACAATATCTACTGATGAGTTTGCTTTTCCTGTAGTAGTTGAACAGAGTCAGCAAGAAGATTACTCTGAGCAATATTAACAATAATCTGTGCAGCCTCATTATCTTCATCTTCCCTTTGAGAAGATGGTTCTTGTGTAACTTGATGTGTTGCAGTTGCTAAATCACTTTGAGACTTAGGTTCTTGTGTACTGACATCCTTGGCAAGAGGCTGAGTCTTCTTCTTCTTTCTGATGTATCCAACTACGTCTTCACTTTTTCTTTTAAACTGACTATTTGAAGTGTTCTTGTGTTCATCAGTTGCTTCATTTACTGGAAGCTTGTCAAGCAGAGCACTAGCATCAGTAGTTGGCTCCTTGGTTCTAGTGGTGTTAATAGAGTCATCAGGATGTTGAGCAATGGACTTCCTGATTTTTGATAAGGACCCTATTGGCATCTGATCATCTGAGTCAGAATCATTTTATATGATCAGTCTTCTTTTCCTGATTGGAAAGTAGTCTTCTTTCTTCTCACTCTCACTCAGTGAGGCTTGTTTAGCTTTCTGTCCAGATATGACAAATTTCTTAAACAGCCTTTTCTTTGTTACAACTGATGTCTTTTGAGAGACAATATAGGAGGCTAATTTAAGAGCTTGATGTGTTTGCTGTTTGGAAGAAGAAATGCTTGGGTTAGAAACAAGATGGGTGGTTTCTTGATTTTCAGCATCAGGAACTGTGACAGAGGTGCCAGCATCAGGATTTGCATGCACTTATGTAAGAGTAGGTCTATTTCTTGATAGAAATTGCCAGACCTCTCTAGGAAGAAAGGGAGGTCCTGAAAATTTATTATTTTCATCCCTTTTAATATGATCAGTGATTACTTTTTCAGAAATTTGAAAAAAAGAGAGTAATTCATCATCATCAAAAATAGCATTAGGGCATAGAAAATTAAAAATCAGTTGTAGAAATCTAGTATACCCTATTACTCCTGAAACATCCGCTCTCCTAGCAATTATGAACTGTAATATAGTATTACCATAATCAAAATTACCAGAGTAAAGAAGAGAGAACCCAATTCTCAGAGAAGTGGATGGAAGAGCATCAAAGTTTGTTGTCTTATTCAAGAAACACCTACTGATGCAGTCAAAGAAAAAGTTCCAATCTTTTTTCAGTTTAGTCCTGGCCAGTTTTCCAATGGTTATGATTTCTCCTTGATAGCCTAAAGTCCTTAGCATATCAAACAACTGCTCAGTGGTATGAGTGTCAGGAGCACCATCAAGGGTAGGCAATCTCAAGGCTTGAAGCAGGATATCAACATCAATTTCATATCTTTGGCCCTTATATTCAAAGGAAAAGATAATGTTTGTTGAATTTACCACAGCTATATTCCAGACCTGCATGACAGCCATGTATGACTCCTTAACAGGATTCGTAAGCGCATACCCAATTGGACATTAAAGTAGAAAATCCTGAATATCATGAAAAGATGATGGTAGCTGCTGATGTGTAAGAAGAGCTAAGTAAGTATTAGTGCCAAAAGTATCTCCATGAATGATTGTGGTTTGGCTGAAGAGTGGTGAAACTTCAGACGTTGTGATTATGTGAATAGCTTGTGTGAGAGAGTAAATGTGAGATATGCACAGTGAAACTATGTGTATGATGAATTGTGTCACATAATTTCTTCTGGTTTTATAGCTTCACTATTCAGAAATAGGTATAACACACTCGTATGAATAAGGTAACTTAGTGAATTTGACTTCGAACAGGGAACAATTAATGAGTAATAGAATTCGACGGTGGAGTAAATTATAGAAGTAAAGATAAAATACATACAGATATGATAAGACACAACTGTAAAAATTTGTTTATTAGATAATCCACCATTAATCATTAATTAAGTGAGACACTTAATTTTAGCAATAAAACTTACTCATAGATTAATTAACACTAATAATCTGAATTGGAACATGCTGATCTGTCTTCAGTATTTGAAACCTTTCTTCTGTCAGGATTTGATAATCTCGGGATATGTCAATTCAAATTCAACATTTGATTATCAAAGTAGCACAAATTATTAGCAAACCACAATTTTAATCAAAACAAACATCAAGATATACAATTTAAATAGATGATGTAAAGATTAACAGGCTTCAATAAGAACATTCACATGCATACAATACGAGATAAGCATAGACTAAACTTGCAATCAAAAGAAATTTCAATAATATTTTAGAAGAGTACATGTCATGAAATTTGTAGATTACATGCAAAAGATCACAAGATAGTCCTAGTCTAAGATGGTGAACATCAACAACCTTGGTCTAAGAAGCCTGACAAAGCTGATGGTGAAGAGAAACAGATGGAGGATGTTTAATGCTTCTTCCTACTTTCAACAAAGAGAACAACAAGACGAATAATTTTCTCCTGTTGTTTAAGATTGTGGAGATGAAATTCTCTTTGGAAAAACAGAAGATCATTTTTGGTGACGTCTGGAAGTTGAATCCATATTTCGTGTGGAATGTTGTTGATGGGATATTGAGTTTGGATTCCATTTCAAAAAATTGTTACCCTATTTATGTCGTAGCAGTAGAACCAGCTTGAATTCGCCATTGTGTGTGAGAAGCAAAAGTGAAGAGATATGTTTCAGTATGAGAAGAGGTAAAATGACTTAAGGATGAGAGGTCATTTAAATAACTGAGAGAGATAGAAAAGGAATATCAAGAGACTAAAATATTGACCAATTATTAAGTGAAGAGTCAACTTAATAAATTAACCAAAAGATATCTTTTTAAGGCGCGACTCCCTAGACTGATGAGTAATGATGACAATGATATATTTATTCAGAAATGCACAATTAGCAAATAAATTCACTTAACTTATCATGCATGTAAAATGAAATACATCAAATATTTCTGGCTTAACATCTAAAACACAACATTTAGGACATATCAGGATTTGATCAATATACATCAGAATTTGATCAACTATAAATTGAAATAAATTTACTTGTCCCAATTAACCATACCAAGTTCATTCACAAGCTTTGTAAATGTTGCTTCAGGTAATGGCTTTGTGAAGATATCACCCAGCTGCTGATCAGTAGGAACAAAATGAAGTTTTATGGTTCCTTCCATGACATGCTCTCTTATGAAGTGATATCTGATACTAATGTGTTTTGTAAGAGAGTGTTGCACCGGATTTCCTGTCATGGTAATAGCACTTTGATTATCACAATAAATAGGAATTTTTGAAAATGAGAATCCAAAGTCCATGAGCTGATTCTTCATCCATAACAATTGAGCACAACAACTTCCAGCTACAATATATTCCACCTGAGAAGTCGAAGTAGAAATAGATTTCTGCTTCTTGCTGAACCATGAGACTAACCTGCCTAGCAGGAACTAACAGCTTCCTAATGTACTCTTCCTGTCTAGATTGCATCCAGCAAAATCAGCATCTGAATAACCACATAGTGTAAAATTAGCTTCCCTTGCATACCAAAGTCCAATAAAACAGTACCCGTGAGGTATCTGAAAATTCTCTTTACTACAATTAGATGTGGCTCCCTTGGATTTGCCTGAAATCTTGCACACAAACAAGTGGCAAACATAATGTATGGCCTGCTAGTAATTAGGTATAAAAGAGAACCAATCATACCTCTGTAGCTTGTGACATCAACTGTTGTACCTTCATGAGGATCAAGTTTTATAGAAGTTGCTATAGGAGTACTTGCAGTTGAACTTTCTTGCATATTAAACCTTTTCAGTAGATCTCTTGTGTACTTGGACTGATTGATATAGATGCCATTATCAGTCTGTTTAATCTGCAAGCCTAGGAAATAGCTCATCTCTCCCATCATACTCATCTGATATCTTGATTGCATCAACTTTGAAAACTTATCACACAGTGTTTGATTAGTAGATCCAAAAATGATATCATCCACGTAAATTTGGACTAAAATCAAATCTTTACCTTTATTCAGATAAAATAAGGTTTTATCTATTGTACCTCTTTTGAATCCACTTTCAAGTAGAAACTGAGCAAGGGTTTTATACCATGCTCTAGGTGCTTGCTTCAGTCCATAGAGTGATTTATCAAGTCCGTAAACATAGTCAATATGTTTAGGATCCACAAATCCTGGTGGTTGTTTAACATAGACTTCCTCTTCAAGTTCTCCATTGAGAAATGCACTCTTGACATCCATCTGGAAGACCTTGAACTTCTTGTGAGCAGCATATGCCAAGAAGATTCTGATTGCTTCCATCCTAGCAACAGGAGCAAATGTCTCATCATAGTCAATACCTTTCTGTTAGGAATATCCTTTAGCCACCAACCTTGCCTTGTTTCTGATGATTATTCCATCAGAACCAATCTTATTTCTAAAAACCCACTTTGTGCTTACAATTGACCTGTTCTTAGGTCTAGGCACAATCTTCCATACTTCATTTCTTTCGAACTCATTCAATTCTTCTTGCATAGCCATGACCCAATCAGCATCCTTGAGTGCATCTTCTACTTTCTTTGGCTCTTCTTTTGAGAGTAGATTATGATATAAACATTCATTCTGAGTTGCACTTCTTGTCTTTACACCATCATCATGATTTCCAATGATCAGATCAGGAGTATGATCTTTAGTCCATTTTCTGGCATTGAGGAGTGTCCTTCTGGAGCTAGATGCTCCCCCTGAATTTTATGCCTCATCAAATGCATTTGAGGCTCCCCCTGAATCTGTTGTGTCATCTCCTGATGAAATATTGGGACTTGACTAATGTTCATCTGATGTTGAATCAACATTAGATTATGAGAGATTAGATTGAGAAGAATCTTGATATGATTCTTCAGTGTTAGTACCATCAGTTGACCATTGCTGTTGCTCCCTCTCAACATGTACAGGTTCTTTAGTACAGTGATTATCTTCAGAATCCGAAGGAGTGTCAGGATTTGGATCATCAGGATTTGACAGTTCATTAGAGTTTGATCCAGATTCCACAATGCATTTTCATTTGTAAAGATTAAGCTTTCATGAATGTTTTCTTCAAAACCAAGAATCTTCTTATCATCAAAAGATACATTTATGGAGAATACTACAGTGTATTTTCTCAGATTGAACACTTTGTATGCTTTTGATGGTGAGTATCCAACAAAGATTCCTTCATCGGCCTTTGATTCAAACTTTCCAAGATGATCAGTATGAGTTCTCAAAACAAAGCACTTACATCCAAATACATGAAGATGTTTGAGACTGGGCTTCTTTTTTTTTAGCATTTGATAAGGAGTAACACCATGTATGTTTATCAGAGTGATATTCTGAGTATAACATGCTGTGTTTACTGTTTCAGCCCAAAAGTAAGTGGGTATTTTTGCTTCTTCTAGCAGAGTTCTGCCAGCTTCAATCAAGGTTCTGTTCTTCCTCCCAACAACACCATTTTGCTGAGGTGTACCAAGAGCTGAGAATTGTTGTTCTATGCCTTTGTGCTTGCAGAATTCCTCCATTTTTGAGTTCTTGAATTCAGTGCCATTATCAATTCTCAGAATTTTCACTTTATGAGTGGATCCATTTTCAATTTGCCTTATGTGGTCCAGAAGAATTTTTGGAGTTTCATCCTTCCTGTGTAGAAAATAAACCCATGTATATCTAGTGAAATCATCAACAATTACAAGTGTGTACCTTTTCTTGTTGATGGACATTATGTTCACTGGTCTAAAGAGGTCCAGATGTAGCATGTGATATGGCTCAGAAATGGAGAATTCAGTTTTGATTTTGAAAGATACTCTTCTTTGTTTGGACTTTTGGAAAGCATCACAAAGACCATCAGATGAGTATCCTCTTACAAGCTCCTTCTTGGCAAATTCATTGATTGAATTGAAGTTGAGATGTGAGAACTTCTTATGCCAGTTCCAGCTCTCATCTACCGATGCCTTAGATATTAGGCAAGTAGCTTCCTTTTCAAAACTTTCATGTAGCCTTGCTTCATAAATGTTACCATGTCTGTATACTATCAAGACAATTTTCTTTGACTTGTTATGAACAACTTTACAGTGTGAGTCATAGAATACAACATGATTACCTCTGTCAGTGATTTGACAGATGCTCAAAAGATTATGCTTCAGTCCATCCACCAGAGCTACATTCTCTATTGCTACCTTTCCAATTATCAAGTTGCCATATCCCAAAGTGTTTCCTACATTTCCATCTCCATAATATATATCTGGGCCAACCTTCTTCTCAAATTCTGACAGCAGGGATTTATTTCCAGTCATGTGTCCTGAACATCCACTATCCCAGGCAAGTGTATTTTTCTTGTTACCCTGCAATCAGAAGAATAATTAATTAGAAGGATTTTTAAGGACCCACACTTGTTGGGCCCTCTTTTTGGACAACTTAAGCCTTTGTGTGTCAAGAGTACTTTTGACAGTTTTTCCTTTGCCAGGATATGTCTTGTCAGAAGCAGATTTAGTAAAACCAACAGAATTAAGCACACAAACAACATTATTAAACTTAGGCAAAGGTTCATAATAATTGTGATACAACTTGTGATAAGAATTACAAGTATAAATTGAATACTACCATAATGAAACAAGGATTTTGTCATTTATAAAATACTGATCCACCCCTAACATCAGACTCAGGAATAGTAGTTTTAATTTTCTTATTCCTCATGCAATCAATAGCAAGATGATTACTATTTCCACATTTAAAACAAGTTTTTCTAGGAGCATTATGAACAACCTTGTAATTTGAATCCTTAGAAATACCTTGCTTACTATTCCTGTTTCTTTTAGGACTTTTTACTTGCGGTTTGTCAGTAACCTCAGATAATTTCTTTTTCAATTGTCTTGCTGACAAAAGTCCTATGTTCTTTTCTTTCTTAACAGACTTAATAGTTTCCTTGCTTTCCTTTCTTTGAGATTTATCACTTACCAGTTTTGCTTGTGATACTGATGTTGAACCCTTTTCAAAAGTGGATTTGGGTTCATCAGCTTCTGATGAGATAAACTTAACAGGAGTTTTAAGGGTAATTTTATTTTCAGTGTCAACATCCTTAACTCCATCTTTATAGCCTAGGCATTCTTTCCAGTTTTTCTTTGAGATTATCTCATGAACCTTTTTGCCTGAATCAGTCTAGGCTTTAAGGGGTTTTCTCTCATTTTCTAGATCTTTTTCTAACATACTGTATCTAGCCTCAAGAATCTTTACTGTATGTTTAGCTCTCTCACATTCTTTCTTCAAATCTATCTGATTTATTAAGTCAGACTCTAACTGTTCATTCTTAGATTTCAAGATCTCAATTTCAGTTATTAGTCTATCAGTTTCTAGAGTCTTATTCTTAAAATTACCATGCAAAGATTTAAGAATATATTTCAACTCAGATATATTCTCAGTATCAAAAGAGAATAAAGGAGTTTATATCTTAGACTCAGAGGAAGCAGGATCATCAAAGCCAACCATCAGTGTATAGTATGTGTCATCATTTTTAGAATCAGAAGAGTCCATCCAATTCTTGCTTGAAGTGATCAGGGCTTTGTTATTTCCTTTATCATACTTTGTTTTCTTGCACTCTGAGGAAAAGTGACCAGGTTCGTCACAGTTGTAACACTTAATCTTTGTCATGTCTACCTTCCCAGCTTTAGAGTCCTTTCCATCTTTTCGCCCAGTTGACTTCCTTTCACCTCCAGTGAACTTCTTCCTAGAGCTTCTGTTGTTCTTAGACTTCCTAAATTGCATCCTCCTGAAACCCTTAACCAGCAATGCGGCCATTTGCATGACATCAGAATCTGTCATGTTCTCATCAGTTTCAGAATCAGTATCATCATCAGGATTTGATGATGAATCATCAGTATCTGATTCTGGAAAATTGTTACATCTCCAACAGACTTTTCTTTTGAAGCTTTATCATTTACTTTCAAAGCAACCGATTTCCCTTTGTTGCTTTTCCTCTCCCTCCTTTGTTGAACCTCCAAATAATGAGTTCTCAGCTCCATAGACTTCATCAAGAGTAATTACTTCCAAATCATACTGATGTCGTATGATTGAAGTCTGAGTCTCCCATTCTTCACTCAAAGCTCTTAAAAACTTGGTGTTTGAATCCTCTCAATCATACACCTTTCCCACCAAAGACAGATTATTGAGCAGGGTCAGAAATCTGTCATAGATGTCAGTGAGACTTTCATCAGGCTTGGCCTCAAAGTGTTCATATTCTTGAATCAGAACAACCCTTATATTCTTCTTGATGGTCATGGTTCCTTGACATTGAGTTTTAAGAGCATCACAGATCTCTTTGGCAGTTTTGTAAGCTATAACCCTATTTGACATCACAGAATCAAGATTGTTATGCAAAATGTTTCTTACCTTTGCATCTTTCAGCACAACTACTTTCTCTTCCGGTGTCCACTCAGTCTTCTCCTTCAGCTGATAATGTTTAGCAACAGTAGGAGTTGCAGACACCAGTTTTTTTAGCATGAATGGTCCATCATTGATTACGTCGAGATAATCTGGATCTGAGCTTCCAGGTGCATGAGCATCTTCACCTTCCATGTTAGATATTCAGTCTTTTTCAGAATGAGAATTTTAATGCTTTTATACTTGTTCAGAGACATGTTTAGATCATTTCTGATTGTAAATTTATCAGTGAGCTCTGATACCAATTGTTGCCCAGTAAAGATACAATTGTTTAAGGGGGGTTGGATACAATTGTATAAATATTTCGAACAAGTAATAAAATATAACAGCTTTTTATATTTCCGATAAAAACTGTTATAAAATCCTCTCAAGAAATACTGATGTTCTTGAGAGCTGCTAGGTCGAATGATACTCGAGATCGATACACTAAGTGATGACCTTGATGGGTTTTTAGCACATAAACGCAACGAAAACGTAAATTTAAATCTTAAAAAAAAACGAAACCCTCCGCAGGATCCATGCGAAAAATAATATTTAATTCGTAGTTCAGTATGTTTACCTAAGAAGTTTACGTTAATGGAAAGATGGAGGTCTTTAATGGCGATCCAAAAATGATGAATGGAGATCCTTAGCAGCTGTTCCTCAAGTGTGAAGCACTCCACCGGTATCCACCAAGAAAATGATATAATGAAGGAGGAGGAGATGGAGAGAATTAGGGTTTTGTAAATCTTTTTGGTTGAGGCAAAAATAGGGTCTATAATAGGATATTTATAGGCAAAATTTTCAGCTGAAAATTTTCCCATAAAATATTATTATTATTAACCTTTTATTATTCTCACTAATAATTAAAACACCTTTTAATTATTAATCCTTTTTCTAAACACTTTAGAAATAATTCTCTCACTTGATTTAATTTCTAAAAATTAAATTCTTAATTAATAATATTAAGAACTTTTTCTTAATTAATTTATAATCAATTAAATCTCATTTAATCAATTATTAAATTTGCCAATTAATTATTTATTTCATAAATAAATAATTATCGGCCATTATTAATTAATTTCTCCACCATTAAATCATTCTCTTTTATGGTGTGACCCTGTAGGTTCAATATTAAGCCGGTAGTAGAAATAAATAATAATAAAACTATTTTATCATTATTTATATAAATTCTCTAATTCATTAAATATGATTAATTAATTAATCATATTTATTCTACATCGTGAGGGATACTTCCCAGCATATCGCGACTATCCGGATAATACGAATTCACTGCTTAAAATACCAAGAACCTATTCAGTGAGTAGTTACCGTACAATTAATTTCTTCTACTCTGCAATGTCACGATTAAATACAAGGCATGGAACTTGTGTCAAGCCTATCTTATTTAATCACTTGCTTTCCCATGCACTATGCTTAGTTCTATTTAATGTAAATTAGAAACTCCTTTCTAATTTCATTCACTCTGGTCAGAGATTCCTGAACTAACATAAGTGGATCAGCATTGAACATTCTCTTCCTACACTGGAAGAGGTAGATCCTTTATTGATCATACACTATCTTCGTGTACAAATTCCTATACCCAGTAGAGCCCTTATAATTGTCCCTGGAGACTAAGAACTAAACCAAAGCATAGTTCAGTGTACACAAGATGACTATGATGACCTCAAGTCTAAGGATACTTGTACAACTATCACTATGTGAACAACTGCTGACACGTGAGTGAACTCCATCAGTTGTTCAGCTGTGTGAGTCATGTTCAGTGAACTTATTCTATAATAAGCACCTACATACTAGCTATAGTGTCACCACACAAATGTCTATGAGAACAGACATCCTTCAAAATGAAGCAAGCATAGTATGTACAGATCTTTGTGGATTATTAATTACCAGTTAGTAATCCTACGACCAGGAACTATTTAAGTTTAGAGTTATCATCTTTTAGGTCTCATTATTATGATCTCATCACAATCCATAAAAAAGTTATACTCTAAACTGTGGTATATCTTATTTAAACATTTAAATAGATAGAGCCCGCAATAAAACAAAACAAGTCTTTTATTAATATCAATGAAATCAAAACAGATTACATAAAAGTTATTCCTAAATTCTCATACATGATTGGACTTAGGACATATCTCTTTCAATCTCTCACTTTTACTAAAGCCAATCACTCTGTTATCTAATACCCATCTTGTCTTTATGACGATCAAAGTGGCTCTGAGAAAGTGGCTTTGTGAGTGGGTCTGCTACGTTGTTATGTGTGTCAACTCTCTCGACGTTGACATATCCTCTATTTTCAACTCGGATTAACTACCAAAAATAAGAAAAATGTCCTGAGTCCTTCGCAAGTACTTAAGGATGTTTTTCACTGCTTTCCAGTGATTTTCACCTGGATTGGACTGATATCTGCTCGTCACACTAATTGAATAAGCAACATCAGGCCTTGTACACAACATTGTGTACATGATAGATCCTATTGCTGAAGCATAAGGCATCTTACTCATACGCTCTCTTTCCTCAGGTGTCTTAGGAGACATTTTTTCGGAAAGGGACACTCCATGGCTCATCGGTATGAGACCACTTTTGTAGATTTCCATGCTAAACCTTTTAAGCAGTTTCTGGATGTATGTACCCTGGGTAAGACCTATCATTCTTCTAGATCTATCTCTATAGATCTTCATACCGAGAATGTAGGATGCTTCTCCCAAGTCCTTCATAGTGAAGTTCTTTGATAGCCATACTTTGACTGATTGTAGCATCGGTATATCATTTCCTATAAGAAGTATGTCATCCACATACAATACAAGAAATGTTACCGCGCTCCCACTAACCTTCTTGTAGACACATGGTTCATCTATGTTTTTTATAAAACCAAACTCTTTGATTGTCTCATCAAAACGGATGTTCCATCTACGAGAAGCTTGCCTTAAACCATATATGGTTCGCAGCAGCTTACACACTAGGTGTTCATTTCCCTTGGAAAGAAAACCCTCTGGATGTGTCATATACACTTCCTCCTCAAGTTCCCCATTGAGGAAGGCCGTTTTCACGTCCATTTGCCAGATCTCATAGTCTTAGTAAGCAGCAATCGCAAGCAAAATCCGAATTGATTTTAACAGGGCTATAGGAGAAAAAGTTTCATCAAAGTCAATCCCTTGCCTTTGTTTGAATCCTTTTTGCCACGAGCCTGGCCTTATAGGTCTCCACCTGGCCATCTGCTCCAATCTTTCTTTTGTATACCCACTTGCACCCAATAGGCTTAACACCTTCAGGCGCCTCAACCAGAGTCCATACTTGGTTGGTATACATAGATTCCATTTCGGATTTCATGGCACTATGCCATTTCTCTGAGTCAACACTACTCATAGCCTCATTATAGGTCACAGGGTCGTCATCATCAATGATTGACAACTCATTGTCATTCTTAATGACAAAGCCATAGTACCTCTCGGGTTGGCGAGACACTCTCTCTGTCCTACGAATGGGCTATTCCACAGAAGGTTGTTCAGTCTGAACAGGTGTTTCCACTTGATCCGTAGTAGTTTGTGCTTCTTGAAATTCATCAAGTTCAATTTTGCTCCCACTGTTTCCTTCAAGGATAAACTCCTTTTCCAAGAAGGTAGCATGTCTGGAGACAAACACCCGATGATCGGTGTAAAAGTAATACCCCAAAGTCTCTTTAGGATATCCGACAAAATTACATTTTACGGATCGAGATTCCAGCTTATCTGGGTCAACTTTCTTGACATGAGCTAGACATCCCCAAATCTTAACGTGTTTAAGACTCGGTTTCCTTTCTTTCCATATCTCATATGGTGTTTGAGGTAGATCCTTTATTGATCATACACTATCTTCGTGTATAAATTCCTATACCCAGTAGAACCCTTATAATTGTCCCTTGAGACTAAGAACTAAACCAAAGTATAGTTCAGTGTACACAAGATGACTATGATGACCTCAAGTGTAAAGATACTTGTACAACTATCACTATGTGAACAACTGCTGACACGTGAGTGAACTCCATCAGTTGTTCAGCTGTGTGAGTCATGTTTAGTGAACTTATTCTATAATAAGCACCTACATACTAGCTATAGTGTCACCACACAATGTCTATGAGAACAGACATCCTTCATAATGAAGCAATCATAGTATGTACCGATCTTTGTGGATTATTAATTACCAGTTAGTAATCCTACGACCATGAACTATTTAAGTTTAGAGTTATCATCTTTTAGGTCTCATTATTATGATCTCATCATAATCCATAAAAAGCTTTACTCTAAACTGTGGTATATCTTATTTAAACATTTAAATAGATAGAGCCCCCAATAAAAACAAAACAAGTCTTTTATTAATATCAATGAAATCAAAACAGATAACATAAAAGTTATTCCTAAATCCTCATACATGATTGGACTTAGGACATATCTATTTCAGACCTAAACTGTGTTTATATACTACACAGCTACAACAAATCAGTCTAAGATATTCATTATCAAAAGCTAACTGAAACTGATAAATATCTTCAACTGAATAGATAAAGTCCTATAACTCAGACGTAAAAGATATCTGCTCCACATTACAAGGAACAGAACAAATCCTTTAAGCAGACTGGCTTCAAATACTGATGACATCCAAATGCTGATGATGTATCAAATCCTGACGATACATCAGATACTGATGCACCCGAACAGCCAGATCCTGAACTTCTTCTGATCATTGAGAATTCAATATGTAACAGAATATTCCATTTGTGATGGAAAAGATAAATAAAAAGTTATTTTTATGGAGAACTGAAATGAATGTTTTCAAAAACTAAAGATTTAAGATAGAGCAAAGAGAAGGAAGGAGGGAAAGGAAAAAGGGAGGTGAAATAAGGAAGATATTAGTAACTACACCAATATGGATTTTTTTTAGACAATCAAAGAGATTTTATCATCTACAATAAGGTTTTATTAAAGGACTTGAAGGTATACCAATATAGAACGACGATATAATGAGAATTACTCCAAAATATCGGAAAACTCGTGAATAAAAGTATCTAACGTATGGTAGAAATTAATAATGATAGTTATGTATATGAATTGAAAGATTTCGTTCCAGAGTTAGCCACATGAATGGTTTATTTGATGAATAACCGAACAATACTATTGGAAGACGGACTTATGTTAAGAAGAAGTAATGAGCTATGAGAATGAAGAACTTAAATAGGAAAGAAAGTGGAATCAAAAGGATGATAAAGAAATTGTATAAGATGCCATGATATGGGTAAGATATGGGTATTATGTTGGACAAAAGTAAAATGAATACTTTGATGAAACAATTGTAAATTGAGATGGGGAATGCATCCCAGAATTACAATTAAGTACCGAGGGCTAAAAGAAAATATCCAGTGACCAGACATGAAGAGAAAATGGGGGAAAGCGTTAATTGAATCATTGTTGATAGGTTATCCCAAACCTAGTCATTCTCTTTTATTAGTAGACAGTTTGTCCAATAAGTGGGTTAGTTGCTGCTTGAAGAAATGGTGGTACGTCATCAGATCCAGGAATTGATTATAAATGATCATTATTATTTGATTTGAGATTTGACAGAAGTATTTAGAATATGATGAAATATGTCGAACTAGAACAGTGCATACCACACCTGGATGAATGAACATTAAGTAAGGCAGAACTAAAAGATAGGAATTTGGCTGAACATTGATAACTCAAGGGATTCAAGTTACTCCGAGAATATGTTACAAGACATAGATGTTCAAGAACACTTTCTGA
The DNA here is from genome assembly GCF_009905375.1 of Apium graveolens. Lineage (NCBI taxonomy): Eukaryota > Viridiplantae > Streptophyta > Magnoliopsida > Apiales > Apiaceae > Apium > Apium graveolens. The sequence goes on from NC_133649.1 coordinate 121,902,520, forward strand.
TAACATGGCATAAAGAAAGAATAAACGTTATATGTGACTAGACAGTAATGAAGAACATTGCAGTAAGTTTCGTACGAGAACTCCTTAGATCCAAAATAAATGATAATACGGGCTAGAATATGCAGGTGATGTCTGGAGGTTAGTATATTTTCTTCTAAATAGTAAGAGATTTTCGCTCAGCAAATATACTCGATTATGATTCAAGGAAATTAAGGTATGATGATAAATTTGTCGTCAATCATATCCAGTTGAGATTTCCTCGTTAAGTCTTAATTCTGGAGTAATTTTGAGAACATTAGAAATTGAATACTCCATGGTTTTAGTATATCATTCGTAGATGAACAAGAAGATTAAGGGAACAATTAAAGAACCTCGAATGCGATTGGAAGCGATTACAAATTAGGTTAATTGAACAAAGAAACATGTGGGAATGAGATTCAACAACCAATAAACTATTGGAAATGGTCATGAGCACGAATTACTAGAATTAGAAAGAAAAGAAAATTAATATGTATTATGCTAGTCCTTTTGGAACAGTAAAATAAGCAGGATAAGTGTAAGTGAGTTGGCTTCACCGCCACACGTATAGCAGGTTCATAGGGTGTTTATACATGTATACTCCGGAAGAGTAATTTAGCTCCATTTATATGTATAATGAAGACTTGAGTTGAGTTATATGAGCAACGAATATAATAGGATGTCAGCAAGAGGCTGTTTAGTAATGATTGATGTTACGAGTTAAAATTTACGAAAAGTTGTAAGGTTGACGAATCAACCTGAGAAAATGGAAATGAGATATTGAAATGTATCATTATTTGATCCTTAGTGTGATTCTGAGGGCAGAATCCTTTTAAGGGGGAATGATGTAATATCCAGGATATAGCGTGTAATTATTTTTATCGATAAATAATTATTTTGTGATTATTATGTGAGTTTTGGTAAATTATCTTATGATTGGTGTTGATATATGGATGTTTATATGTGGTAAACTATAGGTATGTTCATTTTATTATGTCCAGAATAAAATATAGATAATTATTGAAGTTTTCTGGTAACTTTTGGAGTGTTATATGATTTTATAATGATTTATGAATTTATTAATTAGTTTCTAAATAATTACAAAACTATTTTGTAAAGCCGGGAATCGTCCAACTTCAACCGTTTTTGTGTTTTTACAACCCAAAACTCTTCGGAAAACTCCTTCCTAACCGAATATGAAAATTCCTGACATTTTCCGTATTTTAACTTTTTCGATCCGGATTACGGTTTGACTCGTGTGTGTCCCGACGTAAAATTTTTGATACGATAATCATTTCGATAACATTATTTTCGTATAAAGTGTTTTATAAGAAGCCCAATTTTGATGGTTATCCAAAACTTTTGATAATTATCCAAAACTTTTGATAATTATCAAAAACAGGTTGATAGTTATCCAAAACATAACTACTAGAAAAAGTAGAATAGACATCGTCTCTTAGACATCGGTTGCTCCCGGAACCGATGTAAAAGGTTTTTTAGACATCGTTTTTAATCAACCGATGTCTTTTGTTAATAGACACATCGATTTTTTTTGCCCAACCGATGTTGTAAGTTTTTTTTTTAAAAAAATGATTTAGTGCGCCTCCCCCATTTCCCCCCTTAGCCAAATATTTCATTCCCTCTTAAAAATTCCCCCCATTTTTACTTGAATTTTTTTAACTATCTAAATCTCCCCCCTTATCTAAAAACATAAAACAAAAATAAAAATTATTCTCTTGTAAAATTCATTATCTCTCTATTGCGCTTTCTCTATCTCTTCTCTCTCTACTCTCTTGACTGAAGAACTCGACTCAATTCTATCGACCGAAGAGCTCGACTCTCTCCTCTCTCGATCTAATACCTCCCTCCCCGAACCAATTCTCACCAACACCGTTCCCCTTTCTTCAGAGGTTGAAAAAGTCTTAAAGAATAAGATTGTCAAATACAATCTTAGAAATTCGAGATAAGAGGTTTAAAAGTTCAGAAGCAGAGGCTTAAAGATGTCAAAACTACAAGTACAAGTTGGAAGTGGCCAGAGCTTGAATTGGTAAGTTTTAAACACCAAGTTTAAAATTGGGACTTTTAATTAGAAACCCTATTCTTTTAATTAGTCGAGGATTTGATTTTAATTAGTTATAAATAGTTAATGGGGTTGATTAATTGTTCGAATGGGGCTTGTTAATTAGTTAAGATTTTATTTATGTGGGTGTTACATATGATGTGTTTATGTCTAAATATATATACTGAGTATACGAGGCTTTGTCGAAGCTTTATTTACGCCTGTGTTAATATTACATTTTTGCTTTGTTTAAGTTAAAATGTATGTTAAACATTTGTGTTGCTTTATTTGATTAAGATATGTCAGACTCTACAATTTTTTATGAAGTTTTTTTTCTTTCCATCTTTAGGTATAATGCAGATTTTTGTTTTTGCAATTTCCATGTTGAGAAGTGGCATATTAGTTTGATATATTATGGTATCACATATATGTGTTCTCATATTTTTATGTTTATGTTCGATTACTGAATGTCTCTTTCCTCTTAAGACATGAGTTGTATTTCTCTGGGTACTCTCATGATGATTGTTAAACCGGAGATATGTTCTCATCTTTTTACATTTATGTTTGATTACTAAATTCTTTTTTTCTTATAAGAAGAGGTTGTATTTCTGGGTATTGTCAGTATGATTGTTACATAAGAGAATGGGAATGAGATTAAGAGCGGATAGGTGAGTTCATGTTATCCTTAGGTACAATGACACAAACCACTTGATTAAGAAGGATGTTCCTTGTGAAATTGACCAGCTGTCTCATGTGTACACCTTCATCCTTCATCCTGATGCTACCTACAACATTCTCATTGATAATGTAGAAAAGAAGACCGGAAGTTTGTACTCTGACTGGGATCTTCTTCCACCAAAGAAAATCAAGGATCCTGAGGCAAAAAAAGTAATTTCTTAAGCATTAAACTATGTTTGTTCAATTTTAAATTTAACATCAGTACTCTTGAATATAATACTGAACTTCCCACTCATAACAATGACAGCCTGAAGATTGGGATGGCAAAGAATTTATCCATGATCCTGAAGATAAGAAACCAGAGGTATAGGCTCTCATAACACACATTTTAATCTAGCAAATTACTGACATGATATTCTGCTCATAAAATTTCAAATTACTAATGAATTCTAAGAGATAGACAACTCTTTATTTTATATTAGAGCATATGTGTCACTAAATTTTACACATGGAAAATGATTAGAAGTGACAAATATTTAAAATTTTGCTTTTTATTAAGTGCAAAATGTCCATTTTTTGAAGGTAGTTCTCTTATTTTTACTACATCTATATTTGTATCATGAGATTGAAAATCTTAACGATGCTGCCAACTGATCCATCTAAGAGATTATCTTTTAAACGTAGTGTAAGTGATGTGTATTTGGTTATTGTATACGAAAGGCATGACAACATGAAGGCAATAAAAGTATGTGAAAGCACTCAGATTGAATCAGGAAACCCTTTGGTTCCAAGGTTTTTAGCAACAACGGTGGGTTTGTTTACTTGTTGGCTCCAACTCCTGAGCTATGGACTCTGATATTGAGCCATAAAACCCAAATTCTTTATATTGCAGACATTAGCTTCGTTATTATGTATTTGGAAATAGTTCCACGTTGTCTGGTACTTGAGTTAGGAACTGGAAGTGGATCTTTAACTAATTCTTTTGCAAGAGCTGTAGCTCCTTCCGGACATGTCTACACATATGACTTTCATGAACAAAGGGCTGCTTCTGCTAGGTAAGAGATTAAGCAACATGTTTCCTACCCATACATATGGTTTGCTATTATTTTTCTCCCAAGTTTTTAATGTTTTGTTCTACTATTAGTTGATCATAAATTTAAATGTGCCAGTATCGTTCTAAAGGAAAAGATTTATGATCGCTTTACATGTGTAGCTGTCAGTCTAACCATGTCATCGATTCATAGGTCTAAGTTTTGGTTTTTAAGTTGAAAATACCTATTGGAAGAACAGTAGTAGTTTTAAGCTATCCATACTCTCTAGTAAAGCTTACACTTGAATATCCTACTTAATGTTAGAATCCGAACTGAGCAGGAAATTTGTGAATGATAAAAATGAGGAGTCAGCTGTCATGTACACATTCCTATATTTTGGTCGTACGCAATTATAGGTTATAGAGAATATCCGTAGTATCAGATTAATTTCATATCCAAGATTCATGTGGATAAAAACTTAGATAATCTCCACCAACTTTTTGGTATTTATTTTGTCAATACACTTTTAATCGTCACTTAAAAAATGGGTTATGCTTAACTAGTGAACGACCGTCTGATATCTTATTCCTTTTGGTGAAAAATATATGAACGAAAAAAGGATGTGTGGTTTTGTCTTGACTTGTTCATCTTCATATAAACCTGAACTGAAATGGTTTGATTCTTTTTACAGGGAAGATTTTGAGAGGACAGGATTAAGTAGTTTGGTCACTATGGGATTAAGGGATATTCAGGGTGAAGTTTTTCCAAATGAATTCACTGGTAAAGCAGATTCTATCTTCTTGGACTTGCCTCAACCGTGGTTGGCTATTCCTTCTGTGGGAAAAATGTTGAAACAATATGGAATTTTGCGTTCTTTCTCACCATGTATTGAGCAGGTGTAGCGTTCATGTGAAACTCTTTAATCAAATTTTACGGGTAAGCTTTCTTGCAAATTTCTTTTGCCATTTGTATAATTTTTTTTGCTCTTCTAGTCTCTAATTTACTCCCTATCAGTACAATTTCATTGTTGTTTCCTTGTATGATCTCAAATGTTTATAATCTTCTTGCATCATATTAATGTTTCCTTGTATTGGATTTCTTGTAAGAGTTTAAGTTGCCTATCTGCATTATGTTTTTATTAATGGATATGTGGGTATTGGATTTCTGTAGATATAAGAACATTTAAGGTACTTCTCAGAACATATGATGTTAGAGAAGTTAAAATGAATAGCTTCCAAGGAAATAAAAGTGTATCTATTATATCCCTCCCTTGCAAGAGGAGACAATGTTCAAATGAAGAAAGCAATGGGCTGGAAAATTCTAGTCATTCAGTTGTCATGGCTAGGCCGTCCAGCGAGGCAAGAGGTCACACTGGTTATTTGACATTTGCTATATTAAAATGTGTGTTATGATCCGTGATCCTTTATGTTTAAAGTATTGACACAATTATAGACCAAGTTATTATAATAATTATATACAATATTGGATGACTAGGATTCGTACATGGTTGTGTCAGATGATCGACAAATAGTTATGCCTACCTTTGAAGACATGCAAAGTGGAACGCCTCTTGCTTATCCTGCTAGTGAAAGATCAAGTATCAGAGGTAAGTTCTCCGCTTACTTGCTGTATTTAGTATTATATTTCTTTGGCATTGTATTCAAACTTATGATGGGTAAATTTGTTTCCAGGATTTTGTATTCTTGGACTCCATTAAATGGAAATTAGTAATAGTTGATGAGAGAGAGATTGTCACGATATGCAGCATGTGAGGGCAAATCATGTTCTTCCAAGTTTTTAGAGTTCTGGGTTCCTTCTATAATATCCAATGCGCAGTTTGAGCAGTAATGTGATACTCTTCTACTAGAATAGATGGATGGATATGTGTAGTATTTGATGTTTGGATTAGATGTATCTGTTCTACAGGATGTTCGAATATTTGTTAGATTTATAGATAACTGGTATTTTGCAGCAATTGGTTTTGGTAGTTCATTGATTTGGCCAATTTTTGGTATCTATATTTTTAAAATGTGCATTAATAAACCAGGTACAAACATCATTACAATGGAAAACAATGTCTATCAAAGCTTAATACATCAGATTTAGTTGAACATTGACATCAGTAATACCGATTAAAACCGATGTTAAATACTATAACAAAAAAATCTTAAAACAGAATACCGATGTTATTAAGCTTTATAGACATCGGTTTGTCAGCAATAGATATCGGTTTGAAATAAATAATTGATGTCAGAAGTTATATTTACATCAGTTTATCTTGAAAACCGTTGTTACTAGTATTATTAACATCAGTTTAATGGGTAAATGGTAATATTTTGCTTATCTCACATATGTTTAAATTGATAGAAATATCGTATTATGATAATATATGAAGATTATATATGCATTAGATATTTAACATCTTTAAAAACTGATGTTATACGTATTCTTTAAGATCAGTTTAAAATCGATGTTAAATGGGGGGTCTTTAACATCACCCACGAAGACATCGTATTTTTTTGTTCATAGACATCGGTTTTTAGCCGATGTCTTTTCTACTTTTTCTAGTAGTGCATTATCCAATCAGAACGTTTTTGCAGTTACTTAGCGGCTAAGTAATTTATTTTTCGATCCAATACGGTCCAACACGTTTTAATATTCCATAAATATAAATAGTCTATCTCTTATTTCCTTTTATTCGTATATTCACAATCAACCAGTAAAAACCAACAAAATACAGAGAAAACCCTTAAAATCACTGTGTTCTTGAAAATCAAACTCACAAACGAAGGCGTTATCGAACTTGGATTCGAGCGTGCCATATACCGAATTGAAGCTCTCGAAAAGCTCTTTCTGAATCAATAATCAATTTTGGTGCAGAAATCAAGGTTCTTTTCTTATTTATTTATTTTAATTCAAATTATTTAATGATTAAAAGAATAATTTTTGATGTTAATGTTGTTTATGTGATTTGATGCTTGAATCATGTAGATAATATTATCTTGGTCATTTTGGTATATTATATGACTGATTTGGAGTTCAATAACATGTTGAAATTGCTGTTTGATTCTCGAATTGAAGAACTGGGGTTTATAGCTATGAATGTTCTTAATTGAAATTTAGGTATTTCTATGTTTGGGGTTATTCCTTGAAATTGATTGTACCAAATTGTAGATTGTCGAAAGACGAATCGAATGGTACCATTGGTTTTAACGAACGATTCCGGGAAGGCCTTGGTCCGAAAATCGACCGTGCCGGCAGCGAGATTTTCAGTCTATTATTCCGTTCAATTCATTCATTGTTTGATTGTTCTGTTTCTGCAGATGTGTTTCTAGAGAAAAGAACTTCATTCCCTGTTAACTTTTTGCGTTTTTGGGCCAGTTTTGTGTCACCGGAAAAGCTCGGGATCGCCGTTAATGACGATCGCCGGCACGGGATCGTCGTTTTGTGCTTGGGACGGGGACAAAATGCAGATAGGTCCTTGTATTTTCGCCAAATTTGCAAAACCTGGATTTCTGTTTTTAAAATTTTCAAATATTAGATTTCTGTTTTAATTAATTTTCAGAAATGATATTTCTTTTATAATATTTTCAGAATTCGATTTTTATTTATTTTAAAATTCCAAAAATTCATTATTTATATTCTGAAAATTATTTTTAATTTAAAAATGAATCTTAATTAATTAATTAATTAAATTTAGTTGATAATTAATTATTTAATTAGTCAATTAATTTAAATATTAATTGATTATTTAATTAGATTTAATTATTATTTGGATTTAAAAATTCCGAAAAATAGTTTCGAGCTTTAAAATATTATTTTAAATTATTTTCAAGACTCGATAATTATTATTAAATGATTTTAAAGTCAGATTCGGGTGTTCAAACCCTATTATTTAATTATAAAAAGATTTGGAAACCCGTTTTAGTTCCGAAAAATATTCAAAAATTCGTATTAAATACTTGGAAAATCATTTTAGCCCCGAATCTTCTTTGGAAAAATTATGTTGATTGAATATCTTGCGTGCTATGTGCTACGTGCTACCTGATTGATGTGTTATATGCCTATGTGGTTATTGTTTGATTGTTTTCGTCATAAATTTCAATCCGTAAATCGGATTTAGGTAAAACGAGGGGTAGATAGAAGCTTATGATGTCTATGTGACGATTAGAATAATATGAGATTGATTATTGAAAGATACTTGTGATGCCTAGAAGAGTAAACGAGACATTGAAAAAGAAAACCAGTGATCCGTAAATAGAACTGAAGCGTAGAAAGAGAAGACATGTGATTGATGAATAGAAGCAAGGCATAGAAAAAGAAGGAAAGTGATTGATGAGTAAAACTGTTAGATGAGTAAAAGTAAAGTTGGAAATCATTCGTGATAAGGCAAGTAATTATGAACCTTTCTTGAGATAAATTTCATATATTTCTGAACTTTCTCATAACATGTTACTAGTATTCAAAATAAATCATGTTTTATATTGCAAGCGCTTTAAACTATTCAACCTTGAACCCTGATCATATCATTGAACTTGAGCTGCAAGCTTTATTTCTTGTAAACCACCAACGGTTGATTTCCCAGATATTAAACCATTCAAATATAATACTACTCCATAGCTACACATATGCCATAAACCAAATACTGGAACAGAATTACTTGAGCATACAGGAACTTATATATCTTGTTATACCCTATGACATTAAAGATTTGTACCATGTTTTATCATTGAACCATTGTTCATTAGATACCTGATTTTTCAACAGACTTGAAGTCGTTCTTCATATACATATACCTTGATATACCCTGGTGATACTAATGAAATGTCATATGCTTAGAAATAAATGTTTTATCAATGTTAATTATTCTTGAAAGGATATCTTCGATATATTATTTATTTTGTTATTTGTATGATTAAACATAAAATTAAGAACACGTAGATCCTCTTCATTAGGACATAAATTAATTGATCCAAAGCAAAGTCAAAAAGTCAAACTAGCAAAATCATTTCTTTCAAACATATAAAAGAGATATTCCTTTCTTGCAAAATATCAAAATTATATTTTATGGAATATATCACTAAGGAAATATGATCAAAGAAGAAACATCAAAATATGATATTTCTTAGATCTGTGTTGCAACAGGAATATGGCAACATGCTCAAATAAGGAATATATCAGAAATATTCTCTAGAGGTCTCGTGCTATATCAAAAATATTTTACTTTTCGCTCCAGAATATATCTCTACATATATCAAAAGAGTTTTTATTCAAAGAGTATTAATATTTATGGTTGGAATATTAATATCCAGTTTTGCAACTCATTAATGTATACTTACAGTAATTTTCTCCTGTTTCGTAAAATCAGCATTTCTCGGAGACAATTATTCAAAAATACTCAAACACATTTCATAACATACAAATATATTTTATATATTAAGAAATATATTTTAAGTAGTTACTCAAGTCAAAACTTTGGTTAAAAGATCCATATCCCTCATTTCAAGACCAATGATATTTTTACTCGGAAGCAAAGGTTGACAGAATAGTTTTAATTTAGAAAAAATACTTCCACATGCTAGAATGACTTGAAATTTGGTATGGATCATTTAGATGATATTTTCTAACTATGGTAAAAATTTCATAACATTTAAAGAATTTTTGTCCGAGCACAAAAATCGAGGCAGTTGGTCCCACAGTTGACCACGTGTGACCTAGTTACCATTGACCAACATTGACCAAAACTTACAGGACATCATTTTATATTATTTAAGTAATTATCATATTTTTATGATATTTATTTAGGAGTTTTTAAGGTGGTCATAATTAATGGTGTTTAATCCTTAATTAACTGATTACACAATGATTAAAAGAAAAGGACAATATATATATATATATATTCAAATATATCAGATAATTTTTCAACCCATAAAGTTATTTTTCTCATATGTCAAGTTGCAAAGAAACACACTTTACTTTCCATGTCATCAATCCAAGTGACATACATCATCCACCATCCATTTTCCTCAAATCTCCACCATTCAATCCACCCAACTTCTCCTATAAATAAACCCCCACCCCAACCCATTTTCTTCAAGTTAAAGAGCCACAAAGTTGCTAGGATTTTTTCAATAAGTGCTTCTCTTCATCTCTTTCAAATTCTATTCACACACTTTTCTCAAAAACCTTCTCTCTCTTCAATATACTTACATATATACAAGGTTTTTGAAAGCCAACCTTAGTTTCACCCAACCAAGATTTATCCCACCAAGTGAGCTCATACACTACCACTTCCCGGCCTCCCAAAGGGCTGCCCAAGTTCGACCAAAGTGCCAAAATCCGGCCGAACCTCCGGCAAATTTTTCCAGCGAACTTTTCCGACCGTTTTTCAAAAGTGGTAACTTTTAACTTCTTTTTTGAGTTCTTTTTATTTGAGCTTTGTATTTAACTTCTCTACTTCATCTTAAGCTCTAATACAAGATCTGTAATAAAGAAAGTTCTCAAGCGAAAAGAGAACTAAGATTCAAATTTGAAATTCGAATAAGTACTTGATCTTCGTAAAAATTATTTCATCAAGAAGATCTATAAAGATAAGTACTTAATCTCCAAGGGTGAGATTATTTTCTGGGGGATTATAACTCGATCTATAAACTCTTCGTAATTTGTCAAATATCAAACCGGATTAAGTTCATGAGTTAACCAATTATTTTCACGCTCTTTAATTGGATCTTGGCTAACAAATATCGTGCACATAAAATATTAAGAAGCATAGTTTAATCCCTTCTAACATCTTTAGTGTTCCGGGGGATTATAACTCGATCTATAAACACTTCGTAATCATCCGTTATATAAAGACGAATCAAATCCACGAGTTAGCCAATTAATTTCAGACTCTTTAATTGGATCTTGGCTAACACATATCGTGTATATAAACAATTACGAGACATATCGTATAAGCCCCTTCTAACATCTTTCAGTGTTCCATGGGGTTCTTAGTCGATATATATAAACTACTCATAATTATTCGTCTAAACCTCAAAAACACGATCTTACGCCAATTACTTGCACTTCTCTTATTTGGATTTTGGCTAAGACTCATAAAACTTATACAAGTGTTTGAAGTTAAAAGTATAATTTGACTACATAATTGTCAAAACATAAGTATACTAAAATCCTTAAGCCTACGAGTGTAAAGGATAAGTTACAATTCCGAGATTGTAACTAAAGTATTCTTTGATTTATAAATACGTAATCGAAAGGAGAAGAATACTAAAAAGTCATAAGCTATAAGTGCTTTATATAAAAGACTTCTCATATTACTCCACAACTTCATTTAATCTATAAAGGAGTAATTATAAAAATACGTGGAGTACCATTTATTATCTTAAGTCAAGCATTCATATTTAGTTTAAATATTCTTGTTTGAATATTATACTATTTATGGGCTAGTACAGTAACATACTAGTTCAAACCATTTTTTCTATACTTGGTTTATTGCCCGGTAAAGATACATTTAAGGGGGTTGGATACAATTGTATAAATATTTCGAACAAGTAATAAAATATAACAGCTTTTTATATTTCTCATAAAAACTATTACAAAACTCTCTCAAGAAATACCGATGTTCTTGAGAGCTGTTAGGTCGTATGATGGTCAAGTTTGATACACTATGTGATGACCTAAACTGTGTTTATATAATACACAGCTATAAATAAATAATTTAGGATATGCATTATCAAAAGCTAACCGAAACTGATACATATCTTCAACTGAATAGATAAAGTCCTATCACTCAGATGTAAGAGATATCTATTCCACAATACAAGGAACAGAACAAATATTCTAAGCTGACTGTCTCCAGATACTGATGACATCGAAATGTTTATGACGTGTCAAATCCTGACGACACATCAAATATTGATGACACCCGAACAGCCATATCCTGAGCTTCTTCTGATCATTGAGAATCAGTACGTAACAATCTCCCCCAATTTATGCTTAATGTAATGAAGCACAAATTCCATTCTCAATGATGTCAAAACCAACTACAAAATGTACAAGGAGTAAAGCTTACTTCAGTATCTTCAGATAACTGACAATTATTCCCAGAAAGTTTTTCAATCATTCTTCCTCCTTGTCTTCTAGGACTTTAACAAGCTTTTTCTTCAACTCTCTCTTCTCTTTAGTGTCTTCTCCAAGCTGATAGATGGTTGATCTTAATTTAGAATTTAAGCTTTTGTTTATCTCAAGATCACCAATCAACATGAAGTTTAAACTGACATCTTCATGATCAGGACTGAAAGATAACTGAGGACTGTTGAGAAAAACTTTTAGAACTGCAGCTCCCTTTTCCATCTTCAATTCTTGACCAGTATAAGTTCTGTACATAGGAACATAATCACCATTATATTTATCATCTTTTGTCATGACTCTTCTTCTGATGACTTCAAGTATCATAGAAGACCAATTTCTGGTGACACTGTTCTCAACTCTAAGAAGATAGTTAATGTATTTCAATTCTGTCACAGTCTTCATTAAGAGTTGCTGCAATGTAAAGCTTTTTACTTTACCATCCCTCAAGAAGTACATAATCTCTTCTCTGACATCATTATCATTTATCTTTCTATAAACAATCTTCACAGCTTCAACTTTCTCAAGATGTGAAGGAGAAACTCTTTCAACAAGATTCTCAGTCAGAGTATTTGTATCCAGCAGATCAGATCTTAGAATCTCCATATCATAATGACCAATGCCTCCTCTAGTTCAAGATTTGACAAGTTTCAGTTTTTCATTATATTCCACCCAAGAAGGTTTCTTGATGGACTTATCAACATCTTCATGTTCTGAAATAGAATCCCTTAACCCTACTGACACAAATTCAATATGCTTGAACCCTTTAGGATAATCAAATGTATAAATGTCTTTCCATCTTTATCCTTCTTGCTGAGAGGAGCATAACTTGTAGACAAATCATGAAACTTCCCTTTTGCTTTATGCCATAGCTCTCTCTTTGATTTTAAAACTCTCTACACATAATCTTTGCATGCTTGATCAGCTTTCCTTCTATCAACTTTTTCTTTTTCATGAACCTCTGAAATATGAGGAGTGACTACTATAGTAAGAGCTGACTCATTTAATGCTTCAATCACTTTTTCATCAGAGTCAAAATCAGTTATCAGGTTCACAACATCAGGATCTGCTTTTACCTCAGGATTTGTGTCTGCTTCAGGAGTTACATTCTGATTTGCTGTATCAGCTTGATCAATGTCAGTGGCTGATCTTTTCTTCCTTTGAATAATCAACTCTTCTGGCTTCTGAACATCTTCAACTCCTTCATATCCTTGTACAGGAACATAACCTTCTCTGGATAGAAGATTCAGAAATGCAGAATTAAATGCAGTCACTTGACTTGGTTTAGAAGTCCTTCATCTTCCACCTCTTCCTCTAGCTCTTGTAGATCTTCCACCTCTTTTTCCTCTTCCTTTAGAAGTGTTAGCTTTAGCTTCAATTTGAGCCATTAACTCCTTTTGTTGTATAACTGCTTCTTTAGCTGTTAGATCAGGAAATTCTTCAATTATAGACCCAAGAGCACTCCTAGCATTCGTTTGCTCAAACCTCTTGTCTTTGTAGTGCAAAATAATCTCTTCATCTGTTTCCTTATGTATGTAAGGAAAGAATAATCCTTTAGCATCTGCTAAATTAGAGATTTTAACATCATCATTCTCAGGAGCATCAGTAGTATTCTTGTGCTTAGCTTTATGAGCACCAGTAGCCTTCCCTTGTCCTGAAGAACCAGTCTTCTTGGAATTTTGAGGTTGTTGAGCAATAGAAGCAATTTGAATATCTGTAACTGGATTCTTATCACCATCATCATCAATATCTTTATCCTTTATCTTAATAGAATCTGGTGTACATTTTGTAGCAACTACCTTCTCCCCCTTTTTGGTATCAGTATTAGAAAGAAGAGAAAACAGAGCATCCAGTTTGTCAGCTATAGAAGAGACCTTATCTTCCAAGGAGGAAAGTCTAGAGTCCATGCTGTGTTGAGTTTGAACAACACTTTTAATAGTAGTTTTCACACTCATGATTTCAGCTGAGGTAGGTGTGTGGAGCATAAATCCATCAATTTTGTCCTGGACAACAACATGAGACTTCTTCATTTCATCTAGGTCAGAGTGAATTCCTTTGACAGAAATAGTGGAGGCCTTAAGATGCAACTTCAGATCAGGAGTTTGAATTTTATCATAGGCGTGATGAATATGTTACAGGCCAACAACAGATGAGATAGAAGTATTTGCATGTCTCCATTTAAAATTCCATTTTGTCTATCGAAAATGCTCAGCATCAATACTGTAATAAGAAGGATTTTCATTAAAGTGAGAAGAAGAACCAACATTGGACTTTTTATATGCATCAATTGCAGTCTTAAGCTAAGCTGTGTCAGAATCATCCTTATCACTGTCATTATTAGAATCAGACAAACCCTCAAAAGAATTTATAGAATTAGGCAGAATTGCCTTACCTTTACAGAAATCCTTTGTAATAGGTGCCTGTGGCTGATGAGATCCTGAAACAGAAACATGGTAACACCTAAATCTCTCTTTTCTTTTCAAGTGATCTCATCACTTTTCACACAATATATTACTTTTAAGAGTAATATGGTTCTCACAGAAGAAACTTTATAAGTAAGAGAAAAAAACTTATAAGATTCTTGTCTCAAAGCTACCTCTCCTTTTGCCAGTACAGGAGACTGCCACTCAAAAATTTAATTTTCGCACATGATATTTTCATACAGTCTCACAGAAAGGCTCAATCACACATTTAGCAAAGAAATAAGAGATGGCTGAGAAGAGTAGTATGCTTGTCATATAATTAGAGGTAACCTCAAAGAAGAGACTATTTATAATCATATAAACATGAGAATATATGAGAAATATAACAATACCTGAAGATGAGTCCTCAAGTGGAAGTGATGATAGTGGAGGAACAAATAGCACATCAGGATGCTTTTGCAAACTAGCAATCAGTCGGGGATCATCAATAGTAGCTAGTTCAGTTGAAGGATGAAACTCAGTAGGAGCTGTTGTAACATCAGGATTTGACCTATCAATAGGAGGTAAGAGACCAGCATCAGTACTTTGAACTAATGGTTCTTGTGGCGTCTGAGAAATGTGAGCTGCTTCAGCAATGCTTGGTGAAGGTTCTTGTATGCTCTTTTCAAAAATAGGATCATTGATGATTGCATCCACCTTTGACAGTACCTCCTGATGAGCTTTCTTTTTCTGTAGTAGTTGAACAAAGTCAACAAGAAGATCACTCTGAGCAATATTAACAATGATTTGTGTAGCCTCGTTGTCTGCATCTTCCCTTTGAGAAGATGGTACTGGTGTGACTGGATGTATTGCAGTTGCTAAATCCCTTTGAGACTTAGGTTCTTTTGTACTGACACCCTTGGCAAAAGGCTGAGTCTTTTTCTTCTTTCTGATGTACCCAACTACTTCTTCACTTTTTCTTTTCAACTTGCTCTTTGCAGTTGTTTTGAGCTCAGCAGTCGCTTCGATCATTGGAAGTTTGTGGAGCAGAGCACTAGCATCAGTATTTGGCTCATTGGTTTCGGTAGTGTCAAGAGAGTCATCAGGATGTTTAACAGTGGATTTTTTGGTTTTCGACAAAGACCCTATTGGCATCTGATCATCAGAGTTAGAATCATCTTGTATGATCAGTCTTCTTTTCCTGAATGGAAAACAGTCTTCTTTCTTCCCACTCTCAGTCAGTGAGGCTTGTTTAGCTTTCTGTCCAGATGTGTCAGATTGCTTAACTAGCATTTTCTTTGTTATAACTGATGTCTTTTGAGAGACAGCAGAGGAGGCTAATTTAGAAGCTGGGTGTGTTTGTTGTTTGGAAGAAGAAATGCTTGGGTTAGAAACAAGATGGGTAGTTTCTTGATTCTCAGCATCAGGAACTGTGACAGAGGTGCCAGCATCAAGATTTGCAGGCACTTATGTAGGAGTAGGTCTATTTCTTAACAGAAATTGCCTGACCTCTCTAGGCAGAAAGGGAGGTCCTGAAAATTTATTCTTTTCATCCCTTTTAATTTGATCGGTGATAGCTTTTTCAAAAATTTGAAAAACAGGAAGTAATTCATTATCATCAAAAATAGCATTAGGGTATAGAAAATTGAAAATCAGTTGTAGAAATCTAGTATACCCTATAACTCCTGATGCATCTGCTCTCTTAGCAATTATAAATTGCAGTATTGTATTACCATAATCAAAATTACCAGAGTAAAGAAGAGAGTACCCAATTTTCAGAGAAGTGGATGGAAGAGCATCAAAATTTGTTATTTTGTTCAGGAAACACCTGCTGATGCAATCAAAGAAAAAGTTCCATTCTCTTTTCAGTTTATTCCTTGCCAATTTTCCAATGGTTATGATTTCTCCTTTATAACCTAAAGTCCTTAGCATATCAAACAGTTGCTTAGTGGTATGAGTATCAGGAGCACCATCAAGGGCATGCAATCTCAAAGCTTGAAGCAGAACATCAGCATCAACCTCATACTTATTTCCCTTATACTCAAAAGAAAAGCCAGTATTTGTTGTATTAACCAAAGCTATATTCCATACCTGCATTATAGCTCTGTATGACACCTTGATATGATTCGTAAGAGTTAATTGGACATTGGAGTAGAAAATCCTGAGTATCATGAAAAGATGATGGTAGTTGCTGATGTGTAAGTAGAGCTAAATAATTATTAGTGCTAAATGTATTTCCATGGATGATTGTGGTTTGGATGAAGAGTGGTGAAACTTCAGATGATATCATGATGTGTGTAGTTTGTGAGAGAGAGTATAAGTGAGATGTGAACAATGAAGCTATGTGTATGATGAATTATGTCACTGAAGTTCTTTTGGTTATATATCTTTGCTACTCTGGAGTATGTATAACACATTCATATGAAGAAGGTAATTCAGTGAATTTGACTTCAGACAAGTAACAATTACTGAGTAACAGAGTTTGACGGTGGAGTAAATTGCAGAAGTAAAGACAAAATACGTACAGATATGTCAAGACACAACTGTAGAAATTTGTTTATCAGATAATCCACCATTAACCATTAATTAAGTTAGACACTTAATTGTAGCAATAAAACTACTCATAAATTAATTATTACTAATAATCTGAATTAGAACATGTTGACCTGACGTCAGTATTTGAGACCTCTTTTCTCTCAGGATTTGAGAAAATCAGGATATATCGATTCAAATTTAACAGTTGTTTGTCAAAGCATCACAAATTATTAGCAAACCACAATTTTAATCAAAACAATCATCAAACTATACATTTTAAGTGGATGATGTAAAGATTATCAGGCTTGAAACAAGAACATTTACATGCATATATAGCGAGATAAGCATAGAATAAATATTGCAAGCAAAAGAAATTTTATTAATATATCAGATGAGTACATTTCATGAAATTTATGGATTACATGCAAAAGAAATTACAAGATAGTCCTAGTCTAAAGAGAACTTCAACAGTCTTAGTCTAAGAACTAAGGCTGTTGATGTTGATTAGCTCCTCTTACTATTTACAAATAGCACAACAAGACGGATGATTCGTTCTTGCTGGCGAAGAGCTCTCGCCGTGCTTCTTCCAAGCGATCGAGATGAAGACGATACTCCATCTCGAAGAACAGTAGTCTTGTCGAGATCTTCTGTGGAATCGAGTTCCACAACTCATCAGGAATGGAAGTGATGTGCCAATTACTGCTGCCAGTTAGTGCAGCTGAACTCTACATTGAAGTTCTCAAAGTTCATGAACATGTTGAAAAGAACCATTTTTGTAATAGGGAGAAAATAGTGAGAAATGAAAGTGAAAAGATCGTTTTTGTGTGAAAATAGGAGATGATATGAGTGGACGAGTAATGATGGTTAAATAACCAAGAGAGAGAGAGGGAATATCAAGAGACCGGGGATTTGATTAATGATTAACTGAAGAGTTAACTTAATGATTTAACCAAAAATCTTCTTTTTGTGTGTCTCCCTAGATCGATGAGTAATGATGACAATGCTATAATTTTATACATGCACTTTTAGTAAATAAATTCACTTAATTTATCATGCATAAAATGAAATACATCAAAAAATTCCAACAAAATATTGTCAATCATTATTTAGGACATATCAGTACTTGATCATTATTCATCAGAATTTGACCAAATAAAAATTAACATGAAATTATTTGTCCCAACTAACCATTCCAAGCTCATTGACAAGCTTTGTAAACGTTGCTTCAGGTAATGGCTTTGTGAAGATGTCAGCCAGCTGCTGATCAGTAGGAACATAATGGAACTCAATGGTTCCTTTCATGACATGCTCTCTTATAAAGTGATATCTGATACTGATATGTTTGGTGAGAGAGTGTTGCACTGGATTCCCTGTCATAGCAATAGCACTTTGATTACCACAGAATATAGGAATTTTAGAAAATGATCATCCATAGTCTATGAGCTGGTTTCTCATCCATAATAGCTGAGCACAGCAGCTTCCAGCTGCAATATATTCAGCTTCAGCAGTTGAAGTAGAAATGGATTTCTTCTTCTTACTGAACCAGGAGACTAGTCTTCCTCCCAAAAACTGACAACTGCCAGATGTGCTCTTCCTGCCTATTTTACATCCAGCAAAATCAACACCTGAATATCCACACAGTTGAAAATCAACTTCCCTTGCATACCATAGACCAAGTGATGTTGTTCCCTTGAGATATCGAAAGATTCTCTTAACTGCAATAAGATGTGGCTACCTAAGATTTGCCTGGAATCTTGCATACAAACAAGTGGCAAACATAATGTCTGGCCTACTAGCAGTTAGGTATAGAAGAGAACCAATCATACCTCCGTAGCTTGTGACATCAACTGTTGTACCTTCATGAGGATTAAGTTTTGTAGCAGTTGCCATAGGAGTACTTGTAATTCCACTTTCTTGCATATTGAACCGCTTCAGCAGATTTTTTGTATACTTGGACTGATTACTGTAGATGCCATTATCAGTCTGTTTAATTTGCAAGCCTAAGAAGTAGCTCATCTATTCCATTATACTCATTTGATATCTTGATTGCATCAACTTTGAAAACTTTTCACACAATATTTGATTAGTTGATCCAAAAATGATATTGTCCACATAAATTTGAACTAAAAGCAAATCTTCACCTTTATTCAGATAAAATAAGGTTTTATCTATTGTACCTCTTTTGAATCTAGTTTCAAGTAGAAACTGAGCAAGTGTCTTATACCATGCTCTAGGTGCTTGCTTTAGTCCATAGAGTGCTTTGTCAAGTCTATAAATATAGTCAGGATGTTTAGGATCCACAAATCCTGGTGGCTGTTCAACATAGACTTTTTCTTCAAGTTCTCCATTGAGAAATGCACTCTTGACATCCATCTGGAAGACTTTGAATTTCTTGTGTGCAGTGTATGCCATGAGTATTCTGATTGCTTATAGCCTAGAAACATGAGCAAATGTCTCATCATAGTCAATGCTTTCCTGTTGAGAATAACCTTTACCCATTAACCGAGCCTTGTTTCTGACAATAGTTCCATCAAAATCAGTCTTATTTATAAAGACTCACCTGTGCCTACAATTGACCTATTTTTGGGTCTAGGCACATGCTTCCAAACTTCATTTCTTTCAAACTCATTCAACTCTTCTTGCATAGCTATGACCCAGTCTGCATCCTAAAGTGCATCTTCTACTTTCTTTGGTTCTTCTTTTGAAAGTAGATTGTGATATAAAAATTCATTTTGAGTTGCACTCCTTGTCTGTACACCTTCATCAGGATTTCCAATGATTAGATCAGGAGTGTGATCTTTGGTCCATTTTCTGGCTTGAGGAAATATTCTTCTGGAGCTAGATGCTCCCCCTAAATCATGTGCCTCATCAAATGCATTTGAGGCTCCCCCTGAGTCAGTGTTGTTATCTCCTGATGAAGTATTAACACTTGACTAATGCTCCTCTGATATTGTGTCAGCATTGGATTCTATTTGATCAGATTGAGAAGAACCTTGAGTTGATTCTTCTATGTTGGTACCATCAGTTGAACCTTTCTGTTTCTCCCCCTCAATATGTGCAGGTTCATCAGTACATTGATCATCTTCAGGATCTGAAGGAGTATCAGGACTTAGATTATCATTAATTAATAATTTATTGGAGTCTGATGCAGAGTCTAGCAGTACATTTTCGTTCTCAAAAATCAATCTTTCATGAGAGTCTTCTTCAAATCCAGGAATCTTTCTATCATCAAAAGACACACTGATGGATACAACTATAGTATTTGTTCTCAGATTGAAAACTTTATATGCTCTTGATGGTGCATAACCAACAAAGATTCCTTTATCAGCTTTTGATTCAAATTTTCCCAGCTGATCAGTGTGAATCCTTAGAACAAAGAACTTACATCCAAATATATAGAGATGTTTCAGACTTGGCTTCTTTTCTTTCACCATTTGATAAGGAGTTACACCATGTATGTTTATCAGAGTGATGTTCTGAGTGTAACAGGCTATGTTTACTGCTTCAGCCCAAAAGTAAGTGGGTAACTTGGCTCCTTATAGCAGAGTTCTGCCTGCTTCAATCAAGGTTCTTTTTTTCCTCTCAACAACATCATTTTGTTGAAGTGTATTAGGAGCTGAGAACTGCTGTGGTATACCTTTGTACTTGAAAACTTCCTCCATCTTTGAATTCTTGAACTCAGTGCCATTATCACTTCTCAGAATTTTCACTTTGAAATTTGTTCCATTTTTAATTTGCTTTACATGATCAAGAAGAGTTTTTGGAGTTTCATCCTTCCTGTGTAGAAAATAAACCCAGGCATATCTAGTGAAATCATCAACAATTACAAGTGTGTACCTTTTCTTGTTGATTGACATTATGTTCACTGGTCCAAAAAGATCCAAGTATAGCATGTGATATGGTTCAGTGATGGAGAATTCTATTTTGCTTTTGAAGGGTAGTCCTCTTTGTTTGGACTTTTGGCAGGCGTCACAAAGACCATCAAATGAATATAGCATATTTGGTAGTACTCTCACTAGCTCTTTCTTGGCAAGTTCATTTATAGAATTGAAGTTGAAATGTGAGAGCTTCTTGTGCCAATTATGGCTTTCATCTACTGATGCCTTAGAGATAAGGAAAGTAGCTTCCTTCTCAAGACTTTCATGCAACCTTGCTTCATATATGTTACCATTTCTATATCCTTTCAAGTCAACTTTCTTTGTTTTAATGTGAACAACTTAACAGTGAGAGTCATAGAATACAACATGGTAGCCTTTGTCAGTGATCTGACTGATGCTCAGTTGATTATGTTTCAATCCTTCCACCAAAGCCACATTGTCTATTACCGCCTTTCCAATTATCAAGTTGCCATATCCCAGAGTATGTCTAATGTTTCCATCCCCATAAGATACATCCGGGCCAGCCTTCCTCTCAAATTCTGACAGCAGGGTTTTATTTCCAGTCATGTGTCCAAAACATCCACTGTCCAAGACAAGAATGTTTTTCTTGTTTCCCTGCAATTAGAGAGATGATTAATTAGAAGGATTTTTAAGGACCCACACTTGTTGGGCCCTTGTTTTGAACAACTTAAGTTTTTGTGATTCAGAATCAATTCTGACAGGTTTTTCTTTGATAAAATTTGTCTTATCAGAAGCAGATTTAGTAGAACTTGCAGAATTAAACACATAAGCAGTTTTATTAAATTTAGGCAAGGGTTCATAGAAATTGTGATACAGCTTATGATAATAACTACAAGGGTAAATTGAATGCCAACTACTACCACAATGAAAACAAGGATTTTATGGTTTGTAAAATGCTAATCTACCCCTAATATCAGACTCAGGAATAACAGATTTCTTTTTCTTACTCCTCCTGCAATCAATAGTAAGATGATTAGTATTTCCATAGTTAAAACATGTTTTTCTAGGAGCATTGGGAGAAACCTTATAGTTGGAATCTTTAGACACACCTTGCTTACCATTCGTGTTTCTTTTTGGACTTTTTATCTGAGGTTTTTCAGTAACTTCAGATAATTTCTTTTTCAGTTGTCCCTTAGACAAAAGTCATATATTCTTTTCTTTCTTGACAGTCTTAATGATTTCTTTGTTTTCCTCACTTTTATTTTTATCATTTACTTTCTTTTCCTGATATGTAGATGTTGAACCCTTTTCAAAGGTTGATTTGGGTTCATTGTTTTCAGAAGAGATAAATTTAACAGGAGTCTTAAGGGTAATTTTATTTTCAGTGTCAACATCTTTAATTCCATCTTTATAGCCAAGGCATTCTTTCAAGTTTTTCTTTGAGATCATATTCTGAACCATTTTGCCTGAATCAATCCAGGCTTTAAGGGTTTTTCTCTCATTTTCTAAATCTTTTTCTAACATACTGTATCTAGCCTCAAGGATCTTTACTGTATGTTTACCTCCCTCGCATTTTTTCTTTATATTAATCTGATTTATTAAGTCAAACTCTAACTGTACATTCCTAGATTTTAAGATCTCAATCTCAGTTACAAGTCTATCATTTTCTAGAGTCTTATTCTTAAGATTACCATGCAGAGATTTAAGAACAAATTTCAATTCAGATATATCCTCATTATCAAGAGAAAAGAAAGATGTCGATACCTTAGAATCAGGAGAAGCAGGACTATCAAAACTAGCCATCAGTGCATAGTTTGTTTGTTACGACCGGCATTTTGTGTAATATTATTTGTGGACTTGGTATAATATTAGAGCCGAATATAAATATACTTAATGGTTGTACGTTTGTGTGAATGAAAATTTCTGCATTATAAATTTTCTTTATGTAGTATATGATTTTTCAAAGCAAAAGTTTATTTATTTCCTTTATTTTTGATTTATAAGGAATATTCTAAACCTTGGAGAAATTTTCTTTTAAAAGTTATTTTGTTCACAAATTTCGAAAGTAATTTTATAAAATTTCTAAAAATCCAAGTTATTTTATGGTATAAATTTTATAATTTTTGAACTTGTATTTTATTTTATAAAAATAAATCTTTACAAATTTTAGTTGTAATAATTAGCAAATTACAAGGAAGCCCTTGCATGCAAACCACCTTTCTATACTCTTCAAGGACAAAGAAGACATTTCTAAACCCACTAACTCATGATTTATTAGCTAAATTACCTCCTTGACCTTGCATGCAAGATAGCCTAACTCTAGCTAGAAGGTTACTCTTGTCATTACCCAAACCCACTCACATTATACTCAAATCAAGACATAAAAACAAATCAAGGAAGTGATCACCACTCCACTTTCACTCCACCACTTCACTCTCCTCTTCATCTCCTCCTCCCTCACGGCTTTCTCCCCTCCCTCTCGGCAATTTCCAAAACCGAGCCCCCATCCCCTTTTTTCTTCATTTCTTCACTCAAATAATCATCCTATAATCAAGTAATCTTACTCCCTACATGTTGTTCATGTATATCTCAAGAGTTTAGAGTAGAAAACTTATGTGTTGACTATGCATGGTGGTGTTTTTGTTAAACTCAAAGTGAATATCCTTGATTCTTGTGAATTCAAGGCTTTCACCATGAGTTATAGTATCATAGGGCTGAGAATGGCTAAACATGAGTGTGTTGCACTTATGAAAATGTTGTTTTCACCCTAATCCATTCGGCCATAACTTGATAGGAGCCGAATGGATGGTGTTTTGGTTGCTTTGTTTCATTTTGTGTATTTTTGTGATAATAACATGAAAATCTTAGTAAAATCTTCGTAAAAACCTTTGCATGCTAGGTGGTCATTTAGATATAATCCATGATAGGCTTGCATATTGATTTATAATGAAAATTTATTTGGAAATCATGTTGTTTTCGTTTGAAAGACTCGAAGTCATGCATGCATGTAGATTTCTCTTGAATTTTGGAAGTTATTGATCATTCGAAGTGATATTTTGCTAGTAAACCTTAATTTTAGTTAAGTTAAGATATTAATTAATAATTGTGCTCCTTAATATGTGATGTTATCTCATTTATATTTATCAAAAGGGTTAAAGTTGTTGTCCTTGAAAACTTGATGACTTGTGATTTGTGTAATGTGATTTCCTTTGTTTTGCTATGTTGCACCCTAGGTAAGGATGATCTCTACTAAGCCTATTTTGAGTGTAAGGAAGTTAGTTCAGTAGATCACCATATTTAAGTTATGGTTTGAGGTATTTTGGTTGTTGGTGGTTGGGTTGGTTAAGTGAGAACCTTGGAGAAAGGGAGTCCTAGTTTCTGCAGAAAATCAGTTTCGTACCCTGAGGTTTAGAATGAGTTTTGACCATGTCATTGTTGCGCACTTTGAGGTCCAAGCCACCAGAAGCTAGCATTAGGAGTATATAAAAGGTTTTAGGTGTTTGTTGGAGATTTACAAGTCGTTTGGTTAGGTGCACGAGTGGAATCATAAAATCTGTACAGCAGGGGACAGTTTTGTTGCAACATAGAAATAGGAAGTTTTGACCATGTCATGGGTAGGCCCTCATTAGGCCCTGTTGGGCCTTAGTTAGAGGGAGTGTCAGAGGAGTTTTTCCAACCATAGTTCATAGGATTTGAGTTAAAACCATGTGTCACAAGTTAGTTCAAGTCAGGGCGTTTTTTGCCCAGAAAACAGGGGAACCATGGACTTTGAGCTTAGGCCCAAGGAGGCCCGAGCTAGACCCTTGAGACAAATCAAGTTTGGGAGATGCCTTATGGTCAGAAGAGTCTAGTGTAGAAGTTTTGGAGGTAAACTTGTAGTTTAAGAGTGTATAATGCACTCAAGAAACCGTAGATGTCATTCTGAAATTTACTCCAGTGAGCACTTTCACTTACCACATAGTTTTAGAGCACTTATGAGTGAGACCTAGGTTGACCACTATGGTTGCAAGATAGTATAAATACATTAGAGTTAAAGGCCCAAGTGAGGGTCAATATGTTTTGGATAGTTAAGTAAAGGCACATCGAGTTAGAAGGCCCAATTTGGAGACTTTGTCTAGTTTAGCGATCAAGTGACTTAGTTGGGGATCGAGATCATCCAAGCCTAGTGTTACATTATGATGTGTGTGATATTATTTGGTATTAAAATATGGTATGTGAGTATATATGGCTATGTTTACTATTTTATTTATGAGGTGATTATAAATTTCGTGCATATAGGCCTAAGTGCCATTTGTGTTTAATTTCGGGTTGTAAATAGGTTAAGTTGGTCAGAGTATATTATAATGAGGTTATTATTAATTGTGTAGGATCTTGAGACGAGGGTAAACTTGCCATAAAGGTCGAGTAAAGCTTCCAGTTGCTCCTACCAGCCAGACCAGACCAGCCTTTTTCAAGGCAAGTGATTCAACCTATTTTTCGTTTACACTGCAAATGTGTGATAATTAGTTCATATATATTGATGCGATTATCATGAGTTATCTTGAAATACTTGAACCAAGCGATTCTTAAATCTATCTTTATATTATATAGAAATGCCATGAACCCTCAAGTATATATTGCAAGTAGATCAAAAGTCGTATCACGCTAGTATATCAAAGTAATTAAATGCCATGATAAAATAAAGATTTGATATAATACTTGATTGATCCTCTTGATTAACATGCTATTGATTCCTAAAATATTGACATCTCACCCTGATGCTTGGACCCTAATAGAAACTATACCTTGATACCTAAAAGCCAGATATTCTTTAAAGTTGTTCTTAATTGATTGATAACCCTTTTTCTTGCCCTAAAGTTCGACAATCCTGATATACCTTGAGCTAAAGATCAATTCTTCATACCTTAACACCCCTAGTATTCATGAATCTTATCTTCTTGATGTTCTAGTACTTGTACCTTGTCGAAAACCATTGATTTAAGCCTAGTTTGGCATTACTCTTTCATAATATCCAATAGCCTTGCTAAATTTCCTTGTCAAAGTTCTTGTATATGGAAACCTTTCAATTACCCTAATATAGTAAAGTCTAGTGGACCATGGCCCTGAGATTTGGTGACATATTTCCAGTGTTTCAAGTTGATCTATAATCCCTTGATAAAAATGTTTACTACTTAAGAGATTTTATCATAAATCGGCACCAGTTTTTGAAATAATTAAAATATGGATTTTCAGTCCCAAAAGGGGATAAATATTTTCTTTGAATAGTGGATCTGGACTGAGACGCGAGTCCTTTCCACACTTATATTGTAGGCTTAAAAATTGCCTAGGGATCCCATTAATGTTTTAAAATCCAGCGAGGTTCAGGATTACTTCGCGGCTGATCACCGGCTGTAATCCGTAGCGTCATAAAATGATTTTGTTTAAGTTACGATTTTGAAAATGTTTTGATTCAAGCAAATGATGCCATCACTCAAAGTTTTATCTCTTGTTAATATTGGTTACGTCTTCGCATTGTCATTCTTTTATATATATCTCGATTTATGCTTTGTACCGTATTATTTAGCACTTGTGGAGCATTTGGCTCACTCCTTGCTTTACCCTGATATTACAGCTAGCAGCTATGGTTAGATTCAAGCAGACAACACGTAAGACCTGTGACGCCGATGCGTATGTCCGAGCTCAGGTAGAATAAGAGATAGTTTTGTATGAGGACTCGATAAAAAATCAGTTGTAATAGATGGTAGTGTTGGGCTTTTCCAAACCCTAATTTGTAAGATCTTAGATTCGGTCAAGTTTACTTTCTTTTAAATATTGTAAAAGTTATTTATTTTATATGATAAGTTGGGGGTGTGACATTATTCCTTCAGCCTCAGAGTCAGTAGAGTCCATCCAGTCCTTGCTTGATGTGATCAAGGCTTTGTTCTTCCCTTTGTCACTTCTTGACTTCCTACATTCAGTAGCAAAGTGGCCAGGTTCATCACAGTTGTAGCACTTGATCTTTGACATGTCTACTTTTCCAGCTTTCATATCTTTTCCTTCTCTTCTTTTAGAAGGCTTCCTTTCCCCTCCAGTAAACTTCTTCCTAAAGCTTCTATTCTTCAGATTGCATTCTCTTGAATCCCTTAACCATCATAGCCGCCATTTGCATGACATCAGAATTTGTCATGTTCCCGTCAATTTCAGAATCAGTATCATCATCAGGATTTAATGATGATTCATCAGTATCTGATTCTGGCAGATAGTTCTTCTTCCTTTTAGCTTCCATAATCTTGTCTTTTAAAGCTTTATCATTCACCTTTAAGGCAACTGATTTTGCCTTGATTCTTTTCCTCTGTTTCCTTTGCTGGACTTCCAAGTCATGAGTCTTCAGCATGCCATAGATTTCATCCAGAGTGACTTTTTTCAGATCATACCGGTGTCATATGTTTGAGGTCTGTGTCTCCCATTCCTCACTCAGAGCTCTCAGAAACTTTGTGTTTGAATCTTCAAGATCATACACATTTTCCACCAGATATAGGTCGTTGAGCAGAGTAAGAAACCTATCATAGATGTCTGTGAGACTCTCATCCGTCTTTGCCTCGAAATGTTCATATTCTTGAACTAAGACAGCCCTTCTGTTCTTCTTGATGGCTGTGGTTCCTTGGCATTGAGTCTCAAGGGCATCCCAAATTTCTTTGGAAGTGTTGTAGGCTATAACCCTGTTTGACATCATAGAATCAAGACTGTTATGCAAAATATTTCTTACCTTTGCATCTTTCAGTACAACAACTTTCTCTTCTGGTGTCCATTCACTGTTCTCCTTCAGCTGGAGATGTTCATCAACAGTAGGAGTTGCAGGTACCAATTTTGTTGGCTTGTAAGGTCCATCATTGATTATATTGAGATAGTCTGGAGCTGTAGCTTCCAAGTGCATGAGCATCTTCACTTTCTATGTAGGATATTCAGCCTTCTTCAGAATCGGAATTTTGATACTTTCATACTTGTTCAAAGACATGTTTAGATCGATTCTGATAGTGAATTATCAGTCTGCTCTGATACCAATTGTTGCCCAGTAAAGATACAATTGTTTAAGGGGGTTGGATAAAATTGTATAAATGTTTCGAACAAGTAATAAAATATAACAGCTTTTTATATTTCTGATAAAAACTTTTACAAAACTCTCTCAAGAAATACTGATGTTCTTGAGAGCTGCTAGATCTTGTGATGCTCAAGTTCGATACACTATGTGATGACCTAAACTGTGTTTATATAATACACAGCTAAAACTAAACAATCTAGTATATGCACTACCAAAAGCTAACTAAAACTGATACATATCTTCAACTAAATAGATAAAGTCCTATCACTCAGACGTAAGAGATATATATTCCACAATACAAGGAACGTAACAAATCTTCTAAGCTGACTGTCTCCAGATACTGATGACATCCAAATGCTGATGATGTGTCAAATCCTGACGACACATCAAATACTGATGACACCCGAACAGCCAGATCATGAGCTTCTTCTGATCATTGAGAATCAATACGTAACATGGTTTGTTTCGTGGATTGTCTTATTAGTTTTGTAGTGAGGTGAAGTGACTTGAGGTGATTCTCGTTCTAAGACCCAAGACGTACTAACGGGGAGTTAGTAGTCTTCACACCGTGAGGAAGAGGAAAGACCCAAGACCGGATCACTACGATCCAAGACCGACAAAAACTAATGATGCCAAGTCCACACAAAGGTTCTACAACAACTTTTAAGAAATAACGGGGAGTTATTGTCTAAGATAAGTTGTGTAGGTATTACATTTATTTTGAGGTGGTGACCCTTGTGTTACGCACCAAGACAAATACTTGTAAGGGTGTAAAGGCCTCTCCGCCTACTAAAGAAGCGAGTTTATTACAATGAAAAATCCCGAGTCTGGGAGAGGAGTTCGGGGACTGGAGTAGGGGTGAGAGAATCTATTAGAGGTTTCGCCATCGCGAACCAGGATAAAATCACCGTGCAGTATTTTCTTTCCTTGCACTTTATTTTTCTGCACATATAAATTGCATAACCACTCGGTAAAGTTTTAAAAAGGGATAAATTATTTTAAAATGCCATAATAATTTTAAATTGATAATTAAGTTATTCAACCCCCTTTCCAGCTTAAAATAGCCCTCTTACGGGACCTTACAATTGGTATCAGAGCAGTGCTTTTTAACGTGTTTGTTAAGTGATTTGTAGATTTACAGGCACAACAGAAAGTGATCCGGAATGGCATATATTAATCCCGTTGGATTTGGTGAAGGTCTATCTAGCTCACGACCTCCTCTATTTGATGGCACCAATTTTGCAATATGGAAAAAGAGGTTTCACATTTATGTTAGGTCTCAAGGAGTCAAAGTTTGGATGGCTATCGAAGACGGTGTTCGCATTCCTACCAAAACTATTAATGACATCATCATAAAAAAAAGGTTAGTGAATACAACTTAGAGGAAGAAGCCACAATGAATATAGCCACAAAGGCTGAAATGGTTCTCACAAGTGCACTTGCAGAAAAAGAATATAAAAGAGTAAATAATTCCAAGTTGGCACAAGAAATGTGGAACAAATTAGTGGTACCTATGAAGGAACCACTGATATAAAAGATTCTCGGATGGACACATTGATCCAAGAGTACGAGAACTTTAAACTCCAAGAAGGAGAAAATATCATCGATATGGAAACAAGATTTACTCGTGTAATCGATGAGTTATCGCAACTTGGAAAGAATTATATTCAAAATGAAAAGAATTGAAGAGTGCTCAAATCTCTACCTCCTAGTTGAAAGGTTAAAGTCACTACTATAAAAGAGATGCACAAATTAAATGAGTATAAGATTGATAACCTATTCGTAAATCTTCGTGCTTATGAAGAAGATAATATTCCGGAAAAGGTTGCTCCAAAAGTGGAGGATAAAAAGAAAAATACGGCTCTAAAGGCCATATTAATTGATGAAGATGAAAACGACGAGGAGTTAAACAAGGAACTCTAAAATCTCAATGAGAGTGAAATTGCACTACTTAAGAGACAACTTCGTCGTGTGCTTCAAAGAAAAGCTCAAAGATACGGAAAAGGCTTCCTAAAATCAAATAAACAACAAAGAGTTTTGAACTCTAATAGAAGGCCAAATTACTCTCAAAATTATTCTTCCAACCATAAGAGTAATTATCCGTCAATGAGATACAAAAAGGCAAAGATAATCGAAATATAAATACCTATAGTAATGCCAATGCCTCTACAAACCATCCTATTTACACTCCTCCAAAACCTAAAGATCCATCTCCGAAAAAAACACAAGATGCGTGTTTCGAGTGTAAACAACCCGATCATTATAAAAGAGAATGTCCTAAACTCTCAAAGGGATGAAATCTCGTGGCCGAAAATGGTTGGGATTTAAGTGAAGATGAAGAAGCTCCGAAAGCTAGCGAAGAAGTGGTCAATCTATGCTTAATGGCTCTCGGAGATGAAACTACCTCAACGGAAATCTCCTCTTCAAATCAAGAGGTAACATCTAACTATGCCTCAATTAAATCTTTATTAGATGAATCTAATTTATCTTTCGTAGATATGAATAAGCATGATTTAATTTAACTTATAGTAAGTTATAAATATAAATATAAAGATGTTGAACAAAGGGTTCACTTGCTATGGTCCGAGAAGATGAAAATTGAGGAAATTTATCATACTTAAAATAAAGAATATACTTGGATGATGGACTCAAAATCATCTCATCAAGATTGAGGTAAATAAACTTCAAGAAAATATACTCAATCTTGAGACGGAGAATATATCATTAATTCTCAAAGATGAAGAGATGGAACATGAAAAGATACAATTGAATGATAATATTTGTAAACTTCACGTTGATCTTTTGAACTTAAAGATTCTAAATGAATCAAATGTTCAAGATAAAGAAACATCTTATAAAGACAATCTTGATAAAGAAAATGAGCTATTTGAAACTAATGAGCTTAAAAGTGAAGCTTTAAGGTTAAAAGAAGAAAATCATATACTCATAGCTCTAGTTACAGATCAAGAAAGAATCCTTAACAACAAGATTGATGCCTTAAAGAAAGATAATGAAAATCTTGAAGAAGTCATTCATAGATTTACAAAAGGCAATAAGATGTTGGATCAAATGGTGCATACAATCTCAGAGAAGGTTTGGGATATAATAAGAATTCTCCTCCTAAAGGAAATACTCGGAGATTTGTATCACTGATAGGGAATAAAATAAGGCCTGAGTATGTAATTAATGTTGCGTTAATTATATCAGAATTGGGCTGAAAGTTAGGCCCATTTGAGAGGGCCCAAAACCCTGAATATTAATTAATTTCGTAATTAACTAATAAGGGATAAGTCAGCTGATAAGATAAGTCCTAGTGGGGAAATAAATCATTGTGGATTGGCCTCCAAGGAACCTCGTGGGATAAGGAATCAGCTTCCTACCTCTTAGGACTCCAAAGTCCATTCTAATTCTGAGACTTGACCATCAAGTCTCCTAACCCAAGTCTAATTCAAGGACTCCCAACATCTATATAAGGGGGCCTCACCCCACAAATCAGAACTATGTTTTTTGACTTGATCCTTGGCAATCTGGAAGGTACGTAGGCATCTTGTTAAGGCATATCGAGTCACGAGACACAAGAGCAGTCAAATTGAGCCTCGAAGCTCATGTACCCTAGTAATAAATACATAAATTATTATACCTTAGTTTTTGATTCATAACATTTGGTGCCGTCTGTGGGAAAGCACAACAACAACCATGGCGAGAACACGGAGAGGAAGCAACGCCCTTGAAGAAGGAGCACCAGCGGGGATGACCCAAACAATTTCGTCAACAGTGGAGGTACCTCCTGATTCAACCTATGCCGCCACCCAAGGATAAGCCCAGGTAGGGGTAACTGAACCTCAACCTCAAGGGACGATTCCCCCAGCTCCTCAAGAGATGAATCCCCAGCTTCAACAGCTACATACACCTGTGAATTCTTGACCCGTTGGGTATGAGTATTCAACTATTGTGACCACTAACTCCCCTTATGGGATGCCCTTTTACCCCGAGGTTGGAGGAAGCGGACATGCTGGATGGAGTGAAGCATGGAGGCAAACACCCCCTATATACAAGGTTTGGCTCCTATCCCGGAAGATCAGGAATTTTCTGGTCCTTATATTGAAAGAGACTCTGAATCTTCGGATGATGAAGTGGCCCCAAGAAGGAAACGTTCTGGAAAAGAGCCGATGCCTGATGGTAATCAATGTCCCAGGAGCACCCGAGGGATGAATCCCCAAAAAGTACAGGAGAGAATCAGGGCTCACGTGGCTGAGATTCAAAGGCTGAAGCGCGACTTGGAGGCGCACCAGGCCCCTAGACCCCCACTACCACCTAGGGGGAGAAATCCTCCTCCAATCATAGACCTAGATGGTCCGTCACAAAGAAGGACTATAGTCCCAAGAGCTGATCCAATCAATATTCTTCCCCTTGGAGTACCTGATGATCTCACTCCATCATTCACTGAAGAGATAATGAATGCCCATATCTCAAGGAAGTTCAAGATGCCCACTATCAAGGTTTATGATGGTACTAGAGATCCCGCTAATCATGTCAGGAAATTCTCTAATGCACTATTGTTGCAACCCGTGAATGACGCTATTAAGTGTCGAGCCTTTCCTCAAACCCTGTCGGGATTGGCTTAAAGATGGTATAGTCATTTACCCCCAAACTCTATTGGGTCCTTTAGAGAATTAAGTTAGGCTTTTACTAAGCAATTCATCAGCGGGAGAGTGCATTAAAAAAGTTCAGCATTCCTCATGAGCATTGTACAGGGAGCGAAGGAATCCTTGAGAGACTACCTAAATCGTTTCACAAAGGAAGCTTTAAAAGTCCCGGACCTTGATGATAAGGTAGCTATGATAGCACTGCAACATGGAACTAGGGATGAGTTCTTCAAGATGTCCTTGGCCAAGCACCCCCTGAAAGCATGTTGCAGCTCTAAGATAGGGCCGGGAAGTACATCAAAGTGGAGGAGAGCATGAGGAAGACGGTAGTAAGTAACGAGCCCGCTGGAGGCAAGAAACGCAAAACTGATCTATAATATATCGCTAAGGACAAGTATCCTAGAACTGAGCAAAACCCTGATTCAACCCCAAAGAAGGGAGGACCTGGGCAAAAGTTCACTGTATATGCTAAGCTGAATGCTCCTAGAAGCCAGATCTAGATGGAAATCGAGAAAGATCGAGATATTCATTGGCCTAAACCCTTGAAGGCTGATCCTACCAAGCTAGATAAGAGCAAATATTGCAGATTTCACAAGGATGCTGGTCATGACACCGATGAGTGCAGGCAATTGAAAGATGAAATAGAGTTCCACATTCAAAAAGGAAGATTGAGCAAGTACACTGGGGAAGGAGGAGATAGGAATAACAATGGGAGAAAGAACTTTAAAGATAGTAGGAGGGACCAAGATAATCGGGGGTAGAATCCCCAACCTAGGGGACCGGTGATAAATACAATCTTTGGAGGGCCACGACCCCAAGGACCTGTGATAAACACAATTTTTAGAGGACCAACTGCTGTTGGATTATCCAGGAACTCCAGGAAAGCATATACCATAGAGGTTATGCATATTGTTGGGGAAGCCCCAAAGAGGGCCAGGACAGGAGTAACAATGGCATTTGATGATTCTGACTTAGAGGGTCTGAAATTTCCTCATGACGACCCGCTGGTCTTAACACTAATAATAGGGAATAGCCCGGTGAAGAGGGTCCTTGTAGATAATGGTACTTAAGTGGATATCTTGCTCCATGACACCTTTTTAAGGATGGGTTATAATGATTCTCAATTGCCCTAAACCGATATGCCGATATATGGATTTGCGGGAGTAGAATGCCCCATGGAAGGGATAATCAAGTTTCCAACAACCATAGATCAGGAACCAAGGCAAATAATGCAGATGTTGGACTTTGTGGTGGTGAAGGCTAGTTCAACTTACAACGCTATCATGGGAAGAACAGGAATATATGCCTTCAAGGCAGTCCCTTCTTCCTACCATTCAGTTATGAAGTTTCCCACCCGGAATGGAATTGGAGAAGATAGAGGAGATCAAAAAATGGCTAGAAGTTGTTATGTGGCCTCCCTGAGGGCAGATGGAGTTGGGGGGCAGGTTCTGTCTTTGAAGATCAGGATATCCATGAGAATGATGAGAAAAGAGGGAAGCTAGCAGAAGACTTGGTATCGATTCCTTTAGCTCCCAAGGATCCTGAGAAAGTGACTTTTATTGGAGCCACGCTAGAGGAGCCCCTTAGAGGGAAGTTGGTGAAATTTTTGCAAGAAAATAGTGATGTATTTGCATGGTCGGCGGCTGATATGCCAGGCATAGACCTGGAACTGATTACTCACAAGCTGAATGTGGATCCGAATCGGAAGACGGTGAAGCAAAAGAAAAGAAGCTTTGCTCCAGAGAGATAAGAGGCTATTAAACAAGAAGTGGAGAAGCTCTTAGAGGCTGGTTTCATTGAAGAGATACAATTTCCAGAATGGTTAACAAACCCTATGATGGTGAAGAAGGCCAATGGAAAATGGAGAATGTGTGTGGATTTCACCGATTTAAATAACGCATGCCCCAAGGACTGTTTCCCATTGCCAAGGATAAATACATTAATAGCTGCTACTGCTGGACATGAGATGATGAACTTCATGGATGGATTCAGTGGATACAATCAAATCAAGATGCACAAGGATGACATCCCAAAGGTATCATTCATCACTGACTTTGGTATTTATTATTATCTTGTTATGGCATTTAGTCTCAAGAATGCAGGAGCCACCTATCAAAGGTTGGTAAATAAGATTTTTGAAGGATCTTATTGGCATGACCGTGGAAGTTTATGTCGATGACAAGTTAGTATAGAGTCTAGTAAAGACTGACCATATAACCCATTTGAGAGAAGCTGTTGAGATCCTAAGATACCACAAGATGATGTTAAATCCAGCAAAGTGTGCTTTCGGAGTGGGATCTGGAAAGTTTTTGGGATTAATAGTCTCCAAGAGAGGAATCGAGGCCAATCCTGATAATATAAAGGCAATCCTAGACATGGAGCCACCAAAAACTATCAAAGATGCTCAAAAGCTCACTGGAAGGGTTGCTGCATTGGGGCGATTCATCTCCCGACAAGTGCTTGTCGTTCTTCAAGTCCTTGAAGAAGGTTAAGGATTTTATATGGAGTGAGGAAAGCCAGAAGGCATTCGAAGTATTAAAGAAATATATGACCTAGGCCCCGTTGTTGGCCATGCCAGCTCTGAATGAAGTTTTATACTTATACTTGGCCATTTCAGAGAATGCCTTGAGCGCTGTATTGGTTAAGGAGGAACTTAAAATCCAGAAACCCGTATACTATGTTAGAAAAATTCTGCATGGAGCTGAGTTAAATTATTCAACTATTGAGAAGTTTGCTTTAGCCTTAGTAATGGATTCAAGAAAGTTGCATCCTTACTTTAAGGCTCATCAAGTTGAGGTGTAAACAAATCAGCCCCTGAGAAATATTATTCATAGTCCCAAGGCTAGTGGGAGGTTGATCAAGTGGGCAATAGAGTTGGGAGAATTCGACATCAAGTACAAGCCACGAATGGCAATAAAAGCCCAGGCATTGGCTGACTTCGTGGTGGAATGTACCATACCCAACAAAGAAGTCGGGGGCAGGAAGATACTATACCTCAAGACAAGGAAGTTGATAAGGGGGAAAAAGAAAAGTGTTAGGTCCCAATGTATTTGTAGAAGGGGGTTGAATACAAACAGTACCGAATAATCGAATTAAATGCGGAATAAAAAATGTGAAACAAAATTCAAGTTAAATAAAAATATTATTAAACTTGAAAGGTGTTACAACAACTATATCGATTACAAGGAATTAATCTCAAATTAATTATCACAAATCTAGAATAAATTCGACATGAACTTTTTCTATTTTTGTAATAAAAAGATTCAAATGCTAAACGCAATTTGAGATTAAGTTCTAGGGATTTTGATCCGCTAGATTGTTACACAAGAACAAGATAAAGATTTCTAGTTGATTGGATTTAACTTTACAATCTAGAAATTGATCTTGAATAAAGCAGATGAAAATGAAATATTTGTTGCGGCTGCTGTGTTGTTGTTTTTGACTTGTGTATTGGATGATTATACTTTCTGCTGCTTCTGTTTCTTTTTAATTCATTCAACAGAATTGAATTAAACTGGAATGACAATCCTGAGCTCAGCAAGACTTTCGGTATGACAATCAAATGAACTAGCAAGACTATCAGAATGAACTAGCAAGACAATCAGAATGAACTAGCAAGACAATCCTCCTCCCAGTGTAACTTTCGGTGAGACTATTGTTTGTACTAGCATGACTTTCGGTATGACTATTGATTGTCATACCGATTGTCATACTAGTACAATCAGTTTGACTTGCTGAATTTAAATGAATTTTAATCCAATTTAAATTCTGAAAATTCCTAAAATTAATTCAGAATTAATTAATCAATTAATTCAATTAATAAATAAATTATTCTTCACAGATATAATTTATTTTCTTAATTAAATTAGATGACTTAATTAATTAATAGAGAATTAATTCTAGTCTTCAACAGCACCCATCTTTCTGCAAATCTTCTGAAAATCACTGAAAATTATGAATCAATTCCACCACTTCAATGTTGACACTCGATGTACTGTCTGGTTCATGAGTGACTAACTTCCGTGACGTTTCTTCATGTCTTGACTTTGACACTTTGATTTTCTTCAGATTAAATCCTTGTAATTAATGATACTCTGACGAGATCTCTGTCACTTGATTAAATCCACGATCTTGATTTATATCACTGAGGCATGATCAACTTCTTGAACTTCTTCCAGTGAATTAACTCCTCAAGTTGGTAGATGATCCTTGTTTCTAAGTCCTTTGACAAATATTACTTTGCGAGATCTCTCTGACGGTAGATCCACTATTTACTTATTACATTCTTATTTGAGTTGAGTTGAATCCTCGAATATACAAATAGGCTATGACATATGACTTACAATCTCCCCCTATTTGTTTGTTAGACAATAACACACAAATACCTAGAGGATAACTCAACTAAGAAATAAGAAAAAGATATAAACAGAAATGCAAAGTAAATAGCAGAAAAGTTCTGGACTAGATTTAACATTTTCCAGATTCCAAGTAGATGTTCCTCTAGACTGAACATATCTTCAAGTAGTTCCATCTTCTTCTGTACAACCACATTTCTTGTTGAGAAGCACATATCTCTCTTGCTTCTCCCCCTATGAGAATCAACTGATTAAAGAAGATCACCTTCGTTTACCACCTCTCCCGTACAATAGGATCCGCAGATAAAAACCAATGGTACTCCCCTAACAGCTTCTTCCCTTACTAGAAAATCACCTTGTGTTTACCACCTCTCCCGTACAATAGGATCCGTAGTTACAAACAACAATGGTGTGGTGTAGTGTACATGTAGGATCTTTTTCTTCCTCCCTGCTATTTCTCCCCCTTAGTTGAGGAATCCTCCAAACTATTACTTAAGCTTTTATCTCCCCCTTAACGAAGAAATGTATGCTATCGTCTGAAGGAGTTCTCATATTTCACTTGGTTGGAAAAAAAATAACAAGTGTTTCTCTTTCTTCCTCACTGTGAGTGTGTGATTCTGTTTTAGTGTACCTCATATGTGTTTCACTCTTCTCTCCACTCGTGTTTACCCTCATTCTCACAAGTGTATCACTCCTCTCATAGCTCCAAAAATCAGCTGTACCTGCAAGGAAAATCACCTTAGCCATCCTTAAGGAGGTCACAGGTGGTGCAATGGGAGTTCACAAATCCCCATCCTTGTTAAACTCGTCTGATGAATCTGAGTCATAATCTACAAGTTGCTAGTTTCCCTTTTAGGGGTCCAGATTTGAATTCTGGGAAGGTAAACAATGATCCAACGAATTTAGCATAAAGATCAAAGTTCCCTTCTAATGTCTGTGAGGACATTTCCTTGTGACTCATCAGGTAATATCTGAATCATTGTCAACAAGTTGCTGATCTGCGCCTATGTCAGATCCACTATCCGCAGATGCATCTAGGGGATTTAAGCCTGGGGAGGTAGACACTGACCACTGACATATGGCTTTTAGATCAGTATCCTCTCCTAACACCTGTAAAGGCAATTGGTCCACTAATGAACCTTGAACAATCAAATCTGACCTTAAAATGGTCGAAACTCTTGTTTCCGTCAACTCATCCTTTGTGTGTGTAACCTCTCCTTGTGCATCAGGAATTGTTTATGTTTGAAGTGGTGACACTACATCGGATACCTTGGCTGACAGGAAAAATTCAATAGATGCACCTTGTTGAGAGAATGAATCTAGTAACTATTTTTGTGCCTTTTCAGCCATTACATCTTTTTGAGAAGATGTATGGGGGCTAGCAGTTGTCTCGGTTTAAATACTACTCATCTATGTATGAGACAGAGCTACTGGGTTGACTACAGAACCTTCCTTATGTGGTGCACTAAGGCACTATCTCCCTCACGCTCATTCATACTACATTTAGTGGTAAGAGAGTGTTGGTTGGTTCTGTTTCTGTGTTTGTCTTTACAGTCTGGGATAGATATTGTGGGTTTTCAACCTCATGACTGTCAATGAAAGAAAGTCATTGGAGACTGAACCTGTAACACAGAACATATGGTAATAGAGAGAAAATGATTTACAATAGTGATTTCAAAATATTTTACATGAAATAAGAAATCACTAATGTAGAAAGAAATTTGATTTTGTTTTTCAATATGAATGAGTTTTTGATAAAACATTGATCACTTAGGGTAAAGTCTAAGTAATTCTCATTCATGTCAAAAGCTTACAAATATCTGCAACATAATGTTAACAAGATATCATTGACCGATACTTGTCAAGTACTTTAGATACTAATTGTTATGTTGCATTAACAATATATCACTGCACATATAAAACAATACGATTGTGCCTAAAGATAAGAGAGTTAAAAATATGACGACTCTACTAGTTCATATTAAACAATAACTTCAGTTAGAGTGCCATACCATGTTCTTGACGATTGCTTGAGTAGTACACTAGTTCATACCAACCTGAAGTGAGATTGTGAAGAAGAGATTGCATAGTCCAATAGATCTGCAGCTGCAAAGTCCATGAACTGTGGTGCATTGACTTCCTCTTTTGACTCACCAACCAGGAGTACACTTGTACACATCTTACTAGAGTCCAATTCCAAGTGTAATGTGCAGCAGGTGCCTGATATGTCGTAATATTCTCAAGTCTCATCACTGGTGCTATATGTTAGATGATGCTTCCTTATAATAACCTAGCACACTATACAAAATTTCACTGATAACATATCCAGCTTGGAAACAGCCATATCCCTCAGATAAACCTTTGTTGTTATCTCCAAAGGTAACCAGGGGGCCAGCTTTCTCAATCCACATTTGATAGCAGGGCTCTATCTCCGGTCATATGTCTTGATAATCCACTGTCAAGAATCCACACTACCAGTTACACCTGTATACTGCCCTGCACTTCAAATGGATTAGACCTTCTTCGGAACCCAAACTTGGTTGGGCCCGACATACTTGTAGAATTGTCCTTTGTCAGGCAAAACAACATTTTTAATTTTAACGATCTCAACATTCTCAATGACTGAACATTTGACCTTGTAAATAGCCTTAACAAATTTCTGGTTAGGCTTAGGCACAAATGTCTCCTTTCTAGCCTTAGAAGGACTAGCAGTCTTAGACCTATCATGCTTCTTGTTATTCACATGCTGACGAGGAGTAGTCTTATCATTAGACACATGCTTACCATTAAAATAAGCATACATCATATTAAAATCACAAGACATACAATTAGCAATACTACATGCTCTATGAGAGTGATTAACAGCAGGCAATTTATGCATGGTAGACATGGCATTATTGTTATCCAACTCATGTGTGTCTGAGTTAATCTCAGTTGCTTTCACAACTTTGACTGGAACTTTCGACTCACATGACTTGGAAACAATCTTCTCATAAGCATGATCCTCAGCACGTATTTCTTCTTGAATAACAGAAGAGGTCGCATCAAATGGTTCAGCAATTGATGCTTTATAGAGGGGTTCATCAACACCCTTAAGCACATGTGGTACTTCCCTCCCTTTAGCACAAACACGAGGAGGGGAGTTTATGCCTGATTCTCCAATAGCAACATTGTAATCATAACCTATTCCAGATGTTTGATTAACAGATTGCTTACTGTAGAACTCTTTAGCCTTCGAACAAGAATTGAAGTAGGCTCTAACCTTAGTCTCAAGACCGGTGATCTTGTCTTTGAGAATAGTTTCGAGTTTTCTATAACAGTCAACTCTATTCTCTAGAAAAGATACTTGTTCTTTTAATTTGTCTTGATTAATGTGCACAAGTTTTAATTCATTGACCTCTTTCTCAAGGTCTGTGATCTGTAAACTTAACAGTTCATTATCACGACGTGCACAATCTAAGTTACCTCTTAGATGATAAACCATTTCAGCATCAGAAAGTTTTACCTCTATTCTTGACGATGAAGCTTTTCCATCAATAGCCATAAGAGCAAGATTTCCTTCATCTTCATCTTCACTGTCAGTATCATCCCAGCTTCTTCCCTTTCCCAGATAAGCCCTTTCAGAGTTCTTTCTTACTTACTTTGGCTTCCTACATTTTGTGGCAAAGTGTCCCAACTCATTGCAGTTATAGCATCTAATGGTGCTCCGATCAACCATCCCTGTTTTGTATCCACCCCTGCTGGTGTTAGAGGATGAAGATCCACCTTTCTGGAATTTGTTGTAGTTGGACTTGTACTTAAGCTTGGGATTCCTCTTGAATCTGACATGGGAGAATCTCTTGACAATTTGGGCCATTGACTCGTCTTCCAATTGCTCCAGCTCTTTCAAGGAATAAAAATCATCACTTGATTGATTTGTAGTAGGAGGATCATATTCTGCTACTAACATATTTTCCTCAGCCTTGGAACACTGTACCATTCTCTCCAATTGTTGAGATTGCTGTTGTTGTTGACCTTCAGCTACAAGTGCAGTAGATGTGCAGACCATTCTATCCTTCCCGTAGACTTCCTTCTGTTGAATCTGCTCCAACTCATAGGTTTTTAACACTCCATAGAGCCTGTCCAAAGAAATCTCACTCAGATCTCTAGTTTCTCTAATGGCAGTGATTCTATGTTCAAGATGAGTTGGCAGTGTTAAAAGGAACTTTTTGTTGACCTCCCTGATTGAATAAAATTTTCCATTTATGTTCAGGTTCTTGATCAATGCATTGTACCTCTCAAACAATTCAGTAATTCCTTCTCCTGGATTTGATTTAAAATGTTCATACTCAGAGGTTAGGATCTCCAACTTGTTCTCCCTAACTTCCTCTGTGCCTTCATTAATCACCTCAATAGTTTCCCACATGTGTTTGGAATTTTTACAGTTCATCACATGTCTGTTCATCAAGGGATCAAGGGAATCAATTTGTTACGACCGGCATTTTATGTAATATTATTTGTGAATAATATTAAGTTAAATAAAAATATATTCAATGCTTGTACGTTTGTGTGAGTGAAAATTTCTGCATTATAAATTTGCTTTGGGTAGTATATGATTTTTCAAAGCAAGAATTTATTTAATTTCTTTATTTTTGATTTATAAGGAATATTCTAAGCTTTGGAAAAATTTTCTTTTAAAAGACATTTTGTACACAAATTTTGAAAATGATTTTTATAAAGTCTCTAAAAATCCAAGTTATTTTATGGTATAAATTTTATAATTTTTGAACTTGTACTTTATTATATAAAAATAAATCTTTGGAAATTAGTTGCTTAATAATTATCAAATTACATGAATAACCTTGCATGCAAACTCTCTTCTATTTAACCAAAGGGCAAAGAAGACATTCTCCACCCCACTAACTCACATTTTGCTAGCCAAATTACCTCCTTGACCTTGCATGCAAACTTGCCTAACTTTAGCTAGAGGGTTACTCTTGTCATTTCCTAAATCCACTCACATTTAGTCTAGTCAAAGACATAAAAACAAAACTAAAGTGATGATCACTCCATTTTCACTCCACCCTCCCCTTTTCTCCTCCCTCCCTCTCGGCTCAACCCTCACTCTCGGCCATCCCATAGCCGAGGCCCTCCATCCCCTTCATTTCTTCATTCTTTCACCCAAACAATCATCTTATATTCAAGTAATTTTACTCCCTATATGTTATTCTTATATATTTCAAAAGTATAGAGTGAAAAACCTATGTTTTGACCTTGCATGGTGATGTTTTTGTTAAACTCAAAGTGAACCTCCTTGATTCTTGTGAATCTAAGGCTTTCACCATGAGTTATAGTATCATAGGGTCAAGAATGGCTAGACATAAGAGTGTTACACCTATGCGAATGCTGTTTTTACCCTAATCCATTCGGCCATGACTTGATAGGAGCCGAATGGATGGTGTTTTGTTGCCTTGTTAACATTTTTGTGTATTTTGTGATGATAACATGAATTTTGTAGTAAAGTCTTGATAAAATCCTTTTGCATGCTAGTTGATCATTTAGTTGTAATCCATGTTAGGCTTGCATGTTGAATTATGATAAAAATTTATTTGGAAATCATGTTGTTTTGGTTTGAAAAACCCGAAGGCATGCATGCATGTGGAATTCTCTTAGTTTGTTGTGAAATTTTGATTATTTGGAAAGATTTTGTTAGTGAGCCTTAATTTCAGTAGGAATAATGTGATAATATTGATTTATGCTTCTTGTTGCATGGTAATAATTTGTGGTTATCTTTTATAAAAATATATATTTTGTTGTTTCAAAGGCATGAAGATTTGCGATTTGTTAAGAGTAGTCTCTTTTGTTTTGCCATAGTTGCACCTTAGGTAAGGATGATCTCACCAAGGGTATTTTAAGAAAAAGGGAGTTAGTTCAGTAGAATACCAAGTATAGGTCTTGGTTTAAGTATTTAGTTGTTGTTAGTTGGGTTTGTCAAGTTAAAATCTTGGAAAATGAGAAGTTATAGTTTCTGCAGAAAAATCAGTTTAGTACCCTGAGGTTTAGAGTGAGTTTTGACCATGTCATTGATGTGCACTTTGAGGCCCAAGCCACCAGAAGTTAGTATGGGGAGTATATAATAGGTTTTAGGAGTTGGTTGGAGGTTTGCATGTCATTTGGTTAGGTGCACAAGTAGAATAACAAAATCTGTCCAGCAGGGGACAGTTTTGTTGCAACTTAGAAATAGGGAGATTTGGCCATGTCATGGGTAGGCCCTCATTAGGCCCAATTGGGCCTTAGTTAGAGGGTATGTCAGAGAAGTTTTTCCAACCATAGTTCATAGGATATGAGCTAGAACCATGTGCCACAAGTTAATTCAAGTCAGGGCATTTTCTGCCCAGAAAAACAGGGGAACCTTGGACTTTTAGCTTAGGCCCAAGAAGGCCCAAGCCAGGCCTTTGAGCCACATCAAGCTTATGAGATGCCCTTAGGTCAGGAGAGTCTTGTGTAAAAATTTTGAAGAAAAACTTGTAGTTTAAGAGTGTCTAATGCACTCAAGAAACCTTAGTTACCATTCTAAAATTTACACCAGTGAGCACTTTCACTTATCACATAGTTTTAGGACACTTAGAAGTGAGTATTAGGTCGACCACCATAGTTGTAAGATAGTATAAGGTCAGTAGAACAAAAGGCACAAGTGAGGGTCAATAGGTTTTGGATAATTTAGGAAAGGCACATTGAGTTAGGAAGCCCAAATTCGAAGACTTCGCTTAGTTAGCGACCAAGTAATTTAAGTGG
The DNA here is from genome assembly GCF_009905375.1 of Apium graveolens. Taxonomy (NCBI): domain Eukaryota; kingdom Viridiplantae; phylum Streptophyta; class Magnoliopsida; order Apiales; family Apiaceae; genus Apium; species Apium graveolens. The sequence goes on from NC_133649.1 coordinate 121,946,065, forward strand.
TGAGTCGAGATCATCCAAGCCTAGTGTGGCGTTATGGTGTATGTGATGTTATTTGGTATTAATATACGATATGTGATTATGTGGCTACGTGTGTATATTTAAAAATATAAATGTTGGATATGAATTAAGTGTGTATAGGCCTAAGTGCCATCCATGTTTAATTTCGGGTTGTAAATAGGTTAAGATGGAAAGAATATATTATAATGAGGATTATTATTATTTATGTAGGATCTCGAGACGAGGGAAAACTTGCCTTAAAAGTCGAGTGAAGCTCCAGTTGTTGCTCCTACCAGTCAGACCAGACCAGTCTATCTCAAGGCAAGTGATTCAACTTGACCTTCGTATTTGCTGTAAACAGTTCATATATATATATCGATGCAATTATCCTGAGTCATTTTGATGTATTTAAATCAAGCGTATCTTTTGTTTATCTTTGAGTTACATAGAGATGCCATGAACCCTCGAGTACATATTGCAAGTAGTTCAAAAGTCTTTCATGATAGTTTAATGCCATGATAAATTAGAGATGCGTTATAATATCTTATTGATCCTTTTGTTTATCATGCTATTGATCCCTGAGAAATCTTGATGTTGCACCCTGATGCTTTGATTCAACTCTTGAAATAACCTCGATAGAAACTTTATCTTGATACCTAAAAGCCAATCATTTCTTAAATACATTCATGATTGTTTGATAACCCTATCCTTACCCTAAAGCTTGATACCCTGTTATATACTGAGCTGATGATCGCTTTCTTTATATTTTAACACCTTTATCCTATTGGAACCAGTGATGCCTATCTTTTGATGTTCTAATACCTATATCTTGTCTACAACCGTTGCTTTAAGCCTAGTTTGGCATTACTCTTTCATCTTATCCAATAGCCTGGCTTAATTTCCTTGTCTAAGTTCTTGTTTATGGAAACCTCTCAATTACCCTAATATAGTAAAGTCTAGTAGATCATGGCCCTGAGATTTAGTGTCATATTTCCAGTGTTTCAAGTTGATCTATAATCCCTTGATAAAAATAATTACAGTCGAAAGAGATTTTGTCATAAATCGGCATCAGTTTTTAAAATGATTAAAACGTGGATTTTTCAGTCCCAAAGGGGGACAAATGTTTTCTTGAATGGTGGATCTGGACTGAGACGCGAGTCCTTTCCACACTTATATTAGGCTTAAAAGTTGCCTAGGGATTCCCAATAATGTTTTAGAACCCAGCGAGGTTCGGGATTACTTCGCGGCTGATCACCGGCTGTAATCCGTAGCGTCATAAAATGATTTTGATTAAGAATGGTTTTAAAATTTGTTTTGATGCAAGCAAAATGATGCCAACTCACATAAGTTTTATCTCTCGATTATCATTGATTATGTCATTCCATTGTCATTCCTAAAGGTATATCTCGATTTATGCTTTGCGTTGTATTGTTAGCACTTGTTGAGCTTTTGGCTCACTTCTTGCTTTACCCTGATATTACAGCTAACAGCCATGGTTAGATTCAAGCAGACTGCCCGTAAGACCTGTGATGCGGATGCTTATGTTCGAGCCCAGGTAGAATAAGTAATAATAGTTGTGTGAGGACTCGGTATTTGTAATCAGATGTAATAGTTGGTAGTGTTGGGCTGTTCCAAACCCTAAACTGTAAGATCTTGGATTTTGGTTGTGTAGTACTCAATAAAATGATGTAATAGCTATAATTATTTTGCTATTTAAGTTGGGGGTGTGACAGGTTTTGGTATCAGAGCTACGGTTTAGAGTCCCTGAACAGCCCAAATAGGTTATAGGACTTGTGAGTAGGTTATAGATATTATGCGAGAGAGTAGGTAAAGTAAATTATTATTAATACTCCTCTTATTGGTTGTCAGCAAAGGGCGCATTCCTCGTCATCCTCTGGGTCGGACGACACTATTGCTTTCTCCGTGTATGCTGAGTTGAGGCGCGAGTTCGACATGCTTCAGGGCAAGTACGACCGACTGATAGACCGACTGAAGAACGTGTATCCGGACAGCCGAAACTACGAAGGGAAGCCCAAGGAGCAGATGATTGCGAGACTTGAGACCTTGGTTCGGTACGTTAACACTAAGCTTGAGGAGATGCCAGCACACCGGGACCGTACCAGCCAGTATGTCATTCAGATGGTGGCGGATGAGCTCCAGAGCATTGTGAAGACACTTCGAGAGGAAAAGTCTACCAAGCCCCGTTCAGATGGAGTGGAGCCTTAGTTCTTTCCATTTACCTTTCATGTTGTTGTACTATTAGACTCTATGGAATCCCCAGTTGTTTCCGTCTTTCCTTTAAATAAGCCTGTTATTTCTAGAATCAGACTATATCCCAATCCTATGTACTGTGACCTTTAAAAATTTCAATAATTATGTGCTATTGTTCCATTTGCTCTCAACTATTATTTTATGTTTTTATCATCATATCTGCTTAATTTGGAAACGTGACCCCATATGTAAACAAGAATGCCATGCGATACCCTCGAATCATTTTATCAATTATATTTGTTATAACACAACTCTTATTTCAGGATCATGCCTCCCAAAAAGAAGAACCCAACAACCACCTCCACCACAGACCCAAACATTCTTCAACTACTGGAAACCTTGCAACAGCAAACCAATGCTATAGCTCAACAACAACTAACTCTTCAACAACGAATTGAAAACCAAGATAACCGTGAGCCATATCAACCACCTGAACCACCAGTACCACCAAGACAAATTGTCACTTTCAAGGTTTTTCAGAGTGTGAATCCACCTGTATTTCATGATACCACTGATCCAGTGATAGCAAACACATGGATCAAGGAGATAGAAAGGGCTTTTGAGTTGGTACAGTTAGGGGACGATCAGAAGACGCTGTATGCCACTTACTTCTTGAAGGGAGAAGTCATTTATTGGTGGGAATCAGTAAAAGCTATGGAAGTCACTCAGCAGATTTCTTGGGAGAGATTTAAGAAGTTATTTCTGGACAAGTATTACCCTAAGTACATGCAGAATCAGATGGAGCTAAAATTTCTTGAGTTAAAGCAAGGGAACATGACTGTACTGGAATATGAGAAGAAGTTCACTGAGTTGTCAAGGTTTGTGACAAAATATACCAGCACTGAGGAAGAAAAAGCAAAGAAATTTCAGCAAGGATTGGAGCCTTGGATCAGAGATAGGGTGGCTATGTTTGAACTTGAGACTTATGCGGGAGTAGTACAGAAAGCTGCTCTGATTGAGAATAATGGGATGCAGTCAAGGAAAGAGAGGGATAACAAGAAGAGGAAGGTTCCATTTTATGGAGAAAAGTCTGAAGCTGGAAATTCGCAAGATCGGAATGTAAAGAGGATTGGTTTCCAGAAGGGCGGAAATTTTCAAAGGAAAGGAAATTTGGGCAAAAGGCAAGAATCAAAAGGGAACAATCAGGCAAGCCAAGGGCAAGTTGGAGAAAACAGGTTCCAGAGGCCAGAATGCAAGCACTGTGGAAGAAGGCACCCCGGAGTATGCAATAAGCTGAGTATGACCTGTTATAGGTGCAATCAGAAGGGACATTTGGCAAATGAGTGCAAGATGCCGAGGCCAGGAGTTACGTGCTACAAATGTGGGAAGACTGGACACATGGCTAGGGAGTGTAAGGCAACAGGACCAGTCAGAGCTCTGATGAACGTGGCAAGTACCAGTGCAAGCGTGCCAGCTGAGGTATTGGCATTACCTCCACCACCCGCACCAACCCCGCAAGCAACAGCAAGGATATTTGATCTAAAGATGAAAGATGCTGTTCAGAATTCTGAGGTGATAGCAGGTACACTTTTACTCAATAATGTCAAAGCCAAAGTATTGATTGATTCGGGAGCCACAAGATCTTTCATATCAGAATCTTTTGTTGATAAGATCCAATGTGATAAAACGGCTATGAGTGAGGTAGTAAATGTGGTAATTGCGAACCAAGAGAAGATTCCTGTGAATCAATTTTGTCCAAAATGTGAGATTGATATTTCGGGATATAAGTTCTCGGCCGACTTGATACTCTTCAAGCTGGGAGAGTTTGATATAATCTTAGGAATGGATTGGTTAGGAGAGAATAGCGCGCAGATAAATTGTAAGACCAAGAGAGTGAATTTAAAGACGAAGAGTGGAGAGAAGGTAGTATTTAAGGGACAGAGGCAAGAGCGACTATTTCTTACAATTATTCAGGCTAAGAAGTTACTTAGAAAAGGTTGTGAGTCGTTCCTAGCATATGTAGTGGATTCAGAGAGAGGCAGCCCCAGCATGGAAGATATTCCTGTAGTTAATGAGTTCCCCGATGTGTTTCCCGACGAACTACCAGGCTTACCACCAGATCGACAAATTGAGTTCGAGATCAACCTTGCTCCAGGCACGGAACCAGTTTCAAAGGCTCCGTATAGGATGGCACCAGCAGAAATGAAAGAGTTGGCGAGCCAGCTACAAGAATTATTGGATAAGGGAGTGATACGACCACGTACGTCGCCATGGGGAGCACCTGTTCTCTTTGTGAAGAAGAAAGATGGGAGTATGCGTCTATGCATAGATTACCGGGAGTTGAATAAAGTAACGATCAAGAACCGCTACCCGCTACCAAGGATAGATGACCTTTTTGATCAGTTAAAGGGAGCAAAATGTTTTTCGAAGATTGACTTGAGATCGGGATACCATCAATTAAAGATCAAGGAAGAAGATATTCCCAAGACCGCATTTAGGACCAGATATGGGCATTATGAATTCCTAGTAATGCCGTTTGGATTGACCAACGCTCCGGCCGCATTCATGGATCTGATGAATCGAGTATTTAAGAAGTATTTGGATAAATTTGTCATGGTATTTATTGATGACATCCTTATTTATTCTAAATCGGAAGAAGAACATATGCAGCATCTCTGGATAGCATTGGAGATACTCCGACAAGAGAAGTTGTATGCCAAGTTTACCAAATGTGAGTTTTGGTTAAAGGAAGTTCAATTTTTGGGGCATGTTATTGGAAATGATGGAATTAAAGTGGATCCGGCGAAGATTGATGCAGTTATGAGTTGGGAGAGGCCAAGGACTCCTACGGAAGTGCGAAGTTTTCTAGGATTGGCCGGATACTATAGAAGATTCGTCAAGGATTTCTCGAAGATCGCCACACCATTGACCAAGTTAACCAGAAAGAATCAAAAGTTTGAATGGAGTGCAGAATGTGAAAATAGCTTTCAAGAGTTAAAACAGAAGTTGGTAACAGCTCCGGTGTTAGTACTTCCAGATGATCAAGGGAATTTTGTAATATTCAGCGACGCTTCACATAAGGGTTTGGGTTGTGTGTTGATGCAACACAGTAAGGTAATAGCATATGCGTCAAGACAGTTGAAGCCGCACGAGCTAAAGTATCCGACGCATGACTTGGAACTAGCCGCCATAGTGTTCGCACTCAAGATTTGGAGACACTATCTCTATGGAGAAAAGTGTGAAATCTACACGGATCACAAGAGCTTAAAGTACATTTTTACTCAGAAAGAGCTCAATATGAGGCAGAGGAGATGGCTGGAATTGATTAAGGACTATGACTGTTCGATAAATTACCATCCTGGAAAGGCGAACGTAGTGGCCGATGCGCTGAGTCGGAAGGAAAGATTGAATGCAATGATAACATCAAAAGAGTTATCTGAAGAAATCGGAAAATTTGAATTGGAACTTTGTGCTTATGGGAAAGTCAAAGAAGTTTGTCATGCAATGACCTTTCAGCCAACACTACTGGAAAAGATAAAGAAGTATCAAGAGGAAGTAATGGAAAAAGAGAAAAATCAGTTATCTGGAGAAGAGATTAATACTAAAAGGGATGAGCAAGGAATACTAAGGTTTTCATCCAGAATATGGATTCCCCATGTATCTGAATTAAAGAATGAGATCCTCCATGAAGCCCACCATTCGAAATTTTCAATCCACCCGGGAAGCACCAAGATGTATCAAGACTTAAAGAAGAACTTTTGGTGGCCAAATATGAAAAGAGACGTGGCAGAATGGGTTGCGAAGTGCTATACCTGTCAGAAAGTAAAGGCAGAACATCAACGACCAAGCGGATTAATTCAGCCCCTGAAGATTCCAGAATGGAAATGGGAAAACATCGCTATGGACTTTATAGTAGGACTACCACGAACAAAGTCCGGACATGACGCAATATGGGTTATAATTGATCGTCTTACGAAGTCGGCGCATTTCCTTCCAATAAATGAGAAGTCGTCACTGGACAAGTTGGTTCATCTGTATGTGCACGAAATCGTATTAAGGCATGGAGTACCTGTATCAATAGTTTCAGACAGAGATCCCCGATTTAACTCAAGATTCTGGAAGCAATTCCAGGAATGTCTTGGCACGAAGTTGAATATGAGCACGGCGTATCACCCGCAGACTGATGGCCAGAGTGAAAGAACAATTCAAACAATTGAAGACATGTTGCGCAGTTGTGCAATCGATTTTGCTGGAAGTTGGGACGACCACCTGCCATTAATTGAATTTTCATATAACAACAGCTATCATTCCAGTATCGGCATGCCACCATATGAAGCTTTGTACGGGCGAAAATGTAGATCACCAACAAGTTGGGATGAAGTAGGAGAAGGAAGAATTCTCGGCTCAGAATTGGTACAACAGTTGCATGACTCAGTCAAGTTAATTCAGAAAAGGTTGCTTGCTGCTCAAGATAGACAGAGGAAGTATGCGGATCCAGCGCGTAAGGATGTTCAATTCCAAATTGGCGAAGCTGTGTTGCTAAAAGTGTCACCTAGGAAAGGGTTGATAAGATTTGGCAAGAAAGGAAAGTTAGCACCTAGATACGTAGGTCCTTTTGAGATTTTGAGTCAAGTAGGAAAGGTGGCCTACGAGTTGGCCTTACCACCTCAGTATCAGCATGTGCATAATGTGTTCCATGTGTCGTTGCTTAAGAAGTACAATCCTGACGCTAGCCATGTGATAGAATATGAACCTGTAGAAATTCAGGCAGACCTGTCATTTGTGGAGCAACCGGTTAAAGTACTCGACTGGCAAGTAAAGAGTCTTAGAAATAAATCAGTAAAGTTAGTGAAAGTACTTTGGAGGAACCCTAAGGTCGAAGAGTCGACTTGGGAGTTAGAGTCTGATATGCGTTCCCGGTATCCTCATCTGTTCTCTTAGATTCTGGGGACAGAATCCCTTAAGGGGGAGAGGATGTTACGACCGGCATTTTATGTAATATTATTTGTGAATAATATTAAGTTAAATAAAAATATATTCAATGCTTGTACGTTTGTGTGAGTGAAAATTTCTGCATTATAAATTTGCTTTGGGTAGTATATGATTTTTCAAAGCAAGAATTTATTTAATTTCTTTATTTTTGATTTATAAGGAATATTCTAAGCTTTGGAAAAATTTTCTTTTAAAAGACATTTTGTACACAAATTTTGAAAATGATTTTTATAAAGTCTCTAAAAATCCAAGTTATTTTATGGTATAAATTTTATAATTTTTGAACTTGTACTTTATTATATAAAAATAAATCTTTGGAAATTAGTTGCTTAATAATTATCAAATTACATGAATAACCTTGCATGCAAACTCTCTTCTATTTAACCAAAGGGCAAAGAAGACATTCTCCACCCCACTAACTCACATTTTGCTAGCCAAATTACCTCCTTGACCTTGCATGCAAACTTGCCTAACTTTAGCTAGAGGGTTACTCTTGTCATTTCCTAAATCCACTCACATTTAGTCTAGTCAAAGACATAAAAACAAAACTAAAGTGATGATCACTCCATTTTCACTCCACCCTCCCCTTTTCTCCTCCCTCCCTCTCGGCTCAACCCTCACTCTCGGCCATCCCATAGCCGAGGCCCTCCATCCCCTTCATTTCTTCATTCTTTCACCCAAACAATCATCTTATATTCAAGTAATTTTACTCCCTATATGTTATTCTTATATATTTCAAAAGTATAGAGTGAAAAACCTATCTTTTGACCTTGCATGGTGATGTTTTTGTTAAACTCAAAGTGAACCTCCTTGATTCTTGTGAATCTAAGGCTTTCACCATGAGTTATAGTATCATAGGGTCAAGAATGGCTAGACATAAGAGTGTTACACCTATGCGAATGCTGTTTTTACCCTAATCCATTCGGCCATGACTTGATAGGAGCCGAATGGATGGTGTTTTGTTGCCTTGTTAACATTTTTGTGTATTTTGTGATGATAACATGAATTTTGTAGTAAAGTCTTGATAAAATCCTTTTGCATGCTAGTTGATCATTTAGTTGTAATCCATGTTAGGCTTGCATGTTGAATTATGATAAAAATTTATTTGGAAATCATGTTGTTTTGGTTTGAAAAACCCGAAGGCATGCATGCATGTGGAATTCTCTTAGTTTGTTGTGAAATTTTGATTATTTGGAAAGATTTTGTTAGTGAGCCTTAATTTCAGTAGGAATAATGTGATAATATTGATTTATGCTTCTTGTTGCATGGTAATAATTTGTGGTTATCTTTTATAAAAATATATATTTTGTTGTTTCAAAGGCATGAAGATTTGCGATTTGTTAAGAGTAGTCTCTTTTGTTTTGCCATAGTTGCACCTTAGGTAAGGATGATCTCACCAAGGGTATTTTAAGAAAAAGGGAGTTAGTTCAGTAGAATACCAAGTATAGGTCTTGGTTTAAGTATTTAGTTGTTGTTAGTTGGGTTTGTCAAGTTAAAATCTTGGAAAATGAGAAGTTATAGTTTCTGCAGAAAAATCAGTTTAGTACCCTGAGGTTTAGAGTGAGTTTTGACCATGTCATTGATGTGCACTTTGAGGCCCAAGCCACCAGAAGTTAGTATGGGGAGTATATAATAGGTTTTAGGAGTTGGTTGGAGGTTTGCATGTCATTTGGTTAGGTGCACAAGTAGAATAACAAAATCTGTCCAGCAGGGGACAGTTTTGTTGCAACTTAGAAATAGGGAGATTTGGCCATGTCATGGGTAGGCCCTCATTAGGCCCAATTGGGCCTTAGTTAGAGGGTATGTCAGAGAAGTTTTTCCAACCATAGTTCATAGGATATGAGCTAGAACCATGTGCCACAAGTTAATTCAAGTCAGGGCATTTTCTGCCCAGAAAAACAGGGGAACCTTGGACTTTTAGCTTAGGCCCAAGAAGGCCCAAGCCAGGCCTTTGAGCCACATCAAGCTTATGAGATGCCCTTAGGTCAGGAGAGTCTTGTGTAAAAATTTTGAAGAAAAACTTGTAGTTTAAGAGTGTCTAATGCACTCAAGAAACCTTAGTTACCATTCTAAAATTTACACCAGTGAGCACTTTCACTTATCACATAGTTTTAGGACACTTAGAAGTGAGTATTAGGTCGACCACCATAGTTGTAAGATAGTATAAGGTCAGTAGAACAAAAGGCACAAGTGAGGGTCAATAGGTTTTGGATAATTTAGGAAAGGCACATTGAGTTAGGAAGCCCAAATTCGAAGACTTCGCTTAGTTAGCGACCAAGTAATTTAAGTGGTGAGTCGAGATCATCCAAGCCTAGTGTGGCGTTATGGTGTATGTGATGTTATTTGGTATTAATATACGATATGTGATTATGTGGCTACGTGTGTATATTTAAAAATATAAATGTTGGATATGAATTAAGTGTGTATAGGCCTAAGTGCCATCCATGTTTAATTTCGGGTTGTAAATAGGTTAAGATGGAAAGAATATATTATAATGAGGATTATTATTATTTATGTAGGATCTCGAGACGAGGGAAAACTTGCCTTAAAAGTCGAGTGAAGCTCCAGTTGTTGCTCCTACCAGTCAGACCAGACCAGTCTATCTCAAGGCAAGTGATTCAACTTGACCTTCGTATTTGCTGTAAACAGTTCATATATATATATCGATGCAATTATCCTGAGTCATTTTGATGTATTTAAATCAAGCGTATCTTTTGTTTATCTTTGAGTTACATAGAGATGCCATGAACCCTCGAGTACATATTGCAAGTAGTTCAAAAGTCTTTCATGATAGTTTAATGCCATGATAAATTAGAGATGCGTTATAATATCTTATTGATCCTTTTGTTTATCATGCTATTGATCCCTGAGAAATCTTGATGTTGCACCCTGATGCTTTGATTCAACTCTTGAAATAACCTCGATAGAAACTTTATCTTGATACCTAAAAGCCAATCATTTCTTAAATACATTCATGATTGTTTGATAACCCTATCCTTACCCTAAAGCTTGATACCCTGTTATATACTGAGCTGATGATCGCTTTCTTTATATTTTAACACCTTTATCCTATTGGAACCAGTGATGCCTATCTTTTGATGTTCTAATACCTATATCTTGTCTACAACCGTTGCTTTAAGCCTAGTTTGGCATTACTCTTTCATCTTATCCAATAGTCTGGCTTAATTTCCTTGTCTAAGTTCTTGTTTATGGAAACCTCTCAATTACCCTAATATAGTAAAGTCTAGTAGATCATGGCCCTGAGATTTAGTGTCATATTTCCAGTGTTTCAAGTTGATCTATAATCCCTTGATAAAAATAATTACAGTCGAAAGAGATTTTGTCATAAATCGGCATCAGTTTTTAAAATGATTAAAATGTGGATTTTTCATTCCCAAAGGGGGACAAATGTTTTCTTGAATGGTGGATCTGGACTGAGACGCGAGTCCTTTCCACACTTATATTAGGCTTAAAAGTTGCCTAGGGATTCCCAATAATGTTTTAGAACCCAGCGAGGTTCGGGATTACTTCGCGGCTGATCACCGGCTGTAATCCGTAGCGTCATAAAATGATTTTGATTAAGAATGGTTTTAAAATTTGTTTTGATGCAAGCAAAATGATGCCAACTCACATAAGTTTTATCTCTCGATTATCATTGATTATGTCATTCCATTGTCATTCCTAAAGGTATATCTCGATTTATGCTTTGCGTTGTATTGTTAGCACTTGTTGAGCTTTTGGCTCACTTCTTGCTTTACCCTGATATTACAGCTAACAGCCATGGTTAGATTCAAGCAGACTGCCCGTAAGACCTGTGATGCGGATGCTTATGTTCGAGCCCAGGTAGAATAAGTAATAATAGTTGTGTGAGGACTCGGTATTTGTAATCAGATGTAATAGTTGGTAGTGTTGGGCTGTTCCAAACCCTAAACTGTAAGATCTTGGATTTTGGTTGTGTAGTACTCAATAAAATGATGTAATAGCTATAATTATTTTGCTATTTAAGTTGGGGGTGTGACACAATTAATATTAATTGAAGGCTGGCATCCAAGGAGGCTTCTTCCTTCTCAGCAGGAGTAAAATCTTCAGGCTCTTTTGGATAGGTTCTAGCTTTGGTAATCACAACATCATCTACTATCACCTCTGGTTCAATAACCATCGGAGTTTTTAGACCCTTCTTTAACAAGTTCAGATATTTGGGATTTGCAACTTGTAAAAATAATAGCATCTTCTTCTTCCACATGATATAATTTTCTTTATCAAATAGTAGAATTTTAACGGTTCCAACTTTTTGTGAAGTCATTATGAATTTTTAAATAAATAAAAATTCAAGGAGTTGAAAAATCACAAAAGTCTAGATTCTTGATTTGTTCGTTAATCAGAAGGCTCTGATACCAATTGTTAGGTCCCAATGTATTTGTAGAAGGGGGGTTGAATACAAACAGTACCGAATAATTGAATTAAATGCGGAATAAAAAATGTGAAACAAAATTCAAGTTAAATAAAAATATTATTAAACTTGAAAGGTGTTACAACAACTGTATCGATTACAAGGAATTAATATCAAATTAATTATCACAAATCTAGAATAAATTCGACATGAACTTTTTCTATTTTTGTAATAAAAAGATTCAAATGCTAAACGCAATTTGAGATTAAGTTCTAGGGATTTTGATCCGCTAGATTGTTACACAAGAACAAGATAAAGATTTCTAGTTGATTGGATTTAACTTTACAATCTAGAAATTGATCTTGAATAAAGCAGATGAAAATGAAATATTTGCTGCGGCTGCTGTGTTCTTGTTTTTGACTTGTGTATTGGATGATTATACTTTCTGCTGCTTCTGTTTCTTTTTAATTCATTCAACAAAATTGAATTGAACTGGAATGACAATCCTGAGCTCAGCAAGACTTTCGGTATGACAATCAAATGAACTAGCAAGACTATCAGAATGAACTAGCAAGACAATCAGAATGAACTAGCAAGACAATCCTCCTCCCAGTGTAACTTTCGGTGAGACTATTGTTTGTACTAGCATGACTTTCGGTATGACTATTGATTGTCATACCGATTGTCATACTAGTACAATCAGTTTGACTTGCTGAATTTAAATGAATTTTAATCCAATTTAAATTCTGAAAATTCCTAAAATTAATTCAGAATTAATTAATCAATTAATTCAATTAATAAATAAATTATTCTTCGCAGATATAATTTATTTTCTTAATTAAATTAGATGACTTAATTAATTAATAGAGAATTAATTCTAGTCTTCAACAACACCCATCTTTCTGCAAATCTTCTGAAAATCACTAAAAATTATGAATCAATTCCACCACTTCAATGTTGACACTCGATGTACTGTCTGGTTCATGAGTGACTAACTTCCGTGACGTTTCTTCATGTCTTGACTTTGACACTTTGATTTTCTTCAGATTAAATCCTTGTAATTAATGATACTCTGATGATATCTCTGTCACTTGATTAAATCCACGATCTTGATTTATATCACTGAGGCATGATCAACTTCTTGAACTTCTTCCAGTGAATTAACTCCTCAAGTCTGTAGATGATCCTTGTTTCTGAATCCTTTGACAGATATTACTTTGCGAGATCTCTCTGACGGTAGATCCACTATTCACTTATTACATTCTTATTTGAGTTGAGTTGAATCCTCGAATATACAAATAGGCTATGACATATGACTTACAAAAAGGATGATAAGGAGATGGAATATTGGGTTCACTATTTTGATGGATCATCAAAAACAAATTCAAGTGGAGCAGGGTTAGTTTTACAAAGCCCCGATGGGTTCTTGATTGAATATGCTATGAAGTTAGACTTTCCAACCACAAAAAAATGAGGCAGAATATGAAGCTCTGATAGCTGGCCTCGGCCTAGCAGGGACACTGAGAGTCAAGAACTTGAAGGTCTGTGGAGACTCAAAGTTGGTCATATCTCAGGTGAAGGGAGAGTTTGAGGCAAGGGATGATATGATGGCTAAGTATGTTCGCCTAGTAAGAGCTGTGATGACTCAATTCGATATATGCCATGTTGAGCCCATCCCAAGGGAGGAAAATGCTAAGGAAGATGCATTGTCAAAGTTTGCTTCATCTGAGGTAGAGGAAAGTTCAGTAAGTGTATACTTCCGCGTTCTAAAGACACGGAGCATTGATGTTAAGCTTGTAGCTCCTATAGGGCTGGGGACGTCATGGATAGATCCCATTAAGGCCCATATTTAAACTGGTTGGCTGCCAAATGACATGACTGAAGCACAAAAATTGGTTGTTCGAGCACTGAGATATTCCTTGATCGATGGGATTTTGTACAAAAGATCTTATGTGATTCCTTACTTAAGATGTCTCAGGCCCGATGAGGCACGCCTGGCTCTTGAAGAGGTACAAGAAGGTATTTGTGGACAACATTTGAGGGGAAGAGCATTGGCTCATAATATACCCCGTTTAGGCTTCTATTGGCCAGAGATGATGGCTGATGCCAAAGAGTATGTGAAGAAGTGTGATCGTTGTCAGAAACATGCACCTGTTGTTCAACAACCCCCCGAGATGTTAACCTCCATCAACACTCTCATCCTTTTTTCCATGTGGGGAATGGATATACTTGGACCTTTCCCCATGGCCATGAAACAAAGGAAGTTCCTGATTGTAGCCATTGATTATTTTACTAACTGGATTGAAGCCAAGCCTTTGGCCAAAATTACAACTAAGCAGGTTGCACAATTCCTGTGGGAAAATGTTATGTGCCATTATGGAATCCCTCGTATCCTGGTTACCGATAATGGAACACAGTTCAACAATGAGGAATTCAAGAAGTATTGTGAGGAAAATGAGATTGAGTTACGATTTACCCCCGTAGCTCACCCACAAGCCAATGGGAAAGCGGAAGTGGCAAATCGAATAATCCTGGATAGACTAAAGAAGAGGATCGAGAAGTCGAGGAATAACTGGGTGGGTGAAATACTCCCAATACTATTGGCCTATAGGACTACCTGTAGAGTCACGACTGGAGCAACCCCCTTCATGTTAGCATATGGGGCAGAGGCGGTTGTTCCTGTAGAGATATCACATTCGTCTCCCAGGATTCAAGCTTTTAATGTTGAGGAAAATGAGGTCGGGCAAAGATTAGCCCTGGATCTAATTGATGAAGTACGAGATGAGGCACATGCGAAGATAGTGGAATATCAGAAAAAGGCTTCGTTCTACTACAACCTAAGGGTTAAGGAAAGGTTCTTCAAGTAAGGTGACCAAGTTCTGAGGAAGGTGGAAGCTTCTGGTGTTGGGCAGAAAGGGAAACTTGCCCCAAATTGGGTGGACCATATAAGGTCAAAAGTGTTCAAGGAAGAGGAACCTACAAACTGGAGACTATGGATGGTTTTGAAGTCCCGAGAACTTGGCATGCACAAAACCTGAAGATTTACTATGTGTAAAATGGTTGAGCATGATTCATACTTGTTAAGATGACAAGTAGGTTGAAAAGCACCTTGAAGCTTTGCTTGCTTAGGATTTACATGTTTTAGTTTTATTTTGAGGTTTATTAAGACTTGTGTAAGGAATGAATCCCAACAGTTTATGAAATTCAGAAAGTTTTTCGAAATATGTTTAAATCCCTGTGGCATGGAAAGTAAACTAAGTGCATGAGATATAAGCATAAAGTTTGATAAATAAAATTGCTTCAAATAAATAGTACAAAGTCTGATAAATAAAGTCCCGAAGGCAAAGTAAAATAAATAAGCCACGCAGGGCTAGAAAAGCTCTAAGGAGTAGAGGTGCCCTCAGCATCCATATCATCATCCCCGCCACCCTCGCTGGATGTCTTAGTGGTCCCGGAGGAAGAAGAGCTATCATCTGCAGAAGGCCTAGAAGATGACTCGGGAGGAGGAAGAAGCGGGTCCTGAGGGGTACGATCCGAGACAACCACTCGGGTATGAAACCTTTGTAGTAAAGCCTCATCATCAGGGCCGACATAGTCCGTTGGGATAATATTGGGACAAGCCTCGTTCACGGTCCCAAGGGCCGTGTCCCAGCCAGTCCTAAAAAACCCAGGGAGCACCGAATCGTCCCTCACCCTCATAGACTGGGTGAACTCCTCCGAGTCCAAGTAGTTGTCGATCGCCTTGTCCTTCTCACCCCTTAGCACAACTAGCTCAGCATTGGACTCTTCGAGATCTTCCTCCTTACACTTCAACTTTCACTTTAAAGAAGCGTACTTCCTCTGCTACTTCCTAAGGGCATTGTCAGCTTTGTCCGAAGCCCTTTTCCATGATTTAGCTTGCCTCATGGCACCTTGGAAGTAGACGTTAGATTGAAAAGAAACAACAAACAAAGGTATAAGGCAAGTGAATGCTATAAGTAAAAAGAGAGTAAAGTGTAAGAAAGAG
The DNA here is from genome assembly GCF_009905375.1 of Apium graveolens. Lineage (NCBI taxonomy): Eukaryota > Viridiplantae > Streptophyta > Magnoliopsida > Apiales > Apiaceae > Apium > Apium graveolens. The sequence continues at coordinate 121,961,661 of NC_133649.1, forward strand.
CCGTACTGAGGCCAAGGACTGAGCTCCCATGAGCTCTATCCTCTCCAGGTCTAGGGCAGCCACAACATCAGTGAAGTCCTTGGGGGTTACACCGTGGTAAGACCAATCCCAAGCGTGCTTTGTGGATCCAACCACAGTATCCCCTTGGCGGAATCCCCAATGAGGCTCAAAAGCGCCAGTAGCAGCAGAGACAGGAGCAGCAGCAGAGATAGGGGCATTTTGGGCTTTAGTTCCCTCAGCAGAAACCTCCACCATGGGTTTCTTATGCTTCTTTAAGAAGCTAGGCTCTGTAGCCTTCCCCGGGTGTCCAGTCCCGCAAGCCGAGCCTTCTTCATCCTCGCGGTCTCCTCAACAACAGGCACGTTATCCTCATTAATTTCCTTAGCAGCTACAAAAACAAGAGAAAAACAAAAATAAGTGGTGTCAATAATGCATGGAAGAGAGTAAAAATAAGAAGGAAAGAAAAGTACCCTGTTGAAAAACTGAGGAGAGCCCCACGTGAATAAGGGAAAAATCCTTTAAAAGAGTCCAGCTAATAGTGGCACCATCATCCCGGGTGAGCTTATCATAAATGATAGTTTCCTCGGGGGTTAAGTGAATGGATTTGAGGCTACATCACTAACCTTCCCGAAGGAAGATCTGAAGAGGGTGCCCCAGTCCCCATTCTCCCACCTTAACCCGATAAAACTACTCCTCCAATGTTGGTTATTGTCGGGAATAGAAGCACTATTAAAAATATATTTACACTTGGGCCTTTGTTTAATGTAGACCCAACCATAAAGACTCTGAGAAATGTTATAACACTAGAAGATTTTCCTAAAAACTGCTACTGATAAAGGAAAACCTCCCCTAAGAAAACAAACCATGAAACATAAAATGTTCCTCCAGGCATTTAGAGGAAGCTGACAGGGGTTGATTTGCAAGTCTGCAAGCAAGTGAGGGATGAAATCGTGGAAAGGAAACCTAAGCCCAGCCTTAAGGGCATCTGTGTAAATGAAAAGAGTGTCTGGTTTCCAGTGGCAAGTACGATCACCACCGCTAACAGGAACTAGCCTAAGGGGAGGACGAACGTTATAAAGTGCGTTCATTTTTTCAAAATCTATATTATGCCAGGTGTTGCAAAAATCAAACAAATCAAGATGTGCAGTAGAGGGGTACTCGTCCCCTCTAGTGTTAATCATATCTAGTAAAGACATGTAAGAAGAGCGGATTTTAATATCGTTACCTCATTTCAAAGATGAGGCAATCTTGGCCGCTCTCTCAGCACCCTTGTCTGCCATTAATGGAGGAGGAAGAAAGCTTTGAAGCTTGAAAAAGGCCGGAAAAAGGCTAAGGAGATGGCCGGAAAATTCCTAGAAAGGGAGGAGTGTTGAGAGTGTTGGGAGGAGAGGAGAGTGTTTGAGACATGAGGAGGAATGAAATGAGAGGTGTGAGGAGATCACACTCCCACCTCACTCTTATATAGCATCAGAGAGGGCAAATTGGGCCTGAAAAAGCCCATTTGGGCACAAAAAACAGAGAATTCTGGAATGTTCTGGAGAATTTTGGAAGTATTTAAGTAAATTCTGGAAAAAATAGATAATACTTGGCAAAATTTGGAAGAATCCAGAAGAAACTTCAGAAATTCCAGAATATTCTGGAATTTGTGTTTTAGATGGAGGCCCAGCCCAAATCTTACTGGGCCTGGGAGTATGGAAGCCCAGTGTAAAAGCCCAATTCAGGAAAAATAATAAAGTTAAGTCTTGTTGGGCTTGGGGATAAATCAAGCCTAGATAAGGGCCCAAATATTCGAATTAAAGGTCATACAAAATGAAGGCCCAGAAAAATTATGGGCCCAAGGTAGCCCAAAACCAAAGCCCAAAATAAAAGCCCAGAAAATAGATTGGTCAAATATATATATATATATATTATCCTGACCCAATTCGATCAGGATTTCTATTGTGTTTCTGGTCAAATGTTTGAGGTGGAAAACGCCTTCGACCAGGGCTAGAAAGAAGGGATACAATGGTCAAAAAATAAATCCTGCCCGAAAGGGTTAGAATCCTGAGGAAACCTAGTCGAATACTTCTGCCCAAAATTGTCTTCGACCAGGATAAAAATAAGGCATCAATTCGGTCAAAAAACCAAGATCCTGACCGAATTCGGTCAGGATTCTCATCGAATGGTTACTGCTCGACAAAGCATCGACCTGAGCGTACTAAACCTTAATTCGACCAAGATCCTGGTTGAATAAGGATTCCTGGTCAAAAAGTGAGGTGTTTTATAAATAAAAAAAGTTGTAAAATCCTGATCGAAATTCTACCAGGAATTTTACTCGAACACTTCTACCCGAAATGGGCCTCGACCTGGGCAATATAGGGGATAATTCGACCAGGATCCTGGTCGAACAGGATTCCTGGTCGAACCGTATATAAAAAAAAAAAGAAAAAAGGAAGAGAAAAAGAAAAAGAAGAAAAGAAAGGGAAAAAATTCCTGAAAAAATTGCAGAAATTCCTTAAAATTTTCTTGAAAAAATATGATTTTTTTTGGAAAATTAGGAATAATTCCTAAAAATTAAGAATAAATCCAGAAATTGAGGATAAATTCTAATAAAGAATAAATCCATAAATTAAGGATAAATTCTAAAAATTATGAATAAATCCAGAGATTAAGGATAAATTCTAGAAATTAAGGGAAAATTCCTGGAAATTAAGGAAAAATTTCCAGAAATTAAGGGAAAATTCTTGGAAATTAAGATAACTCCTAAATAATAGGAATAAAGACAAATCATTGTAAATGTGTAGGTCGCTCCACACTTTACGCAAAAACGATACCCTGTAAGGGAACGAATGAACTTAACTTCTGCGAAACCTTGTCACTGTTTCCCAAAAGTTGGGGGGCAAATGATAGGGAATAAAATAAGGCCTGAGTATATAATTAATGTTGTGTTAATTATATCAGAATTGGGCTGAAAGTTAGGACCATTTGAGAGGGCCCAAAACCCTGAATATTAATTAATTTCGTAATTAATTAATAAGGGATAAGTCAGCTGATAAGTTGAGTCCTAGTGGGAAAATAAATCCTTGTGGATTGGCCTCCAAGGAACCTCGTGGGATAAGGAATCAGCTTCCTACCTCTTAGGACTCTAAAGTCCATTCTAATTCTGAGATTTGACCACCAAGTCTCCTAACCTAAGTCCAATTCAAGGACTCCCAACATCTATATAAGGGGGCCTCACCCCACAAATCAGAACTATATTTTTTGACTTGATCCTTGGAAATCAGCAAGGTACGTAGGCATCTTGTTAAGGCAACAACCTCTTAATAGAAATGCTTATGCTACTTACCATGCTAATAATAGATATAATGTTTATCATGCTTCATCAAGATTTCATGATAGCTCTAGGTATTATCAACCTCAAACTAGGCCTTATGCATCTAGAAATATTTATGTGCCTAGTGACAATTATACCATGCCTATATTCTTTCATGAAATATCAAATGTTATATATGATGTACTAACCCCAGGACCCTCAAGACAAAGGAGTACCTATAAATTTAACTAATCATGTTTGTAGGTTTGCCTTGCCGCGAAACAAGATATATGGTACCTTGATAGTGGATGTTCAAGATAAATGACCGGTAATAAGTCACTCTTGAACAACATTAAAAAGGTTACCACGGGGAGCGTAACATTTGGTGATAGTAGTAAAGGAAACATTGTCGGCATCGGAGATATCGGAAATGGGAAAGTTAAAATTTCTGACGTTCAATTGGTCACCGGGTTAAAGTACAATCTTCTCTCCATTAGTCAATTATGCGACAATGATTACAAGGTAATTTTCTACACTACCCATTGTTCTATATTAGATAAATTTGGAAAGTTGGTTCTCACTTGCCCCAGAAATAAAAATATTTATACATGTGACATGAGCAAGCAAGTGAACGTGTGCCTAATCACTATAAATGATGATCCATGGCTATGGCATCGAAGATTAGGACATGCCAACATGAAGTTGATAAAGAATATATCAACTAAAGACCATGTCCGAGGTATACCAAAACTAAACTATCATAAAGATCATACTTGTGAAGCTTGCGAAGTTGGTAAACAAATTCGAGCATCTCATAAAGCAAAGTTTATGGTATCTACCTCGAGACCTCTCGAGCTACTACATATGGATCTTATCGGTCCGGTTCCTATACAAAGTCTCGGAGGTTGCTCATATACTTTGGTAGTTGTGGATGATTATTCACGATTTACATGGACTGGATTTCTCAAAGCCAAAAGTGATGCTTTTGAATCCTTCTCATCTTTATGTAAAAGGATTCAAAATCAACAAAATAAAACCATAGTCTATATAAGGACTGATCATGGTAAAGAATTTGAGAATTCTAGTTTCACCAACTTTTATGATGAACATGGCATCACACATAATTTTTCCGCTCCATACACTCCTCAATCCAACGGAGTAGTTGAACGGAAAATAGAACACTACAAGAAATGGCTAGCACAATGCTAAATGAATATCATCGACCTAAATATTTTTGGGCCGAGGCTATGTCAACCGTTTTCCATAATCTTAATCGGGTTTTGCTACGACCTATAAAATAAAAGACTCCTTACGATCTATATTTTGGCAAAACTCCGAAACTAAGTTATTTTTGAGTATTCGGAAGCAAGTGCTTCATATTAAATTCAAAAGATTACCTTACAAAGTTTGATCCTAAATCAGACGAAGGTATATTTCTTAGATACTAGAACAATAGTAAAGTTTACCGAGTGTTTAATCTCAAATCACTTGTGGTGGAAGAATCTATGAATGTCGCTTTTGATAAAAGTAAACCACCGGCAAAATATAAAGATCTTGTTGACCAAGAAAATGTGAACAAGATGATATTGAAAAGGTTATTCGACAATTCGAAAATATGGATCTCGGGACTCCCGTACATAAAAATCCATTAGAATTGGATGAAAAGGAAGAGGAACTTCCTAAAGCAATTCCCACTATAAAAAGTCATCCACTAGATAATTTGTTTGGAGACTTAAGGAAGGGAGTTCAAACGTGTTCACAAGTTCAAAACGTTGTGAATCCTCTTAGTTTTCTATCTTAAATGGAACCTAAGACTGCGACAAAGGCTTTATTAGAAGAGGATTGGATCTCTGATATACAAGATGAATTACTCCAATTTACTCGTAGTAAAGTGTGGGAACTTGTCCCAAAGCCTCATGATACTTCCATAATTGGTACAAAATGGGTATTTCGAAATAAATTAGACAAAAAATGGAATAATAGTTCGAAATAAAGCATGATGAGTTGCACAAGGATATACAAAAATGAAAGGTATAGACTTTGATGAAACATATGTATCGGTAGAAAGAATTGAATCAATTCGAATGTTATTGGCTTATGATTGTCATACAAACTTTAAAGTCTATCAAATGGATGTGAAATCTGCATTCTTAAACGGAATTTTGGAAAAGGAAGTATATGTGAAACAACCTCTCAGATTTGAAAATGCAACACATCCCGATTATGTCTATAAATTATATAAAGCTCTATATGGCTTAAAATAAGCCCCAAGAGCATGGTATGAAAGGTTGAGCAATTTCCTACTAGACAATAAATTTCAGATGGGAGTGGCCGATTAAACCTTATTTACGAGGCAAGAAAAAGATGATATATTGCTCGTACAAATATACCTAGATGACACCATATTTGGTTCAATAAATGATGCACTATGTAAAGAATTTTCTGAAAATATGAGTAAAGAATTCGAGATGAGTATGATGGGAGAATTAAAATTCTTTTTGGGATTGCAAATAAGGCAATCTGTGGAAGGCATCCATATCTCTCAATCCAAGTATTGTAAAGAGATGTTGAAAAAATTTGAAATGGATAATGCCAAACCCATCTCTACTCCTATGTCTACATCCGATAAATTAACAAAAAATCCAAAAGGAATTCCCGTAGACACAAAAAAATATCGGGGAATGATCGGTAGCTTGCTCTATATAACTACAAGTCGTCCCGATATTAAATATAGTGTTTGTAAGTGTGATAGGTTTCAAGTAGCACCAAAAGAATCTCATTTATCCGCAGTAAAAAGGATATTGAGATATCTTAAAGGAACCACTGATGTTGGTCTTTGGTATCTAAAAGGAATACCATTTGACTTAGTATGTTTTTCTGATTCGGACTATACCGGGCATTTAGTCGACAGAAAAAGTACTAGTGGTACTTGTCAGTTTCTCGGTGGATGTTTAGTTTCTTGGTTTTCAAAGAAACAAAATTCCGTATCCATCTCAACAACCGAGGCTGAGTATATAGCAGCTGCAAAGTGTTGTGCTCAAATACTTTGGATGAAGGAAACACTAGCTGACTATAATATAAAATTTGATGTGATCTCAATCTTATGTGATAATACGAGTGCTATTGATCTTAGAAAGAATCCCGTATCACATTCTAGATCGAAATATATAGATATGAGACATCATTTTTTACGTGATCATGTCAATAAAGGTAATATAAAAATGACTCATATTGATACTGAAATCAATCTCGCTGACATATTTACAAAACCATTAAGTTCTGAAAGATTCACTAAACTTCGCTTGGATTTAGGAATGTTGGAATCTATGAAATAATGGTTTATATAAAGAGATTTATAAAGTAATCTCAATGATAAGAATATTTTCCCGATCAAGTTATTAAGTTTGTCAAAAACTCAGATTTATGAATAAAGAAATTTATTGATCGGGTTAAGATAACTTAAATAGCCCAGATTAACCGGGAAAACAAACTTAATCGACTGAATATTTATTATTCCATGAGAATTATAAATATTACACGTCACTCTCATATAAATTAATATTATCTTTTTATATATATCTACCTATTCTGATCTTGAATATATATAATTATTCTAATATATTTACTTAAAGATAAATATATAAATATATATGTTATTTTCGAAAAACAGTTTTACAAACATATATATATATACTTTCTGAAATATTTGTTTTGGACCATCCCAACAAGAATTTTAGGCCCATATTTTATAGTAGTCCAAAAACATTTTCATCAAAAATATATATATAGTATTATTATATTTCGACATTTTTAAAAATAGTTTTTATAGAAATATTATATTTTCTGGATTATTTTTTATTGTGACCAGCCCAAAATCAATCCAGCCCAATTCACTTCCTAAGCCCATATATTTTCTATATAAAAATATATCTATTTTTAAAAACCCAGAAAAAGCCCAACCTATTTTTATGTTTATTAAGCCCAATACACAACAAACCCTACAATCCTGGCCATTGATTTATAATCTAAATCAATCCCAATCGTCTATATCATAAAATATATATACTCTAACACTGTTTGTAACAGTGCAGATCACTCACTTCTTTCTAACCCTAATCCTCTTTCTCTCTCTTGCCGCATCACTTCTCTCTTCTATCTAACCCTAAATAATAATTCTCTATCAAATTTCTTCATGTTTCGATGAAATTGATTAAAAATTATCACTATCTAAAGCTATATCTTTCAGTCATTATCAGTCGATTGAACGATTGATGAACTTTCGAGTTTGGGTTGGTAAAAATAAAGCGATTTTCGATGATAAAAATCGACAATTTACATATAAATCGAATGAGAATCATCAAATCGAACATTAGATTTATTAATTTTATATATTTATATGTTCATATCTATGTTTGATTCAAAACCCTAACATTTTCTTTAAGTTTAATTACAGGAGGAGACCTGAATGATTGAAAGAATCACTCAGAGAAAATGGAATGGGATTGCTTGCGGTATAAAAAACAAGGGGGAATGAGTCAACCAGGTGAGTCCTGATGACTCGGCGTAGTCTCAAGCAATGGTAAGACATACATAAAACCCTGGAATGCCTGGTAAATCGTATGAAAAGTGGTAGTTTCCAGTTATTTGTAAATTAGAGTACTCGACCTATGTTAATTTGTTCTGTGTGACTGTGATTTGTTATTATATGTTGGATATAAAAGTTTAGTCGAGGAGACTTGTTGATTAATCAGGATTGTATCTCAATATGGTTGATTGATAAATAAATGTGATGATCCGATTATGTTAATTACTTGTTTAATTCTGGATAATTACTCTCAAAAATTGGAGTTTAATTTTATAGTTGATTGAATTGTGAATCTGATCATTAGTTAACATTTATTTGTAAAAAAATGATCTTCAAGAAAGGGTGATTTATATTTATCAACTCCTAACAGTGTTCACTTGATAGCTAAGATTAAACAAACCTTGACTCTTGACTGATTCTTTGGTTATGTTTGTGAAAAGACAATGTGAATGGTTTAGTTTAATTTAAATTGCATCTGTGTTATCTGTATATTTAACATGAACAATTAGTATGCTTAACATTAAGAATTAAGTCTAATGAAGTAACTGATGTTTGATAAAGTTGAAATGATTTTATGATATGATATTGATAAATCATTGGAATTCACTAGGATTAACAGGTTTATTTGTTTAATGCCAGTTTTTGGAGAAACGTCAGAAGTCTTGATTTATGTGTTGTTTGGTAAACAATCCCTATTTTACTACTAGGATTCAATTGGTGTAGGCATGAGAAATGTGCTTTTCTTGAATACCAGATATGTTTGTGTTTCCTGACTGCTCGTTGTAAGTGACTATCTGATAAATACTTTAACTGTTTGATAAGAATGTCTTATTAACATCACTAGTTGAACTATAATAAGTGATTAAATGAGGCTTTATTGGATTATTTATATCTTTGTTGAATCTATGTGAAGGGATATATAAATCAGAAATGAATATTTTTATATAAATAAGTCCATCAAATGTTATAAGTACAGAGTACAATAGACAAACTGTTCTAATTACCTAAGTAATTTTTAAGACATATCTATCTGTGCAAGTTCTTTTAAATTGATGTCTTTGATCAATCAATAAAAGTGATTTCAGAAAACTGTTTTGTGTTTTTCAAGAATTATATAAAGGCTATGATAAGGTATCAATAGTGATTAATTGTCACTTGATTCTTTGAACTTTATCTTGCTGGTGTAATTACATATCTGTGTACTTGAACCTATACATGCTTCTGATGTTATACACTCTGTATATGAGTATGACTTCGTATAATATGCATTTTGACAAGATGCATGACTTAATTAAAAGTTAAAAACTCACAAGCACACACTGCCCTCACAGAAAGACCTGACAGGGGAGCCTTGAGCATCCCTGTATCTGGATCACTGTTGTGATCAATGGACATCTAGAAATCTAGGTTTTAATAGAAAAAATCTATGCTTGATCCTTAAAATTATTAATTTCTATCTGATATAAATGTGGTATGAATTAAATGTTGTTGATTATTAAATGATAAATGATTGAGTAATAAATGTTTAAATGCTGAATTTTAAGTGATTAAATGCATCTTAGATTCCCTATGTTGCATTCTGTGATACATTGATTTGAAGTGCACTTACCTTGAGAAATAAATGTAACAGATTTTATATATTTGCATTAAAAACAAAGTTTTTCTTTCAAACTCACTTCAAGCACAACTATATCCTTAAATGCACTTGTACTGATAGTACAGTCTCTTTGTGGTAGCTTATGTCTCACAGTTTTCAAAAATGTGTACTTGTGTACTGTACTGTTTTCTAAAGTAGAAACAAAGACAAAGAATTAATACATTCTTTATTCTCTGTTGTACTAGTATATGATATGTGTGTATTAGCTGCATTACATCACTCATTCATATGTATCATCCTAGTAGCCATTTGAAAAATAGGATTGGATTTTTGTATAACACAGCCATGCATGCATTAAATGATTTTCACTGTTCATAAATAGTAAATCCTTTTTAGATTTTTTTTTCTGTGCATCTGTGTTAGAAGTTTGCATCAGTTGCATTCACACACAAACACAGTTCATTCGCATCACTCCACTTCACTTATAACATGAACCCAAATGTCAATCCCTATTACCCCCAACCCAGACCACTAATTGAAAACCAATATCTTCTTGAAGATATGGAGAAAAACCAGTTTCACCATCACAAAACCTATGCCTTCAAAAATGTTCAACCTTCACATCCTAAACACTATCACAATAGACACTTTCCACCTAAACAACTCAGAAATGGATACAAAAATCACACCATTCCTTTCTACCAAAGCAGAAAATTTCAAAATCCTCATTCCCCTAACCCTAGACCAACTAAACCTTTCCAAGCAAAGGTTTATACCAGAAAAGCGAATCTCAGATAAGAACCAAACCGAAGCCCAAACATGAACAAACCAAAACCTCCACCACCAAAACTATCAAATCCATCAAACTCCAAAAAGTTTCTTGAACTTATAAAAAATGTCCAACCTGGCACTTATGTGGATGTTAAAGGTGAAGTGGAGTTCATCATTAGAAGGGCTAAATGGGATGGTTTAATGTACAATCTAGGAAAATAGTATTTCATTCATCTCATGGGGGAATTTTATTGCAACATGAACATATTAAAAGGGGTAGAGGGCATCTTGCATTTCACTACTACAGTGAATAGGAAGGTTATCTGTGTAGATAATAAGAGCATCGATAGAGCACTACATTTACCTCTTCATCTGTGTGAGTTTCCATGTGGAGACATATTTTCTCTGTTTGTGTTTAATAAAGTCTAAATTTGAACTTATAGTAAGTATGTTTTGTAAGTCTGATGTGCCTGAAGGTCTCTGTGATGTCAACTGTGGTATCCAATTTAAATACTTTACTAGTACTTTCCAATACCTTGCTCTAATCATTAGGTCTAATGTTATTCCTAAACCTAATCATAGCAAGTATTTTGACTTCTTTGATATGAAAATCATGCATCCACTTTATAATAATAAAATCAATTTCAGTATCTCCTATATCATTCTCTTGAACCTGATAAATGCTCATCTTGTTGATTATATGTCATATGGTATGTTAATTTCTTCTCTATTTGCAATCTACAACATTCCAATGCCTGAAATCTTTGCAAATATGGATGATTCTCAAATCACCAATGACCATTTTAGGCCACAAGTGCCCCTGATACACTGTGAACCTCAAGAGGCCACTCATGTTGTCATTCCTTAGTTCATCAGAGAGGAAGATGTATTTCTCTCTAAATTTGAGTCTGTCAAGGCCATGTTTAATGAACTAAAAATGGAACTTAAGAGAGAGAAAACTGAAAATAATGAGATTAAGGAGAAGATAGGAGAACTAGAGGGAGTCACTGCATCTTGGAAACATAGGATTGTATATTTAGAAAACCTAGATGCATTGACACTAGGAACAAATTGCATGTCTGACCAAGAAATTGTCAATTATTATCAAGTCCCTTTGAGTGAGAACACTGCAATGATTCATGAGTTAAAAGAGGTAGATGTGGGAGCTAGAGGTCAATTGATTGATAATATACCTGATTTAATCCATGTCTGTGATGCTGATGGAAATGTGATTGGTTAAGTTTTCCTGATTCTGCTGTTTGATGAGGTCTGCTCGGTGATGTTATGTTGGTACTTGCTGTTGTTTGTTGGTTTATAATGTTTGAATTCTGTTGATCTTTGAATTTAAGAAGTGGATGCACTTCTATGATTTGTAATGACTTAAAACAGGTTCAAGGTTTTGTTCTAAATAATCAGTGAACAACACTAATTATTGAGAACACTTTTGCTAATATATCATGACCTGATAGCTTATCTTGACTATAACTCTTTATTGTGAAATGATCAATTTGCATATGCAGGAACAAAGTCAAATATGACTTTACAATTTTATGATTACTGATATTAATATATAAATTTGTGCAATCTAGTTATTGTGCAGGATTTATACCTGATATATCATTATCATCTGTGATTAACCAGTAAACTACACAGATTGAAAAGAACACTCTTGTTCACTAACATATATATGGTCTGTTTGTTCTATATTTTACAAATATGTTTTTAAAGGATCCAAATTAGAATTAACATGTTACTAGAATAGCTGATGCATTTTGGTTTAATGTCATATTCTATGATGTTCACTAATTAGCTTTTGCAGGAACAAGAGGTGTACCTACAAATTTATAACATGATCTGTATCTTAATTCCATTAATTTGCTTTTAAGTTTTATCCTTGTTTTGGAAGTACACATCTCAACTCAGTATATGTCAATAATTAATCTGAGAAGTTGATCATTTATGAAAACTGCTTTTAGACTACCCTGTCATTTTTAATCTTATCTATCAAAATGACTATCAAATTAATATTCTATAAATGCTTGCCTTTGTGTCTTTCAGATCAGTTGACAGTAAAGAAATTTGGTAACTTGTATATGTGTGTATTATCTAACTAAGATGCAGGCCAAACACACGCATGCAAAGTTCAAATCTGATCAGTTTAGCTTATGGAAGCATTATGCCAAAATCATCAAGTCTCACTTTGCTAAGGTATAACATGTATAAGTGTTCACTCATTATAGTCTTACTTCACCATACACACCAGACGAATATAATGAATTCTAGGATAAAACCAACCTTACATTGTATCTTGTGTTATTAAGAAACATTGTATGAAAAATTTCTGAATTCAAGATAGATGGTATTTATGATAGGTTGTTTAGAAATGTTGATTTCTTAGAATGTATTAGCCTTCCAAAATGTATAATCTGATACTTAGCTCTGGAATAGCAATAGAGTGTATTAGTGTTAGATTTTGTAACCTGACGATAGCCAGCAAAGTCAAAATGATGAAATAGTATGTATTAGAACTAAAACTTTGTAACAAGAAAATAGATTGTATTAGTGACAGCTTTTGTAACTTGTGATTGAAAAATAATGTATTCTAGGTTGTAAAATACTAAGGCCTTGTATTCATGAATCATGTTAATTTCCAGACTGAAAAAGAATAAAATTGGCTTTATACACAATCTTTCTAAGTTGCATGCATATAAGAACTCAGTACAATCTGTAATGTACATGCTAAAAATGAAATGGCTGATCATTGATATAAGTCTAGTTCAAACAGTTGGCTACATCACACTATCATATATGCAAGTCTACTTATAAAACCTGTATGACTACAATCTATTATAATCAGTAAAATTGAAAAAGGACTCACTACTAATAGATATAATTTAAATTGGATCTTAACATTGCACCCTAATATCTCTTTGTCTCAGTCAAGTACATCTTATATGCTATTTGTTTAACTCTATATCGATACTCTTTTTGACATATACCAAACAAAAGGGAAAGAGAAATAAACCCCTCATTTTCAAAATTTTAGAATATTGTTATCTTTTTTATATACAAGGATCTATCTTGTGCTTCAATATATTATTGTATGATACATCTAACAAGGTATTTTGCAGGACCTCAAGAAAGATATTAAATCTCTAAGTAATTAAATATCTTATGTGCAAAATATTTTTCAAAAAAATTCATGCATACACCAAGGGGAAGCACACACTGTTAATTTTATGTTTGTTTGGAAAATACCAAAAAGGGGAAGATTGAAAAGATATCTTCGATATATTATTTATTTTGGTATTTGTACGATTAAACATAAAATTAAGAACACGTAGATCCTCTCCATTAGGACATGAATTTATTTGTTCCAAAGAAAAGTGAAAAAGTCAAACTAGCAAAATCATTTCTTCCAAACATATAAAAGAGATATTCCATTCTTGCAAAATTTCAAAATTATATCTTTATGGAATATATCTCTAAGGCAATATGATCAAAGAAGAAACATCAAGATATGATATTTCTCTAGAGGTAATATGATCAAAGAAGAAACATGCTCGAATAAGGAATATATCAGAAATTTTCTCTAGAGGTCTCGTGCAATATCAAAAATATTTTGCTCTTCACTCCAGATATATCTCTAAATGTTATTCCCTAACAATACAACAAGAATTACAGAAGGGGCTTGAATGTAATTCTGGCTACTTTTTCAAGATTTTAAAACAGTTCTAACTTGATGCATATATAAGTGTTTGATTTGCAGATTGTGGAATGAATTAATTGTATCAATCAAAACACAAAGTAATAAAAATACAAGATTTTAAAACTTTCTGGTGGATTTGAAAGTATCCACCATATATATATATATACATATATATATATATATCGAATGAGAACTCTGTGAAGCTTGAATAGCTCACAGCTGCTTAAAAGTAGAACAACTAAACTTACAAAGAAATGCTACAGAATACAACTTAAAAAATGTTTCTCAATACATGATAATAAAATAAAACATATCTAGTCTAACTCCATGCTACTTTACTACTCTATTCCAACATCTTTGAATATCTTTACATTTGCATGGAAATGGTAATGCTTCTTTGTTCTCAAATTCCTGCTTAACAGGCTGCCACATTCCTTTTGCAAACACCCAACGCATGTGACTGTGTTATCACTGTCAACAGATATTTGAATTTGATCATTCGTCGGGTACATGCTTGTCATCCGTCGAGTAGCTTTGTTGATCATCCGTCGGGTAGCTTTGATGATCATCCGTCGGGTAGCTATTTGTCACTTGACTCCATTTCACTTATACAGAATTACAAGACATCTCATATTTACAATTAATCAACCTATTCTACATATCCACTAGTAGTCAACATGACTCATATGCTCCTACAGATTCTACACAAAGTTGTTTGCATAAATATGCTACAATACTTATTTTTACATAAGCTACTCACCCGGTGGATGTTAAATTGTCATCCGTCGGGACTATATTAAATCATCCGTCGGGACTATATTTGATCATCCGTCGAGTGCTACAAAATTCACTAAGTTAAATCTACTAAGGTGTTTTGTTTAATTTATCATCAAGTTCACAACATATTCCTAACAATCTCCCTCAATTTATGTCTGCTAGAATTGTAGCCATAAATTAAGAGAAACTTGATGATAACAAAACATCCAAAAGATACAGAATAAAAATAGTAGATAGAACTGATAAGTGCTACAAAATTTACAGAAAATTGAACAAAGCAAAGTATACAAAGAAGTTGCTCACAATCATTATCAAGGTGCTTCTCTAGTCTGAGCATATAAGTCTATTTCCTTGATTTTCTGGATTTCTTCCCAAGCCTCCTGTTGCTCTCTTCTATCCGATTTTGGAGTTTTCTGTGGAACTCAAGTTCATCAGCTTCTGAGAGATCTAGCATTTCTTGCATTTGCAGTAGAGTCTCATTGTTGGAGATATTCAACTGGTCCTCCAATCTGAAGAATCTTCTTACTCCCTTTTCATCCCTGAATTCCATCAACCAATAAGGCCTCAAATGCACTCTCTTTCATGTGAAGGGAATTGACAGAGTTTTTGGTAGTACATCTTTAGCTTTATTACTCCTCAGCTCCTCAATCTTCTTTAGAACTAATCTCCTTGTAGTCACATTATATTCAAAGTTCTTTTTGAAAGATGAGTAGATCTTTATTAGAACAGATTGGCTCTCTAGAAGAATCCTGTGAAGTGGCCATATTATCTCTTTTCCTCCCTTATATTTAAACACCAACCTTTCAGGAAGATGTCTGTGAGCATCAATCCCTCTTACTTCTTCCAATTCATCTAAGTAGAGGTTTATATCAGAGAAATCCTTGATATCACAGATGTATAACAAGTCTCCCTTGTTGACTGTGGATTGAGATTTGGTTAGGGTCTTGGATCCGAGAGTCACATGCTTCACTTTCTTGCTTGCTTTGGCCTTTGTCTTCTTTGGCTTGTTGAAGATTGGAAAATTTAGTTCAGGAATTGGCAAACTATCCCACTCTACTAGCTCATCCTTTGGAATTATGGGCTCACCATGAATATTCATTACTGGATCCACCACCTTAAATTCTTCAAATACCACTGAGGGTTTTGATGTCTAAGTTGAAGTTGTAGGCTTTTTGGGAATATAGTCTTCCATTTCCTCATCACTGATGTCCAATTTCCTTTTGGAGTGGAGCTTGTATCTGAATCTTCTTTTCTGTTGTGGTTCATCTTACACTTTTTGATCTTGAGGTTCAGTAATTACAGATGGTTGTGCAGGAAGCTCAGTTGTAGTCTTTATAGCTTGAAGTTTGGCCAAGATAACAGCTTGCTCTTTTTGTTTGAGCTTCTTAGCATCTAAGGCAGCTTGCTTCTTTTCTTGTTTGATTATTTCCTTCTCTTCCTTTTTAGCTTCTACAAACTGAGGGTGTCCAGCCACCACACAGATTTCTGTACCATTTCTGTAAATCTTGGCAATTCTTCTTTTAAGTGCTGAATAAGCTAGATCCTTGAAAAATGCAATTGACCTAGCCAACAGCTTCTTCTCATCTGGCCTAGGTGTTTCATACACAATATCCATAGGATTTTTGTCTGAAAACTTTGAGTAGTTTCTTTTAGGCTTCATGATCAGCTTTGATTTTGGAGATTTGATGCAAGATGTTTGACCCTTTTCCAGATAATTCAAACTCATTTCACTCACAGAGATGTGCTTGACTTGAGAGTGATGATTGGAGACTTTTTCTGGTTTCTGAATTGGTACAAATTTCTGTTGAATTTCTGCATTTATTTTCTTCCATTTCTCTTTTAACTCCTTCTCAACTGCTGCTACATCAATCTTTAGCAGTTTGTCATTTGTTTCCAGTTTTGCTACTGCCAGATTTATGATGTTAATGATGTCCATGGCTGGTGGATTTATGAAAGCAATTGTTGGCATAATTAACTTGCTGACTTGTATGTTGAGCTTTTCTCCCCCTCACTAGATGAGCCTTTCTCCCCTTTTTTGTTAGCATCAAGTTGGAGAGTGGAAGGGAGTTGAGCAGCCACCAACTGTTGGAGCAAAGCAGTCTGAGTTTCTTGATTAGCAAGTATCTTGGTCATTGACTTCTCCACATCAGATAATCTAGAGTCCATGGCCTCAACCTTTTTATTGAGATCAGCCTCCTTCCTTAGCTTCTAAGCTATCTTAGTCATGGTGGTTCCAGGAAGTCTAGCATCCAACTTTTCTATGAAATCCTGTTTTACTTCAGAGACTTCCTGCTTGATTTCATCCACACTTTGACTATGTTAGAGAGCTTGAATCTTATGCAGCTAGAGTGCTTCAAGATGTGTTGTTAATAGCCTCTTTGTGCTGGCATTTGTAGATGTCTAAATGGCTGTTTGGGTGTCATGAATCAGCTTGAATAGTATTGATTGGAGATGTGAGTAGGAATATTCTTTTGTTAGCATCCAGGCAGGAACATCTGCATCTCCCCCTATGCTCATGTTGTCTTCCTCATCATCCCCACCAGCATTCCTAAATGAGTCTTCAGCCAGTTCAAAATCACTGCCAGTAGTTTAAGGCATAGCAGTGATTGCATCATTTGCTCTTTGTAAGGATTGAGTAGTATGCACCAGATTAAGAATTCTTTTAGCCTCCTCATGGCCCTGTACAGCTAATGTTTGATAAGCTGTAACAGGATGAGTAAATGTCTGAGCATCTAGGGAAATAGAATCTATGTCAGCTTAATATGCTTGCTGAAATAGTCTTTTCCTTTCTGCATCATTGACATTCATTGACTCACTAGCAATGGTGTCCATCCTTTGTTGTGGATATGTTGTGAACTTGATGATTTCATTAACAAAACACCTTAGTAGATTTTACTTAGTGAAAAATGTAGCACTCGACGGATAAGGAATATAGTCCCGACGGATGACTCAATATAGTCCCGACGGATAATGAATTATTATCCATCGAGTGAGTAGCTTGTGTAATAATGAGTCCGTAGCACATTTCTGTATACACCTTATTTAGATTCTATAGTAGCACTAAAGTCATGTTGACTTTAATTAGATATGCAGAATAGGTTGTTTAATTGTACATATATGATGTCTTGTAATTCTGCATAAATGAAATAAAGTCGAGTGCCAGATAGCTACCCGAAAGATAAATAACAATGCCACTCGACGGATGATCAACAATGCAACCCGTTGGATGATCATGTACCCGACGGATAATCAATTCAAACATCTGTTGACAGTGACAACACAATCACATGCGTCGAGTATATGCAAAAGGAATGTGGAAGCCTATTCAACTGGGTTTTAGAGAACAAAGAAGCATTGTCATTTCCATGCTATTATGAAGATATTCAAAGATACTGGAATAGAGTAATGAAGTAGCATAGTATTAGACTTGATAGGTTTTGTTTTATTATCTTGTCTTATTACTTTGTAATCTTGGGGATATATAAACCAAGAAGTAGCAAATAGAACAACAAGAACATACTAAGAACATTATCTTAGAGAAATAATTGTAAGCTGCATCTTTAACATTTCTCTGTAAATTTAGTTGTTCATATTTGTAAGTAGTTGTGAGCTAATCTTGCTACACAGAGTTCTCTTGATATAATATATATCTCTGGTGGAAACATTCAAATCCACTAGAAAGTTTTTAAAGACTTGTGTTTTTAATTACCTGTGTTTTGATTTTACTAACTTCTTATTCCGCACTTTGCAAATCAAACACTTATATATTATTAAGATAGAACATTTTATATCTTTTTTGAAAAAGGTTCAAGAATTCCATTCAACCCCCCTTCTGTAATTCTTGTTGCATTGTTAAGGACTAACATCCTTATCTCTCCAGTACCTGCATTTTTCTTATGATCTCTCTCTTTTTGCATCAAGGGCTCCCCTTGGCTTTCCACCCTCACATCCTCACCTTCACCATCTAAGGTGGGACTCCCCTCACTCACTTTTGCCACTCCTGAAGAAATGGACTGCATTTGTTCACTCATATTCTCTCCTTTTTTCTGGGAGCAACCTAGCCTCTCACTCAATTCACTCCCTTCCCTGAGTCCTAAGAGTGATTGCACTACCACTAAGTCTTCTGCACTTGTGAGAATCAAAAAAATTTGAAGTTGTGCAGAGACACCCGACGGATGATGAATATCCATCGGGACAGTAGTATGGTAATCTGATGGATGACTGCTGTTAGGCTTATCCGTCGGGATACAATCACTACTCGACGGATGATGAATATCCACCGGGATAGATGAAATGAATGAGTTTGGAGTAGAGACTATTGTAGACTCTGTGCAGATTGATGAAAATTTAGGCATGGATGTCTCAACAGACTCATAAAGAAATGGAAAGTGAGCCAACAAATCATCTAAAAGATGATGCTCACTTGCTTGGATTTTTGGCTTCTCCAAAAGAGTTAAAGATGGAGAATTTGGAAGTGATGTATTGATCATATCAACATCCAGTGAGTGTATGGGTGAATTTGGTGTTTCAGGTGCTTCAATTATTAAGGATTTTGGCTGTGACTCCACATTTATTGGAGTCATATCAATCTAACTTTGAGAAGGTGCAGTGACTGGGTCTTTAGCTCCAGTTTGCACTGTGTGTGTTCCCTGTGCATCCCCATGGTTTTTTGATCTTTTTTTCTAACATAAGTTTGTGGTGAACTTGTGTCCCTACCCCTCTTGGTATGTGCTCCTGGTTGGGAGCTTATTTTAATAGTAACATCCTTTTGGGAGGATGAAACTAGAAATGAGCTAATTTCCTTATTAACAACCACAGTTTGTTGGGAAAATGTGGTGTAGCTAGGCTTAGGTACACTCATCTCACCAGCCTTATCCTTAGGGTTTCTTTGATTTTCACCCTGTCCCTCACCTTGCTTACTCAACTTCACACTCCCCTCTTTGTGTTTAGTAGATTTTGTAACTGGTTTCTTTTGAGAGATACCAGAGGGGGCTTTCTTAGCTTTGGATTTTGAAATTGTTGGTTTGGTAGCTTAGGTAGGCATCTGTTGGGTCATTGACACTGATGCCATAGCTACACTAGAAGGCAAAGAAATTTGTGAGGTTGAAAGAGTGGAGACAATGGTACTTACCTCACTTACCTGAGGTCTGTGAAAACAAGGGCAAGGGGCTGATAGCAGAAAATGAAGATTCTTTGAGCCAAGATGATATGGAGGATATTGATGAACATCTTGCATTTCTTTCCAGAAGATTTGCCAAGCTCAAGTTCAAGAAGAACTTTGGAGTAGCTAAGCCAAATAGAAACATGGTGGATAAATCAAAATTCGAATGTTTCGAATGTGGCTTAGCAGGGCACTTTTCCAGTGAGTGTAGAAAGTCAGATTCCAGCAAAAAAAATGTTTGAGCCTGTGGATTATAAACAGAAATACTTTGAGTTGCTCAAATAAAAGGAAAGGGCTTTCATTACACAAGAAAATGACTGAGCAGCAGATGGTCTGAATGAGGATGAGGATGTCAGCTATGTCAATCTAGCCCTAATGGCCAAGTCTGATGAAACAGAGACAAGTTCTTCAAGTAATCAGGAAATCACCACTAACTTTACATATTTATCTTAAGCTGAGTGTAGTGATGCAATAAATGACACGTCTACAGAATTATATCATTTGCGTGTTACACTTAAGTCTCTTACTAAGGAAAATGCTAAAATCAAAGAAAACAATTTGTTTTTAAGTGAGAGGAATAATGTGCTAGAGTCTCAGTTCCTTGAATTTGAAAAATTGAGAATTGAGTGTAAAATTGCTAAGGATGAATTAACTGAGTCTTTGAAGAAAAAAGAGATCTTGAAGAAGCAGCTTGAACGAGAACAGGAGGTGATTAAGGCATGGAAAACATCTAGAGATGTTCATGCTCAAATCACCAAAGTTCAAGGTATTGAGTCCTTTTGTGATGCAGCCTGGAAGAAGAATAAGGAGAAGCTGGAATCCAATTTGGTTGAAGGATTGCTAACAGATGTAGACTCGACGGATGATGAGGGTCATCCGTCGGATAACAAAAAGGGTTATTCGTCGAGTGATATAAATCATCATCCGTCGACTGTGAGCAAACTTGTGAGTAAAGCCAAACTTGCCAAGTTAAATGAGAAATATGGATCAGTTTCCAAGAATTTTGTTCCAGGAGAATCCAGTTAAGTGAAGAAGGAGAAAAGGCTAATGTTGGTCATATGACTATCAAGCAATTGAGTGATGGACTGGAAAAGATTGAGGTTAAAACAGAGGCTAAAAAGAAAAATAATAGAAATGGTAAAGTAAGAATTAACAAGCATAACAACTACACACCTGATAAATATGCTCCTAGAAAAATATGTGTCAAGTGTGGTAGTGTAAATCATTTGTCTGTTAATTACAAAACTGCCATGCCTACTTCCATATCTCTGCCACCTCATTTTCCCAACATAAATGCCATGCCTTCTATGCCTATGAATGATATGTCTACACAGAATATGAATGCACAGTTTGCTAATATGCCATTTGCACCCAATCCTTATTATGCTGCATTTAGTATGCCACAAATGCCATTTAGTATGCCGTACTGGAATAACATGTTTACTAGTAGCATGCCGTTTCCTGTTAATCAAAATATGCATGATAATTCTACTGTAATGAATGGTTTCAAAGGTCCAACTCAAATAAATAAGGATGAATCTGATATCCCCAAGTCAAATGAGATCAAACCTAAGAAACAGAAAAGGAAAGCTAATAAGGGAGGACCCAAGGAAACTTGGGTACCAAAATCAACTTGATTTGATTTTGATGTGTGCAGGGAAACATAAAGAATTTATGGTACTTGGATAGTGGTTGTTCAAGACACATGACTGGTGATTCTACCCTGCTCACAGAGTTCAAGGAGAGAGCTGGCCCAAGTATTACTTTTGGAGATGACAGCAAGGGTTATACTGTGGGATATAACTTGATTTCAAAAGACAATGTCATCATTGAGGAGGTTGCCTTAGTGGATGGTCTCAAGCACAATTTCTGAGTATCAGCCAGCTATGTGATAAAGGCAATTCAGTAAACTTCAACTCTGAAGCCTGTGTTATGTAAAACAAAAGGAGCAACAAAGTGGTTCTCACTGGAGTGAGAAAAGGAAATGTGTACCTAGCTGACTTCAACTCATCAAATGCAGAATCTGTTACTTGTCTTCTCAGCAAAGCAAGTCAGGATGAAAGTTGGTTATGGCACAAGAAGCTATCCCATTTAAACTTCAAGATCATGAATGAACTTGTAAAGAAAGAACTGGTTAGAGGTATTCCTCAAGTGGAGTTTTCTAAGGATGGATTGTGTGATGCCTTCCAAAAAGGAAAGCAGATCAAAGCATCATTCAGAAAGAAGCTTGATTCAACAATTGAAGAACCTTTGCAACTGCTACACATGGATTTGTTTGGACCAGTCAATGTGTTTTCCATCTCAAAGAAAAGATTTTGCCTAGTAATTGTAGATGATTTCTCAAAGTTCTCTTGGACATATTTCCTAAACTCTAAAGATGAGGCTGGTGAAATCATCATCAATCATATAAGGCAAGTCAATAATCATCCTGATTTCAAAGTTAGAAGAATCAGGAGTGACAATGGAACTGAGTTCAAGAATTCTGTCATGAGAGCATTTTGTGAAGAAAATGGGATTTTGCATGAGTTTTCAGCAGCAAGAACTCCATAACAAAATAGAGTAGTAGAAAGGAAGAACAGATTACTTATTGAAGCTGCAAGGACAATGCTACCAACATATTCCTGGGCTGAAGCTGTAAATACAACATGTTACACTCAGAATATTTCTCTGGTTAATCAAGCAAAATGCATGACTCCCTATCAATTGTTCAAAAACAAAAAGCCAACTCTAAATTTTTTTCATGTCTTTGGCTGCAAATGTTATATCTTGAGAAATCAAACTGATCAGAATGGGAAGTTTGATGCTAAAGCAGATGAAAGAATTTTTATTGGATATGCTGTTGGTAAAACATATAGAGTCTACAATCTAAGAACCAACATTGTTGTGGAATCAGTACATGTTGTATTTGATGATAAAAAATTGAAGGAATACAAGATGGAGATTACCATGAGAGCCTCAAATTTGACAATGTGGAGATGGTTAGTGATGAAAGTGATGATGAAAGTGCTCAAGAAACAGTATCAAAGGATAATGCAGAACAATCCACTACCAATGAAGCACAAAATTCAACATCTGTCGAGTTGCATAATGCTTCATCCATCGGGAGACAATCTGCTTTATTCGTCGGGAGACAACTAGCTTCATCCGTCGGTACTCAAAATTCACCATATGTCGGGTCATCAAAAGAAGCTGGAGGTCAGAGTAAATCACTTACAGAAAGTTCCCCTTTCTCAAATCAAAGATCCATTAACTCAGGAGCAGTTTCTAATAATCTAAACTCAATCACACATCAAGACAACAATGAGGCATCTTTATCTAGAGCTAATCTACCTCAACAAAGGAAATGGACAAAGGATCATCCCTTTGAGCTCATCATTACTGTCTCTTCTAGAGTTCAAACAAGGAGAGCAACTCAAGAAGAATGTCTATACAACAACTTTCTTTCTAAGGAAGAACCAAAGAAGGTATAAGAAGCTTTGTTCGATCCTGATTGGATTTTAGCTATGCAGGAGGAGCTAAACCAATTTGAGAGGAATAAGGTATGGAAGCTGGTGCCCAAGCCTAAAGGAAAGAATCCAATAGACACCAAATGGGTATTCAGAAACAAGATGGATGAAAATGGCATGGTAGTCAGGAACAAAGCTAGATTGGTTGCTAAGGGCTATTGTCAACAAGAAATAATAGATTTTGATGAAATATTTGCTCCTGTTGCAAGACTTGAAGCCATCAAAATCTTCTTAGCCTATGCAGCCCATGCCAATTTCAAAGTCTATCAAATGGATGTCAAAAGTGCCTTTCTGAATGGAGATTTGGAGGAGGAAGTCTATGTCAGTCAGCCTCCTGGTTTTGAAGATCCAAATTTTCCAGAATATGTTTACTATCTTTTAAAAGCACTTTATGGACTGAAGCAAGCACCTAGAGCCTGGTATGACACTTTGTCAAAGTTTCTTTTAGAGAATCACTTCACTAGAGGTATTGTAGACAAAACTCTTTTCTTTAGAAATGTTAATGACTCTAGTATACTTGTTCAAATTTATGTAGATGACATTATTTTTGGCTCTACAGATGAAAAACTTTGTAAAAAGTTTACCAAATTGATGCAAAGTAAGTATGAAATGAGTATGATGGGAGAACTAACTTACTTTCTTGGTTTGCAAGTTAAGCAAGTTAGTGATGGAATATTAATTAGTCAAACTAAATACATTTATGATCTTTTAAAGAAGTTTGATCTAATGGATTGCACATCTGCAAAAACTCCCATGGCCACTACAACTAAGCTTGAATTAAACACTACTGAAAATCTGTGGATATTTCAAGTTATAGGGGCATGGTTGGCTCACTTCTGTACTTAACAGCTAGTAGGCCAGATATAATGTTTGCTACATGTTTGTGTGCTAGATTTCAGGCTGATCCTAGAGAATCCCACTTAGTAGCTATTAAGAGAATTTTCAGATATCTCAAGGGAACACCAAAACTTGGCATTTAGTACGCTAGAGATTCTGGTTTTGATCTAACTAGTTATTCAGATGCAGATTATGCATTTCGTAGAACTGATAGAAAAAGTACAACAAGAACCTGTCAATTTCTAGGAAACAAGCTTGTGTCCTGGTTCAGTAAAAAGCAAAATTCAGTTTCTACTTCTACAGCTGAAGCTGAATATATTGCTGCTGGCAGTTGCCGTGCACAGATTTTGTGGATGAAAAATCAATTGCTAGACTATGTTTGCAAGTTGAAAGGATTCTCATTTTCTGTGATAACACAAGTGCAATTGCCATCACTGAAAATCCAGTACATCATTCAAGGACAAAGCACATAGATATCAAGTACCACTTCATAAGGGAACATGTAATGAATGGTACTATGGAACTACATTTTGTTCCAAGTGAAAAGCAGCTTGCAGATATATTTACCAACCACTGGATGAATCCACCTTTTCAAGGTTGGTAAGTGAGTTAGGTGTGCTAAATTACTCTTGAATCTTTATAGATTGTTTGCAAGTTGTAATGCAGCTAGAAATTTTTTTGATTTTTCAGTCATGGATGAAATTTTGGCTAAGTCCAATTTACATCTCGACGGATGATCACTATCCATCGAGTTTGATCATCCGTCGGTATACTATTTGTTAATAAAATCAATTACTTTTCTGGAATATTTTATGACTCGACGGATAACTGATTTATCCTCATCCGTCGAATTGTCTTATTCTTAGCCGTTGATTCTCTGAACATTATCCATCGAGTATACTTATAGTTTGTAAGCATAACACGACGGATAATTGATGAAATTTTTACAGTTTATTTTTAAATGGCTATTTTGGGCAATTCTTATTGGTTACTTTATTTTACTTTATTATTTTTGACAGTTATTTTTGAGATAGTATAAAAGCTTAATTCATTTTCATTACTTTTCTTTTATCATTCTCAAATCATCTGCTCTAATTTCTTTCTTTCTCAAAAGCACTTACTCTCTCTCTCTCTGCAAGTTTTTACTCTCTAACAATGGCACCTGTTGTCAAGATTATGTCTTAAAATTGATTTATTTATGAGAAGAACAACTTCACTGCTCTTGTGAACAAGGGGATTCAACAGTTTGGTGACTACCACAAAATGATGGATTTTGTGAAGAACTGCAAACTTAACTATGCCATGCTAGAATCACCCACCATCTACTGTGAGGTTGTTGAAGAGATGTGGACAACTTCTACATACAACTCAGCTGGTAAGACTATCACTTTCACTATTAAAGGTAAGGAATTATGTGTTAATAGTGACATTGTTAAAGCATGTTTCAAGATTCCTGATAATACTATAACTTCACCACACACAGACACAGACATTATTAACATGCTTAACTCCATGAACTATGCACTCTCTACTTCTAAATTAAGTGAAATTAGGAGGTTGGGTCTTAGAAAGGAATCGAGTTATCTGTGTGATGTAGGTACCAAGGTCTTTTATGGTAAAATCAATAATTTTGATTCTGTCAATATCTCTATTCTTAACATGCTTTACATGCTTGTTACTGATAAAATTTTCAACTTTAATGATCTTATCATAATTGAGTTGGGGTTTAAGTTAGGGGAGTTAAATAAGAGGGGTAAAAATGTTTATTATGCTAGATTTTTAATGATGATTGCTAACCACCTCTCTGAGGATATTGTGCTTGAGAACCCAACCAACAAATTAGATTGTTGGGTTCAAGAGAGAAGGATTATTGCAGATTTGAACAGGGCAAACCATCACAAAGAGGTGCCACTCTTCTATTTTCCTGTTATGGAGGCACCTCAGGTGAGTGAGGTAAGTTCAGCTATCCCTACTCTTCCAGCCTCACAAATTTCTTTGCCTTATAGTGTAGCTCTAGCAACTGTGTCAATGACCCAACAGTTGCCTACCCAAGCTACCAAACCATCAAAAATTTCTAAATCCAAGTCAAAGAAAGCCCCCTCTGGTATCTCTCAAAAGATGCCAGTTGCAAAATCCACCAAATCAAAAGAGGGGAGTGTGAAGGTGGGTAAGGTAGGTGAGGGACAGGGTGAATATAAAAGAAACCCTAAGGATAAGGTTGGAGAGGTGAGTGTTTCCCAGCCTAGCCACACTGCAGTTTCCCAACAGACTGCAGTGCTTAATAAGGACATAAGCTCATTGCTAAATGCATCCTCCCAAAAGGATGTGACTATTGAACAAAACTCTCATCCAAGAACACATGCCAAAAGGGTAAGAGACACAAGCTCACCCCAAACCTATACTAGAAAGAAGAAACTAAAAACCCTTGGGGATGCACAGGGTTCACACAATGTGCAAACTGGTGCTGAAGACACAGTCACTGCACCTTTTCAAAGTCAGTTTGATGTGGCTCCAATAAATGTGGAGTCACAGCCAAAATCTTTAGTTATAGAATCACCTCAAACACCAAATTCTCCCACAAACTCTCTGGATGTGGATATGAGAAACACATCAATTCCTGATTCCCCTTCTTTAACTCTGTTGGGGAAGCCAAAATCTAATGCAAGTGAGCATCATCTTTTGGATGATTTGTTGGCTCACTTACCAATTTTTTCAGGAACTGTTGAGACATCTGTGCCAAAATTCTCATCAATCTGCACAGAGTCCATAATAGTTTCCACTCCAATCACATTCATTTCTACTCACTCGATGGATACTGCTCATCTGTCGAGTAGTGATTGTATCTCGACGGATAAGCTTAACAGCAGTTATCCGTCGGATAGTCAAATTGTTAACCCGACGGATATCCCTTATCCGTCGAGTGTCTCTGCACAACTTCAAATTTTATCAATTATCTCAAGTGTAACACCCCCAGATCCGGGGTCAAGGATCTGGGTCGTCACGGTCTTTCTTTCCACAATTATCACTTAACTTAATTAATAATAAACAACCTCAAGCTGTGACCCTACACTAACACACACCACCACACGTCATAGTCTCAGAGATGAAATTGAAATAAGTACAAGTCCTTGAATCCACACTTAAAAGTTATTACAACCCAAAATGATTACTTGATAAATTTACAGTTAATTACCATTATCTGCCACAAGTTATAATTATACAATATTTGGTTCCCAAAAGTAGAATGTCTGATCTACAGGTAGATCTACCTCTGCAGCTATAGCAGCTACGATCTCAACGGGAAGGCGCAGGGCGCTTCCCACGCTCTTGCGCTGGGTCTTCTTGAGCCTGGCCATCTTTCCTAACTGTTGTTGTGTGATGAAGAAATGAAGCAAGAGTGAGCATTACAGCTCGCAAGATAATATATAGTGGTAACAATAATACAAGCATCTGAATGGATACTTACTAGAATCCTTTATCATGTGTAAGGTAATTACTTACTGGATATAAGTTTAAAAGAAGATGAAGTTACCAATTACTTCACTATACTTATACCATTTTTAGAAATTTATTTGAACTACTACTGCTCAAAGTATAATAAGATTCAAGAGGTCATCCCATAGATGAGACCATAAATTAAAACTTGAATATATTCAATCTTTGAAATATTTTTAAAAGAAATGAAGTTACGAGATACTTCATTCAATGGAAACACAAATAAAACTGTTTGACCCTGTCAATGCTTCGGCAACCACCCATTCGTAGCCTTTCGATCGAAATACTACGGGTAGTGTTGCAGAATTATCCAACTGGATGATGAACTCATTACGGGAGTTTGCCGCGCCAGGAAGACCACTTACGATGATCAGTCGTAGTAGTACAACCCCACCATTTTCTACATGTAGAGGAGAACCTGTCGGATTTACTTGTCAACCGAACACTGAACTCCTAAGGAATGGACCACCTTAGCGGAACTTCCAGGCCATTTGGGCCAATATAATAAGGCTGGGCCGGCGCTACTCGACCACTTACACCACTCCTAGTTCAGATGAAATCCATGACTCTGAAACGTAAAGCTCGTCCCCCACTTTCCCCAAGTAGAAACTTGTTGATACGGCTCCACTAAGAAGTCGTATCTAGCTGGAAAGGAAAACTCACCGATATTTCCCAGGCGATGCCTGTTAATGGATTAACTTGTTCCAAGAATTTTACTTCCCGAGTGTTGGGTAAGTAATCAAAATTATTTTATCAAGACAGCAACCTTGTTGCGAATATAAAACACACCACAGACCCAGATCTCTCAGGTTTTGAGCGAGTATTTAAATCCCCTTCGAAAGGAGGATCTTCAATATAAAAATGAGTTTTGGGATCCGCTCTAACTTTTAAAAATCATTTTGAAGACTCGCAAAACATTTTTAAAAATGTTTGGAGTGATGCTGATTTAACAAAATAAATCAGTCCCAATATATTAGAAAATATCTGAATATTATTATTTAAATAATATTCCCATAAAGAATAATCTTTATAAAAATAATTGAAGTAGATGTTGTAAAACTTATACTTGCAATGAGTATTTAATAACCAAAGATATACTTATACGAAAGTACTATCTTTATTTGAATCATCAAAGATAAGTTTGATTATCGACACCTTATTCTTTAATAAAATAAAGAATATATCTCAGCAAATAATCGGAGTCATAGATCCTCAAATGAATATTCAAATAATATTCAATAAATAAAATAAGCTGAGTCATAAGCCCTCGAATGAATATTCGAAATAATATTCAATAAATAAAATAAGGTGAGTCATAAGCCCTCGAATGAATATTCGAAATAATATTCATTAAATAATATAAAGTTATCGAATAACCTTATTCGATTAATAGTTTTGAACTATAACCATATATATATAAATATATATATATATATATATATAAAATCTACTCGGGATCCTCGACTCCCGGTTTTAGAAAATGTTTTCACCTTAATATGCAAATTACCGCTATTCTCTAGCATAGGTATTATCAACTGAACCAACAGATATATATGGCAAGAATACGAAACAGGCATGCATATGTACCATATCACATGCTACAATATATCGCAAGAATTTGCTAATTTAACCATCATGCATCTATCACAAGATAATGCATATACAAGTGTATACATCACAACAACAGTATAACGGATATAAAACTTGCCTGAGCGACTGAGGGTGATTAATGGCTTGGGACGAGTCTGGTAACCTATAAACAACATGTGAGTTGGAATTAAACCAAAGTCACTTGTAAATCTATACTTTAACCAAATTAGACTCTAATGCTCGCTTTGCGCTTACTGATTCTCTTAAGTCACTCGAGTACCCTCGGTTCCACCATTTTTAATAATTTAACCATTATGAGTTTTAAGGCGATTCCTTCGCGAGTGTCTTACCAACTGCCTAACACACTTAACATAATTGTTTCATAAATTAATTAACCCTTTAAGGTCTTTAACCTATGTTTCAAAGTAAGGCGAGGGGTAATGGTTCGTTCGCGAAACGTCGTTACTTAAAACGGCCGTTTCTCCTAAACCGTACATCGGAATCAAACGAACCACATATCCAAACGAAGCTTGTAACATGAACTATCTAAAAATGGCAATGGTCAAAACCTAGCAGGGAGTTCTCGGGTCCTAATGTTATGTACAAAAGCAGTCTAAAGTAAATCGGACATTACGACGGCTATATTTACGCGATTTCCCAATTTTATACCATTCCAATTCAATCATCAAACAACCCCAATCCATTCATACAATCAAAGTCCATCCATATCACATTACAACAGCCCCAATCAACTCATTATTAACAATTATACTTGTTCCTAAAACTTGAATTTAAACTATACTAAATCCTTTAACCAAACCATAAGATTTCAACATTTCATTCACCACCATTCCAACCCAACTCTAAACCAACCATCATTAAGCTACTCTATTACCATAACAACCAAAATCATCCTAATATACCAAGTAAAGCTAGGGTTTGGAGATGATATAACTTCCTTGAAGTGGTGTGAGTAGCTAGGAAGCCTTAGGAAGCCTTGAGGAGTCTTAGGGATGCTTGAATCTTAAAGGAAAAACAAGAAAAATCAAGTTAAAAACCTTGAAATCACTATTAATTGTCTTCTTCATTGATTTCTTGGAGAAGATTGAGAATGAATTGGAGGCTTAAACTCATAAGATAGCCATAACTATGCATAAGGAGTACTAGAGAATTATCTTACCAATTTAGGAAGCTTGGAACTTGGATTTTGAAAATCTTGCTTCTTGAAAAGGGAAAAAGCCGAGAGCAAGTTCTTGGTGAAGAGAAATAGAATTTTTTTTTGTTTTGATGAAATGATTTGTTTTGGCTTGGTGGATGTAGTTTTGTTTTTGTTTTGGTTAATTACCTTTTTAGCCTTAAACTTTGTGTGGTTTTAATTCAACCACATCTCCTTCCCTTATGTCATGCTTATGTCATCATGTGATGTCATCCTCCCCTCTTTTTCCTCTTCTCATTGGTTGGGTGACATCATCCCCTCTAATCTCTTCCTAATTGTTTGCCTAATGACCGCTGATCTGTCATACGGTTCGCTTAACTTTCGCTTTCGTTTATCGTTTGAGGGATCATACCCGGGATCTTATTACTTAGGTTCCCTTAACCTTTCTCAATACATTATATTCCTTTTTATGATCCTCTATTAAAATCCTTGAATTTAAATCCTTTTTATCCTGTTACCTTATACTCAATTCTTTCCGTATCTAGTGGATTTCGGGAAAAATCAAAGTGTTCGGAATTGGATTCTGACGATCTTTACATACACTTATATACCATATAGAGTACTAATAAAATCTCAGAATATCCATAAAAGAAACCCTACGTAGTGTGGCATGAACAATTTTCTTATTCAGCAATATCAGCAAAAACACTATTCATAAGGGTTACAAAAAGTTCAAAATTTTGGGGGTTATTACAGTCTCCCTTTCTTAAAAGGATTCCGTTCCGGAATCAAATAGAAACAAATGGGGGTACTTTTCTAGCATTGCACTCTCTAGTTCCCAAGTTGATTCTTCCACATTATGATTCTGCCATAGCACTCTGACTAGCTTGATTACTTTGTTTCGAAGCACCTGCTCCTTCTTATCGATAATCCTTACTGGCTTCTCCACGTAAGTCAGATCTGGTTGCATATCCACCTGCTCGTACTCCACTATGTGTCTGGCATCCCGATGATACTTCCTTAGCATTGACACATGGAACACATTATGAAATTGGTGTAGGTTTGGGGGTAAGGCTAGCTCGTAAGCCAACTTCCCAATCCGTCTTAATATCTCAAAAGGTCCAATGTACCTTGGGCTTAGTTTTCCTTTCTTTCCGAACCTCATTAATCCCTTCCAAGGGGATACCTTCAGCAGTACTAAGTCCCCTACTTCATATTCCTTGTCCTTTCGGGCTAGGTCTGCATATTTCTTTTGTCTGTCTTGGGCTGCTACAAGCTGCCCTCTGATAAGATCCACTATGTCTTTGGTCCTTTGGACCACTTCGGGTCCGAGCATCTTCCGCTCCCCTACTTCATCCCAGTATAAGGAAGATCGACACCTTCTTCCGTACAGGGCCTCATAAGGCGGCATTCCGATGCTAGCATGAAAGCTATTATTATAAGAAAACTCGATCAACGGCAAGTGATCATCCCAACTTCCTTTAAAGTCTATTGCACAGACTCTCAACATATCCTCTAGTGTCTGGATGGTCCTTTCACTCTGCCCATCCGTCTGGGGATGGTACGTGGTACTCATATTTAACTTGGTCCCCGCACATTCTTGAAAGCTCCTCCAAAATCTGGAGTTGAATCTGGGGTCTCGGTCTGAGACAATGGACGCTGGGACTCCATGTCGTGTCACTATTTCCTTAAGGTAAATGTCCACCAGTCTATCGACTGTGTATCTCTCATTGATAGGAATAAAATTAGCTGACTTTGTCAGTCGGTCTATAATTACCCATATGGTGTCATGGTTGGCTTTCGTCCTTGGCAAGCCTACAACAAAATCCATCACTATCTGTTCCCATTTCTATTCGGGAATCTCCAGGGGTCGTAAAAGTCCACTGGGTCTCTGGTGCTCTGCCTTTACTCTTTGGCAAGTCAAACATTTGCTTACCCATTCTGCTACATCCCTCTTCATGTTGGGCCACCAGTAATATTCCTTCAAATCCCTATACATCTTGGTGCTTCCCGGGTGAATGGAATACCTTGAGCTATGGCTTTCATCCAAAATCTCATCTTTAAGCTCTTGAACATTCGGAACCCAAATCCGGTAGGAGTACCTCATTATCCCTTTATCATCTTTCTCGGTATGGATCTCCTCTCCAGTCATTGACTCTCTGCCTTCATTCATTATTTTTTCTTGGCACAATCTGATCTTTTCCAATAACTCTGGCTGCATTGAGATCTCATAAAGCTTTTCAGTTCCGGTTCCGGTTACCTTTACTTCTATTTCCATTCTCTCAAAATCCTTTATTAATTCTTCCAAAGTCGTTATCATTCTCAGTCTTTCCTTTCTACTAAGGGCGTCAGCCACCACATTGGCTTTCCCCCGATGATAGAGAATCTCACAATCATAGTCCTTGATTAGTTCTAACCATCTCCTTTGGAGCATGTTGAGCTCTTTCTGCGTAAATATGTACTTGAGGCTCTTATGGTCTATGAAAATCTCGCACTTCTCTCCATACAAGTAGTGCCTCCAAATTTTTAAGGCAAAAACTATTGCCGCTAGCTCAAGATCATGGGTAGGATATCTAATCTCGTATTCCTTCAGTTGTCTTGATGCATACTTAATCACTTTACTGTGCTGCATAAGCACACACCCTAATCCTTTGTACGACGCGTCACTATATATCACAAAATCTCCTTTTCCGTCCGGTAATGCCAACACCGGGGTCGTTACCAATCTTTTCTTTAATTCCTGAAAAATGTTCTCGCATTTCTCCGTCCATTCAAACTTCTCTGTCTTACGAGTAAGTCGTGTCAAAGGGGCTGCGATCTTCGCAAAGTCCTGTACAAATCTAGATAGTAGCCGGCCAATCCTATGAAACTCCTTACCTCTGTGGGTGTGGTTGGCCTTTCCCAATTTGAGACCGCCTCTATCTTGGAGGGGTCGACCAATACTCCTTCTTTATTGATCACATGCCCTAAAAATTGTACTTCATTCCGCCAGAATTCACACTTCGAGAATTTGGCATACAACTGTTCCTCTCTGAGTATTCCTAGAGCTATCCTCAAATGCTCTGCATGTTCTGCCTCAGTCCTTGAGTAGATCAAAATATCATCGATAAAAACTATCACACACTTGTCCAAGTACTTCTTAAATACTCTATTCATTAAATCCATGAAAGCCGCTGGGGCGTTGGTTAATCCAAAGGACATTACCAAGAACTCATAATGCCCATACCTGGTACGGAACGCTGTCTTGGAAATATCTTCGGGTTTAATCTTTTGTTGGTGATATCCAGTTCTCAGGTCAATCTTGGAAAAATAAACAGCATCCTTTAGCTGGTCGAACAGATCGTCTATTCTAGGTAATGGGTACCTGTTCTTTATGGTTAGCTTGTTCAACTCTCGATAGTCGATGCACAGCCTCATGCTCCCATCTTTCTTCTTAACAAATAAAACTGGTGCTCCCCACGGAGACACACTGGGTCTTATCATAACCTTATCCAAGATTTCCTGTAATTGGATAGCTAATTCCTTCATTTCTAACGGGGCTAACCGGTAAGGTGCTTTTGAAACTGGCGCCGTCCCTGGGGCCAACTCAATAGCAAATTCAATCACTCTATCGGGTGGTAATCCCGGAAGGTCTTGTGGGAATATGTCTTCAAATTCGTTGACTACCGAAATATCTTGTAAGTTGGGCACCTCCTTCTGCGTGTCCACCACATAGGCTAGGTAGGCCTCATTTCCTTTTCGTAGCATCCTTCTGGCCTGGGCCATAGTCAAAAATTTCTGCGTCTGCCTCTTTCCTCTAAATATAACTTCTTTCTTTCCTGGGATATTTAACTTAACTTTCTTCCCCTTACAGTCTATCTGAACATCATTGCTAGATAGCCAGTCCATTCCCAAAATTACATCAAACTCCCCTAATTTAAAAGGGATCAGATCAACACTAAAAGATTATTCCCCTATGCCTATCTCACAGGCTGGGTGAATCTGGTTAACAGGAATAATTTCATGATTGGCTATTTCTACTTGTAAGGGTGCTATCAAGGGTTCAGCTTTAAGTCTTAATTTACGCGCAAAGTCCCTTGATATAAAAGATTTAGTTGCTCCTGAATCAAATAAAATGTTTGCACTGACAGAATTTAGAGAAAGGGTACCTGCTATCACATCTGAGTCTTTCATAGCATCCTGGACTGTCATATTGAAAGTCCTCGTAGTAGGTGGCTTATTGGAGGCAGCCCTGCTGGCTCCTGAAGCTGCTGGTTTGTTCATTGGGCATTCCCTCTTCCAATGACCCGGGCGTCCACACTGATGACAAGTGGTGGTTGGAATGACGGCAGGGGCTGACGAAGGGCATTTGTGAGAATAGTGGCCCACTTGCCCACACTTAAAGCAGGTTACTGGCTTTCCCTTATATTCTCCAGAATGCATTCTTCCACAAGTGTTACAGGCTGGCAATGGGGGTCGAGACTGGTTGGAATAGGACATTCTTGACTTCTGGCCGCTCTGGCTCACATTCACGCTCATTGGCCGCTTAAACCCAGTGTTCTTTCCCGGTAGGGACACTGCTCCTCGATTAAATCTAGTTGGGAAGCTCCTTCCTGCTGAACCCCCACCCATGCTCACACTTTTCCTCTTTATTCCCTTCTTTTCTCTTTCCTTCTGCATCTGTTCACTTCCGGCTTCTACAATTGTTGCCTTTTACACCAGAGTGGCATAATCCGTAAGCTCAAGGATTGCCACCCTATTCTGAATCCACGGTTTCAGTCCCTGCTGAAACCTCCTAGCTTTCTTTTCCTCGGTGCTCACAAACTCCGGCACAAACCTTGATAACTCAGTAAATTTTGCTTCGTACTCTGCTACAGATAAGTTATTCTGCTTTAGCTCCAAGAACTTGAGCTCCATCTGGTTTTCCATAAACCTCGGGAAATACTTCCCCAGAAACAACTGACTGA
Source organism: Apium graveolens (assembly GCF_009905375.1). Lineage (NCBI taxonomy): Eukaryota > Viridiplantae > Streptophyta > Magnoliopsida > Apiales > Apiaceae > Apium > Apium graveolens. Next base: position 121,997,083 of record NC_133649.1, read on the forward strand.
ACCTCTCCCAGGTTATGATAGCATCTGTCTCCATGTTTTTCTTGGCCTCCCACTATGGTGTTAGCCTCTCCTTTCAGAAGGTAGGTAGCAAATACAGTCTTCTGTGCCTCATCGGTACTCAAAATCTCAAAGGATTTCTCCATTTCCTTTAACCTTGCCCTTGCCTCAACTGGGTCGGCTGATCCGTGGAACTCAGGGGGCTTAAGGGACTTAAAAGCCCTGAAAGAGTTTGCCACAGCATTGTTATTTCCTTGAGGGGGTGGGTTGGGTTCACGTTCCAAGTTCTGCCTTAGTAGTTGCATGAACTGGCCCATGGGATCCATGCCTGGGTTTGGTACTGGTTGCTCAACCTCAGTTTCTCCTTCTTCAGCCTCTATCTCAAATCCCTCAACATCATATGTTTCCTCTTCCTCTTCATAGAGGGAGTCATCCTGTTCCACATAATCCTCATCTTCCTCTTCACTGTGTTTCTGGTTCCTATTGTCCTGATTATGGCTTCCCTGGTCCTCCGATCCAGGGTTCGCCCTAGTTCCAATCTTTCTTGGCGGCATGATACTGATAATAAAAAAAAATTAGGAAATTTAACGTTAGGTCACAATCATACTCAACATTGTGCCTTACACAACTCTTATAATGGGGAGAACGTATCTCGCAATTCTATTAAATTATGACAGTCCTAATAAGAAGTGCAGTAATAATAATGATAGAAACAGTGATCTCGTCACTAAGGAACTGAACTGAAAGGAAACAAATATATACATAATGCGAGAAATACATAGTTTGATCTGGTCAAAAGTACAACAGTGCTACAGCCATCTGTCCCAAAAGTGATACACAAGAGTCTATCTGTCTAGTCAGAAAAAGGGATGCTATATACAAGTCAACTATCCCGGAAAATTGGCTCTTACTAAGGCCTCGACTAACTAGACAACTAGACTATCCCATCGTCAATCCTGAATCACACACCGGAGCGGGTCAGCTCCCATACCCTTTCCATCGCACGACGGAAGATATAGTCGGCCTGCCGCCTGGAGATCCTACCATGCCTGTCCCCCTGGAGAGATCTGAGTCTCGCTCAGGACGTGAGCTCTATCCCGGTCAGCTCCCTCCTTAAGGATCGGGGTATAGCAGCCCTAGTCTCATAAGCTCGGGTACGCCTACCCGCCCTCTCCGCATCCAACTCCCTCCTGGCCTCATCCATCCGGGCCTCAGCAACAGCCAATCGGGTCCTCAGTACATCCTGAACATAGCCGTGGGCTAACAAAGACTGCCTATGGGCAGGGTCGAGAGGTGGTGAATCCGAAGCCGCTGGGGGTGCCTCCTCGGTCTTCCTAGGCTCGGGAGTATGGGTCTCTGAGCTGTCATCATAAGTGCTCCAGGATGGTAGTGGAGGGGTAGGAGCTCTGACCACTGGGAGTGTGGGTAAAGGGGTACCAGTGTACACTACCATAGCTCCGACATGCTCCTCAGCCACTGGGACCTCATCCGGGTCCTCCTCATCTGAAATAGCAATGACCTCTGTCTCTGACTCCTCTGAGGGGTCCTCCTCATCCTCCTCCATCTCAGGCTCCTCCTGATCCTCGACATCTAGCAGTGCCTCATCATGCTCACGCTCGAACATCTCAGGGTCCTCTATCTCATGCGCCTACACATTAAACGAGCTAAGTTACTATCATGATACTTATAAGGGTTCCCGTAAGGGTTTTAACTGTCAGCGCTACTTTAAGTAGTCCGACCATGAATTGGAAAGAGTTCTTATTATCTTTGTGAGTTTGTTATTATATCGTCGCATCATCTATGAGGTTTATAACGCTTAGCTCTGATACCATTTCTGTAACACCCCCAGATCTGGGGTCAGGGATCTGGGTCGTCACGGTCTTTCTTTCCACAATTATCACTTAACTTAATTAATAATAAACAACCTCAAGCTGTGACCCCACACTAACACACACCACCACACGTCATAGTCTCAGAGATGAAATTGAAATAAGTACAAGTCCTTGAATCCACACTTAAAAGTTATTACAACCCAAAATGATTACTTGATAAATTTATAGTTAATTGCCATTATCTGCCACAAGTTATAATTATACAATATTTGGTTCCCAAAAGTAGAATGTCTGATCTACAGGTAGATCTACCTCTGCAGCTATAGCAGCTACGATCTCAACGGGAAGGCACGGGGCGCTTCCCACGCTCTTGCGCTGGGTCTGCTTGAGCCTGGCCATCTTTCCTAATTGTTGTTGTGTGATGAAGAAATGAAGCAAGAGTGAGCATTACAGCTCGCAAGATAATATATAGTGGTAACAATAATACAAGCATCTGAATGGATACTTACTAGAATCCTTTATCATGTGTAAGGTAATTACTTACTGGATATAAGTTTAAAAGAAGATGAAGTTACCAATTACTTCACTATACTTATACCATTTTTAGAAATCTATTTGAACTACTACTGCTCAAAGTATAATAAGATTCAAGAGGTCATCCCATAGATGAGACCATAAATTAAAACTTGAATATATTCAATCTTTGAAATATTTTTAAAAGAAATGAAGTTACGAGATACTTCATTCAATGGAAACACCAATAAAACTGTTTGACCTTGTCAATGCTTCGACAACCACCCATTCGTAGCCTTTCGATCGAAATGCTACGGGTAGTGTTGTAGAATTATCCAACTGGATGATGAACTCATTACGGGAGTTTGCCGCGCCAGGAAGACCACTTACGATGATCAGTCGTAGTAGTACAACCCCACCATTTTCTACATGTAGAGGAGAACCTGTCGGATTTACTTGTCAACCGAACACTGAACTCCTAAGGAATGGACCGCCTTAGCGGAACTTCCAGGCCATTTGGGCCAATATAATAAGGCTGGGCCGGTGCTACTCGAACACTTACGCCACTCCTAGTTCAGATGAAATCCATGACTCTGAAACGTAAAGCATGTCCCCCACTTTCCCCAAGTAGAAACTTGTTGATACGGCTCCACTAAGAAGTCATATCTAGTTGGAAAGGAAAACTCGCCGATATTTCCCAGGCGATGCCTGTTAATGGATTAACTTGTTCCAAGAATTTTACTTCCCGAGTGTTGGGTAAGTAATCAAAATTCTTTTATCAAGACAGCAACCTTGTTGCGAATATAAAACACACTACAGAGCCGGATCCCTGTGGTTTTGAGCGAGTATTTAAATCCCCTTCGAAAGGAGGATCTTAAATATAAAAATAAGTTTTGGGATCCGCTCTAACTTTTAAAAATTATTTTGAAGACTCGCAAAACATTTTTAAGAATGTTTGGAGTGATGTTGATTTAACAAAATAAATCAGTCCCAATATATTAGAAAATATCTGAATATTATTATTTAAATAATATTCCCATAAAGAATAATCTTTATAAAAATAATTGAAGTAGATGTTGTAAAACTTATACTTGGAATGAGTATTAAATAACCAAAGATATACTTATACGAAAGTACTATCTTTATTTGAATCATCAAAGATAAGTTTGATTATCGACACCTTATTCTTTAATAAAATAAAGAATATATCTCAGCAAATAATCGGAGTCATAGATCCTCAAATGAATATTCAAATAATATTCAATAAATAAAATAAGCTGAGTCATAAGCCCTCGAATGAATATTCAAAATAATATTCAATAAATAAAATAAGCTGAGTCATAAGCCCTCGAATGAATATTTGAAATAATATTCAATAAATAAAATAAGCTGATTCATAAGCCCTCGAATGAATATTCGAAATAATATTCATTAAATAATATAAAGTTATCGAATAAACCTTATTGGATTAATAGTTTTGAAAACTATAACCATATATATATATATATATATATATATAAAATCTACTCGGGATCCTCGACTCTCGGTTTTAGAAAATGTTTTCACCTTTGGGTCCCTATACTAAGGGTATATGCAAATTACCACTATTCTCTAGCATAGGTATTATCAACTGAACCAACAGATATATATGGAAAGAATAAGAAACAGGCATGCATATGTACCATATCACATGCTACAATATATCGCAAGAATTTGCTAATTTAACCATCATGCATCTATCACAAGATAATGCATATACAAGTGTATACATCACAACAACAGTATAACGGATAGAAAACTTGCCTGAGCGACTGAGGGTGATTAATGGCTTGGGACGAGTCTGGTAACCTATAAACAACATGTGAGTTGGAATTAAACCAAAGTCATTTGTAAATATATACTTTAACCAAATTAGACTCTAACGCTCGCTTTGCGCTTACTGATTCTCTTAAGTCACTCGAGTACCCTCGGCTCCACCATTTTTAATAATTTAACCATTACGAGTTTTAAGGCAATTCCTTCGCGAGTGTCTTACCAACTGCCTAACACACTTAACATAATTGTTTCATACATTAATTAACCCTTTAAGGTCTTTAACCTATGTTTCAAAGTAAGGCGAGGGGTAATGGTTCGTTCGTGAAACGTCGTTACTTAAAACGGCCGTTTCTCCTAAACCGTAAATCGGAATCAAACGAACCACATATCAAAATGAAGCTCGTAACATGAAATATCTAAACATGGCAATGGTCAAAACCTAGCAGGGAGTTCTCGGGTCCTAATGTTATGTACAAAAGCAGTCTAAAGTAAATCGGACATTACGACGGCTATGTTTACGCGATTTCCCAATTTTATACCATTCCAATTCAATCATCAAACAACCCCAATCCATTCATACAATCAAAGTCCATCCATATCACATTACAACAGCCCCAATCAACTCATTATTAAAAATTATACTTGTTCCTAAAACTTGAATTTAAACTATACTAAATCCTTTAATCAAACCATAAGATTTCAACATTTCATTCACCACCATTCCAACCCAACTCTAAACCAACCATCATTAAGCTACTCTATTACCATAACAACCAAAATCATCCTAATATACCAAGTAAAGCTAGGGCTTGGAGATGATATACCTTCCTTGAAGTGGTGTGAGTAGCTAGGAAGCCTTAGGAAGCCTTGAGGAGTCTTAGGGATGCTTGAATCTTAAAGGAAAAACAAGAAAAATCAAGTTAAAAACCTTGAAATCACTATTCATTGTCTTCTTCATTGATTTCTTGGAGAAGATTGAGAATGAATTGGAGGCTTAAACTCATAAGATAGCCATAACTATGCATAAGGAGTACTAGAGAATTATCTTACCAATTTAGGAAGCTTGGAACTTCGATTTTGAAAATCTTGCTTCTTGAAAAGGGAAAAAGCCGAGAGCAAGTTCTTGGTGAAGAGAAATAGAATTTTTTTGTTTTGATGAAATGATTTGTTTTGGCTTGGTGGATGTAGTTTTGTTTTTGTTTTGGTTAATTACCTTTTTAGCCTTGAACTTTGTGTGGTTTTAATTCAACCACATCTCCTTCCCTTATGTCATGCTTATGTCATCATGTGATGTCATCCTCCCCTCTTTGTCCTCTTCTCGTTGGTTGGGTGACATCATCCCCTCTAATCTCTTCCTAATTGTTTGACTAATGACCGCTGATCTGTTATACGGTTCGCTTAACTTTCGCTTTCGTTTATCGTTTGAGGGATCATACCCGGGATCTTATTACTTAGGTTCCCTTAACCTTTCTCAATACATTATATTCCTTTTTATGATACTCTATTAAAATCCTTGAATTTAAATCCTTTTTATCCTGTTACCTTATACTCAATTTTTTCCGTCTCTAGTGGATTTCCGGGAAAAATCAAAGTGTTCGGAATTGGATTCTGACGATCTTTACATACACTTATATACCATATAGAGTACTAATAAAATCTCAGAATATCCATAAAAGAAACCCTACGTAGTCTGGCATGAACAGTTTTCTTATTCAGCAATATCAGCAAAAACACTATTCATAAGGGTTACAAAAAGTTCAAAATTTTGGGGGTTATTACATCAAGTGCAGAAGACTTAGTGGTAGTACAATCACTCCTAGGATTGAGGGAATGGAGTGAACTGAGTGAGAGTTTGGGTTGCTCCCAGGAAAAAGGAGAGAAAAAGAGTGAAAATATGCAATCCAGTTCTTCAGGATTGGCAAAAGAGAGTGTGAGGAGTCCCACCTTAGATGGTGAAGGTGAGGGTGTGAGGGTGGTGAGCCAAGGTGAGACCTTGATGCAAGAAAAGAGAGAAAATGAGAGAAAAGCAGGTACTGAAGATATAAGGGTGGATGTTATTGTAAGTGAGTTAATGAATGTCCAGGATGCAGACATTGAGGGACTATCTCAGCAAACTCAAGCTGTTATAGATTCCACCTCCTTAGATGCTGAGACATTTACTCACCCTGTTCCAGCCTACCAAATTCTAGCTGAACAGGGTAATGACAATATAGAAAGGATGCTAAACTTGGTGCACACCATACAGTCCATGCAAAGAGCTAATGATGCCATCACAGCTTTGCCTTCTACAGCTGGTGATGTTGATTATGAGACTGGTGGTTCAGAAGAATTCTTTAGAGGTGAAGGTGGAGATAGTGAAGAAGAGCCATTGGACATGGGGGGAGAAGTAGGCTCTAGTTCAAGATCAGGCATGCCATCTTGGGCATTTTCAAAGCAATGTGATGAACACTACTTCAAGACAACCCTGATTCAACTCATAAATCAGACAAATTCCACTCTTCAAACCACCACAAATGCCAGCACCAAAAAGCTCCTTCAAGCACATCTTGATTCTCTGCAACTACAACAAATCCAAGGTTTTCAACATGCTCAAGATGTCAACACCATCAAAGGTGATAGATGAAAAAGGCCATTTCTGACAAGATGGACTCTAAACTTCCAGAAGCTGCAATGCTTGACATTAAGAGACAACTCAGGAAAAATTCTGATCTTGCCGCGAAGATAGATGTCTTGGATACAAGAATGACAACAATGGAAGCATCTCTTACTGCAATTCATCTACACCAAGCTCAACAAATAGACTTGCTTCAGAAACTGGTGGTTGCACAAACCTCCTCCTCTACTCAGCTTGATGATAACAAAAAGGGGGAGAAAGAGAGTTCTAGGAGTGAGGGGGAGCAAAAAGTGCTCAATATTCAAGTTAGCAAAGTAATTGTGCCTACAATTACTATCTCAAAGCCACCAGCTAAGGACAGTATTGATCTGATAAAGGAAGCACCAGCTACTTTGAAAGCAGCTAAAAGGAGCAGTTGAATCCAATCAACTGGGAGAAAATTAATGAGGATATTCAAAAGAAGTTTGGGCTAGCAAAGAAGCCAGAAAAGTCAGCCATTCATCACTCTCAAGTCAGGAAAATCTCTGTGAATGAAATGAGCATGAACTATCTGGAAAGAGGGCAGCCATCCTGCACCAAATATCCAAAGGCTGAAGTACTTTTGAAGCCAAGGGTGAACTATCCGAAATCATCACTAAAGAACCCTTTGGATATAGTGTATGAGACACCAAAGCCTGATGAGAAGAATCTGTTGTCAAGATCCATTGCCTTCTACAAGGATCCAGCTAATTCAGCTTTGAAAAGGAGAATTGTTAAAGTTTTCAGGAATGGTAAAGAAATTTGTGTGGTGGCTAGACATCCTCAATTTTCTGAAGCAAAGAGAGAAGAAAAGGCAAGATTGAAGCAAGAAAAGAAGCAAGCTGCTCTAGATGCTAAAAAGGTTAAACAAAAGAAAGAACAAGCTGTTATCTTGGCCAAGCTAGAAGCTGTGAAACCAACACAACAAATTCCTGCTCAGCCATCTGAAATCACTGAATCTCAAGATCCAAAGAAGCAAGTTGAACCACAACAGAAGAAATTTCACAGATTAAAGGAATTGGCCAAAAGAACCAAAAGAAAATTGAACTTCGTTGCTAAGGAATTGGAGGATCAGTTTCCCAAGGAATCCATTCCAACTACAACTCAAACATCAAAACCCTCAGTGGTATTTGAAGACATTAAGGTGGTGGATCCTTACAGGAACATTCATGGTGAACCTATTGTGCCTAAGGATGAACCAATAGACTAGGTGTGGCACCCCAAAACCCAGGGTCAGGAGTCTTGGAAGCCACGCCATCCAAACTCACACAACTCACACTACAATATATAAATACTCACGCTTCACGACCCCACACGTATCACACACACACTTACAGGTTATTCTCTTGGAAACGAACCATCATAACTAGAGTAATTTTATTACAACCCAAATATAATTAGTCTTACCGGGGAGTGACCATTAGGTAAGGTTAGTCCGCCGGCCAAATATACGTTTCTTGTTTCTTACCTTACATAAGTCATACTTATAAATAAGCTGAACTATAAACAACTGAAAACTAATCCAGCTTATTCTGACTACTTGTGGTACATCACCAAACAATCTACAGAATAGCTAGCCATTTCCTACCTGTTTCCTGGCTGTGGTTCTCATGGCAGGCATCTTGATTCACTGTTGTGTTGTGTCAATTTAAGAAAATAAGTGTGAGCTATAATGCCCAGCATAATAATGTACAGTATGGAAATGACTATATGATAACATCATTTATGATAATTATGTTTTATTTGAAAATAGTTTTCCTTGGTGAAACACACCTTCTTATGAAAACAATTCTTAAAGGGATTTTGATATCCTGTGAATACCTTAGTAATAATCCCAGCACTTAGGCTTGGGTTACGGTATTGCATCACAATTCCAATTGGAAGAATTAGGACACTCATTGGAGCCACCGCATACGGTGATCAGTCGTACTGCGATAAAAGTAAACTATTCTACTAGTAGAAGGATGACACCTTCACCTCTCGGTTATCACCTTTGCCGCATATGGGCTATGTGTCCTCATTTCGGGTATACACACACTTTACAGGTCCATAGGTACATATTGTACCGTGTCCTATGGTACTAGTAGTCTATCCAATACACGAAGTACTTGGATCCTACCCCTCCCTTGTCCTTTAGGAAATCCTATCATATCTCGAGAACTCGAACCACATCGAAGTTCCTCCAAGCATTTTGCTTGTTGATTGGCATAGATTTACTGTATATATATATGTACTTCCGAAAGTTTCGGAGGAAGTACTAAGGATGTGAGTTGAACGTTGTCAACAGATTATTAAATAAGGGTGAAAAGTTTCTCCTTGAAACTATATTTAAAATATTAATAAGTCGGGATAATATTCACCAACAATCTGAAATTATTCGAATGATATTCTGAAATCAGAAAGTATGTTTTAAATCAGGATCTATGATTTTTAAATCAATAATAAACCCTTTAATAAATAATTAAATTATAATCGATAATAATCAAACCTCGAATGAGTAGACTCTCTAAAAGATTATTTAAAATAATATTCCTCAACTAGTTTGTGTCTACATAATTAATTAATCTATAATATTTAATCAGTTTTGAAATAATTAATCATTGGAGTATACTACTCCCATAATAAGGAATAAGTATATAGTATTTATTATTCGAATAATAAAATATAGTTGAGGGAATATGATCGTTGGGAAAATCATTTTAATAAAAGTTTGAGGTGTTTTAATGTTCCGTAAGTGGACGATGAGTCCCTTTAAAAACGTACTACTATGGACTTATAACCGTCCTATAATATCACCGGAAATGATTCCCAGGTTTTATCTTAAATCCTGACCGATTCTCGGTCTTATATAATACGTCACGCTTAAAGCGAAATAACATTTCACGATATATACTTTATCGTACAACATTGCTATATTATGCGAAATTCAACGACTATGTATCATGGCAAGCATGATATTTATGCAATGATAGTAAAACAATCCTTTCATAACACAACAGTAAAAATGGAGTTGGGTTTGTAAACTTGCCTGGGTATCTCGAGGTGGAGGATGATCTATATTCCGCTCAGAAATCTATAACCATAACACAATTCATTTCGTTAGGTCCCGTTCTAATTTACGGTGACTCGCACTCATGTGCTACATATTATGCACCCTCTAAACTTATATTACCCTTATTTATTCCTTTAAGTCATATTCACATTATGGTCACTTCATTTTTCTAAGTATCGTAGGTTCATTCTCATTATCGTCGTCAGCTCCGCTTATAGATTCTTACGATTCCTACTCGCGCGGTCTCGGCTCTGACATTTTTATAAAATTGAAAAATCATTATTTTCACTGGAATTTTTTTATGGCCGTTAGGAAACTCAATATGTTACTCTCTGTAAAAATTTCATGTTTTATGAACACTTTTAAGTCTATCCTTTATATTTACAAAGTTCGTGATTCGTAGCAGTTTTTGTCGCGTAAATCACTTTTAGTAAAATGGCCATAACTTTTGATCTGTAAATCGGAATCAAGCGATTCAAGTGCCTAAATGATCCTTATAAAATTGAATATCCTAAAAAATGTTATTTTTCAAGAAACTAAAGTTTACAACTTCGGGACTTTCTGCAGAAACTTAAAGTTACGATTTGTTGGTTTTAATGAAGTTACGTTTACGATCGGGGTTTCGTTTACATCCTAACTCTAAACACAACCACCAACAATCATCATATCATCATCAAAACACAATCTCCTCTCAAGAACAACATGTTCTTGAGGCAATAACAACCAACCTTAAATCTACTTAACTTAATCATCAAGATTTCATCAATAACCCTCATTACACTAGGTTTACTACCACATACTAAATGGATCTTAAAAATGAATCTTAAATAAAGTTGGGCCAAGGATTTTTACCTTTCTTGAAAGCTTGATATGTGTTCTTGAGGATGGTGGAGGCTTGGAAGTGCTTGGTATGATTTTTAGAACCTAAAACCACCATTGAAATCAAGAAACCAAAGAGAGGTTACTATTCACACTATTCACTAGTGAGTTTCTTGAATTTATTTCACCCATAAAACCTTGATAAAAAGAGATGAAATTTTTTTTTACCTTAGTTTAAATGCTAGGAGGTTTGATAATTAATTGGGTGATTTTACAAGAGCTAGAACTTGGAGATTTGAATTTGACTTCTCCCTTTTTTTCATTAGGGACGTATGGAGCTTCCTAGGGGAGTATTTATACTACTCTTGGTTGCTTCTCTTGGATGCTTTGCTAGATTGCTTCTAGGAAGATGAGGTGATATCTTTGAAATTGATTTTATTCTCCTATTATAGCATTCTAGGTTGATTCTTGGTTGCATATCTTAGGGATAAATCCTAATAGGGTTACTATTCATTAAACGTTTTATAAGGTCTCAAAAATTTGAGTTATTACAGTCTTCCCCTCTAACAAGGATTCCGTCCCGGAATCAATTAGAAAATAAGTGGGGATATCTATTCCTCATTGCGTCTTCAAGTTCCCAAGTTGACTCTTCGACATTTTGATTTCTCCATTAACCAGCTTCACAGTTTTGTTCCTCAACACCTGTTCTTTCTGGTCCATTATCCTTACTGGCTGCTCGATGTAGGTCAGGTCTGGTTGTAAATCTACCTACTCGTACTCTATTACATGTCATGTATCTACATGGTACTTCCTTAACATGGACACGTGGAACAAGTTGTGCACTTATGGCAAATTAGGAGGCAAGGCGAGCTCATAGGCTAGAGGTCCTATTCTCCTCAAAATTTCAAAGGGTCCTATGAATCTGGGACTCAACTTCCCTTTCTTTCCAAATCTCATCACTCATTTCCATGGAGATACCTTTAATAGCACAGAATCTCCTACTTCATATTCCCTATCCTTCCTGGTCTGGTCGGCGTACTTCTTTTGTATGTCCTGGGTTGCTACCAGTCTTTTCCTGATGAGTCCTACCATTTCTCTGGTTTGCTGGACTAACTCTGGTCCTAATATCTTGTGTTCTCCAACTTCATCCCAACACAAGGGACAGCGATATCTTCTTCCATAAAGATATTCATACGGGGGCATTCCTATGCTAGCGTGATAGCTATTGTTGTAAGCAAATTCGATCAGGGTTAAGTGGTCACCCCAATTTCCTTTGAAATCAATGGCACATAGTTGTAACATATCTTCTAGGGTCTGAATAGTCCTTTCGCTTTATCCATCAGTCTGGGGGTGGTAAGCGGTACTCATGTTTAGTCTAGTGCCTACGCATTCCTGGAAGCTTCTCCAAAATCGGGAGTTAAACCTTGGGTCTCTATTTGACACTATGGCTACAGGAATGCCGTGTCTTACTACAATTTCCTTCAAGTAAATATCCACCAACTTTTCTACGGTGTATCTTTCATTGATTAGTAGGAAGTGTGCGGACTTGGTCAATCTATCTATGATAACCCATATGGCATTATGATTGGTCTTTGTTCTTGGTAAGCCTGTCACAAAATCCATGGCTATATGCTCCCATTTCCATTGCGGAATTTCCAGGGGTCGTAATAGTCCACTAGGTCGCTGATGTTCAGCCTTCACTCTCTGGCATGTCAAGCACTTGCTGACCCACTCTACTACTCCTCTCTTCATGTTAGGCCACCAATAATATTCCTTAAGGTCACGGTACATTTTCGTACTTCCTGGGTGGATTGAATATCAAGAGTTGTGTCGTTCGTGCAACAGCTCATCCTTAAACTCTTGCACATTTGGAATCCAAATTCGGGACGCATACCTCATGATCCCTTTCTCATCCTTCTCGCATCTCACTTCTTCACCGGTCAATGTTTCTCTTTCTTCGCTCATCTTCTTTTCTTGACATACTCGTATCTTTTCAGTCAGCTCTGGTACTAGCTTAATCTCAAATAATCCTTCCATTCTCTTACCGGTCATTCTCACGTCAATTTCCATCTTCTCAAACTCTTTAATTAACTCCTCTGATGTTATTATCATTTTGAGTCTTTCCTTCCTACTAAGGGCGTCAGCCACCACATTGGCTTTACCCGGGTGATACAAAATTTCACAGTCGTAGTCTTTTATCAACTCTAATCATCTCCTATGTCTCATGTTCACTTCTTTCTGAGTGAAAATATATTTGAAGCTTTTATGGTCAGTGTAGATCTCGCATTTCTTACCGTATAGGTAGTGTCTCCAAATTTTCAGGGCAAACACTATGGCTTCTAATTCTAGATCATGCGCAGGGTATCTGCTCTCATATTCCTTCAATTGTCGAGAGGCATACGCTATAACTTTTCTGTGCTGCATTAGTACACATCCTAATCCTTTAAGCTATGTGTCGCTGTATATCACAAACTCTCCCTTTCCATCGGGAAGAGCGAGCACTGGTGCTGACACCAGCCTCCTTTTCAGTTCTTGAAAACTTTCCTCACATTTTTCTGTCCATACAAACTTTTCTGTCTTCCGGGTAAGTCTAGTCAGTGGACCGGATATCTTAGCAAAATCCTGCACGAATCTTCGGTAATATCCTGCTAAACCCACAAAACTCCTAACCTCCATTGGGGTAGTTGGTCTTTCCCAATTGGATACCGCCTCTATCTTGGCAAGGTCAACTAAAACTCCTTTGCTACTCACCACATGTCCTAAAAACTGAACTTCTCCCAACCAAAATTCGCACTTCGAAAACTTGGCATACAATTTCTCATTCCTCAAGATTTCTAAGACTATCCTCAAATGTTCTGCGTGTTTTTGCTCTATCTTTGAGTAGATCAGAATATCATCTATAAAAACCATCACACATATATCCAGGTACTTTTTGAACACTCTGTTCATCAAATCCATAAAGGCTGCGGGCACATTGGTTAATCCAAACGACATAACTAAGAACTCATAGTGTCCATACCTAGTGCAAAAAGTAGTCTTCGGTATATCTTCCAGTTTAATTTTCAACTAGTGATATCCTGTTCTTAAATCTATTTTGGATAAATGTACAGCTCCTTTGAGTTGATCGAATAGGTCATCAATTCTGGGGAGAGGGTACGTATTCTTAATAGTCAGCTTATTCAGCTCTCGATAGTCTATGAATAATCTCATACTGCCATCTTTTTTCTTTACGAACACTATTGGCGCTCCCCATGGCGACACACTGGGCCTTATCATTCCATTATCTAATAACTCTTGAAGTTGAGAAGCTAGTTCCTTCATCTCAACTGGGGCTAGCCTATATGGGACCTTGGATACTGGTGTCGTTCCTGGTGCTAATTTTATAGCGAACTCTATTTCTCGGTCAGGTGGCAATCCTGTAAGTTTTCTGGAAATACATCCTCGAATTCGTTTACAATGGGTATGTCCTGTATATTAGGGACTTCCTTCTTGGTATCTATCACATAAGCCAAATAGGCCTCGTTACCTTTCCTTAACAATCTTTTTGCCTGTAGCATGGTTAGAAATTTCCGGTTCTGTCATTGACCTTTAAACACTACTTCTTTTCCATTCTGCACTCTAATCTTTACTTTCTTCCGTTCACAATCTATTTGCGCTCCGTTACTGGATAACCAATCCATTCCTAAGATTACATTAAATTCTCCTAACGCGAATGGGATTAGGTCAACATCGAAGATCTTCCCTTCTAATTTCAACTTGCACTTAGGGTGTACTTGATTTACAGGAATTATTTCTTTGTTTTCTATTTCCACTCGTAATATCTCACGTAAGGGTATGCCATTAAGTTTTAACTTTTTAGCAAAATCTTGAGATATAAAAGACTTGGTTGCTCCAGAATCAAATAGGACATTTGCATGTTTGGAATCTAACAAAAGGGTACCTGCTATCATGTCAGTGTTTCAGACGGTATCCTGAACAGTCATGTTGAAGGTCCTAGCAGCTGGAGGTCGGTTGGATGCAGCTTTGCTCATTCCTGAGGCTGGGGGCTTCAACGTTGGGCAATCCTTTCTCATGTGTCCTACCTTTCCATATTGGAAACACGTTATATTGGACCGGGTGCAGCTGTTGGCAAGGTGTCTGATTTGGTCACACTGGTAACATCTCATAGGGGCTCTTGTCTGGGTACACACTCCAAGGGGTCTCTTCTTACAGGTTTGACACTCTGGTATTGGGGCATGTGGTTGGTTATGAAATGTTGCCTTAGATTGTCCGCCTCCCTGGCCAACGCTCTCACTCGGGGCCTTTCTGAATCTGGGGCCTCGTGCAGGTTGGGACACCGCTCCCCTGACGAACTTGCTCGGAAGGCTCCTGTTCTCGGTTCTTATTCCTTGGCTTCCTATCCTCCTCTTCCTATTTTCCTTCTCCTTCACACTCTGCTCACTTCCAGCTTCAACAATCGAGGCTTTCTGTACTAAGGTGGCATAGTCTGTCAGCTCTGACACTGCTACTCGGTTCTGTATCCACTGTTTCAGACCACGCTGAAACCTTCTCGCTTTCTTTTCTTCGGTATTCATAAACTCAGGCACAAATCTCAACAACTCAGTAAATTTGGCCTCATATTCTGCCACAGTCATCTTATCCTGTTTCAACTCCAGAAACCTAATATCCATCTAGGTTTCCATAAACCTAGGGAAGTACTTGTCTAAGAACAGTCGGGTAAATCTATCCCATAAAATCACAACATCAGTTTCTAGGTTTCATTTGGACTCTCACCAGTAGTTAGCTTCTCCTTTCAGCATGTAAGAAGCGAAAATGGTCTTATGTCGTTCCTCAACACCTAGTATCTCGAAGGACTTTTCTATCTCTTTGAGCCAGGCCCGTGCTTCAATGGGGTCGGCCGGTCCCAGAAACTCTTGGGGTTTGAGAGATTTGAAGGCTCTAAAGGCAGTAGCTGCAGTCTGTTGGGCAGCATGTGGCTGTGGTGGAATAGGCTGTTGGTTCATATTTGCTCTTAGCAGTTCCATAAATTCATTTATTGGGTTCCCTCCATGATGGGTATCCTCAGCCTCTTCTTCTAAATATTCTTTCTCATCATATTCATTATAGTCTAGGTCTTCTTCACTTTCCTCATTCACTACAGGGTCAGGTTCACCTCGTTGTTGGTTAACAGATTCTGCGGGTTGTGCCCTGGTTCCTCTTCTACGGGGTGGCATTGTTCTGATATTGGAAATTGGTCAATCATAGTTGTAATTATAACAGTTGGATTATTTTATTCATATATAAGCATGTCATTTATTATCTAGCAGGTTTTATAAAGTAGAATAATATAGACATCATTTCTTAATAACTGCTTAGATATATATTAATAAGATCTCCCATTTATATCTTGAGGATGATAGAACTAGCCGAATTCATACATGCCTCATTACAATCTATCACTACTAGTTTTGAATACTGAAATGAAAATACATAAGCCATGTACCCTGACGGGCTAGGAACGCTATCTACTACTACCTATCCTATCAAAATTGGTGACAAGTCACCCAACCTTCTTCAAGGTCTATATCTAGTCACTAGTCTCTCAGTCACTATCACTGCGAGTGAGGTCACGCACCCTCCTCATCGCTCCTACAATCATCAGCTCTGCATCAACTACCGGGATGTATCCTCCCAATGATGTCATCCTCATCTGAACCCTGGTACGGAGCTCGATCTCGTCGATCTCTCTACGGGCTATGGCTGGGGAAACATCTCTGAAATCTCCTAGGTATCCTAGTCGGGTGGCTCTCTCAGCTGTCAGTGCCTGGCGTAACTCCACAATGCGAGCAGATGCCGCAGTGATCTCAGCGTTAAGCTGACCCACTATCCAGTCGTGTACGGCTACATGCATGGTCGTCGGTGGTGGTAGAGGTGAATCTGGGTCGCTAGAGGATATGTTATGAACCTCGTGGAACTGTGCGCGTATCACCTCCTCATTATCATCATCAGTATAAGGCATAGGGCTCTGGATCCCTGGGGGTGGTGTAGGAGAGCGAATAGCCTGGTGAGGGTACATCTCTACATCTCTCCAGACTACGCCATTAGCTATGGGGACAGGAAGCTCACTCTCCTCCTCTAGGACATCCTCAGTAGGGTAATCATCTAAATCATCAATGGGTGGGCTCTCTGGCTCGGGAATAGGGTCACGCTCAGGAATCATGACATCATCAACAAAATCAACCTTCCTCCTAGGCTCCACTGGTACCTGACACAATAGGCAATGTGTTACTAACTTAGAGTTGGATTTCCCTTGAGGGTAAAACGGTCAAGACTACCCGCGTAGCCCGATGACGAACTCGACTTAAGCTCTAATTGATTATTTTATTATTCTTATGTCTACGTATTTTATGTCCTATCATTTCCAAGATTTGATAACCTAAGGCTCTGATACCATTTCTGTGGCGCCCCAAAACCCGGGGTCAGGAGTCTCGGAAGCCACGCCATCCAAACTCACACAACTTACACTACAATATATAAATATTCACGCTTCACGACCCCACACTTATCATACACACACTTACAGGTTATTGTCTTGGAAACGAACCATCATAACTAGAGTAATTTTATTACAACCCAAATATAATTAGTCTTACCGGGGAGTGACCATTAGGTAAGGTTAGTCCGCCGGCCAAATATACATTTCTTATTTCTTACCTTACATAAGTCATACTTATAAATAAGCCGGACTATAAACAACTGAAAACTAATCCAGCTTATTCTGACTACCTGTGGTACAACACCAAACAATCTACGGAACAGCTGGCCATTTCTTACCCGTTTCTTGGTTGTGGTTCTCATGGCAGGCATCTTGATTCACTGTTGTGTTGTGTCAATTTAAGAAAATAAGTGTGAGATATAATGCCCAGCATAATAATGTACAGTATGGAAATGACTGTATGATAACATCATTTATGATAATTATGTTTTATTTGAAAATAGTTTTCCTTGGTGAAACACAACTTCTTATGAAAACAATTCTTTAGTAGTAATCCCAGCACTTAGGCTTGGGTTACGGTATTGCATCACAATTCCAATTGGAAGAATCAGGACACTCGTTGGAGCCACCGCATACGGTGATCAGTCGTACTGCGATAAAAGTAACCTTTTCTACTAGTAGAAGGACGACACCTTCACCTCTCGGTTATCACCCTTGCCGCATACGGGCTATGTGTCCTCATTTCGGGTATACACACACTTCGCAGGTCCATAGGTACATATTGTACCGTCTCCTACGGTACTAGTAGTCTATCCAATACATGAAGTACTTGGATCCTATCCCTCCCTTGTCCTTTAGGAAATCCTATCATATCTTGAGAACTTGAACCACATCGAAGTTCCTCCAAGCATTTTGCTTGTTGATAGGCATAGCTTTACTGTATATATATATATATATATATATATATATATATATATATATATATATATGTACTTCCGAAAGTTTCGGAGGAAGTACTAAGGATGTGAGTTGAACGTTGTCAACAGATAATTAAATAAGGGGGAAAAGTTTCTCCTTGAAACTATATTCAAAATATTAATAAGTCGGGATAATATTCACTGACGATCTGAAATTATTCGAATGATAATCCGAAATCAGAAAGTATGTTTTAAATCAGGATCTATGATTTTTAAATCAATAATAAACCCTTTAATAAATAATTAAATGATAATCGATAATAATCAAAACTCGAATGAGTTTACTCCTTAAAAGATTATTTAAAATAATATTCCTCAACTAGTTTGTGTCTACATAATTAATTAATCTATAA
Source organism: Apium graveolens (assembly GCF_009905375.1). NCBI lineage: Eukaryota > Viridiplantae > Streptophyta > Magnoliopsida > Apiales > Apiaceae > Apium > Apium graveolens. The sequence continues at coordinate 122,015,548 of NC_133649.1, forward strand.
TGATTAATCGGTTTTGAAATAATTAATCGTTGGAGTATACTACTCCCATAATAAGGAATAAGTATATAATATTTATTATTCGAATAATAAAATATAGTCGAGGGAATATGATTGTTGGGAAAATCGTTTTAATAAAAGTTCGAAGTGTTTTAATGTTTCGTAAGTGGGCGATAAGTCCCTTTAAAAACGTACTACTATGGACTTATAACCGTCCTATAATATCACCGGAAATGATTCCCGGATTTTATCTTAAATCCCGATCGATTCTCGGTCTTATATAATACGTCACGCTTAAAGCGAAATAATATTTCACGATATATACTTTATCGTACAACATTGCTATATTATACGAAATGCAACAACTATGTATCATGGCAAGCATGGTATTTATGCAATGATAGTAAAACAATCCTTTCACAACACAACAATAAAAATGGAGTTGGGTTTGTAAATTTGCCTGGGTATCTCGAGGTGGAGGATGCTCTAGGTTCCGCTCGGAAATCTATAACCATAACATAATTCATTTCGTTAGGTCCCGTTCTAATTTACGGCGACTCGCACTCATGTGCTACTTATTATGCACCCTCTCAACTTATATTACCCTTATTTATTCCTTTAAGTCATATTCACATTATGGTCACTTCATTTTACTAAGTATCATAGGTTCATTCTCATTATCGTCGTCGGCTCTGCTTATGGATTCTTACGGTTTCTACTCACGCGGTCTCGACTCCGATATTTTTATCAAATTGAGAAGTCATTATTTTCACTTGAAATTTTTATGACAGTGAGGAAACTAAATATTTTACTCTCTGTAAAAATTTCATGATTTATTAACACATTTAAGTCTATCCTTTATATTTTCAAAGTTCGTGATTCATAGCAGTTTTTGTCACGTAAATCACTTTTAGTAAAACGACCATAACTTTTGATCCGTAAATCGGAATCAAGCGATTCAAGCGCCTAAACGATCCTTATAAAATATTTTATATCCTAAAAAAGGTTAGTTTTAAAGAAACTACAGTTTAAAACTTCGGGACTTTCTGCAGAAACTTAAAGTTACGATTTGTTGGTTTTAACGAAGTTACGTTTATGATCGGGGTTTCGTTTACGCCCTAACTCTTAACACAACCACCAAAAATAATCATATCATCATCAACACACAAACTCCTGTCAAGAAAATCATGTTCTTGAGGCAACAACAACCAACCTTGAATTTACTTAACTTAATCATCAAGATTTCATCAATAACACTAATTATACTAGGTTTACTACCACATACTAAATGGATCTTAAAAATGAATCTTAAATAAAGTTGGGCCAAGGATTTTTACCTTTCTTGAAAGCTTGAGATGTGTTATTGAGGATGGGGGAGGCTTGGAAGTTCTTGGTATGATTTTTAGAACCTAAAACCACCATTGAAATCGAGAAACCAAAGAGAGGTTACTATTCATACTATTCACTAGTGAGTTTCTTGAATTTATTTCACCCATCAAACCTTGATAAAAAGAGATGAAAGAATTTTCTTACCTTATTTTAATTGCTAGGAGCTTAGGAATTAATTGGGTGATTTTACAAGAGCTAGAACTTGGAGATTTGAATTTGATTTATCCCCTTTTTTCATTAGGGCCGAATGGAGCTTCCAAGGGGGGTATTTATACTACTCTTGGTTGCTTCTCTTGGATGCTTTGCTAGATTGCTTCTAGGAAGATGAGGTGATATCTTTGCAATTGATTTAATATTCCTAGTATAGAATTCTAGGTTGATTCTTGGTTTCATATCTTACGGACAAATCTTTGTAGCTTACTAGGTTACAAGCTAAACTACAAGGTTAGCTTCCTTAGCACACTATTTTGCTAGCTAGCTTGATCATCCTATGGTTAGCTCACTATTTGATGAAGTAACCATGGTTACTTCCTTACCATGGTTTAGTTAGTGCGTTATGTTTATTTAATCGTTTATGCGTTTTCTCGGTTACTTAAACGTTCTCCGTAATACTTACTCGTAATTGGTTTGCGAAGTAATTCCTTTCGTATTTATTCCTTATATTTTTATTTATCCTACTTGAATATAAATCCATAGGATTTTAATCTCGTAATTATATTGTGATTCCCGTAATCCTCGATAAATCATAAATACGGTCGTTTTTCAAAGTTCGTTTTCTTCGAAAATTAATAGCGTTTACATACACTCATTTGGTACGTATATTCGTAATATCGACTCCAAAACTCATTTTCTCATGCACTACATAGTGTGGGCTCAAAAGTTTTTCCCGTCTGTCAGGGTTACTATTCATTAAACGCTTTACAAGGTCTCAAAAATTCGAGTTATTACATTGGGAAAGTCTACTAATTCCTTACTTCAATTTGCCAATCCTTAACAAGCCAAAGAGAACAAAGTCAAGAGCAGTCAAGAAAGTGAAGCTGTCACCTCTCAAATCCAAATCTCTAACCAAAGCTCAATCCAAAGTCAACAAGAGAGATTACATGTACTTATGTGACATCAAGGAATTCTCTGATCTAAACCTCTATTTAGATGAACTGGAAGAAGTTAGAGGGATTGATGCCTACAGGAATCTACCTGAAAGGTTAGTTTTCAAGTACAAGGGAGGAAAGGAGATTCAATGGCCACTTCACAGGATCCTTCAAGAAAGCCAATCTGTGCTGGTAAAGGTTTATTCATCATTCAAGAAGAACTTTGGATTCAATGTAACTGCAAGAAGACTTGTTTTAAAGAAGATTGAAGAACTGGGGAGTATTAGAGCTAAAGATGCACTCCCAAAGACTCTAACTATTCCTTACACGGGGAGTAGAGTGCATCTAAGGCCCTACTGGCTGATGGAGTTCATGAATGACAAAGGAGTTAGACATTTTTCAGATTAGAAGACCAATTAAGCATCTCTAGCAATGAGACTCTTTTGGAAATGTAAGAAAATCTAAATCTCTCAGAATCTGATGAACTGGAATTCCACAGACAGCTCCAAAATCAGATAGAAGAAAACAACAGAAAGCTTAGAAAGAGATCCAGATCTTCAAGGAATTAGATTAATCTGCTCAAGCTAGAGGAGCACCTTGAAAATGACTGTGAGCTAATCTTTGTGCATTTTGTTATTTGAAGCACTTTACAGTTTTATCTACTTACTTTTAAAGTTGTATTTTTAGGGTGTTTTGTTATCATCAAGTTTCTCTTAATTTATGGCTACAATTCCAGTAGACATAAATTGGGGGAGATTTTTGTGGATATGTTGTGAACTTGATGATTTCATTAACAAAACACCTTAGTATATTTTACTTAGTGAAAAATGTAGCACTCGACGGATAAGGAATATAGTCCCAACGGATGACTCAATATAGTCCCGACGGATGACGATTTATTATCCATCGAGTGAGTAGCTTGTGTAATAATGAGTCCGCAGCACATTTTTGCATACACCTTGTTTAGATTTTGTAGTAGCACTTGTCATGTTGACTTTAATTAGATATGCAGAATATGTTGATTAATTATACATAGATGATGTCTTGTAATTCTACATAAATGAAATGAAGTCAAGTGCCAGATAGCTACCCGACAGATAAACAACAATGCCACTCGATGGATGATCAACAAGGCAACCCGACGGATGATCATGTATCCGACGGATAATCAATTCAAACATCTGTTGACAGTGACAACACAGTCACATGCGTCGAGTGTATGCAAAAGGAATGTGGAAGCCTATTCAACTGGGTTTTAGAGAACAAAGAAGCATTGACATTTCCATGCTATTATGAAGATATTCAAAGATGCTGGAATAGAGTAATGAAGTAGCATAGTATTAGACTTGATAGGTTTTGTTTTATTATCTTGTCTTATTACTTTATAATCTTGGTGATATATAAACCAAGAAGTAGCAAATAGAACAACAAGAACAAGACTAAGAACATTATCTCAGAGAAACAATTGTAAGCTGCATCCTTAGCATTTCTCTGTAAACTTAGTTGTTCATATTTGTAAGTAGCTGTGAGCTAATCTTGCTACACAGAGTTCTCTTGATATAATATATATCTCTGGTAGATACATTCAAATCCACCAGAAAGTTTTTAAAGACTAGTATTTTTAATTACTTGTGTTTTGATTTTACTAACTTCTTATTCCGCACTTTCAAATCAAACACTTATATATTATTAAGATAGAACATTTTATATCTTTTTGAAAAAGGTTCAAGAATTCCATTCAACCCCCTTCTGTAATTCTTGTTGCATTGTTAGGTAGTAACATCCTTATCTCTCCAGTACCTGCATTTTTCTTATGATCTCTCTCTTTTTGCATCAAGGGCTCCCCTTGGCTTCCTACCCTCACACCCTCACCTTCACCATCTAAGGTGGGACTCCCCTTACTCACTTTTGCCACTCCTGAAGAAATAGACTGCATTTGTTCACTCATATTCTCTCCTTTTGTCTGGGTGCAACCTAGCCTCTCACTCAGTTCACTCCCTTCCCTGAGTCCTAAGAGTGATTGCACTATCACTAAGTCTTCTGCACTTGTGAGAATCGAAAAAATTTGAAGTTGTGCAGAGACACCCGACGGATGATGAATATCCATCGGGACAGTAGTATGGTAATCCGACGGATGACTGCTGTTAGGCTTATCTGTCGGGATACAATCACTACTCGACGGATGATAAATATGAAGAAATGAATGAGTTTTGAGTAGAGACTATTGTAGACTCTATGCAGATTGATGAAAATTTAGGAACAGATGTCTCAACAGACTCAGAAAAAAATGGCAAGTGAGCCAACAAATCATCTAAAAGATGATGCTCACTTGCTTGGATTTTTGGCTTCTCCAAAAGAGTTAAAGATGGAAAATTTGGAAGTGATGTATTGATCATGTCAACATCCAGTGAGTGTGTGGGTGAATTTGGTATTTCAGGTGCTTCAATTGTTAAGGATTTTGGCTGTGACTCCACATTTATTGGAGTCACATCAATCTAACTTTGAGAAGGTGCAGTGACTGGGTCTTTAGCTCCAGTTTGCACTGTGTGTGTTCCCTATGCATCCCCAAGGGTTTTTTTTATCTTTTTTTCTAGCATAAGTTTGTGGTGAACTTGTGTCCCTACCCCTTTTGGAATGTGCTCCTGGTTGGGAGCTTGTTTTAATAGTAACATCCTTTTGGGGGCTTTCTTAGCTTTGGATTTTGAAATTGTTGGTTTGGTAGCTTGGGTAGGCATCTGTTGGGTCATTGACATAGATGCCATAGCTATACTAGAAGGCAAAGAAATTTGTGAGGATGGAAGAGTGGAGATAGTGGTACTTACCTCACTTACCTGAGGTCCCTCCATGACTGGAAAATAGAAGAGGGGCATCTCTTTGTGGTGACTAGCTCTATTTAGATCTGCAATAATCCTCCTTTCTTGAACCCAACAATTTAGCTTGTTGGTTGGGTTCTCAATTGTTATGTTCTCAATAAGATGGTTAGCAAGCATGATAAAGAATCTAGCATAATAGACAGTTTTACATCTCTTATTAAGCTTTCCTAACTTATAACCTAACTCAAACAAGACCAAGTCACTGAAATTAAAGTATTTATCAGTAACTAGCATGTTAAGCATGGAAATGTTAACAGAATCAAAGTTACTAATCTTATCAGAAAATACCTTAGTTACCACATTACACAAAAAGCTCCATTCCATTCTAAGACCTAACCTTCTAATTTCACTTAACTTAGAAGTGGAAAGTGCATAGCCCATGAAATTTAGCATGTTAACTATATCTGTGTCTGTGTGTGGAACAATAGTAGTATTATCAAGAATTCTAAAGCATGCTTTGACAATGTCACTATTAATGCAAAACTGTTTACCTTTGAGAGTGAAAGTGATGGTTTTGTCAGTAGAGTTGTACACTGTAGTTGTCCATATCTCCTCCACAACTTCACAGTAGATAGTGGATGATTCCAGCATAGCATAACTGAGTTTACAGCTTTTCACAAAATCCATCATCTTGTGAAACTCTCCAGACTGTTGAATTTCCTTGTTTACAAGAGCTGTGAAGTTGTTCTTTTCATAGATATATCTAGTTTGAGACATGATTTTGACTACTGGTGCCATTTTTAGAGAATGAGAAATATGCAAAGATAATATTTGCTTTGGAGAAGAAAGGAAGTTAGAGCAATTGAATTGAGAATGATAAAAGAGTAGAATAAAAATTAATTCTGCTTTTATACTATCTCGGAAATAAACTGTCAAAAATAATAAAGTGAAATAAAGTAACCAATCAAAATAGCCAAAAATAGCCGTTTTAAAATAAATAAACTATAAAAATTCTGTCACTTATCTGTCGTGTCATGCTTACAGACTATAAGTATACTCGATGGATAATGTTCAGAGTTTTAACGGTGAAGATTAAGACAATTCGACGGATGAGGATAAATCAATTATCCGTCGAGTTATGAAATAATCTAGAAAAGTAATTGATTTTATTAACAAATAATATTCCGACGGATGACCAAACTCGATGGATAATGAGCATCCATCTGGATGTAAATTTTGACTTAGCCAAAATCTCATCCAAAGCTAAAAAATCAATTAATTTTTTAGCTGCATTAAAACTTGCAAAAATATCTGACATGATTTAAGAATAATTAAGCATACCTAACTCACTTACCAACCTTGAAAAGGTGGATTCATCAAGTGGCTTGATAAACATATCTACAAGCTGCTTTTTACTTGGAACAAAATAGAGTTCCACAGTACCATTCATCACATGCTCCCTAATGAAGTGGTACTTGATGTCTATGTGCTTTGTTCTTGAATGCTGCACTGGATATAAAATGATGGCAATTGCACTTGTGTTATCACAGAAAATGGGAATTCTATCCACTTGTAGACCATAGTCCAACAATTGGTTTTTCATCCACAAAATATGTGCACAGCAACTACCAGCAACAATATATTCAGCTTCAGCTGTAGAAGTAGAAACTGAATTTTACTTTTTACTGAACTAGGACACAAGCTTGTTCCCCAAAAATTGACAGGTTCTTGTTGTACTTTTTCTGTCTATTTTACAACCTGCATAATCTGCATCTGAATAACCAGTTAGATCAAAACCAGAATCTCGAGGGTACCAAATGCCAAGTTTTGGTGTTCCCTTGAGATATCTGAAAATTCTCTTAATAACTACTAAGTGAGATTCTCTAGGATTAGCATGAAATCTAACACAAAGACAAGTAGCAAACATTATATCTGGCCTACTGGCTGTTAAGTACGGAAGTGAGCCAACCATGCCCCTATAGCTTGAAATATCCACATACTTTTCAGTAGTGTTTAATTCAAGCTTAGTTGCAGTGGCCATAGGAGTTTTTACAGATGTGCAATCCATTTGATCAAACTTCTTTAAAAGATCATGAATGTATTTAGTTTGAGTAATGAATATTCCACCACTAACTTGCTTAACTTGTAAACCAAGAGAGTAAGTTAGTTATCCCATCATGCTCATTTCATACTTACTTTGCATCAATTTGGCAAACTTTTTGCAAAGATTTTCCTCTGTAGAACCAAATATAATATCATCTACATAGATTTGAACAAGTATGCTAGAGCCATTAACATTTCAAAAGAATAGAGTTTTATCAACAGTACATCTTGTGAAGTGATTTTCCAAAAAAACTTTGATAAAGTGTCATACCAGGCTCTAGGTGCTTGCTTGAGTCCATAAAGTGCCTTCAAAAGATAGTAGACATATTCTAAAAAATTTGGATCTTCAAAACTAGGAGGTTGACTAACATAGACTTCCTCCTCCAAATCTCCATTTAGAAAAGCACTTTTGACATCCATTTGATAGACCTTGAAATTGGCATGGGTTGCATAGGCTAAGAAGATTCTGATGGCTTCAAGTCTTGCAACAGGAGCAAATGTTTCATCAAATTCTATTCTTTCTTGTTGACAGTAGCCCTTAGCAACCAATATAGCTTTGTTCCTGACCACTATGCCATTTTCATCCATCTTATTTCTGAATACCCATTTGGTGTCAATTGGATTCTTTCCTTTAGGTTTGGGTACCAGCTTCCATACCTTGTTCCTTTCAAATTGATTTAGCTCCTCCTGCATAGCTAAACTCCAATCAGGATCCAACAAAGCTTCTTCTGAATGATGCTTTGATTTTCTTTCCTTTCTGGCAGGCATCACACAATCCATCCTTAGTAAACTCCACTTGAGGAATACCTCTAACTAGTTCTTTCTTGACAAGCTCATTCATGGTCTTGAAGTTTAGATGGGACAAGCTTCTTGTGCCATAGCCAACTTTCATCTTGACTTGCTTTACTGAGAAGACAAGTGACAAATTCTGTATTAGATGAGTTAAAGTCATCTAGATACACATTTCCTTTTCTCACTCCAGTGAGAACCACTTTGTTGTTCCTTTTGTTTTTCACAACACAGGCTTCTGAATTGAAGGCTACTGAATTGCCCTTATCACAAAGCTGGCTGATACTCAACAAATTGTGCTTGAGATCATCCACTAGGGCAACCTCTTCAATGATGAAATTGTCTTTTAAAATCAAGCCATATCCCATAGTATAACCCTTGCTGTCATCTCCAAAAGTAATACTTGGGCCAGCTCTTTCCTTGAACTCTGTGAGCAGGGTAGAATCTCCAGTCATGTGCCTTGAACAACCACTATCCAGGTACCAAAGATTCTTTCTATTTCCCTGCACACATCAAAACCAAATCAAGTTGATTTTGGTACCCAAGTTTCCTTGGGTCTTGCCTTGTTAGCTTTCTTCTTTGGTTTCTTAGGTTTAATTTCATTTGAATTGGGAATTTCTGATTCATCCTTAGTCATTTGAGTTGGACCTTTGAAACCAGTCATTAAAACAGAATTATCATGCACATTTTGATTAACAGGAAAAGGCATGTTGTTTACAAACATGTTATTCCAGTAAGGCATGATAAATGGCATTTGTGGCATACTAAATGTAACATAATAAGGATTAGGTGCAAATGGCATATTAGCAAATTATGCATTCATATTCTGAGTAGACATAGCATTCATAGGCATGGTAGGCATAACAGTCATGTTGGGAAAAGAGGGAGGCACAGACATAGGAGTAGGCATGGGAAGTTTGCAATTAACAGACAGGTGATTAACACTACTACACTTAACACAAATTTTTCTTGGTGCATATTTATCAGGTGTGTAGTTGTTATGCTTGTTAATTCCTACTTTCCCATTTCTATTGTTCTTCTTTTTAGTTTCTATTTTAACCTCAATCTTTTCTAATATGTCATTCAATTTCTTGATGGACAGATGACCAACATTAACTTTCTTCTCCTTCTTCACTTGACTTGATTCTCCTGGAACAAAGTTTTCAGAAACTGATCCATATTTCTTGTTCAACTCGGAAAGCTTAGCTTTGCTCACAGGTTTACTCACAGCCGACGGATGTGGCTCTTTGTCACTTGACGGATAATCCTTTTGATTATCCGACGGATGATTTTCATCATCCGTCGAGTCCACATCTGTCAACAATCCTTCAACCAAGTTAGATTTCGGCTTCTCCTTACTCTTTTTTCAGGCTGCATCACAAAAGGACTCAATACCTTGAACTTAGTGATTTGAGCATGGACATCTCTGGATGATTTCCATGCTTTAATCAATTCCTGTTCTCGTTCAAGCTGCTTCTTTAAAATATCTTCTTTCTTCAAGGACTCAGTTAATTCATCCTTAGCAATCTTATATTCAATTCTCAATTTTTCAAATTCAATAGAATGAGACTCTAGCACATTGTTCCTCTCACTTAAAAACAAATTTTTTTCTTCAATTTTAGCATTTTCTTTAGTGAGGGACTTAAGTGTAACACGCAAGTGATATAATTCTGTGGACATGTCATTTATGGCATCATTACACTCAGCTAGGTTAGTGGTGATTACCTGATTCCTTTAAGAACTTGTTTCTGTTTCATCAGACTTGGCCATTAGGGCTAGATTGACATAGTTTGTTTCTTCATCTTCATCCAAACCATCTGCAGCCCAGTCATTCTCCTGTGTGATGAAAGCCATTTCCTTTTGTTTGAGAAACTCAAAGTATTTATGTTTATAATCAACAGGCTCAAACTTCTTCTTGCTAGAATCAGACTTTCTACATTCACTTGCAAAATGCCCTGCCAAGCCATATTTGAGATATTTGAATTTTGATTTATCCATCATGTTTCTACTTGGCTTGATGTTTGTTGTGATCTTTACACTATTTGTACTTCAAGAGCTTTCTCTGATACCAATTGTTATTCCCTAAAAATACAACAAGAATTATAGAATGGGGTTGAATGTAATTCTGGCTACTTTTTCAAGATTTTAAAACAGTTCTAACTCGATGGATATATAAGTGTTTGATTTGCAGATTACGGAATGAAGTAATTGTATCAATCAAAACACAAAGTAATAAAAACACAAGCTTTTAAAACTTTCTGGTGAATTTGAAAGTATCCACCAGAGATATATATATATATATATATATCGAATGAGAACTCTGTGAAGCTTGAATAGCTCACAGCTGCTTATAAGTAGAACAACTAAACTTACAGAGAAATGCTACATAATACAGCTTGAAAAATGTTTCTCTGAGAATGTGTGTGCTTAGTTTTTATTCTACTAGCTACACTTGGTTTATATATCACCAAGTTTACATGACAATAAGACAAGATAATAAAACAAAACATATCTAGTCTAACTCCATGCTACTTCACTACTATATTCTAGCATCTTTGAATATCTTCACATTTGCATGGAAATGGTAATGCTTCTTTGTTCTCAAATTCCTGCTTAACAGGCTGCCATATTCCTTTTGTAAACACCCAACGTATGTGACTGTGTTGTCACTGTCAACAAATATTTAAATTTGATCATCCATCGGGTACATGCTTGTCATCGGTCGGGTAACTTTGTTGATCATCGGTCGGGTAGCTTTGTTGATCATCGGTCGGGTAGCATTGTTGATCATCCGTCAGGTAGCTATTTGTCACTTGACTCCATTTCACTTATACAGAATTACAAAACATCTCATATTTACAATTAATCAACCTATTCTGCATATCCACTAGTAGTCAACATGACTCATATGCTCCTACAGATTCTACACAAAGTTGTTTGCTGAAATGTGCTACAATACTTATTTTTATATAAGCTACCCACCCGGTGGATGTCAAATTGTCATCCGTCAGGGACTATATTAAATCATCCGTCGGGACTATATTTGATCATCCATCGAGTGCTACAAAATTCACTAAGTTAAATCTACTAAGGTGTTTTGTTTAATTTATCATCAAGTTCACAACATATTCCTAACACTACATATATCAAAAGAGTGTTTATTAAAAGAATATTAATATTCATGGTTGGAATATTAATATCCAGTTCTGCAACTCATTAATGTATGCTTACAGTAATTTTCTCATGTTTCGTAAAATCAGCAATTCTCGGAGAAAATTATTCAAAAATACTCAAACACATTTCCTATCATCCAAATATATTTTATATATTAGGAAATATATTTTAAGTAGTTACTCAAGTCAAAACTTTGGTCAAAAGATCCGTCTCCCTCATTTCAAGACCAATGATATTTTTACTCGGAAAAAAAGGTTGACAGAACAGTTTTATTTTAGATAAAATACTTCCACATACTAGAATGACTTAAAATTTGGTATGGATCATTTAAATGGTATTTTCTAAGTATGGTAAAAATTTCGTAATATTTAGAGAATTTTTGTCCGGGCACAAAAATCGAGGTAGTTGGTCCCGCAGTTGACCATATTTGGCTTAGTTATCATTGACCAACGTTGACCAAAACTTGAAGGACATCATTTTATATTATTTAATTAATTATCATATTTTTATGGTATTTATTTACGAGCTTTTAAGGTGGTCATAATTAATGGTGTTTAATCCTTAATTAAGTGATTAAACAATGATTAAAAGAAAAGGAAAATTTATATTTATTCAAATATACTAGCTGAGTTTTTGAACCCATAAAGTTGTTTGTCCCATATGTTAAGTTGCAAAGAAACACACTTTGTTTTCCATGTCTTCAATCCAAGTGACATACATCATCCACCATCCATTTTCCTCAAATCTCCACCATTCAATCAACCCAACTTCTCCTATAAATAAACCCCCACCCAACCCATTTTCTTCAAGCTAAAGAGCCAAAAAGTTTTGGGGATTTTTTCAAGAAGTGCTTCTCTTCGTCTCTTTCAAATTCTATACACACACTTTTTCTCTAAAACCTTATCTCTCTTCTATATACTTACATATATGCAAGGTTTTTGAAAGCTAAGCTTAGCTTCACCCAACCAAGCTTTATCCCACCAAGTGAGCTCATCCACGACCACTTCCCGGCCTCCCAAAGGGCTGCCCAAGTTCGACCATAGTGCCAAAATCCGGCCGAACCTCCGGCAAATTTTTCCGGCGAACTGTTCCGACTGTTCTTCAAAAGTGGTAACTTTTAGCTTCTTATTTGAGTTCTTTTTATTTGAGCTTTGTACTTAACTTCCCTACTTCATCTTAAGCTCTAATATAAGATCTCTTCTAAAGAAAGTTCTCAAGCGAAAAGAGAACTAAGATTCAAACTCGGAATTCGAATAAGTAATTGATCTTCGTAAAAATTATTTCATCAAGAAGATCTATAAAGATAAGTACTTAATCTCCAAGGGTGAGATTTTATTTGACACAAGTTCACGAGTTAGCCAATTATTTTCACGCTCTTTAATTAGATCTTGGCTAACAAATATTCGTGCACATAAAATAATTACGAAGCATAGTTTAATCCCTTCTAAAAATCTTTAGTGTTCCGGGGGATTATAACTCGATCTATAAACTTTTCGTAATTTGTCAAATATCAAAACGGATTAAGTTCACGAGTTAGCTAATTATTTTCACGCTCTTTAATTGGATCATGGCTAACAAATATCGTGCACATAAAATATTACGAAGCATAGTTTATTCCCTTCTAACATCTTTAGTGTTCTGGGGGATTATAACTCGATCTATAAACTTTTCGTAATTTGTCAAATATCAAAACGGATTAAGTTCACGAGTTAGCTAATTATTTTCACGCTCTTTAATTGGATCATGGCTAACAAATATCGTGCACATAAAATATTACGAAGCATAGTTTAATCCCTTCTAACATCTTTAGTGTTCCGGGGGATTATAACTCGATCTATAAACACTTCATAATCATCCGTTATTTAAAGACGAATCAAATCCACGAGTTAGCCAATTAATTTCACGTGCTTTAATTGGATCTTGGATAACACATATCGTGTATATAAACAATTACGAGACATATCGTATAAGCCCCTTCTAACATCTTTCAGTGTTATGTGGGGTTCTTATTCAATATATATAAAATACTCGTAATTATTCGTCTAAACTTCAAAAGCACGATCTTACACCAATTACTTGCACTTCTCTTATTTGGATCTTGGCTAAGACTCATAAAACTTATACAAGTGCTTGAAGTTAAAAGTATACTTTGACTGCATAATTGTCAAAACATAAGTATACTAAAATATTTAAGCCTACGAGTGTAAAGGATAAGTTACAATTTTGAGATTGTAACTAAAGTATTCTTCGATTTATAAATACGTAATCGAAAGAAGAAGAATACTAAAGAAGTCTTAAGGTATAAGTGCTTTATATATAAAAGAGTTCTCATATTACTCCACAACTTCATTTAATCTATAAAGGAATAATTATAAAAATACTTGGACTACCAATTATTATCTTAAGTCAAGTATTTTTATTTAGTTTTAATATTCTTATTTGAATATTATACTATTTGTGGGCTAGTACAGTAACATACTGGTTCAAACCATCTTTTCTAGACTTGGTTTGTTTCGTGGATTGTCTTATTAGTTTTGTAGTGAGGTGAAGTGACGTGAGGTGATTCTCGTTCTAAGACCCAAGTCCTAAACGTACTAACGGGGAGTTAGTAGTCTTCGCACCGTGAGGAAGAGGAAAGACCCAAGACCGGATCACAAAGATCCAAGACCGACAAAAGCTAAGGAAGCCAAGTCCATATAAAGGTTCTACAACAACTTTGAAGAAATAGCGGGGAGTTATTGTCTAAGATAAGTTATGTAGGTATTACATTTATTTTGAGGTGGTGACCCTTGTGCTACGCACCAAGACAAATACTTGTAAGGGTGTAAAGGCTTCTCCGCCTACTAAAGGAGCGAGTTTATTATAAAGGAAAATCCTGAGTCTGGGAGAGGAGCTCGGAGACTGGAGTAGGGGTGAGTGAATCTATTAGAGGTTGCGCCATCACGAACCAGGATAAAATCACCGTGTGGTATTTTCTTTCCTTGCACTTTATTTTTTTGCACTTTATTTTTTTTGCACATATAAACTGCATAACCACTCGGTAAAGTTTTAAAAAGGGATAAATTATTTTAAAACGCCATAACAATTTTAATATTGATAATAAATCTATTCAACCCCCCTTCTAGCTTAAAATAGTCCTCTTACGGGACCTTACAATTATGTTATATTGATTTACAATGGTTATTATATTGAATCATTTTAGAATTGGATAGTTCATAAATGTGGACCAGATTTGTGGTCATATTAGGCCAATGCGTGCCTTGGATCCAGTATATAGAGTAGAGCTGTGTGCCCTGCTCGGGGTTAGTGCATGACTGATCAGCAGCCTAACCTTGGTTTTTAAAAAAAATGAAAAGTGAATATCCAATTCTAAGCATTGCTTATCAAGAAACTTGATTCATTAGAATCATTTCATTTGATCATTGTTTAACCTCAGTTATTGTTATTATGACTTACTGAGCTATTTAGCTCACTCTTGCAAATCTTTTTATGTTATCCTATAGTTGAAAAGGAAATTATTGGTAACGAGGATTCCCAGTCCAGTGTGGGAGCTAGGATTCCAGGTTAAGTTGGATCAAGCTAGCAGGAGCTTTATATTATAGATGAGTTATGCAAGATTATAAAAATGATATCATTATCAGTTGTAAGTTGAACTAGTTGGGATCTGGTACGATGTAATAAAAGTTAAGGTTGTGGCTTGCTTTCATACTTAAACCTATTGCGATTTGTGCTTGTGAAAAGAAGGGTCAATGCATATAATATTGTATACACAGGTTTATATATTGTGTGTGTGTGTTGTGGACCCCAAACTTCTGACCCGGGTTTGGAGGGCGCCACAAATAGTGCTACGCTATACATTTGTTAATGATTATATTATTTAACGGATAAGAAAAATCATGGAAAGAGAATCCATAAAGAAAGGATTTTTTGGTGGCGAGAAAAGAAATGCATGTAAGAAGTTTCACTTAAGATCTCAAGACCTTGACTTGAATATGAAGACCAACACATATACAATGGGCGTATCAAGGTCTTTGCATTGCAGCTCAAGGCCTTTACACGAACAAGAGCGAAATTCAATGCCTTTATCCAGATCTTAAGGACTTGAATGCTGGCATGAAATTTAGTTTTGAGACTATTCTTATTGGGCTTATAACACCTTCCTTCATCTTTCAAAATGCTTATAATATCCCGTTTATATATATTTATATATATATATATATAAACATAACTAGGAGAGTTTTTTCGTATTTTGTGAAAACGAGAGATGAAGAAGCCTGGAGAGAGATTTTGAGCATGGATTGAAGAGGTACTATCCAAATATCAAGAGATTTTTCGAGTTGTATGTTCTTTACTCTAAACCCTTGTACCCATGATGTTGCTTATCGATATATGTTTATTTTCTATCTTTATGAAGAGCAACTAATTCTCTAATCCGAGAATTATGTATTATTCGTTGGTTATATATGTTTGTTTGATTGTAGTACAAATTCCCTAATTTGTTGATCTATGATTAATGGCTTAACCCAATTAAGGGAGTCATGAACCTTTAAATATATGTATAAGAGTTATGATAAATTGGGAGAGAAATTAAATTTGTTATTTATGATATGATATAGACATATTTTAATTATTGATTGTAATCTTGATATGCGTGCTATGAAACTTGTAATTCTTGGGTCTTAATTAATAATTGTATTTTAATTGATCATGGGTGGGTTTTGGAATATAGTTGTAGGAACAATATTTT
This sequence comes from Apium graveolens, assembly GCF_009905375.1. Classification (NCBI taxonomy): domain Eukaryota; kingdom Viridiplantae; phylum Streptophyta; class Magnoliopsida; order Apiales; family Apiaceae; genus Apium; species Apium graveolens. The sequence goes on from NC_133649.1 coordinate 122,031,648, forward strand.
ATTTAAGTAAAGAGCACATAAACTTTAGAAGAATTATCTTTAGCAAAGTACGAGCAATATATATCGTAATATGTAAAATATTCATTGAACCAATTGAAGAACCTTAGTTCTCGGGTTGCTTTTCTTTATTGATAAATCTTTGTTTAATTGCTTTAGAGTTTAATTTGGCTAATCAGAAATACACCAATTATTTCTACATACTTCTAGACATTAAGGAATCTTAGACTTGAATTAATATTGATTTAGTCTTTTCTTTTGATTTCTACAACTGATGTAATAGGTTAAGTTATAAACCATTTAAGTCCTTTCCTTTCAGCTTCATAACTTTTCGCAAATAACTAAACATTGGAATCCACCAATTGTTTTTTAGCTGATAAACTTTCTATGTGCTTCTTCTCCTTTCACCACATCTTGTTGCTAAGATTCATTCAAGAACCTAACAATAGCCCTTCTCATGAGCATTATAGTAAAGCTCTAAGGGTCTTTTCAGTAGCTTTACCATCTCCATTTGGAAACGCCTCTAAGAATCTCATGATTCACACTTTTCTTAATTCTTATCAGTCCACTAATCAGATATCTTGAAATACCTCTGTTACCTTAATCAAATATTCTTCTTATGTCCTTAATCAAGAGAGTTCTAAACTTCTTTGTTTCTTGTTGCTAATCTTCGAGAGCATAGTTTAATATCGTTACCACTTTCTGCCAAATAATTATCTTTTTACCTCATACAAAATCCCAGGTTCGGATCCATGAGTTTGAAAATCAAATTTTCTCCAAAAGCTCTACTTGAAAAAATTAATATAATATTTTAAAATTATCGTAATAAATTTTGGGAAATTAACAAAAATATCATTTTTTTTGCAATTTTACCATCTTCTGAATTTTTTTTTCGAAATAACCAAATGTAACTCTTTTTCTCTTTTCTGAAAAAACTCAAGCTGTTTGTGGTTGCATTTTATTTAACCTATGCAACTTGTTACGCAACGTATTATGTAATTAAAAATTAGTTTAATTACTAAATTTAAAAGTTACATTCGTAGTTGAATTTGGTTGATTTTAAGTTACAAATATGGTTGAAAATTGCAATTTGTATTTTTGTAAATAATTTTTATAAAATCATAAATTTATAAAATAATTTTAAAAAAGAAGGTAGTTTTTCAAAAAAGGTTCCATATTAAGGTATTTTTTGAAAAGCCCCTAAAATTTTATTGAAATAATTTCAAAGCTTTATTTTGTGTAAACATAAATAATTCACATTCTTTTTTTGCAGACCGGATACAAGAAATAGATAATATCACATAATTTTTAGAATAATTATAATAAAAGAATAACATTAAAGAGGATAAAATATGGTAAATATTAATATTTTAAAATTTAATTAAACTAATGTACTTAAAATTTGGATCATATTTAATATAGATAACTTGTATGTTAAAAAATAGGTTTTTAAATTAATAAATACGTCATATTCCCCTTCCTTGTTTTATTGTCTAAATTCATAAGGCTTTCTCAGCAGAATTTCAGCAATCTTGTGAAATTCGTAATAAATTCATCATAAGTTAGAATTCGTTGATTCTGGACTTTTCGGAAAATTATTTTCTTTCTTTACAATGTTCGTGTTTTCCAGGATAACGTCGTTTAGAGGGTCAAAAAGGGTAAATTCAGATCTGGTTATAATTGTGGCAAGTTTTCGATCAATCTTTCTAGTATTTTTAAAATTTTGTATTATGTGTGTATATTTGATTCTAAAAACTCGGGCTAAGTGATAATATATTTTAAAAAAATATATATATTATCATTTATGTGTGGTGTCCAAATGATAATTTTGGATTTCTGATATATGCCATGATTTGTGAAAATATCGAATAAGAATATATGATCGTAGTTACCGGGTTGTAGTGATAGTATTCTGAAAATTTAGGACCGTTATCAAAGGGTTGTAGTGATGGTGATATGAATCATGGGTTTCGAATTATTATTATGTGATTATCTATATTGTCTATATTAAACAAGAACAAAAAGTGTATGGAAAGTGTTTGCACAGTATATTGATTATCGTATTTTGTTATATGTGTATATGTTACTTGCCTACTAGTTGGATTAGTTGGTTTTCACTCTGTATAGGTCATTAGTTATAATTTTCGGGTTTGGAATAAGTTGGAGTTGGATAGCAATGAAATTCGCGGACCTTAATTTTGAACTTCCCCTTTTAGCTGCGCGTTTGTGATAACAATAAACTTTTGGAATAATAATGGTAATTTTAAAAAATATGTCCATTGATTGAATAAAATTTAAAAAACATATTTCTTAATTTTATAATATTATTATTTTTTTTAATCATGTTACATGATCAAATAAATTTAGGTCCATAATAGATAACTAGCATAATAACCCGTGCGAGGCACGGGTCATTTTCTAGTTTTTTTTGTACGTCATAAAATTATAATAGTAAAATTCTTAATCGTTTTCTTACTGATAAATGTTGTATAACGTCTAAAATATATCATATACAAGTTGAGTATCTATCAATGTGTATGATTTTCATGTAAAACATTAATAACGTTCATAACGTTTTTAATATATCTCATTAATCATAATACATATTTTCTTATTTGTGTTGTGTAATTTGTATTTACTAAATAATAAATAAATACAAGCAGGGTAGTCACTGTACTATACGTGTAAAAGAAAAAAATGGTAGTTAATCCATCAAATTTTGTCAATATTTTTATAGAACAAACTAAAAATTAACATATATGCATATTGCAGAGTCGAGTAATTTTTTTGAGTTTTGATCAAATAAAACCGGAGTATTGACATATTTTATTACTAAAGTCATTACTAATTTACAATTATCTTGCTTAATTTAAAAGGATTAGTAATGTATAATTAAAGTGGTCAAGACCTGCAATCGTAATATTCAACAAAGTAGAATTTACACTTCAATTAATATAAATTTATTTTTTAAGAAAAATATTATTTCTTTAATTCAACGTTTATGTTGATTTAATATCATTGCTAATATTTTAATTCATTAACTAAAGTTGATCTCGACCGTGAATTTAACTTTTAATCCTCTCTATTATACAAAGTTAATTTTATAAGATGTCAGATTATTGTCAATTCATAAATTAAATTTGACATAATCTATTTAGTTTTAACACATTGAAAAAAAACTTAAAATTAATTGATCATTCTTATTCTTAGAATATAAAAGACTTTTTTTATTTTCTTCTAGTATATATATCAATAACTCTGAAATACACCATCAAAGTTGAATCTTTTAATATTGGTAAAGATAAAGTCACATGTGTGTGCATGTATGTAAATTATTATTTATTATATTTTTGAGTAAATTATGTTGGTCTCGTTTATTTATATGCTATATATCTTGGTCATGTATAAATCTAATTGTTATTCAGTAAATTACCCAAATAACATGTATTTATGATTATTCAAAAATTATAATTATCTAAAAAATAAATTATATTTATTTATATATCGTAGTCTTAGTAGCACTGACAATCAAACAATATCTGCATCACTCATGGATCTGACATAAAAATAACTCATATATCGTCAAGACTAACTACTAATATTCAGAATTTTTTTTAAGAATCTGAAGATAAATTTGTACTAATATCATCATTTTAAAGTTTTTTTCATTTATGAGCCTAATATTTCTTTTTATAGTAACTTGATAACATTGTATATTATTATTCTAAAATTAAATATTTTCAATTTAATAATTTTTTTAAAATATTAGTTGAACTTGTTAATCCTTTCAAAATATTGACTGATAATAATTATTTTATGTAAATAGCATAACATGGATTAAATCAAATAGTACAATATATTATAATTTTAACCTTTTTTCAAATAATTTAAAATAGCTGTACAATATTTTCCAACACTAAATATTTTTTTTGTAAATTTATTATTGCTATTTTTTTTTCAAAATATTGAATTCTATAAATTTTCAAGTTTCTTATATATATATATATATATATATATGAGGTAAGTTCTATTGAGTCATTGTTTTTAGTTCAGTACGGGAGTTCATATATGTTCTACAAGTAGTATAAATTTTTTTGCAAAACGTATTATAATGTGAATCATGTTATACAAATATCACTATTTTAGTAAATATCTTGCAAATCTCATACATTGGACAAGTTGAACATTGCAGAATATATGATTTTATAGTAGAAGATCAGTTTGAAGAACATATGTATTCACGTTATACAACACGTAAATATTCAACTTGATGAACATAAATGATATAACACCATAACACACGTCTATATCATGTAGTTTATTGTTTTAGTTTTTAAATTGTTAGAAACATAAAACCTGAACCATTAGATTTGATTTTAATATAAAGTTAGGATTTTGGACTCCACAACTCCACAACAAATAGGGACTTTATGTATATGATTACTTATAATAACCATGTCAAATTGAATAATATAAAATTTAAGATTTGTCTTACAAATATTTGAATATAAATATATCTTTAATTAAATAATACAATAAATAAACTATTTTTTTTATGAAAAAGCATCAAATGTCTTACCATTTTTCAAAATTTTCAAATAACATGTTAATGAAAATTATTAATTTTACTTTATAGTTGTAGTTTAATTTTTTCTAAAGAGAATGAAAAAATAGGACTTTAGGAGCACCTCTCTATAAATTCACTATCATTGAATACTATTTTTAAACCTAATTTTTTTAAAGTAAAACATTAATAAATAAATCGATATAGTATATCTTCATAGTTTTAACGGAGCTTGTGATATCTCATGTCAAATTTTGAATATATTTATATTTTGGGTCAAATTCTAGATGTAATAATGTAAAACCAGTCAGTTAGTAATTTTGATACATAATATTAATTGACTTGATCGTATAAAGATCTCAAAAATATTGTTTTTTATTAATATAAGATATTATAAAATTTATCCTTATTGGTAAAATATTCTCGTCGAACTCGTAATTTAAATTTATTAAACCTAGATAGTGATGATGTATTTTCGGCTGAATCATGTAGTCAAATTTCGAGTATCTTTTCAAAATGGGTAAAATTCTGATTTTGGAATATCAATTGACTTGATTTTATAAAGATCTCAAAGATATTAATTTTTACCAACATAAGATATCAAAAACTTTTCTTTGTTGGTAAGATTTTCTAGTCAAACTCATAATTCAAATTAAACCCAGGTAGTGACATGGTATTTACGGGCAGGTCATTTAGTCAAATTTAAAGTATTTTTTGGAAAATAGGTCAAGTTTTAATTTTGAATTCGAAATAAATCGAAATAAGCTAATTATAACTTATCTAAATATGTAGTACACATATATATTATTAATATAAGTGTATCTATTTTTAACATATAAAAAAATAATTATATGTACAATTTATTTTTTATTAAAAAGTATATATTAAAAATGTATGAAACATACTTTTCAAATTAAAATTTTTTTAATAAATAAGGGAATGATTCGTTTATATACTATACTTAACTTTATATATCAAATTTAATTGTTCATATTGTTAAATAAATTGTTATTATTTACGACACTCACATATTATGTGTATGATAAACAACGTAAGTAACTGTGTGGTGTAGTGGTAAGGTGATGTGATTATAAATGTAAAGACTCTGGTTCAATTCCTTCCAACAACCTCTTTTATATTAATTTAAAATACAGGGGTAAATTAGTCATTTCAGTGAGACTTTTTAATCTCATCAATATTATCATCATGTTCTCTTATTATATATAAAAGGGATTAATAATATAACTGTTATGTTTGAAGATCGAGGATGGTGGTGATTTAAGATGGCCACATGTGCGGCTTTGAACCTCGTGCTCGGGACTGGTTCGTACGAAAACTCAGATTTATTCAACCCGAACTGGGCCGGTTTAAACCCGCACAATTCACTAAAATATACGAACTGATTATGAATCCTAGTTTAGAAAACCGGGACCAGACCGGCCATCACTAGCCCTATACGAATAGGACCCGCATGAGCTGCACGTGCTACACAACCCGCACAGGTCCGCATGATTCTTGAATGCTACATACAAAGGTGCTACAACATTCTACATAGTACATTGCATTAACAAAGCCAAATCTTAGGATTTAATTAAACGTCATATAACATAAACATTATTCTTAACTGCAAGATTAATAAGACTTAAACTAATACATTAAACATCTAATAACCTACTAGATCATAACACAATAAAATTGATCAAATACCTCCTTTCAGAATTAATACAATTTATAGTATTTTAACCAAATAAGAAAATCAAAATAATTATGAATATGAAATATTTAACATAATTATGGTTGCATAAACCAAATTAAAATCTAATTGTAATATTATTATTACTCCCGCTACTTTTGCACATCCAGCTCGTGATATTCGGCCCTCATAGCCCGCCAACCCGTAACCCGTGATTATTCATGTGTCGATTACGAGTCTTTATTCCCTGGTTGCAAACCCAGCCCGAGCCCGGTTCATTTCTCAACGGCCCGATTCTGTGTTGAGGTTTACAGTGCCTAACCCATATGCGGCTCGGCCCGGTTCGCACGGCCCATACAAGTAGTGGTGATGTCCCAGCAGGAGGAGCAGCAATAATGCAGATGATAGTGATCAGGGTTTGAGGATTGAGAAATGAAGCTTCAGTTGGATCTATATTCTGAGCCGGGGATGGGTTTTTGTTGGGCCGGGTTCATGTAGTAGATTTTAGTTTGTTGGGCTAGTTTTTATTTTAGTTGGGTTATGTTTTTAAGCTCTCATGCTATGAAATCCTCAGCACGGCTTGTTAATTTAATCCATTGCTTTATACGGGATCTCAGGTTTCACACCGAGGGGAACTTTCAGCTTTCTAATATTTGAACAAGAGTGGTTCTGATGGAAATTATTAAGCGGGCATGACCTTTAGATTGAGCATGGGCCTAATTATTAAGACTGGCCTTCGGTTTTACATTCTTAATTTCCTTGACCAATTGTTTTTGAAGCCCATGAAATTGGTTGTTCATTTACGGCCAAGAAATCAATTAAGCACAGTTTAATTATATTTTTTATAAAAAGTGTTCGCATGTAAATATATAGAATGATTTCTTGCTTCGGTTAATCCATGAAAGAGAAGAATTGTTATGGATTTAGGTTTAAATTATCACCAACTATATTCATTACATTTTAATACACTAGCATAGATTTTTTATTTTTCAAAATTATCATGACGTCTTTTATTACTTATAAATATACTAATTCTAAAGTTATTGGTTTTTTAATCCTAATAAATATTATGTAAAAATAATAAATAATTCATATTCTACTTCAATTCTAAAAATCACATTTTTAAGATTTTACCGTACACACAAACTCAAAATATAATTTTTAATTCGATGATGGTTTAAAAAATATTATTAAACTAAAATTATCTAGAAACTTAACAAAACAAATAGTTACGAATTCATATTTAATATTACTTCAATTTAGAATACCCGTTAAATCATAAAAATATAGAAGGACTATTATCTAATTTATTTGAAGATCTGACCGTTCTTATAGTAAAGATAAAAAATATCAAAATTTTGAATAAGATCCACTTATTCTATATAACAATATAATTAGATTAAGATTAGAAATATAAATTTAATATTTAATACATGTTAATTTTGGTTCTTAATTGTAACTAATTAATTCAAACAATATATTGAATTAGTATAGGTAATAAATTAAAGAGATTTTTTTTTCAAAATACAATTTTTAATTTTAATTTGCAAAAATATGATTTTTTTAATTTTTTTTTCAAAATTAAGAATTTGTAATCGCTCTACCAACAATATACAACCTCAAATGCACCATTTCATTACTTTATGAGAGAAGTTGCAATTATGTAATTAGTTTTGATTGCAAACAGTATTTTTGTAATTTTATTTCAAATGAAAGTAAAATTGCAAATAAACTTAGGAAAAATAATATTTTTGATAATTTCTCAAATTATATTCTGTTTTTCTAGAAAAATTAAATTAAATACTGTTATCTAAAAAACAAGGGGACAAAATTACATGCCATCTAAAATTTCAATATTTTGCATAAATAACAAAGCAGTCACACATCATCATAAATCATAATATATATATATAAATATATATATATATATATATATAAATATAAACACGCCTCCTGATGGATTGCTAAATGATTGGTTTTGTGAATACAAGCAGATAGGGAATATTTAGGGCCTTGTTAATACAACTATATGCATATTAATTCTCTCTATAAATATTCCCGGCAGCTAGCTGGTAGCTTGGGTGCAGTCCATTATTATTGCTGCATTAGTACTAGAAAATTTAAAAATTAAAAAAATTGGTGTGAAGGTAAATTATTTGAAAGGAATGTGTGGTTAAATAATATTAACTAATGGAATATATATAATTTTTCAATTCAGATCCTCCAAAGAATCATGTACTATAAATAAACCTAAAAGTATATACATTCACATATGCAACTTGTTACTTAGCGAGAGTTGCATTTCTTATACAAATCCGCCTGAAAAATTTGGCTGCATCTCCTCCTGGGGCTATTCGAAACCAGGAAGTAATAGTTGTTTTGATGCCAAGCATCATTTGATTATTTCTTATTTTGTCATCTACGTACGTAGGGGTGTCAAGTTGATGAATTATATTGTTATTGATTTGTACGTGACATAACTAGGACCAATGCAATGTTCTTCAATTAAATAAAATATTAACCTACTAATCAATCAATAATATCATATTGGATAGGAGCCCAGTGATCAGCTGGATAGCTAATTTATGAATTAATTATATTCTTTCCTATAAGGGAAAACTGTCCATGAGCTCTAAATGGATAATAACTCGACTCGTACAACTTTAGTTAAGCTAGGGAACGTTGAAATTAGTAGCTAGAAACGTGTTTATCCGAATCGGGGCACTAGCTAGAGAAGACAATGGCATATATGGGTTTTCCGGTCGAACAAGTAAGATCAGGGAGGTGGGGGTTGGTGGAGTTTTTTTCCCCCTCCTTTTTTCACTCTTGAATTGGGAGCACCTTTTACGGCAAAATGGTGGTGGGGCAGCATGAACTGCAGAACCGACAATACTTGGCCAATATAATCAAATTGGGGCAAAAAACTCTCGGCACGGCCAAGATTGTGTTTCCCCAATGCATGCATCTCATTAGTCATTCCCTAATCAAAAATATCAATTTGTATGGATGATTGTGCAAAATGATTTGGGGGTTTAAACCTCTATAAATTAATATTTGATAAATTAATAACCTCATTAAATTAATAATTTCTGGCACGAGACCAACTCTTTATGCTAAATTAATAATTTGCTAAATTTATAAGATAATATTTTTTTATTAATATATATAAGTCCCATATAATATATAAATTAATAATTACATATTACATCAAAATTATAGATATTTACGATGCTATTTTATACTAAACCTCAATTGTAACCTGTGGTCAACTTCATCTTAAATTTTTCTTAATGTATTATGCAACTCTGGCATAGTGAGGAAATTATATAATGTAATTGTTACTTTAAGAACATTTTTTGGTGAGACCGGTGTTACTTAGTTTAAATAAGATCCGTTTTATTGTTGTGGTAAAAGATAAAGACCTGGTTTAAACCATTTTAAGAACTTCAGAACATTACATAATCTAATTAAATAAGTGAATCCTTTCAATTTACTTAAATTTATAAATATTTTTAATGTTATTTTAAGTATTTAATATATGAAAATAAATTATTATTCTGAGAATTGTATATGTTATAAAATTTTAAATAATATATCTCGATAAATTAATAAATTATTAATATATCGATAAATTAATAAATTATTAATTTATCGATATATTATTTCGATTAATTAATAATTTTTCATGATCCCAAATGTATTAATATATCGAGGTTTTACTGTAAATACTTTTACAATTTCTTATTTTGCAATATGTTTTTTATATATATTGTTAATTTATATCTCATTTTATCCAAGAACTGTATTAATCAAAACCAACTTTAAAATACTTGACAAATATTTTTTTCAAATATATTTATTTGGTCAAAATAATTGTGTTCATATATAATTGTGTTTACATTACATTGATTTCATGTTTCTTACTTAAACTATAATTTTAGTATATTATTTTTTTCAAAAATATCAATAACAATTAGATCACTGAATTTTTAAATAATTTCTGGAGTTATATATATTTCATAAGAATAAATATTTAAATTTATTAAAACTTGTACTTAAAATAATAGAACTATACCAAACAATTTTTTTAAAATTTTAAAGTTTTATCTTACATTCCTTAGTGATATGCATATTTACTTTTGTGCTTAGTATTGTATTTAATATTTAAATATATTTTAATTGCAACTATATATTTAAGTTATAACTACTATGTGAATTCTAATAGAATATATTTTTAATAATAAGTATTACTTGTTTCATAAAAGCCAATAGTCACATATATGTACTTAAATTATATTTTAAATATAACTAGATCTGGGTTTAAATTAGAATACTTAAACGTGTTTTAATTAAAATATTATAATTAGTTCTCCTATAATACTTTTTAAAAAAAATTATTTTTAAACAAAAAATTGTTTAATATAATTAAGCATACTTAAAATATGTTTTAAAAAACTAAAACACTAGTTCTAAACCAATAATTTAATGTTTGTGTATGATATGTAAAGTAATAATTAGATATGAAATAATTATATTAAAGGGGATGTGTAAAACTGTACAACACATAGGGGGAATGTGTTTTTGGCTTATTTTAATCTATTTAAACTGTTATGGATATGGTCAACAAAGTAATCTAATTTTTAGAGATAAGGTATTTCAACAAAAATGATAAAACATGCACATAAATACACTATCTTCTCACTTAATTTTATATTAAAATCAAGTATGTCTTGAAAGAGATATGTCCTAAGTCCAATCATGTATGAGGATTTAGGAATAACTTTTATGTAATCTGTTTTGATTTCATTGATATTAATAAACGAATTGTTTTGTTTTTATTGCGGGCTCTATCTATTTAAATGTTTAAATAAGATATACCACATTTTAGAGTAAACCTTTTTATGAATTGTGATGACATCAAAATAATGAGACCTAAAAGATGATAACTCTAAACTTAAATAGTTCCTGGTCGTAGGATTACTAACTGGTAATTAATAATCCGCAAAGATCGGTACATACTATGCTTGCTTCATTATGAAGGATGTCTGTTCTCATAGACATTTGTGTGGTGACACTATAGCTAGTATGTAGGTGTTTATTATAAAATAAGTTCACTGAATATGACTCACACAGCTGAACAACTGATGGAGTTCACTCACATGTCAGCAGTTGTTCACATAGTGATAGTTGTACAAGTATCCTTAGATTTGAGGTCATCATAGTCATCTTGTGTACACTGAACTATGCTTTGATTTAGTTCTTAGTCTCAAGGGACAATTATAAGGGCTCTACTGGGTATAGGAATTTGTACACGAAGATAGTGTATGATCAATAAAGGATCTACCCCTTCCAGTGAAGGAAGGGAATGTTCAATGCTAATCCACTTATGCTAGTTCAGGAATCTCTGGCCAAAGTGAATGAAATTAGAAAGGAGTTTCTAATTTACATTAAATAGAACTAAGCATAGTGAATGAGAAAGCAAGTGATTAAATAAGATAGGCTTGACACAAGTTCCATACCTTGTATTTAATCGTGACATTGCAGGGTAGAAGGAATTGATTGTACGGTAACTACTCACTGAATAGGTTCTTAGTATTCTAAGCAGTGAATTAGTATTATCCGGATAGTCGCGATATGCTGAGAAGTATCCCTCATGATGTAGAATAAATATGATTAATTAATTAATCATATTTAATGAATTAGAGAATTTATAAAAATAATAATAAATAGTTTTATTATTATTTATTTCTACTACCGGCTTAATATTGAACCTACAGGGTCACACCATAAAAGAGAATGATTTAATGGTGGAGGAATTAATTAATAATGGCTGATAATTATTTATTTTTGAAATAAATAATTAATTGGAAAATTTAAAATTGATTAAATGAGATTTAATTGATTATAAATTAATTAAGAAAAGGTTCTTAATATTATTAATTAAGAATTTAATTTTTGGAAATTAAATCAAGTGAGAGAATAATTTCTAAAGAGTTTAGAAAAAGGATTAATAATTAAAAGGTATTTTAATTATTAGTGAGAATAATAAAGGGTTAATCATAATAATATTTTATGGCAAAATTTTCAGCTGAAAATTTTGCCTATAAATATACTATTATAGACCCTATTTTTGCCTCAACCAAAAAAGATTTACAAAACACTAATTCTCTCCATCTCCTCCTCCTTCATTACATCGTTTTCTTGGTGGATACCGGTGGAGTGCTTCACACTTGAGGAGCAGCTGCTAAGGATCTCCGTTCATCGGTTTTGGATCGCCATTAAAGACCTCCATCTTTCCATTAGCGTAAAGCTTCTTAAGATAAAGATACTGAACTACGAATTAAATATTATTTTTCGCATGGATCCTGCGGAGGGTTTCGGTTTTTTTAAGATTTAAATTTACGTTTTCGCTGCGTTTATGTGCTAAAAACCCTTCAATGGCATCAGAGCTACTTGCGAAAAGTTTTTAATTCGTTTATGTGTGTTAAATGTTTTCGATATATGAGCATGTACGTGATTCACCATGATTTGATGTTGATATCATATGCTTATATATGTATGATTTTGAATATATGATATTCATGTGAGTTGTATAATCATAAGATGATTATGTAATCTGTATATATACTGATATATACATGATTTATGTTTGTTCTAATTATGAGAATCATATTAGATACGGATTCTGAATTGGCTGCTGCAGATTTGCTGAAATCTGGGTCTGGTGTCCGATTTACGCAAACGAATACCCTATTCCATAGGTAAACGAGCGTCTGAACAAAACTGATAGTTAAAGCTATCAACGACTCGTCTGTAAGGCGTTTGACGTTGTTTCTTGCCCGTAAACAGTGATTCTTGTTTTTCTGATTTGATTCTGATTTTTATGATTTTTGTCATATTTTCTTTTTATGATTAGATCATGGATAATATGATATGTTAAGATCAGATTATGTGTTTTAACATGCTTTTATGTGTTGTATGAGCATGGTGGATGGTTATGGCCTTTCGACCTTAGTATAATGGTTTTGGTTTTGGTTTTAAATATGACTTGCATGTCGTCAATCTTTGTAATCATAAATCTCGAATGTAACTCGAGTTATTCTTGTAAGTTCATTAGATTAGTTTTACTTTCAATCATGTAATGTAATTGAAGACTCAAGAAGGCTATCCAATGGAGGTGATACAAAGAAGAAGACGAGGCGTACAAGAAGTCTAAATAATGAAGAAGACTTATGTAATAAGTAGTTGTATTTATTTCCATCACCATATTAGATTGACCTTGATCTTTATCAAGAGCTTGATAAAGATCACATAGGATGGGGCCATAACCAAACACATTTACTTTATTGTACTTTACATTTACTTGTTTATTTAATTTTATATATGAGATATATACATATGTTTACCATGCGATGATAGATTTAGGTGAACTTAAATCAATATAAGGCGTGCTCTAGAAAAACTAGAATAGGAATCGTTTCTTGCCTTAACAATAAATATTATGAATACGATCATGAGCTTCTTGTGTTTATGAAACACGTAATTGAATATGAATTTTCAATATTGAGAGAAAGGATGATTCTGTCAACAACAGATTTATATCTGTAAGAAAGGGTTATTAAGTGACGCCTCTTGACAATGCTCCACCCGATCTGGGAATCATCTGATTATCGATTATTGATTTGAAATATTTAATTTAAAAGGAAGAATATCTTTATAATATGATTATGATTATGACGTAATATAATCCCTCTAAAATTAAATAATATCAAGTAGTAATTGGCCAATGACACAACGGGCTTGTGTCGGTCATAGCCTTCCAACATGGTAGAAAGTGGTTCTTATTTGTAAATCATTGTCATTTCGTGCTACAGCCGAGGGCTTTGATTTCGAAATAAGAAATACTTGTCTATTACATAGAGATGTGTACATTGAATTAGAATCTAAAGGTCGGTATGTGCTACAGTCGTGGGCCGTTGGAGACTAATTCAATTGTATGAAATGTTGGGTTAGACTTGACTTAGAATATTGAGTTTGTCGTGCCACAGCCGTGACTCAATTATTCAAGAGGCTAAACTTATATTAGAGAATTACATAAGATGTGATTGACAAGAGTTGTCTGCCTATTGAACATCACATGATGTTTCGTGCCACAGCCGAGGTTGTGTGATGGAATGTAGGATCCCTATTCCCACTAGCATTATGAATGCTTAATTTTCACTTAGGGGGTTGAAAAAATTAGATAAACTAGTGGGAGACAATTATGAATAAAGACCCGATTCATATAGTGTTTTAAAATGAGATTAAATATTTGCTAAGTGTTGTTCTATGTTTATTATTTACAGATTTACTATATTCGTCATGTCTTCTGCACTATCACTCTGGAGCATACTAGATGCTCACAAGTTGACTAGTCCTAATTTAGCTGTTTGTTTTCACTGTAAGAAGTTAGGGCACTGGAAGAGGAACAACAAGGTTTACCTTGCAGAATTGAAGAAGAAGGGTAGTGAGACTACCGCTTCTGATTCAGGCATGTTCATGATCGAAGTTAATATGTCACTAGGTCAAATTTCTACTTGAGTATTAGATACCGCCTGTGGTTCTCATATTTACAATTTGTTGCAAGGATTAAAGGGAAGTAGGACTCTTGAAAAAGATGAGGTGATTCTACGTATGGTCAATGGAGCAAGGGTTGCGGCCATATCTGTAGGATCATTTAGTTTACATATGCCTACGGGCAAGACTATTATTTTGAATAATTGTTATTACGTTCCCTCTATTGTGAGGAATATTGTTTCTATTCCTATGTTGGATGTGGATGGTTTTTCATTTATTATTAAGAATAGTGAATGTTCTATCCTTAGAGATAATGTTCTTTTTGGATGTGGCATTTTTAAATAATGGTCTGTATGTATGTGACGTAGAGCATGATTTACTTCAGATTGAACAAACTAATAAAAGAAAATGAGATGATGAAAATCTAACCTATTTATGGCACTGTAGGCTAGGTCATATTAGTGAAAATAGACTGCTGACATTGCATAAGGAAGGGTTACTTGACCCCTTTGATTTTGAATCATATCCTACATGCGAGTCTTGTCTATTGGGTAAAATGACCAAATCTCCATTTAGTGGACATGGAGAGAGGGCTGCAGATTTTCTAGGATTGGTACACACAGATGTATGTGGACCAATGTGTACGCAAGCCATGGGTGGATTTTCATACTTCATTACTTTCATAGATGATAGATCTAGATTCGGATATGTGTATTTGATGGAACACAAGTCTGAAGCCTTTGAAAAGTTCAAAGAATATAAATATGAAGTGGAGAAACAAACCAAACACAGTATTATAACTCTTCGATCAGATCGAGGTGGTGAATACTTGAATGGAGAGTTTCTAGATTATCTCAAAGAAAATGGTATAGTCTCCCAGTGGACTCCTCCATATACTCCACAGTTAAATGGGGTATCTGAAAGGAGAAATCGAAATGGTTCGGTCCATGATAAGATATGCGAATCTTCCAGTATTCCTATGGGGTTATGCATTGGAAACCTCAGCATATTTACTGAATAAGGTGCCTTCCAAATCTGTTCCTCAAACACCATATGAGATATGGAAATAAAGGAAACTGAGTCTTAAACACATTAAGATTTGGGGATGTCCAGCGTATGTCAAGAAAGTTGACCCAGATAAGCTGGAATCTCGATCCATAAAATGTAATTTTGTGGGATATTCTAAAGAGACTTTGGGTATTACTTTTACACCGATCATCGGGTGTTTATCTCCAGACATGCTACCTTCTTGGAAAATGAGTTTATCCTTGAAGGAAACAGTGGGAGCAAAATTGAACTTGATGAAGTTCAAGAAGCACAAACTACTACGGATCAAGTGGAAACACCTGTTCAGACTGAACAACCTTCTGTGGAACTGCCCATTCGTAGGACAGGGAGAGTGTCTCGCCAACCTGAGAGGTATTATGGCCTTGTCATTGAGAATGACAATGAGTTGTCAATCATTGATGATGACGACTCTGTGACCTATAATGAGGCTATGAGTAGTGTTGACTCAGAGAAATGGCATAGTGCCATGAAATCTGAAATGGAATTTATGTATACCAACCAAGTATGGACTCTGGTTGAGGCGCCTGAAGGTGTTAAGCCTCTTGGGTGCAAGTGGGTATACAAAAGAAAGATTGGAGCAGATGGCCAGATGGAGACCTATAAGGCCAGGCTCGTGGCAAAAGGATTCAAACAAAGGCAAGGGATTGACTTTGATGAAACTTTTTCGCCTGTAGCCCTGTTAAAATCAATTCGGATTTTGCTTGCGATTGCTGCTTACTAAGACTATGAGATCTGGAAAATGGACATGAAAACGGCCTTCCTCAATGGGGAACTTGAGGAGGAAGTGTATATGACACAGCCAGAGGGTTTTCTTTCCAAGGGAAATGAACACCTAGTGTGTAAGCTGCTGCGAACCATATATAGTTTAAGGTAAGCTTCTCGTAGATGGAACATCCGTTTTGATGAGACAATCAAAGAGTTTGGTTTTATCAAAAACATAGATGAACCATGTGTCTACAAGAAGGTTAGTGGGAGCGCGGTAACATTTCTTGTATTGTATGTGGATGACATACTTCTTATAGGAAATGATATAGCGATGCTACAATCAGTCAAAGTATGGCTATCAAAGAACTTCACCATGAAGGACTTGGGAGAAGCATCCTACATTCTCGGTATGAAGATCTATAGAGATAGATCTAGAAGAATGATAGGTCTTACCCAGGGTACATACATCCAGAAAGTGCTTAAAAGGTTTAGCATGGAAAACTCCAAAAGAGGTCTCATACCGATGAGCCATGGAGTGTCCCTTTCCGAAAAAATGTCTCCTAAGACACCTGAGGAAAGAGAGCTTATGAGTAAGATTCCTTATACTTCAGCAATAGGATCTATCATGTACGCGATGTTGTATACAAGGCCTGATGTTGCTTATTCAATTAGTGTGACGAGCAGATATCAGTCCAATCCAGTTGAAGACCACTGGAAAGCAGTGAAAAACATCCTTAAGTACTTGCGAAGGACTCAGGACATTTTTCTTGTTTTTGGTGGTGAATCTGAGTTGAAAATAGAGGGTTAAACTGACTCTAGTTTTCAATCAGAAAGTAATAGCAAATCCATGTCAGGGTACGTGTTTACTTTGAATGGTGGTGCGATTAGTTGGAAGAGTTCCAAACAGTCTACAACGGCTGACTCCACAGCGGAAGCAGAATATATAGCTGCAAGTGAGGCTTCAAAAGAAGCCGTTTGGATGAGGAAATTTGTTTCTGAGGTGGGAGTTGTTCCTAGCGTTGAAGAGCGTATTGTGTTGTATTGTGATAACAACGCAGTAATAGCACAAGCCAAGGAACCTAGGTCTCATAGAAATTCCAAACATGTCCTGCGGCGCTTTCATCTGATTAGGGAGATTGTTGAAAGAAGAGATGTCAACGTTGAGAGAGTTGACACACATAACAACGTAGCAGACCCACTCACAAAGCCACTTTCTCAGAGTCACTTTGATTTTCATAAAGATAAGATGGATATTAGATACCAGAGTGATTGACTTTAGTACAAGTGGGAGATTGAAAGAGATATGTCCTAAGTCCAATCATGTATGAGGATTTAGGAATAACTTTTATGTAATCTGTTTTGATTTCATTGATATTAATAAAAGTCTTGTTTTATTTTTATTGCGAGCTCTATCTATTTAAATGTTTAAATAAGATATACCACAGTTTAGAGTAAAGCTTTTTATGGATTATGATGAGATCATAATAATGAGACCTAAAAGATGATAACTCTAAACTTAAATAGTTCCTGGTGGTAGGATTACTAACTGGTAATTAATAATCCGAAAAGATCGGTACATACTATGCTTGCTTCATTATGAAGGATGTATGTTCCCATAGACATTTGTGTGGTGACACTATAGCTAGTATGTAGGTTCTTATTATAGAATAAGTTCACTGAACATGACTCACACAGATGCACAAATGATGGAGTTCACTCACGTGTCAGCAGTTGTTCATATAGTGATAGTTGTACAAGTATCCTTAGACTTGAGGTCATCATAGTCATCTTGTGTACACTGAACTATGCTTTGGTTTAGTTCTTAGTCTCAAGGGACAATTATAAGGGCTCTACTGGGTATAGGAATTTGTACACGAAGATAGTGTATGATCAATAAAGGATCTACCCCTTCCAGTGAAGGAAGAGAATGTTCAATGTTGATCCACTTATGCTAGTTCAGGAATCTCTGGCCAGAGTTAATGAAATTAGAAAGGAGTTTCTAATTTACATTAAATAGAACTAAGCATAGTGAATGGGAAAGCAAGTGATTAAGTAAGATAGGCTTGACACAAGTTCCATGCCTTGTATTTAATCGTGATATTGAAGGGTAGAAGGAATTGATTATACGGTAACTACTCACTGAATAGTTTCTTGGTATTCTAAGCAGTGAATTCGTATTATCCGGATAGTCGTGATATGCTGAGAAGTATCCCTCACGATGTAGAATAAATATGATTAATTAATTAATCATATTTAATGAATTAGAGAATTTATATAAATAATGATAAAATAGTTTATTATTATTTATTTCTACTACCGGCTTAATATTGAACCTACAGGGTCACACCATAAAAGAGAATGATTTAATGGTGGAGGAATTAATTAATAATGACTGATAATTATTTATTTAAGAAATAAATAATTAATTGGCAAATTTAATAATTGATTATAAATTAATTAAGAAAAGGTTCTTAATATTATTAATTAAGAATTTAATTTTTAGAAATTAAATCAAGTGAGAGAATTATTTCTAAAGAGTTTAGAAAAAGGATTAATAATTAAAAGGTGTTTTAATTATTAGTGAGAATAATAAAGGGTTAATAATAATAATATTTTATGGGAAAATTTTCAGCTGAAAATTTTGCCTATAAATATACTATTATAGACCATATTTTTGCCTCAACAAAAAAAGATTTACAAAACCCTAATTCTCTCAATCTCCTTCTCCTTCATTACATCGTTTTCTTGGTGGATACCGGTGGAGTGCTTCACACTTGAGGAGCAGCTGCTAAGAATCTCCGTTCATTATTTTTGGATCGCCATTAAAGACCTCCATCTTTCAATTAACGTAAAGCTTCTTAAGGTAAACATACTGAACTACGAATTAAATATTATTTTTCGCATGGATCCTGCGGAGGGTTTCGGTTTTTTTAAGATTTAAATTTACATTTTCGCTGTGTTTATGTGCTAAAAACCCTTCATGTCTTGCTACAAATTTATGGGTTCTTTGTTGATAAAGAACTCAAAATCTATCTTGAGAGAGTTACAAGAAATTCTAGATCTATTTGTTACTTCTACTAACAAAGGACGGGACCAGTGTTTACTTTGTAGATCAGTAACACAGGTTTTACATAGCATGCAATAGCATGTACTAAACCCTACTTTAAGTTATCTACAACTTTCCATTTCCGACTTAGTATATCTTTGCAAATCGTACATGTCTGTGACTTTCCTTTGTCAGTTAATCTTGGCCTTTTATCTTGTACTCTTTAAATTGTTTTTTGTAGATTTTTCAAATCAGAAATTGATTTGTTTGTTGATTGATAATCTTAGGTTTTTAACTGGTCTACATTCTGTACTTGAGGTCTATATCGAGATCTCCAGTTTTTTATATAGAGGACTCGACATCTCGATAAGTACATTGGCTTATCGAGATCTATTATTTATCTGTAGTTGTTTTGACTTATCGAAGTCTCTGAATTCTCTATAAGAGAATTTGGCTTGTCGAGATCTCTGAATTTCTGCATGTAGGAAAAAGTTATCGATATCTATGAAATCTCTATGGCATATTCACTTATCGATATCTATGAGATCTCTAATGAGAGTTTGACTTGTCGATATCTCCAATTTGACTTGTCGATATCTCTGTATTCTCTATTGCAGAAATGACTTGTCGATATCTCCAATCTTCATATCTTCATTTGGCTTGTCGATATCTCTGAGACTTCTCTATAAGCTATTTTTGACTTGTCGATAAGTCATTATGGAGTTCTCGAATGACTTCTCTAGATGACGTGATCTGTGACTTGTAGATTTCCTGACTTAAAATATAAAATATTTTTCTCAAAAGAGATTTATTCAACTCCAAACTTTTTCACACTATCTCTGAGGCATGATCTTCATGATCTTCTTTCAGATTGTATTCTTAGGGTTGACACTGTTTATAGAAAAATACTCCAGTCTAATCTATTCACACTTTTACAAACTTAAGTGATACAATACAAAATGCAAACATAATTATCATACAACTTACTTAGTGCTGTTGATAAGTGGCATTTTATACCACTTAGAACGTCTTAAAATGGCTTAAATTGGTGTCTTGAAATCAAGTATTTTGGGTATTTGATGCGTTTTTCTAGTGTTTATGCATTTCAGGGTATTAGTTGCATTTCGGAGGAGGAATCATCAAGAATAAGCCTTGGCATGTGTTCACCATTGCGAGAGGAAAAGAACGGGCAGATTATGGCGAAGAAACGGAGCAAACCTGGAAATTTTCCAGTAGGGTCCTGCGCGCCCGCGCAGCAATGCTGAGCGGCCGCGCAGCAGCCTTGCGCGCCCACGCAGAAATGCTGAGCGGCCGCGCAGGGTCGGGGAAAATAATATATTGTTTTAGACTTCTACTTCTGTTTGGCTTCCAACTTCTATGTAATCTGAGTTTTATGGGACTATTATATAAGTAGATTTGAGATGTTTTTCACAGAGTATTCAGAGGGAATTATGTTTTAGATTGTGTTTTGCAAGAAGCGAAGGAGATAAGGAAGAAGACCGATTTAGCACACAGCAACGAAGAGGAAGCATATATTCTTGTGATTCTTGTTTCGTTGTAACGTTGGATGCTAGTTTTCTTGCTTTGACTTATTTACTCTTGTGACGTACTATGTTTTAATATAATTAGTTTAGTTGTTATTTTCTTGTGTTCGTTTATCATGATTTCATATGAACCCATGATGGCGATAAGTTCTATTATGGGCTAATCGTGATCATGGGGTTACAACGGATTTATTATGGAATTCTTTAGTTAATTGTTTAATACTTTAGTGTGTGATGATTGCATGATATCTAGTATTGGTTGTGCGTATTCGTCTTATGTGCATCGCGAACATATAAGATAGGGTGTTAATCTCTTGTGAAGCGACGGTGGATCTTGAGATTTAGAACTTGCCATGCTAGCATAGGTTCATGTACGTTGTGCATGATTAGTGGGTAACTCTAACAGTTTTATTTGCCCTATGTAATCAAAAGGAATAACTTGTGCTTAAATCGTTGTGTTGTCAATTTCTGTAGACATATAGGAACTCAACATAACTGATGACTATTCAATTTCTATCTTAATTGTGGATGTTTGGTAGAATGGTATTAGTACAATGAAAGTTGGCTTTTATCAGTTTTGTGTTATTCGATTAATATCATCACTGTCACATGCTAAAGGTAATAACTATGGCTATAGAAGGAAGTAATAATGAAGTTGTGATCTCATGAGTGTTTTATTATTGATAAATTGAAGTGTTAGTTAAGTGGTTAATTAAGTAGTTAATTATAGTTAATATTTAATCAATAATTTTAAGTGTTATCTTAACATTGAGAAGTAATCATACATTGGTGAGTGAGTTAAATTGGACAATAACTTAGTCTGAGTCTCTGAGGGAACGAACTAGAAAGTATTCTATATTACTTGCGAACGCGTATACTTGCGTGAATATTAGTGCGTGATTTCGCCCTAACAAGTTTTTGGCGCCGCTGCCGGGGACTCGGCGTATTTGTTTAGTTTATGTACTTACCATCATTGGTCATTAGGACTCAGTGATTAGGACGTAGTAGTTAATTACTCTTTTCGGTTGTGTTTCAGGTACTTTAGCAAACGTTTATGCAAACTCGTTCTCGTGCTCGCAAGAGGACCTTAGATACAGCTGAGGAGAAAGACGAAGTTCTTGATACACCGGAGAAGTTAGATTTTGAGGATTCGGATTCAGGAACTGAGCAGAAAGAACCAGTAAACATGGGAGATCATATTGTTCAAGCTGATCCAGCTCTTATGGATTTTTCTCGGCCTAAAATTGATGACATTCAGTCAAGCATCCTTCATCCGGCTATTCAAGCTAACACCTTTGAAATCAAGCCGGGCACTATTCAGATGGTGCAGAATTCTGTTTCTTTTGGAGGAGCGGCAACTGAAGACCCCAACATGCACATAAGGAATTTTGTCGAGATCTGCAGCACTTTTAAGTATAATGGCGTGACTGATGAGGCTATCAAGTTGAGGCTTTTCCCATTCTCACTGAGGGATAAGGCTAAAGACTGGTTACATTCTGAACCAGCTGGGTCAATCACTACGTGGCAAGATCTTGCACAAAAGTTTCTGGTGAAGTTTTATCCAATGGCAAAGACTGCTGCAATGAGGAGTGCTCTTACTCAGTTTGCGCAGCAACCTACAGAATCTATGTGCGAGGCTTGGGAACGCTACAAGGAAATGTTGAGAAAATGTCCACATCATGGAATGCCGGATTGGATGGTAATCACTGGTTTTTATAATGGTTTGGGGGCTCAATCTCGGCCCATGCTCGATGCAGCAGCTGGAGGCGCCTTATGGGCTAAAAGCTATACTGAGGCGTACAATCTTATTGAGACAATGGCTGCAAATGAGCATCAAAACCCAACTCAGAGGATGACATCAGGCAAGGTAGCAGGTGTTCTGGAAGTTGATGCAGCCACCGCTATTGCAGCCCAGCTCCAAGCGCTATCAATGAAGGTTGATTCTTTGGCTACGTATGGAGTTAATCAAATAACTATGATTTGTGAGCTTTGTGCAGGTTCTCATGCTACGGATCAGTGTTCTCTTGTCAACGAATCTGTTCAGTATGTGAATAATTATCAGCGACAACAGCAGCCTGTGCCAGCGACCTATCATCCTAACAACAGAAATCATCCAAATTTCAGCTGGGGAAATAATCAGAATGCTATTCAGCCACCATATCAGCAAGGAGTGAGTAAACAGTTTAACCCACTTGGATTCCAGCAACCACAGCAGTATGCTACAAGACAATCATATCCTCAACAGGGAAGTGCAGCTGCACCTACTAGTGCTGATTTTGAGGAACTTAAGCTGTTGTGCAAGAGTCAGGCGGTTTCTATCAAGACCTTGGAAAATCAAATCGGTCAATTAGCCAATGCAGTGCTCAATCGTCAACCTGGCACTCTTCCCAGTGAAACGGAAGTACCAGGCAGGAAGGAAGCTAAAGAGCAAGTCAAGGCTATTACCTTAAGGTCTGGAAAAGTAGCTGATGCTGAAAAGGCAAAAGAAGTCGAAGCTGAAGTTTGAGATGAAGAATCTAAGCAAAGGGAGAAAGAGGCGGAACCAAGGAAGACTACTGTTGAACACACTCTGCCTGAGGCTAATACAGGGGAGAAACAGCTCTATCCTCCACCACCTTTTCCTAAGAGATTGCAGCAACAAAAGCTGGATAGACAGTTCGGGAAGTTTCTGGAGGTGTTCAAGAAACTTCACATCAATATACCTTTCGCTGAGGCTCTAGAACAAATGCCTAGTTATGCGAAGTTTATGAAGACTATTCTTTCAAGGAAGGTGAAACTGGATGACCTTGAAACCGTTGCTCTCACGGAAGAATGCAGCGCGATTCTGCAACAAAAGTTACCACCAAAACTGAAAGATCCAGGAAGCTTCACCATTCCTTGCACCATTGGCAATCTAACTTTTGACAAGTGCCTTTGTGATTTGGGAGCAAGCATTAATCTGATGCCGTTGTTGATCTTTAAAAAGCTGGACCTACCTGATCCAAAACCCACATACATGTCGCTACAATTGGCGGACCGTTCCATTACTTACCCAAGGGGCATAGTTGAGGATGTGCTCGTCAAGGTGGATAAGCTCTTCTTTCCTGCTGATTTTGTTATTCTGGATTTTGAGGAAGATAAAAAGATTCCCATAATCTTGGGGAGGCCTTTCTTGGCGACTGGCCGTACCTTGATAGATGTGCAAAAAGGAGAACTTACTATGCGGGTTCATGATCAGGATGTGACCTTCAACGTATTCAAGGCAATGAAATTCCCTACAGAAGATGAGGAGTGCTTAAAAGTGGATGTGATTGATTCTGCGGTTACTTCGGAACTCGATCACATGCTAATATCTGATGCATTGGAAAAGGCCTTAGTGGGGGAATTTGACAGTGATGATGAAGATAGCAACGAGCAATTACAATATCTGAACGCTTCTCCCTGGAAGCGAAAGCTAGATATACCATTTGAATCTCTTGGTACTTCTGACCTCAAGAACGCTGAAGGGAAGCTCAAACCATCAATAGAGGAAGCGCCTACCTTAGAGCTCAAACCATTACCTGAACACTTGAGGTATGCCTTTTTAGGTGATTCATCTACGTTACCTGTTATTATTTCAGCTGACCTTTCAGGTAGTGAGGAAGACAAGCTCTTAAGGATTTTAAGAGAATTCAAATCGGCTATAGGATGGACTATAGCAGACATCAAGGGGATAAGTCCTTCATATTGTATGCATAAAATTCTGTTAGAGGAAGGTAGTAAGCCAACTGTGGAACATCAGCGAAGACTGAACCCAATCATGAAGGAGGTGGTGAAGAAAGAAATTCTGAAATGGCTAGATGCAGACATCATTTATCCTATTTCTGACAGCTCGTGGGTGAGCCCTGTACAATGTATTCCTAAGAAGGGAGGTATCACTGTGGTCGCAAATGAAAAGAATGAGCTCATCCCTACTCGAACAGTTACAGGATGGAGAGTATGCATGGATTATAGAAAATTGAACAAAGCCACAAGAAAGGATCACTTCCCTCTCCCATTCATTGATCAAATGCTTGACAGATTGGCGGGACATGAGTATTTTTGTCTTCTGGATGGGTATTCCGGGTATAATCAGATTTGTATTGCACCAGAGGATCAGGAAAAGACTACCTTCACTTGTCCATTTGGCACATTTGCTTTTCGTAGAGTTTCGTTTGGGTTATGTGGCGCCCCGGCCACCTTTCAGAGATGTATGATGGCTATATTCTCTGACATGATTGGAAATAACGTCGAAGTGTTCATGGATGACTTCTCCGTCTTTGGACACTCATATGATGAATGCTTGAATAATCTGCGCGCCGTACTCAAAAGATGCGTGGAAACTAATTTGGTGCTTAATTGGGAGAAATGTCATTTTATGGTACGTGAAGGCATTATCCTTGGGCATAAGGTCTCTAGCAAAGGTCTGGAGGTGGACAAGGCCAAGGTGGGAGTCATTGAAAATCTTCCCCCACCTAATTCAGTGAAAGGAATCCGTAGTTTTCTCGGTCATGCGGGTTTTTATCGGCGATTCATCAAGGACTTTTCAAAGATATCTAAGCCGTTGTGCAATTTACTTGAGAAAGATGTGCCTTTCAAATTTGATGATGAATGTTTGGCAGCATTCGAGACTCTCAAGGAGAGTTTGATCACGGCACCAGTTATTACAGCACCAGATTGGACAGAACCATTTGAGATGATGTGTGATGCGAGTGACTATGCGGTAGGTGCAGTTCTGGGACAGCGCAAGAAAAATCTCTTCCATGTGGTCTACTATGCGAGTAAGACTTTAAATGGGGCCCAATTGAACTACACCACTACTGAGAAGGAGCTTTTGGCTATAGTCTTTGGCTTTGAGAAATTTCGATCTTATCTGTTTGGTACGAAAGTGACAGTATTCACTGATCATGCAGCTATTCGCTATCTGGTTTCTAAGAAGGATTCGAAGCCGAGACTCATTCGTTGGGTGCTTTTACTTCAGGAATTTGAGTTAGAGATCAAAGATAGAAAAGGTACCGAGAATCAAGTAGCTGACCATCTCTCTAGGTTGGAGAACCCCGATTCTACTTCACAAGATAGGACGTTAATCAATGAATCTTTTCCGGATGAGCAGTTGTTTGCAATTCAGGAGGAAGAACCATGGTTTGCAGATATTGTAAACTATCTTGTCAGCAATATAATGCCTCCCAATTTGACATCCGTGCAAAAGAAGAAGTTTCTGCATGAGGTGAAGTGGTATATGTGGGATGAACCATATTTGTTTAGACAGGGAGCTGACTAGATCATCAGGAGATGTATCCCGTTCTGTGAGACGGAGGGGATATTACGAGACTGCCATTCCACGGTTTATGGTGGACACTATGGAGGTGAGAAAACGGCAGCTCGTATTCTGCAAGCAGATTTTTTCTGGCCCACCTTGTTCAAGGATGCTCATCAGTTTTTTTTAAGGTGTGATCGTTGCCAAAGAGTGGGAAATTTGTCAAGGAAGGATGAGATGCCATTAAATGTGATGCTTGAAGTCGAGGTCTTTGATGTATGAGGAATCGATTTCATGGGGCATTTTATCTCGTCTTGCAATAATCAGTACATCTTGCTGGCAGTCGATTATGTCTCAAAATGGGTCGAAGTTAAAGCTTTACCGACAAATGATGCAAATGCAGTGCTAAATTTTCTTCATAAGCAAATTTTCACAAGGTTTGGAATACCTCGGGTAATCATAAGTGATGAAGGATCGCATTTTTGCAACCGTAAGTTCACTTCTATGATGCAGCGTTATAATGTGAATCATCGAGTAGCTACTGCCTATCATCCGCAAACAAATGGTCAAGCAGAAGTGTCTAACAGAGAGATAAAGCGCATTCTAGAGAAGGTTGTTTGTCCATCAAGGAAGGATTGGTCTTTAAAGCTCGATGAAGCTGTTTAGGCTTACAGAACAGCATACAAAACTCCACTTGGGATGTCACCATTTCAGTTGGTGTACGGTAAGGGATGTCATCTACCGGCGGAGCTTGAGCATAAGGCCTACTGGGCATTGAAGAAATTGAACCTGGATTTAGATGCAGCTGGTAAGAAAAGAATGCTTCAGCTTAATGAACTTGATGAATTTTGACTTCAAGCGTACGAGAATAACAAAATGTATAAGGAAAAGGTGAAAAGGTGGCACGATAGGAAGCTACATCCTAAGTTGTTTGTGCCAGGGCAACAAGTTCTGTTATTCAACTCTCGGCTCCGACTTTTTCCTGGGAAGTTGAAATCAAGGTGGTCTGGACCTTTTATTGTCAAAACTGTGTTTCCACATGGAGCGGTGGAAATTTTTGAGAATGATTCAGACCAAGCATTCAAGGTTAACGGTCAGCGGTTGAAGCACTACTATGGGGACATGGCAAACCGAGAGGTGGTTAGTGCCATTTTGTTGACTACGTGAGAAAGGAACGGAATGTCAAGCTAATGACGAAAAAGAAGCGCTGCGTGGGAGGCAACCCATGAATTGTTGTTACAGGAACCCTTAGAAGTTAATAACCTATCCAAAAACACAAAAAAAATCAGAAAACAGGGGCTGAAAAAAAAAATTCCAGAGACCCTCTGCGCGCCCGCGCAGAAATGCTGAGCGGCCGCGCAGGGGTCGAGTTCCAGAATTTTTTTTTTACAGTTCAGAAAAAAAAAAAACACAAAAACACAAAAACCCATTACAGCCCATAAACCCACGAATTCTTTTCCCATTACCCCATGATTTTATCCCTCAACCCCACTCCTAATCTAATTTAACCTACTCCACACCCTATATATACATACACCTATCCTACATATCTCCCACAACTTCCTACACTTAAACCCTCTCATAAACATCAAAAATCAGTTCTTACACACTTTTATTCACAAATCAATGGCACCCAAGAGAGCACGCACTATTGACAGCAGCAACACAGTTCCTACTGCTGATTCATCAAGGGGTACTGCTGCAAGGCCTCGGTTAACTGACAGAGCTGCGGAGGAGGAGTACACTAGGCTGTTGGGGAAGCCGATTCTGAAAGAGAGGGGGTTTTTACCATCAGGGAGGGATGGTGAGTTGTTGCCCATGATTGCAGAGAAGGGGTGGATAGCTTTTTGTGAGTCACCCGAAGCAGTACCGATGAGTGTTGTTCGCGAGTTCTACGCGAACGCGAAGGCTGAAAAGAATGGGTTTTCTGTAGTTCGGGGGCTAACGGTTGATTATCATCCTGCAGCGATTCGCCGAGTGATTGGACAGCGAGAGAGGAAGCCCAAGGAGGAGAACTGGAATGAAAAGACTGTTAAGGATTTTGACTTGGATTTGATTTGTGCGACTCTCTGTCGACCGGGCACAGTTTGGAACCGCAGTCCAGCCAATAATGAGTATCGTCACTTTCCGGAGATCGCCATGAACAGGTATGCCCGTGCATGGAACGCATTTATATGTGCTAATATTTTGCCTTCTTCACATGCACACGAGGTCACAGTTGAGAGAGCACAGTTGTTGTGGGGAATTCTGAATGAGGAATACTATGTGGACCTTGGTGAGTTTATCTACCAAGGAATTCTGAAGTTTTTGAGGGGAGCAAAGCATATGAACATCCCTTATGCATCCACGGTTACAAAGCTATGCCGTGCAGTAGGAGTGAACTGGCCGGCTCATGAGCAGTTGCAGTTGCCAACAGCTCCTATAGATTCTGGCACTCTGAATGGGATGCAGGAGTGGACCGGTGGTGAGCCTGAGGAGCATGGGCTGGGTTATCGTCTTCCAGGAGGGCGTCCAGCACGAGGTGCTACTATGGCCAGGCCAGGGCGTGGTGAGGCTAGTTCTTCGAGAGCTCAGGAGGGTGCTAGGATGGGTGATGCCCAGTATAGGAGGCTTTCACGGCGGATGGATGCCATGTATGAGACGCAGAGCAGGTTTGCTCAGGAGCTCACCCTTGCGTTAGGGACTGCTTTTCGAGGCCTTGGAGCTGATATCCAGTGGCCAGTTTTTGGTGAGGACTCTGTATACCCGCCGCCTGATACTCCACCCACTGAGGGTGATGATGATGATGACTCCGAGTAGGTATACCCTGTGTTTCTTTCTACTACCTTCACTGGGGACAGTGAAGATTTTAAGTTTGGGGGTGGTAGTTAAGGAATATTTTGTGTGTGTCATATAGATTGCATTCATGCATATTTTTATTTGTTTTTGAGTCTGTGACGCTTGAGGACAAGCATCGATTTAAGTTTGGGGGTGTGATAAGTGGCATTTTATACCACTTAGAACGTCTTAAAATGGCTTAAATTGGTGTCTTGAAATCAAGTATTTTGTGTATTTGATGCGTTTTTCTAGTGTTTATGCATTTCAGGGTATTAGTTGCATTTCGGAGGAGGAATCATCAAGAATAAGCCTTGGCATGTGTTCACCATTGCGAGAGGAAAAGAACGGGCAGATTACGGCGAAGAAACGGAGCAAACCTGGAAATTTTCCAGTAGGGTCCTGCGCGCCCGCGCAGCATTGCAAACCTGGAAATTTTAGGGTCCTGCACGCCCGCGCAGCAATGCTGAGCGGCCGCGCAGCAGCCTTGCGCACCCGCGCAGAAATGCTGAGCGGCCGCGCAGGGTCGGGGAAAATAATATATTGTTTTAGACTTCTACTTCTGTTTGGCTTCCAACTTCTATGTAATCTGAGTTTTATGGGACTATTATATAAGTAGATTTGAGACGTTTTTCACAGAGTATTAAGAGGGGATTATGTTTTAGATTGTGTTTTGCAAGAAGCGAAGGAGATAAGGAAGAAGACCGATTTAGCACACAGCAACGAAAAGGAAGCATATATTCTTGTGATTCTTGTTTCGTTGTAACGTTGGATGCTAGTTTTCTTGCTTTGACTTATTTACTCTTGTGACGTACTCTGTTTTAATATAACTAGTTTAGTTGTTATTTTCTTGTGTTCGTTTATCATGATTTCATATGAACCCATGATGGCGATAAGTTCTATTATGGGCTAATCGTGATCATGGGGTTGCAACGGATTTATTATGGAATTCTTTAGTTAATTGTTTAATACTTTAGTGTGTGATGATTGCATGATATCTAGTATTGGTTGTGCGTATTCGTCTTATGTGTGTCGCGAACATATAAGATAGGGTGTTAATCTCTTGTGAAGCGACGGTGGATCTTGAGATTTAGAACTTGCCATGCTAGCATAGGTTCATGTACGTTGTGCATGATTAGTGGGTAACTCTAACAGTTTTATTTGCCCTATGTAATCAAAAGGAATAACTTGTGCTTAAATCGTTGTGTTGTCAATTTCTGTAGACATATAGGAACTCAACATAATTGATGACTATTCAATTTCTATCTTAATTGTGGATGTTTGGTAGAATGGTATTAGTACAATGAAAGTTGGCTTTTATCAGTTTTGTGTTATTCGATTAATATCATCACTGTCACATGCTAAAGGTAATAACTATGGCTATAGAAGGAAGTAATAATGAAGTTGTGATCTCATGAGTGTTTTATTATTGATAAATTGAAGTGTTAGTTAAGTGGTTAATTAAGTAGTTAATTATAGTTAATATTTAATCAACAATTTTAAGTGTTATCTTAACATTGAGAAGTAATCATACATTGGTGAGTGAGTTAAATTGAACAATAACTTAGTCTGAGTCTCTGAGGGAACGAACTAGAAAGTATTCTATATTACTTGCGAACGCGTATACTTGCGTGAATATTAGTGCGTGATTTCGCCCTAACAGCTGTCAATTTGACTTAGTCTTGTTATAGTACACTCATATTTTGCACAACAAAAACATTTTAAATGTTTTATACTCCATGTTGTTTTCTCACATTTGACATTTGATTTTGTGTAGTATTGAGGAAAATTGGACTAAAGTTTATTAATATTTTATAAGTGAGCAAAATTAAAAAGTTATGTTATCGAAAAATATATTTATCTACTTTAATATATAATTTTCAGTTTTTTAAATAATATAATAGTGATGTTTAATCTTTGGTCAATTTGACCATTAAAAAAAGAAAATGTGACAAAGGGACAAATATAATATTTATTATTGAGGTGTATTCTTTAATGTATGTGTAATTTTTTTTATTTATGTAATAAATACACGAACTTTAAAAATTTTACGAATCATAATTATATTTGAGGTTAAACATTTAATGTAAATAATACTTTGTAATATTAATAGGAAGTAAAATATGGTTTGTGACGCCCCCAAATCCTCGGTCAGATTTAGGTAATCACGCTATCATGAATCCTTTTTCGGCACTTATCTTACACAATAATATAATTAAGTCACACATCTACGACCTCGCACTTATTATTATACACAATCACAGGTTATTGTCTTAGACATGAAATCAATATATTACCAGAGTTATAAATTCACAGAATGATAGTTATTACAATCCCAAAAGTAATTAATTTATGCCGTCGGTGTAACCTCTACATGAGATTAGACCGGCGACCAAATAAACATTTGTTTATGAATACCTTCATAAGTCATACTTATATATAAGACGAACCATAAACAATTGAAAGCTAAACCAGCTCATATGTTCTACATGTGGCATCACCCAAAATAATTTACGGAAAAGCTGCGTATTTCCTAGTTGTCAACTTATGAATCGACATCTTGTTTAACTATTGTGTTGTGACATTTTATATAAATCAAGTGTGAGCTATATTGCCCATCTATAATAATCAACAGTATGAAAAGATTGTTAAAAAAATTGTATTATTTCATGTAATGATATATGTTCAACGGTAGTAATTACGCGGTTGTCACACTGTTAAAGAAATTGTATTATTTCGTGTAATAAAATAGATAAAGAATGATTAAACTCAAACATTTATTGATTACTTCCGGGAGTTTAAAAAAATATATAACACATTACTCGATAGCGTTAATATTTATAAATCGATACTTACTATATCATAATCAATTATCAATATCAATCTTATACTATTTCATAACTTGTAAATCAGGGTAGAATGGCATCATGCATATGTAAAATAGTTTAAATCCTTCATAAAATAACATTATTCAAAAGTTAGGGTTCAGAAACTTACCTTGTGGTTTCGAGATGGAGGGTGCATGAGAGTTGGACCGGAATCTATAAACAAGAACATTATCATTCCGTTTGACTTTAATCGCACTTAACGTCACTTTGTTAAATACGCAAAATTAATATACATCCAATGCGACTCGTCTTACTCTCGTCATTTTATTATTAGAGCGTAAATAATTATCAATCTTGATTTAGAATTTAATCCTCCATTTTACTCATTCAATTTACAAGTCGGCTCCTCTCGCGACTTCTAAAGAATTCTACTTGTGCGACCTCAGCTCCGGTATTTTTATAAAATTGAAAAATTAATATTTTGACTTGAAATTTTTATGGCAGTTCATTCACTCAATAACCCAGTCGTCTCTGTTAAATGTTTATAATTTTTAAGTAATTTTAAGTTGACCATTTATACTCTCAAAGTTGGTAATTCGTATCAATTTTTATCCCGTAAATCACGTTTACTAAAATGCACTTAACTTTTAAACTATAAATCCGAATCGAGCGAATCAAGCGCCTAAATGATCCGTATGACAAGATCCAACACCAAAGACTTATATTTCAAGAAATCATAGTTTAATTACTCAGTACCTTAGCAGAAAGCTAAGACATCTAAAATCAGACATTATAACGGCATAGTCATTACGATCGATGATTTCGATTAACACCAAATCATCACTAATTACTCAATATTCAATAATCAATCATTAAACAACTTATTTATCTCAAGAACTCAAGATTTTGGTTCACTCAATCAAGTAAAAGATGCATCATCATCTTTTATTATTCACTATCAAATAGTGGTTTTGTTAAATATCAAATAGTGGTCTTGTTAAGAAGCATAGTTACTTGGTAAATTCTTTTACTATTCACACAACCAAGTAACTATGCTTCTTAACAAGACCACTATCTGATCACCAAATCTTTTTTTACTTTGAGAGTAATTGATGGGAGTTTGCATGAGTTTATTTCGTTTATTTATTTACTTACGTACTCACTTGGTCGTTCCTTCATAATCGTGATAAATCCTTGTAAGTGGTTCACGGGGAAATCATTTTTATATAAATCTTTACACTTCATAATCCTTGTACTTGGGTTTTATTCGTAGGCTTTTAAATCTCAGATCGTAGTGCGATTCTCGTATTTCTTTATAGTTCGTAAAATGAGGTCGCTTTGAAATAATAATTTTTTCGACAACTAACGATTGTTACATACACTCATTCGATACGTATAATCATAATATAAATCATAAATTTAATTTAAATAGTCTTATATAGCGTGAGCTGAAAAGTTTTTACTTGATCGCCAAGATTACTATTCATTTATCGTTTTACAAATTCCCAAAAATTCTGGTTATTATATGGTTAATGATCATATATTTATAATACTATTTGAGATTATTTAATTTTTGGTTCAAATATAATATAATAAATAACATTAACCAGATTTTTAACCGTACATCTTTACTTAGATCTTTAAAACTCATATATAAATATTTTATTATAATGTATATGTTATATGATACACCTGTATTTTTAATTATTGTAATAAAAAAAATTTTAAGATGTAACATTGTTTTTTGTACTAAAATAAATATTTTCACCGAATTACAAAATATAACCCACCTTACTTTTTCTAGCACCCATGTATGTCTTTTTAGAAACGGCTTCGCCTACATTTAACCCCCTGCATGTTTACTTATATAATTGGTAGAGATAATTGTACAAGCTACTTAGCTAGCTATGGAAAGTAATTGTGTTTTAACAGTGGCATTACAACTAAAAATGATTAGCTTCTTAGGTTAATGTCACTGCTTGATGTAGTTACTCATGTTATTTATTAAACTATCAGTTTATGTAGATCTGATGTAGCTTTAATGTGTCGCTTAAGTTACTGGTATTACATTATTTTTCCCCCCAACCATCTGGCTCTACTATGAGAGAAACCAGTACACAGAATGGTGGTTTTGATGGCATGCAGCTGGAGCCTTCAGGGGACACATAGGACCACTAATTAGTTGATGAATTATTCATATTACTAATGTTAAAAGGCTAGAGTTCTGATGATATATGTCCCTGTCCAACTAACAGAATGAAAGATTCGTATGATATGTTGCTTTAGAAGTTCAAACTAGCAAATAGTAGCAAGATTACAAGTTGATGACACAAAGCTTTGAAACAAAACAAGTTGATGACGCTGCTAATGTAGTTTAGTATATTGTCGTGCAGCTGAGAGTTGTAAGTATATATCAGATTGATACTTTGCTAAGTAGTGCGGTGTATACATACACTACAATGAGAGGAAATATATTGTATTAAGAAAAGAACGCAGAGCTAACAGTTAAAACAAACTATTTTCCGGTTCATGTATTATGATCTACTAGCATAATAACCCGGCACATGTCATTTTCTAAATTTTTTTTATGCAATCATGTAATTATAATGTTCTTAATTATTTGTAAATGTTGTATTCTAACTTATATTAAATAGAAGTTGATTGTTTATCAATTTGTATTATTTTCATAAAAGACAATACCAAATTACACAACTTTTCAAATATAACTCATTAAGCAATATATATATATATATTTATTTATTTATTTGTGTTGTATAATTTATATTTGATGAATTAATATAGATAGGGTAGTGAGTGTACGTTTAAAACGAAACGATTATACTTAATCGGTACAATATCATTAGTATGTTTGCAAATAAATTAAAAGTTAAAAAATAACATTTATATTCAATATAGAGTTAACCAAAAATTTTAAATTTTATTTAAATAAACCTTTATTATTGGTCTATATTATTACTGAGTTCCCTACTAACTTAAAATTAACTTACTCAATTTAAAAAAATAAAAATTGCATAGTTGAAGTCAGGATGACTTGCAATCATAATATACAATAATCTAAAATTTACACTATTGTTAATATAAAAGTTGATTTTAATGAAAAATTGTTAGTTTTTGAAATTTAACCTATGTATGCATGGAAAAATGTCATTTTTTTATTTACACTACAGTTACCAAAGTAACATTAAGTTATGTGTGTGTCAGGATGTAAATTCTCGTATGTTACATTTCTTAGTAAATTACGAGGGTTTCAATTATTTATATGCTAAATATCTTATTTATGTACATTTTTAATCACTATTAACATCTAGTGAGAAAAATGATTACTTAAATAACATGCATTTATAATTATTCAAACATTAAAATTATGTAATAAATAAATTGCAATAATTTATATATGGTATTATATTATCACTGACAAACAATTTATATCTAGTTTTTACACAACTGAGTATCAATCATGGTTGTAACATAAAAATAAATTATATATTATAAAGACTCATTATTGATATTCATGATTTTTTTCAAGGATTAGAAGAAAAAATTATAATTATATCGTTCTTTAAACTCTTTTTTAAGTTTCTTTCATTACT
Organism: Apium graveolens; assembly: GCF_009905375.1. NCBI lineage: Eukaryota > Viridiplantae > Streptophyta > Magnoliopsida > Apiales > Apiaceae > Apium > Apium graveolens. The sequence continues at coordinate 122,067,328 of NC_133649.1, forward strand.
ACTCTAATATTTATTCATATAATAATTTGATAACATTGTATACTGTTCTCTTAAATTAAATATTTTTTAATTTGATAAAATTTTATAAATATGAGTTGAACTGGTTAATTCATTCAAATAATTGAACAATATATATTTTTCTTTAAATAGTATAAAATACATTGAATCAAATGTTACAATATAGTATATATATAACTTTTATTTGAATAATTCAAAATATAAAGATAATTTAAAATATTTGTACAATATTATCTTGATCAATGAATATTATTTATCTAGAAGAATTCTTTTTAAAAAGCTAGTTTTTTTAAAGTGAAAAATAAAAAATAAATTGATTTAATATATCATCATAGTTTTAAAAAATCTCATGAGATCTCATATCAAATTTTGAATATTTTTAAAATCGAGACAAGTCCCAAAAATAATAATGCGCTACTAGTGAAGTTAGTAATTTTCATATAAATAATCAATTGACTTGATCTTATAAACACCTCAAACACATTAATTTATATTAATATAAGATATTAAAAAAATTCACATTATTGGTAAGATCTTCTCACCGAACTTATAATTTAAATTTACTAAACGTAAAATGTGACGATGTTTTCGGTCGGGTCATATAGTCAAATTTCGAGTATTTTTTGAAGAATGGACCAAGTTCTAATTTCAAATTGGAATAAAATAAAATATTTTGACTCATTATAATTCGAACTCACCTAAATATGTAATACCATTATAGATTATTTATATATAAGTGATTCTATTTTCAATATTTTCTTTAAAAATTATATATGTAAATTTTAATTACTTTCTATAATAATAAAATATGTTAAAAAATACTCCCTCTGTCCCTTTCAATCGTTTACAATTTTTAGAGAGTCTCTGAGACGCATTTTAAGGTGCATATAAAGTATAGTTCTGTAAAAACAATTTACAATTTCGTTTTTCTGAATAAAAATTAAAACATTCAATATTTATTCTAGAAAAAGAAAAAAATTATAAAAATAAGTTACATAACTATATTTTTTATGCACCTTAAAATGCGTGCCAGACACTTTTTCAGAAATGTAAACAATTGGAAGGGACTGAGGGAGTATGAGATAAATTTTCAAACTAAAAAAAGATTAATAAATAAGATAATAATTCATTTATGTACTATGTCGAATTCTGTATCTGGAATTTAATTTTTTAAAATTGACCGTACAAATATTAAAGTAACTATCTTTTTTTTGCGGAATTCAAGTAATTATCTTTAAAGTTAAATAAAATATTTATTTAGCATACTTACATATTATGTGTATGATAAAAAAATACATGTGACATTATGGTGTAGTGATATGAGTGTTAGTGTTTGTGCCCTAGAGACAACACTATGATGTTTAAGTTTAAGACATTATGATTATTAATATTTATGTTCTATTGATTATTCTATTTATAATTTATTAATTCTTAATTTAGTGTAATATAAATATTAGATTAATAAATGTCCTTGGAATATGATATGCAATTCTATATCTCTAAGTACGTGACTTAGAAATGAGATTATGAGAATAGTATCAATATTCCTAAAGGTCCCTAGTCGAGTATTATTATTAAGGGACAATAATAATGCATTAAGACTAGTGTGTTTGTTGACTGATGATCACATCTCATTGATCATAAGTATAGTGATACTAAAGTAAAAAACACTGGCAGATGTATATGTACATGGTGCTGGACAGACCCAATGTGAGATTCTACATGTCTGTTGTGTCATAAGTAATTCTCACAGTGATAATGATGTAATGGTCCTTAGACCTGAAGTCATTATATTTCTATACGAGAATTAATATACATTGATTCCATTAAAAGTTATTCTTGACCGGGTAATGATAAAAGTGGACATTGGGTATATTATGAATCGTATGAGAAATATGAATGATCTAGATGGGATTTAACCCTCCTATTTTAGGAGTGATATTATTGGCCTCTTGTGTGAGCTAGACTATGAAATGCGTGGTCACGCTCAAATGTTGATTTGATATGATAGTCCACTCATTGATCAAGGAAACTTGGATTAAACTATGATGAGGATGACACATTACATTCCTCTAGTTTAATCTATAATATTTGGTTAAAGGGATTATATTACATTGTACATTATTCACAAAAGGTTTAATCGATCACCGATTCAATTATTATTACTTGGGTAACAATGATGTATTACTAGATGCCGCTCATTGTTTACGATTTTAAATTAGATTTAAAATTTGTTGCCAACGTAATAATAACCTATAGGGTCACACACTAAGAATGCTTGAAGGATTATTTAATTTAAATTGGATTTAAATTATATTAAAGTATTCAAATTATTTATAATATTAATTAAATATGACTTAATTAATTAGATAAATATTGATATTCGAATTTACTAATATTAATTATGAAATTTATTTGTTAAATAATTAAGTGAGACTTAATTATTATACAAATAGGATTTTCGAATTAATAATAACTCCTAATTAGTTAAGAGTTATAATTCGTTATTCTACTCTCTATATAATATCTCTTGGTGGCTCATTTTTGCATATAAAAAAAGCAAGACTTTTACTAAAACCCTAGCCACCAAGGGAGAAGATGGAGAGAGCGAGAAGAAACGAGTATGTGCTAGTACACATCCAATCTTTGAGTTCAAGCATTCGTGTGGATACCGATAGAGCGTAGATCGCGAGAGCGGGATGCGTGGTGATTGAACAAGCTTTGGATCTCCATTAGTCAACCAATTTGTAAAGCTTCTTAAGGTAAACAATCTGATCTACGAATTAAATATCTATTTTTTGCATGGATCCTGCGGCGGGTTTCGAGAATTCTGGTTTTTTACGTTTTTAATTACTGTTTCCGTTGCGTGTATGTGCTCGAAACCCTTCAATGGTATCAGAGCTACTTGCGAAAAGTGTTTAATTCGTTTATATGTTTACTGGTTTTATGATGATAACATGTATAGACTATTCCATGACTGTTATGTATGCGATTTTGTATGTTTTACATGTTGTTATATTTATATAAGCGTATTTATATATATGTTTTTGAATATATGATATTCATGAGAGTTGTATAATCATATGATGATTATATAATCTGTATATATACTGATATATACATGTTTTGTATTTGTTCTTATTATAATAATCGTATTTGATACGATTCTGAATCGGATGCAGCGGATTTGCTGAAATCTGGGTCTGGTGTCTAATTTTGGCGAACGAATATGCTATTTCATATGGAATCGAGCGTCTGAACAAAACTGATAGCAAAAGCTATCATCGACTGATCTGTAAGACGTTTGACGTCGTTTAGACTCCTTAATCTGCGATTTAATGTTATCAGATTTAATTTCGAATTTTCCAATTTTTGCTATATTTGGTTTTTATGATTAGATCATGATGGGTATGATATGTTAAGATCGTATTATGTGTTTTAACATGTTCTTATATGTTAATTGATGGTGGATGGTTATGGCTTATGACCTTAGGTTAATGGTTTTTTTTTTCTTTTTAAATACGGCTTGCATGTCGTTTGATCTTGTAATTATTAAATCTCCAATGTAACTCGAGTTCTTATTGTAATTACATTAGATTAGTTTTTATTTTTCGTTCGTATAATGTATATGAAGACATGAATATTTGAAGATCAAAGAAGGGTAATCTCACATGGAGGCCATGCAAGGAAGCAATACAAGAAAGAAGACATGTAATAGTTAGCATGTATTTATTTTTCACCTTGGATTGACCTAGATCTTTGTCATTAGCATGATGAAGATCACATAGGATAAAGCCATAACCAACCACGTTTATTTATTGTACTTTACATATATATGAGCATATGATGAATGTATGTGTAGAGTAGTTTACAAAAAAAATCCATGCTTAATTAGATTGAGGATGTATGTATTAGATACGACACACATGCCATGCTTTCTAAACAAGATAAAATCTGTAACGACTCAAGATTTTAAAATGAACAAACGATTATGAGATTCTCGTGTTTATGAAACACGGAATAAAATACAAATTTTCTTTATTTCTGACATGGGGCGATTCTGTCAAAAGCGAGTTCTTTGAACTTGTAAGGTTGTGGGTTTTAAGCGAGACCGTTGTGGGTTTTAAGCGAGACCGTTGCGACTCCCTCACTACCTGGAAATCAAACCATTGAAGAATATTAATTTGAAGTATTTTATTCAAGGAAAAATTGGGAATCTCTTTATGATGGGATCATAATCGTTTTCAAATTAACAAAACCCTAAAGTTAATATTAAGTTGATCAGATGCCTTACAATGAGTCCAATGCGTTAACCCCTAGATCGACCAGGAGTGGGTTCGCCAAAGCGAAGTACTCCTATCTATCGTGGGAGATGTGTTGAAGTATATGGATACTTTTTGACTATTGGGTTTGACTTAACTAAGTTATCACAATAGGATTGTGAACTTAGAGGCATAGTGTTTGGCGAGATTTATTAGATAAATATGAACAAATGTTGTTCCACCAAGCTATCCAAGAGTTATATTGTTGATATAATTGAAAAATGTTGTCTACCTAAATAATCATGTTTTAGGAGAAAAGCCAAAGCTGACCTAACGCATGGTGAAATATGGATCTTGGCTCACTAGAATGGATATAGAAGACGTTCTTTCCGAATTAATAGTTAGGGCTATTGATTTGATAAAAATAGTGGGAGATATATATTGTGTATATATATATATGAATAATCACTTGAACATAATTTAATGATCATCTGTAGACTAAGTCATTTTATGCATTTTAATATTGTAGATATCAAATGACAAATACCACAAATAACTTCTCTATATAATAGTCCTTGAGAAGGACAAGCTGACATTAAATAATTTCCACAATTGACACGAGAACTTGAGGATTGTCCTCAGGTTCAAGGATGTCACTCAAACCTCTCCCTTATTTCTTCTAGCTGAGAATGAAATATGTGCTAAAAAAAATGCCTACGAGAAGTAAATTGATTATGCAACTGATGTTTCATGTCTCATGCTTGTAATTATGAGTGCTAAGATTTAGAAGCAACAAGAGCATAATGATGCTTATGATATGATTGAGCACCTTCAAAGGATGTTTGAAGGATAGGCTCGTTAGAAAGATTTGACAATAATAAGGCACCATACTTTGCATTAATGGGAGAATGATATCCGGTTGGACCACATGTTCTAAAGATGATAGGTGTATGTACCTTGATATTTTGGGTTTCAAGAATAGTCTAGAGACTCAGCTTGATTTGATCAAACAATCTTTGAACAACTTATATTCTTAGTTTGTGAAGAACAAAAAGAATGAGATAGACAGAACACCCACTGAGTTGTTAAGCATGTTTAGAACTGCTGAAAATAACACGGTAAAGGCATGAATTACGTCCATATTGATGATGTACAAATGGAATGCAAATGGGAAAGGAAAGTGGACAGGCAAGGTGAAGATTTGATCTTATTCGGTGCCAAAACAAAGTCCAATCCCAAAGGGCTTTTGAAGCCTAATAGTGGTGTAGCTTAAGGAGATGATTGTCATTTCTGTAAAAATAACTGGATGAATGGAAGTTAAATTGTCGAGCTTATTTGGAAGATCTAAAGAAGAAGACTAGCAATGGTCAAGCTTCAAGTATAGGGTTAGAATTGGAGCAAAAGTTGTTGCTCTAGTTGAAGGAACTCGATACCTAATGTTGCCCATAAGGCGAGATTGAGAACTTGATAAATTGTTATTACGTGCCTGCCTTTAGCGGATACATTAAGTCAATTTCTTTTCAGGAAAAGAAAGGTTTTCATTTTAATTAAATAAACAATAGTTGTTTATTCTCTTTCAATGATAAGACTTATAATGTTGCACAATTAGTTAACAATTTATATGTTCTAAGTTGACTCAAATCAAACATTACCTCTAGCATTGTCGTTAAGCCATATTAATGAGAAACGCATTTCTGAGTTACATATAGATGAATACTTGGATAAGTTTAATTTTGAATCATACGGAAGATGCGAACTTTGTCTCATTGGAAAAATGAATAAAGCTTCTTTTACCTGATCAGGTGAAAGGGCCACCGAACGATTATGACTTATACATAATGATGTATGTGGTCGAATGCGTATGATGGCAATGAGGCTTATACTACTTCATAACATTTACTGATGATTTCTGTAGATATGGATATATGGTTCTTATGATGAACAAATCCGATTCTTTTGAAATGTTCAAAGAATATAAGGCCGAAGTAGAAAAGAAAACAAGGGAAAAGTATAAAAGTTTTACGATCAGATCGTGGAGGAGAATACTTAAACCTCAATTTCAAGAGTTTCTTGAAGGAGTGTGATAATGTATCATAACTTAATCTTTCTGGAACACCTCAATGGAATAGAGATTCTTAGAGGAGAAATCGTACCTTATTTGAAATAGTGCGATCGATGATGAGTCAAGCGGATCTTCCATTCAGTTTCTAGGGTTATGCTCTAGAAACGGCTGTATATACACTTAACCAAGTTCCGACTAAAGCGGTTCAAAATGCCCTGTATGAGATATGGACTGATAAATGTCAAAGCATGTCATTTATGAAAATTTGGGGAGGTGAAGCGTTTGTAAAATGTTTAGCCTCTGACAAGCTTGGACCAAAATTAGATAGATGCTATTTTGTGGGATACCCAAGTGAGACTAGGGTATAGTTTTTATAATCCTTCTAAGAACAAAGTGTTTGTTGCTCGAGCCGCTGTATTTCTTGAGAGAGAACTACTTTCTAAGAAAATCAGTGGGAGGATAATACATCTCGATGAAGATCGAGAACCACATGATAACATTGAACCAGAGTTGGAATAAGATCAGGATGTACATCAAAATGTTGAAAGTAATCATGTCCAAGAAACACATGTTATTCTTAGATCTAGTAGGATTCACCATGAGCCCGGGAGAAATTATGAATTTCTTTTGACTCGAGATGGTGATGTGATGCTTACGCATAATGATAAGCCTCTCACCTACCAAGATGCTATGAACAGTTCAGACTCCAAGAGATGGCTAGAGGCCATGAAATCCAAGATGGAATCCATGTATCAAAATAAAGTATTGACTTTAGTTGATCCACTCGAAGGGGTAAAACCTATAGGGTGCAAGTGGGTTTTCAAGAAGAAAACTGACATGGATGGTAAAGTACAGACCTATAAGACGCGACTAGTGGAAAAAGTTTCAAACTAATTCATGGTATAGACTATGATGAGACTTTTTCACCGGTTACTATGGTCAAGTCTATCAAGTTTTTTTAGCAATAGTTGCTTACTTTGACTATGAGATTTGGAAAATGGATGTCAAAACTGCTTTCTTAAATGGGAGCCTTCAACATGATGTATATATGATACAACCTGAGGGTTTTATCGATCCAAAGTTTGCTAAGGTAGTTTGTAAGTTGCTTCTATCTATTTATAGATTGAAGCAACCCTCAAGGAGAATTATAACGACTCGTGTATTCTTTTTGAATTATTTAATTGTGCAGTTATGAAAATTATTAAATAAATAAGATATGTGTGTTGGTTTTGACCGTTATGTTTTGTTTGATTATTGTCCATATGTGATTTATAGTGTACCGGGTTGTCCGCGCGATTAATTATGGGATCGTATTGAATTATTTTCACTTTCAAAAGTGGATTTAGTGCAAATTTATTTGCATAAATATTGGGAATGTTTCTAAAATTGTTTTTATGATTTTATAATTACAATAATTATTTTTAAGATTTTGTAAAATTGAGAAATCAATATTTCATTAGTTATTTATCTTTAAATGATTTTCTGAGTATGTTTAATGGTAAAATACATATTTAATTCTAAAATTCTTCAAAAATTATGAAACTCATATTTATTTAAGTTTGGAATATTCTGAGAATTTTAAAATTTCTTTGGAAATTTTCGGGATTAATTTCACCCGCACGTTGTTTCGGCGATTTTTCGCCGCGCCTTGGTGCTCTCAGGTTATAGTCGGGAACCTGAAAGTGGAAGATGGACTAAAGATAACCTAGTGGTCAGTCGACGAGCTCAGTAGAGTTTCAATAGAAAAACCTGAATGTCGAAGTCGAATCCAATGGGATCTAGTGGTTGACCGTTAAAGTCTGAGCGGCAGAGTCGGATCAGAATTGATCAGTAATAGTTGTAAAGCCTATAAGGCAAGTATTTCTAAACTTTTCTTCAAGATATATTACCAATGATTTCGAACTGTTTTATAACATATGGCTATCATTAAACATAACTCCTGTTTTATAATGCATATGCTTTAGACTATTTACCCTTGAACCCTGATTTTTCTTGATCTTGAGCCGTGAGCCTTATTCTTTGTAAACCATCCTTTGTTGATTCTCAAGATACCAAATCACACAAATATGATACTACTCCCCAAATGTATAACTACCAAACACCAAACACTGGAAGAAAATTGTTGAAAAACACAGAAACTTTTATACTCCAGCCATTCTTTATAACATTAAAGAACTATACCTCGAAAAATCACTATTTATCTAATACTTAATTCTTTTACAGATTGAAAGTCGTTCCTTTTACATACCCTGATATACCCTTGTGATATCCATGAGTTTCCTTATGTTTTATACAAATGTTTAATCATCATTGATTATGATCTTGTGTTATCAAATTATATTGTTTATCATATTGAACTGCTTTAGGGTTGGATAGTTTTTATATATGTGGACCAGATTCATGGTCAGACCATACCAATGTTCAAGTTAGGCCAATGTGTGCCTTGGATCCAGTAATTATAGCAGTGTTGTATGCTTTGCTCGGGGTTAGTGCGTGACTGATCAGCAGCCTAACCATGGTTTTAAAATATAAAATTAATATCATTTGATCATTGTTTGACCTCAGTTATCACTATTATGACTTGCTGAGCTAGTTAGCTCACCCTTGCGATTCTATTATATATTTTACAGTTAAAAAGGATATGAATGATAAAGAAATGCCTCAGTCCAAAGTGTGGGCTACGGTTCCAGTTTGAAGTAAATCGAGTTAGCAGGAGCTTCATGCAGTGGAGAGATAGTACGATTGTAACAAAAACTTTATTATCAATTGTAAGTTAATTCAGTCGGGATTCGGTATGATGTAATAAATTAAGGTTGTGGCTTGTTTTCATACTTTAACCTGTTGCGATCCGTGGTTTTGTGAAGCAGGGTCATTATAAATAATATTTCTTATATAGGTTCATATATGGTGTAGGTGTTGTGGACCCCAAACTTCTGACCTGGGTTTGGAGGGCGCCACAGGTTGGTATCAGAGCTACAGGTTATAAGTCACTGAAACAAGCCTAGATTGTCGGGATTGGGTAGAGGGTTAGGATTAGGTATATGAAATAGAAAGATAAGATGTCGTGAGGATGAGTGCGACTATATAGTAGGTCTCCGACACGGTTCGTGTTGCGATTCAGGATTCTTAGCTTGCGACGTGATTTCCAGACAACGGCAATGGCAGATCCTGATGTCCCTATATCATCTGATCGTTTGGAGCTTTCTGTTCAAGGATCGTCATCTTCTCTCGGATTTAGTTTGCACCTTGTTCCTCCATCAGTATTAATGATATTACCTTCTGTTATGACAGTTGCACCTCTTTAAGCTATTCCACGCTATTCTACCACCTCTTGTTATGAGACTACCTATTTAAGAACCTCCATTCATTTATTCTTATTTTACTGGACATTCAGTTGTGAGTGTATCTCTTCAGTTTACCCTACACCCTGTTCTATACCCCCAGTTTAGAACTTGTCCTATGAAGCGATTGTACCTACGAGGATAGATTCGAGAGCTACAGTAAATGGTGAGCGCTTGAGTTATAAATAAAGGTGAGACGAAGTTTAGAGAGGAGATTTAAGTGTTTCAGAGGATAGCTGTTATCGGGTTAAAAGAAACCTTAGTGACTAAGCCACCCATGAATAATTATGGGATGAACTAGATGAATTTTGAAAGAGTAAGAGAGAAAAGTATAAACCTGGAATTTTTGTGAAATTAAATGATGATGATATGATAAATGCGAGATGTAAAGTAGTAATGTGATGTGATACGAGCAAACTTTGTTCTGTGAAATAGACTTATTGACTATTGGATAGCCTGTTTTACTACTGCAACGGTAATGTCAGGAGTATTACCAGTATGGGAGCTTTAATGTGAAGCTACGAATAAGATAACATGAAACGATAATTGAAGTTTTCGTCGATTAAGGAAGGAAATTGGACACAATAAAGGAGAAACGGTAGATTGGAGTGAACGAACTTTTATGTGATTGTTTCTTTAATATGGCACCTTGTTATAGGTCGGAAGGATAACAACTAACTCATATAGTAAGGATAACCAGGTTTGTGATTTTCCAAAGTTTTAAACAAATTTTCGAAAAAGATTTTTCTTTAAAAATTTCTAAAAGCCCTTATCGAATAAAATGATTTTTAAACCTTGGTTGTCAAGCTACTACTTCAGTTTCTTGTTTATTAAAAGACTCAGATTACCTTGAAGGATACTTATTTTAGACCCAGTACTGTTAATTCAGAGAATAAAGTGATCTGCGATTATGAAGAAGTTGATTATTCCTAATGGTAAGGTGTAAATATTGTTTGACAAAGTTAATAACAGAATCCTTATACGGAGTAATTATTTATTCAGTTGCAGAGACCATTAGAGTTTAAAGAATTCATTGATTTAAAAAGAGCCTGAACGTGACCGAAGAAGATTGGGAAGATTTCCAAATCTTTCCAAAAGAAGAATATTATTAATAAAAGGATCATTATGTTGAATGATTCGCGGTTATTCTAAATTAAAAAGAGGAAACTCGAAGTTATCTGGTGGGAATGCCATTATGATCGAATTATTAAAGTATTATACGTGAAGGTGCGATGTTAGAGACGCAAGACTTAACAAGTAAGAATCTACCATAATGCTTAATTTGCGAAGGCATTTCAGCGTATTTTCTAAAGTTGTTATATGACACAGTTGAGATATGATCGAACAAGCTCGAAAAATGAATACAAATGAAATGTGGATGGTGACCAATGGTATCGTTCTAGTTTTTAATATTACAACAGTATATTCCTTCTCAATTCCTAAAAATGTATGAAATTCTTTTCTCAAAAAAACACTTTTCTATGATATCAAAAAGGAGGATATTCCATTCCTTTCAAATTTATTTGCTTCCCTCAACTTTTGCTTTCTGATTGGGACAAACAGTGTTACGGTGAGACACTTTGTCAAAATAATGAAGAGTCGGGTGGGACGCCACCTAATCATGTGCTGTATGCCATATGGTATGAAAGACTGGCCATCTTAAGTACCAATATGGTTATCTCATTCATATTTAAATCCTTGTTTCTTCTTTCTTTCCAACTCTATTTTTGTTGAATTTTGAATCCTTCTAGTCGTTTCGTTGTACTGTCATTCTTTGCAAGAGGTTTTCAAGCAGAAATTAACGTATCCTTAATCAAGCGGACGAAGTTCCATCTACCTCTTATGCATGAAAAGGAAACACAGGCACATGACGAGGATTGCAAATCACTAGCCCCAGTAAAGGATCCACTAAGAGTGAAGGGAATCTACTCCAATGAGGAATACGTCTCCAAGAACGAGAAACTGTGATGATATAGATGATTAGGGTGAATACCTTATGTGTTAAAGTATTAAAAGATGTGAGAGAAACTTAATTGTTTATCTCTCAAAGTTTTGTTGATAAGATAAATTACCCTGTTGAATTGATAAGATTGTGATTAAAGGACTAGCAAGTCAAGAACGTGTAATTGTTAAATAAGGGAGTACCAATGGTGAAAATTGAGATTTCTGGCAATAAATGATGCAGAATTGATATCATGGAAGATAAGAGGATTTGATATTATTCTAAGAAATGGATTGACTACTAAAGCGTGATGACCAGACAAACCGTCGTGATGAAAAGATAATTCTGAGGATGCCAAATGAGAAGATGAGGAGGTTCAGAAGATGAAAGAAGGTAAAGAATTTGTTAATGATGATTATGATGATCAAGATATTAGCATTATGGTGATTACGAGATACTTAAAAGTCAGAAACAAACAAAATTTGAAGATTTAATAGCAATTAAAGAATTTCAAGATATGTTTTAGATGAGTTATCAACATTTCTTCCCGATAGAGAAAGGAAGCTCGCGATTGACTTAACGCCTGAGACGAAGCCAGTGACTACGGCCTTACCCAAAATGGCACCAGTTAAAATGAGGAAGTTAGCAAAGTAGACGCAAGAGATATTTGAAGAAGAAGTAATTAGACCCAGCATATCCTATAAGGTGCACCAGTACTAATTGTTAATAAGAAAATGGAAGTATGAGATTATGCGTCGACTAGCGAAAGCTTAACAAGTTTACTATCAAGAGCAAGTATCTATTACCTCGACCCAATGATTTGTTCGCTCAATTGCAAGAAGCAAAGTACTTTTATAAGATTGATTTAAGACTTGGTATTTCACCGATTGAAGATTAAACCTATGGATATATCGAAGATAATTTTCAGAACCAAGTACTGTTCTCGTATTGTTATTTGGATTAACCAATATACTAGTGATATTTGAACTCGATGGACAGAATCTTTAAGGAATATCAGGAGAAGCTGTAGTTGTGATACTTAAAGTCAATGGAGGACTAGGCAAAGCATTTAATGATGATTGGAAAGTTAGAGAAGAAAGAAGTTGTATGAAGTATAGTTTTTAGCATAAACAGTCAATGTGGAAAAGATCAAAAGGGATTCAGTAGAAATTAAAGTTACTATGAATGAAAAGAAACCAGAAACACCAATAAAAGTAAGAAGTGTTATTATAAGCCGGTTACTATCGAAAATTTGTGCAAGATTTCTTGGAAGTTGCCATATCTTAGACGAAGCTAACCAGGAAAAACAAGAAGTTTATATGAAGTAGAGAAGGGTGAACAAAGTTTTACGGAGTTAAATGAAAGAATGGTTACAACACCTGCTTTATCATTTTGAAAATATCAAGGAGATTTGGTAGTTATAGTGTTGCTTCTCATAAGGAAATAGGATGTGTGTTGATGCAACACAACAAAGTTATTGTATATGCACCCAGACAACCGAAACCTTATGAGCAGAAGTATCCTATTCATAATTGGGACTAACAGTAATAATATTTCTTTTGAAAGATTGGGAAACATGATATATATGGAGAAAAGTGTAAGATCTATACGGACCATAAGAGTTGAAGTATGTATTCACGAGGAAAAGCAAAAATAGTGATAAGCGATAGGCAAAAAGGAGAGAACGAACATAGAGTCTGCACCAGAAGAATTAACTATGGAATTTTGGAAGTTGGAATTGGAAGCTAAAGGTTATAATCCAAAAGGAGCAAGGATGGATAGTATGACGAGATGTCAAGAGAGGATAATGGATCACGATATTAGCAGTTAGTAAGAGGAAATTTATGCGCCCAGGAAAATGATCACGATATCTCCAGATTTTCTTCCAGCACTTGGATGCTACAAGTAGAAGAATTAAGAAATGAGATCCCACAGGAAAATTCACAACATTAAGTATTTAAGTTATTGAAGAGATGACAAGATATATGGAAATCTAAAGAAAAATAGTAATAACCAGGTATAAGAAGCGAATTTAAAATAGATTGGGAAGTGTTAGACACGCCAAAGAATTAAGGCGAAGTATCGGAAGCCTAATGAATAAGGCAGACCAAGAAGTGGTTTTACCACAAGCGAATCGTAAAATGTATCAGTGATATTATTGAAGAAAATAAATGAAATTATGAGATTATATACTGATTAGCGGGAGCTCAATAAAACAATGAATAAGAATAAGTAACCCCTATGAGGATTGATTACCTATAAGGTTTAATCTAAGAAGTGTGTTATATCACGAGGATTAACTTAAGATCCGACCTGAGAATATAACAGAAATTATGGTTAGAATGAGTTATGAGAACTGAAAGCTCTGATGATATTATGTGAAATGACAAGTGTATCAGGTGGCTATCAGGAATTAAGGATCGTGGTGTATAAGGAGTATTTAAATGAGTAAACTGTATTTATTAATAACATACACAGCTACTCAAGGAATAAGAAAGCCTGCGTCGGATGCCTAAGAGTTTTCTCCAAAGATCAGAAGGAAAGCAACTATACGTTGAGTTTTGAAGAATGAAATTTTGACTAAGTTTAACAAAAGATTCTGAATTAATCCATTAACAACTACCTAAGCAAAGCCGTATGGTAGCAGATGCCTTGTGCTAACAGAAAAGATTGGATGTAATTAAGACCACCGAGGAGTTAATAGACGAATTGGAAAGAGTGGAATCTGAAGTTCAAATACTTAAAGATGATAATACGTGAATATATTAGATTACTTTTCAGCCTTAACTAATGAAAAGGAGTAAGAAATGTTTAAATGTTTGGAAACCAAGTTGAAAACGAGCACCGCCTATCATCCTCAAACGAATAGTCAAAGTACGGAAGTGGTTTAGGAACTATAAGATATGTTGAAAGGATGAGTCTTAAGGAAACACTGAAATGATCATTTATCAGTGATGTCAGCTTTGAAATGCCACTTTACCAAGCTTCATGTGAACGCAAGTGTAGGTCCCCATTTCTATTAAAATAAAGTGGGAGAAAGAAATTTATCAAATTCTAAGTTAAATCGGCACACCAAGAGCGTAGTGCTATTGGTTGAAACAACTCGGAGTAGACACAGGAAGAAGGCGAAATTGTATCGAAAGAAAATATGAGTATAGAAATAGGACCAGTAGTGTTAGTAAAAGTGTCATCTTGAAAGAGACCGGATAAGTCTAAATAGAAGGGACATATCAAGTCCTAAAATTAGTGAACCATTCGAGGTATTGATAGATATAAATAAAAGTTGTTCATGAGTTGATATTACCATCACCAACGTGTGTACATATAATGTGTTGCCTGTCAATGTTAAAGTGATAAGTATTGAGTTTGAATTAAGTGATTGGTCAGGAGCCAATGGGGCTCTTGTCCAAGTTATTCTGCATATAGTGATCAATCCAAATTCTTGATCGTCAAAGGCAAGTCCTTGGAAATGAGTGCATACCTATTATGAGTACGTTTGAACCCTCGAGTAGAAGGGCCTACTTAGGAATTAGAGTCAGATATGCTTGACAAAATATCCTTATTTGTGTAACTAGACCAAATTCTGAGGACAGAATCTTTTTAAGGGGGAAGGATATAACGACTCATGTATTCTTTTTGAATTATTTAATTGTGCAGTTATGGAAATTATTAAATAAATAAGATATGTGTGTTGGTTTTCACCGCTATGTGTTGTTTGATTATTATCCATATGTGATTTATAGTGTACCAGGTTGTCCGCGCGATTAATTATGGGATCGTATTGAATTGTTTTCACTTTCAAAAGTGGATTTAGTGCAAATTTATTTGCATAAATATTGGGAATGTTTCTAAAATTGTTTTTATGATTTTATAATTACAATAATTATTTTTAGGATTTTGTATAATTGAGAAATCAATATTTCATTAGTTATTTATCTTTAAATGATTTTCTGAGTATGTTTAATGGTAAAATCCATATTTAATTCTAAAATTCTTCAAAAATTATGAAACTCATATTTATTTAAGTTTGGAATATTCTGAGAATTTTAAAATTTCTTTGGAAATTTTCGGGATTAATTTCACCCACACGTTGTTTCGTTTAATTGTTAAATGCGGGTATAAAGTGTGTTTTAGAAATTATTTTAAAATTTTAAAATTTATGTTTTTATAAACTTCGGGATATTTATAACATTTATAGACTATTTTTGTGATTTTCTTCATTTATTTTAAGTGCAGCTCGGTTCGTTAATTGTTAAATGTAGGAATAAGTTGTGTTTCAGAATTTATCTAAAAATTATGAGATTTATATTTTATCAGTATTTAAGTACTCCGATAACTTTGGTATTTTATTTATATTTCTCTGTCGAGTTTTCAATCATATTTTACTCGTTAAATTTAGAAAGAAATCGAGTTAAAAATTTAATTCCGAGAAGATCAGGGGTACGTGTCCAATTCTTATAAAAAGAAAATGACACGTATCAAATTTCTAGATACGTGGCATAACTGTATATTTTCATCTCCTTTCTATTTTTTTCTCCGGGTCGCAGCTCTCTCCCGTTTCCTTTCTTGTCTCTCGGTTTTATTAATCTCTATTTCCTCTTATCTCTTCTTTCCCTCTTTCGCCGCTGTTGTGCCCGGTTTCCAGCGATTTTTCGCCGCGCCTTGGTGCTCTCAGATTATAGTCGGGAACCTGAAAGTGGAAGATGGACTAAAGATAACCTAGTGGTCAGTCGACGAGCTCAGTAGAGTTTCAATAGAAAAACCTGAATGTCGAAGTCGAATCCAATGGGATCTAGTGGTTGAACGTTAAAGCCTGAGCGGCAGAGTCGGATCAGAATTGATCAGTAATAGTTGTAAAGCCTGTAAGGCAAGTATTTCTAAACTTTTCTTCAAGATATATTACCAATGATTTCGAACTGTTTTATAACATATTGCTATCATTAAACATAACTCCTGTTTTATAATGCATATGATTTAGACTATTTACCCTTGAACCCTGATTTTTCTTGATCTTGAGCCGTGAGCCTTATTCTTTGTAAACCATCCTTTGTTGATTCTCAAGATACCAAATCACACAAATATTATACTACTCCCCAAATGTATAACTACCAAACACCAAACACTGGAAGAAAATTGTTGAAAAACATAGAAACTTTTATACTCCAGCCATTCTTTATAACATTAAAGAACTATACCTCGAAAAATCACTATTTGTCTAATACTTTATAACGACTCGTGTACTTTTGAATCATTTAATTATATAATTATGGAAATTATTAAATAAATAAAATATGTGTGTTGGTGTTGACCGCTATGTGTTGTTTGATTATTATCCATATATGATTTATGGTGTACCGGGTTGTTCGCGCAATTAATTATGAGATCATATTGAATTGTTTTCACTTTCAAAAGTGGAGGTAGTGCAAATTTATTTACATAAATATTGGGAATATTTTTAAAATTGTTTTTATGATTTTATAATTACAATAATTATTTTTAGGATTTTATAAAATTAAGAAATCAATATTTTATTAATTAATTATCTTTAAATGATTTTCTGAAT
The DNA here is from genome assembly GCF_009905375.1 of Apium graveolens. Classification (NCBI taxonomy): domain Eukaryota; kingdom Viridiplantae; phylum Streptophyta; class Magnoliopsida; order Apiales; family Apiaceae; genus Apium; species Apium graveolens. The sequence continues at coordinate 122,084,516 of NC_133649.1, forward strand.
GCTTTTATTTGTAAAATCCATATTTAATTATAAAAATCTTCAAAAATTATGAAACTCATATTTATTTAAGTTTGGATTATTTCGAGAATTTTAAAATTATTTTGGAAATTTTCGGGATTAATTTTACCCGCGCGTTGTTTCGTTTATTTGTTAAAAGCGGGTATAAAGTGTGTTTTAGAAATTATTTTAAAATTTCGAAATTTACATTTTTATTTACTACGGGATATTTCTAACATTTTAAAACTACTTTCGTAATTTTATAAATTTGTTTTAAGTGCAACTCAGGTCGTTAAATTGGAAATGCGGGTACAAGTCGCGTTTTAGAAATTGTTTAGAAATTTCAAAATTTATGTTTTTATAAATTTTGGGATATTTATAATATTTTGATATTATTTTCATAATTTTCTGAAATTATTTTTTGTACACCTCGATTCGTTAATTTTAAAATTTTCGGGGCAAAGCGTTGCAGTAGGACACGTGTGGGTTTCTCGTTAATTCGTTGATACGTGGCATAGCTGCGTTTTTGTAAATAATAAAGAAAAAAAAACACACGCACAAACCCCACCCCCTCTGTTTTCTCCCCGCGACCGTCTTCTTCCCCTTTTCTTTTATCGCGGCTCGTTCTCTCGTTTCTTCACTATTTCCTCTGGTTCATGCTTGTTTCGACTGGGCTTTTGCTGTATGTCGATGCTCTAATTGAATCTTGCTCGAACCTTGAGTGTATGTACACGTCTCAGTGTATGTATATGTGCGAACTCGTGACCTTTGTTTCGAGTTTTGCTTGATTTCGGTTCTTAACCATAATTTTCTTGATGATTCTGTGATACCCATTGATTTTACCAAATTTATCGGTGGAAGTCCGAGTTCGAACACCCCTAATTGGGCATCGCTGGATTTTTGCCGCCATTGGTGATGAACTCCGGTGAACCGGTGGTGGACGATGATGATATGAGTCCTAATTAACACCATAAACACATTTCTTGAATTACATATTGATAATCTTATGTATTTTGAAATTTTAATTTCGTTAGTTTGTAAACATGCTTGGTTCTATGATTGTATGATCATGTATTAGGATTATAAGTTAATTGTTATGGACAAAATATGATTTTGATTCAAGGGTTTTATTTCCGAAAATTTCAGATTGATATTGTCCCTATTGGGTTTGGTTTTGAGATTTTGTTTCGGTTCCAGGATTATAATTAGGGGGAGATGGAAGTAGATGATGTAATGGTTGATTTGAGATTTAATTGGTGTTTTGTTGGTAATTTGGGATAGTGTATGTATACGAATAATACATGCCGAAATTTTGTTGTAGCTAGTTGTTGTATGCCTCGTAAAGTAAGGTCTTGTGTAAGAGTTTTGAGATTAATTCATCATTATTAAGTGCATGTTGGGTCAAGAATGTTATAATATGTATACTTGAGTTACTTAATCGTAATTTATCGTGTCGAGAGAATATATATAAATATATGTACATATGTTTTATACGAAACCTGATTATACATTGCGGTGAAATGTTTTGCGAAAACTCAATAACCCTAATTTCGTAAAATGACGAGTATACGTATTTTCTGAAAATAAACACCGGATCGATTTCGAGAATGTGAACCCTAATTGTTTTCCGTGTTATTCTAATATGAATAATTACGAGTCGGGTTTGAATATCGTTGGGTAAGAATTAGTATCGAGGATATGTCAAGCATACCTAGACATCTAACGTAGGATATTTCAACCCTGTAGGTTATAGTCGGGAACCTGAAAGTGGACGATGGACTAAAGATAACATAGTAGTCAGTCGACGAGCTCAGTAAAGCTTCAACAGAAAGACCTGAGTGTCGAAGTCGAATCCAATGGGATCTAGTGGTTGGACGTTAGAACCTGAGCAGCAGAGTCGGCTCAGAGTTGATCAGTAATAGTTGTAAAGCCTTGTAAGGCAAGTATTTCTGAACTTTTCTTCAAGATATATTACCAATGTTTTCGAACTATTTCATAACATGTTACTATTATTAAACATAACTCCTGTTTTATAATGCATATGCTTCAAACTATTTACCCTTAACCCTGATTCTTTCTTGATCTTGAACCGTAAGCCTTATTCTTTGCAAACCGTCCTTTGTTGATACTCAGACACCAAACCATACAAATATAATACTACTATTCAAAGATATAACTACCAAACACTAAACACTGAAAGAGAATGATTTGAAAACCCAGAAACTTTTATACTCCAATCATTCTTAATAATATCAAAGAACCATATCCTGAAAAAAAAATCATTACTAGTCTGATACCTGACCCTTGTACAAACTGAAAACCGTTTCTTATACATACCCTGATATACCCTTGAGATATCCATGAGTTTCCTTATGTTTTTATGCAAATGTTTAACCATCATCGATTATGATCTTGTTTTATTGAATCATATTGTTATCATATTCAACTGCTTTAGGATTGGATAGTTTTTATATATGTGGACCAGATTCGTGGTCAGACCATACCAATGGTCAAGTTAGGCCAATGTGTGCCTTGGATCCAGTAATTAGAGCAGTGCTGTGTGCTTGCTCGAGGTTAGTGCATGACTGATCAGCAGCCTAACCTTGATTTTTAAAACTTAAAATGAATATCCAATTCTAATGATTAGTTAAAAAGAAACTTGATTCCTTTGAATCATCTCATTTGATCATTGTTTAACCTCAGTTATTACTATTATGACTTGCTGAGCTAGTTAGCTCACCCTTGCGATTCTTTTATATATTTTACAGTTGAAAAGAATATGGATGATAGTGAAGTTCCTCAGTCCAAAGTGCGGGCTAAGGTTCCAGTTGAGTTGAATCGAGCTAGCAGAAGCTTCATGCGGTATAGAGATAGTCAGATTATAAGAATGATTTTATTATCAATTGTAAGTTAAATTAGTTGGGATTTGGTACGTTGTAATAAAGGTTAAGATTGTGGCTTATTTTCATACTTTAACCTGTTGCGATCCGTGGTTTTGTGAAACAGGGTCATTTTAAATAATATTTCCTATACAGGTTTATATGGTGCATGTGTTGTGGACCCCAAACTTCTGACCCGGGTTTGGAGGGCGTCACAGGTTGGTATCAGAGCCACAGGTTATAAGTCACTGAAATAAGCCTGGATTATCGGGATTGGGTAGAGGGTTAGGATTAGGAATAGGAAATAGAAAGATAAGACGTTGTGAGGTTGAGTGCGATGGTACAGTAGGTCTCCGGCATAATTCGTATTGCGATTCGGGATTCTCAGCTTGCGACGTGATTTCCAGACAACGGCAATGGCAGATCTTGATTCCCCGGTGTCATTGGATCATTTGGAGCTTTCTGTTCGAGGATCGTCACCTTCTCCCAGATTGGATTTGCACCTTGTTCTTTCACCAGCATTAATGGTACTACCTTCTGGTATAACGATTGTACTTCTTCAAGTTATTCTACGCTAAATTTTCCGCCTTTTGATGTGAGATTACCTATTCAAGAACTTTTATCTGTTTATTCTTATTTCATTGGACATTCGGCTATGAGCGTATCTCTTTAGTTTACCCTACATCCTGTTCCATACCCCCAGTTCAGAACTTGTCCTATGAAGCGATTGTATCTACGAGGATGAATTCGAGAGCTACAGTAAATGGTGAGCGCTTGAGTTATAAATAGAGGTGAGACAAAGTTTAGAGAGGAGATTTAAGTGTTTCAGAGGATAGCTGTTATCGGGTTAAAAGAAGCCCTCAGTGACTAAGCCGCCCGTGAATAATTATGGGATGAACTGGATGAATTTTGAAAGAGTAAGAGAGAAAAATATAAACCTGGAACTTTTGTGAAATTAAATGATGATGATATGATAAATGCGATATGTAAAGTAGTAATGTGATGTGATACGAGCAAACTTTGTTCTATGAAATAGACTCATTGACTATTGGATAGCCTGTTTTACTTAACTACTGCAACGGTAATGTCGGGAGTACCAGTATGGAAGCTTTGATGTGAAGCTACGAATAAGATAAATGCAACGACAATTGAAGTTTTCATCGATTAAGGAAGGCAGATGGACACGATAAAGGAGAAAAGGTAGATTGGAGTGAATGAACTTTTATGTGATTATTTCTTTAATATGGTACCTTGTTATAGGTCGGAAGGACAACAACCAACTCATATAGTAAGGACAACCAGGTTTGTGATTTTCCGAACTTTTTAAACAAGTTTTTGAAAAAGATTTTTTCTTTACTAATTTCTAAAAGCCTTTTCGAATAAAATGATTTTTAAACATTGGTTGTCAAGTTACTACTTGAGTTTCTTGTTTGTTAGAAAGCCCGGATTACCTAGAAAAAAATGCTGTTTCAGACTTAGTATTGCTAATTCAGAGGACAAAGTGATCCGTGATTATGAAGAAGTTGGTTATTCTCAACAGAAAGGTACAAATATTGTTTGATAAGATTAACAACAGAATCAGCGTACGGAGTAACTATACTTTCAATTACTAGGACTATCAGAGTTCGAAAAATTCATTGATTTAACAGAAGCCGGAGCGTGATCGAAGAAGATTGGAAAGATCTCCAGATCTCTCTAAAAGCAGAATATTATTAACGAAAGGATCGTTATGTCGAATGGTATGTGGTTATTCTAAATTAAAAGAGGAATCTTGAAGTTATAGGAACGCCATTATGATCGAATTATTAGGGTATTATAAGTGTAAGTGCGATGTTAAAGACGCAAAACTTAGCAAGTAAGAATTCATTATAATGCTTGGTTTGCGAAGACATTTCAGCGAACTTTCCAAAGTTATTATATGACGCGATTGGGATATGATCGAACGAGCTCAAAAGATGAATACAAATGAAATGTGGATGGTGACCAATGGTATTGTTCTTGCCTTCAATATTACAGCATATGTTCCTTCTCAATCCCTAAAAAAAATGTATGAACTTCTTTTCTCAAATAAACTCTTTTCTATAATATCAAAAAGGAGGATATTCCATTCCTTTCAAACTCATTTGTTTCCCTCAAGTTTTGCTTTCTGATTGGGACAAACAGTATTATGATGAGACACTTTGTCAGAATGACGAAGAGTCGGGTGGGACGCCACCTAATTATGTGTTGTATGCCATATGGTACGAAAGACTGGCCATCTTAAGTACCAATGTGGTTGTCTCATTCATATTCAAATCCTTGTTTCTTCTTTCTTTTCAACTCTCAATTTTGTTGAATTATGAATCCTTCTAGTTGCTTCGTTGTACTGTCGTTCTTTGTAAGAATTTTTCAAACATAAATCAACAAATTATACACCCAGCGGGCAAAGTCTCATCTACCTCTCATGCATGGAAAGGAAACAAGGGCATATGGTGAGAATTGCAAACCACTGGCCCTAGCCAGGGATGCATTACGAGTCAAGGGAATCTACTTAAATAAGGAATACATCTCCGAGAAATGAGAATTTGTGATTTTCCTGAGAAATATGTTATTTAGAATATGGATGTGATAACATGGAAGATTATTACAGATACCTTATGCGTTAAAGTATTGAATGATGTGGGAGCAATTTGATCGTATATCTCTCAAGGTTTATTTGATAAGATGAATTATCCTGTCGAATTAATTAGTTTATAACTAAAGAACTAGCAAGTTAAGAACATGCAGTTATTGAATAAGTACCAATGGCGGAATCGATATTTCTGGAAATAAGTTATGAAGAATTGATATCATTTGAGATAAGAGGATGTGACATTATTCTAAAAAAAAATGGATTAACTATTCAAGTGTGATGCCCAGGTAGACCGTCGTGATGGAAGATAGTTCTGAAGACGCCAAATGAGAACATGAAGAAGTTTAAAGGACCAAGGAAAGTAAAGAACTTGTTAAAAATGATTTAGGATTACAGTGACAAAAATATAAGTGCTATGGTGATTATAAATAAGAGTCAGGAGCAAACCGAACTTGAAGATTTTATAGTCTCAACATATATTTTTAGACGAGTTACCAATATTTCCTTTAGATAAAGAAAATGCGTTTATGATTGATTTAGCACCTAAAATGAAGCCAATGTCCAAAGCCTCGCACAGAATGGCACCAGATAAAATAAAGAAGTTACCAGAGCAAACGCAGGAGATAATTAGAAAGAAAAAAAAAGCAATTGGACCTAGCGTACCCCCTAAAGTGCACCGGCACGATGTGATGATAGGAAAGATGGAAGTGTGAGATTATGTGTTAGTGAAAGCTCAACCAGTTTACTCTCAAGAGCAGATATATGTTACCTTGACCCAATAATTTGTTTGATCAGACGAAGGAAGCAAAGTACTTTTGTAAGATCGATTTAAGATTTGGTATTTCACCAATTGAGGATTAAACCTATGGATATATCAAAGATAATTTTTAAAACCAAGTACTGTTCTCATATTGTCATTTGGATTAACCAATATACCAGTTATATTGAACTTGATAGATAGAATCTTTAAGGAATATCTGAGTAAGCTATAGTTGTGATACTTAAAGTCAACGGAGGACCATGCAAAGCATTTAATGATGACTGGGAAGTTGGAGAAGAAAGAAGTTTTATGAAATATAGTTCTTAGCATAAATAGTTAATGTAGGGAAGATCAAAAGAGATTCAGCAGAAGTTAAAATTACTATGAATGAAAAGAGACCAGAAACACCAACAAAAGTAAGAAGTTTTATCATGGGTCGGTTACTATCGGAAATTTGTGCAAGATTTCTTGAAAGTTGCAATATCTTGGACGAAGCTAACCAGAAAAAGCAAGAAGTTTTGTGAAATGGAGAAGGGTGAAGGGAAAGTTTTATGGAGTTAAATGACAGAATGGTTTCAGCACCTGTTTTATCAATTTAAAAGTATCAAGGAGGTTTGGTAGTTTATAGTGATGCTTCTCATTAGGGAATAGGATGTGTGTTGATGCGGCACAATAGGGTTATTGTATATGCATCCAGACAACCGAAACCTTATGAGCAGAAGTATCCTACCCATAATTTGGGAGTAACGGTAATAATATTCATTTTGAAGGATTTGGGAAACATAATATGTATGGAGAAAGGTGTAAAATCTACACGGGCTATAAGAGGTTGAAGTATATATTCACGAGGAAAAGCAAAGATAGAGGAAAGCAATAACGGACATAGAGACTATACCGGAAGAATTTTCTATAGAATTTTAGAAGTTGAAATTGGGAATCAAAGTTTATAATCCAAACAGGAGCAAGGATGAATAGTATGACCTTTCAGTCGAAGTTGTTAAGGGAAAGATAAGGAGATGTCAAAAGAAAATAATGGATCACGATGTTAGCAGTAGTGAGAGGAAATTCATGCGCCCAGAAGAATAGTCACGATATCCCCAGATTCTCCTCCAACACTAGGACGTTACAAGTAGAAGAATTAAGAAATGAAATGCCACAGGGAATTCATAGTATAAAGTATATACTCTATTGAAGAGATGCCAAAATATATGGAAATAAAAGAAAAACAGCGATAACCAGGTATAAGAAGGATATTTCAAAATGGATTAGAAAGTGTTGGACACGTCAAAGAATTAAGGTGAAATATTGGAGGTCTAATGGATAAGGCAGACCCAGGGAATGGTTTTATAAGAAGTGAATTGTGAAGGGTACCAGTGATGTTCATGAAGAAAAGGAATGAAATTATAAGAGTATGTACTGATTATTGGAAGTTTAACAAAACAATGTATAAGAAGAAGTGAGACCCTATAAAGAATTGATTACTTATAAGACCTAATTTAAAAAGTGTGTTATGTATTGAGAATTAATTTAAGATCTGACCTGAGAACATATCAGAGATTACGATTGAAGTGAGTTAAGAGCATAGCAAGCTTTGGTGATATTATGTGAAATAACAAGTGTATCAGGTGACTATAAGGAATTAAGGATCATGGTGTATAAGGAGTACTTAGATAAGCAAATTGAATTTATTGATAACATCCTCAGTTATTCAAAGAATAAGAAAGCCTGCATTGAATGCCTAAAGATTTTCTCCAAAGATCAGAAGGAAAGCAACTATACGTTGAGTCTTCAAGACTAAAATTTTGACCGAGGTTAACAAAAGATTCTGAATTAATCCATTAACTACCTAAGCAAAGCCGTATGGTAGCATATGCCTTATGTCGACAGAAAGGATTGGATGTAAATAAGACCACCAAGAAGTTAGTAAACGAATTTGAAAAAGTAAGAGATGTTTAAATGTTTGGAAACCAGGTTGAAAACGAGTACCGCCTATCATCCTTGAATAGAGAGTCAAGGTACGAAAGTGATTCAGGAAAGATAAAATATGTTGAGAGGTGAAGTTTTAAGGAAACACTAGAACGATCATTTACCAACAATGTCAGCTTTGGAATGCCACTGTATCAAGCTTCGTGTGAACGCAAGTGTAGGTCCCCATTTCTATTAAAATAAAGTGGGAGAAAGAAAGTTGTCAAATTCTAAAGTTAATTCAGCACACCAAGAACGTAGTAATATTGATTGAAGCAGCTTGGAGTAAACAAAGAAAGAAGCGGAATTGTATTGAGGGAGAGTATGAATATAGAAATAGGACCAGTAGAATTAGTAAAAAGGTCGTTTTGAAAGAGACCGGATAAGTCTAAATAGAAGGGACATGTCAAGTCCTAAAATTAGTGAACCATTCGAGGTATTAATAGATATAAATAAAAGTTGTTCATGAGTTAATATTACCGTCACAAATGTGTGTACGTATAATGTGTTTGACCTGTTAAAGTTAAAAACGATAAGTAACTGATTTGAATTAAGTAATTGATCAGGAGCCAATGGGGCTCTTATCCATGTTGTTTTGTATATAGTGATTGATCTAAATTCTTGATCGTTAAAGGCAAGTTATTGAAAAAGAGTGTATATCGAGTAGAAGAGTCTACTTGCGAACTAGAGTCAGAGATGCTTGACAAATATCCTCACTAGTGTAACTAGACTAGATTCTGAGGACAGAATTCTTTTAAGGGGGGAAGGATATAACGACTCGTGTACTTTTGAATCATTTAATTATATAATTATGGAAATTATTAAATAAATAAAATATGTGTGTTGGTGTTGACCGCTATGTATTGTTTGATTATTATCCATATATGATTTATGGTGTACCGGGTTGTTCGCGCAATTAATTATGAGATCATATTGAATTGTTTTCACTTTCAAAAGTGGAGGTAGTGCAAATTTATTTGCATAAATATTGGGAATATTTTTAAAATTGTTTTTATGATTTTATAATTACAATAATTATTTTTAGGATTTTATAAAATTAAGAAATCAATATTTTATTAATTAATTATCTTTAAATGATTTTCTGAATGCTTTTATTTGTAAAATCCATATTTAATTATAAAAATCTTCAAAAATTATGAAACTCATATTTATTTAAGTTTGGAATATTTCGAGAATTTTAAAATTATTTTGGAAATTTTCGGGATTAATTTTACCCGCGCGTTGTTTCGTTTATTTGTTAAAAGCGGGTATAAAGTGTGTTTTAGAAATTATTTTAAAATTTCAAAATTTACATTTTTATTTACTTCGGGATATTTCTAATATTTTAAAACTACTTTCGTAATTTTATAAATTTGTTTTAAGTGCAACTCAGGTCGTTAAATTGGAAATGCGGGTACAAGTCGCGTTTTTAAAATTGTTTAGAAATTTCAAAATTTATGTTTTTATAAATTTCGGGATATTTATAACATTTTGATATTATTTTCGTAATTTTCTGAAATTATTTTTCGTACACCTCGATTCGTTAATTTTAAAATTTTCGGGGCAAAGCGTTGCAGTAGGACACATGTGGGTTTCTCGTTAATTCGTTGATACGTGGCATAGCTGCGTTTTTGTAAATAATAAAGAAAAAAAACACACGCACAAAGCCCCCCTCTGTTTTCTCCCCGCGACCGTCTTCTTCCCCTTTTCTTTTATCGCGGCTCGTTCTCTCGTTTCTTCACTATATCCTCTGGTTCATGCTTGTTTCGACTGGGCTTTTGCTGTATGTCGATGCTCTAATTGAATCTTGCTCGAACCTTGAGTGTATGTACACGTCTCAGTGTATGTATATGTGCGAACTCATGACCTTTGTTTCGAGTTTTGCTTGATTTCGGTTCTTAACCATAATTTTCTTGATGATTCTGTGATACCCATTGATTTTAACAAATTTATCGGTGGAAGTCCGAGTTCGAACACCCCTAATTGGGCATCGCCGGATTTTTGCCGCCACCGGTGACGAACTCCGGTGAACCGGTGGTGGACGATGATGATATGAGTCCTAATTAACACCATAAACACATTTCTTGAATTACATGTTGATAATCTTATATATTTTGAAATTTTAATTTCGTTAGTTTGTAAACATGCTTGGTTCTATGATTGTATGATCATGTATTAGGATTATAAGTTAATTGTTATGGACAAAATATGATTTTGATTCAAGGGTTTTATTTTCGAAAATTTCAGATTGATATTGTCCCTATTGGGTTTGGTTTTGAGATTTTGTTTCGGTTCCACGATTATAATTAGGGGGAGATGGAAGTAGATGATGTAATGGTTGATTTGAGATTTAATTGGTGTTTTGTTGGTAATTTGGGATAGTGTATGTATACGAATAATACATGCCGAAATTTTGTTGTAGCTAGTTGTTGTATGCCTCGTAAAGTAAGGTCTTGTGTAAGAGTTTTGAGATTAATTCATCATTATTAAGTGCATGTTGGGTCAAGAATGTTATAATATGTATACTTGAGTTACTTAATCGTAAATTATCGTGTCGAGAGAATATATATAAATATATGTACATATGTTTTATACGAAACCTGATTATACGTTGAGGTGAAATGTTTTGCGAAAACTCAATAACCCTTATTTCGTAAAATGACGAGTATACGTATTTTCTGAAAATAAACACCGGATCGATTTCGAGAATGTGAACCCTAATTATTTTCTGTGTTATTCTAATATGAATAATTACGAGTCAGGTTTGAATATCGTTGGGTAAGAATTAGTATCGAGGATATGTCAAGCATACCTAGACGTCTAACGTAGGATATTTCAACCCTGTAGGTTATAGTCGGGAACCTGAAAGTGGACGATGGACTAAAGATAACATAGTAGTCAGTCGACGAGCTCAGTAAAGCTTCAACAGAAAGACCTGAGTGTCGAAGTCGAATCCAATGGGATCTAGTGGTTGGACGTTAGAACCTGAGCAGCAGAATCGGCTCAGAGTTGATCAGTAATAATTGTAAAGCCTTGTAAGGCAAGTATTTCTGAACTTTTCTTCAAGATATATTACCAATGTTTTCGAACTATTTCATAACATGTTACTATTATTAAACATAACTCCTGTTTTATAATGCATATACTTCAAACTATTTACCCTTAACCCTGATTCTTTCTTGATCTTGAACCGTAAGCCTTATTCTTTGCAAACCGTCCTTTGTTGATCCTCAGACACCAAACCATACAAATATAATACTACTATTCAAAGATATAACTACCAAACACTAAACACTGAAAGAGAATGATTTGAAAACCCAGAAACTTTTATACTCCAATCATTCTTAATAATATCAAAGAACCATATCCTGAAAAAAAAATCATTACTGGTCTGATACCTGACCCTTGTACAAACTGAAAACCGTTTCTTATACATACCCTGATATACCCTTGAGATATCCATGAGTTTCCTTATGTTTTTATGCAAATGCTTAAACATCATCGATTATGATCTTGTTTTATTGAATCATATTGTTATCATATTCAACTACTTTAGGATTGGATAGTTTTTATATATGTGGACCAGATTCGTGGTCAGACCATACCAATGGTCAAGTTAGGCCAATGTGTGCCTTAGATCCAGTAATTAGAGCAGTGCTGTGTGCTTGCTCGGGGTTAGTGCATGACTGATCAGCAGCCTAACCTTGATTTTTAAAACTTAAAATGAATATCCAATTCTAATGATTAGTTAAAAAGAAACTTGATTCCTTTGAATCATCTCATTTGATCATTGTTTAACCTCAGTTATTACTATTATGACTTGCTGAGCTAGTTAGCTCACCCTTGCGATTCTTTTATATATTTTACAGTTGAAAAGAATATGGATGATAGTGAAGTTCCTCAGTCCAAAGTGCGGGCTAAGGTTCCAGTTGAGTTGAATCAAGCTAGCAGAAGCTTCATGCGGTATAGAGATAGTCAGATTGTTAGAATGATTTTATTATCAATTGTAAGTTAAATTAGTTGGGATTTGGTACGTTATAATAAAGGTTAAGATTGTGGCTTATTTTCATACTTTAACCTGTTGCGATCCGTGGTTATATGAAACAGGGTCATTTCAAATAATATTTCCTATACAGGTTTATATGGTGCATGTGTTGTGGACCCCAAACTTCTGACCCGGGTTTGGAGGGCGTTACATACTTAATTCTTTTATAGATTGAAAGTCGTTCCTTTTACATACCCAGATATACCCTTGTGATATCCGTGAGTTTCCTTATGTTTTATACAAATGTTTAATCATCATTGATTATGATCTCGTGTTATCGAATTATATTGTTTATCATATTGAACTGCTTTAGGGTTGGATAGTTTTTATATATGTGGACCACATTCGTGGTCAGACCATAGCAATGGTCAAGTTAGGCCAGTGTGTGCCTTGGATCCAGTAATTAGAGCAGTGCTGTGTGCTTTGCTTGGGGTTAGTGCGTGACTGATCAGCAGCCTAACCTTGGTTTTAAAATATAAAATGAATATCCAATTCTAATGATTAGTTAAAAAGAAACTTGATTCCTTTGAATCATCTCATTTGATCATTGTTTGACCTCAGTTATCACTATTATGACTTGCTGAGCTAGTTAGCTCACCCTTGCGATTCTTTTATATATTTTATAGTTAAAAAGGATATGGATTATAAAGAAATGCCTCAGTCCAAAGTGTGGGCTAATGTTCCAGTTTGAAGTAAATCGAGTTAGCAGGAGCTTCATGCAGTGGAGAGATAGTACAATTATAACAAAAACTTTATTATCAATTGTAAGTTAATTCAATCGGGATTTGGTATGATGTAATAAATTAAGGTTGTGGCTTGTTTTCATACTTTAACCTGTTGCGATCCGTGGTTTTGTGAAGCAGGGTCATTATAAATAATATTTCTTATACAGGTTCATATATGGTGTATGTGTTGTGGACCCCAAACTTCTGACCTGGATTTGGAGGGCGCCACAAGAATGAATATTCATTTTGATGAAACGGTCAAAGAGTTTGGTTTTATTCAAAATGAAGATGAACCATGTGTTTATAAGAAGGTTAGTGGGAGCCATATGACATTCCTAATATTATATGTAGATGACATATAACAGATATGGAATGACATACCTTCTCTACAGGCTGTTAAGACTTGGTTGAGAAATAGTTTCTCGGTGAAAGACTTAGGCGATGCTACCTATATATTAGGGAACAAGATCTATAGAGATAGATTGAAAAGATTAATCGACCTAGTCGGGGTACATACATTGATAAAGTATTACATCATTTTATGATGAAAGAGACAAAGAAAGCATATGTTTCGATGTCTCATGGGATAGTGATCTCAAAAGATAATTGCCTCCTAAATCATTAGATGATAAGGGCCATTTGAGAAAGTTCCAGATGCGTCAGCAATTGGATCTATAATGTGTACAATGATATATATTTATCCTGAGTGTTCGTATGCTTTTAGCATGTCGATCAGATACCAGTCTAATCCAGGTGAGGGTCACTTAATAGTTTTCAAGAATATTCTTAAGTACTTAAAGAGGACTAAAGATTTATTTTTGGTGTACGGAGAATATAGGGAACTGGTTGTAAAGGGTTACACTAATACTAGTTTCTGAACCTAATTTTTGGACGAACAAGGATGATTACGAATTTATGTATGTTTTGTGTTTTGTCTAAATATAATTGATGTTAGCTTGAATAGTTCACAGCAAGAACATTGATGATTCTATGGAAGCCGAATATATTGATATTTTTTTGAAACAGCCATGAAGACTGTTTAGGCATGTCCTTAGGAAATATCGCCTTATTAATAAGATTAATGATTAAGGAGATATAAATGTAAAGTGCATATTAATGATAGTGTTGCAGACACAGTGACTAAGGCTTTGTCGCAGCAGAAGTACGATGGTCAAACTAGTTCCATGAGTATTAGATACATGGGTGATTGGCTCTAGTGCAAGTGGGAGATTGTTAGTGTTTGTGCCCTAGAGACAACAACACTATGATATTTTAGTTTAAGACATTAGGATTATTAATATTTATGTTCTATCAATTTTTTATTTATAATTTATTAATTCTTAATTTACTGTAATATAAATGTTAGATTAATAAATGTCCTTGGAATATGATATACAATTCTATATCTCTAAGTACGTGACTTAGAATTGAGATTATGAGAATAGTATCAATATTCCTAAAGGTCCCTAGTCGAGTATTACTATTAAGGGACAATAATAATACATTAAGATTGGTGTGTTTGTTGACTGATGATCACATCTCATTGATCATAGGTATAGTGATACTAAAATAAAAAACACAGGCAGATGTATGTCTACATGGTGCTGGACAGACCCAATGTGAGATTCTACATGTCTGTTGTGTCATAAGTAATTCTCATAGTGATAATGATGTAATGGTCCTTAGACATGAAGTCATTATATTTCTATACGAGAATTAATATACATTGATTCCATTAAAAGTTATCCATGACCGGGTAATGATAAAAGTGCACATTGGGTATATTATGAATCGTATTAGAAATATGAATAATCTAGATGGGATTTAACCCTCCTATTTTAGGAGTGATATTATTGGCCTCTTGTGTGAGCTAGACTATGAAATGCGTGGCCACGCTCAAATATTAATTTGATATGATAGTCTACTCATTGATCAAGGAAACTTGGATTAAACTATGATGAGGATGACATATTACATGCCTCTAGTTTAATCTATAATATTTGGTTAAAGGGATTATATTACATTGTACATTATTCACAAAAGGTTTAATAGATCACCGATTCAATTATTATTACTTGGGTAGCAATGATGTATTACTAGATGCCGCTCATTATTTACGATTTTAAATTAGATTTAAAATTTGTTGCCAACGTAATAATAACCTATAGGGTCACACACTAAGAATGCTTGAAGGATTATTTAATTTAAATTGGATTTAAATTATATTAAAGTAATTCGAATTATTTATAATATTAATTAAGTATGACTTAATTAATTAGATAAATATTGATATTCGAATTTACTAATATTAATTATGAAATTTATTTGTTAAATAATTAAGTGCGACTTAATTATAATACAAATAGGATTTTCGAATTAATAATAACTCCTAATTAGTTAAGAGTTAAAATTCGTTTTTCTACTCTCTATATAATATCTCTTGTGTGGCTGATTTTTTGCATATAAAAAAAACAAGACTTTTACTAAAATCCTAGCCACCAAGGGAGAAGATGGAGAGAGTGAGAAGAAACGAGTTTGTGCTAGTACACATCCAATCTTTGAGTTCAAGCATTCGTGTGGATACCGATAGAGCGTAGATCGCGAGAGCGGGATGCGTGGTGATTGAACAAGCTTTGGATCTCCATTAGTCAACCAATTTGTAAAGCTTCTTAAGGTAAACAATCTGATCTACGAATTAAATATCTATTTTTCGCATGGATCCTGCGGTGGGTTTCGAAAATTCTGGTTTTTTACGTTTTTAATTACTGTTTCCGTTGCGTGTATGTGCTCGAAACCCTTTAATGAGGTTGTATAAGTGAATGGCATATCTCGAGCTCGATTCCCACAAAGCACATCTTTTATATAAAAATTAAAAACGGGATAGTTTAATCTTTTCAATGAGACTTTTTAATCTCACTAATTATCCACTTGTTCTTCTATTATATAGAAGAGATATATCTATTAATTAAATCCACATCTTAACATCCACTACCATGTAAATCAAAATGCTCATATGCTTACCTATATATAAATATATATATATATATATAATTAAATCATGTCTGGAATCCTTGTACGGTGTCGATTTAATTTCACAAAAAATAAAAATGTGTGAGAAAATATTATTGTGAAGTATGTTATATGTTTAACTTTATACTTAACAGTATATACGTACGTGGTTTTACAAATATGTGCATTTTTTTAGGTCTCACATAGTTTATAATAGTGTATGTAGTCCACTTCAATTTGATAGAGTTTATTCCTTTCTTGAATACTTAATTTTTTTTTTGAAAACCAAGAACTTGCATTAACTTAACTAGCCTCGGCAGCAATATAACACATGATAAACTCCGAAGCAGTTACTAACCACTCCTGAGAGCCCGACATAGAATACGTGGCTTTTGCTAACATGTGCGCCACATTATTCGCAGACCTAGGATTAAAAACTACTAACACTTCACAAAAGTGTTTAAGATACTCCTTACAATCATCTATTATTGTATCAAAGTAAGATCTTCCCCATCGGCAGAAATTGCTTCCACCACCTGTTTTGCATCACACTCAAAAAATACACTTATGAGTCCTCCATTCTTTGGTCCACGATAAGGCTTCCCGCAGTCCCATTGCTTCAATCTCCTTCAGCTGAGCACGACCTTAGACTATTGTACTATGAGCTCGAATAAATCTGCCTTGATCATCCCGAGTAATGCAAGCTACACCAGTTTTTCCAGTCTACATATGACACGCAACATCCGAGTTTATTTTTACCCATCCCTCTGGAGGCTTGCACCACCTACTGTTACTAGCTTGATGCCATTGTAAACTCATAGCCTGGTCCTCCTTAGCTCTACTCTACTCTGCCAGCATACTGTAGGCTCTAGATTGAACACCAAAGCTGGAGGTATTGACATGATTCCAAACCCAATTTTTACGCCTAGACCATAAACCCCAACAAATCATCCCCACCATACCACATTTCTCCCTACTATTTTGTTGAAAAACCCGGCTTAACACAGACATTACAGAGTCACTAGAGTAAACCTGCACTGCTTCTGTAATTCCAATCATCAGCCACACCTCCTTCGCAAAACAGCAATTAAACAACACATGTAGAGCATCCTCAACTTGCATCTGGCACCAATAATAAATCGAGTTCACATCGACATGTTTATTTACCAAGGCTACAGCAGTGGATAATACTTGACGCCACGACCTCCACAGAAAATTAACTACCTTACTTGGAAGATTTAATCCCCATAGACGTTTCTAAAACCCTCTATCTGGACATGCTGCTTCTCCCCTTAATCTTCTATAACAACTCATTACCGTGAAGTCCCCTTTATTATCGAACAGCCAAACCCACGAGTCCTCCTTATTACATCTTGGTATTGGAATTTGTTTGATCAAATTATAGTCTCTCTTGTTGCAAATATCTTGCAACACTTCATCATCCCATTCCCTTTGATTCTCAGCCAACAATCCTTCAACCTTCATGTCTTGAAGTTCATATGGCATATCAGTAGACATATACCCATTGTCTGAGCATGGCATCCAGGGCACTTTCTAAATTCTAGTTGTTTTACCATTGCCAATTCTTCGCCTACAACCTTGGCGTATCACAGATTGAGTTTCAAGCAAACTTCTCCACACATAACTCGAATTCGAACCAAGAGTGGCATCTAAAAAATTCGAATTTGGAAAATAACGAGCACACATAATGCTCGTAACCAATGGATTTGTCTCATTAACAATACACCATGCTTGCTTTGCTAGCATTACAATATTGAAATCTCTCAAACTTTTATATCCCAACCCACCATCTTCCTTTACCGAGCATAATCTATTCCATGACAACCACTTGATTCCTTTTCCTGTTTCTCCATTCCCCCACCAAAAATCATTCATTTTCACTTCAATACTTAAATTTTTTTAATACTTAGGTCAACTCCAATATTTTGATTCAAAAATCAAATTTGGTACTAATTGGTTCAAATTATGTTCCATATTATTATGACCAAATTAACTTTTACATATTATACTGCACAAATATTATATTTAACTCTATTTTTTTAAATTTAATGTTTAATCATTATCATCTATTTATATTATATTTGATTGATTATTCAAATCAAAGAAAAAAATTTATATACCTAAAAATAATCAAAAATTATATTCCTAATTAACGAATAACACATTCATTTTATTAATTAAGATATAAAATATCATTAATATTCATTAATTAATTACAAATCAATTTTAAATCTAATAAACTAAATTATAATAATAAAATATTTATTATTTTATATTAAACTAAATTTACATTAGTGAATAGAGGTGATCCAAATTTGAATCAGTATTCTTCACTCATTCAAATTTGGATCACTATTGTAAAAGAATATAAGATAATCTGCCCAAATTTAAATTTTTAGATCACTATTGGAATTTAAATATTTGGATCACTATTGGAGATATGACATATATGTTATAGTAAAATATTGCATAATATTAAATCTTAAAAATTTATATATATTGCTAGTTAAACATAAATGAACGGGGTATTATAAGGTTGGGTGAATTGAATTTTACCATTTTTAATAAAAATGAAATTTATATAACATAGTTCATGAAATAATAAAAATTTTAATATTTTAATTACAAAACATAAAGTCTCGTACTATATTATGTAAAATAATTATATATGTCTTAAGTATATTTGAATCAAAAGATTAAATTTTATACTTAAATGCTAATTTTCTTTATTGTTTCGATCAATTTTTCTTTATAATACTGAAGTTAACCAGTCACATATTTTTCACTCAATTTCAACAATTAACAGGCCACACCTAAAAATAGACCAATCAAATTAGAAGTCTTTTATTTCCATACATATCATTGTATCATTACAATATTGGGGACTACTGATGCACAAAAAACTTGTCCGCGAAAATTTGGTCCGACCCGATCTTGTCAAATTTGGTCAAACCCGGCCAGGTCAAGCCCGGGCTTACGACCCTTAACGGGTTCTATATTTTCGGATAAACCACGGCCCGGCCACGTAAAATCCCGAACTTTTCACTCACATATTTCTTATTCAATTTTAACCAATGGGGTACCATATGTAAAAATTTGGACAAATCAAATTACAAGTCTCTTATTTCCATACATATATTTCTTTCATTATAACATTTGGGTCTACCCCGATTATAGATGCACAAAAAATATGGACCTAAAAATCTTGTCCGACCCGATTCGATAAAAACTTGGTCAGGCTGGCCCGGGTCACGCCGGGCTTACGGCCCTTAATGAACTCAATATTTTTGTACAAAGTCTGGCCCGACCTGATAAAAGACGAGGCTAAGCTTGGTCATTTGAAAATCCCGGGCTTCGGCCCGGCCCGGATAAAAGCCCGATTCAAACTCGGTGAAATCCATTTTTTATTATATATTTATATTTATATTTATATATATACAAATACATTTATACTTAATACATATAAAAAATACTTGAAACACTTATAATATATATAAGTTTATTGTTTACAATAAAATTATAAATTTGAATAAAATGTATGTCAAGTACACAAAAAGTCGATAAATTTATAATGAAAACAATAAAGATTGAACTATTATCAATATCCAAGTTGGTGAGCCATAGATCATATAATAAATATATTTTATACTTAATTTAAAATTTATAATACCAAAGGGTCACTACGGTTCGGGCTAGAAAAAACTCGATCCGGCCTGGTTTGGGTCTAAAAAAACCCGACCCGGCCCTTCAAAGTCAAAGTCCAGTCCTGATTTTGAGCCAAAAACCTAGGTTTTTTAGGACCCAGTTAACCTTTTAAAAAATTTTAAATTATTTTTAATAATTTTTCTAACTTTAGAAACTTGTTTCACAAATAACTTTTAATATTTATAACATGTAAAAGTTTGACAAGCAAATCACAAAAAAAGGAATATGGACCGGAGCATCTCCGAACAAACCATGTAACTCCTCCTCCGTGAATATGCCAGAGTGATTCATAGTTTTTAATTTCATAGAATAAGAAATTAATCTTACCATTGAGTTGACGAATTACATATTTTTTTATTCAATTTCACATCTAAAAAGTAGACCACTAAAATTACAAGTCTTCTATTTTCATATATATCCCTTTTTCATTATAATATTTGGTTTCACGCAGGTATGCAGTTAATCTATTAGAAAATTTTAAATTATTTTGGACCAGCAAGATAACCCTCCTAAATTTTAGATCAATCATAATATATAAAAATTTTGTTATCTCTCATTCTTATCCAACCATACTAACCATAGTTAATTAATAATTCTATTTTAAATATCGGTTTTGTATTGTATGTCTATGGACACATAATAAGCACGCCAATGTGATTAGTGGAGTTTGTGTGAATGCAGGAGGTTCACCACTATTATAAAAAAAGAAACCAATTAACATGCACTAAATTTAGAGATTTGCGCGCTTACATTGTGCACATGGACACATAAGAGAAAAACCGTTTAAATATAATATTTACTTAAATTGGGAAAATATTAAATAAACTCCAAAAATTACTAATTAAGATACAAGTGTCTTGTAAATGACATAACTACCCATCGAACAAAATTCCACGAATTTTACAATTAAATATCCTGGGCAAATGTGTAATAAACTGTCCAAAATTTAATAATGGAGTTTAAATAGTAAAAAGTGGAGTTTATTTTATAATTCCATTAAATTAACAAATTCGTATATTACATATTTTAGATATCAAATAATATTTATATATTTTATTAAAAAAACATTCCAGTCATGTTTAATTTATTTCGTCTCAATCTTGAGTTCTAAAAATCAGGTTTTCCTTGATTTATTGAATTTTTTTATCATGACTTTATATATGTGGTTCCGTTTAGAAACCAAAAACTAAATAAGTTGTAAAGAATGGAAACAAAGAGAAATTCATGTTTTAATAAGAACCCTTAATAAATGAATTATGAAATTTAATTCTACCCCCGTATGGGATCTAATTTTATTAATCCAAATAATAATTTATCTTCATCTTCTACAACCAACAACCAGTTAATGTTATCCAAATTTACATTAGCCACTGCCATTTATTTTCTATCTTCAACAACAATATTCGGCAACCAACGACCACCTCTTACCGCCACTAAAGTCATTAGGTAATTAATAACTTTATATTAAAAAATTATTACATTCAAACTATGGCATGGAGACCTATTTTCATCTTTCACCACGCTCATCAATTTCATATGTAAATCACCAAATTTAAATAAAAATAATCACAATAAATTAGAGATTAGAAAAATTACCAATTATATATTGAAATCAACATAACCGAACTATCACAACAGCTACATTGTAACTTGCCCCTCCTATAACCATGTCTCCACCATTATGATCACGAATAACATCAATATTTAGAGACCATAACTATATATCGATGACCAAATCGAAGCTGAAATCACCATAAAAATTAAAATTGAAAACAAATTACGCGTGTGAAAGTAGAAGCAAAGACGAGAAAAACGAGTTGAAAGTAATTTATCGAAGAAGAATGTGTTATTCCCTAACAATACAACAAGAATTACAGAAGGGGGGGGGTTGAATGTAATTCTGGCTTCTTTTTGAGATTTATGAAAAATGTTTCTAACTCAATAATATATATGTGTTTGATTTGCAAAGTGCGGAATGAAAGAATTATATAAATCAAAACACAAGTAATAAAAACACAAATCTTTAAAACTTTCTGGTGGATTTGAATGTATCCACCATATATATATATATATATATCAAGAGAACCATGTGAAGCTTGAATAGCTCACAGCTGCTTTACAAGTGAACAAACAAACTACTGAGAAATTCTACAAAATACAGCTTGCAAAATGTTTCTCTGCTAAAAATGTGTTTGCTTAGTTAGTTTGTTGTTGTTTGTTCTACTTGCTACACTTGGTTTATATATCACCAAGTTTACATAGAATAAGACAAGATAATAAAACACAACCTATTAAGTCTAACTCCATGCTGCTTCACTACTCTATTCCAGCATCTTTGAATATCTTCAAAATAGCATGGAAATGGTAATGCTTCTTTGTTCTCAAAACCCTGCTAAACATTCCTTTTGCAAACACTCGATGCATGTGACTGTGTTGTCACTGTCAACAGATATTTGAATTGATCATCCGTCGGGTACATGTTTGTTATCCGTCGGATAGCCTTGTTGATCATCCGTCGGGTAGCTTTGTTGATCATCCGTCGGGTAGCCATTTATCACTCGACTCCATTTCATAATTGCAGAATTACAAGACATCTTATATTTACATTTAATCAACCTTTTCTGCATATCCACTAGCAGTCTACATGATTCATAAGCTACTACAGAATCTATACAAAGTTGTTTGCAGAAATGTGCTACATTACTTATTGTTACATAAGCTACTCACTCGATGTATATCAATTAGTCATCCATCGGGACTATATTGAATCATCCGTCGGGACTATAATTGATCATCCGTCGGGTGCTACAAAATTCACTAAGTTAAATCTACTAAGGTGTTTTATTTAGTTTATCATCAAGTACACAATATATTCCTAACAATCTCCCCCAATTTATGTCTACTAGAATTGTAGCCATAAATTAAATTGATGATAACAAAACATCCTAAAGATACAGAATGAAAAATAGTAGATAAAACTGATAAGTGCTACAAGTTGCTGAAAGTTGAATAATGCAAAGTACGCAAAGAAGTTGATTACAATTATTATCAAGATGTTCCTCTAGTCTGAGTAGATAGATCTATTTTCTTGATTGTCTGGATTTCTTCCCATGCTTTCTGTTGATTTCTTCAATTTGATTCTGGAGTTGTCTGTGGAATTCAAGTTCATCAGCTTCTGAGAGATCTAGCATTTCCTGCAATTCCAAAAGAGTCTCATTGCTAGAGATACTCAATCGGTCCTCCAATATGAAGAATCTTCTAAATCATCTTTCATCCTTAAATTCCATCATCCAATAGGGCCTCAGATGCACTCTCTTTCATGTGAAGGGAATAGATAGAGTTTTTGAAAGTGCATCTCTGGCTCTAATACTCCTCAGCTCCTCAATCTTCTTTAGAACTAGTCTTCTTGCAGTCACATTGTAACCAAAGTTCTTTTTGAAGGATAAGTAGACTTTATTCAGAACATATTGGCTTTCTTGGAGAATCCTGTGAAGTGGCCATATGAACTCTCTTCCTCCCTTGTTTTTGAATACCAGCCTTTCAGGAAGATTTCTGTGAGCAACAATTCCTCTAACTTCTTCCAATTCATCTAAGTAAAGGTTTATGTAAGAAAACTCCTCGATGTCACAGATGAACAGCATGTCTCCCTTGTTGACTATAAGCTTAGCTTTGATTGAGGTCTTGGATTTGAGAATCACAGACTTCACTTTCTTGCTTGCTCTTATCTTTGTCTTCTTTGGCTTGAAAATGGGTAAGTTTAGCTCAGGAATTGGCAAACTATCCCGGTCTACTGGCTCATCCTTAGGAACAATTGGTTCACCATGAATATTTCTTGTTGGATCAACCACTTTGAATTCTTCAAATACCACTGAGGGTTTTGATGTTTGAGTTGTAGTTATAGGCTTTTTGGGAAACTGGTCTTCCAATTCCTCATCATTAAAGTTCACTTTCCTCTTGGAATGGAGTTTGTATCTAAATCTTCTTTTCTGCTGTGATTCTTCTTGCATTTTCAGATCCTTAGGTTCAGTAATTACAGTTGGTTGTACAGGAAGTTCTGTTGTGGGTTTTACAGCTTGAAGTTTGTCCAAGATAGTAGCTTGTTCTTTCTTTTTCGTTTGCTTCTTAGCATCCAAAGCAGCTTGCTTCTTTTCTAGCCTGATTCTTTCTTTCTCTTCCTTCTTAGCTTCCACAAATAGTGGGTATCCAACCACCACACAAATCTCCTTACCATTTCTTTAAATTTTAGCAATTCTCCTTTTAAGTGCTGAATCAGTTGGATCCTTGTAGAATGCAATAGACCTACCCATCAGCTTCTTCTCATCTGGCCTACGTGTATCAAACACTATATCCATAGGATTCTTGTCTAAAAACTTAGAGTAGTTCCTTTTGGCCTTCATGATGAGATCTTTCTTTGGAGATTTGATGCAGGAAGTTTGACCTCTTTCTAGATAGTTCATACTTATGTCATTCACAGAAATTTTCATGACTTTAGAGTGAAAATTGAAGACTTTGTCTGGCTTCTGAATTGGCCTAAACTTTTATTGAATATCTGCATCTATTTTTCTCCATTTTTCTCTTATTTCCTTCTCTAGAGCTGTAACATCAGGCATCTTAGAATTTGATTTTGACTTAAGCTTTTCAGCTGCAGGATGGATTAGATCAATGTTATCCAACACTGGTGGTTTTGTGAAAGCAATTGTTTGCACAATCACTTTGTTGATTTGTATGTTTAGCACTTTTTGCCCCCCTCACTTCTTGATTCCCCTTGACTTAATAAGACAATTGAGCTTGCTTTCTCCCCCTTAGAAGAGGTTTCTTTCTCCCCCTTTTTGTTATTAGCAAGTTTAGTAGAAGAAGGGATTTGTGCTTCCACTAGCCTTTGAAGCAAGTCTGTTTGTTGTGCCTGATGTAGATGTATAGCTGTTAGAGAGGCTTCCATTGCTGTCATTCTTTTCTCCAAGGAATCCACCTTGGTGGAAAGATCAGTGTTCTTCCTTAATTGTCTTTTGATATCAAGCATTGTAGCTTCTAAAAGTTTTGCATCTAATCTATCAGCTATATCCTTCTTCACTTGAGTGATTTCTGTTTTGATAGAAGTGATATCTTCATTGTGTTGGAAGCCTTGGATTTGTTATAGTTGGAGAGAAGCAAGATGTTCTTGTAGAAGCTTCTTAGTGCTAGCATTTTTGGATGATTGAAGAGCAGACTGTGTTTAACTGATAAGTTGAATGAGTGTGGTCTTGAAATGATATTCATCACATTTCTTTGAGAGGGCCCATGATGGCATGCCTGATCTGGAACTAGGGCATACTTCCCCCTTATGTCCAATGGCTCTTCCTCACTGTCTTCATCCTCCCCACCAAAGAAATCTTCTGAACCACCAGTCTCATTGTCAATATCACCAGCTCTAGAGGGCAGAGCTGTGATTGCATCCTTTGCTCTTTGCATAGACTATATGATGTGCACTAAATTTAGCATTCTTTCTGCATTGTCATTGCCCTGTCCAACAAGAAGTTGGTATGCTGGAACAGGTTGAGTAAATGTCTCAGCATCCAAGGAGGTAGAATCTATAACATCATGACTTTGCTGAGATAGTCCCTCCATGTTTGCATCCTGGACATTCATTAACTCACTTGCAATGACATCCACCCTTTTTTCTCCTATACCTGCATTTCTCTCATTATCTCTCTTTTCTTGCATCAAGGTCTCACCTTGGCTCCCCACCCTCACACTCTTACCATTACCATCTAATGTGGGACTCCTTTTACTCACTTTTTCCAGTCTTAAAGAAATGGACTGCATTAGATCACTCTTTTCCTCTCCTTTATCCTGGGAGCAATTCAGACTCTCACTCAAATCACTACCTCCCCTCAATCCTAAAAGTGATTGTACAATTACTAACTCATCATCACTAGTAGTTATAGTTGAATTTTAAAGTTGTGCAGAGACTCCCGACGGATGAGAAATATCCATCGGGTTAGTAATTTGACTATCCGACGGATGATTGCTGTTAGGCACATCCGTCGGGATTCAATCACTACTCGAAGGATGAACAATATCCATCGAGTGAGTAGAAATGAATGAGTGTGGAGTGGAGACTATTGTCAATTCTGTGTAGATTGATGAAAATTTTGGCACATATATCTCAACAGTCTCAGAAAGAAATGGCAAGTGAGCCAACAAATCATCTAGAAGATGATGCTCACTTGCATGGATTTTTGGCTTCTCCAAGAGAGATAAAGATGGAGAATTTGGAAGTGATGTGTTTATCATGCCAACGTCCAATGAGTGTGTGGGAGAATTTGGTGTATCAGGTGCTTCAATTATGAGAGAGTTTGGTTGTGACTCCATATTTATTGGAGCCACATCAACCTGACTTTGAGAAGGTGCAGTGACTGGGTCTTTAGCACCAGTTTGCACAGTGTGTGATCCCTGTGCATCCCCAAGGGATTTTGGTTTCTTCTTTCTGGTATAAGTTTGGGGTGGGCTTGTGTCCCTTACCCTATTGGCATGTGCTCTTGGCTGAGAGTTTTGTCCAATAGTCACATCCTTTTGGGAGGATGCAACTAGTAATGAGCTTATATCCTTATTAAGCACTGCAGTTTGTTGAGAAACTGCAGTATGGCTAGGCTGGGAAACACTCGCCTCTCCAACCTTATCCTTAGGGCTTCTTTGACTTTCATCATGTCCCTCACCTTTCTTGCCCACCTTCACACTCCCCTCTTTAGGTTTGGTGGATTTTAAAACTGATTTCTTTTGAAAGAAATCAGAGGGGGCTTTCTTAGCTTTGGATTTAGGAACGTTTGTTGGTTTGGTAGCTTGGGTAGGCAACTGTTGGGTCATTGACACAGTTGCCATAGCTACACTAGAAAGAAAAGAAATTTGTGAGGTTGGAAGAGTGGAGACAGAAGAAATTACCTCACTTATCTGAGGTCCCCCCATCACTGGAAAGTAGTATAAGGGAACCTCCTTGTGATGGTTTGCTCTGTTTAAATATGCAATGATCCTTCTTTCTTGAACCCAACAATATAACTTATTTGTTGGGATCTCAATCACAATATCTTCAATAACATGGTTAGCAAGCATCATAAAGAATCTAGCATAATGGACCCCTTTACCTCTCTTATTGATCTCTTCTAACTTAAAGCCTAACTCAAACAAAAATAAATCATTGAAATTAAAGTACTTATCAGTAACTAGCATGTAAAGCATGTTAAGCATAGAAATATTTATAGAGTCAAAGTTACTAACTTTACCAGAAAACACCTTAGTTACTACATCACACAGGTAACTCCATTCTTTCCTAAGACCCAACCTCCTAATTTCACTTAATTTAGAAGTAGTGAGTGCATAACCCATGGAATTCAGCATATTAATAATGTCAGTGTCTGTGTGTGAAGCAGTTACAGTATTATCAGGAATCTTGAAGCATGCTTTAACAATATCACTATTTATGCAAAACTGCTTACCTTTCAGAGTGAATGTGATGGTCTTGTTTGTCGAGTTGTACACTGCAGTTGTCCATATATCTTCAAAAAACTCACACTAAATGGTGGTGATTCCAACATGGCATAGTTGAGTTTGCAGTTCTTCACAAAATCCATCATTTTGTGATAGTCACCAGACTGTTGAATCTCCTTTTTCACCAAAGCTAAGAAGTTGTTTTTCTCATAGATATAACCGGTTTGAGTCATGATTTTCACTACAGGTGCCATGGTTAGAGGTTTGGAATTTGCAGAGAGAGAGTTTGCTTTTGAGAAGAAAGAAATTAGAGCAATTGAATATTGAGAATGTTAAAAGAAATGAATAAAAGTGAATTGGCTTTTATACTATCTTAGAAATTAACTGTCAAAAATAATAAAGTAATCAATAAAAATTACCCAAAATAGCAGTTTAAAAATAAATAAACTGTAAAAAATTTCGTCACTTATCCGTCGTGTCATGCTTACAAGCTGTAAGTATACTCGATGGATAATAGTTCAGGGAATTAACAGCTAGGATTGAGACAATTTGACGGATGAGGATAAATCAGTTATCCGTCGAGTTATAAAATATTCCAGAAAAGTAATTGATTTTATTGACAAATTGTATTCCGACGGATGATCAAACTCGATGGATATTGATCATCCGTCGGGATGTAAATTTTGACTTGGCCAAAATTTCATCCAAAACAGAAAAATCAATTAAATTTCTGGCTACATAACCACTTGCAAAAATATCTAAAATAATTCAAGAGAAATTAAGCATACCTAATTCACTTACCAACCTTGAAAAGGTGGATTCATCAAGTGGTTTGGTAAATATATCTGCAAGTTTCTTTTCAATTGGAACAAAATGCAGTTCCACATTACCAGTCATCACATGTTCCCTTATGAAGTGGTACTTGATGTCTATGTGCTTTGTTCTTAAATGCTGTACTGGATTTTCAGTGATGGCAATTGCACTTGTGTTATCACAAAAAATAGGAATCTTATCCACTTGTAGACCATAGTCCAACAATTGGTTTTTCATCCATAAAATCTGTGCACAGCAACTATCAGCAGCAATATATTCAGCTTCAGCTGTAGAAGTAGAAACTGAATTTTGCTTTTTACTGAACCAGGACACAAGCATGTTCCCTAGAAATTGACAGGTTCCTGTTGTACTTTTTCTGTCTATTTTACAACCTGCATAATCTGCATCTGAATAACCAGTTAGATCAAAACCAGAATCTCTAGGGTACCAAATGCCAAGTTTTGGTGTTCCCTTGAGATATCTGAAAATTCTCTTAATAGCTACTAAATGAGATTCTCTAGGATCAGCCTAAAATCTAGCACAAAGACAAGTAGCAAACATTATATCTGGCCTACTAGCTGTTAAGTACAGAAGTGAGCCAACCATGCCCCTATAACTTGAAATATCCACAAACTTTTCAGTAGTGTTTAATTCAAGCTTAGTTGCAGTGGCCATGGGAGTTTTTGCAGATGTGCAATCCATTAGATCAAACTTCTTTAAAAGATCATGAATATATTTAGTTTGGCTAATGAATATTCCATCACTAACTTGCTCAACTTGTAAGCCAAGAAAGTAAGTTAGTTCTCTCATCATGCTCATTTCATACTTACTTTGCATCAATTTGGTAAACTTTTTGCAAAAAATTTCATCTGTAGAGCCAAATATAATATCATCTACATAAATTTGAACAAGTATAGTAGAGCCATTAAAATTTTTAAAGAATAAAGTTTTATCCACAGTACCTGTTGTGAAGTGATTTTCCAAAAGGAACTTTGATAAAGTGTTATATCAGGCTCTATGTGTTTGCTTCAGTCCATAAAGTGCTTTCAAAAGATAGTAGACATGATTTGGGAAATTTGGATCTTCAAAACCAGGAGGCTGACTAACATAGACTTCCTCCTCCAAATCTCCATTTAGAAAAGCACTCTTGACATCCATTTGATAGACCTTGAATTTGGCATGGGCTGCATAGGCTAAGAAAATTCTGATGGCTTCAAGTCTTGCAACAGGAGCAAAAGTTTCATCAAAATTTGTTCCTTCTTGTTGACAATAGCCCTTAGCAACCAATCTAGCTTTGTTCCTAACCACTATGCCATTTTCATCCATCTTGTTTCTGAATACCCATTTGGTGTCAATTGGATTCTTTCCTTTAGGCTTGGGTACGAGCTTCCATACTTTATTCCTTTCAAATTGGTTTAGCTCCTCCTGCATAGCTAAAATCCAATCAGGATCCAACAAAGCTTCTTCTATCTTCTTTGGTTCTTCCTCATATAGGAAGCTGTTATATAGACATTCTTCTTTAGTTGCTCTCCTTGTTTGAACTCTAGAAGATACATCACCAATGATAAGCTCAAAGGGGTGATCTTTTGTCCATTTTCTTTATTGAGGAAGATTAGCTCTAGATGAAGAGGCCTCATTGTTTTCTTGATGTGTAACTGAGTTTTAATTATTAGAAACTCCCCCTGAGTTTATGGATCTTTGATTTGATAAAGGGGAACTTTCTGTAAGTGATCCATTATGACTTTCAGCTTTTTTTGATGACCCGACAGATGGTGCATTTTGAGTTCCGACGGATGAAGCTGATTATCTCCCGACGGATAAGGCAGATTGTCTGCCGACGGATGAAGCATTTTGTAACTCGACAGATGTTGAATTTTGTGCTTTATTAGTAGTAGATTTTTCTACATTATCCTTTGCTACTGTTTCTTGATCACTTTCATCATCACTGTCATCACTAATCATCTCCACACTATCAAATTTGAGACTTTCATGAGAATCTTCATATTGCAGTCCTTCAATATTTTTATCATCAAACACAACATTTATTGATTCCATAACAATATTGGTTCTAATATTGTAGACTCTATATGCTTTTCCCACATCATATCCAACAAAAATTCCTTCATCTTCTTTAGCATCAAACTTCCCATGTTGATCAGTCTGATTTCTCAAGATATAACATTTGCAGACAAAGACATGAAGAAAATTTAGAGTTGGCTTCTTGTTCTTGAACAATTGGTAGGGTGTCATACACTTTGCTTGATTAACCAAAGAAATATTCTGAGTGTAGCATGCAGTATTTACAGCTTCAGCCCAGAAGTATGTTGGTAATTTTGATACTTCAAGCATTGTCCTTGCAGGTTCAATAAGTGATATGTTCTTTCTTTCCACTACTCCATTTTGTTGTGGAGTTCTTGCTACTGAAAACTCATGCATAACCCCATTCTCTTCACAAAATGCTCTCATAACAGAATTCTTCAACTCAGTTCCATTGTCACTCCTAATTCTTCTAACTTTGAAATCAGGATGATTGTTGACTTGCCTTATGTGATTGATGATGATTTCACTAACCTCATCTTTGGACTTTAGGAAATATGTCCAAGAGAACTTTGAGAAATCATCTACAATTACTAGGAAAAATCTTTTCCTTGAGATGGACAACACATTGACTGGTCCAAACAAATCCATGTGTAGCAATTGCAGAGGTTCTTCAATTGTTGAATCAAGCTTCTTCCTGAATGATGCTTTAATTTGCTTTCCTTTCTGGCAGGCATCACATAGTCCATCCTTAGAAAACTCCACGTGAGGAATCCCTCTAACCAGTTCTTTCTTGACAAGCTCATTCATGGTCTTGAAGTTTAAATGGGATAGCTTCTTGTGCCACAGCCAACTTTCATCTTGACTTGCTTTACTGAGAAAACAATTAACAGATCCTGCATTTGATGAGTTGAAGTCAGCTAGATACACATTTCCTCTTCTCACACCTATGAGAACTACTTTGTTGCTTCTTTTGTTAGTAACAACACAGGCTTCTGAATTTAAGGTTACTGAATTTCCCTTATCACAAAGTTGGCTGATACTCAGCAGATTAGGCTTGAGACCATACACTAGGACAACCTCCTCAATGATGACATTGTCTTTAGAAATTAAGCCATATCCCACAATATAACCTTTGCTGTCATCTCCAAAAGTAATACTTGGGCCAGCTCTCTCCTTGAACTCAGTGAGCAGGGTAGAATGTCCAGTCATGTGTCTTGAACAACCACTATCCAAGTACCACAGATTCTTTCTGTTTCCCTACACACATCAAAACCAAATTAAGTTGATTTTGGTACCCAAGTTTCCTTGGGTCCTTCCTTGTTAGCTTTCTTCTTTTGTTTCTTAGGTTTGATCTCATTTGACTTGGGGATATCAGATTCATCCTTAGTCATCTGAGTTGGACCTTTGAAACCAGTCATTAAAACAGAATTGTCATACATATTTTGATTAACAGGAAAATGTATGCTTTTTGCAAACATGTTATTCCACTAAGGCATGCTAAATGACATTTGAGGCATACTAAATGCAGCATAATAAGGATCATGTACAAATGGCATATTAGCAAATTGTGCATTCATATTCTGTGCAGACATAGCATTCATAGGCATAGAAGGCATGGCATTCATGTTGGGAAAAGAAGATGGTACAGATGTAGGAGTAGGCATAGCAAGTTTGCAATTAACAGATAGATGATTAACACTACCACACTTAACACAGATTTTTCTTGGAACATATTTATTAGGTGTGTAGTCGTTTTGTTTGTTAATCCCTACTTTCCCATTTTTATTGATTTTCTTTTTAGTTTCTGTTTTAACCTCAATCTTTTCTAATCTGTCATTAAATTGCTTGATAGATAGATGACCAACATTCACTTTTTTCTCCTTCTTCACTTGACTTGATTCTCCTGGAACAAAGTTTTTGGAAACTGATCCATACTTTTCATTTAACTTGGCAAGTTTGGATTTGCTCACAGGTTTGCTCACAGCCGACGGATGAGGATTTGTGTCACTCAACGAATAATCCTTTTGATTATCTGACGGATGATTCTCATCATCCGTCGAGGCCACATCTGTTAGCAATCCTTTAACCAAATTGGATTCCAGCTTCTCCTTACTCTTTTTCCAGGATGCATCACAAAAGGACTCAATACCTTGAACTTTGGTGATTTGAGCATGAACATCTCTAGATGATTTCCATGCCTTAACCACCTCCTGTACTCGTTCAAGTTGCTTCTTCAAAATCTCTTTGTTCTTCAAAAACTCAGTTAATTCCTCCTTAGCAATCTTACATTCTATTTTCAATTTCTCAAATTCAATAAACTGAGACTCTAGCACATTATTCCTCTCACTTAAAAATAGATTGTTTTCTTTGATTTTAGCATTTTCTTTAGTGATAGACTTAAGTTTAACACGCAAATGATGTGATTCTATAGACATGTCATTAATTGCATCATTACACTCAACTTTAGATAAATGTGCTAGGTTAGTGGTGATTACCTGATTACTTGAAGAACTTATTTCTGTTTCATCAGATTTGGCCATTAGGGCTATATTCACATAGTTGACATCTTCATCCTTATCCAAACCATCTGCTGCCCAGTTATTTTCTTGTGTAATAAAAGCCCTTTCCTTTTGTTTGAGAAACTTAAAATACTTCTGTTTATAATCCATAGGCTCAAACTTCTTCTTGCCGGAATCTGACTTTCTACACTCACTGGAAAAATGCCTTGCCAAGCCATATTTGAAACATTTGAATTTTGATTTATCCACCATGTTTCTATTTGGCTTAGCTGCTCCAAAGTTCTTCTTGAACTTGAGCTTGGAAAATCTTCTGGAAAGGAATGCAAGATGTTCATCAATATCATCCATATCATCTTGGCTCATAGAATCTTCATTGTCAGCTACCAGCCCCTTGCCCTTGTTTTCACAGACCTTTGTAGTAGACTCAACAGCTTCTACCTTCACTTCCTTCTCCTTTTCCAACTCAGCAACCAGTGCTATGGACCCTCCTCTCTTCTTTCCTTTCTCCATGCTCTCATGTTGCTCTATTTCAAGCTCATAAGTTTTCAGGATGCCATACAGTCTCTCCAAGGTAAACTCACTGTAATCCTGAGAATTTCTTAGTGAGACTGTCATTGGTTTCCATTCCTTTGGAAGAGATCTAAGGAACTTGAGATTGGAGTCTTTTGTCTGATAGACTCTTCCATGCAACTTCAGAGCATTTAGTAGCTTTTGAAACCTACTAAAAATGTCAGTGAGAGACTCACTATCTTCACAATGAAAATGCTCATATTGCTGAATTAGCAGCTGCATCTTATTCTCCCTTACTTGCTCAGTACCATCACAGATAATCTGAATTGTGTCCCAAACCTCCTTGGATGTTATGAAATTAATGATGTTATCAAACATATCACCATCAACTCTATTGAACAATATATTCATGGCCTTCTTGTCTTTCCTGACTTGCTCAATATCAGGATCTGACCATTCATGCCTAGGCTTGGGAACAGATGGTTCATTTCCTGTTGAAGCTCTCATTGGCACATGAGGACCTCTCTCTATGCAATCCACATAGGCCTCATCTTGAGAAAGAAGATGTAGGTGCATCTTCACCTTCTAGTGGTGATAATTTTCTTTGTCCAGAAATAGAATCTTCACTCCAACATCCTTCTTGTTCATCTTGCTGTTTTGTTGTGATCTTTAAACTCTTTGTACTTCAAGAGCTTGCTCTGATACCAATTGTTATTCCCTAACAATACAACAAGAATTACAGAGGGGGGGGGGGGTTAAATGTAATTCTGGATTCTTTTTGAGATTTATGAAAAATGGTTCTAACTCAATAATATATATGTGTTTGATTTGCAAAGTGCAGAATGAAAGAATTATATAAATCAAAACACAAGTAATAAAAATACAAGTCTTTAAAACTTTATGGTGGATTTAAATGTATCCACAAGAGATATATATATATCAAGAGAACCCTGTGAAGCTTGAATAGCTCATAGCTGTTTTACAAGTGAACAAACAAACTACTGAGAAATTCTGCAGAATACAGCTTGCAAAATGTTTCTCTGCTAAAAATGTGTTTGCTTAATTAGTTTGTTGTTGTTTGTTCTACACTTAGTTTATATATCACCAAGTTTACATAGAATAAGACAAGATAATAAAATAAAACCTATTAAGTCTAACTCCATGTTGCTTCACTACTCTATTCCAGCATCTTTGAATATCTTCAAAATAGCATGGAAATGGTAATGCTTCTTTGTTCTCAAAAACCTACTAAATAGGCTGCCACATTCCTTTTGCAAACACTCGACACATGTGACTGTGTTATAACTATCGACAGATATTTGAATTGATCATCCGTCGGGTACATGCTTGTTATACGTCGGGTAGCCTTATTGAACATCCGGCGGGTAGCTTTGTTGATCATCTATCGGGTAGCCATTTATCACTTGACTCTATTTCATTTGTGCAGAATTACAAGACATCTTATATTTAAATTTAATCAACCTATTCTGCACATCCACTAGCAGTCTACATGATTCATAAGCTACTACAGAATCTAAGTTGTTTGCAGAAATATGCTACATTACTTATTGTTACATAAGCTACTCACCCGATGGATATCAATTAGTCATCCGTCGGGACTATATTAAATCATCCGTCGGGACTATAATTGATCATCCGTCGGGTGCTACAACATTCACTAAGTTAAATCTACTAAGGTGTTTTGTTAGGTCACACACACTGTAGAAGGGGGTTGAATACAGTGTTTACTACAATCAAATCGAATATAAGAACTCTAGTAACAAAACATAGATTTTATTCAATACAATAAACTCTGTTACAAAGAACTGTTCTCTCTCAGTGATGAACAAATTATCAGAGAGCTGTTAGGGTTACAATGCACAATAATCTCAATTAAGATAACACATATAGTGTAAACCCTATGCTGTGTTTATATAGACACATAGTTACATGATAATCTTTTAATTGATATCGAATATAATTCTACTTCCTAATATATATCAACTAGTTATCTTTTCTTCCAAGTATTCTATTCTTCATAGAATTCTTCTTCATGCATATCTCTTCTTATGTTTGTCTTGATCTTCTTTCCTTTCAATCAGCCGCCTTCCTTATCTGAACGTCTCCTTAAGTCCTGATATTATCTCCTGATAAATATCTCCTGATAACTTAAGTTCTGACAAATTAAGTTCTGACTTCAGTATAAGTACTGATTTCCAGTTAAGTCCTGATTTGTCCTGTTAAGTAAGATCTGAAAATTAAACACAAATCATATTAGACACGACATCACAAATATATCTAACAATCTCCCCCAACTTTTAAATTAGCATAATATACAAGTTTAACAGATATTTGATGATGTCAAAAACATTAAGTACAAATGCATGAGAATTTGACTAGATAACTACAACTTATAGTCCTTATAGCTTTACCATCCTCAAAGTCTGATAACAGCTTCAGTCTGTACATCCTTCACAATTTAAGCAGTTGTAGATCTTTGACTTGGCTTCAATTTCTGATCTCTTTGATATCAGGAGTTGTTCTGAGAAAGTTCTTCAACAGACATCTCTCAGCATATTCAAGTTCATTGACCATCCTCCTTTTAGCATTTTTCAGTTCAATTGTATCTTCGCCAGTTTGAAAGATAGCAGCCATGAGATCATTTTTTTTAGTTTTCCTTCTATCCTGATCTAGTCTGATGATATAGGCTTTATCAGACTCTAGACTGAATTCAAGTCCCTTAATACCAGAAAATGTAGTGATGATTTTAGCAGTATTAGGCTTCATTTCAACAATTTCTCTACTGTGAGATCTGTACTTAGGACAGTATGGGCTTTCAGACTTTACAGAGTAAAGCTTCTTCTGCCTTTGAATATTTGATTTTAAACACCCTGCAGCACCATCTGTTGATCTATTTTTCACTTGAGGTAGAAATAGAACATGTTCTAGTTCTTCAAAATACTTCAATGAAATAGCATTCTCCCTGATCTGGAATACCCTCCCATCTGTCATAAAGTATAACATGATATCTTCTTTCAAAACAGAGTGGTAAACCATTTGTACAGATTCAAGTTGATTCAATCTCTCAGGAGTTGCTCCTACACCTGGTTCACTTAAGGAATTTGGATCATTGGTTGTCTTGTGTATTCTCTTCTCTTTAGAACTATCCAATCCTGATTTTTTCTCTTGCTTCCTTTCCTGTAACAACTCTTGCTTCAAAACCACTTGATGTAGTCTTTAAAGGTTGAGTCTGTTGAGCTTTGGTGAATCCTGGTAGTAGAATCTTTGAAGGTTTAACATGAGCAATGTCAGAGGTTTCTTTTTCCTTATCTTCTGATATCAACCCAACTTGAGCTATATCAGAGGTTGCTTGCTTCCCTGTCATATCAGAACTTACTACATCTTGACTCTGAACAACTTGAGCCATGTCAGAGGTTGGTTGAGAAATCTTCTTTTTCATCAGAGTAAGACTAGTATCTTCTTCATCAATTATTTCTCCATCTATGATTGGCACATATACCTTTACAGGTTCACCAATTTTTTCTTTGCCCTTGGATCTTGGATCTACCTCCACTTGTGATTTGGCTTTGGTTGCCTCAGAATTTGTCTTTTCTTTTATCACAATGCCCTTAGGCTTAGGTGGCTTCTTTTCAACAACAGAAGCTTTAGACTTGGAGTTGACATTTTCTGCTTTAAGTCTATCTTCTTCTTCCTTTAGACTTTCTAAGTCCATTCCTGGATTTTCTTTGAGAAATAATCTCTTTGAAATTTCTTCATCAAGCTCCAAATGTCCAGTAGAACTTATCCTTTTACCAGTATCAGAACTTATTCTTCTCCCAGCATCAGAACTTGTTCTTTGTGTAGAAATTTCAGCTGTCCTTAATGAAGAACCTTTACCTTGACCATGACCTCTACCCTTATCAGAGTTTTCCTGGTCATCATTTCCATCATCCTTACCCTTCAGTGGTTGAGTAGTTTTGCATTTGGACTAAATCACTTTCTCCCCCTTTTTGGCATCAACAGGTAAAACAAGAGAGACAAACAATTCCACTGAAGATTGGATCTAATTGAGCTGAGTTTGCTGAGAAGCTTGATTCTTTAGAATTTCAGAAATTTGATCTTGTTGCTTCTCCTGAGTTTTTTCAATATACCCAATTCGGTCAAAGGCTGGCTTAAAAAATCCGTTCTTTTCCAATTTTATATTCATATCTTGATGGATTAGAGATTCTTGAATTTTATTCACCTTGTCATGAGTTATTGAGTGTTGACCTTGAAGGTGCCTAGTACCCATTGCAGTAACTCTCAGCTGTGCCTTGAAATCATTATTTATCAGCATTTCATCAGCTTTGGCAAGGTGCTCAGCAAGAATTTTTTCAATAGGAACAAAACTAACTATGTTCCATTCCTTAGTCCACTCCTTTCCTCTAGGAGTTTCACTCCAAGGTACTGGTGCATCCTCTCTAACAAACTTCTTGATCAAATCAGCTTTGTTAACTATTTGTTGAGGTACATGTCCTGAAGGACCAGCTGTATCAGCATCTACATTTGTAGCAGTTCACCAGTAATTTCAGCATTGTCAGCATCAGAACTTACAGAGCATGCAGTATCAGCATCCTCTGATAAAATAACAGTATGTGAGGCTATAGAGGCTTCAACATCATCCTCTAAATTCTGATCTGCAACTAAGTTCTGATCAACATCCAAATTTTGATGCCCACCTAAAATCTGATCTTCATCATCCAGATTCAGAACTGGTGTTGATGGAATATCTGCATTGAAATCAGCATCCAAAAGTGGTGTTGTTGGTGTAGTGAGTTGAGTTGGCGGAGCTTCCAAGTATAGAACCTCAGGCACAATCAAGTTATGAATATCAATTTCAGCACTTATAGCTGGGTCTTCAGTATGTACTGGATCAATTATTGGAGACACGGGAGGTGTAGACACTTGCTCTGGAATATCCTCTTGCTCTTGAATAGGAGACTTTGGAGCTTGAGTAAAGTCTGATTCAGCTGTGGGAAGTAATTCAATGACTATAGGTTCTGTTGGGATCAGAGATTCCAGACCCCCTTCCTTAGCTGCTGCTTCCAGAATTTCTTCAGACTTACAGCCCTCCTGGCTCTTTGCTTTTTAAGTCTCTTTGCAGAATTGGAGACTTTGGGAGCTTCATCATCAGAATTTAGCTTTCTAAGTCTTTTGAGGGGCCTAGAACTCCCAATTTCAGTATCTTTCTGAGAAGAGATTTTCTCAGCTTCTACAACAACAGGTTCTGATATTGGAACCTGTTCCTCATTATCTGACTCATCTCTCAGAATAATTCTCCTTCTCTTATGTTGAGACTGAGGTACTATCTTAGTCCTCTTGGGTTTTGAAGATGAAGGCTTCACTGGATATGCTGAAGGTTGAGGTTGAGATGACTGTATTGGTTTGTAATATGTCCTGATGGAGGGTTGAGTTGTTTGAGGTTGAGAGGTTTGAGGTATTTGTGAAGTTGTGGTATGTTCTGATGGTTTTTGTGTTGGTTGTGATGAGTTGGTGGGTTGAACATCAGGATAGACATATGTATAAGTTTGTGGATCAGCATTTACCAAGATCTGTTTTACTAACTGAGGAATCTATAAGGGTCTCAGCACTGGTTTCTTATTGTCAGCATTTAACAAATCATTAAAAGCCCTTTTTGCAAGCTTAAAGGGTGGAATTAAATCACTGGCTAGTGGGGTCTCATCAGCACAACAAAAAGTATATATAAGCTGACAGAATCTAGCAAAGTATACTACATTCCTATCCTCTGTCATCCTATCCCCTATGAAACCTAGCACAACACTTGCAAAATGAAAATGAGTTTGATGAATAAGGGCATACCCGATTTGCTGACTCATGATTGGAATAACATCAAAGTTGGAGCATTTATTGGCAAATGCCTTTGTGATACAATCAAAGAAAAAGCTCCATTCCTTTCTGATATTTGATCTTTTTAGTTGACCCAGTTTTCCCAAACTTTTCTCATAGCCCAGACTGGCCATAAGCTGCTGCAAGACAGGATCCTCCACTGTTGAGAATGTGCAACCTTGAGATAAGTGGAGAGCTTTACGAACTGCTCTAGGACTAACCACATGCTCGACATCTCCTGATGTGAAAACAATGCTTGGAGTACCAGTAGCACCACCATCATCAAAAAGCCCAATTCGCCAAAATGTCAGCACTTGTTTGCTTGAAATAGTTTGAGGTTGGGTCAAATCATACCCAATCTCACTATTGGCTAATAAATCTTGCACAAAGTGCAGATCTGATGGAGCTTCAGCCTTATTCAAGATTGCAGCATAGTTATTTGGTACAAACTTGGCTCCATCAATAATTAAATCCTTGGGCGCCATTAGAAATAAGTGAGAGGTTAGAGTTCCTGTAAGGTGTTTGAGAAAATGTCTGTAAAGAAAACCGTCAGAAAATGTGAGAGAGAATAAGAAAAGAGAGAGAGTGAGTAGAATAAAAATGAAACTAAAAGATTTGAATATCTTTTATCTCTTTTACTTAGATACCCCACGTGACAGCAGTTAATGAGAAGTGGAATAGACCTTTACACCTATCAGGCATGCAGCAGTTAAGGAAAAAGTTAATGGGCACGGTAAATAAATAATGATAACATTGCACGTTCAGTTTTTTTTTTAAAAAAACTATTCCCACTAAACAAATGATTATTACTGCTTTATCTCACATAAACCAATATTCTGAGAAAATATGACCGTTCAAGTAATGACCAAAAATAAACCAAGTGAATAAATACTGCCATGTCAGCATCAGAACTTGATTATTATCAGGATTTAAAAGTCATCAGAATATGGCACCTTAACTCGAAAAGTGAATGTGTATTTCTGTAATTCTTCACACAAATACTGATATGATTTCATCAGAACTTAACCATCAGAACTTCCATCAGAACCTGTCCTCAGAATTTATGCAACTGACACTTAAACTATTCATCTAAAACAACATTTATCACCAAAGTAATTTTCATCATTCATATGGAGTGTAAGTGTGTGCAATAAGCTAAATATCAGACAAAGAGTAAAGTCTAATTCACTTCAGTACATCTTAGAAATAAGCCACAACTAAGAACTTTGCTTAAAAACTGTCATTAGTCTGAAACCTACTATAGAATGAGTTCATGCATGAGTCCACCTCAACTGGTTTGTGCTCATTTTATGCATCTTTTGAAATTCCTTTTTACAGTGGCTTCTCAGTGAAAGTGAGTCACGACTGCTTATCAGAATTTATGCTATTATCATAGTATTTCTCCAGTAATCAGAGAATGTCAAAAGTCACCAAGAAAAATTTATTTTGCTTTTCTAATGCATATTACTTAATACAAGCAATGCACTTGGGTCTTCCCTTCCACATATATTTTTCTCTAGATCTCAAAGGAGTACCTGATATTTATTTATTTTCTTTTCTTTTTCTTTTGATAAGTGAGGCTTATCAGCACTTAGTACATCCATGAGATTTACTAACATCAGAACTTAACAGATAAGAAGCAATATTCTAGTTTTTGACTTAGTAATACGATACAAAAAATAAACTTTAACCAAGCTCAATATCAGAATGTGCTTGTGTTAAAAGATTTCCACATAAATAATTACTTCAAACATGGGATTATTAGTATATTAAAGACTACTAGGTCAGCATCTAGCACAATATCCTCATTAGATTGAATAGTAACAAAAACATTCATATCACGATCAGAATTTAGAAATTCACATCAGACAATAATCAGCACTTAGAAAATTTCAATTTTAAGCACAGAATACACAAAGATAGTAATATCTGTAAATACTGATCATAAAGTCTGATGTATCAGAACATAAACTAAGCAGATTTAGAGAAAGAACCTGAAACCATTCCAAGTTAATTTACCAATCTTGTAAAAGTAGTTTCACAGAGTGGTTTTGTGAATATATCTGCTAGTTGTTGATCTGTTGGAACAAAATGCAATTTCACTGTACATTCATCCATATGTTCCCTTATGAAGTGGTACCTAATGCTATTGTGCTTTGTCATTGAGTGCTGAACTGGATTACCTGTCATTGCAATAGCACTTTGATTATCACAGTAAATAGGCCCATAATCCAGTAACTGATTCTTCATCCAAAGAATTTGTGCACAACAGTTTCCTGCAGTAATGTACTCTGCTTCTGCAGTTGATGTGGAAATTGACTTTTGTTTCTTGCTAAACCAAAAAACTAATCTGCCTCCAAGAAATTGGCAGCTTCTACTTGTGCTTTTCCTGTCAATTTTGCATCCTGCAAAATCTGCGTCTGAGTAACCTATTAGCTTAAAGTCTGATTCCCTAGGATACCACAATCCTAGATCAGTTGTACCCTTAAGGTACTTGAAAATTCTTTTTACAGCTGTTAGGTGAGGTTCTCTTGGATCTGCTTGAAATCTTACACAAAGACAGGTAGCATACATGATATCAGGTCTACTTGCAGTTAGATAGAGTAGTGAGCCAATCATACCTCTGTAATCAGTAATATCTACTGATGTACCAGTATCTTTATCCAATTTTGTTGCAGTGGCCATAGAAGTTGATGCACTTGAACAGTCTTGCGTCCAAATTTCTTCAAAAAATTTCTGGTGTACTTAGATTGACAAATAAAAGTTCCTCCTTCATTCTGCTTGACTTGAAGGCCCAGAAAATAGCTAAGTTCTCCCATCATACTCATTTAATATCTTGATTGCATTAGCTTGGCAAACCTTTTACAAAGTCTGTCATTTGCAGAACCAAAAATGATATCATCAATATATATCTGCACCAAAAGTAAGTCCTTTTCATGTTTGAGATAAAAACAATGTTTTGTCAATAGTCCCTCTGTTAAATCCACTTTTCAGAAGAAAATGAGCTAATGTCTCATACCATGCTCTTGGAGCTTGCTTAAGGCCATAAAGTGCTTTATCAAGTCTGTAGACATGATTAGGAAATTTTGAATCTACAAAACCTGGAGGTTTTTCAACAAATACTTCTTCTTCCAATTCTCCATTAAGAAAAGCACTTTTTACATCCATTTGAAAGACTATAAACTTTTTGTGAGCAGCAAAAGCCAAAAAGATCCTTATCGCTTCCAATCTAGCAACTGGTGCAAATGTTTCATTATAATCAATTCCCTCCTGTTGAGAATATCCTTTTCCAACCAGCCTTGCTTTATTCCTTGTAATTATATCATCACTATCAGTTTTGTTTCTGAACACCCACTTTGTACCAACAACAGATCTGTTCTTTGGTCTTGGCACCAGGGTCCAAACTTTATTTCTTTCAAATTCATTTAACTCTTCCTGCATTGCTTGCACCCAATCAGCATCTTAAAGAGCTTCTTCCACTTTCTTTGGTTCAGTCTAGAAAGAAAATTTTGATAGAGACATTCATTTGATGTTGTTGTTCTAGTTCTTATACCTGCTTCAGGATCTCAAATAATCAAGTCAGGTGTATGTGCTTTAGTCCACTTCCTTGCAGATGGAAGGTTATCTCTAGAACTGGATGCTCCCCCATGATCCATGCTCTCTCCATCAACATTTTCTGATGCTCCCCCTGAAACTATACTCTTTGAGTTGGATCCTTTAGAAGTTGAGTTTCCAGAATTATCAGAATTTGGCCCATCAGAATTTGGCCCATCAGAACTTGATGAATCAGAATTTGAGTTTCCAGAATTATCAGAACTTGGCCCAGCAAAACTTGATGAATCAGAACTTGAAGAGCCTGTTTTAGATTCTGATTCTTCTTGATATGTGGTTGTATCTTCAATATGCTCCCCCTGCACAGGTGCATTTTCTTTTGGCGTAGTTACCACAGTTTCAATAACATCAGAGTTTAACCCATCAAAGTTTGCAGTATCAGGATTTAGACTGTCAGGATTTACAAAATCAGATTTTACGACTTCATTCTCAAATCTCAGCTGATCATGATCATTGAAATCTTCAAGTCCAGTAAT
Organism: Apium graveolens; assembly: GCF_009905375.1. NCBI lineage: Eukaryota > Viridiplantae > Streptophyta > Magnoliopsida > Apiales > Apiaceae > Apium > Apium graveolens. Next base: position 122,127,550 of record NC_133649.1, read on the forward strand.
CTTCTTATCATCAAAAGAGACATTGATAGATTCCATGATAACCCTTGTTCATAAATTGTAGACTCTGAAGGCTTTTGTGGAAAGTGGATATCCAACAAAAATTTCGTCATCAGCTTTTAGATCAAATTTGGATAGCTGTTCAGGATGAGTCTTAAGAACAAAACACTTGCATCCAAATACATGAAAGTACTTCAGATTTGGCTTCTTTTTGTTCACCATCTCATATGATGTCTTTCCATGCTTGTTGATAAGTGTTGCATTCTGAGTAAAATAAGCAGTCTGCACAACTTCTGTCCAAAAATAGGTTGGTAACTTTGCTTCATCAAGCATAGTTCGTGCAGCTTCAATAAGAGTTCTATTCTTTCTTTCAACAACTCCATTTTTATGTGGAGTTCCAGGAGCAGAAAATTCCTGCTTAATTCCTTGGTCTTTGCAGAACTCTTCCATGATCAAATTCTTGAACTCAGTGCCATTATCACTTTTTATGACTTTCACAGAGTCTTTAACTAGTTTATCCAGTTGTTTGACATGATCAATCAAGATAGATGCAATTACACTTTTTGTGTGCAAGAAATACACCCATGTGTATCTGGTGAAATCATCCACTATGACCATAGCATATTTCTTCTTTGCAATAGACATGACATTCACTGGACCAAATAGATCAACATGTAGAAGGTGATAAGGCTCAAGAATTGAAGATTCAGTCTTGCTCTTGAATAAAGATTTTCTTTGTTTTGCCTTTTGACAGGAATCAGAAAAGCCATCAGGAGCAAATACTGATTTTGGCAGTCCTCTCACAAGATCTTTCTTGACAAGTTCATTTATATTGTTAAAATTTAAATGAGAGAGTTTCTTGTGCCAATTCCAACTTTCTTCAATTGATGCTCTACTTAACAGACAGATTGCAGAACCATCAGAACTTGTTGAAAGCTTTGCTTCATAAATGTTACCGTGCCTGTATCCTTATAGAACAACTTTGCCTATAGATTTGCTTACAACTTCATAGTGTTCTTCAAAGAAATCCACATGATAACCTCTGTCATAGATTTGACTAATACTCAGCAAATTATGTTTAAGTCCTGAGACTAGAGCTACTTTTTCAATGATGACATTCCCAAGATTGATATTGCCATATCCCAGAGTTTTTCCCATGTTGTCATCTCTATAAGAAACACCTGGGCCAGCTTTCTCCACAAAGTCTGATAGCAGGGCTTTATTTCCAGTCATATGTCATGAACATCCACTGTCCAGAACTAGGATGTTTTTCCTGTTGCCCTGCAATCACAAAGACCACTAATGATTAGTTTTCAGGACCCATACTTTCTTGGATCCTTTGGCCTTATTAAGTTTGTTAATATTTGTAGCGGATTTAGCATCAGAGTTTATGTTAACAGTTTTCTTATCAGAATTTGCAATATCAGACTTTGCATCAGAACTTACACTAGAAGGAATAATGCTAACTTTCTTTAAAGAAGGTTTTATTTGATAATAATCATAGTACAAACTATGATATTCCTTACAAGTATAAATGGAATGCCATAAACTACCATAATGAAAACAAGGATTTTGTGGCCTATATCTAACAGGCTGACTCTTAACTCCTGATTTTGAAGGTAAGGAGTTTATGTTCTTATTCTTCCTGCAAAAAGAAGCCAGATGGTTAGATTTTCCACAGTTATAACATTTCTTTCTAGGAGCATTAGGAGCAGGATTATAATCATTGCTTTTATTCACACCTACCTTTCCATTCCTATTTTTCCTAGGTGGCTTTACCTTGTTTACATTTTTAACATCTTTCAGCTTATGCTTAAGCTGCTTCTTTGTCATTAAGCCTATGTTAACTTCAGTTGGCTTATCCTGTTTTGGTTTGTCAGAAGTTAATTTCTCTTTAACTTCTGATTTATCAATATCAGACTTTATATCTACAAACTTAACAAGATTTACCTTTGTCTTTTGTTTAACAACTATAGGCTCATTTTCTACAATTCCTTTATTATTCTTATCATCTCCATAACCTAAGCCCTCTTTCCAATTTCCACTACTTAACAAATTCTGAGTTGTTCTTCCAGAGTTAGTCCAAGTCCTGATAATCTCTCTTTCCTTTTCTAACTCAGTTTTTAGAGATTCATACATTTTAAGCACTTCATCTCTAACATAGAAAGCATCATCTCTATCTTTCTGAGTTTGATGGAACATAACTAACTCTTTTTCTAAATAATCATTCCTCTTTTTATAAGCAAGATTTTTAGAAGTTAATCTTTCACATGTTAAAGTTTGATCTCTATAACTAATGAACATGGTTTTAAGATATCTTCTCAACTCAGTACTATCATCAGTATGAAAAGCATAAGTTGTGTGAGGTACCTTTAACTCAGCAGTTTCAGAACTACTATCAGCATTTGCCATCAAGGCATAGTTCACCTCACTTTCAGAATCTGAAGTATCTGTCCAGCTTTTCTTCTTTATGACAAGAGCCTTTCCTTTGTCACTTTTTCCTTTCTTGCAATCAGGAGATATGTGGCCTTTCTCACCACAGTTGTAGCATTTGACATTTGAGTAATCTCCTCTGTCAGACTTCCCTCCTTTTCCTTCATATTTTTTGAAACCTTTCTTATCAGAACTTGCACCTTTCCGGGAAAACTTCTTTCCCCTTCTGAATTTCCTGTATGCAATCTTTGTGATTCCTTTCACCGTAAGAGCACACAGCTTCATCATCTCTTCATCAGGGTCCATCTCAGATAGACTTTCAGTTTCTGAATCCTCATCACTATCAGGACTTGATGACTCAGTATCAGACTTTGTGATGAGAGCCTTTCCTTTGCCTTTCTTTGAGACAGCCACTTTAGGGAATTCCTCCTCAGCCTTAAGAGCAATTGTTCTTGATTTTCTCCCATGCCTCTTGTTTCTTTGATCCATCTCAAGTTCATGAGTTTTGAGCATTCTATAAATTTCATCAAGAGTAGTTTCATCAAGAGCATAGTTGTCTCTTATTGTTGTGGCCTTCAAATCCCAACTTTCAGGAAGAGCTAAAAGGAATTTGAGATTAGTATCTTCAAGATCATATTCCTTATCCACCAGTGATAGATCATTCAAGAGTTTGACAAATCTATCATATAAACCAGTTAATGACTCATCAGGTTTTGAGTCAAAGTGCTCATACTCTTGAGTGAGTATAGTCCTCCTGTTCTTCTTAATTGAATCAGTTCCCTGGCATCTTGTCTCCAAGGCATCCCATATCTCCTTTGCAGTCTTGCAGTTAATTACCCTGTTTGACATGACATTATCAATGGCACTGTGCAGCAAATGTCTTACCTCTGCATCATTTGCAATAGATGAGATATCTTTAACTGTATATTCACTTTTCTCCTTTGGTACAGTCTGTGCTGGCTGATCTGCAATAATTACAGAGAGCATGGTTGGCTTATGTGGTCCTTCATTAATTATGTCAAGGTATTCTGGATCTGTAGCTTCCAGAAACATAGACATCCTCACCTTCCATATGGGATACTCAGAAGGTTTCAGTATGGGAACCCTAATAGTCTCATATCGATTATGGATTTGAGTCTTTGGAGTTTCTTCAATTTTGGTGGGCTTGGTTGGAGTTTGTGCTTCTTCAGACATGATTGTTTTTGGATCTTTACTGTATGTATGTTAACAGATTGCTCTGATACCACTTGTTAGGTCACACACACTGTAGAAGGGGGTTGAATACAGTGTTTACTAGAATCAAATCGAATATAGGAACTCTAGTAACAAAACACAGATTTTATTCAACACAATAAACTCTGTTACAAAGAACTGTTCTCTCTCAGTGATGAACAAATTATCACGAGAGCTGCTAGGGTTACAATGAATAATAATCTCGATTAAGATAACACATATAGTGTAAACCCTATGCTGTGTTTATATAGACACACAGTTACAAGATAATCTTATAATTGATATCGAATATAATTATGCTTCCTAATATATATCAACTAGTTATCTTTTCTTCCAAGTATTCTATTCTTCATAGAATTCTTCTTCATGCATATCCCTTCTTATGTTTGTCTTGATCTTCTTTCCTTTCAATCATCCACCTTCCTTATCTGAACGTCTCCTCAAGTCCTGATATTATCTCCTGATAAGTTAAGTTCTGACTTCAGTATAAGTACTGATTTCCAGTTAAGTCCTGATTTATCCTGTTAAGTAAGATCTGAAAACTAAACACAAATCATATAAGACACGACATCACAAATATATCTAACATGTTTTGTTTAGTTTATCATCAAATACACAACATATTCCTAACAACATGCATTGGTAAATAATCGATATAAATAAATGGATGTGAAAAATGGATAGATAGTATAATTAGTTCAAAATTCATTTCCTAATAATTCGTCATAAAGATGAAAATATATATATATATATATATATTATTTATATGTGTAAGATCTAAAATTAGTGATCAAACTTGAGAGCAATATAAAAAATGAATGATCGAGACTACTTGCAAAACAACATTTTTCTAAAATAAATATTGATTATCTTTATAATAAATGGGCCAATATGGCACAATAGATCCAGGAAATGATAATACTGATTAATTTACCAGATAAATATAAAATTATACAATGTTATAGTACAATAATATTTGTTTTTATAATGTGTGTTTGTAAATTTACAGATTAATATTAATATTATGCAAATTAAATAATGAAAAAATGGATAATTTTCTATTTTTATTTTGATCTTATTTTATTGTAAAATATAAAAATAAGTATGTGTTGAGGGTCATGGATAAAGCTGTAGCCTAGTTATATAATAATTTATTAATAATGCATGAACCCTAATTTGAAAAAAATAATAATCTTATCATATATAAAAGATTAGGTAATTTTTTCATTGTATACGAACAAACATGATCCAACTTAAAGTAAAACATAGGAACACCTTCACTACTAGAAAAATGTCAATAAATGTCTATTTTTTTTTAAAACCGATGTCTACGCGGGTGAAAATTATTCACATCGGTCCAAAACTGATGTGAAATGTCTCCCCATCCATCAGTTTTTTCATTTTTACATCGGTTTAGAACCGTTGCAAAATATCAAACTAGATATCAGTTCCTTTTTCACAACTGATGTCTAATATGTATATAGATATCGGTTTTTAGACGATATCTGGTTAATATACATAATCTGTAAACTGATGTCTAGTTACTTTAAAACTGATGTCTTCGTAAGTGTAGAGAATGGGCTTTTTACATCAGGTTTTTAAAATTATTATGATGTAAATAAGCATTTTGGACATTGTTTATAATTATATAAACTGATGTTGTTGTTAAATATTTAGTTGCTCAAATCATAAACATACCAAAAAATGCCAAAAGTAGAAAACTAACCAATGTTATCATATTTAAATAACCAAACTTTAATTATCATTATCAAATTAATCCCAAAAATTTGAGTATACAACAAGAAAATAAAAAACATAATTTTTAGAATTACTACATTTTTCATGCATATTGCAGCTTGTACAACAATTTATCTTACTATTTGTTCCTCGTAGAGTAATACTTGTTTACAACTCACATTGATGTTCCTGCTTGAAAATATTGTTTCTCCCCAACCTTTGTGAAACCAATCACCTCTGCTTTTATAGTACTTTAATTTGCTTGCCCAACGTTGCTAATAATACCACCAACGGGTGCTACATTTATTATCTGTTAGGTCACACACACTGTAGAGGGGGGTGAATACAGTGTATAGCCCTGATTTGTCCAGTTTAAGTAAGATTTGAAAACTAAACATAAGTCATATTAGTCATGACATTATCAAATATATCTAACAATCTCCCCCAACTTGTAAATTAGCATAATATACAAGTTTAACATATATTTGATGATGTCAAAAACATTAAGTACAAATGCATGAGAATTTTACTAGATAACTACAACTTACGGTCCTTAAAGCTTTACCAACTTTAACTTCTGATAACAACTTCAGTCTGTATTCATATCAGAATTTGAGCAGTTGTAGATCTTGACTTGGCTTCACTTTCTGATCTCTCTGATGTCAGGAGTTGTTCTGAGATAGTTCTTTAACAAACATCTCTCAGCATATCTGAGTTCATCAATCATCCTCCTTTTAGCATCTTTAAGTTCTGCAGAATCTTCACCAGTTTGAAAGATTAAAGCCCTGAGATCATTAATTTTAGCTTTCTTTATGTCCTGATCCAGTCTGATCAAATACGCCTTGTCAGATTCAATATTGAATTCCACAGCCTTGTAACCCAGAAAGGTAGTTATAATCTTAGCAGAGTTAGGCTTCATCTCAACAATATCACCCTTGTGATCTCTGTACTTTGGAAGATATGTGCTGTCAGACTTAACAGAATAAAGCCTTTTCTGTCTCTGAATTTGACTCTTCAAATAGTTTGCAGCACTTTCTGTTATTTTGTCATTCATTTGAAGTAAGAATAATACATGTTCCAATTCTTCAAAATACTTTAGTGGAATGGCATTTTCCCTTATATGATAAACCCTACCATCTGTCATGAAGTACAACAAGATGTGTTCTTTCAAGTAGGTATGGTAAACCATCTGTACAGATTCTAGTTGATTCAATCTTTCAGGAGTTGCTCCAATACCTGGTTCACTTAAGGAAGTTGGATCATTGGTTGTGTTCTGTATTCTTCTTTCATCAGCACTACCCAATCCAGTTTTATCTCTTGCTTCCTTTCCAGTAACCACTCTTGCTTCAAAACCACTTACAACAGTTTTCAAAGGTTGAGTTTGTTTGGCTTTGGTGAATCCTGGTAGGAGTATCTTTGAAGGTTTAACATGAGCAATGTCAGAGGTTTCCTTTGATTTATCTTCTGATATCAAGTTAACTTGAGCTATGTCAGAGGTTACTTGCTTCTTTGAGATATTAGAACTAACCACATCTTTACTCTGAACAACTTGAGCCATGTCAGAGGTTGTCTTATAAATTTTTCTTGAAGTCAGAGCAAGATCAGCATCTTCAACAGTAATTTCTTCATTCAGAGGAGGCACATAAACCTTGATTGGTTCACCAACTTTCTCTTTGCCCTTGGACCTTGGATCATCTGCAATTGTGATTTAGCCTTGGTTCCTTCAGGATTTGTTCTTTCCTTTATCACAATGCCTTTGGTCTTTGGAAGTTTCTTTTTACCAACAGAAGCTTCAGATTTAGATTTGACTTTTTCTGTCTTAAGTCTAGCTTCTTCTTCCATCATACTCTCAAAGTCCATTCCTGGATTCTCCTTAAGAAATAACTGTCTTGATAATTTTTCATCAAGATCCAAAAGTTCATCAGAACTTATCCTTTTACCAGTAGCAGAAGTAATTCTTTTTCCAGCATCAGAACTTGTCCTGTGACTTGTAATTTCAGTTCTTCTTGATGAGAAACTTCTACTTTGACCATGACCTCCACCCATTCCAGAGTTTCCCTGGTCATCTTTGTCATCATCCTTCCCCTTCAGGGTCTGATCAGTTTTGCATTTGGACTTAATTACTTTCTCCCCCTTTTTGGCATCAGCAGGTTAGAGAAGAGAGACAAGCAATTCCACTGAAGCTTGGATTTCATCGAGTTGAGATTGTCGAGAAGCTTGATTTTTCAAAATATCATCAATCTGAGATTATTGCTTCTCTTGGGTCTTCTCAATGTAAGCAACTCTATCAAAGGTAGGATGGAAGAATTTTTTCTTTTCAATTTTCTTAACTGTTTCTTGCTTGAGCAATTCTTCCTGAATTTTATGTAACTCTTCATGAGTTGTTGAATGGAGACCTTGCAGATGTCTAGTACTCAATGCAGTGACTCGAAGCTGTGTCTTGAAATCTTCATTAATTAACATTTCATCAGCTTTCGCCAAGTGCTCAACAAGAGTCTTGTCAGATGGAACAAAGGTAACTGAGTTCCATTCCTTAGTCCACTCCTGTCCTCTAGGAGTTTCACTCCAAGGTACTGGTGCTGCTCTTGTCAGAAACTTCTCAACTAGTTCAGATTTGTGAACAGTTTGTGGAGGTGCATGTCCTGAAGGACCAGCTTCATCAGCACCTGCATTAATAGCAGCATCATCAGTAGTATCAGCATTTGAAGCACCGGAACTGACAGAATCAGCATCTTCTGATAAAACAACAGTATGAGAAGCAATTGAGGCTTCAGCATCATCCTCTAAGTGCTGATTTGTTTGCAAGTTCTGATCAACAGCCATATCCTGATGCTCACCTATATTCTGATCATCAACATCTAGATGCAGAGAAGGTGTTGTAGACAATTCTGGAGTTTGAGTAGCATCAGTATAAAGTGTTGTTGATGGATTAATTGCTGTTGGAGCTTCTAAGTAGAGAACAACCAGGTTTTGAATATCAGTTTCTGCACTTGTGCCTGGGTCTACAAGAGATACAGTTTCATGTACAGGAGACACAGATGGTGTATTTGCCTTATCTGTAGCAGCTTCCTTAGTTGCGGACAATGGAGAGGGAGATGCAGTAGCTTCATCAAATTTTGGTTCTTTTGAGATCAGAGATTCCTGATCTCCTTCCTTAGTTGCTCCTTCCTCATCATCTAAAGCTGGCCTTTTAGCTCTTTGTTTCTTGTATCTCTTTGAAAGTGGGGATTCCTTGGGAGGTTCAACAGAAGTCATTCTTTTAAGCCTTTTGAGAAGCTTAGATCCCCCAATTCCAGAAACCCTCTGAGAAGGAACCTTCTCAGCTTCTTTAACAACAGGTTCTGATGCAGAAACCTGTTTCTCACTATCAGACTCATCTTGTAGAACAATCCTCCTTCTCTTCTGTGGTGTCTGAGGAACAGTCTTTGTCCTCTTGGGCTTGGAAGATGAAGGCTTCACAGTAGGTGCTGAGGATGAAGGTTGAGCTGTCTGTGAAGGTGTGAGATAAGTTTTGAGATATGTTCTGTGAGAGGGTTGAGGTATAGATGTATGTGTGGTATGTTCTGATGGTTGGTGTGGTGTTTGGGATGTGGTGGTAGGTTGTACATCAGGATAAACAGATCTATAGGTTTGAGGATCAGCATTTACTAGAATCTGTTTTACAGACTGAGGAATCTGTAATGGTCTAACCACCATTTTCTTAAGGTCGGCATTTACCAAATCATTAAAAGCACGTTTTGCAAGTTTAAAGGGTGGATATAAGGCAGTGGTAGGTTGGGGTTCATCAGCACAACAAAAATTATATATAAGCTGACAGAATCTAGCAAAGTAGACAACATTCCTATCCTCTGTCATCATATCCCCTATAAAACCTAGCACAGCACTTGCAAAATCAAAATGAGTTTGGTTTATAATGGCATACCCGATGTGATGACTCATTATTGGAATGGCATCAAAGTTGGAACACTTATTCCCGAAGGCTTTAGTGATGCAGGCGAAGAAAAAGCTCCATTCCTTCCTGATATGTGCTCGTTTCAACTGTCCAAGCTTAGCCAAACTCTGGTCATACCCCAAATTAGCCATGAGCTGTTGTAGAGCTGATTCCTCCGGTTTTGAGAATATGCAGCCTTCTGGTAAATGTAAAGCCTTGCGAACTGTTCCAGGAGTTACCACATGTTCAGAATCATCCACTTGAAAAATAATGCTGGGAGTACCATTAGCACCACCATTATCAAAATGCTCAGTCCGCCAAAACCTCAGAACTTGTTGGCTTGAAAAGACTGAAGGATGTGTCAATGCATACCCAATTTCACTGTGTGCAAGAAGATCTTGCACAAAATACAACTCAGACGGAGCTTCATCATGATTTAGGATTGCAGAATAGTTGTTGGGAACGAACTTAGCTCCATCGATGATCAAATCCTTAGGTGCCATAAAAAAATTGAAAATTAGGATTGCCTGTAAGGTGTTTGATAAAATGTCTGTATGAAAACCTACGTCAGAAGATGAGAGAGAGTAAAAGCAAAGAAAGAGAGATAAAGTGTAAAAGTAAATAAACAATTGTATAATCTTCTCTCTCTTACTTATACGTGGTTAAAAAAAATAACCGTTGGACACCTGTCAGACATGCAGTAATAATGAATAGTTAATGGGCACGGGAAAACAGTAATCATTACTTATCACATGCAGTTTTTCAAGGAAAAATCGTTCCACTTACCAAGTAATCCCATTAATTATGGTAAGTCAGTTTTAATTCAAAATTTAAACTGTTCCCACTTATTTAATCATTTTCACTACAAAACCAATATTCTGTAAAAAAAATTCAAGTGTGAGAATGACCAAAAAAAAATCAAGTAATCAAGTACTGATATTGTAAAATCAGAACTTAATTTAAGCAATAATTAAAATGGTCGTCAGAATGTGGATATATCAGGATTTAACAATGCAGTAAAGTTGCAAACATCTCAGAGACAGAATCTTGTAAAAATATAAAATTCCATTAATATATTAAGAGAATACATTCATGAAATTGAAAATTGCATCAGAACATTACAAGACTGTCCTAAGCTACTAAACCTAACATCAACAGCTTTTGTCCTTTGCTAAGAAGCCGGACAAAACTGACGATGAAGAAAAACAGGAAGAAGAAAACAAATTATTTCTTCTTCCGACTCTCTACAAAAAGAATAGCGAGTCGTATGATTCGCTCTTGTTGGCGGAGAGCTTCCAACCTTTCTTCTTCCAATCACTCCAGATGGCGATGGTAGTCCATGTAAAAGAACACGAGGTGTGTGAGAACCTCCTAAGGAACCGAGTCCCAAATCTCATCAGGAATGATAGTTACGTGCCATTCCTGTTACCAGTCCTCACAGCTAAGCTCCATATTGAAGGTCTCATAGTTCAAAAACATACTGTAGTTGATCATGTTTGTGTTGGTATGAAGGAAAAGAGATTAAGTATGCGAGAAAAGAAATGATGAGTAGGCTGGAGTGAAGTGCTGGTTTATATAGGCAATAGAATGCCAGGAGACGCAAGGAAATTTAATGCGGACATGTAGAAATAATTCAACCTCGTCTCCCTAGACTAGGAAGAAGAAAAACAGTCATTGGAAGTGTAAAACAGGGTTTAATGCGCACAAGTAACAAGTAAATATTACTGTGCATGTACGTGTTCCACTAACCCTTATTGAATTGACTGTTAATATCTCACCCATACATATTCTGATTTAAAATAAGACTGTTTCAGCTTTTAACCACAAATAAGTCAAATAGAGGATGAGAATTTAATATCAGCACTTAGACTTCTATCAGAACTTAACAGTCATCAGAACATGATTTCTTAACTCGAAAAATGAATGCCTATCTCTGTGATTCTTCCCACAAATTCTGATTTTAGTTCTTCAGAACTTATTTATCATAACTTCCATTAGAACTTGTCCTCGGAATTTATGCAATCTGACACATAAACTGTTCATCTAAAATATCATTGAACGGCACAGAAATTTTCATCATTCATATGGAGTGTAAGTGTGTGCATTAAACAAAATATCAGACAAAGAGCAAGGTCTGATTCACTTCAGTACATCTTAGAAATAAGGCATAACTTAGAACTTTACTAAAAATCTGTCATTATTCTGAAGTTTACTTTTGAATGAGTTCATGCACGAGTCCACCTCAACTATTTTGTGCTTATTTTATACATCTTTTGAAATTCCATTTTACAGTGGCTTCTCAGTGTAAGTGAGTCATGACTGCTTATCAGAATTTATGCTATTATCAGAGTATTTCTCCAGTAATCATAGAGTGTGAAAAGTCACCAAGAAATATAATTATTTGCTTTTCTGATGTATATTACTTAATACCAGCAATGCACTTGGGTCGTCCCTTCCACATTTTTACTCTAGATCTCAAAGGAGTACCTAATTTTTTATTCTCTTTTCTTTTACTTTTTTTTTTGATGAGTGAGGTTTATCAGCACTTAGTACATCCATCAGATTTACTAAGATCAGAACTTAACAGATGAGAAGCATTATTCTAGTTTTTGACATAGTAATAAGATAGACAAAGTAAACGTGACTAAGCTCAATATCAGAATTTCCTTGTGTCAATAGATTTCCACATAAATGATTACTTCTAATATGGGATCTCTAGTATGTTAAAGACTACTAGGTTAGTATCTAGCACAGTTATCCTCATAGGATAGAATAGTCACATAAACAGTCATATCACTATCAGAGTTTAGAAATTCACATCAGACAACAATCAGTACTTAAGCAATTTTCAATTAAGCACAGAATACACAAAGAGAGTAATTTCTGTAAATACTGATCATAAAGTCTGATGCATCATAACAAAAACTAAGCAGATTTAACACCCCCAAATCCGGGGTTGGGGATTCGAGTTGTCACGAGTTCCATTTCCCTTAATAATACTTAATCTTAACAATCAACCAACTACTGCGTACTGTGACCCCACAATATACACACACACACCACAAGTTATAGTCTCAGAGATGAATACCAAAAATAACACAAGTCATTTTATTCCACAATTATAAGTCATTACACCTCAAAAGGGTTTCTGAATAAATTTACATATTCCTTGCCATTATTACAATTCATAATATACATAATTCTGGTACATCAATAGTTGAAAGCCTAGCCTATTGGTAGTTCCTACCTCAGCTACAAAGGCATCAACGCCTACAGGAAACTGCGCAACGTTTCCTATCCGCTCATGAATCGGGAGCTTGGTCCTGTTCATCTTGTCTATCTGTTGTTGTGTGATGAAAGAAGAAAGCAAGGGTGAGCAACAAGCCCACCGGAATAATATGTATAATGATTAAAAATATATGAGCATTCTCATAGTACTCATGAAAGTCTTGGTTAAGCAGATATGAACCAAGTTTGATATCTTAACGCGACCAAGTCGTAAAATATTCAGTATATATGTATATATATACTTTTCAAAATCTTGGAAGTCCTCTTCCATGCATAATATACACAGAGTTCCAGTTTATAACTGTATAAAAATATCGTTGCAAGGTGATCTCATATATCTAACCTCGTCTCAACGTTTTTGTGAAAATCTTTGTCATGCATAAGATAATCATTAATCAGATATAAGTTGAAAAGATGAAGTTACAAGATACTCCAATATACTTATATATTTCCCGAATACTACTTGAACTACCACCGTTCAAGGTATAATCAGTTTCAAAAGTTCATCACATAGATGAGACTACAAGATAAGATTTGAATAGATTCAATCTTTGAAATACCATTCAAAAGAAATGAAGTTACGAGATACTTCATTAAGTCCTGATATATATATCCATATATATCTCTCATACATTTCCTGAAAACCTCTGTCATATAAATTATGAATAGAGTTGTAATATCCAATGAATTCGGAAAGAAAAGAATTTTGGTATAAACCTGATATCTTGCTGATCAGGCAAAGATACCAATAAGTAACCTTTTCTACTAGTAGATGGATGAATCCCCCACCGGTCATCACCCTGACCGTATTAGGACCTTGTGCTGGACCGCCACACGGCCTCTTACGCGTTGATGGACTGCCACCCAGCCACTTACACTTTGATAGACCGTACCCCGGCCTGTCTTTTATGCCGACTCAATTAGATGGGCTTACTTCCCGAACATTAGGCAAGTAATCAAATTGTTTTCTCAAAACAACAACCTCGTTGCGAATATAAAATACACCATAGAGCCGGATCCCTCAGATTTTGAGCGAGTATTTAAATCCCCTTCGAAAGGAGGATCTTAAATATAAAAATGAGTTTTGGGATCCGCCCTAACTTTTAAAAATCATTTTGAAGACTCGAAAATATTTTTAAGAATGTTTGGAGTAATGCTGATTTAATGAAATAAATCAGTCCTGATATATTAGAAACTATCTAAATATTATTATTTAAATAATATTCCCATAAGGATAACCTTTATAAAAAAATAATTGAAGTAGAAGTTTTAAAATTCATACTTGAAATGAATAATAAATAACCAAAGATATACTTATGCGAAAGTACGATCTTTATTTGAATAATCAAAAATAAGTTTGATTATCAAAACATTATTCTTTAATAAAATAAAGAATATTATTTAACAAATAAGCGGAGTCATAAGTCCACGAATGAATATTCAAAATAATATTCATTAAATAAAATAAACAGAGTCATAAGTCCTCGAATGAATATTCAACTAATAATATTCATTAAATAAGATAAACGGAGTCATAAGTCCTCGAATAAATATTCAACTAATATTCATTAAATAAAATAAACGGAGTCATAAGTCCTCGAATGAATATTCAACTAATAATATTCATTAAATAAATTAAACAGAGTCATAAGTCCTCGAATGAATATTCAACTAATATTCATTATTTAAAATAAAGTTATCGAATAAAGCTTATTCAATTAATAGTTTTGAAAACTATATCTATATATATATATAAATATATATATATAATATACTCGGCTACATCAACTCCCGGTTTAGAAAATGTCCACCTTTGGGTCCCCTATACCAAGGGTATACGCAACTACTGCTTATCTCTGGCATAGGTATTATGCTACTTATAAGCTTTTGAATCAACAATTAGATATCAAGATTACAAAACAGGCATGCATATAAATATCATATCACATGCTCCAATATATCGCAAGACTTTGCTAATAATAATCATGCACTTATCACAAGATAATGCATATACATATATACATCACAACAATAGTATAACGGGTAGAAAACTTGCCTGAGTGCTCCAGGTAGACTTAAGCTTAGAGTGGGTCCAGTAACCTATGAACAACAACATAAGCCGGAATTAAACCATGGTCGCTTAAGAAACTAGACTATATCCACTTAGACCCTAAAATTCGCTTATACGCTTAACGATTTGCATTAATCGTTCGCACACCCTCGGCTCCACTAATTTTAATAAACTAATCATTTAGAATTTTAAGGTGATTCTTTCGTAAGTACCCTACCAACTGCCTAATCCACTTTACATAATTGTTTCATACTTCAATTAGTCATTTAAGGGCCTTAACCAAGGTTTCAAAGTAAGGCGAGGAGTAATGGTTCGTTCGCGAAACGACGTTACTTAAAACTATCGTTTCTCCTAAACCGTACATCGGAACCAAGTGATCCACATATCAAAACGAAGCTTACGACACGCTATAGCTAAACATGGCAATGCTATAGATTCTTTATTGAGTTTTCTGTCCTGAACACTAAGAAAAAGTAGTTGAATAAAAATGGGCATTACGACGGCTATATTTACGAGTTTTCCAAGTTTCTCACTACACCAAAACCTCACCAAACAACCCACAATCATTAACACATCAAAACCTCAACTATATAATACTATACCAGTCCGTATTCTTCAGATTCTTCATCTCAACCAACCACAATCAAGTTTTATTAACTATAACAAGATTCATTCACCAAATCACTCCAAATCCAAATCAAACTACTAATAATCAAAGTTCATGCTTCTCATTTAGAAAACCAACCACAAAATCACTAATAATCAAAGTAAAGGAGAGGGTTTGAAGTTTATACCTTCCTTGGGAGGTGTTAAGTTGCTAGGAAGCCTTAGGGAGCCTCCTACAAGCTTGATCTTTCCAAAGAAATCAAGAACACAAAGTTAGGCTTTCAAGTTTCTAAAAGTCCGATTGAACGAACTGTAAAAATTAGGGTCTTACCATGCTTATTTGGATGAGACTTGTGATCAAGAGTTGTAGGCCATCTCAATACCTTTCCAAAGAGCTATAGAACACAACATTTGAGTGAGAAATGAAGGAGATACAACAGTTTTAATGTGTTGGTTCTGTTTTGGCCGAGAGCAATGGAAATGGGGGAGGAAGATGAGAGCTTGTGTTGACTTGAACTTGTGGTGGAAATGAAATGATTTTAGGATATTTACTTGACTAGTTGTTTTGTTTAAATTAGTGGAAAGTGACATAAGCATGGTGATGTCATCAAGCTTACATAATCCTTGCCACTTGTCTCATCCTTATGGTGGAAGCATCTTTTTAAGCTTAATCCTTATATTAAGATATTAACTAAGTGCATTAATCTTGTACTAATTGACCCTCCTCCTTTCCTCTTGCATTACTTAGTCGTTTAATTATTTTACGACTCGTTTATTGTTCATTCTCGTTGATCGTTTGAGGGATCATATCCGGGATCTCATTACTTGGGTTCCCCTAAACCTTTCTCAATATTTCATATTCCTTTTATGGTCCTCTCTTATAATCCTTGAATTTAAATCCTTTTAATCATGTTACCTTATACTCAATTCTTTCGGTATCTGGTGGATTTTCGGGAAAAATCAAAGTGTTCGAATTTGGATTCTGACGATCTTTACATACACTTATATACCATATGGAGTACTAATAAGATCTCAGAATATCAATAAAAGAACTCCTACATAGTGTGGCATGAAAAGTTTTCTTAATCAGCATAATCAGCAAAATCAATATTCATCAGTGTTTCAAAGATTCCAAAAATAGGGGTTATTACAGTCTCCCCTCCTTAAAAGGATTCCGTCCCGGAATCAGATAGAAAATGAATAGGGATATTTTCTTAGCATTGCACTTTCTAACTCTCAAGTCAATTTTCCCACATTGTGGTTCTACCACCAACTCTGACTAGTTTAATAACCCTTCTCTTAAGCACTTGTTCCTTTTCAATCTATAACCCTTCCTGGTTGCTCTATATAGGTTACGTCTGGTTGCATGTCTATGCGCTCATACACCCCTATTTGTCTGGCATCCGAATTACACTTCCTTAACATTGATACGTGGAACACGTTATGAACTTCCTACATGTTCGGGGGTAGGGCTAGCTCATATGCTAACTTCCCAATACGTCTTAATATATCCAAGGGTCCAACAAATTGTAGAATTAGCTTTCCTTTCTTTCCGAACCTCATCAATCCTTTCCAAGGGATACCTTTAACATCACTAGGTCCCCTATTTCATAATACTCTTTGTCCTTTCGAGTCAAAGCAGCATACTTCTTATGTCCATCTTGGGCTACTACCGATCGTCCTCTGATTAGATCTATTATATCCTTGGTCCTTTGGACTACTGCGGGTCCGAGCATCTTGCGCTCTATAACTTCATCCTAACATAAGAGAGATCGACATTGTCTTCCCTCAAGGATCTCATAAGGCGATATTTTGATACTGATATACGATCTATTATCGTAAGAAAACTCAATCTGCGTTAAGTGATCATTCCAAATTCTTTCAAGTCTATTGCACAAAATCTCATCATAGCTTCTAGCATTATAGCTTTTGCTTTTCAATACCCATTCTTTTCCAGTTCGTAATCGCTACTATCTTACGTTCCTAATATTATACTGGTTATACTTTTGCTCATTAGTGTTCTATAACCTTTTAATAACCACGTCAACCTTACTATCAGGATCGCATTAGAATCGAAATACCACTGTACTTGGTACCACTTCATCTATAGCTGCCTCCATCTTCAAAAGCTTGGTCCTTCGTATAGAAGTAAAAGAATTTATTGAGAGATCACTATGATCATGAACACTTGTTCTATTACATAGTTAGTACAGAAGGTGGCCAGCCTTTAGTACTTGACAAGCAATTAAACAACATGTGGTATCCTACTAGGCTTCTATCACACAGATAGATAGTCATTCGGCAATACCTCCCCTTCTGGAAGGGTTGTTCTTCTCAGTTTACATGAAATGAAAAGAAGAGAAAAGAACGAATTGAAGAGAATTGTATATGAAAAAAATACTGCCACAAATATCTGGCTTGGAATCTACCTCTGAACTATAGAGGTTTGTCATAGGAGAACAAAACATATGTATCTATATCAATATCCAGTATTATCGCATCACATTTCACATGCTTAAATATTTTTGCTATTCCGTCCATCATTCTATGGACCCATGCTCTTCCTCGAGCTTATCCACAATCACCTTTGAAACTCCCTCGACATCAAAAGTCAAATCCGGGATCTCATTCTAGACATCATCGTTACTAGAATTCTATGCTTGCAGCGCAACCTTCCACGTATAGTAATACGACTCTCTATTGATAAGAAGGAATAAGTATTCAATATGTAGATAATCTACTTAATTAGTCTATCAATGATAACTTATACACCACCATGACCCGATTAGTGGTACTCAATCTCAACATCCATTCCAATACAACTCTCACGGTTATAAGTAATCAGCTCATTACTCGTAGAATCATTCCTGCATTACTATGGTCCACCATTGACCTACTGTAGTCATTCATTTTCCATGAAGTCTTAATAGCTAACCATACGGAGTCCGTTCCTGCAGTACCGAAATCATCTAGAGAGGAAACATAATCGCCATTCCCTGATTCATGAAGAACACTCCTGAACTTGGCGTACATATGCCATGAAGCTGATAAAATTGCAGAAGAGTTTCAATAAAAGAAACGATAGCAGGTTAATACCATTCTTAATCATATGTCTATATTAGGAGACATGAAGCTCAGAGGTTCATTTCGTCCTTTTTAAAATATGGTCCTGGCTTATTCTCAAGATAGGACCTTCTAAGATAGATAGTCCACTCACAGCAATTACATGAATTAAATCTTTACCAAACTACTATTACGGTTGAGTATCGCACAATCATCAGAAGGAATGTCAATCTTCCAAACCATAATACAACCTTCATGGCTTCAACCATCATCACTGTATTCCTCTGGCACGAGGGCCTATAATTATCCTCTTACATTTAAAGTGTCGGCCACCTCTTTGGCCTTTCCTGATAGTAAAATTTCCTTACAATCAATGTCTTTTAAATGACCTTCAACTAAATTTTCTACCTCATTTCCAATCACTGCTTGTATGAAAATGCTCTTCCTTACGCTTTGGTAAAAAATATATCACCATTTTTCCATAAGTTATTGCCTCGGTCTTTTTTTTAGGTTAACATTGTCACGACTGACTCTCGATCATACTTCAGACGTCTCTTATCTTGGGTCCTACTTGTTTTCACCAATCTCGACCTTCATTGGGTCGATCTATACTTTCTTATGGTTCAACACGTGCCCACCTGGCATTATTATAATTACGTCACATTTCCCTTATCAAAATTTCTATTCTTGAGAACTTTGAATATTACCTTTTTCCTTGTAAAACCTCCAAGGTTATCCTTGAATCGTTCCTCCTGTATTCCCTAGATACAGGGTATATCAAAATACCATTTACTAACACTAGAACCATTGTCTATGTACTGCTGAATTTCCTTGATGCATACGCGATTACCTTGCTGTGCTGTATAAGAACCACCCTAATTCCTTATGCGAAGCGTCACTACACATCACAAAATCTCCTTTTCCATCCGGCAACGCCAAAATAGGGGCCGTCACCAACCTTCACTTTAGTTCTTAAATGCTGTTCTCGCATTTCTCTGTCCATTCGAACCTCTCAGTCTTACAAGTAAGCCGCGTTAAAGGGGCTACTATCTTTACAAACTTGAACGAACCTCCGGTAGTGACCGACCAATCCTACCTCTGGTAGTCGACCTAACCATGGTCATCAATTCATCAGTGGTCCTTTATTCATTCTTGTCAGGATCCTCCATGGGATCCTCCTCAACAACTATCCCTTCTAGGACAACATCCTCAACCGCTACATCCTCAATATGAACATCATCCGGTCCCTTGTTAGGACACTCTATCAGATCTACACTCTGATCTCCAATAAGTAATAAAACATCATCGCACTGTTGCTCCTCAACCTCAGGGTTCAGAGTCCCGCTACCATATACGATAACGAACTACGCTCCTATCACGATATTTATAAGGGTTCCCATAAGGGTTTTAACTGTCAGTACTACGTTAGGTAGTCCAACTATGAACTTGGCAAGAGTTCTTATTATCTTAGTGAACTTATTATTTTAATGTCACATCATCTCTGAGGTTTATAACGCTTAGCTCTGATACCATTTCTGTAACACCCCCAAATTCGGGGTCGGGGATTCGAGTTGTCACGAGTTCCATTTCCCTTAATAATACTTAATCTTAACAATCAACCAACTACTGCATACTGTGACCCCATAATATACACACACACACCAGAAGTTATAGTCTCAGAGATGAATACCAAAAATAACACAAGTCATTTTATTCCACAATTATAAGTCATTACACCTCAAAAGGGTTTCTGAATAAATTTACATATTCCTTGCCATTATTACGATTCATAATATACATAAGTCTGGTACATCAATAGTTGAAAGCCTAGCCTATTGGTAGTTCCTACTCAGCTACAACGGCATCAACGCCTACAGGAAACTACGGAACGTTTCCTATCCGCTCACGAATTGGGAGCTAGGTCCTGTTCATCTTGTCTATCTGTTGTTGTGTGATGAAAGAAGAAAGCAAGGGTGAGCAACAAGCCCACCGAAATAATATGTATAATGATTAACAATATATGAGCATTCTCATAGTACTCATGAAAGTCTTGGTTAAGCAGATATGAACCAAGTTTAATATCTTAACGCGACCAAGTCGAAAAATATTCAGTATATATGTATATATATACTTTTCAAAATCTTGGAAGTCCTCTTCCATGCATAATATACACAGAGTTCTAGTTTATAACTGTATAAAAATATCGTTACAAGGTGATCTCATATATCTAACCTCGTCTCAACATTTTTGTGAAAATCTTTGTCATGCATAAGATAATCATTAACCAGATATAAGTTGAAAAGATGAAGTTACAAGATACTCCAATATACTTATATATTTTCCGAATACTACTTGAACTACCACCGTTCAAGGTATAATCATTTTCAAAAGTTCATCACATAGATGAGACTACAAGATAAGATTTGAATAGATTCAATCTTTGAAATATCATTCAAAAGAAATGAAGTTAAGAGATACTTCATTAAGTCCCGATATATATATTTATATATATCTCTCATACATTTCCTGAAAACCTCTGTCATATAAAGTATGAACAGAGTTGTAATATCCAATGAATTTGGAAAGAAAAGAATTTTGGCATAAACCTGATATTTTGCTGATCAGGCAAAGATACCAATAAGTAACCTTTTTTACTAGTAGATGGATGAATCCCCCACCAGTCATCACCCTGGCCGCATTGGGACCTTGTGCTGGACCGCCACCCGGCCTCTTACGCGTTGATGGACTGCCACCCAGCCACTTACACTTTGATAGACCGTACCCCGGCCTGTCTTTTATGCCGACTCAATTAGATGGGCTTACTTTCCGAACATTGGGCAAGTAATCAAATTGTTTTCTCAAAACAGCAACCTCGTTACGAATGTAAAATACACCACAGAGCCGGATCCCTCAGATTTTGAGCGAGTATTTAAATCCCCTTCGAAAGGAGGATCTTAAATATAAAAATGAGTTTTGGGATCCGCCCTAACTTTTAAAAATCATTTTGAAGACTCGAAAATATTTTTAAGAATGTTTGGAGTAATGCTGATTTAATGAAATAAATCAGTCCCGATATATTAGAAAATATCTGAATATTATTATTTAAATAATATTCCCATAAGGATAACCTTTATAAAAAAATAATTGAAGTAGAAGTTTTAAGAATCATACTTGAAATGAATAATAAATAACCAAAGATATACTTATGCGAAAGTACGATCTTTATTTGAATAATCGAAAATAAGTTTGATTATCGAAATATTATTCTTTAATAAAATAAAGAATATTATTTAACAAATAAGCGGAGTCATAAGTCCACGAACGAATATTCAAAATAATATTCATTAAATAAAATAAACGGATTCATAAGTCCTCGAATGAATATTCAACTAATAATATTCATTAAATAAAATAAACGGAGTCATAAGTCCTCGAATGAATATTCAACTAATAATATTCATTAAATAAAATAAACAGAGTCATAAGTCCTCGAATGAATATTCAACTAATATTCATTAAATAAAATTAACGGAGTCATAAGTCCTCGAATGAATATTCAACTAATAATATTCATTAAATAAAATAAACAGAGTCATAAGTCCTCGAATGAATATTCAACTAATATTCATTATTTAAAATAAAGTTATCGAATAAATCTTATTCGATTAATAGTTTTGAAAACTATATATATATATATATATATATATATATAATATACTCGGGAACATCGACTCCCGGTTTAGAAAATGTTCACCTTTGGGTCCCCTATACTAAGGGTATACGCAACTACTGCTTATCTCTAGCATAGGTATTATGCAACTTATAAGCTTTTGAATCAACAATTAGATATCAAGATTATAAAACAGGCATGCATATAAATATCATATCACATGCTCCAATATATCGCAAGACTTTGCTAATAATAATCATGCACTTATCACACGATAATGCATATACATATATACATCACAATAACAGTATAACGGGTAGAAAACTTGCCTGAGTGCTCCGGGGTAGACTTAAGCTTAGAGTGGGTCCAGTAACCTATGAACAACAACATAAGACGGAATTAAACCATGGTCGCTTAAGAAACTAGACTTTATCCACTTAGACCTTAAAATTCGCTTATACGCTTAATGATTTGCATTAATCGTTCGCACACCATCTGCTCCACTAATTTTAATAAACTAATCATTTAGAATTTTAAGGCGATTCTTTCGCGAGTACCCTACCAACTGCCTAATCCACTTTACATAATTGTTTCATACTTCAATTAGTCATTTAAGGGCCTTAACCAAGGTTTCAAATTAAGGCGAGGAGTAATGGTTCGTTCGCGAAATGACGTTACTTAGAGCGGTCATTTCTCCTAAACCGTACATCGGAACCAAGTGGTCCATATATCAAAATGAAGCTTACGACACGCTCTAGATAAACATGGCAATGTTATAGATTGTTTATTGAGTTTTCTGTCCTTGAACACTAAGAACAAGCAGTTGAATAAAAATGGGCATTACGACGGCTATATTTACGAGTTTTCCAAGTTTCTCACTACACCAAAACCTCACCAAATAACCCACAATCATTAACACATCAAACCTCAACTAAATATTACTATACCAGTCCTTATTCTTCAGATTCTTCATCTCAACCAACCACAATCAAGTTTTATTAACCATAACAAGATTCATTCACCAAATCACTCTAAATCCAAATCAAACTACTAATAATCAAAGGTCATGCTTCTCATTTAGAAAACTAACCATGAAAATCACTAATAATCAAATTAAAGGATAGGGTTTCAAGTTTATACCTTCCTTGGGAGGTGTTAAGTTGCTAGGAAGCCTTAGGGAGCCTCCTACAAGCTTGATCTTTCCAAAGAAATCAAGAACACAAAGTTAGGCTTTGAAGTTTCTAAAAGTCCGATTGAAAGAACTGTAAAACTTAGGGTCTTACCGTGCTTCTTTGGATGAGACTTGTGAACAAGAGTTGTAGGCCATCTCAATAACTTTCCAACGAGCTATAGAACACAACATTTGAGTGAGAAATGAAGGAGATACAGCAGTTTTAATGTGCTGGTTTTGTTTTGGCCGAGAGCAATGGAAATGGGGGAGGAAGATGGGAGCTTGTGTTGACTTGAACTTGTGGTGGAAATGAAATGATTTTAGAATATTTACTTGACTAGTTGTTTTGTTGAAATTAGTGGAAAGTGACATAAGCATGGTGATGTCATCAAGCTTACATAATCCTTGCCACTTGTCTCATCCTTATGGTGGAAGCATCTTTTTAAGCATAATCCTTATATTAAGATGTTAACTAAGTGCATTAATCTTGCACTAATTGACCCTCCTCCTTGCCTCTTGCATTACTTAGTCGTTTAATTATTTTACGACTCGTTTATTGTTCATTCTCGTTGATCGTTTGAGGCATCATATCCGGGATCTCATTACTTGGGTTCCCCTAAACTTTTCTCAATATTTCATATTCCTTTTATGGTCCTCTCTTATAATCCTTGAATTTAAATCCTTTTAATCATGTTACCTTATACTCAATTCTATCGGTATCTGGTGGATTTTCGGGAAAAATCAAAGTGTTCGAATTTGGATTCTGACGATCTTTACATACACTTATATACCATATGGAGTACTAATAAGATCTCAAAATATCAATAAAAGAACTCCTACATAGTGTGACATGAAAAGTTTTCTTAATCAGCATAATCAGCAAAATCACTATTCATCAGTGTTTCAAAGGTTCCAAAAATTGGGGTTATTACAACAGATTTAGAGAAAGAACCTGAAACCATTCCAAGTCCATTAACCAATCTTGTAAAAGTAGCTTCACACAGTGGTTTTGTGAAGATATCTGCTAGTTGTTGATCTGTTGGAACAAAATGCAATTGCACTGTACCTTCATCCACATGTTCCCTTATGAAGTGGTACCTAATGCTGATGTGCTTTGTCATTGAGTGTTGAACTGGATTACCTGTCATAGCAATAGCACTTTGATTATCACAGTAAATAGGGATTTTAAAATATGTTAACCCATAATCCAGTAAATGATTCTTCATCCAAAGAATCTGTGCACAACAGCTTCCTGGAGCAATGTATTCTGCTTCTGCAGTTGATGTGGAAATTGACTTTTGTTTCTTGCTAAACCAAGAAACCAATCCGCCTCCAAGAAATTGGCAGCTTCCACTTGTGCTTTTCCTGTCAATTTTGCAACCTGCAAATTCTGCATCTGAGTAACCTATTAGTTTAAAATCTGATTCTCTGGGATACCATAATCCCAGATCAGCTGTTCCCTTAAGATACTTGAAATTTTTTTCCATAGCTGTTAGGTGAGGTTCTCTTGGATCTGCTTGAAATGTTGCACAAAGACATGTAGCATACATGATATCAGGTCTACTAGCGGTTAGATAGAGTAGAGAGCCAATCATACCTCTGTAATCAGTAATATCTACTGATTTACCAGTATCCTTATCTAGATTTGTTGCAGTGGCCATGGGAGTGGATGCACTTGAACAATCTTGCATTCCAAATTTCTTCAGCAAATTTCTGGTGTACTTGGTTTGACAAATAAAAGTGCCTTCTTCATTCTGCTTGACTTGAAAGCCCAGAAAATAGCTAAGTTCCCCCATCATACTCATTTGATATCTGGACTGCACCAGTTTTGCAAACTTCTTGCAAAGTCTGTCATTTGTAGAACCAAAGATGATATCATCAACATATATCTGAACCAGAAGTAAGTCATTTCCATGGTTGAGGTGTGACGCCCTCAATCTCGGGGTTAGGAAATGAGGACTCACACACACCTCTATTCTAATAATTAAATATGCATAAACCCCGATTAACTACTAACATGATCAACATGATAAAGTATGAGATAAGATTACAACTACCAATCAAAAAATATAACTTACAAACCTAAAATACTATTAAATAAACAATATCGATTCCGGCTGGAAACCGACAGATAACCCATTGTATCTTTATACACCTCTTTCTAGGCGCGAGCTCACTCATACAAACCACTACCTGCTCTGGCAACCGGAAGCCCTCAACACGGTAGGGACCACTAGGTACGCTCTTACGAGCAGTGCGCCTAAGCCTGGCCATCTTTTTGCTTAACTGCCATGGTTAGATTAAGACAAAACAAATGAGTATAAAACTCAGCAAGTAACTATATAGCAGTTCTACAATATTAAATCTCAATATACTTTGAACAAACTAGGGCATTCTACTTTAACTAATCTAGGTGGCAGATTTCCATTTTTTTTAAATAAGGAAAGGTATCTGAAGAATAGTAGGGCTTTCAAGAAACAAGGCTCGAAACAGGACGAAAGCCGACATTCATCACAAATCATTATAGGATCAAAATAAATCTTTCGATAGAGGAAAGCAACAGTATTTCAAGATATAGAATCATTCATATGATCAACAATTTCAAGAATCAGGGTTCTCGAGCTTTAAGCTCCACAATAACATAATCAACTCTTTTCAAAGCATTATAAACCATTTTCATTTCCAAAAATCAATTTACTGAATAAAAGTTTCAGTTCCCTTTTTAAATAATCATTTAGAACCCTTGATTGGATCACTTTATCTTTCCATTTCATTGTATACGGGTGATCAGCCTGTATCGACCTCCATTCTGGTCTTTAAGGTACCAATCGACATAATTTCAGCCTTAAATTGGGCTAGTCCCACTAGCTTCTTAGCACGACTGGACTAGTCCCACTAGCCTCTTACGTCTCAATCCAATCCATCAGGAATTCATTTGGAAAACCTTGAGTTGGAAAAACAAATAGGTTTTCTAAAATTCATTTTATCATTACCAAGTATTTGAAATCATTCGGACTCTTTCAAGTCAAAACTCATTCTTAAATCAGATTTTAAAGAAACAAGGTTCAGGGAGTGAATCAAAGATACGCAAGGAACAATTCACAAGAATTCTATATCAGGGACAACAAGGCACTAAATTTGAAGGATCAGCAATAAATTAGGGATTAATAAGGTGATCAAGAGAAACAAGGTATCATTAAACAGAGTTAACCAAGATAATCAATAGGTTCAATATGATTCATGGCATTATAGGTAACTTGAACAGAAAGGCAGATTATCAAAGGGTGAATTCAATAGGATTATCAATAACACGGAATCAAGAACAAGGGTACTTCAAATCAATATCACGGTTTCATAAAGCAAGGGTTTCATACTTTAACAGTTCAATACTCTACATGGTATGAACAACATTTCCTTTATAATCATTTACACAAGTAATCAGAGTTACTTTCCTGAAATTGCTTTCCTGAGGGTTGAACTACTGCCACCTAGTAAATCCTTTCCTTTCCTAGCCAGAATGCCCTCACGCTCCGAATCTACAATAAAACCAAAAATCTTAATTACATTCCCAACTCTCGTTCCCGGAACGATCACTCTATATGATAACTCGATTATATATTTGACTCGAGCATACGAATGTAGCTTATACATATAAGCACATAGCACTTAGCACAAAGCATAATCCTTATATACCTAGCAATCAAAGCGTACTCGCTTGACCTTGGCTATGTCTCAATTCACACTAACACGACTCTCTTTTACAAGTACAAGACCCATTTACAACCAAACATTTACGTATGTACTATCACTTATATCAATCAACTTAATTTCCTTTTCTTTTGCTCCTTAATTCGAACCATACATACAAAACACATTCACATATATTCAATTTCAATCTCACACATTCATGCACAACTAATGAAATTCACAAGATTCATTTATTCACTTTTAGCCTTATCCTTTTTAATCAAAAATCCGAATTATAACCACGTTAAGGGCCAAAATCAACTTCTTTTAATCATCAAAAATTCGAACACAACACTACTTGATCTTTATCATGCATCCAACTCTTACTTACCAATTCAATCCACTTAATTCACCTTTTTATTCCTAAGAATCCATTCGGGTTTTTCCATAAATCAACATACAAGAATGGATTTTAACATGCAAGGCAATACATCACATTTCCCACTTATTTTAGTTCTTAACTAGGTCATTCCATTCACTTAAACACCAAATCATGTAACACCTAACTCATTCAACCAACATGCATTTGCTCAATCAATATTTAACCCCTTTTTATCTTATTTTCATTCGGCAAGAACATAATTTTCAACTCAAGGTCTAATCAATAACATGCACTAATTGATCTTCTTTGAAATTATCATGTAATCACTTTTAAGCCACATAATCCTAGTGTTCAACAAGATTAACCCACAAAACCGAATTTTCCTTCTTAATTAGCAAAAAGCCGAAGCAAAAACTCACATGCAAATCCTCAATTTTTAATTTTTTAAGCAACAATCACATGTACACATTCATTTTCCTCCTAACACAATCAATGGAATCATTTAATCAAGCACACACTTGAATTTCATCAAAGAAGCAAAACCCTTTTCTAAATTTTCAAGAAATCATAGCATGCAACACTAAAATCCAACGATCACATCATGGAAAATCCACCGGCTCTCCTTTGGATCATGGCCGGTGGTGGTCGAACTTGAGAGAGTCCATAACGGATCTCTTCTCGAGTGTATGACCTCCAATCACGCTTAAATTCACTCTCTTAGCTATGCTTCAAGAAATTGTTTTTCTTAAACACAACCATAGTGATCACTTCAACAAAATCTTTATAATCACTTACATGCAAGTAAGAATCGAAGTATATACCAAGAATAACAACTAATGGAAGCAATATCTCGGTATTTGAGTGTGTTTTAATGGTTGCATTCGAGTGAGAGAGGTGGGAGATGAGAGAGCCGAGAGGGAGTGAGAGAGAGAGTGTTCGAGAGAGATAGGAGAGAAAAGAGTGGGTGCATAGAAAAGAAGAAGAAAATGGGGGAGGAAGGAGTATTTTATACTCTACCAAGATTAAGGGCAAAATAGTAATTCAATAATTCCTTTTTGACTTGCACTTTCTTTCTCTTTTTACTTAAATGCAACAAAATTCAAAATAAAAATATTTCTCTCTCGAAAAGATGAAATTGTCTTGAATAAAAATCTTTAACACGTATGTCTCGAAATTAGCTTTTTATCCATTACTCATAATAAGAAATTGAGTGAACGGTTGATTTTATATAAATTTCGCAAACTTGCTTTAATAAATATATTTTCCACATAAAATCAATTTTAAAATGCAAAGATCCACAATCAAATTCACTTATTATTTTTAAAAAGTCTCTAAGGTCTTTACGAGGATAACAGAACAAATCCCATATTTTTATCCTTCTCGGATAATTTTATAAAAATGCGCGAAGGTTAATAAACCTTTACTTAAATCACGTAATTCCTTTAAAATTCACAAAATTGACACAGAACACATAGTCATGCACACACTCAAGCAATCACACACATATAGTCACATAACGACTCAGGTCTGATCATAGAATCTATCCCTCTTTAATCTTTATCATCTTTTACGCGTACCGGGTCACGTTCAGCTTGACGGCCCGACACTCAGCGTTTCGATTACGCTTCTCATTATCTTTACCAATCAACACGTCTCTTAAGACGAAATACTTTATTCATTCACTTCACATATAATTTACATTTTATATTATTTAATTCCATATTAGGACGGGTTCCGTTTTACCTAACGGCCCGACACCAAGCTTAACTTCTAAGCTGACTCTTTAAATTGGAACGTTTTTATCCATGATCCTTAACTCTAGTATACAGATAAGACAAATAATCACCACTTAATCTCATCACATAACACATACTTTACTTTCTTAATTACGACGCAAAATTCTCGGTCGTTACAATCTATATAACGACTCGTGTAACCTTTTTGAATTATTTAATTATGCAACTATGGAAATTATTAAATAAATAAAATATGTGTGTTGGTTTTGACCACTATGTGTTGTTTGATTATTATCCATATGTGATTTATAGTGTATCGGATTGTCCGTGCGATTAATTATGCGATCATATGGAATGGTTTCAATTTTAAAAGTGGATTTAATGCAAATTTATTTGTATAAATATTTGAAGTGTTTCTAAAATTGTTTTTATGATTTTATAATTATAATAATTATTTTTAGGATTTTATAAAATTGAGAAATCAATATTTTATTATTTATTTATTTTTAAATGATTTTCTAATCACTTTTATTTGTAAAATCCATATTTAATTCTAAAATTCTTCAAAAATTATGAAACTCATATTTATTTAAGTTTGGAATATTCCGAGAATTTTAAAATTATTTTGAAAATTTTCAGGATTAGTTTCACGCGCTCGTTGTTTCGTTTTATTGATAAAAGCGGGTATAAGTGACATTTCAAAAATTGTGTTAAAATTCTGAAAATTTCATTTTTATTTACTTCGGGATATTTATAATATTATAAGATTATTTTTGCGATTTTCTGAATTTGTTCTAAGTGCAACTCGGTTCGTTAATTATGAAATGCGGATATGTTGCGCGTTTTAAAAATGTGTTAAAAATTTTGAAATTTATATTCTATTACTCTCGGGGTATCTATATAAATTTTAAAATCATAATGGGTCTATTTCGATAAGTGATTAGTTACCGCAAGTACCCGTTGTAAGATTAAAACTGATCAAAAACTCTATGCGGTCCGGATAAAAAAAAACTGACACGTGTCTTATTAAAAGACACGCGACAACACAAACAAAGCCAGGGGGTGACTCCTGTGTTTTCTAATAAACATCAATCTCTCTTCTTATTTTTTTTAATTCTCCCTCTCTCTTTCTTGTCCGGGCGGCGTTGTACTTTCTTTTCCGGCGACCTTCGCCTCTGTTTCTTGGTCTCGTTGCCGGCGGTAGTCCAGTGGCTTCTGCCGCCTTGGTATCGGCCTAGTTAGTGGTTCCGCTATATATACACACACGTGTGTGTATATCGCAGTGGAGGGTATGGTTGTTGTTGATTATTGTGTTCTGTGATTGTGTCCTTGTATCTATCTCCGGTTGGCCTTGTTTGTTTTTTGGCCTGTTCTTTTACTTTCGGCCTGTTGCTATGCTTTTTGGTGGTTGATTCTCTGGTCTGTTGTGCGGTTACATTTTGTTCCTGTTGAGCCCTGTCCTGTTGGGTCGATTGTGCATTGGATTGGATTTTTTGCAGAATTGTTATTAACTTAAATTCCCTTTTTCTCGCAGGAATTTATTGATTACATTCGTGATATTAAATTGTTCGTATCAAAAGTTATTTTTTTTATAACTAATCGACAGAATTTTGCGTTGGAAATCCGAGAATTTATCGGGTACCCACGAAATTTTGTCGCCGTCCGCGATGACTTTTACGAGTGGACGGTGGACTATGATGATTATATTCTGAGTCCTAATTTAACAAATTAATGTAAAATGCGAATAATAATAGTATTGAATTGATGATTTGGGGAATTGTGAATATTGGTTGTTGTGAATTATTGTGGTGAAGTGACGTCGAATTGTTCGACGGGTTAGTCCGATAAATAAAGGAAGTGCTGCTCAATTTCCGGGAAACTGAACTACGTAAATACGAGAACGTATTCGATGATTATCGAGATGTTGAATGACTATATATATGTGCGTGTGTTTTATACGAAACTTGATTGTACGATGTGATGGAATATTTTTCTAAATCGATAACCCTAATTTCATAAAATAAAGAGTATGGGTATTTTCCGAAAACGAACACTAAACCGATTTTCGAGAACGTGAGCCCTAAGTGATACGTGTATTATTATATGAAATATGTTACGAGTCAGATTTTGTTAACGTTTGGGTAGATTGTTAGCGAGGATATGTCAAGCATAATCGAATGTCTAAGTTAGGATATTTCGACATTGTAGGTTCTAGTCAGAATGCCTGAGAATTGGAATTGGACGAAAGATAGTTGGTGGTGAGTCGAAAAGCTCATTAAGTTCTCAATCAAAGGACTTAAGTGTTGAGGTCGAATCCAGAATGATATAGTGGTTGGACGTAAAAGCCTAAGCGGCAGAATTGGTCCATAATTGATCAGTAATAGTTGTAAAACCTTGTAAGGCAAGTATTTCTGAACTTTTCTTCAAGACATATTACCAATGTTTTCGAACTATTTCATAACATGTTGCTATTATTAAACATAATTCCTGTTTTGTAATGCAAGTGTTTTAAACTGCTTACCTTAAACCCTGAATCTTTCTTGATCTTGAGCCGTAAGCCTTATTCTTTGTAAACCATCCTTTGTTGATCCCCAGATATCAATTCACACCAATATGATACTACTCCCCAAAGGTATAACTACCAAACACCAAACACTGAAACAAAATTGTTTGAAAACACAGAAACTTTTATACTGCAACCATTCTTTATAACATCAAAGAACTATACTTTGAGAAATCATTTATGACCTAATATCGGATGCTGGTATAAATTGAAAACCATTTCTTATACATACCCTGAAATTCCCTTGAGATATCCATAAGCCTCCTTATGCTTTTATTCAAGTGTTTAACTATCGTTGAGTATGAACTTGTTTTATTGAATTATATCGCTTATCATATTGAACTGCTTTAGGATTGGATAGTTTTTGTATATGTGGACCAGATTCGTGGTCAGACCATACCAATGGTCAAGTTAGGCCAATGTGTGCCTTGGATCCGGTAATTAGAGCAGTGTTGTGTGCTTGCTCGGGGTTAGTGTGTGACTGATCAGCAGCCTAACCTTGGTTTTTAAAACTTAAAATGAATATCCAATTCTAATGATTAGTTGAAAAGAAACTTGATTCCTTTGAATCCTCTTATTTGATCATTGTTTAACTTCAGTTATCATTATCGTGACTTGCTGAGCTATCTAGCTCACCCTTGCGATTCTTTTATATATT
This sequence comes from Apium graveolens, assembly GCF_009905375.1. Classification (NCBI taxonomy): domain Eukaryota; kingdom Viridiplantae; phylum Streptophyta; class Magnoliopsida; order Apiales; family Apiaceae; genus Apium; species Apium graveolens. Next base: position 122,159,776 of record NC_133649.1, read on the forward strand.
TTCAGTTGAAGAGAATATGGATGATAGTGAAGTTCCTCAGTCCAAAGTGCGGGCTAAGGTTCCAGTGAGTGGATCGAGCTAGCAGAAGTTTCATGCGGTAAAGAGATAGTTAGATTGTAAGAATGATTTTATTATCAATTGTAAGTTAAATTAGTTGGGATTTGGTACGTTGTAATAAAAGTTAAGGTTGTGGCTTGTTTTCATACTGTAACCTGTTGCGATCCGTGGTTTTGTGAAGTAGGGTCATTATGAATAATATTTCCTATACAGGTTGATGTATTGTGTTTGTGTTGTGGACCCCAAACTTCTGACCCGGGTTTAGAGGGCGTCACAAGTTGGTATCAGAGCTACAGGTTATAAGTCACTGAAACAAGCCTAGATTGTCGGGATTAGGTAGAGGGTTAGGATTAAAAATAGAAAGTAGAAAGATAAGACGTTGTGAGATTGAGTGCGATGGTATAGTAGGTCTCCGGCATAGTTCGTATTGCGATTCGGGATTCTCAGCTTGTGACGTGATTTCCAGACAACGGCAATGGCAGATCTTGATTCCCCGGTGTCATTGGATCATTTGGAGTTTTCCGTTCGAGGATCGTCATCTTCTCTCAGATTAGATTTGCACCTTGTTCCTCCACCAGCATTAATGGTATTACCTTCCGTTATAACGATTGCACTTCTTCAAGCTATTCTACGCTACTTTTCTACCTCTTGATATGAGACTACCTATTGAAGAACCTCCATATGTTTATTCTTATTTCACTGGACATTCGGCTGTGAGCGTATCTCTTTAATCTACCCTACATCATGTTCTATACCCCTAGCTTAGAACTTGTCCTATGAAGTAATTGTACCTACAAGGATGGATTCGAGAGCTACAGTAAATGGTGAGCGCTTGAGTTATAATTAGAGGTGAGACGAAGTTTAGAAAGGAGATTTAAGTGTTTCAGAGGATAGCTGTTATCGGGTTAAAAGAAGCCCTTAGTGACTAAGCCACCCGTGAATAAGTATGGGATGAACTAGATAAAAGTATAAACCTGGGATTTTTATGAAATTAAATGATGATGATATGATAACTGCGATATGTAAAGTAGTAATGTGATGTGATACGGGTAAACTTTGTTCTATGAAATAGACTTGTGGACTATTGGATAGTCTGTTCTATTTAACTACTGTAACGATAATGTCGGGAGTATCACCAGTATGGGAGCTTTGATGTGAAACTACGAATAAGATAATGTGCGACAACAATTGAAGTTTTGTCGATTAAGGAAGGTAAGTGGACACGATGAAGGAGAAAAGGTAGATTGGAGTGAACGAACTTTTATGTGATTGTTTCTATAATATGGTACCTCCTTATAGGTCGGAAGGACAATAACCAACTCATATAGTAAGGACAACCAGGTTTGTGATTTTTCAAACTTTTTAGAAAAAATTTCGAAAAAGATTTTCCTTTATAAATTTCTAAAAGCCTTTTTGAATAAAATAATTTTTAAACATTGGTTGTCGAGTTACTACTTGAGTTTCTTGTTTGTTAGAAAGCCTGGATTACCTGGAAATATGATGATTCAGACCTAGTATTGCTAATTCCAAGAACGAAGTAACTTGTGATTATGAAGAAGTTGATTATTCCTAACAGTAAGGTGCAAGTATTATTTGATAAAATTTACAGCATAATCAGCGTACGGAGTAACTATACATTCAATTACTAGGACAATCAGAGTTCGAAGAATTCATTGATTCAACAGAAGTCGGAGCATGATCGAAAAGATTGAAAAGATTTCCAAACCTCTCTAAAAGAAGAATATTGTTAATAAAAGGATAGTTATATCGTATGGTTCGTGGTTATTCTAAATTAAAAGAGGAAGCCCGAAGTTATCAGATAAGAACGCCATTATGATCGAATTGTTAAAGTATTATACGTGTAGGTGCGACGTTACAGACGCGAGACTTGACAAGTAAGAATCTACCATAATGCTTAATTTGCGAAGGCATTTCAACGTACTTTCTAAAGTTATTATATGACACAATGGAGATATGATCGAACAAGCTCGAAAGATGAATACAAGTGAAATGTGGATGGTAACCAACATTATCGTTCTTGTCTTCAATATTACAGCGTATATTCCTTCTCAATTCTTAAAAATGTATGAACTTCTTTTCTCAGATAAACTCTTTTCTAAGACATCGAAAATGAGGATATTCCATTCCTTTCAAATTTATTTGCTTCCCTCAAGTTTTTCTTTCTGATTGGGACAAACAGTGTTATGGTGAGACACTTTGTCAGAATGACGAAGAGTCGGGTGGGACGCCACCTAATCATGTGCTGTATGCCATACGGTATGAAAGACTGGCCATCTTAAGTACCAATGTGGTTGTCTCATTCATATTCAAATCCTTGTTTCTTCTTTCTTTTCAACTTTCAATTTTGTTGAATTGTGAATCCTTCTAGTTGCTTCGTTGTACTGTCGTTCTTTGCAAGAGGTTTTTAAGAATAAATCAACGTATCCTTAATCAAGCGGACGAAGTTCCATCTACCTCTTATGCATTGAAAGGAAACACGGGCACATGACGAGGATTACAAATTACTAGCCCCAGTGAAGAATCCACTAAGAGTCAAGGAAATCTACTCCAATGAGGAATACGTTTCCGAGAACGAGAAATTGCGATTTTCTTGTGAAATATGTTATTCAGAATACGTACGTGATGACATGGATGATTAGGGTGAATACCTTATGCGTTAAAATATTAAAAGATATGAGAGTAACTTAATTGTTTATCTCTCAAGGTTTTATTAATAAGATTAGGATCGAAGGATTAATAAGTTAAGAATGTGAAAGTGTTGAATAAGGGAGTACTAATGGTGAAATTGAGATTCCTGGCAATAAGTTGTGAAGAATTGATATCATGGAAGATAAGAGGTTTTGATATTATTCTAAGGAATGGATTAACTATTAAAGCGTGATGTCCAGGCAGACCGTCTTGATGAAAAGATAAATTATGAGGATGTCAAATGAGAAGGTGATGAGGTTCAGAAGATGAAAGAAGGTAAAGAATTTGTTGATGATGATTATAGTAATCAAGATGTGAGCATTACGGTGAATATGAGATAAATAAAAGTCAGGAGTAAACAGAATTTGAAGATTTTATAGTTTCAAGATACATTTCCAGACGAATTACCAAAATACGACCTTATCTAAAATGGCACCAGTTAGAACGAGGAAGTTAGCAAAGCGGATGCAAGAAATGCTAGGAGAAGAAGCAATTAAACCCAGTGTATTCCATGAAGTGTACCAGTACTATTTGTTAATAAGAAAATGGAAGTATGAGATTATGCGTCAACTAAAGCCAGTTCAACAAATTTACTATCAAAAGCAAGTACATGTTACCTCGACCCAATGATTTGTTTGATCAAACGAAAGAAGCAAAGTACTTTTATGAGATTGATTTAAGACTTGATATTTCACTAGTTGAGGATTAAACCTATGGATGTATCAAGGATAATTTTCATAACTAAGTACTATTTTCATATTGTCATCTATATTAACCAATATACCAGTAATATTTGAACTAGATGGACAGCACCTTTAAGTAATATCCGAGTAAGCTATAGTTGTGATACTTAAAGTCAACGGAGGACCATGCGAAGCATTTAATGATAACTGGGAAGTTGGAGAAGAAATAAGTTGTATAAAATATAGTTCTTAGTATAAATAGTCAATGTAGAAAAGATCAAAAGAGATTCAGCAGAAGTTAAAGTTACTATGAATGAAAAGAGACCAGAAACACTCAAAAAAGTAAGAAGTTTATATGAAGTAAAGAAGGGTAAAGAAAGTTTTACAGAGTTAAGTGAAAGAATGGTTACAGCACCTGTTTTATCATTTTAAAAGTATCAAGGAGGTTGGTAGTGTATAGTAATGCTTCTCATTAAAAAAAAGGATGTGTGTGGATGCAGAACAATAGAGTTATTGTATATGCATCCAGACAACTGAAACCTTATGAGCAGAAGTATCCTACCCATAATTTGGGATTAACAGTAATAATATTCGTTTTGAAGGATTTGGGAAACATGATATGTATGGAGAAAGGTGTATGATCTATATGGGCCATAAGAGGTTGAAGTATGTGTTCACGAGAAAAAGCAAAGATAGAGGAAAGTAATAACGGATATAGAAACTATACCAGAGGAATTAACTATAGAATTCCGAAAGTTGGAATTGGAAGCTAAAGTTCATAATTCAAAAGGAAGATGGATAGTGTAACCTTTCAGTTGAAGTTGTGAAGGGAAAAATAAGATGTCAAGAGAAAATAATGGATCACGATGTTAGTAGTTAGGAAACGGAAATTTATACGCCCAGGAGAACGATCACGATATCTCCAGATTCTCTTCCAGCACTTGGATGCTACAAGTAGAAGAATTAAGAAATGAGATCCCACAGGGAATTCACAATATTAAGTATTTAAGTTATTGAAGAAATGTCAAGATATATGGAAATTTAAAGAAAAATAGTGATAACCAAGTATAAAAAGAAAATTTCAAGATAGATCAGGAGGTGTTGGACATGTCAAAGAGTTAAAAATGAAATATTGGAACGCCTAGTGGATAAAGCAGATCCAGGAAGTGACTTTACAAGAGGCGAACCGTGAAGTGGGAGTTTAACAAAACAACGAATAAGAATAAGTGACCCCTATAAAGAATTAATTTCCTACAAGACCTAATTCAAGCAATCTATTATATCTCGAGGAATAACTTAAGATCCAACCTAAGAAAATTTCAGAGATTACGATTAAGGTGAGTTAAGAGCATTGCGAGCTCGGGTGATATTATGTGAAATGCCGACTGCATCAGGTGATTATAAGGAATTAAGGAACGTGGTGTATAAGGAGTGCTTGGATAAGCAAACTGTATTTATTGATAACATCCTCAGCTACTCAAAGAATAAGAAAGTCTGTGTGGAATGCCCAAGAATTTCTCTCCAAGGATTAGAAGGAAAGTAACTATGTGTTGAGTCTTCAAGAATGAAATTTTGACTAGGGTTAACAAGAGATTCTGAATTAATCCATTAAGAACTACCTAAGTAAAACTGTATGGTAACAGATGCATTATGCCGGCAGAGAAGATTGGATGTAATTAAGACCACCGAGGAGCTAACAGACGAATTGGAAAGAGTGGAATCTGGAGTTAAATACTTAAAGGTGATAATACGTGAATATATGAGACTACTTTTCAGCCTTAATTGATGAAAAAGAATAAGAGATGCTTAAACATTTAGAATCCAAGTTAATAATGAACACCATCTAACATCCTTAAGTGGAAAGTCAAAGTACGGAAATAATTTAAGAAATGTAAGATATGTTGAGAGGTGAAGTTTTAAGGAAACAATGGAATGATCATTTATCAGCAATGTCAGTTTTGGAATGCCCATGTATTAAGCTTCGTGTGAACGCAAGTGTGGGTTCCCATTTCTATTAGAATAAAGTGGGAGAAAGAAAGTTGTTAAATCCTAAGTTGTTAAATCCTAAGTTAAATCGGCACGCCGAGAGCGTAGTGCTATTAGTTGAAGCAGCTCGGAGTAGACAAAGAAAGAAAACGAAATTGTATTGAGAGAAAGTATGAGTATAGAAATAGGACCAGTAGTGTTAGTAAAAATGTCGTTTTGAAAGAAATTGGATAAATTTGAGTAGAAGGAACAAGCTAAGTCCTAAAATTAGTAAACCATTCGAGGTATTGATGCATATAGATAAAGTTGTTCATAAAATGATATGACCGTCACTCCAGTATGCATACCTAATGTATTTTACTTGTCAATATTAAAGTGATAAGTATTGGGTTTAAACTAAATAATTGATCAAGAAGCCAATGGGGCTCTTGTCCAAGTTGTTCTGCATATAGAGATCAATCCAAATTCTTGATCGTCAAAGGCAAGTCCTTGGAAATGAGTGCATACCTATTATAAATATGTTTGAACCCTCGAGAAGAAGGGTCTACTTAGAAATTAAAATCAAATATGCTTGACAAATATCCTCACTTGTGTAGCTAGACCAGATTCTGAGAACAGAATCTTTTTAAGGGGGGAAGGATATAACGACTCGTGTAACCTTTTTGAATTATTTAATTATGCAACTATGGAAATTATTATATAAATAAAATATGTGTGTTGGTTTTGACCACTATGTGTTGTTTGATTATTATCCATATATGATTTATAGTGTATCGGATTGTCCGTGCGATTAATTATGCGATCATATGGAATTGTTTCAATTTTAAAAGTGGATTTAATGCAAATTTATTTGTATAAATATTTGAAGTGTTTCTAAAATTGTTTTTATGATTTTATAATTATAATAATTATTTTTAGGATTTTATAAAATTGAGAAATCAATATTTTATTATTTATTTATTTTTAAATGATTTTCTAATCACTTTTATTTGTAAAATCCATATTTAATTCTAAAATTCTTCAAAAATTATGAAACTCATATTTATTTAAGTTTTGAATATTCCGAGAATTTTAAAATTATTTTGAAAATTTTCAGGATTAGTTTCACGCGCTCGTTGTTTCGTTTTATTGATAAAAGCGGGTATAAGTGACATTTCAAAAATTGTGTTAAATTCTGAAAATTTCATTTTTATTTACTTCGGGATATTTATAATATTATAAGATTATTTTTGCGATTTTCTGAATTTGTTCTAAGTGCAACTCGGTTCGTTAATTATGAAATGCGGATATGTTGCGCGTTTTAAAAATGTGTTAAAAATTTTGAAATTTATATTCTATTACTCTCGGGGTATCTATATAAATTTTAAAATCATAATGGGTCTATTTTGATAAGTGATTAGTTACCGCAAGTACCCGTTGTAAGATTAAAACTGATCAGAAACTCTATACGGACCGGATAAAAAAAAACTGACACGTGTCTTATTAAAAGACACGCGGCAACACAAACAAAGCCAGGGGGTGACTCCTGTGTTTTCTAATAAACATCAATCTCTCTTCTTATTTTTTTTTAATTCTCCCTCTCTCTTTCTTGTCCGGGCGGCGTTGTACTTTCTTTTCCGGCGACCTTCGCCTCTGTTTCTTGGTCTCGTTGCCGGCGGTAGTCCAGTGGGTTCTGCCGCCTTGGTATCGGCCTGGTTAGTGGTTCCGCTATATATACACACACGTGTGTGTATATCGCAGTGGAGGGTATGGTTGTTGTTGATTATTGTGTTCTGTGATTGTGTCCTTGTATCTATCTCCGGTTGGCCTTGTTTTTTTTGGCCTGTTCTTTTACTTTCGGCCTGTTGCTTTGCTTTTTGGTGGTTGATTCTCTGGTCTGTTGTGCGGTTACATTTTGTTCCTGTTGAGCCCTGTCCTGTTGGGTCGATTGTGCATTGGATTGGATTTTTTGCAGAATTGTTATTAACTTAAATTCCCTTTTTCTCGCAGGAATTTATTGATTACATTCGTGATATTAAATTGTTCGTATCAAAAGTTATTTTTTTTATAACTAATCGATAGAATTTTGCGTTGGAAATCCGAGAATTTATCGGGTACCCGTGAAATTTTGTCGCCGTCCGCGATGACTTTTACGAGTGGACGGTGGACTATGATGATTATATTCTGAGTCCTAATTTAACAAATTAATGTAAAATACGAATAATAATAGTATTGAATTGACGATTTGGGGAATTGTGAATATTGGTTGTTGTGAATTATTGTGGTGAAGTGACGTCGAATTGTTCGACGGGTTAGTCCGATAAATAAAGGAAGTGCTGCTCAATTTCCGGGAAACTGAACTACGTAAATACGAGAACGTATTCGATGATTATCGAGATGTTGAATGACTATATATATATGTGCGTGTGTTTTATACGAAACTTGATTGTACGATGTGATGGAATATTTTTCTAAATCGATAACCCTGATTTCATAAAATAAAGATTATGGGTATTTTCCGAAAACGAACACTAAACCGATTTTCGAGAACGTGAGCCCTAAGTGATACGTGTATTATTATATGAAATATGTTACGAGTCAGATTTTGTTAACGTTTGGGTAGATTGTTAGCGAGGATATGTCAAGCATAATCGAATGTCTAAGTTAGGATATTTCGACATTGTGGGTTCTAGTCAGAATGCCTGAGAATTGGAATTGGACGAAAGATAGTTGGTGGTGAGTCGAAAAGCTCATTAAGGTCTCAATCAAAGGACTTAAGTGTTGAGGTCGAATCCAGAATGATATAGTGGTTGGACGTAAAAGCCTAAGTGGCAGAATTGGTCCAGAATTGATCAGTAATAGTTGTAAAACCTTGTAAGGCAAGTATTTCTGAACTTTTCTTCAAGACATATTACCAATGTTTTCGAACTATTTCATAAAATGTTGCTATTATTAAACATAATTCCTATTTTGTAATGCAAGTGTTTTAAACTGCTTACCTTAAACCCTGAATCTTTCTTGATCTTGAGCCGTAAGCCTTATTCTTTGTAAACCATCCTTTGTTGATCTCCAGATATCAATTCACACCAATATGATACGACTCCCCAAAGGTATAACTACCAAACACCAAACACTGAAACAAAATTGTTTGAAAACACAGAAACTTTTATAGTGCAACCATTCTTTATAACATCAAAGAACTATACTTTGAGAAATCATTTCTGACCTAATACCGGATGCTGGTATAAATTGAAAACCATTTCTTATACATACCCTGAAATTCCCTTGAGATATCCATAAGCCTCCTTATGCTTTTATTCAAGTGTTTAACTATCGTTGAGTATGAACTTGTTTTATTGAATTATATCGCTTATCATATTGAACTGCTTTAGGATTGGATAGTTTTTGTATATGTGGACCAGATTCGTGGTCAGACCATATCAATGGTCAAGTTAGGCCAATGTGTGCCTTGGATCCGGTAATTAGAGCAGTGTTGTGTGCTTGCTCGGGGTTAGTGCGTGACTGATCAGCAGCCTAACCTTGGTTTTTAAAACTTAAAATGAATATCCAATTCTAATGATTAGTTGAAAAGAAACTTGATTCCTTTGAATCCTCTCATTTGATCATTGTTTAACTTCAGTTATCGTTATCGTGACTTGCTGAGCTAGCTAGCTCACCCTTGCGATTCTTTTATATATTTTCAATTGAAGAGAATATGGATGATAGTGAAGTTCCTCAGTCCAAAGTGCGGGCTAAGGTTCCAGTGAGTGGATCGAGCTAGCAGAAGTTTCATGCGGTAAAGAGATAGTTAGATTGTAAGAATGATTTTATTATCAATTGTAAGTTAAATTAGTTGGGATTTGGTACGTTGTAATAAAAGTTAAGGTTGTGGCTTGTTTTCATACTGTAACCTGTTGCGATCCGTGGTTTTGTGAAGCAGGGTCATTATAAATAATATTTCCTATACAGGTTGATGTATTGTGTTTGTGTTGTGGACCCCAAACTTCTGACCCGGGTTTGGAGGGCGTCACAATCTACCCTCCTTAAAAGGATTATGTCCCCAGAATCTAATCTAAGCAAATAGATGGGGATACTTTTCTTTCATTTCGCTTTTTATTCCGAAGTCGATTCCTCGACTAGTGGATTTTTCCACAACACTCTAACTAGAGGTACAACTTTATTTCTAAGCGTCCTTTCTTTTCGATCCAAAATTCGCACTGGCTGTTCTATATAGGATAAATCTGGTTGGATTTCTACTAGTTCCAACTCGATCACATGGCTCGCATCAACATTATACTTCTTCAGGAGAGATACATGAAACACATTGTGCAGATGTTGCATTTGCGGCGGTAGCGCTAATTCATACGCCACTTTCCCAATTTGTCGCAATACTTCAAATGGTCCAATGTACCTTGGACTTAGCTTTCCTTTCTTTCCAAATCGAGTTAAACCTTTCCAAGGAGATATCTTAAACAAGACTTTGTCTCCAGTTTCGAATTGCACATCTTTTCGCTCTTGATTCGCGTACTTTGCCTGTCGGTCTTGAGCTGCAATTAATCTCTTTCGTATCATTTCAACCTTTTCCTTCGTTTGCTGCACTAGCTCTGGGCCAATTAACTTGCGCTCACCAACTTTGTCCCAATAAGTAGGGGATCTACACTTTCTTCCATACAACGCTTCATAAGGCGGCATGCCAATACTTGCGTGATAACTGTTGTTGTAGGAAAACTCAATTAAGGGCAAATGATCGTCCCAATTTCCTTTGAAATCTATTGCGCAAGTTCGCAACATATCCTCAATTGTCTGAATTGTCCTTTCACTTTGTTCGTCTATCTACGGATGATATGACGTACTCATTTTCAATTTCATTCCCAAATGATTATAGAATTGTCGCCAAAATCTCGAATTAAACCTTGGATCTCTATCAGACACGATAGATACAGGAACTCCATGACGCATCACGATTTCATCCAGATACAATTTGACCAGCTTCTCTAATGAAAACCTTTCGTTTATCGGCAAGAAATGTGCTGACTTTGTCAACCGATCGATTACCACCCAAATCACATCATGATTTGACTTGGTTTTAGGTAATCCTACCACGAAATCCATCGCGATATGTTCCCATTTCCATTTAGGTATGTCTAGTGGCTGAAGCAGTCCGCTTGGCCTTTGATGTTCCGCTTTAACTCTTTGGCACGTGTAACATTTACTTATCCATTCCGTAATTTCCTTTTTCATGTTTGGCCACCAAAAATTTTCTTTCAAATCCTGGTACATCTTCGTACTCCCAGGGTGAATTGAAAATCTCGAGTTATGCACTTCTTGCAAAATCTCGTACTTTAGAACATTAGGTATCCAAATACGTGAGTTAACACGGTATATCCCTTTTCCATCCTTTTGAGCTTTAATTTCTTCTCCCGTCAACTTATTCCTTTCGCGATTCATCACTTGCTCTTGACAACATCTAATCTTTTCCAAAATTTCAGGTTGAAACCACATTGCATAAATAGCTCCACATTTTGGAGTCTGCACATCTATTTCCATCTTGTCAAAGTCTTTGATTAATTCTTCCGATGACGTTAATATATTCAACCTTTCCTTTCGACTTAAAGCATCAGCTACCACATTTGCCTTTCCAGGATGATAGTTTATCGCACAATCATAATCTTTGATCAATTCCAACCACCTTCTTTGTCGCATATTCAGTTCTTTCTGAGTAAAGATATACTTTAAGCTCTTATGGTCCGTATAAATCTCGCACTTTTCCCCGTACAGATAATGCCTCTAAATCTTAAGGGCAAATACAATTGCTGCCAATTCCAAATCGTGCGTTGGATACTTTTGCTCATGCGGCTTGAGCTGCCTTGACGCATATGCTATTACCTTCCGGTGTTGTATTAACACGCATCCAAGTCCTTTATATGAAGCATCACTGAATATCACAAATTCACCTTTATCATCTGGTAATACCAACACTGGGGCGGTTACCAATCTCTTACTTCTCATTCTTTCTCGTCAACTTTGTCAATGGAACGACAATCTTTGAGAAATCTTGCACAAATCTTCTATAGTATCCGGCTAATCCCAGAAAACTTCTGACTTCCGTCGGAGTCTTGGGCCTTTCCCAATTCATTACAGCTTCTATCTTGGCTGGATCCACTTTAATTCCTTCTTTATTAACTACATGACCAAGAAATTGCACTTCCTTTAGCCAAAATTCACACTTTGAAAACTTTGCATACAGCTTCTCTTTTCGCAGAATTTCCAAGGAAATCCTCAAATGCTCCTTATGATCTTCCTCCGTTTTGGAATAAATTAGTATATCGTCGATAAACACAATCACGAACTTGTCTAAATACTGCTTGAACACTCTGTTCATAAGATCCATAAATGCAGCTGGCGCATTCGTCAAGCCAAATGCCATCACCAAAAACTCATAGTGTCCGTATCTTGTTCGGAACGCTGTCTTGGGTATATCTTCCGCTTTGATCTTTAGTTGATGATACCTAGATCTTAAATCAATCTTTGAGAAACACGAAGCTCCTTTCAGTTGGTTAAACAAGTCATCGATCCGCGGTAGAGGGTACTTATTCCTGATTGTCAACTTATTCAGCTCACGGTAATCGATACACAATCGCATACTTCCATCCTTCTTCTTTACAAACAACACCGGTGCGCCCCACGGGGATACACTCGGTCGGATTACTCCTTTGTCCAACAACTCTTGCAACTGAGCTGCCAATTCCTTCATTTCAACCGGCGCCATGCGATAGGGAGCTTTCGACACTGGTTCCGTACCAGGAGCCAAGTCAATCGTAAACTCGATCTCTCTGTCTGGAGGTAGTCTAGGCAATTCATCAGGAAACACGTCCGGAAAATCTCTTACTACCGGAATATCGTCGATCTTTACAGATTCTTTCTCCACGTCCATGACATGAGCCAAATAAACTTCGCATCCTTGACGTATTATTCTTCTTGCCTCAATAGCCATTAGAAATTTCTTCTCTTGTCTCTTTCCTTTAAATATCACTTCCTCCCATCCTTGGTTCTTAACTTCACTTTCTTACTTTTACACTCTATTTGCGCCTCATGGTTTGATAACCAATCCATTCCTAGTATAACCTCAAACTCTCCCAACTTAAAAGGAATTAAGTCAGCAGAAAAGTGCCGACCTTCTATAGACACATCACAGTCAGGACAAATCTTATTAACAACAACTTTCTCTTGATTTGCTACCTCTATAATCAAATTAGGCTCTAGAGGGTACGCAACACATTTTACTTTATCAAGAATACTTTCAGAGATAAAAGATCTGGTTGCTCCAGAATCCATCAAAACTTTTACTTCTACTGAGTTTATAACAAGCATACCTGCTACCACGTCCACATCTTGCACCGCATCTTTCATTGACATGCTAAAGGTCCTAGCTCTGGGTTGAGCTGATGGTGCTGGGAGTGACGGCGGTCCAGAAATTCTGAGAACATTAGCCTTCTGCACAGGCTCCTTGCAATTTCTAGCCATATGGCCTACTTTGCCACACTTGAAACAAGCCAAATCAGGCTTCCTTACTCCATTTGAACATTCTGAAGAATAATGCCCCTTCTGGTTGCACTTAAAACATGTTATATCCAGCTTATTACACCTCCCCGGGTGTCTCTTTCCACAGTTCCTGCATTCTTGCATCTGGGGTCTGCTTTTCTTTCCCAGTTGTCGAGCTTTCTGGAAACGGTTCTTCTGAGCTCCATTCCCGGGTCTAAACTTCTGCAACTTTTGGTTCTGACCTCCACCATTCTTCCCAAACTTTCCTCTGAACTTTGAACTTCCTTACTCTTGCTCAGAGCTTTCAAACTTCCTCTTTCTTCCTTCATTTTCTCTTCGAGCAGCTTTCCGCTCACCTTCCACTATCATTTTTTTCTGAACCAAAGCAGCATAGTTCTTGATCTCCAACATTGCTATTTGACTCCTAATCCACGACTTAAGTCCCTGCTGGAACCTCTTAGCCTTCTTCGCTTCATTATTCACGTACTCTGGTACGAACCTTGACAATTCCGAAAACTTCACCTCATATTCTGCTACCGACATTTCCTCCTGTCTAAGATCCAAAAATTTCATCTCCAACTGATCTTGCATATAAATTGGCAAATACTTTTCCAGAAACATCTCGGTAAACTTCTCCCAAGATAAGTCTTTGCCTTCCAACAACGCCTTAGAAGACTCCCACCAGAAACTTGCTTCATCCCTCAAATAATAACTTGCGTACTGAGCTTTCTTATCATCCTTAACTTCGGCTAACTCAAAGGCTTTTTCCATCTCTCTCAACCACGACTGCGCTTTAATCGGATCTGGCAAACCTAAGAACTCTAGAGGATGAACAGATTGAAAGTGCTTGAAATTTCCAACTTTTGGTGCCACAGGTTGTTGCAAAAGTTGAGCAAGTCTGCTCATTAAAGTGGTTTCTGGGTTTATTTCTGGGTCTTGGGTGGGAATTTCTTCTTCTTGGTGATCTGGTGAGTTGGCCATTTCTTACAAACCTGATTGAGCAATTATTTAGCAATACGATAGCATGGCATATATATAACAACAATTTTTATGAAATCTCTTTTGTAGGTTTTAAGTTTTACCCAATTTGCACATGCAATCCTATTACTACATAATTCTCATATCAGTGTTGTTTTATCATGGCACGGAATAGGGTTTTATGATCTTTAAACATGAAAACATGGTTGTATTTAAAACATGGTATTGAGAACAGTTTATAAGATAATAAAGGTGCACAAAGGAAAGCAAGATAATAGATTTATTTAATCAAAGGTTATATAGGAAATATTCTGTATTTTAAGGTTCTGAAACAAGGTACAATAAATAGCAGGGTTAAACAGAGGAAAAACTGGAAAACATCCCCCTATCTACCCCTAACTTCCAACTACTACTACTACTACTACACTGGTCTGAAATACAACAAGGTAAATGAAAAAGGGATCCCGGCATCTGACCGAGTAAATCAAAGCCTACCAGCGCTGAAAACAATAACAACAATCTACGGGCTCAACCAACAGTCCCGTCTAATCATCTAGAATCTCTCTTAACATAACCAACATCCAGCGAATGATCTTATGCAGCCTCCGGGCCTCAGCATCAGCATCGCTAGTGGATGGTCCCTCATCCAATCTCCTCCTTGCATCCTGCTCCACCATCTTCACCCGAACTCGCCACTCATCATCCATAACAGAAGCACTCTGCCTAGACTTTCTGGCTAGTCTATCCACCAAAGCTCCCAACTCAGGAATGCGGGAGTACACAAAGTCTCGGTCCTGGGCTAACTTGCCACCAACACTGACAGGAACAGTCTTAGGCATCTCCGACTCTGGCTCAGGGGCAGGGGTCTCTGAATCAGGCCTCAAGGGTGAAATCTGCATGGGGATCTCACTACTCTCAGAAGGGTCCTCCTCTGGGTCTGAACTAACATATACAGGCTCCTCTGGAGAGGGTGGAATAGGGTCCATAGGGGTACCAGTCAAGCTAATCTCTGAGTCTGAGTCACTACCACTACTAGGATCCTGAGAGAAAACACAAAACAACAACCAAGAAACAGTGTTAGGGTTAAGTAAAGCTTCCAACTAACTCACACCCTAACTCTAGTTTCCACTTTACCAATCAACACTTTCCTTAGACTATACCTAATAGTCTAACTCAACTCTACATGAGTCGAACTCTCTCGCGATATAGATATATTCACAAAATACCCCTTTTTAAAACCTAACTTGTCTCAGGGACTAGATCCTGTAGCTCTGATACCAACTTGTGATGCCCTCAATCTCGGGGTTAGGAAATGAGGACTCACACACACCTCTATTCTAATAATTAAATATGCATAAACCCCGATTAACTACTAACAGGATCAACAGGATAAAGTATGAGACAAGATTACAACTACCAATCAAAAAATATAACTTACAAACCCAAAATACTATTAAATAAACAATATCGATTCCGGCTGGAAACCGACAGATAACCCATTGTATCTTTATACACCTCTTTCTAGGCGCGAGCTCACTCATACAAACCACTACCTGCTCTGGAAACCGGAAGCCCTCAACACGGTAGGGACCAGCAGGTACGCTCTTACGAGTAGTACGCCTAAGCCTGGCCATCTTCTTGCTTAACTGCCATGGTTAGATTAAGACAAAACAAATGAGTATAAAACTCAGCAAGTAACTATATAGCAGTTCTACAATATTAAATCTCAATATACTTTGAACAAACTAGGGCATTCTATTTTAACTAATCTAGGTGGCAGATTTCCATTTTTTTTTAAATAAGGAAAGGTATCTGAAGAATAGTAGGGATTTCAAGAAACAAGGCTCGAAACAGGACGAAAGCCGACATTCATCACAAATCATTATAAGATTAAAATAAATCTTTCGATAGAGGAAAGCAACAGTATTTCAAGATATAGAATCATTCATATGATCAACAATTTCAAGAATCAGGGTTCTCGAGCTTTAAGCTCCACAATAACATAATCAACTCTTTTCAAAGCATTACAAACCATTTTCATTTCCAAAAATCAATTTACTGAATAAAAGTTTCAGTTCCCTTTTTAAATAATCATTTAGAACCCTTGATTGGATCACTTTATCTTTCCATTTCATTATATACGGGTGATCAGCCCGTATCGACCTCCATTCCGGTCTTTAAGGTACCAATCGACATAATTTCAGCCTTAAATTGGGCTAGTCCCACTAGCCTCTTACCACGACTGGACTAGTCCCACTAGCCTCTTACGTCTCAATCCAATCCATCAGGAATTCATTTGGAAAACCTTGAGTTGGAAAAATAAATAGGTTTTCTAAAATCCATTTTATCATTACCAAGTATTTGAAATCATTCGGACTCTTTCAAGTTAAAACTCATTCTTAAATAAGATTTTAAAGAAACAAGGTTCAGGGAGTGAATCAAAGATACGCAAGGAACAATTCACAAGAATTCTGTATCAGAGACAACAAGACACTAAATTTGAAGGATCAGCAATAACTTAGGGATCAATAGGGTGATCAAGAGAAACAAGGTATCATTAAACAGAGTTAACCAAGATAATCAATAGGTACAATATGATTCATGGCATTATAGGTAACTTGAACAGAAAGGCAGATTATCAACGGGTGAATTCAATAGGATTATCAATAACACGTTATCAAGAATAAGGGTACTTCAAATCAATATAAGGGTTTCATAAAGCAAGGGTTTCATACTTTAACAGTTCAATACTCTACATGGTATGAACAACATTTCCTTTATAATCATTTACACAAGTAATCAGAGTTACTTGCCTGAAATTGCTTTCCTGAGGGTTGAACTACTGCCACCTAGTAAATCCTTTCCTTTCCTAGCCTGAATGCCCTCACGCTCCGAATCTACAATAAAACCAAAAATCTTGATTAGATTCCCAACTCCCGGAACGATCACTCTATACGATAACTCGATTATATCTTTGACTCGAGCATACGAATGTAGCTTATACATATAAGCACATAGCACTTAGCACATAGCATAATCCTTATATACCTAGCAATCAAAGCGTACTCGCTTGACCTTGGCTATGTCTCAATTCACACTAACACGACTCTCTTTTACGAGTACAAGACCCATTTACAACCAAACATTTACGTATGTACTATCACTTATATCAATCAACTTAATTTCCTTTTCTTTTGCTCTTTAATTCGAACCATACATACAAAACACATTCACATATATTCAATTTCAATCTCACACATTCATGCACAACTAATGAAATTCACAAGATTCATTTATTCACTTTTAGCCTTATCCTTTTTAATCAAAAATCCGAATTATAACCACATTAAGGGCCAAAATCAACTTCTTTTAATCATCAAAAATTCGAACACAACACTACTTGATCTTTATCATGCATCCAACTCTTACTTAGCAATTCAATCCACTTAATTCACCTTTTTATTCCTAAGAATCCATTCGGGTTTTTCCATAAATTAACATACAAGAATGTATTTTAACATGCAAGGCAATACATCACATTTCCCACTTATTTTAGTTCTTAACTAGGTCATTCCATTCACTTAAACACCAAATCATGTAACACCTAACTCATTCAACCAACATGCATTTGCTCAATCAATATTTAACCCCTTTTTATCTTGTTTTCATTCGGCAAGAACATAATTTTCAACTCAAGGTCTAATCAATAACATGCACTAATTGATCTTCTTTAAAATTATCATGTAATCACTTTTAAGCCACATAATCCTAGTGTTCAACAAGATTAACCCACAAAACCGAATTTTCCTTCATAATTAGCAAAAAGCCGAAGCAAAAACTCACATGCAAATCCTCAATTTTTGATTTTCTAAGCAACAATCACATGCACACATTCATTTTCCTCCTAACACAATCAATGGAATGATTTAATCAAGCACACACTTGAATTTCATCAAAGAAGTAAAACCCTTTTCTAAATTTTCAAGAAATCATAGCATGCAACACTAAAATCCAACGATCACATCATGGAAAATCCACCGGCTCTCCTTTGGATCATGGCCGGTGGTGATCGAACTTGAGAGAGTCCATAACGGATCTCTTCTCGAGTGTATGACCTCCAATCATGCTTAAATTCACTCTCTTAGTTATGCTTCAAGAAATTGTTTTTCTTAAACACAACCATAGTGATCAATTCAACAAAACCTTTATAATCACTTACATGCAAGTAAGAATCGAAGTATATACCAAGAATAACAACTAATGGAAGCAATATCTCGGTGTTTGAGTGTGTTTTAATGGTTGCATGCGAGTGAGAGAGGTGAGAGATGAGAGAGCCGAGAGGGAGTGAGGGAGAGAGTGTTCGAGAGAGAGAGGAGAGAAAAAGAAGAGAGAAAAGAGTGGGTGCACGGAAACGAAGAAGAAAATGGGGGAGGAAGGAGTATTTTATACTCTACCAAGATTAAGGGCAAAATAGTAATTCAATAATTCCTTTTTGACTTGCACTTTCTTTCTCTTTTTACTTAAATGCAACGAAATTCAAAATAAAAATATTTCTCTCTCGGAAAGATGAAATTGTCTTGAATAAAAATCTTTAACACGTAGGTCTCGAAATTAGCTTTTTATCCATTACTCATAATAAGAAATTGAGTGAACGGTTGATTTTATATGAATTTCGCAAACTTGCTTTAATAAATACATTTTCCACATAAAATCAATTTAAAAATGCAAAGATCCACAATCAAATTCACTTATTATTTTTAAAAAGTCTCTAAGGTCTTTACGAGGATAACAGAACAAATCCCATATTTTTATCCTTCTCGGATGATTTTATAAAAATGCGCGAAGGTTAATTAAACCTTTACTTAAATCACGTAATTCCTTTAAAATTCACAAAATTGACACAGAACACATAGTCATGCACACAATCAAGCAATCACACATATATAGTCTCATAACGACTCAGGTCTGATCATAGAATCTATCCCTCTTTAATCTTTATCATCTTTTACGTGTACCGGGTCACGTTCAGCCTGACGACCCGACGCTCAGCGTTTCGATTACGCTTCTCATTATCTTTGCCAATCAACACGTCTCTTAAGACGAAATACTTTATTCATTCACTTCACATATAATTCACATTTTATATTATTTAATTCCATATTAGGACCCATTTTACCGGACGGCCCGACACCAAGCTTAACTTTTAAGCTGACTCTTTAAATTGGAACGTTTTTATCCACGATCCTTAACTCTAGTATACAGATAAGACAAATAATCACCACTTAATCTCATCACATAACACATACTTTACTTTCTTAATTAAGATGCAAAATTCTCGGTCGTTACATAAGGTAGAACAATGTTTTGTCTATAGTTCCTCTGTTAAATCCAATTTCCAGAAGAAAGAGCTAAAGTCTCATACCATGCTCTTGGAGCTTGCTTAAGGCCATAAAGTGCTTTATCAACCCTGTAGACATGATTAGGATATTTGGGATCTACAAAACCTGGAGGTTGTTCAACATATACTTCCTCCTACAATTCTCCATTGAGAAAAGCACTTTTCACATCCATTTGAAAGACAATAAACTTTTTGTGAGCAGCATAAGCCAAAAATATCCTTATGGCTTCCAATCTAGCAACTAGTGCAAATGTTTCATCATATTCAATTCCCTCCTGTTGAGAATATCCTTTTGCAACCAACCTTGCCTTATTTCTTGTAATTATGCCATCACTATCACTTTTGTTTCTGAATACCCACTTTGTACCAACAACAGATCTATTCTTTGGTCTTGGCACTAGGGTCTAGACTTTGTTTCTTTAAAATTCATTTAACTCTTCCTGCATTGCTTGCACCCAATCATCATCTTGAAGAGCTTCTTCCACTTTCTTTGGTTCAGTCTGAGAAAGAAAAGAATTGTAAAGACATTCACTTGAAGTAGCTGTTCTAGTTCTGACACCTGCATCAGGATTTCCAATTATTAAGTCAAGTGTATGTGATTTAGTCCACTTCCTTACAGATGGAAGGTTTTCTCTAGAACTGGATGCTCCCCCACGATCCGTGCTATTTTCATCAACATTTTCTGATGCTCCCCCTGAAACTATGCTCTCTGAGTTGGATTCTTCAGAATTTAAGTTTTCAGAATTATCAGAACTTGGCTTATCAGAGCTTGACGAATGAGAACTTGAAGAGCCAGATGTATGTTCTGATGTTTCTTGAGATGTGGTTGTATCTTCAGTATGCTCCCCCTACTTTGGTGCATCTTCCTTTGGCGTACTCACCACAATTTCAATAACATCAGAGTTTAATCCATCAGAGTTTGCAGTATCAGGATTTAGACTGTCAGGATCAGAATTTAAATCTTCATTTTCAAATCTCAGCTGATCATGATCATTGAAATCTTCAAGTCCAGTAATCTTCTTATCATCAAAGGAGACATTGATAGATTCCATGAAAACCCTTATTCTTAAATTGTAGACTCTGAAGGCTTTCTTAGATCGAATTTGGATAGCTGTTCAGGATGAGTCTTAAGAACAAAACACTTGCATCCAAATACGTGAAAATACTTCAGATTTGGCTTCTTTTTCTTCACCATCTCATATGGTGTTTTTCCATGCTTGTTAATTAGTGTTGCATTCTGAGTAAAACAAGCAGTCTGCACAGCTTCAGCCCAGAAATAGGTTGGAAGCTTTGCTTCATCAAGCATTGTATGTGCAGCTTCAATGAGAGTTCTATTCTTTCTTTCAACAACTCCATTTTGCTGTGGAGTTCCAGGAGCAGAAAATTCCTGTTTGATTCCATGGTTTTTGCAGAACTCTTCCATTATCAAATTCTTGAACTCAGTACCATTATCACTTCTTATTATCTTCACAGAATCTTTGACCAATTTATCCAGTTGCCTGACATGATCAATCAAGATAGATGCAGTTTCACTTTTTGTGTGCAAGAAATACACCCATGTGTATCTGGTGAACTCATCCACTATGACCATAGCATATTTCTTCTTTGTAATAGACATGACATTTACTGGACCAAATAGATCAACATGCAGTAGGTGATAAGGCTCAAGAATTGATGATTCAGTCTTGCTCTTGAATGAAGATTTCCTTTGTTTAGCCTTCTGACAAGAATCACAAAGACCATCAGGAGCAAATACTGACTTTGGCAGTCCTCTCACAAGATCTTTCTTGACTAGTTCATTTATATTGTTGAAATTTAATTGAGAGAGTTTCTTGTGCCAATTCCAGCTTTCTTCAATTGATACTCTACTCATCAGACAGATTGCAGAACCATCAGTACTTGTTGAAAGCTTGGCTTCATAAATGTTACCACGCCTGTATCCTTGCAGAACAACTTTGCCTGTAGATTTACTTACAACTTCACAGTGTTCTTCAAAGAAATCCACATGATAACCTCTGTCACAGATTTGACTGATACTCAGCAAATTGTGTTTAAGTCCTGAGACCAGAGCTACTTCTTTAATGATGATATTCCCAAGATTGATATTGCCATATCCCAATGTTTTTCCAATGTTTCCATCTCCATAAGAAACACTTGGGTCAGCCTTCTCCACAAAGTCTGATAGCAGGGCTTTATTTCCAGTCATATGTCCTGAACATCCACTGTCCAGAACTAGGATGTTTTTCCTATTGCCCTGCAATCACAAAGACCACTAATGATTAGTTTTAAGGACCCAGACTTGCTTGGTACCTTTGGCCTTATTAAGTTTGTTAACATTTGTAGCGGATTTAGCATCAGAGTTTATGTTAACATTTTTCTTATCAGAATTTACACTATCAGACTTTGAATCAGAACTTACACTAGAAGGAACAATGCTAACTTTCTTTAAAGAAGGTTTTATTTGATAATAATCATAGTACAGACTATGATATTCCTTACAAGTATAAATGGAATTCCATAAACTACCACAATGAAAACAAGGATTTTGTGGCTTATATCTAACAGACTGACTCTTAACTCCTGACTTTGAAGTTAAGGAGTTTATGTTCTTATTTTTCCTGCAAAAAGAAGCCAGATGGTTAGAACTTCCACAGTTATAACATGTTTTTCTAGGAGCATCAGGAACAGGCTTATAATCATTGCTTTTATTCACACCTTCCTTTCCATTCCTATTTTTCCTAGGTGATTTTACCTTTTTTGCATTCTTAACATCTTTCAGCTTATGCTTAAGCTGCTTCTTTGTCATTAAGCCTACGTTTACTTCAGTTGTCTTTTCCTGTTTTAGTTTGTCAGAAGTTAATTCCTTTTTAACTTTTGATTTCTCATTATCAGATTTTACAGCTACAAACTTAACAGGTTTTAACTTTGGCTTTTGTTTAACAACTATAGGCTTAATATCTACAGTTCCTTTATCATTCTTATCCTCTCCATAACCCAAGCCCTCTTTCCAGTTTTCACTACTTAACAAATTTTGAGTTGTTTTGCCAGAGTTAGTCCAAGTCCTGATAATCTCTCTTTCCTTTTCTAACTCAGCTTTTAGAGATTCATTCATTTTAAGTAATTCATCCCTAACATATAAAGCATCATCTCTATCTTTTTGAGTTTGATGGAACATGACTAACTCTTTTTCTAAATAATCATTCCTCTTTTTGCAAGCAAGATTTTCAGAAGTTAATATTTCACATGTTAAAGTTTGATCTCTATAGCTAATGAACATGGTTTTAAGATATCTTCTCAACTCATTAATATCATCAGTATGAAAGGCATAAGTGGTTTGAGGTACCTTTAACTCAGCAGCTTCAGAACTGCTTTCAGCACTTGCCATATCATTTGCCATCAAGGCATAATTCTCCTCACTTTCAGAATCTGAGGTGTCTATCCAGCTTTTGTTCTTTGTGACAAGAGCCTTGCCTTTGTCACTCTTCACTTTCTTGCAATCAGGAGATATGTGGCCTTTTGCACCACAGTTGTAGCATTTGACATTTGTATAATCTCCTCTGTCAGACTTTCCTCCTTTTCCCTCAGATTTTCTGAAATTCTTCTTATCAGAACTTGCACATTTCCTGGAAAACTTCTTTCCCTTCCTGAACTTCCTGTATGCAATCTTTGTGATTCCTTTCACCATAAGGGCACACAGCTTCATCATCTCTTCATCAGTATCCGTCTCATGCAAGATTTCAGATTCTGAGTCATCATCACTATCAGAACTTGATGACTCAGTATCAGACTTTGTGAAGAGAGCTTTACACTTGCCTTTCCTTGAGGTAGCTACCTTGGGGGATTCTTCTTCAGCCTTAAGAGCAACTGTCCTTGACTTTCCTCCTTTCCTCTTGCTTCTTTGTTCCATCTCAAGTTCATAAGTCTTGAGCATCTCATAAATTTCATCAAGAGTTGTTTCATCAAGATTATAGTTGTCTCTTATTATTGTTGCCTTCAAATCCCAGCTTTCAGGAAGAGCCAACAGGAATTTAAGGTTTGAATCTTCAAGATCATACTCCTTATCAACCAGTGACAAATCATTCAAGAGTTTGAAAAATCTATCATATAAATCAGTCATGACTCATTAGCCTTTGAGTCAAAGTGTTCATACTCTTGAGTGAGTATTGTCTTCCTGTTCTTCTTAATCGTATCAACTCTCTGACATCTTGTTTCCAAGGCATCCCATATCTCCTTTACAGTCTTACAGTTTATTACCCTGTTTGACATTACATTATCAATGGCACTATGCAGTAAGTGTCATACCTTAGCATCCTTAGCAATTGATGCGATATCTTTAGCAGTGTAGTCACTCTTCTCCTTTGGTACTGACTTTGCTGCTTCACCTGCAACTGCAACAGCGAGCTTGGTTGGTTTGTGAGGTCCTTCCTTGATTCAATCAAGATATTCTGGATCTGTAGCTTCCAGAAACATAGTCATCCTCACCTTCCATATGGGATATTCAGATGGTCTCAATATGGGAACTCTAATAGTCTCATATCGGCTTTGGATTTGTGTCTTTGGAGGTTCTTCAGTTTTGGTGGGCTTAGTTGGAGTTTCTACTTCAGACATGATTGTTTTTGGATCTTAAACTGTTTGTGTGTTAACAGATAGGCTCTGATACCACTTGTTAGATCACACACACTGTAGAGGGGGGTGAATACAGTGTATAGCACAATCAAATCGAACTTTAATAACTCAAGTAACAGAAAACAAACTTTATTCAAAATAATAAACTCTGTTACAGTATGGAACTGTCCTCTCTCAGTGATGAACAAATATCACGAGAGCTACTAGGGTTAATATGAATAATCTTCTCGATAATGATAACACATATAGTGTAAACCCTATGTCTGTGTTTATATACTACACAGTTACAAGATAATCACTACTTGATATGGAATATAATTCTGCTTCCTAAAATATATCAATCAGATATCTTTTCTTCCAAGTATTCTATTCTTCATAGAATTCCTTCTTCATACATATCTCTTCTTACGTTTGTCTTGATCTTCTTTTCCTTTCAATCAGCCGCCTTCCTTATCTGAACATTTCCTTTAAGTCCTGATATTATCTTCTGATAAATATCTCATGAACCCTAAGCACTGATGACTTAAGTTCTGACTTCAGTATAAGTGCTGATTTCAGTTAAGTACTGATTTGTCCTGTTTAAGTAAGATATGAAAACTAAACATAAATCATATTAGTCATGACATTATCAAATATATCTAACATTATTCTTCCCTGAAAGATAACAATTGATATTAAATTCAAATTCAACTTGATCCTTGTTCTAAATATGCAATACATGCTCAAATGTAATGGCCACAGAATGGAAGTACCAATATTTTTTATAAACCGTTCCAGAAAACTTCACCATCCTTATTTAAAAGTTAAAAGTTAAAAACTAAAAACTGGCAAAGGTTAAAAGTGTATACCTTCCTTTTCTTCATCATAATTTTGGCTGCGGCCTGCAAAAAACAAATTATAATAAGTGAAAACATACTTCCCAAAGAATGCATCTAAGACATCATCATATTTGAACCATATTCAAGTTAATTATGCTATTATGATTTGGAGACATGCCACTCCACTTTCACTAAACAAGACATAACTTGATATTATTTATCTAAAAAACTGATTTTGTTTTCTTGAGTATATTAAACACTAAAATCGGTAACATATCAATAGTTTCATAAAAGCATTAAAAAGAATAGAGGATTGAATATTACAAATATCTATGAAAAAACTCACATAGGATACTCTTGAAGGTTCTATCATATACAGTTGGGGTCCATCTCTCTCATAACTTCCAAGAACTACTCCACAACCAAACGATCTGCAGTAATATAATTTAGGGTGTGCAAAAGAGCATACTAAAAAGACTAATAGGTGGAATATAATAAGCATGTCCCTGCATATATGTACAAACCTGGCCTACCAATAAAGTGTGCACAAATACACATAACTAGCTACACGTTCTGCAAGTTTTCACTAGAATTTTGTCACCATATAGACTGCACAACCAATAAAGTAGCAATGAAATAATAACAATATGCATAAAATAAGAATTTGGCTAACTCAAATTGTTTACAAATGATTTAGTTATAAAGCAGAAGTCTTGTACTTTTTATCTAATTTTCCAAAGTAATTAATTAATCATTAATTATGGATGAAGTCAACAAATATATTAATCCATCAATATGCCTATAAATAACACCTAATGGTTACATATATTAGTGATTTATCACTCCAGTGGAACGGAGACATCCAGGCGCTTGACAACCAGCACGTCTCACCTTGACTCCAGACCGGATATGACTAGGACTTTATACTCATTGCTTTATATAAAGAGAAGAAATCTCAATATCTTTTAACACTAGGCCTTAGTCAGGACAGAATCAAATAATGCAAAATATGGTGTAAACATGGTTTGTTTAAATACAAAACACTTTCTATTATGCAAGACATGCCTGTATAATAACAAGACTAAGTCCTATTGATAGCCCTAAGATTAAGTTTTTTGATAATCTATATTTGTATTCTGTAATTGTATTCCTTGAGTTTGTAAAATAGTAAGTAGATTAGACTGGGGAATTTTTCTGTGAACAGTTTCAAGCTAAGGTATAAACTCTGGAAAAAGATCAAGTCATGATCATGACTCAGAGAAAAGATGTAGAAGCTTGGAGTTGAATAATGTTATTCTATGAAAAATGTTTTAAGTCAAGATATCGACAAGTCACAGATTAAGGTATATCAAAAAGTCATTCGAGAAGTTTAAAGTGACTTGTAGAAAAGTCCAAAATGACTTATAGAGTAGTTTCAGAGATATCGACAAGTCAAATAAAAATGTAGATAACTGGAGATATCGACAAGTCAATTTCGCATATAAAGATCTTAAAGATATCGATAAGTCAAATTATGTATATAGAGATTTTAGAGATATTGACAAGTCATTTCTACATATAGAGATCTCAGAGATATCGACAAGTCATTTAACATAAATGAAAACTGGAGACCTCGACAAGTCAAATATACCTATAGAGAACTCAAGATATTAATAAGTCATTATACTTATCGATATGTCACTTCTCTATAGAACAAAAGGAGATCTCGACATACTACTTGAAATTAAGAATATAGACAAGTTCAAGATTCGATATTATTATTAGCAACAAATAATTCATTCACTGAATTAGTAGTCTACAAAAGCATCTTGAAGAATACAAGATCAATGGTCATGATTATTTGGACAAAGGGTGGCCACAGACCTGCAAGATTTTGCACAGATTTGCTAACAACAGAAAAGGAAATAGACAAGGTTGCTTTAGAAATTGGTTTAGTACATTTTGGTGCAAGTTTTGTAAACCCGTGTTGCTAGTCTATAAAGCATGCACGGGTCCTTAGTTTAGACGTAACAAACAAATCTAGAATTTCTTGTATTCTCTCAAGATAGAAGTTGTGTTCTTAATTTTTCAAGAACACAGATTTGTTGCAAGACAAACTTAATTAACACAATTAAGTGAGTTTTTCATATTGTGTGCTTTGCGTGATTTTGTGAAACATAATATCTTTAAATATCTTATCTGCTTTGTTCAATCTTAATTTAAATAGCTTAAAAATAAAGAAAAATCCAAGAAACACATTCACCTCCCTCCGTGTTATATTTTATAGCATTCACTATCTAACAAGTGGTATCAGAGCAAAATCTGAAAGTAAACAGATAAAGATCTTGGAAGAATGTGTGCTCAAAAATTGACAAGTACTAAGATACCTGCTTTTGACAAGATCACCTATACACTATAGAAAAAGAAATGACGATGTTCATAAAAATGGCCAATCCCATGTAATTCAGATTCTCAAGAATGGACCTTTCATTCCTATGGAAGGGGTTTTTGAATCTACAGATGGAGTATGGTAATACCAGCACATTATGCACCCAAATACCCATTAACCTACATATAGCCTGAAAAGAAAAAGGTTGCACTGGATAGCAGTTTATAACTCATATTAATTGAGTCTCTAGATAATGTAATGTAAAACAAAATTATCAACTGTGATTCTGCTAAACAGATTTGGGAGAAAATTGAGATACTATGTGAGGGGACAGAAGAAGTTAGATCTAACCAAAGGAGAATCTTGGTGTCACAATATGAGGGTTTTATTGCTAAACCCAAGGAAAGTATAACTAATATTTTTAAGATATTATATAAGCTGATAAATAACTTGCAACTTCATTACAAATACTATGAAGCTGAAGAGATCAACCTGAAATTCTTGCTCACTCCACCTGACCATTTGGAACAGAAAATTTCTGCTATTAGAGAATGAAGAGATTTAAGCAGGATGACACTGGAAGTTGTAATGCCCCCTAATCCGGGGTTAGAGGATTTGGTCATCACTATAAAACCTCAATCCAAATAAACCTGTTTAATCAATAAACAAATGCCAACATAAGATATTTAGCATGAATGACCCCACACCAATCCAAGATCTTTTAAGGTTACAGTTCTAGAAACAAGATATCCAAATTCCACAAATAAATTTTTCACTTACTTTTCAAACTCTTTTCAATAATTCCCAAACTCAAACTTAACCCACTATTATAACTTCGAAAAGAAGTATACTAGACCAACGATTCAATACATAACTAATACATATATAAATACAACTTTATATAATAGAACTTACACTAGTCCGCAAACCCTGGACCAATGACCTTCCAAAAGCTTCTTCGTTGCTTCCTTGAACTACGCGGTTAAACAGCGCAAGCTAATCCTCACTGGAGGTTAAATTTAAAAACAGGCAAGCATGAGCGAAAAAAATGCCCAGCAAGTTCATTATAACATATATATGATCGTTTTGATATAAAACCGACATATGAAATAGCGTAGAACATTTTAAAATCATAATTATTGAAACAAAAAATTTATTAAAGAATCGGATAATTGTTTCTCACTGTATTCAGATTTCTTTCTGATATTTTCGAGCGAAATGTTTCAGCAATACTTTGAATCTTGACGAGAATAAAACTCATAAAACAGTGTTTACAGAAATATCGTAAACAACATTAACATGAAATAATGATTATGGAATGAATCATAAACTTTATTCAAAACCGAACTCTTGATATTAACACTTATTTTGTTGTCATATCAAATTAGATATCAATACAAACTTTGATGCTAACAACATCTCATACTGAAGTCAACATCAATCATCTATATTAATACCACCTTTGATATTTAACAACAACCTAAATATCCATATCAAGCAGAATTGAATCAAAACTGCATTTCACCTTTTGTTCAAAACAGAAACAGTTGATAAATCATTTATTCTATGATTATCAAAACAATTTAGAAAACAACAGTTTAGATTGGAACTAATTATATTTCATGTTGTTCCTGATGATCAGTCATGAAACAACACTGGTATCCCGCATCCATACCGTAAATATAGGTACCATCGGTATCCCGCAGCCATACCGTACCTATAGGGCACCAGAAAAGGCATATATTCGCCTACGCTCTAATCAGTAACCATCCAATCTTAAAACATTTTATTTAAAGGGGTCATAATATTCGATACCCTTATAAATTTTTATTCCCCCATTCACTTGGGCAGGAATACTCGCAAACAAATCATTTTTCTCAAAATCCAAAACATTAAAAATCCAGTAATTTGATAAGTAAAAACATTTAACTATTCTGAACATAAAATTGTAGAGAGTACTTGCATAATAAGCATTTAATTCAGCGATATGTAAAATATTTATCTATTCTGAACTGAGAATAGGGAAAGCAATACTTGCATAATCATAAGCAGTTGGATATGAAAAACATTGAACTATTTCGGAATTAGAATAGCGTAGAAAACTTGCATAATAAGATTCAAAATAAATATCTCTTGAACAATAAGTGATGATAGAGATACTTGCCTTTGGTTTTTAGCAGTTAGTCACACTCGCAATAACACAATCCCTCATTCTGACATCTTATGGAATCACCATCTTTTATTTCAACAATTCACTGATACGCCGCTCCTGCGATTGCTAGAAGCAAGATATCCAGTACCATTCCATTTCATTCTTTCCAATGTCTGGTCCCGATCAACTCGAGCGATCTGCATCCATAGTTAAAAGATACAACTTTAATCGTCTAAATGATAATTACTCGACGAAATGCGCGTCAAAACCTATCGTCTACCAATACGATAGCCCACACATAATCAAAACATCCAAACACAAGACTTATGACCCATGTACATACGTAATTCACATAGCACGTAAACACATAACTCACGTATCATATAATTCATATCACACATACTTCGGTTCGTCAAAAGGTTTGACTCGGTACGTTTAAAACTGAAATCGGGTCAAAAATATGATTTTTCGATCAACAATCGACTCAGAATGACTCGTAAAACAAGCGATCTTTCGAAACAAAAGAGTTTGGGTCTCGAAAGTTTTTTTAATAAAAACAGAATATTTTTCTGAGTCTAGACGCGTTCGTTTAGTATTAAACGGATGAACGGTTTTTTTATTATGAATAAAATATGAATAAATCAATTAATAATAATATTAATTAATTTTTAAATACCAAAATATAATTTTTAAGAGCTTAAAAGTAACTTTTAGGAATTATTTGAATTAATTATAAATAATTTACATTTTATTTGACTATTTATAAATAAAATCAATTGATTAAATGATTTAATTAATTATATAAATTCATAAATAATTAACTAAAATAAATTATAAATAATTAAATCAAATTGGAATTTTTTAAAATAATAAAAAAATCATTTTTTGGAGTTAAAATAATTTAATAAATAATTTTTAAGATTAAAATTAATAAGTAAATGATTTTTGAAATAAAATAAATGATTTTCGAAAATAACAAAAAAGATATTTGAATTATTTACAAAAATATATTTTGCATAAACAGAAAACCAGACTTTTGGTTTTTGAACAGGGGAATCAAAGGGGGTCTTGGGGAAGGGGATGACCGGAGTTCGGCCGGAAGTTGACCGGAATCTGGGTTCAAGTCCAGAAACTGGCGAACTTCGCCGTCGTCCGGCGGCTCACCAACAGCCCCAAAATTTAGCTGAAACGCAGCAGTTTGAGCTCGTTTTCTACCGCAAATCCAACCTTGCATTCCCAGGAGTCCGGAGCTGCTAACAACAATCACAATCACAACCCAACACCAGAACTAATTCTCCGACCAATTCAAATAAATTACAGCTAACAAACCGGCGAAAACTCGAACTTACCGAAACCTCAACCAAAAATTAAGTTTTACATACCAAAATAAAGCTGAGGACATCTACAATCATTTCATATGATTAAAAAACAATCAAATTAACACCAATAATCCTGAAATCGAAAATTAAACTATACAAAAACCAAGAACTCGGTTCGAAGAATCCTAAACTAAAACGACTCAGATTTATATTCAAATCGATTATAACGAATACAATAAAGCTTAATACAACATAAAAAACAATCGAAGATCACTACAAATCAGAAACTCAAATTCAAGAATAATAAATGAAAATCATTTTAATCAAAATACCCCACCTTATTCGATGATATTGATATCAACAGAAAGTGGATTGAAAGGGCTTCAAATTGTTTATCACAACATTGAAAATCATCAAGTGTAGCTCCCGGAATCACTAGATAAAGGTTATGAATGAATCTCCACCCCCAAACTTGTTCTTGACTTTTCTTTTTATTTTCTGAATTTCTAATGAATTAAATGAATAAAATAAAAATTCTGCAAATATTTATACTTACAGAAAATTATATCCCCAAAAATTTATTAAGGGTGTTTTTATCCCAGATTTACAATAATTAGGCCCAAAAATAATAATTCTGGGGAATAATTTTAAGAGCGATAAAATATAAAATTGATGTCAAAATTTTCCAAAAATTGCGAATATTTCGAAAAAATATAAAAATGATGAGTATTTGAAATACAAATGATTTTATACAAATAAAAACATGAATTTTGTGGGCTTTGACGTCCTGGTGGGGTCCTGGTCCGTAAATTTTTGAAAAACCGAAGCGATTTCTAAATTTAATAGAAAACCCCGAAAACACATAAAATACATTGAAACACACATCAAACGAGATAAAATGAGTATCTCGATAAAGACGCAACTAAACACGCGTCCAAATTGCGTATACTCTCATATAAACGGACTAATAACACGTAACAAGTATCCGAAAATACTCTGGTCCTTACGGGACCATACATAAATCCACCGCATGTTAAATCATAGCAAGACACATTTTTAAATAATATTAAACACATAATAACTCATTTAACAAACAATAAAATAATTGAAAAATATTATTTTTAAATATTTTTAAACCTCACCCTATACCCGGGTGAACATGGGCAAAATACCAAATAATATTTATGACACAAATAAAATATTGAAGAGAGTAAAATATCCACTCGATGCCCAAGAATGGAAAATACACTCAGTTTTACTGATATTGATAAAACGATCAGCTTTCTAGATAAATTTCTGAAATAGTAAAAATATTTAAATACTTTTAAAATAATAACAAAAATTGATACCAACTATCAATTAACATATTAAGCCATTTAAAGACACGAACCCACTGAACATGAATAAAATATCCACCATTTTATTATTTTTGTATCATAAAAGCACATAAATATAAACATATTCAAATAATAATAATAATAATAATAACTCTGAAAAATATGAGATATTACAATATACCCCCTTTATAAGGATTCCGTCCTCGGACAGAAGAAAACACTGAGGGTTGTAATATATAATAGATGATGTCAAAGATTACTGAAGCTGACAATGTCATTAGCAATCAGTTAAGCTTGGGGTCAATCCTAAGTAAGTTGTATTATTATCTAAATTTATATTCTGTACTTGTAACACTTATAGTCTGTAAAAATGTAAAGGAGCAGACTAAAGTCTTTTTCCTAAAACAGTATCAAGCCTAAGGATTCTATCTGGAAGAAGATCAAGATGATCATGCCTCAGAAGAATTTTGAAGAAGCTTGGAGTTGAATAAATCTGTTTGGAGAAAAATGTTCTAAGTCAAGATCTCTACAAGTCACAGATTTAATGTTATAGAGAAGTCATTCGAGAACTCCAGAATGAATTATCGAGAAGTCATTCAAACTCCAAAGAGTACCGACGGATAAGCAATATCTACTCGACGGATGAGCTATATATCCACTCGATGGATGAATAACATCTACTCGATGGATGAGCAATATCTACTCGACGGATAAGCTATACATCTACTCGACGGATGAGCAATATCTACTCAACAGATAAGCAATATCCACCGGGAGTAGAGAAGTCAGGAAAGTTACTCGATAACTCAAAAAGATATCGACAAGTCATTCCTTCACTAGAGAACCCAGAGTTATCGACAAGTCCATATCCATTCGAGAACTCAGAGATATCTACAAGTCAAGTGAAGTTATGAAGACTAGAGATCTCGATGAGCTGAAGACCTCTACAAGCCAAACTCATTATGGAGTACCAGAGATCCCGATAAGCCTTTATACTTATCGAGATATCAAGTGTTCAAATGAATCAAACTAGAGATCTCGAAGTACAGTCTCAAAGTACAGAAATGCAGATCAGTTTAATATCCAAGATAAACAATCAACAAACAATCCAACAGCTGGATTTCCAAGTCTACAAAAAGCAGCTTGAAGAGTATGCAAGATCAATGGCAAAGATTAACTGACAGAGGAAGATTAAAGTAAACACGGGATGCTAAAGATATGCTAAACCAGAAATGGAAGATTTTCTTTTCTATAAATAGAAATGACAAGTGATGGTTTAGAAAAGTTAATAGCATGTTTATTATCCACTGTGTAAACCATCAGTTAACTGGGCTATAAAGTTAACACTGGTCCTCTACTTAGAAGTAACAAATTAGATAAAAATTCTTGTAACACTCTCAAGAAGAAGTTGGGCTCTTTAACTTAGAAGAGCTTAGAAATTTTGTAGAAAAGCATCATAATTTTTAATACAAAAATTAAGTGAGTTTTGATTATCTGTGTTCTTTATTTTATGCAAGTTTAATTTCTGTATGAACACTTTTCTATACAAGATTTAATTTACTTTGTTCAACCATTATCTTTTAAGAAAAGCCTAAAATCAGAAAACACATTCACCCCCCCCCCCCCCCGCTCTGTGTGTGATTCATTACCTAACAAGTGGTATTAGAGCAAAATCTGAAAAAAAAACAGATTCAAGATCTTGGAAGAATGAATACACAGAAAATCAGTAGCATCAAAATCCCTACCTTTGACAAAGCTAACTACACTGTTTGAAAAAATAATGATGTTGTTTATGAAGATGGCCAGTCCACTCTATGTTCAGATTTTGAAGAATGGACCCTTCATTCCTATGGTAAGAGTTGAGGAATCTACAGATGGAGACATGGTCATACCAACTCATTATGCTCCTAAAGATCCATCTGAGTATTCTGACCCTGAAAAGGAGAAAGTCTCCCTGGACAGCAGTTTACAATTGATATTGATTGAGTCACTTGACATTGTGATGTACAACAATATTGTCAATTATGACACTGCTAAGCAAATATGAGAGAAAATTGAAATACTCTGTGAAGATACTGAGGAAGTTAGATCTAATCAAAGAAGAATATTGATTTCACAGTATGAGGGTTTTATGGCTAAGCCCAAGGAAAGCATTACTGGAGTGTTTGAAAGATTTAATAAGCTGATAAATGACTTGCGGCTTTATGACAAGTACTATGAAGCTGAAGAGGTGAATCTAAAGTTTTTTCTTACTCTTCCTGATCATTTGGAACAGAAATCTCAGCAATCAGGGAAGGGAGAGACTTGAGCAGGATAACTCTGGAAGTTCTATATGGAATTCTCAAAACCTATGAACTAGAGATGATTCAAAGGCAATCATTGAGATCTGGTGAAGGAGATGTTATAGATGGTTCAAGTGCTTTAATAGTAAATGAAGGCCAAACATCCAATGATGAACTCATATCTCATACCTCAGTTGTCTCAACAAGTGAGCACAGAACAATTGATTCACAGGAGCAAGTCATACTAGAATTGGAAAAGGATGAGTTCTACACTCTTAAAGAACTGGATGAGCTAGATCAGTCAATGGTTTATCTGGCTAGAAAATTCTCTAACATTAGAGTAAGGAAGCCAAGATACTTCAAAAGTAAAGGACAATCTTTTAACAAAGATAGCAGTTGGAAAGAGAAAGGGAAGTACAATTCTGATAGCAAAAGTGGTTACAAAACTGGATCTGTTGACAGCTCTAATATAAGGTGCTTCAGCTGTGATGAACTAGGTCACTTTGCTACAGAATACAGGAAACCCAAGAAGGAAAAAAAAGATAAGGCTTATCTTGAACTTGAAGAAAATTATGAAGCTCTTCTAAAGAAATAGCAAAGTAAAGCTTATATTGTAGAAGGTAAAAGTTGGGATGATTCTGAAAATGATGAAGATGAAGAACTTGGAAACTATGCACTCATGGCCTTAGAGCAAGGAGAATCATTCTCATCTAAATCACAGGTACCAACCCCTACCTCCACTGATTTAAATGAAAATCAATATAAGGAAATTGTTGAAAAAATGAGCACATAAATGTTTCACATTCATACAAGCATGGTTGGTGCTAATGAAGAAGTTAGCAGATTAACAAAGTTAAATGAGAAGCTTGAAAGTGAAAAACAAGAAGCTGAATTGTTGATAGTGGAGCTTGAATCCTTGAAACAAGAAAATGGCTATCTGAAAAACAAGCTTAAGTGTGCAAATGAGATTGAGAGTGTGCTAGGAGAAAAACTGGAGGAAAGTGAAGTAAAGTTGAAGTCCTCCAAGAATGCATCTGAATTGGTTGGTCAGTATCATGAGAAAAACAAACCATGTGCAAACATTGTCATTGGTCTTGATTAGAACACCTTAAACAGCAAGAAGAAAAACACTGGTGACAGAGAGAAAGCAACAAAGAGTGAAAATGTTCCGGCAATGCTGAAAAATGTTGGGCACCAGTATTTAACACTTGTGAGGTGAACTTTAGTGAAGAAGAATTGATTATCAAGTAAGAAATTACAGATGAGGATAATGAAAAGAAGAATGCAAATTCATTTCAATCTTCCAAGGCTGAAAAAAATCTCATGGATAACCAAAGCGCCAAGTCTCCTGTCAAAGAAACCAAGATTGAAGATGCAATTAAGAAGAAGAAAAAAAGAAGTGGAAGAATTGGGAAAAACAAAAGCAACAATTAGAACTATGTTGCAGACATTCCTGGCAAGAAGTTTGGAATATGTAGTTCTACAAATCATCCAACTCATCCTTGTAAAAAGGGTGTTAGTAAGCCAACTAAAGGAACCTGCAAATATAATGAAGCAGATTTAGATGATCCCTACTCATTCTCTGATAAGTTTGATTACATCCCTTGCAACTTGAAAGTGATGAAGAGTTGTCACAAACTGAGAGTAGACTTAAGAGGAACATAAATTGAGTCTACATCAGAACCGAAAAATGCACAACAATCATTGAACTCTATTTTATCTGAAACAAATCACTCTACTTCTGCTAAATCAGTTAACAAAAAGAAAGTACCCAACACTGCTTGGGTTACTAAACACACCTGAATCTCATTGTGTGCAGGGTAAAGTGAAGAAAATCATATGGATCATTGAAAGTGGATGTTCCAGACATATGACAGGTGATAAGGCCCTGCTATCACAGTTCGAGGAGAAAGCTGGCCCATTGGTGACCTTTGGAGACAACAGCAAAGGATTCACAATGGGATATGGCAAGATTGTTTCTGAAAATATTGTCATTGATGATGTAGCACTAGTAGCTGGTCTTGAGGTGAATTTTCTCAGTGTTAGCCAATTTGCAGACAAAGGATTTGAAGTTTTATTCAACAAAGAAGAATGCACCTTTATCAGCAAGAAAACTGGTAAAATTTCTCTAAAAGGAGCAAGGAAAGGAAGCTTGTTTTTTGCAGACTTGGACTTAACAAATAAGGATGGTATTTGCTGCTTCTACACCAAGGCATTAGAAGAACAAAGCAAGCTATGGCATAAGAAGCTGTCTCACTTGAATTTCAAGGCAATTAACAACTTAGTCAACAAGGAGTTAGTGAGAGACATGCCCAAGCTGAAGTTTTCTCAAGTTGAAGTCTGTGAAGCTTGTCAGAAAAGAAAGATGAAAAGATCTAGTAACAAATCAGAAACTGTGAATTCTATTAGGACACCCTTGCAACTAATTCACATGGATTTGTTTGGCCCAGTAAATGTCTTATCTATTTTAAGGAACAAATATGCACTTATAATGGTGGATGATTTCTCAAGATACACTTGGGTAGAGTTCATGAACTCTAAAGATGAAACTCCACATATCATAATTGAGCACATTAAGAAGATAGAAAAATAGGTTGAGGACTACAATTGTGTGAAAAGACTGAGAAGTGACAATGGAACAGTATTCAGAAATGCTACATTAAGTGGATTCTGTAAAGGTAAAGGCATTGTTCAAGAGTTCTCAGCTGCCAGAATACCTCAACAAAATGGAGTAGTTGAGAGAAAAAACAGAATATTGGTTGAAGCTGCTAGAACAATGCTGTAAGATACCAAGTTGCCAACAAGTTTTTGGGAAGAAGCTGTCAACACTGCATGTTATACACAGAACAAATATCTCATTAACAAGGCACATGGAAAGTCACCCTACTCAATCATGTCCAAGAGAAAGCCTACTGTAAAGCATCTTCATGTGTTTGGAAGCAAGTGTTACATTTTGAAAGACAACTCTGAATATGTGGGAAAGTTTGACTCAAAAGTCTTTGAAGCAATTTTTCTGGGATATTCACTGGAAAGAACAGCCTACAAAGTCTATATGATTGATCAAAAGAAGATCATGGAAAGCATAGATATGACCTTTGATGAAGACAAGTGTCCAGGCTTGGAATGCCTTGATGACAATGAAGCTGAAGCCCTTGCATTTGATAACCTTAACATTGATAGTGATTCTGATGGAGAAGATGAAGTTAATGCACAACAAATGATGTATGAAGAGTCTGCTAAGCAAAAAAATCATGAGAATGGAAGCTCATCTCAAACACCTGAATTTGATGGCACAAACTCAGGGGGAGAAAGAGAAGAAGGATCCACCAGTCATACCAATAATGAAGAAAATGATGAAGGCACTAGTCAACAAATACACACAAGAAAGTGGGATAGAAGTCACTCTAGAGAAAAAATTATTTGTGATCCTACTGCTGCTGTGAGGAATAGAAGTGCAACAGCTAATGAGTTCCTACATGCATGTTTTCTGTCTCAAGTGGAGCCTAAAAAAATTGATGAAGCTCTACTGGATCCTAACTGGATATCTGCCAGGCAGGAAGAGCTAAATCAGTTTGAAAAAAGCAAAGTCTAGAAGGTAGTTCCTGCACCAAAGAACAGAAGCATTATTGGAACAAAATAGGTGTTCAGGAATAAAATGGATGAAAATGGTATAGTTACCAGAAACAAAGCAAGGTTGGTTGCAAAAGGCTACTCACAAGAAGATTGGATTGATTATGATGAAACTTTTGCTCCTGTTGTAAGACTTGAAGTTATAAGAATTTTTCTAGCATTTACTGCACACTCAAATTTTAAAGTGTATCAAATGGATGTCAAAAGTGCCTTTCTGAATGGTGAGCTAGGAGAAGAAGTTTATGTCCAGCAGCCCCCTGGCTTTGAGG
This sequence comes from Apium graveolens, assembly GCF_009905375.1. NCBI lineage: Eukaryota > Viridiplantae > Streptophyta > Magnoliopsida > Apiales > Apiaceae > Apium > Apium graveolens. The sequence goes on from NC_133649.1 coordinate 122,197,909, forward strand.
ATCCAAAATTTCCTAACTTTGGGTATAAGTTACTCAAGGCTTTCTATGGACTAAAACAGGAACCTAGAGCTTGGTATGACACACTATCAGATTTCCTATTAAAGCATAGTTTTACTAGAAGAACCATAGACAAAACTCTCTTCTACAAGAAACATGGTGAAGATATGATCCTAGTTCAGATCTATGTGGATGATATCATCTTTGGTTCTACTAATGAGAAGTTATGCCAAAGATTCTCCAAGCTTATGCAAAGTGAATATGAAATGAGTATGATGGGTGAACTAAGTTACTTCCTTGGACTCCAAGTCAATCAAAAAAGTAATGGTATCTTCATCAGCCAAACTAAATATGTCAAGGCTCTTCTGAAAAAGTTTGGAATGATTGATTGTTCACCTGCGTCTACACCTATGTCTACTGCAACAAAGTTGGATGAGGATAAAAAAGGGCAAGAGTGTAGATATCTCAAGCTACAGAGGGATGATTGGATCATTGCTTTACTTAACAGAAAGTAGACCAGACATCATGTTTACAACATGTCTATGTACAAGATTTCAAGCCAATCCAAAATAATTACATTTGATGGTTGTAAAGAGGATTTTTTAGATACTTAAAGTGTCACACCCCCAACTTAAACAGCAAAATAAATATAGCTATTACATTATTTTAATGAAGAATACACAAGCAAATCCAAGATCTTACAGTTTAGGGTTTGGAACAGCCCAACACTACCAACTATTACATCTGATTACAAATACCGAGTCCTCACACAACTATTATTACTTATTTTACCTGAGCTCGAACATAAGCATCAACATCACAGGTCTTACGGGCAGTCTGCTTGAATCCAACCATAGCTGCTAGCTGTAATATCAGGGTAAAGCAAGAAGTGAGCCAAATGCTCAACAAGTGCTAACAGTACGACACAAAACATAAATCGAGATATACTTTTAAGAATGACAATGGAAAGACATAACTAATGATAACGAGAGATAAAACTATGTGAGATGGCATCATTTTGCTTGCATCAAAACAATTTTAAAATCATGTCTTAATCAAAATTATTTTGTGACGCTACGGATTACAACCGGTGATTAGCCGCGAAGTAATCCCGAACCTCGCTGGGTTCTAAAACATTAACGGGAATCCCTAGGCAACTTTTAAGCCTAATATAAGTGTGGAAAGGACTCGCGTCTCAGTCCAGATCCACTATTCAAGAAAACATTTATCCCCCTTTGGGACTGAAAACCCATATTTTATTTATTTCAAAAGCTGATGCCGAATTGTAACAAAATCTCTTTTAACAGTAAATATTCTTATTAAGGGATTATAGATCAACTCGAAGCACGGGAAATATGGTACTAAATCTCAGGGCCATGATTCACAAAACTTTACTCTATTAGGGTAACCAAAAGGTTTTCATATGTCAGAACTTGGATAGGAAAATATGGTGAGACTAATGGATAATATGAAGGGGTAATGCCAAACTGGGCTTAAAGCAATGGTTTCTCGTCAAGGTACAGGTGTTGGATCATTAAGAAGATAAGCTTCATGAATACTATGGGTGTTAAGGTAATGATCTCTAGCTCAGGATGTATATATATATCAGAATTGTCAAGCTTTAGGATAGGAAAGAGGGTATCAATCAATGAGGAATCATGTTGGTAAGTTTCTGACTATCAGAGTTCAAGGTAAGGTTCTATAGGGGTTCAAGTATCAGGATGAGATATCAATACTTAGGAATCATCATCATGTTAATCAAGAGGATCAATCAAGTAATATAACAACTCTTTATTTTATCATGGCATTTAACTATCATGAAAAGACTTTTGAACTACTTACAATACATACTCGAGGGTTCATGGCATCTCTATGTAATTCAAAGATAAGCGAGAGATACGCTTGATTTAAACATATCAAAATGACTCAGGATAATTGCATCGATATATATGAACTGTTTATAGTAAATACGAAGGTCAAGTTGAATCACTTACCTTGAGATAGGCTGGTCTGGTCTGACTGGTAGGAGCAACTGGAGCTTCACTCGACTTTTATGGCAAGTTTCCCTTCATCTCGAGATCCTACATAAATAATAATAATCCTTATTATAATATATTCTTACCATCTTAACCTATTTACAACCCGAAATTAAACACGGATGGCACTTAGGCCTATATGCACTTAATTTATATCCACCTTTATATTTCAAATGTACACACGTAGCCACATAATCACATATCGTATATTAATACCAAATAACACCATAATGCAACACTAGGCTTGGATGATCTCGACTCACAACTTAAGTCACTTGGTCGCTAAACTAGACAAGGTCTTCAAATTTTGGCTTCCTAACTCGATGTGCCTTTCCTAAATTATCCAAAATCTATTGACCCTCACTTGTGCCTTTTGCTCTACTGACCTTATACTATCTTACAACTATGGTGGTCGACCTAATACTCACTTCTAAGTATTCTAAAACTATGTGATAAGTGAAAGCGCTCACTGGTGCAAATTTCAGAATGACAACTATGGTTTCTTGAGTGCATTAGACACTCTTAAACTACAATTTTTTCCTTCAAAACTTTTACACAAGACTCTCCTGACCTAAGGGCATCTCAAAAACTTGATGTGGCTCAAGGGCCTGGCCTGGGCCTTCTTGGGCCTAAGCTAAAAGTCCAAGGTTCCCCTATTTTTCTGGGCAGAAAATGCCCTGAATTGAATTAACTTGTGACACATGGTTCTAACTCATATCCTATGAAATATGGTTGGAAAAACTTCTCTGACACTCCCTCTAACTAAGGCCCAATTGGGCCTAATGAGGGCCTACCCATGACATGGTCAAATCTCCCTATTTCTAAGTTGCAACAAAACTGTCCCCTGCTGGACAGATTTTGTGATTCTACTTGTGCACTTAACCAAATGACATGCAAACCTCCAACCAACTCCTAAAACCTTTTATATACTCCCAATATTAACTTCTGGTAGCTTGGGCCTCACAGTGCACACCAATGACATGGTCAAAACTCACTCTAAACCTCAGTGTACTAAACTGATTTTCTGCAGAAACTATAACTCTCATTTCTCCAAGGTTTTGACTTGACAAACTCAACTACCAACAACCCAATACTCAAACCAAGACCTAAACATGGTATTCTACTGAACTAACTCCCTTATTCTCAAAATAACCTTGGTGAGATCATCCTTACCTAAGGTACAATTATGACAAAACAAGAGAATCTACACTTCACAAATCACAAATCTTCATGCTTTTGAAACAACAAGGTATGCATTTTTATAAAAGATAATCACGAATTATTACCATGCAACAAGAAGCATAAATCAATATTAACACATTATACCTACTGAAATTAAGGCTCACTAACCAAATCATTCCAAATGATCAAAATCTTACAACATTCTAAGAGAAATCCTCATGCATGCATGCCTTCGGGTTTTTCAAACCAAAATAACACATTTTCTACATATATTCCATCTTAAAATTGACATGCAAGCCTAGAATAAGGTATACCTAGATGATCACTTAGCATGCAAGGAGGTTTATCAAATTTTCACTACAAAATTCAAGTCATTATCACATAAACATGCAAGAATTGATCAAAACAACAAGAATGATTTCAAGGACCATTCATTCGGCTCCCATATGGTCATGGCTGAATGAAATGGATGGAAATGGCCATTAAATCATCAAGAGTTTCCTTCTCAAGACTTGGCATTTATCCATTTCTTGTAGTCCTCTCAAAAACAACCTTAAATCCATAAGAATCAAGATTGTATTTTGAGTTTCACTAAAACCTTTACATGTAACCCTTAAACTTAAACTTTCTACTCAAAACTCTTTGAAATATGAATGATCATGGTATGGGAGATAACATTTACTTGTATTAAGAGTAGAAGCTTGGTGGAGAGATGAAGAAAAATGGGGAGGGGGTTGATCTCGGCAAAACCCGAGAGTGAGGGGGGGTAAAAGCCGAGAGGAGGGAGAAGGAGAGGGAGGAGAGAGTGAAGTGTGGGTGATGAGTGAAAATGATCATGTCTTTTCTTGTTTTTATGGTATTTTATTTGACAAAATGTGAGTGGAAAGGAGAATTGACAAGTCTATCCCTCCACTTATACTTGGTGCATTTTGCATGCAAGGGTAAAGAAGGAAATTGGCTAGAGAAATAAGAGTTAGTGGGGTTGGAATTGTCCTCTTTGTCCTTGAAAAGAATGAGTGGGTGGTTTGCATGCAAGGGCTTTCTTGTAATTTGCTAAATATGACCACTAAAATTTATAATGATTTATTTTTATAAAATAAAATACAAGTTCAAAAATTATAAGATTTATACCATAAAATAACTTGGATTTTTAGAGACTTTATAAAATCATTTTCAAAATTTGTGAACAAAATACCTTTTAAAAGAAAATTTTTCCAAAGCTTAGAATATTCCTTATAAATCAAAAATAAAGAAATTAAATAAACTCTTGCTTTGAAAAATCATATACTACCCAAAGCAAATTTATAATGCAGAAATTTTCACTCACACTAGCGTACAATCATTGAATATATTTTCAATTGACTTTAATATTATACCAAATCCACAAATAATATTACATAAAATGCCGGTCGTAACATCCTCTCCCCCTTAAGGGATTCTGTCCCCAGAATCTAAGAGAAAAAATGAGGATGCCGGGAACGCATATCAGACTCTAACTCCCAAGTCGACTCTTCGACCTTAGGGTTCCTCCAAACTACTTTTACTAACTTTACTGACTTATTTCTAAGACTCTTTACTTGCCAGTCGAGTATTTTAACCGGTTGCTCCACAAATGACAGGTCTTCCTGAATTTCTACAGGTTCATATTCTATCACATGGCTAGCGTCAGGATTGTACTTCTTAAGCAATGACACATGGAATACATTATGCACATGCTGATACTGAGGTGGTAAGGCCAACTCGTAGGCCACCTTTCCTACTTGACTTAAAATCTCAAAAGGACCTATGTATCTAGGTGCTAACTTCCCTTTCTTGCCAAATCTCATCAAAGGTGACACCTTCAGCAACACAGCTTCGCCAATTTGGAATTGAACGTCCTTACGCGCTGGATCCGCATACTTCCTCTGTCTATCTTGAGCAGCAAGCAACCTTTTCTGAATTAACTTGACCGAGTCATGCAACTGTTGTACCAATTCCGAGCCGAGAATTCTTCCTTCTCCTACTTCATCCTAACTTGTTGGTGATCTACATTTTTGCCCGTACAAAGCTTCGTATGGTGGCATACCGATACTGGAATGATAGCTGTTGTTGTAAGAGAATTCAATCAACGGTAAATGGTTGTCCCAACTTCCTGCAAAATCGATTGCACAACTGCACAACATGTCTTCAATTGTTTCAATTGTCCTTTCGCTCTGACCATCAGTCTGCGGGTGGTACGCCGTGCTCATATTCAACTTCGTGCCAAGACATTCCTGAAATTGCTTCCAGAATCTCGAGTTAAATCGGGGATCTCTGTCTGAAACTATTGATACGGGTACTCCATGCCTTAGTACGATTTCGCGCACATACAGATGAACCAACTTGTCCAATGACGACTTCTCGTTTATTGGAAGGAAATGCGCCGACTTCGTAAGACGATCAATTATAAACCATATTGCGTCCTGCCCCGATTTCTTCGCGGTAGTCCCACTATAAAGTCCATAGCGATATTTTCCCATTTCCATTCTGGAATCTTCAGGGGCTGAATTAATCCGCTTGGTCGTTGATGTTCTGCCTTTACTTTCTGACAAGTATAGCACTTCGCAACCCATTCTGCCACGTCTTGCTTCATATTTGGCCACCAAAAGTTCTTTTTTAAGTCTCGATACATCTTGGTGCTTCCCGGGTGGATTGAAAATTTCGAATTGTGGGCTTCATGGAGGATCTCATTCTTTAATTCAGGTACATAGGGAATCCATATTCTGGATGAAAACCTTAGTATCCCTTGCTCATCCCTCTGAGTATTAATCTCCTCTCCAGATAACTAATTCTTCTCTTTTTCCATTACTTCCTCTTGACATTTCTTTATCTTTTCAACTAGTGTTGGCTGAAAGGTCATTGCACGACAAACTTCCTCAACTTTTCCATAAGCACAAAGTTCCAATCCCAATTTTTCGATTTCTTCAGATAACTCTTTTGATGTTATCATCATATTCAGTCTCTCCTTCCTACTCAGAGCATCGGCCACTACATTCGCCTTTCCAGGATGGTAATTTATCGAACAGTCATAGTCCTTGATCAATTCCAGCCATCTCCTCTGCCTCATATTGAGCTCTTTCTGAGTAAAAATGTACTTTAAACTCTTTTGATCCGTGTAGATTTCACACTTCTCTCCATAAAGGTAATGTCTCCAGATCTTGAGTGCGAACACTATGGCGGCTAGTTCCAAGTCATGCGTCGGGTACTTTAACTCATGCGGCTTCAACTGTCTTAACGCATATGCGATCACTTTACTGTGTTGCATCAACACACAACCCAAACCCTTATGTGAAGCGTCGATGAATATTACAAAATTCCCTTGATCATCTGGAAGTACCAACACCGGAGCTGTTACCAACTTTTGTTTTAACTCTTGAAAGCTATCTTCACATTCTGCACTCCATTCAAACTTTTGATTCTTTCTGGTTAACTTGGTCAATGGCGTGGCGATCTTCGAGAAATCCTTGACGAATCTTCTATAGTATCCGACCAATCCTAGAAAACTTCGCACTTCCGTAGGAGTCTTTGGCCTCTCCCAACTCATAATTGCCTCAATCTTTGCCGGATCCACTTTAACTCCCTCATTTCCAGTAACATGCCCCAAAAATTGAACTTCCTTTAACCAAAACTCACATTTGGTAAACTTGGCATACAACTTTTCTTGTCGGAGTATCTCCAATGCTATCCAGAGGTGCTGCTTATGTTCTTCTTCCGACTTAGAATAAATAAGGATGTCATCAATGAATACCACGACAAATTTGTCCAAATACTTCTTAAATACCCGATTCATCAGATCCATAAATGCGGCTGGAGCGTTGGTCAATCCAAACGGCATTACTAGGAATTCATAATGCCCATATCTGGTCCTAAATGCGGTCTTAGGAATATCTTCTTCTTTGATCTTTAATTGATGGTATCCCGATCTCAAATCAATCTTCGAAAAGCATTTTGCTCCCTTCAATTGATCAAAAAGGTCTTCTATCCTTGGTAGCGGGTAGCGGTTCTTGATCGTCACCTTATTCAACTCCCGGTAATCTATGCATAGACGCATACTCCCATCTTTCTTCTTTACAAACAGAACAGGTGCTCCCCATGGCGACGTACTTGGTCGTATCACTCCTTTATCCAATAATTCTTGTAGCTGGCTCGCCAACTCTTTCATTTCTGCTGGTGCCATCCTATATGGGGCCTTTGAAACTGGTTCCGTGCCTGGAGCAAGGTTGATCTCGAACTCAATTTGTCGATCTGGTGGTAAGCCTGGTAGTTCGTCGGGAAACACATCGGGGAACTCGTTAACTATAGGAATATCTTCCATTCTGAGGCTGCCTCTCTCTGAATCCACTACATATGCTAGGAACGACTCACAACCTTTTGTAAGTAACTTCTTAGCCTGAACAATTGTAAGAAATAGTTGCCCTTGCCTCTGCCCCTTAAATACTACCTTCTCTCCACTCTTCATCTTTAAATACACTCACTTGGTCTTACAATTTATCTGAGCGCTATTCTCTCCTAACCAATCCATTCCTAAAATTATATCAAACTCTCCCAACTTGAAGAGTATCAAGTCGGCTGAGAACTTATACCCCGAAATATCAATCTCACACTTTGGACAAAATTGATTCACATGAATCTTCTCTTGGTTCGCAATTACCACATTTACTACCTCACTCATAACCATTTTATCACATTGGAGCTTATCAACAAAAGATTCTGATATGAAAGATTTTGTTGCTCCAGAATTAATCAATACTTTAGCTTTGACATTTTTGAGTAAAAGTGTACCTGCTATCACCTCAGAATTCTGAACAGCATCCTTCATCTTCAAATCAAATGTCCTTGTTGTTGCTTGCGGGGTTGGTGCGGGTGGTGGAGGTAATGCTAATACCTCGGTTGGCACACTCGCACTAGTACTTGCCACATTCATTAGAGCTTTGACTGGTCCGGTTGCCTTGCACTCCCTAGCTATGTGTCCAGTCTTCCCACACTTGTAGCACGTAACTCCTGGCTTCGGCATCTTGCACTCATTTGCCAAATGTCCCTTCTGATTGCACCTATAACAGGTCATGCTCAGCTTATTGCACACTCCGGGGTGCCTTCTTCCACAGTGCTTGCATTCCGGTCTCTGGAACCTGTTTTCTCCAACTTGCCCTTGGCTTGCCTGGTTGTTCCCTTTTGATTCTTGCCTTTTGCCCAAATTTCCCTTCTTTTGAAAATTTCCGCCCTTCTGAAAACCAATCCTCTTTATATTCCGATCTTGCGAACTTCTGGCTTCAGACTTTTCTCCATAAAATGGAACCTTCCTCTTCTTGTTATCCCTCTCTTTCCTTGACTGCATCCCATTATTCTCAATCAGAGCAGCTTTCTGTACTACTCCCGCATAAGTTTCAAGCTCAAACATAGCCACCCTATCTCTGATCCAAGGCTCCAATCCTTGCTGAAATTTCTTTGCTTTTTCCTCCTCAGTGCTGGTATAATTTGTCACAAACCTTGACAACTCAGTGAACTTCTTCTCATACTCCAATACAGTCATGTTCCCTTGCTTCAACTCAAGAAATTTTAGCTCCATCTGATTCTGCATGTACTTAGGGTTATACTTGTCTAGAAATAACTTCTTAAATCTCTCCTAAGAAACCTGCTGAGTGACTTCCATAGATTTTACTGATTCCCACCAATAGATGACTTCTCCCTTCAAGAAGTAAGTAGCATACGGCGTCTTCTGATCGTTTCCTAACTGTACCAACTCAAAAGCCCTTTCCATCTCCTTGATCCATGTGTTAGTTATCACTGGATCAGTGGTATCATGAAATGCAGGTGGATTCACATTCTGAAAAGCCTTGAAAGTGACAATTTGTCTAGGTAGTACTGGTGGTTCAGGTGGTTGGTGTGGCTCACGGTTATCTTGGTTTTCAATTCGTTGTTGAAGAGTTAGTTGTTGTTGAGCTATAGCATTGGTTTGCTGTTGCAAGGTTTCCAATAGTCGAAGAATATTTGGGTCTGTGGAGGAGGTGGTTGTTGGGTTCTTCTTTTTGGGAGGCATGATCCTGAAATAAGAGTTGTGTCAAAACAGATATGAATGATAAAATGATTCGAGGGTATCGCATGGCATTCTCATTTACATATGGGGTCAAGTTTCCAAATTAAGCAGATATGATGATAAAAACATAAAATAACAGTTGAGAGCAAATGGAACAATAACACATAATTATTGAAATTTTAAAGGTCACAGTACATAGGATTGGGACATAGTCTGTTTCTAGGAATAACAGGCTTATTTAAAGGAAAAACAGAAACAACTGGGGATTCCATAGAGTCTGATAGTACAACAACATGAAAGGTAAATGGAAAGAACTAAGGCTCCACTCCATCTAAACGGGGCTTGGTAGTCTTTTCCTCTCGAAGCGTCTTCACAATGCTCTGGAGCTCATCCACCACCATCTGAATGACATACTGGCTGGTGCGGTCCCGGTGCGCTGGCATCTCCTCAAGCTTAGTGTTGACGTACTGAACCAAGGTCTCAAGTCTCGCAGTCATCTACTCCATGGGCTTCCCTTCGTAGTTTCGGCTGTCCGGATACACGTTCTTCAGTCGGTCTATCAGTCGGTCGTACTTGCCCTGAAGCATGTCGAACTCGCGCCTCAACTCAGCATACACGGAGAAAGCAATAGTGTCGTCCGACCCAGAGGATGACGAGGAATGCGCCCTTTGCTGACAACCAATAAGAGGAGTATTAATAATAATTTACTTAACCTACTCTCTCGCATAATATCTATAACCTACACACAAATCCTATAACCTATTTGGGCTGTCCAGGGACTCTAAACCGTAGCTCTGATACCAAAACCTGTCACACCCCCAACTTAAACAGCAAAATAAATATAGCTATTACATCATTTTAATGAAGAATACACAACCAAATCCAAGATCTTACAGTTTAGGGTTTGGAACAGCCTAACACTACCAACTTTTACATCTGATTACAAATACCGAGTCCTCACACAACTATTATTTCTTATTCTACCTGAGCTCGAACATAAGCATCAGCATCACAGGTCTTACGGGCAGTCTGCTTGAATCTAACCATAGCTGCTAGCTGTAATATCTGGGTAAAGCAAGAAGTGAGCTAAATGCTCAACAAGTGCTAACAGTACGACATAAAACATAAATCGAGATATACTTTTAAGAATGACAATGGAAAGACATAACTAATGATAAATAGAGATAAAACTATGTGAGATGGCATCATTTTGCTTGCATCAAAACTGTAATAACCCCAAAATTTTTCAACTTTTTGTAACCCTTGTGAATAGTGTTTTAGCTGAATGAGAAAACTTTTCACGCCACACTATGTAGGGGTTCTGTTATGGATATTCTGGGATATTATTAGTACTCTATGAAGTATATAAGTGTATGTAAAGATCGTCAGAATCCAATTCCGAACACTTTGGTTTTTCCTGGAAATCCACAAGATACGGAGAGAATTGAGTATAAGGTAACAGGATAAAAAGGATTTAAATTAAAGGATTATAGGAGAGGATCATAGAAGGAATACAATATATTGAGAAAGGTTAAGGGAACCTAAGTAATAAGATCCCGGGTATGATCCCTCAAACGATAAACGAGAACGAAAGATAAGCGAACCGTAAAACAAATAAGTGACCAAGAGACAAGCTTGTACAAGAAGCCAGGGACTGTGACATCATCAAACCACAAGGTGTGGACAAGTGGGAGCATTATGACATTTGCAAGGTGACATAAGCATGACATGGGAAGGAAGGAGGTGTGGTGGCTTTGTAACCACACAAATTCAAGGGCAAGAAGGTAATTGACTAAAGCAAGCACAAAAACCAAGCAACCAAGCCAAGCAAAAATCATTTTCATCAAAAATCAAAAAGCAACCAAGGCTTTGTTCTTGAAGCTCTCGGCTTTTTACTATTCATTAGGCAAGAATTTTCAAAAATTCAAGATCCAAGCTTCCTAAATTGGTGAGTAAATTCCCTAATCATCTTCATGCTTAGTTAGGGCTATACCATGAGTTTAAGCCATCAATTCCTTCTCAATCTTCTCCATTTAATCAAAGAAGAAGACTATGAATAGTGTTTTCAAGTTTTTTAACTTGAAGTTTTCTTGTTTTTCTTGAAGATCCAAGCTTTCCTAAGACTTCTCAAAGCTTCTTAAGGCTTCCTAGCTCATCCCACCACTTCAAGGAAGGTATACCATCTCCAAACCCTAGATCCCTATGTATTATAAGATGATTTTAATTGGTAGGATGATATTGTAGCTTGTTGTTGTGATTTAGAGTTTGGGATTTGGAATGGTAGTGAAATGGTATGGTAAATGTTGTGGTTTTGATTAAAAGAACTTAAGTATGGTTAAACTAAGCTTAGGCATAAGTATAAATGATTAAATTGAATTGGTTGGGGGTTGTTATGATGTGATGAGGATGGATGTTGGTTGTATGTTGGATTTGAGGTTGGTTTGTGGTTGGTTTTGAATGGTTAAAAATTGGGAAATCGCGTAAACATAGCCGTCGTAACGTCCGATTTTCTTTGGACTGTTTTTGTGCATAGCATTAGGACCCGAGAACCCCCTGCTAGATTATGACCACTGCCATGTTTAGATAGCTCATGTTACGAGCTTCGTTTTGATATGTAGTTCGTTCGATTCCGATGCACGGTTTAGGAGAAACGACCGTTTCAAGTAACGGCGTTTTGCGAACAAAACTTTTTCCCTCGCCTTACTTTGAAATGTAGGTTAAAGACCAAAAAGGGTTAATTAATGTATGAAACATTTATGGTAAGTGTGTTAGGCAGTTGGTAAGACACTCGCGAAGGAATCGCTTTAAAACCCGTAAAGGTTAAATTATTAAAAATGGTGGAGCCGAGGGTACCCGAGTGACTTAAGCAAATCAGTGAGCGCAAAACAAGCGTTAGAGTCTAAGTTAGTTAAAGTATAGATTTACAAGTGATTTTGGTTTAATTCCAACTTACTTGTTGTTTATAGGTTACCAGACTCGTCCCGAGCCTTTTATCACCCCAAGTCGCTCAGGCAAGTTTTCTACCCGTTATAACTGTTGTTGTGATGAATATATGTATATGCATTATCTTGTGATAGATGCATGTTGGTTAATTAGCAATTTTTGCGATATATTGGAGCATGCTGATATGGTATATATATGCATGCCTGTTTCATATTCTTGAAATTTATATCTGTTGGTTCAGTTGATAATACCTATGCTAGAGAATAGCGGTAACTTGCATATACCCTTAGTATAGGGACCCAAAGGTGAAAATATTTTCTAAAAACCGGGAGTCGAGGATCCCGAGTAATCTTGTATATATGGATATGGATATATATATATATATTTATATATATATATGGTTATAGTTTTCCAAACTATTAATCGAATAAGGTTTATTCGATAACTTTAACTTTATTTATTTATTTGAATATTATTTCGAATATTATTCGAGGGCTTACGACTCTTTTATATTATTATTGAATATTATTTGAATATTCATTCGAGGGCTTATGACTCTTTTATATATTATTATTGAATATTATTTGAATATTCATTCGAGGGCTTATGACTCTTTTATATATTATTATTGAATATTATTTGAATATTCATTCGAGGGCTTATGACTCTTTTATATATTATTATTGAATATTATTTGAATATTCATTCGAGGGCTTATGACTCAGTTTATATTATTTAATGAATATTATTTGAATATTCATTTGAGGATCTATGACTCCGATTATTTGCTGAAATATATTCTTTATTTTATTAAAGAATAAGGTGTTAATAATCAAACTTATTTTCGATTATTCAAATAAAGATAATACTTTCATATAAGTATATCTTTGGTTATTTAATACTCGTTTCAAGTATAAGTTTTAATACTTCTACTTCAATTATTTTTATAAAGATTATTCTTTATGGGAATATTATTTAAATAATAATATTCAGATATTTTCTAATATATGGGGATTGATTTACTTCATTAAATCAGCTTTACTCCAAACACTCTTTAAAGTGTTTTCGAGTCTTCAAAATGATTGTTTTTTAAAAAAAAAAAAGTTAGAACGGATCCCAAAACTCATTTTTATATTTAAGATCTTCCTTTTTAAGGGGATTTAAATACTCGCTCAAAACCTGGGGAATCCGGCTCTGTGGTGTGTTTTATATTCGCAACATGGTTGCTGTTTTGAGAAAACAATTTGATTACTTGCCCAATGTTCGGGAAGTAAGTCCATTTGATTGAGTCGGCATAAGCGACAGGCCGGGGTACGGTCTATAAAGTGTAAGTGGCTGGGTGGCAGTCCATCAACGCGTGAGGGGCCGGGTAACGGTCTAGCGCGAGGTCCTAATGCGGCCAGGGTGATGACCGGTGAGGAATTCATCCATCTACAGTAGAAAAGGTTACTTATTGGTATCTTTGCCTGATCAGCAAGATATCTGGTTTATGCCAAAATTCTTTTCCTTTCCAAAATTCATTGGATGTTTCAAACTCTGTTCATACTTTATATAACAGAGGTTCCAGGAAATGTTTTAGAGATATATATATGTGGATATATATATATCGGGACTAAATAAAGTATCTCATAACTTTTTCATTCAATAATATTTTAAAGATTGAATCTATTCAAATCTTGTCTTGTAGTCTCATCTATGTGATGAACTTTTGAAACTGATTATAACTTGAACGGTGGTAGTTCAAGTAGTATTGGGAAAGATATAAGTATATTGGGGTATTTGGTAACCTCATCTTTTAAACTTATATCTAATTAATAATTATCTTATGAATGACAAAGATTTTCAGAAAAACGTTGAGACAAGGTTAGATATATGAGATCACCTTGCAACGATATTTTTTTTTATATAGTTATACACTGGGACTTTGTGTATATTATGCATGGAAGAGGACTTCCAATATTTTGAAAAGTATATATGTATATATACTGAATATTTTATGACTTCATCGCATTAAGATATCAAACTTGGTTCATTTCTTTTGACCAAGACTTTCATGAGTATTATGAGTAGGCTCATATATTGTTAATCATTATACATATTATTTTGGTGGGCTTGCTGCTCACCCTTGCTTTCTTCTTTCATCACACAACAACAGATAGAAAAGATGAACAGAACCAAACTCCCGATTCGCAAGCGATTAGGAGACGTTCCGCAGATTTCTAGAAGCATTGATGCCGCCGTAGCTGAGGTAGGAACTACCAATAGGCTAGGCTTTCAACTTTTGATGGACCAGATTTATTTATATTTATGATTTGTAATAATGGCAAAGAAATATAAATTTATTCAGAAAAACCTTTTAAGGTGTATTGGCAGATAATTGTGGAATAAAATGACTTGTGGTTATTTTTGGATGTTCATCTCTGAGACTATAACGTGTGGTGTGTGTGTTTATTGTGGGGTCACAGTACAAAGTAGTTGAGTAATTATTAAGATTGGGTGTTATTAAGGGAAATGGAACTCGTGACGACCCGGATCCCCGACCCCGGATCTGGGGGTGTTACAGAAATGGTATCAGAGCTAAGCGTTATAAACCTCAGAGATGATGGGACGTTAAGATAATAAGTTCACTAAGATAATAAGAACTCTTGCCAAGTTCATAGTCGGGCTACCTAACGTAGCACTGACAGATAAAACCCTTACGGGAACCCTTATAAGTATCGTGATGGTAACATAGTTCGTTCTCGTATAGGGCAGCGGGGCACTAAACCTTGAGGTTCAGGAGCATCAGCATGAGGATGTTTTATTACAAGTTGGAGATCAAATTGTGAATCTGATGGAGTACCCTAATGAGGGACCGGATGAGGTTCAGATAGAGAATGCTGCGGTGGAGGATGTTATTCCGGAAAGGATTGTGGCTAAGGAGGATCTCATGGAGGATCCTGATGAGAATGAAGAGAGGACCGTTGAGGAACAGATGACCATAGTCAGGGCGACTACCAGAGCAAGAATGGCCGCGAGGGTGGCACTAGAGGATGAAGAGTTACCAAGGGCACAAAGGTTAATGAGGGCAGAAGGAGTGGGGCCTTCCACGACCCCAATTATACCAGTATCAGACCCTCTTCCAGAGGCTCCTGTAGACATCCATGAGGTTCCACCAATTCCTGTTCCCTCCCCTATACAGAGCCCAACACATACTGAGGAAATGCCACCTTTATCCCCTGCACCATTGTCACCTGATACCGTGCTTGGTTATCCATTTGGATCTCCTGGGTCTGCACCACCTGCCCCCCATGGACTGCTAGATGCTACCACTCAGGCTTCTCTTATCGCTGATTATCAAATGACTTTGGGTGGCCTGTCAGAGGCCCGGAATGTTAGGAGTGATCTGTTGGATCAACTTACTGCACCAAGGATTGAGGGTGGGATACTTCCGGCAGGATTAGCGAATAGCATGGAAAGGATTGAGGCTACCACCCGTGTTACAGCTAGGGGCCATCTTGAGGGTCAGGTTGATCCAGCTCTACTTGCGACTATCTTAGACCTCATCACCTCTGTGATGGAGCAGGTTAGGGATGTCGTGCGTGCTCGCCTCTCTTAATCCATGGTAGTGTGTAGAGCCAGAGCAATCAAACAAGGGTCTCATGTAGCACCGCTTTTGGAGGATTAGCCTAAGTTATGAATGATTAGTTTTAATGACGAGATGACTATCTATGGTAGTACTTTTGGGATAGGAGCGATAAGTTCATGTGATGTAATCCTCTTTAATATGTTCAGTTGTTGTACCCTCGAACAAATGGTTATGTATATATTCGTTAATTTCAGTTCAGATCTGTTTGATTATGATAAATCACATTGTTAATTGCTCTATTAACACTTAAGAGAATGTCATGAAGTTTATCAAACTTAAGAATTCATAATTTGCAATCGTACAAGGACTAAACGAGGGGAAGACTTAAGCAAAGTAAGTAAGACAAATATCCGGAGATTCTCAAAAAAAAAAAAAAAAAAAAAAAAAATTCCAAGTAATATGCCCCCACAAGGAAAAAGATTAAGCGCAAACCTGGAACGTGATAATCAGGGGGGGTGTTTGAAATCAATGCTTATGTTGTGTTGGTTCATGAAATAATGATAAGAGAAAGGAATATAAAGGCAACAGAGTTTGAGGAATGATAAGGGAGTTGGGTATGAGGAAACCCTAAAGACTCGTAGTAATAGAAATAGAAAAGTATGTAATCGTCAGGATGAGGGTGATTCACCATGAGTTAAAATTGATGGGTGAAGGCATAAGAGATGCATATATTTTATCCCCTTTAAGTTGGGAGGATTCGAGGAAACATTGAGATAGTTCGAAGGATAAATAGTGAGACGCGGATAGACTGAGGAGACAAGGAAGTAAGAAACTAGGAAAATTGGATGAAGGAAGTGACCTTCAAGAATGTGAAGTGTAAGACCGGTGGCTTGATACCCAGGAAGGGAGACGCCAGGTATGAAAGATATCCCAACATTGAGGTGACTGTTGAGATAAACAACAAAAGTAAATAAGGAATTATTAAGAAGAAGTTCACGTTGAACATGACCAATATCTTCCAGAACATCCATGTTATCATTACCAAATCAGGAAAGAAAAGCGGATGACCATTGTTATCTTTTGGAGGCCATATGGATTGACCTCAATTTGAATAAGGATGCTATTATGAAGTGAGGTATAGACTATCGAGGTGGAAATGATTGAACAAGATACCCTTATCAGGGATATATGACTTTATTTATCCATGGAAGGATGCTTGTACCTTTTTAGAGGTGGAATTAAGGATAGAACATCGGTAACTTAAAACGAATCCTAGGGGAATGCATAAAGGTTGGCATTTCACCCTTAATAGGGATAGTATGAGTTTTGACAGTATGAATTGGAAAGGATTAAGGTAACAATAACCTTTAAGAATTAGTGGAGAAATTTTTTCAGATGTATATAGACAATGGTTCTAGTAATAGTGAATGGTATTTTGATATGCCCTGTATCTAGGGAATACAGGAGGAACGATTGAAGGATAACCTTAGAGGTTTTACAAGGAGAAAGGAAATATTCAAAATTCTCAAGAATAAAAATATTGATAAAGGAAATATGACGTAATTATAATGATGCCAAGTGGGGCACGTGTTAAACCACGAGAAAGTATGGATCGAACCAGTAAAGGTCGAAATTGTTCAGGGCAATTAGGACTTAAAAAAAAAAGAGATGTTCTAATTATGATTGAGAGTCAGTCATGACAGTGATTAACCTCTAAAGACTGAGTCAATAACTTATGGAAAAATGGTGATTTTTTTTTTACTCATCAGATTCTTAGGAAAACATCTTCACATAAGCAGTGATTGAAATGAGGTAGAAAATTTATTTAGAGGTGGTTAAAATGACATTGTCTGTAAGGAAATTTTACTATCAGGAAAGGCCAATGAGGTGGCCGACACTCTAAGTGCAAGAGAGCAATTATAGGCGCTTGTGCCAGAGGAATGCATTGATGATGGTTAAAGCTGTGAAGGTTGTATTATGGTTTGGAAGATTGACATTCCTTCTGATGACTGTGCAATACCCAACCGTAATAGTAGTTAGTAAAGATTTAATTCGTGTAATCGCCATGAGCGGGCTATCTATCTTAGAAGGTCCTATCTTGAGAATAATCCAGGACCATATTTCAAAAAGGACTAAACAAACCTTTGAGTTAAGTCTTCTATTGAAGGCATATGATTAAGAATGGTATTAACCTGCTATCGTTGCTTTGATTGAAACTCTTCTGCACTTTTATCTGCTTCATCTCATGTATGTATGTCAGGATCAGGAGTGTTCTTCATGAATCAGGAATGGTGATTATGTTACCTCCTTAGAAGGATTTGATACGAGATGTATGGACTCCGTATGGTTAGCTATTAAGACTTCATGGAAAATGAATGACTACAGTAGGTCAGTGGTGGACCATAGTAAGGTAGTAATGATTCTGCGAGTAATGAGCTGATTACAACCGTGAGAGTAGTATTGGAATGGGTGTTGAGATTGAGTACCACTAATCGGGTCGTGGTAGTGTATAAGTCATCATTGATAGACTAATTAAGTAGAGTGTCTGCCTAGTGAATTATTATTCTTTCTTATCAATAGAGAATCGTATTATTATACGAGGAAGGTTGCGGTGCGAGCATAGAATCCTAGTAACGGTGATATATAGAATGAGATCCCAAATTCGATTTTCGATGTCGAGGGAGTTTCAAAGGTGATTGTGTATAAGCTCGAGGAAGAGCATGGGTCCATAGAATGATGGACGGGATAGCGAAAATATTTAGGCACGTGAAATGCGATGCTATAATACTTGATGTTGATATAAATACATATATGTTTTGTTCTTCTATGACAAACCTCTATAGTTCAGAGGTAGATTCCAAGCCAGATATTTTATGGCAATAAAATTTTTTTATGAATATACAATTCTCTTCAGTTCGTTCTTTTCTCTTCTTTTCATTTCATGTAAGCTGAGAAGAACAACTCTTCCAGAAGGGGAGGTATTGCCGAATGACTATCTATCTGTGTGATAGAAGCCGAGTAGGATACCAGCTATTGTTTAATTGCTTGTCAAGTACTAAAGGCTGGCCACCTTCTGTACTAACTATGCGATATAACAAGTGTTCATGATCATAGTGATCTCTCAACAAATTCCTTTACTTCTATATGATTAATCAAACTTTGGAAAATAGAATTAACTGAAAAAGGAGTAATAAAGTGGTGGTAGTATGCGGAATGGGAACACATTCGTGATACTAAGGTTGACGTGGTTATTAAAAGGTTATAGAATGCTAGCGAGCAAAAGTATAACCAGTATAATATTAGGAACGAAAGGTGATAGCGATTACGAACTGGAAAAGAATGGGTATTGAGAAGCAAAAGTTCTAATGCTAAAAGCTATAATGAGAGTTTGTGCAATAGACTTGAAAGAATTTGGAATGATCATTTAACGCGGATTAAGTTATCTTACGACAATAGATCATATGTCAGTATTGAGGTATCGCCTTATGAGATCCTTGAGGGAAGACAATGTCGATCTCCCTTATGTTAGGATGAAGTTGTAGAGCGCAAGATGCTCGGACCCGCAGTAGTCCAAAGGACCAAGGATATGATAGATCTAATCAGAGGACGACTGGTAGTAGCCCAAGATGGTCATGATAAGTATGTTGATTTGACACGAAAGGATAAAGAGTATGAAATAGGGGACCTAGTAATGTTATAGGTATCCCTTGGAAAGGATTAATGAGGTTCGGAAAGAAAGGAAAACTAAGCCCAAGATACATTGGACCTTTTGAGATATTAAGACGGATTGGAAAGTTAGCTTACGAGCTAGCCCTACCCCCTAATTTGCAACAAGTTCATAATGTGTTCCATGTGTCAATGCTAAGGAGGTATCATCGGGATGCCAGGCACATAGTGGAGTACGAGCAGGTGGATATGCAGCCAGATCTAACTTACGTGGAGAAGCCAGTAAGGATTATGGATAAGAAGGAGCAGGTGCTTCGGAACAAAGTGATCAAGCTAGTCAGAGTACTATGGCAGAATCATAATGTGGAAGAATCAACTTGGGAACTAGAGAGCACAATGCTAGAAAAGTACCCCCATTTGTTTTCTGTTTGATTCCGGGACGGAATCCTTTTAAGGAGGGGAGACTGTAATAACCCCAAAATTTTTCAAGTTTTTGTAACCCTTGTGAATAGTATTTTAGCTGAATGAGAAAACTTTTCACGCCACACTATGTAGGGGTTCTGTTATGGATATTCTGGGATATTATTAGTACTCTATGAAGTATATAAGTGTATGTAAAGATCGTCAGAATCCAATTCCGAACACTTTGGTTTTTCCCGGAAATCCACAAGATACGGAGAGAATTGAGTATAAGGTAACAGGATAAAAAGGATTTAAATTAAAGGATTATAGGAGAGGATCATAGAAGGAATACAATATATTGAGAAAGGTTAAGGGAACCTAAGTAATAAGATCCCGGGTATGATCCCTCAAACGATAAACGAGAACGAAAGATAAGCGAATCGTAAAACAAATAAGTGACCAAGAGACAAGCTTGTACAAGAAGCCAGGGACTGTGACATCATCAAACCACAAGGTGTGGACAAGTGGGAGCATTATGACATGTGCAAGGTGACATAAGCAT
Organism: Apium graveolens; assembly: GCF_009905375.1. Taxonomy (NCBI): domain Eukaryota; kingdom Viridiplantae; phylum Streptophyta; class Magnoliopsida; order Apiales; family Apiaceae; genus Apium; species Apium graveolens. The sequence goes on from NC_133649.1 coordinate 122,218,317, forward strand.
GACATGGGAAGGAAGGAGGTGTGGTGGCTTTGTAACCACACAAATTCAAGGGCAAGAAGGTAATTGACTAAAGCAAGCACAAAAACCAAGCAACCAAGCCAAGCAAAAATCATTTTCATCAAAAATCAAAAAGCAACCAAGGCTTTGTTCTTGAAGCTCTCGGCTTTTTACTATTCATTAGGCAAGAATTTTCAAAAATTCAAGATCCAAGCTTCCTAAATTGGTGAGTAAATTCCCTAATCATCTTCATGCTTAGTTAGGGCTATACCATGAGTTTAAGCCATCAATTCCTTCTCAATCTTCTCCATTTAATCAAAGAAGAAGACTATGAATAGTGTTTTCAAGTTTTTTAACTTGAAGTTTTCTTGTTTTTCTTGAAGATCCAAGCTTTCCTAAGACTTCTCAAAGCTTCTTAAGGCTTCCTAGCTCATCCCACCACTTCAAGGAAGGTATACCATCTCCAAACCCTAGATCCCTATGTATTATAAGATGATTTTAATTGGTAGGATGATATTGTAGCTTGTTGTTGTGATTTAGAGTTTGGGATTTGGAATGGTAGTGAAATGGTATGGTAAATGTTGTGGTTTTGATTAAAAGAACTTAAGTATGGTTAAACTAAGCTTAGGCATAAGTATAAATGATTAAATTGAATTGGTTGGGGGTTGTTATGATGTGATGAGGATGGATGTTGGTTGTATGTTGGATTTGAGGTTGGTTTTGAATGGTTAAAAATTGGGAAATCGCGTAAACATAGCCGTCGTAACGTCCGATTTTCTTTGGACTGTTTTTGTGCATAGCATTAGGACCCGAGAACCCCCTGCTAGATTATGACCACTGCCATGTTTAGATAGCTCATGTTACGAGCTTCGTTTTGATATGTAGTTCGTTCGATTCTGATGCACGGTTTAGGAGAAACGACCGTTTCAAGTAACGGCGTTTCGCGAACGAAACTTTTTCCCTCGCCTTACTTTGAAATGTAGGTTAAAGACCAAAAAGGGTTAATTAATGTATGAAACATTTATGGTAAGTGTGTTAGGCAGTTGGTAAGACACTCGCGAAGGAATCGCTTTAAAACCCGTAAAGGTTAAATTATTAAAAATGGTGGAGCCGAGGGTACCCGAGTGACTTAAGCAAATCAGTGAGCGCAAAACAAGCTTTAGAGTCTAAGTTAGTTAAAGTATAGATTTACAAGTGATTTTGGTTTAATTCCAACTTACTTGTTGTTTATAGGTTACCAGACTCGTCCCGAGCCTTTTATCACCCCAAGTCGCTCAGGCAAGTTTTCTACCCGTTATAACTGTTGTTGTGATGAATATATGTATATGCATTATCTTGTGATAGATGCATGTTGGTTAATTAGCAATTTTTGCGATATATTGGAGCATGCTGATATGGTATATATATGCATGCCTGTTTCATATTCTTGAAATTTATATCTGTTGGTTCAGTTGATAATACCTATGCTAGAGAATAGCGGTAACTTGCATATACCCTTAGTATAGGGACCCAAAGGTGAAAATATTTTCTAAAAAACCGGGAGTCGAGGATCCCGAGTAATCTTGTATATATGGATATGGATATATATATATTTATATATATATATATATGGTTATAGTTTTCCAAACTATTAATCGAATAAGGTTTATTCGATAACTTTAACTTTATTTATTTATTTGAATATTATTTCGAATATTATTCGAGGGCTTACGACTCTTTTATATTATTATTGAATATTATTTGAATATTCATTCGAGGGCTTATGACTCTTTTATATATTATTATTGAATATTATTTGAATATTCATTCGAGGGCTTATGACTCTTTTATATATTATTATTGAATATTATTTGAATATTCATTCGAGGGCTTATGACTCTTTTATATATTATTATTGAATATTATTTGAATATTCATTCGAGGGCTTATGACTCAGTTTATATTATTTAATGAATATTATTTGAATATTCATTTGAGGATCTATGACTCCGATTATTTGCTGAAATATATTCTTTATTTTATTAAAGAATAAGTTGTTAATAATCAAACTTATTTTCGATTATTCAAATAAAGATAATACTTTCATATAAGTATATCTTTGGTTATTTAATACTCGTTTCAAGTATAAGTTTTAATACTTCTACTTCAATTATTTTTATAAAGATTATTCTTTATGGGAATATTATTTAAATAATAATATTCAGATATTTTCTAATATATAGGGACTAATTTACTTCATTAAATCAGCTTTACTCCAAACACTCTTTAAAGTGTTTTCGAGTCTTCAAAATGATTTTTAAAAAAAAAAAAAAAAGTTAGAGCGGATCCCAAAACTCATTTTTATATTTAAGATCTTCCTTTTTAAGGGGATTTAAATACTCGCTCAAAACCTGGGGAATCCGGCTCTGTGGTGTGTTTTATATTCGCAACATGGTTGCTGTTTTGAGAAAACAATTTGATTACTTGCCCAATGTTCGGGAAGTAAGTCCATTTGATTGAGTCGGCATAAGCGACAGGCCGGGGTACGGTCTATAAAGTGTAAGTGGCTGGGTGGCAGTCCATCAACGCGTGAGGGGCCGGGTAACGGTCTAGCACGAGGTCCTAATGCGGCCAGGGTGATGACCGGTGAGGAATTCATCCATCTACAGTAGAAAAGGTTACTTATTGGTATCTTTGCCTGATCAGCAAGATATCTGGTTTATGTCAAAATTCTTTTCCTTTCCAAAATTCATTGGATGTTTCAAACTCTGTTCATACTTTACATAACAGAGGTTCCAGGAAATGTTTTAGAGATATATATATGTGGATATATATATATCGGGACTAAATAAAGTATCTCATAACTTTTTCATTCAATAATATTTCAAAGATTGAATCTATTCAAATCTTGTCTTGTAGTCTCATCTATGTGATGAACTTTTGAAACTGATTATAACTTGAACGGTGGTAGTTCAAGTAGTATTGGGAAAGATATAAGTATATTGGGGTATTTGGTAACCTCATCTTTTAAACTTATATCTAATTAATAATTGTCTTATGAATGACAAAGATTTTCAGAAAAACGTTGAGACAAGGTTAGATATATGAGATCACCTTGCAACGATATTTTTTTTATACAGTTATACACTGGGACTTTGTGTATATTATGCATGGAAGAGGACTTCCAATATTTTGAAAAGTATATATGTATATATACTGAATATTTTGCGACTTCATCGCATTAAGATATCAAACTTGGTTCATTTCTTTTGACCAAGACTTTCATGAGTATTATGAGTAGGCTCATATATTGTTAATCATTATACATATTATTTTGGTGGGCTTACTGCTCACCCTTGCTTTCTTCTTTCATCACACAACAACAGATAGAAAAGATGAACAAAACCAAACTCCCGATTCGCAAGCGATTAGGAGACGTTCCGCAGATTTCTAGAAGCATTGATGCCGCCGTAGCTGAGGTAGGAACTACCAATAGGCTAGGCTTTCAACTTTTGATGGACCAGATTTATTTATATTTATGAATTGTAATAATGGTAAAGAAATGTAAATTTATTCAGAAAAACCTTTTAAGGTGTATTGGCAGATAATTGTGGAATAAAATGACTTGTGGTTATTTTTGGATGTTCATCTCTGAGACTATAACGTGTGGTGTGTGTGTTTATTGTGGGGTCACAGTACAAAGTAGTTGAGTAATTATTAAGATTGGGTGTTATTAAGGGAAATGGAACTCGTGACGACCCGGATCCCCGACCCCGGATCTGGGGGTGTTACAAAAACAATTTTAAAATCATGTCTTAATTAAAATCATTTTATGACGCTACGGATTACAGCCGGTGATCAGCCGCGAAGTAATCCCGAACCTCGCTGGGTTCTAAACCATTAACGGGAATCCCTAGGCAACTTTTAAGCCTAATATAAGTGTGGAAAGGACTCGCGTCTCAGTCCATATCCACTATTCAAGAAAACATTTATCCCCCTTTGGGACTCAAAACCCATATTTTATTTATTTCAAAAGCTGATGCCGAATTGTAAGAAAATCTCTTTTAACAGTAAATATTCTTATTAAGGGATTATAGATCAACTCGAAGCACGGGAAATATGGTACTAAATCTCAGGGCCATGATTCACAAAACTTTACTCTATTAGGGTAACCAAAAGGTTTTCATATGTCAGAACTTGGACAGGAAAATATGGTGAGACTAATGGATAATATGAAGGGGTAATGCCAAACTGGGCTTAAAGCAATGGTTTTTCGTCAAGGTACAGGTGTTGGATCATTAAGAAGATAAGCTTCACGAATACTATGGGTGTTAAGGTAATGATCTCTAGCTCAGGATATATATATATATATCAGAATTGTCAAGCTTTAGGATAGGAAAGAGGGTATCAATCAATGAGGAATCATGTTCGTAAGTTTCTGACTATCAGAGTTCAAGGTAAGGTTCTATAGGGGTTCAAGTATCAGGATGAGATATCAATACTTAGGAATCATCATCATGTTAATCAAGAGGATCAATCAAGTAATATAACAACTCTTTATTTTATCATGGCATTTAACTATCATGAAAAGACATTTGAACTACTTGTAGTACATACTCGAGGGTTCATGGCATCTCTATGTAATTCAAAGATAAGCGAGAGATATGCTTGATTTAAATATATCAAAATGACTCAGGATAATTGCATCGATATATATGAACTGTTTATAGTAAATACGAAGGTCAAGTTGAATCACTTGCCTTGAGATAGGCTGGTCTGGTCTGACTGGTAGGAGCAACTGGAGCTTCACTCGATTTTTATGGCAAGTTTCCCTTCGTCTCGAGATCCTACATAAATAATAATAATCCTTATTATAATATATTCTTACCATCTTAACCTATTTACAACCCGAAATTAAACACGGATGGCACTTAGGCCTATATGCACTTAATTTATATCCGCCTTTATATTTCAAATGTACACATGTAGCCACATAATCACATATCGTATATTAATACCAAATAACACCATAATGCAACACTAGGCTTGGATGATCTCGACTCACAACTTAAGTCACTTGGTCGCTAAACTAGACAAGGTCTTCAAATTTTGGCTTCCTAACTCGATGTGCCTTTCCTAAATTATCCAAAACCTATTGACCCTCACTTGTGCCTTTTTCTCTACTGACCTTATACTATCTTACAACTATGGTGTTCGACCTAATACTCACTTCTAAGTGTTCTAAAACTATGTGATAAGTGAAAGCGCTCACTGGTGCAAATTTCAGAATGATAACTATGGTTTCTTGAGTGCATTAGACACTCTTAAACTACAAGTTTTTCCTTCAAAACTTTTACACAAGACTCTCCTGACCTAAGGGCATCTCAAAAACTTGATGTGGCTCAAGGGCCTGGCTTGGGCCTTCTTGGGCCTAAGCTAAAAGTCCAAAGTTCCCCTGTTTTTCTGGGCAGAAAATGCCCTGACTTGAATTAACTAGTGACACATGGTTCTAACTCATATCCTATGAACTATGGTTGGAAAAACTTCTTTGACACTCCCTCTAACTAAGGTCCAATTGGGCCTAATGAAGGCCTACCCATGACATGGTCAAATCTCCCTATTTCTAAGTTGCAACAAAATTGTCCCCTGCTGGGACAGATTTTGTGATTCTACTTGTGCACCTAACCAAATGACATGCAAACCTCCAACCAACTCCTAAAACCTTTTATATACTCCCAATACTAACTTCTGGTAGCTTGGGCCTCAAAGTGCACACCAATGACATGGTCAAAACTCACTCTAAACCTCAGTGTACTAAACTGATTTTCTGCAGAAACTATAACTCTCATTTCTCCAAGCTTTTGACTTGACAAACTCAACTACCAACAACCCAATACTCAAACCAAGACCTAAACATGGTATTCTACTGAACTAAATCCCTTATTCTCAAAATAATCTTGGTGAGATCATCCTTACCTAAAGTACAATTATGGCAAAACAAGAGAATCTACACTTCACAAATCACAAATCTTCATGCTTTTGAAACAACAAGGTATGCATTTTTATAAAAGATAATCATGAATTATTACCATGCAACAAGAAGCATAAATCAATATTAACACATTATACCTACTTAAATTAAGGCTCACTAACAAAATCTTTCCAAATGATCAAAATCTTACAACATTCTAAGAGAAATCCTCATGCATGCATGCCTTCGGGTTTTTCAAACCAAAACAACACATTTTCTACATATATTCCATCTTAAAATTGACATGCAAGCCTAGCATAAGGTATACCTAGATGATCACTTAGCATGCAAGGAGTTTTATCAAATTTTCACCATAAAATTCAAGTCATTATCACATAAACATGCAAGAATTGATCAAAACAACAAGAATGATTTCAAGGACCATTCATTCGGCTCCCATATGGTCATGGCCGAATGAAATAGTTGGAAATGGCCATTAAATCATCAAGAGTTTCCTTCTCAAGACTTGGCATTTATCCATTCCTTGTAGTCCTCTCAAAAACAACCTTAAATCCATAAGAATCAAGATTGTATTTTGAGTTTCACTAAAACCTTTACATGCAACCCTTAAACTTAAACTTTCTACTCAAAACTCTTTGAAATATGAATGGTCATGGTATGGGAGATAACATTTACTTGTATAAAGAGTAGAAGCTTGGTGCAGAGATGAAGAAAAATGGGGAGGGGGTTAATCTCGGCAAAACCCGAGAGTGAGGGGGGGTAGAAGCCGAGAGGAGGGAGAAGGAGAGGGAGGAGAGAGTAAGGTGTGGGTGATGAGTGAAAATGATCAGGTTTTTGCTTATTTTTATGGTATTTGATTTGACAAAATGTGAGTAGAAAGGAGAATTGACAAGTCTATCCCTCCACTTATACTTGGTGCATTTTGCATGCAAGGGTAAAGAAGGAAATTGGCTAGAGAAATAAGAGTTAGTGGGGTTGGAATTGTCCTCTTTGTCCTTGAAAAGAATGAGTGGGTGGTTTGCATGCAAGGGCTTTCTTGTAATTTGCTAAATATGACCACTAAAATTTATAATGATTTATTTTTATAAAATAAAATACAAGTTCAAAAATTATAATATTTATACCATAAAATAACTTGGATTTTTAGAGACTTTATAAAATCATTTTTAAAATTTGTGAACAAAATACCTTTTAAAAGAAAATTTTTCCAAAGCTTAGAATATTCCATATAAATCAAAAATAAAGAAATTAAATAAACTCTTGCTTTGAAAAATCATATACTACCCAAAGCAAATTTATAATACAGAAATTTTCACTCACACTAGCGTACAATCATTGAATATATTTTCAATTGACTTTAATATTATACCAAATCCACAAATAATATTACATAAAATGACGGTCGTAACATAAAGGGGACTCCTAACTTGGGATTATGGTATCCTAAGGGAACTGGTTTTGAAGCTGTTAGATACACATATGCAGATTTTGCTGGATGCAGGGTTGACAGAAAGAGTACTAGTGGAAGCTGTCAATTTCTTGGACAAAGACTTGTATCCTGGTACAGCAAGAAACAACAATTTGTATCAACTTCTACAGCTGAAGCTGAATACATAGCTGCAGAAAGTTATTGTGCTCAAGTGCTTTGGATTAAAAATCAGCTAATGGATTATGGCTTATTATTACATAAAATTCCTATCATGTGTGACAATACTAGTTGTAACGCCCTCCAGACCCAGGGTATAAGTCTGGGGGTTACGAGCTAATCACCAAACCTGTACAAGCTTATTAATGAATAATAAAGAAATGAAATTAAACCCCTTTAATACTAACCAGGACCTTTTTAGGTTGAAGTATAAAAACAAGAACCACTAACTACTTTTATTACAAACCAACATTTAAAATCTCATAATTCTCTTTATTACAGACCATTGTCTAATTTATTTTTAAACTAAGTTCAGCTTTTATTCAAACATACATACTATCTATCAACACTCCACCTGCTCGGGCAACTCAAAGCTTTCTTCCTGAATTGGGATCAACACCCTGGGTATGAGAGGATCCCGAGGCTTGACCCGCTTCTTTACCACTCGTGTCCTGATGGGTTTCATATTCCTTCTTAACTGAAAACAATAAGGTGGATAACAAAAAAAGGGGTGAGCCAAAATTGCTCAACAAGTCCACAAAATATAAACAGTGTTAACGTATTATAATTGAATCTGTAACCCAGGTATATCTGCATAGATATAACCTTATAAGAATAGAAAGAAGGCCATTACTGGCGAATACAAATGAACTAAACTGGACTCAAGTTCGCAACTATACCCTGCTGATCAGCCAGGATACAGTGCAGATCTATATCTCACTATATAGATCCCGTCGGATACCCAGGCACTACGGCCCGTTTCAAGGATCCGGTTATATCCCGGTCCTTAGGATTAAGTAGACTTAATCCCAAAAGTAGTGTTATCCAGTCCCTGGAATAGCAACCGGAACAATCGGTATGCTTTGGTATATTCTAATCACCAGAATATATCAATAATTGTGAGTAACAATTGGAATATGAATAATAAATTCAAATGAAAAGAATAATTCAAAAATCGAACTGAGATATGAATAAAGAAATTAAAGGAATACAAGCGTAATAAGAATTTGAAATGAATATTACTATTCTGAAATTAAATCACTTCCGTCTATCCCTTACTTGACCTGCCTTGCTGGCTTAGCTTCTGTTAGCAAAATAGACTGATTAAATCATCTTGTACTTCAATTTGCATCTTGAATTGACTCCATTTCGATCCTATTATCTACCCATGCGCTTATAACTGACTCTTATATTACATTTAAGCAAGTAAGACTCGATTAACCACATAATGCACATAAGTACATAAGCACATAATCATTTCTATAGTTAGAATAATTTTTAGAATCAAAATTGACTCGCTGATTGCTCCGTTGATCACCTTCTGCTTCATTTCCCATTTTCCTGGAATTTTTCGGACTCGTCTCGGCGCGTATTTCGACTGATAATCCAGCAATCAATAAGGTCAACTAATTTCGAGAAGAAATTAGGTCTTCATATTATTTTTAATAAAAAGAATTTATTTTTCTGAGTAAAATGGCTTTCGTTTCACTCAAATCTGACTAATGGTTGAATTATTATCAATTAAACACTGATAATTCAATATAAACAATTATTACAACCTTTTAAATCCTAAAATAATTTTTAAATAATCATTTAAGAAAAATCAAAGTCAAAAACAATTTTTTTATAATTTTTGGAGTTAAAACGAAGAAGTTATGATTTATTGAAAATTATGTGATTAATTATCGAAATAATTAATCACTTTTTTAAATATTTCATAAATAAATATCTAATAACGAATTAATAAATAATTATTTAATAATTTAAAATAATTAATCCCAAATTATTAGGATTAGTCACAATTTATTACAAATATCTACAACTTATTGTTATTTATTCGATTAGATCGATTATTTATTAAATAATCGATATCATTAACTGGTACGTTAATTATTGAATAAACGAGCCATTATTCGAATCATATTTCAACGCGACGATCCACTACTCGTATTTCTACGAGTGATTCGTGTTTCTCGCATAATTATCGAAACATTACTGTTATTATTGCACCTATACGTTTTAAAAATTAATTTTCTGTATTTAATTATTCATTACAAATAATTATTAAGATATTATACGAATAATTTACTATCGTCTGAATATTAATAATCGAACTTATCGTTCAATTACTCGTATAATTACAAGTTAATCGCAATTCTCGAATAACTATCGAGTCGCTAGTATTACTATACCTATCCGATTAATTAATCAATTAATTAACTGTATTCAATTATTCGATATGAATAATTATTACGGTATTTTTCGAATAATTATCGTTCGAATAATAGTTTTAATTATCGAATCACTAATCGTATAGATACGAGTTATACGTAATATTAACTAATTATCGGATTATTAATCGTAGTATTTAATCCTTATTTGTTAATTAATTACCTAATTACTAATTAATTATCTAATTATTAGTTAATTAGATAACTAATAAATAATTAGATAAATAATCAAATAATTAGTTAAATAATTAAATTCAAATTTATAAATTAATAAAATAATTTAGAAATTAATAATACTAGTTTTCAAAATTTAAAACTGATTTTTTTATTAAATTTTAAGAATTACTAAAACTAATTTCTGATTTTAAAAAAAATAAATATATAAATAAATAAATACTAAAATAACCAGAAACACAAAATTAGGGTTCAGGGTTAGGTTTTCAGGATCAAACCCGGGTCGAAACCGGGTTGCAAACCGGGTCGAACCCGGGTCGCTCAAGAACACCGCCCCGACTGCCCAGAAACCGGCGTCGGCGGCGTTTCCCGGCGAGCTTTCCGACGAATAGAACGTGACTGGAACATAGCGATTCTGGAGATGTCAACCTCGTCTCTCCTGCAACTCCCCGTCCCTTCGTCCCCAGGTCCCCCTTCCTCGTCGAACACAGCCGGCGAGCGGCAAGCAGCGACGGCGGCGTAACAATCCGGCGACACGAAAATCAGAACCAAACTCGACGAAACCGATGCCAAACAACTCAGAAATTGATGATCTTTAAGCTCGTAATCATCAAACCAACAATCAACAATCCAAAACAAAAACCCGAATTCAAAACGGTTTGAAACTCAAAAATACAATTCACTAATCCGGGAATAGAAAAATTAATTAAAAATATGTATCATCATCTACTCAACCTGGGCAATCGATTCATATCACTTTCATCAACCAAAACACAACGATTTGCAAATACCCAATTCGGCTATAAACCCTAAAAATACGAATTGAAAATCGAAGCAATAAAACTCAAAATTGATAACAGAATTAGAAAGTAGAGATCAAGAGCTTTGCAACGAGTACTTACATGTCTGATTTGGAGGTCGGAATCACGATGAAATCGTTAGTTGAATCTCAAGAACACCAAACCCTAATTTCAGGAATTTGGGGATTTTTGCTAAATTTTTTTGATTTTAATTAATTAAATTAATAATAATTAGGGTATTTATAGCTGAAAAATTAATACTCCAAAATAAAATTAAGGGGCTAATTATACATTTAATAAAAATATTTGGCCCTAATTTTCATAATTTTTGGGTATTAAAATTTAATTTATAAATATTTTATATATGCAATATATATGTCAAAAATTCCCAAAAATTGTGAATAATTCAAAAATGCAAAGAAATGGTATAAATAAAAGTCCTATAATTTTAAAAAAAATAAAAATGTGATTTTTGTGGGGGTTTTAACACCCAACGGGGCCCGGAAAAGTCATTTTTCGTAAAACGAGAAAATTTATAAAATATCTAGATGTTCAGAATATTGCGATTGTAAAAGCCGTTTGATGAAAAATAAGGCCCATTATTTTATTTGAAATACTGGCTTTAAAATCATTATTTGGGTTGCAAAACGTTTGAAATGAAACCTTTGAATACGATATAAAACATCTGAAAATACCTTAAAAATACAGAAATGATACAGAATATACGTAGCACGTAACAATTAGGGTTTAACAGATAATCACACATAACTGACATATTAATACACATATTTTATTATAAATATGATATTATACAACGTAAATTTCCCGGTCGTTACATTCTCCCCCCTTAATAGGATTCTGTCCTCGGAATCTTCTATGAAAACAAATGAGGATATTTTCTAACATTTCACTTTCAAGTTCCCAGGTTGATTCTTCAACCATAGGATTTCTCCACAACACTCGCACTAAATATACAAACTTATTTCACAACACTTTCTCTCGCTGATCTAAAATTCTTACCGGCTGCTCTACAAAAGACAAATCAGGTTGGATATCTATCGGTTCATACTCTATTACATGCCTAGAATCAGGATTATATCGCTTAAGCATTGACACGTGAAACACATTATGAATATGTTGCATATGAGGCGGTAAAGCTAATTCACAAGCAAGCTTTCCTACTCTCTTCAAAATTTCAAATGGTCCGACATATCGTGGCTTCAATTTACCCTTATTGCTAAATCTGGTCAATCCTTTCCATGACGATATTTTAAGTAATACGTGTTCTCCTTCCTGATAGTCCATATCCTTCCTTGCTTGGTCTGCGTATTTGCGTTGCCTGTTTTGCGCTGCATCGAGTCGTTTCCGAATAAGTTCAATCTTTTCCTTTGTCTGCTGAATTAATTCTGGACCCAAAATTTTGCGTTCTCCAACTTCATCCCAGTGTACTGGTGATCTGCATTTTCTCCCATATAGTGCTTCATACGGTGGCATTCCAATGCTTGCGTGATAGCTGTTATTATAAGAAAATTCCACTAGGGGTAGATGCTCATCCCAACTGCCTTCAAAATTGATTGCACAAACTCGTAGCATGTCTTCAATCATTTGGATAGTTCTTTCACTTTGCCCGTCGGTTTGCGGATGATAAGCGGTACTCATGTTTAATTTCGTTCCAAGGCATTCTTGAAATTGTCTCCAAAATCTTGAATTGAAACGGGGATCTCGATCAGACACGATAGATATTGGAACTCCATGTCACATTACAATTTCCTTAAGATACATGTGCACTAATTTGTCGAGCGAAAATCTTTCGTTAATTGGTAGAAAATGTGCCGACTTCGTAAGTCTGTCAATGATTACCCATATCGCATCATGATTTGCCTTAGTCCTTGGTAGTCCTACCATAAAATCCATCGCTAGATGTTCCCATTTCCATTCTAGAATGTCTAACGGTTGCAATAACCCGCTCGGACATTGATGTTCTGCTTTAACTCGCTGGCATGTGTAGCATTTACTCACCTATTTTGCTATTTCCTTCTTCATGTTCGGCCACCAGAAGTTTTCTTTCAGATCGCGATACATTTTTGTACTTCCTGGATGAATGGAATACTTCGAATTGTGCGCATCTCGCATTATTTCTTCTTTTAATTCTACCACATTAGGGATCCAGATTCTCGACGCAAAGCGTAAAATTCCTTCACCATCTTTCTGAGTTGTGATCTCTTCTCCCGTCAAGTCGTCATCTTGACAGCGGCGAATCTTCTCTAACAATTCCGGTTGGAAAGTCATAGTGTAGATAGCTTCTACAGATTCATTGGGAATACGAATCTCAATTTCTAATTTGTCGAATTCCTTGGCCAATTCTTCGCATGAAGTTAACCAATTCAATCTTTCTTTCCTGCTCAACGCATCCGCTACAACACTTGCTTTTCCTGGATGATAACTGAGTGTAACATCGTAATCTTTAATCAATTCCAACCATCGACGTTGTCGCATGTTCAGTTCCTTTTACGTAAAGATATACTTCAGACTTTTATGATCCGTGTAGATTTTGCATCTTTCACCGTAGAGATAATGTCTCCAAAGCTTCAATGCAAATATGATCGCTGCCAATTCCAGATCATGCGTAGGATATTTCTGTTCATGAGGTTTAAGTTGTCTCGAAGTATATGCGATGACGTTACCGTGTTGCATCAATACATATCCTAGCCCGCGATACGAAGCATCACTGTAAATGACGAAATTTCCTTGCTCGTCTGGCAATACAAGTACTGGTGCGGTCACCAACCGGTTCTTTAACTCTTGAAAACTTTCTTCACACTTATCAATCCATTCAAACTTTTCACTTTTTCGAGTTAACTTGGTCAACGGCATTGCTATATTCGCAAAATCTTTAACAAATCTTCGATAATACCCTGCCAATCCCAAGAAACTTCGAACTTCTGTGGGTGTCTTCGGTCTTTCCCAATTCAACACAGCTTCAATCTTTGCTGGATCGACTTGGATGCCTTCTCTACTGATGATATGCCCTAGATATTGTACTTCCCTTAACCAGAATTCACATTTTGAGAATTTTGCGTATAATTGCTCTTTCCTCAGAATTTCCAAAGCTATCCTCAAGTGTTCTGCATGCTCTTCTTATGTCTTGGAGTAAATCAAGATGTCATCAATGAATACAATAACGAACTTGTCCAAATATTTCTTGAATATCCTGTTCATCAAATCCATGAATGCAGCTGGCGTGTTTGTCAGACCGAATGCCATTATAAGAAACTCATAATGTCCATATCTCGTACGAAACGCAGTCTTAGGAATATCTTCAACTTTAATCTTCAATTGATGATAGCCTGATCGCAAATCTATCTTCGAAAACCATGCAGCTCCTTTTAGCTGGTCGAATAAATCATCAATTCTTGGTAAAAGATACTTGTTCTTAATAGTGAGTTTATTCAACTCCCGATAGTTGATGCATAATCGCATACTGCCATCCTTTTTCTTCACAAATAACACTGGTGCACCCCATGGGGATACACTAGGTCATATAATGCCTCGGTCTAGAAGATCTTGCAGTTGCGTTGACAATTCTTTCATCACGACTGGAGCCATTCGATACGGAGCTTTCGAAACTGGTTCTGTGCCTGGTGCTAGATCAATCATGAATTCGATTTCTCGATCTGGCGGTAACCCTGGAAGCTCATCTGGAAAACGTCTGGAAACTCGGATACCACTGGAATGTCTTCTATTCTAGGACTTTCTTTTTCAGTATCTAACACGTAAGCTATGTACGCCTCACATCCTTGTCGAAGCAATCGTTTGATCTGTACTACTGTGAGAAATTTATTCTGCTGCTTTTCGCCCTTGAATATTACCGTTGCATTTTCCGCAGTTCACAATTTTACTTTCTTATTCGCGCAATCTATTTGAGCCTTATGACATGATAACCAATCCATTCCCAAAATGATATTGAATTCTCCTAGTTTAAAAGGAATTAAGTCTACAGAGAAATGATGTCCAGCTATTTCTACATCACACGCAGGACATACCCGGTCTACTGGAACTTGGTCGTCATTCGCTAATTTTATAATTAACGTCTCGCCCAACCATTCCATTTCGCAATGTAACTTATCAAGAAATTCCTCAGAAATAAATGAACGGGTAGCTGCAGAATCAATTAATACTTTTGAACCTACGGAATTCACCAAAAGCGTACCTGCAATCACACTTGGACTATGCACTGCTTCTTTCATTGTCATGTTAAAAGTCCTTGCTTTGGGTTGAAATCCCGGCTTCCTGCTGGAACGGTCTTGGAAACTTCCCTGTCATCTGTCTCGTTGAGATCTTTCACATTCCCCTTCGATGATCAAAGCTTTCTGGACTAAAGTGGTATATGTTGCTAATTCAAAAACTGCAACTTGTCCGCGTATCCATGGTCGTAATTCCCCTTGAAATCTCTGTACTCATTTCTCTTTAGTGTCAACCTGTTCCGGAACAAACCTAGCCAACTCATTAAATTTGGCTTCATATTCTGTTACAGACATACTTCCCTGCTTCAGCTCTAAAAATTTTATCTGCATCTAATTCCTTACGTAGCGAGGAAAATGCTTTTCTAAAAATAACTCTTTAAACCTATCCCAAGCAATAACATCTTCACCCTCTAAAGCCTTTTTAGATTCCCACCAATAATTTGCCTCTCCCTTCAACAAGTAACTAGCAAAATCAGTCTTCTGGTCCTCACCTACCTTCACTAGTGCAAACGCTTTCTCTATTTCTTTTAACCAGGTGGTAGCTTTAATAGGATCAGTAGACCCATCAAATTTTGGAGGTTTAACTGACTTGAACTGCTTAAAAGTAACAACAGATAATGCTGGTGGTAATTGAGGCTCATGACGAGGTGGCTGTTGTAACATTTGTTGTTGTATCTGCTTTTGCTGATGCTGCATCTGCTGCTGCATCATTACCATCTGTTGTTGCATCAGATGGAACATTTGGTTCATGGTCTCATTAGTCTGACCTTCGGAATTGCTGTTCGAGGTTTCAGCCCTAGTCTTTCTTTTTGGTGCCATCTTCTTCTGATAATAAAACAGGTGATATTTATTTAACAGTTTAATAAACAATTGACAGTATGTGATGGAAACAATTTATCCTGTATTAATAACATGGTTTATTTAAAGAAAACAGTTACTGAATGTAAAAATTAGAAATGTAAACAGTTAAATAAAATGTTTATTCTTTTTCTTTTCTGTTTCTTTCTTCTTCTTTTTTTTCTTTTTTTTTTCAACAGGAATTATAGTATAAAAGACTGTAAAGCAATAAAGTGAAAGTAAATGCTGTAAAACTGGAAAGACTGAAATTTAAATAAAAGATATTTGAAAAGTTCAGTTTATATATATATATATGTGACACCAGCTTCAGGTGTAAATGCTTGATACAAAAAGTCTCGGGCTACTGGTCATCACTATAATAACCCCCAAAATTTTCAACTTTTTGTAACCCTTATGAATAGTGTTTTAGCTGAATGAGAAAGCTTTTCATGCCCCACTATGTAAGGATTCTGTTATGGATATTCTGAGATTTTATTAGTACTCTATATGGTATATAAGTGTATGTAAAGATCGTCAGAATCCAATTCCGAATACTTTGATTTTTCCCGGAAATCCACTAGATACGGAAAGAATTGAGTATAAGGTAACAGGATAAAAAGAATTTAAATTCAAGGATTTTATTAGAGGATCATAAAAAGGAATATAATGTATTAAGAAAGGTTAAGGGAACCTAAGTAATAAGATCCCGGGTATGATCCCTCAAACGATAAACGCAAGCGAAAGTTAAGCGAACCGTATAACAGATCAGCGGTCATTAGGCAAACAATTAGGAAGTTAATCAAAGAGATTAGAGGGGATGATGTCACCCAACCAATGAGAAGAGGACAAAGAGGGGAGGATGACATCATGAGCATGACATAAGCATGACATAAGGGGAAGGAGATGTGGTTAGTTTATAACCACACAAAGACAAGGTTAATAAGGTAATTAACCAAAACAAATCAAAAGAAAATCAACCAACCAAAATAAAAACAAAGCAAACACAAAAATCATTCATCTCTCCCACCTTGCTCTCGGCTTTTCCTATTTTTCAAAGAGAAGAATTTCAAAATCCAAGATCCAAGCTTCCTAAATTGGTAAGATAATTCTGTAGTATTCCTTATGCATAGTTATGGCTATCTTATGAGTTTAAGCCTCTAATTCATTCTCAATCTTCTCCAAGAAATCAATGAGGAAGACAATGAATAGTGATTTCAAGGTTTTTAACTTGATTTTTCTTGTTTTTCCTTTAAGATCCAAGCATCCCTAAGAATCCTCAAGGTTTCCTAAGGCTTCCTAGCTACTCACACCACTTCAAGGAAGGTATATCATCTCCAAACCCTAGATTTACTTTGTATATTAGGATGATTTTAATAGTTATGGTAAATAATAGATTGAAGCTTGTTTGTTTAGAGTTTGGGTTGGAATGGTGTTGAATGAGATGTTGAAATCTTATGGTTTGGTTAAAGGATTTAGTATAGTTTAAATTCAAGTTTTAGGAATAATTATAATTGTTAATAATGAGTTGGTTGGGGCTGTTGTAATGTGTTATGGATGGGCTTTGGTTGTAAGAATGGATTGGGGTTGTTTTGTGATTGATTTGGATTGGTTTAAATTTGGGAAATCGCGTAAACATAGCCGTCGTAATGTCCGATTTACTTTAGACTACTTTTGTACATAACATTAGGACCCGAGAACTCCCTGCTAGGTTTTGACCATTGTCATGTTTAGATAGTTCATGTTACGAGCTTCGTTTTGATATGTGGTTCGTTTGATTCCGATGTACGGTTTAGGAGAAACGGCCGTTTTAAGTAACGATGTTTCGCGAACGAACCATTACCCCTCGCCTTACTTTGAAACATAGGTTAAAGACCTTAAAGCATTAATTAATGTATGAAACAATTATGTTAAGTGTGTTAGGCAGTTCGTAAGACACTCGCGAAGGAATCGCCTTAAAACTCGTAATGGTTAAATTATTAAAAATGGTGGAGCCGAGGGTACTCGAGTGACTTAAGAGAATCAGTAAGCGCAAAACGAGCGTTAGAGTCTGAGTTGGTTAGAGTATAGATTTACAAGTAATTTTGGTTTAATTCCAACTTACTTGTTGTTTATAGGTTACCAGACTCGTCCCGAGCCATTCGTAACCCCCCAGTCGCTCAGGCAAGTTTTCTATCCGTTATACTGTTTTTGTGATGTATACACTTGTATATGCATTATCTTGTGATAGATGCATGATGGTTAAATTAGCAAATTCTTGCGATATATTGTAGCATGTGATATGGTACATATGCATGCCTGTTTCGTATTCTTTCCATATATATTTGTTGGTTCAGTTGATAATACATATGCTAGAGAATAGCGGTAATTTGCATATACCCTTACTATAGGGACCCAAAGGTGAAAACATTTTCTAAAACCGGGAGTCGAGGATCCCGAGTAGATTTTATATATATATATTTATATATATATGGTTATAGTTTTCAAAACTATTAATCGAGTAAGGTTTATTCGATAACTTTATTTTATTTATTGAATATTATTTCGAATATTCATTCGAGGGCTTATGACTCAACTTATTTTATTAATTGAATATTATTTGAATATTCATTTGAGGACCTATGACTCCGATTATTTACTGAAATATATTCTTTATTTTATTAAAGAATAAGGTGTCGATAATCAAACTTATTTTTGATTATTCAAATAAAGATAGTAGTTTTGTATAATTATATCTTTGGTTATTTAATACTCATTTCAAGTATAAGTTTTACAACTTCTACTTCGAATATTTTTATAAGGATTATTCTTTATGGGAATATTATTTAAATAATAATATTCAGATATTTTCTAATATATTGGGACTGATTTATTTTGTTAAATCAGCATCACTCCAAACACTCTTTAAAGTGTTTTCGAGTCTTCAAAATGATTTTTAAAGGTTAGAGCGGATCCCAAAACTTGTTTTCAAATTTAAGATCTTCCTTTTTGAAGGGGACTTGAATACTCGCTCAAAAATCTAAGGGATCCGGCTCTGTGATGTATTTTATATTCGCAACAAGGTTGCTGTTTTGATAAATGAATTGATTACTTACCCAACACTCGGGAAGTAAAATTCTTGGAACAAGTTAATCCATTAACAGGCATCGCCTGGGAAATATCGGTGAGTTCTCCTTTCCAACTAGATACGACTTCTTGGTGGAGCCGTATCAACAAGTTTCTACTTGGGAAAAGGGGGAACAAGCTTTACGTTTCAGAGTCATGGATTTCATCTGAACTAGGAGTGGCGTAAGTGGTCGAGTGGCGCCGGCCCAGCCTTATTATATTGGCCCAAAATGGCCTGGAAGTTCCGCTAAGACGGTCCATCCCTTAGGAGTCAGTGTTCGAATGACAAGTAAATCCGACAGGTTCTCCTCTACATGTAGAAAATGATGGGGTTGTACTACTACGACTGATCATCGTAAGTGGTCTTCCTGGCGCGGCAAACTCCCGTAATGAGTTCATCTTCCAATTAGATATTTCTGCAACACTACCCAGAGCACTTCGATAGAAAGGCTACAGTTGGGTGATTGTTGAGTGTTGGCAGGGTCAAGTTTTCAAAATGATGTGTGCATCAAATGAAGTATCTCATAACTTTATTTTATTTGATGATATTTTAAAGATTGATTCTATACAAGTTTTGTCTTATAGCTTAATCTATGGGATGAATTATTTATACATTGAACGGTGGTAGTTCAAGTAGTATTCGGAAATGATATAAGTATGTTGGAGTATCTTGTAACTTCATCTTTTAAACTTATATCTAGTAAATGATTATCTTGTGCATGTCAAAGATTTCAGAAAAATGTTGAGACAAGGTTAGATATATGAGATCACCTTGCAACGATATTTTTATACAGTTATAAACTGGAACTCTATGTATATTATACATGGCAGAGGATTTCAAAGATTTTGAAAAGTATATAAGTATATATACTGAATATTTTGCGACTTCGTCGCATTAAGAGGTCAAACTTGGTTCATTTCTTTTGACCAAGACTTTCATGAGTACTATGAGAAGGCTCATATATTGTTAATCATTATACATATTATTTTGGTGGGCTTGCTGCTCACCCTTCCTTTCTTCTTTCATCACACAACAACAGATAGAAAAGATGAACAGGACCAAGCTCCCGATTCGCAAGCGATTAGGAAACGTTCCGCAATTTCCTATAGGCGTTGATGTCGCTGTAGCTGAGGTAGGAACTACCAATAGGCTAGGCTTTCAACTTTTGATGTACCAGACTTATGTATCTTTATCAATTGTAATTATGGCAAAGAAATGTAAATTTATTCAAAAACCCGTTTAAGGTGTATTGGCATATAATTGTGGAATAAAACGACTTGTGATTATTTTTGGACATTCATCTCTGAGACTATAACTTGTGGTGTGTGTGTTTATTGTGGGGTCACAGTACAGAGTAGTTGATTATTTATTAAGATTGGGTGTTATGAAGGGAAATGGAACTCGTGATAACCCGGATCCCCGACCGCGGATTTGGGGGTGTTACAATCACTACGGCTACAAGTCACACTATCGCTACAAGTTAAACTACTACTACAAGTCAAAATCCTACTACATGTTAAACTACTAATACACACATACACATTACTCACTAGGTTATACTATGCTGCCTCTATATACACATGTACTCTGGAGTCACCATCTCAAACCATCTCGGAACCCAGGCGGAATACGCCTAAGCTCCTCTTTAAGTGCCTGGACTAAAGTCTGTGCCAAGCGGAATATCCGATAGAACTCTGCAAAAGAAGGAGGTCCGTCATGGGTCAACTCATCAAGCTCCCAAGTAGCGCTCATCAATACTGACTGTAGTCGCTGCCTCATGTAGTAACCTGGCTATAGGGCTGCTAACGGTCCTCTGTCCCTCTGATCAAACAGATGCATAATCTCTCGACACTGTGCCCGCCAATACTCCATATCATCCCTCATAACTCTATACTCATGGTATGGTACCATATGCGGCTGAGCAATCTGTCCTACTGACTCCTGGGAAGGAACCCTCAGAATACCTGAACCCGGCTGTGGTAAGCCTAACTGTAGATCCACATCATGCTCTCCCATCCCCTCGACTGGAATCATCTGAACTATGTCCGGCTCTGGGGCATGCTCTGGTATAGGAGGTAACAATGGTAGTGGTGGTAACTCCTGCTCAATACCTGGTATAAACTGATGCTCAATAGGTAAAGGAACTATCGGCTCGAAGAACTCAAAAGGATCAAACATCTCTATGGGGTCATGAACTATCCCCAGAACTGGTGGTACCGGCTCCTGTGGAAATGGTGGTGGAGGTGGTAGAGGAGGAAACATATGCTCAGATACTGGAGGTATAACTGGTGCTGCTGGCCCAGTGACTGTCCTCTCGAAAGATGCAGAATAACCAGAAGATGCCATCTGATAATACACCAAAGAAAAGAAAAGGTCACTAACAATCCTAAGATTTATATTTCCCTATTCTAATCTGGCCTAAATCCTAATACTATTCTTCCTAACTTGACTGTCCCTATCTTATGTGATCTCCCTATCCAATCTTAATCCTAATATTCTTGTTTTCAGGGACCAAACCTACAGCTCTGATGCCAAACTGTAACGCCCTCCAGACCGGGGGTATAAGTCTGGGGGTTACGAGCTAATCACCAAACCTGTACAAGCTTATTAATGAATAATAAAGAAATGAAATTAAACCCCTTTAATACTAACCAGGACCTTTTTAGGTTGAAGTATGAAAACAAGAACCAATAACTACTTTTATTACAAACCAACATTTAAAATCTCACAATTCTCTTTATTACAAACCATTGTCTAATTTATTTTTAAATTAAGTTCAGCTTTTATTCAAACACACATACTATCTATCAACACTCCACCTGCTCGGGCAACTCAAAGCTTTCTTCCTGAATTGGGATCAACATCTTGGGTATGAGAGGATCCCGAGGCTTGACCCGCTTCTTTACCACTCGTGTCCCGATGGGTTTCATATTCCTTCTTAACTGAAAATAATAAGGTGGATAACAAAAAAAGGGGTGAGCCAAAATTGCTCAATAAGTCCACAAAATATAAACAGTGTTAACGTATTATAATTGAATCCGTAACCCAGGTATATCTGCATAGATATAACCCTATAAGAATAGAAAGAAGGCCATTACTGGCGAATGCAAACGAACTAAACTGGACTTAAGTTCGCAGCTATACCCTGCTGATCATCCAGGATACAGTGCAGATCTATATCTCACTATATAGATCCCGTCGGGCACCCAGGCACTACGGCCCATTTTAAGGATCCGGTTATGTCCCGGTCCTTAGGATTAAGTAGACTTAATCCCAAAAGTAGTGTTATCTAGTCCCTGAAATAGCAACCGGAATAATCGGTATGCTTTGGTATATTCTAATCACCAGAATATAACAATAATTGTGAGTAACAATTGGAATATGAATAATAAATTCAAATGAAAAGAATAATTCAAGAATCGAACTGAGATATGAATAAAGAAATTAAAGGAATACAAGCGTAATAAGAATTTGAAATGAATATTACTATTCTGAAATTAGAATAGGGGAGAAACTTGCCTTCTACGCGACTTACTGCAATTAAATTACTTCCGTCTATCCCTTACTTGACCTGCCTTGCTGGCTTAGCTTCTGTTAGCAAAATAGACTAATTAAATCATCTTGTACTTCAATTTGCATCTTGAATTGACTCCATTTCGATCCTATTATCTACCCATGCGCTTATAACTGACTCTTATATTACATATAAGCAAGTAAGACTCGATTAACCATATAATGCACATAAGTACATAAGCACATAATCATTTCTATAGTTAGAATAATTTTTAGAATCAAAATCGACTCGCTGATTGCTCCGTTGATCACCTTCTGCTACATTTCCCATTTTCCTGGAATTTTTCGGACTTGTCTCGGCGCGTATTTCGACTGATAATCCAGCAATCAATAAGGTCAACTAATTTCGAGAAGAATTTAGGTCTTTATATTATTTTTAATAAAAAGAATTCATTTTTCTGAGTAAAATGGCTTTCGTTTCACTCAAATCTGACTAATGGTTGAATTATTATCAATTAAACACTGATAATTCAATTTATTATTCAATATAAACAATTATTACAACCTTTTAAATCATAAAATAATTTTTAAATAATTATTTAAGAAAAATCAAAGTCAAAAATAATTTTTTTATAATTTTTGGAGTTAAAACGAAGAAGTTATGATTTATTGAAAATTATGTGATTAATTATCGAAATAATTAATCATTTTTTTAAATATTTCATAAATAAATAACTAAAAACGAATTAATAAATAATTATTTAATAATTTAAAATAATTAATCCCAAATTATTAGGATTAGTCACAATTTATTACAAATATCTACAACTTATCGTTATTTATTCGATTAGATCTATTATTTATAAATAAATAATCGATATCATTAACTGGTACGTTAATTATTGAATAAACGAGCCATTATTTGAATCATATTTCAACGCAACGATCCACTACTCGTATTTCTACGAGTGATTCGCGTTTCTCGCATAATTATCGAAACATTACTGTTATTATTGCACGTATACGTTTTAAAAATTAATTTTCTGTATTTAATTATTCATTACGAATAATTATTACGATATTATACGAATAATTTACTATCGTCAGAATATTAATAATCGAACTTATCGTTCAATTACTCGTATAATTACGAGTTAATCGCAATTCTCGAATAATTATCGATTCGCTAGTATTACTATACCTATCCGATTAATTAATCAATTAATTAACTGTATTCAATTATTCGATATGAATAATTATTACGGTATTCTTCGAATAATTATCGCTCAAATAATAGTTTTAATTATCGAATCACTACTCGTATACATACGAGTTATACGTAATATTAACTAATTATCGGATTATTAATCGTAGTATTTAATCCTTATTTGTTAATTAATTACCTAATTACTAATTAATTATCTAATTATTAATTAATTAAATAAATAATAAATAATTAGATAAATAATCAAATAATTAGTTAAATAATTAAATTCGAATTTATAAATTAATAAAATAATTTAGAAATTAATAATACTAGTTTTCAAAATTTAAAACTGATTTTTTTATTAAATTTTAAGAATTAATAAAACTAATTTCTGATTTTAAAAAAAAATAAAAAAATAAATAAATACTAAAATAACCAGAAACACAAAATTAGGGTTCAGGGTTAGGTTTTCAGGATCAAACCCGGGTCGAAACCGGGTTGCAAACCGGGTCGAACCCGGGTCGCTCAAGAACACCGCCCCGACTGCCCAGAAACCGGCTTCGGCGGCGTTTCCCGGCGAGCTTTCTGACGAACAGAACGTGACTGGAACAGAGCGATTCTGGAGATGTCAACCTCGTCTCTCCTGCAGCTCCCCGTCCCTTCGTCCCCAAGTCCCCCTTCCTCGTCGAACACAGCCGGCGAGCGGCAAGCAGCGGCGGCGGCGTAACAATCCGGCGACGCGAAAATTAGAACCAAACTCGACGAAACCGATGCCAAACAACTCAGAAATCGACGATCTTTAAGCTCGTAATCATCAAATCAACAATCAACAATCCAAAACAAAAACCCGAATTCAAAACGGTTTGAAACTCAAAAATACAATTCACTAATCCGGGAATAGAAAAATTAATTAAAAATATGTATCATCATCTACTCAACCGGGGCAATCGATTCATATCACTTTCATCAACCAAAACACAACGATTTGCAAATACCCAATTCGGCTATAAACCCTAAAAATACGAATTGAAAATCGAAGCAATAAAACTCAAAATTGATAACAGAATTAGAAAGTAGAGATCAAGAGCTTTGCAACGAGTACTTACATGTCTGATTTGGAGGTCGGAATCACGATGAAATCGTTAGTTGAATCTCAAGAACACCAAACCCTAATTTCTGGAATTTGGGGAGTTTTGCTGAATTTTTCTGATTTTAATTAATTAAATTAATAATAATTAGGGTATTTATAGCTGAAAAATTAATACTCCTAAATAAAATTAAGGGGCTAATTATACATTTAATAAAAATATTTGGCCCTAATTTTCATAATTTTTGTGTATTAAAATTTAATTTATAAATATTTTATATATGCAATATATATGTCAAAAATTCTAAAAAATTGTGAATAATTCAAAAATGCAAAGAAATGGTATAAATAAAAGTCCTATAATTTTATAAAAATAAAAATGTGATTTTTGTGGGGTTTTTAACACCCAACGGGGCCCGGAAAAGTCATTTTTCGTAAAACGAGAAAATTTATAAAATATCTAGATGTTCAGAATATTGCGATTGTAAAAGCCGTTTGATGAAAAATAAGGCCCATTATTTTATTTGAAATACTGGCTTTAAAATCATTTTTTGGGTTGCAAAACGTTTGAAATGAAACATTTGAATACGATATAAAACATCTGAAAAATACCTTAAAAATACAGAAATGATACAGAATACACATAGCACGTAACAATTAGGGTTTAACAGATAATCACACATAACTGACATATTAATACACATATTTTATTATAAATATGATATTATACAACGTAAATTTCCCGGTCGTTACACTAGTGCTATATCTATAGTAGCTAATCCAGTTAATCATTCTAGGACAAAGCACATTGATGTGAGGTACCATTTTATTAGAGAACATGCTACTAATGGTACCATTGAGCTTATTTTTGTACCAACAGAAAAACAACTAGCTGACATTTTTACTAAACCTTTGGATGAAGCAACTTTCACTAGACTTGTAGGTGAAATTGGAATGCTCAATTCTTCACCCTAAGGCAAGAACTCAGCTAATGCTTTGTAGCAGATTAATCTCCAGTAAATCCAAGTTAATTTGATTAAATTGGAAATTAACTGAAATATGAATTATAAATATTTTAGAAATCTCTGCATATTTGTTTTTCAAATTCAATTAACTTGGAATTTTTCAAATTCTGAGTAAACTGCTTAGTTGTTAATTTACATCATTTATATGTAAAATTAACACAAGGCAGAATCACAATAACCAAAAGTATCTAGCAAACTGAGTTCTCGATAAGTATAAATTGACTTCTCGACAAGTCATTTTAGGACTTCTCGAGTGAGTCCTCGATAAGTCAACTCACTGACTTCTCGAGTGGCTTCTCGATAGGTTTAAATTGACTTATCGACAAGTCCTTGTAGAGTTCTCTAATAATGTTCATTCACAGAGATCTCTATAAGTACGATTCTTGACTTATCAATAACTCAGAACTGAAATAATTTAAACTGATAAATTATTTTGGTAAATTACTTTTGGAAAATTTATTTTAATTTTATTTCAAATTTATTAAAATAAAAGTTAGAATTGATTCAGTCCGCTTTTTGGACAAACTGGGTATTTATTTGACATTTCGATAAGTCAAGTTTGAATTCTCTATAAGAGTAATTTAAAATGACTTCTCGACATGTACTTCACTTCTTTAAATGACTTCTCGATAGACAACTCCAAATGTCTATTTTTGAGTTCTCGACAAGTAATCTACTTTCACTATAAATACCCAGACTTCTCGATTAATTTGAACTTGGAATTTTTCAAAATTCTAAGTAAACTGAATATTTATTACTTCATATCCTCAGTATATGAACTTAATAAATAACAGATCAAAAAAAGCAAAAGTATGAAAAACTGAACAAATTTAATTCATAAATTTTGTTCAGAAAAATACTTTTGTCATACTTTGTCTCTAATTTCTCTTACTTATTGACACATCTACATGCTTATATGATTTCTTGTTTACGTGGAAATAGGTTAGTCCAATGTTAGTAGACTAGTACATTATTTGTGTTGTTTTGAGTATGCTGATAATGGTTAATTTATTTGACTGAATACTGATAGGAGGAGTTACTTTTTGTGTAGGGAGTACGTGCTTATTTGCATGGTCACTCTCTAAAGTAAACTAATATTCTTGAGTACTTGCATGGGGAATGGTAACTAGTCATTTCTAACTGTCTAATGTGTGTATGTTTTTATTATTCGTATTATCCGGGCAACTCAAGAGTCTATTGGTTTCTATCTTTACTCTCTCCATAAATTAAAAATGCTTCCCTCTTTATCATTCATCAGCACTCCCTTTCTAATAAACTTTTTAGCCTCAAAACTTACCTATTGTTCTTTTCGCTCCAATGGCTACCCCCATTTTTCACACACTCAACCACGGTGTTTATCTTCTAGCTTGAAACTTGATTGACGATAAGGTCTATTATGACCCTTTTGGACTTCAAATCCACATCAAGGGGTTCGTATGCAGCCCTTTTGATCTTCCATGAGAGAACTTTGATGAACTCTCATGGGATGATCAACTTGGTATTCTTTTCTTTGAGATGGAAGTCTCTCTCGAGCAGGAGAGACGAGCCAGGATGGCTGAGCAGCAACGACTTGCTGCTCTGGAGCTGCAGGAGTGAATCATTTCTCTTGCAAACTCAATGTCCAGAGCGTACGAGCGCAGGGCAAGGAGGTTGGCGGCGGAGAAGAAGAAGCCCGAACTAGAGTAGTTAGGATTAGGGTTTACTTGTTAAATCTATGTCTTAATGTACTATGTTTCCATTTTTAATGAAAGTTCTGATTCTTGTCTTGCAATCTCTTGTTTGTGTAATAATTACTATGTGCTTATATCTATATTAAATTTTGTCTTTTTGGCAATAATGCTTGCAACTAAAATATCTTGTAATGTATTTGTCTAATGAAACTCTAAAAAGATACATTTATTCAATGCATTACAGGTCTTATACAAGACATCAACATGGAATTCAAATAATCAATTCACAGGTATTAGTACTAAAACTGCAGCTAAAACATTTCAAAACCAAACTGCAGTTTACCCAGGCACAACAACACAAACACAAACTCAAACACAATCCCACTCAGGTAACTCTCAAAAGGAACCAATTTTACAAAAGGATAAAATCCCCAAAATGTTCTTCAGTTGTTTGAGAAAAAGGAACTGGTATCACAAACATGGAAATTTATCAGCTTTTTATGAATATCACTAATGCACCTTCATGTACATAACAGTCTTAACAGACTGATAGGTTTGAGGGTAGTACTCCTGAAGGGGAGCTATCTAAATCCTCTCCAATTCAATTAGAGGTTTCTCAAGAAGGAACAACTCCCCTCATAACTCTAGCAGAGGCTGTCTTAGCAGTCAAAGCTATAAGAACAATTGCCTATGACAATGTCATAAGAAAGGCAAGCTTAGCACATTCAAGTGCCAGTGTGCTGCAAGACACACAAGGGTTTGAGGCTGGTGCACATGGCAGTAACCCAGTCAAATCCCCTCCAATTCAATTAGAGGTTCCCACTACAAGTGGAGGATAACACAATGTCATAACCACAGAGCAATCTGTGAGTCAAACTGTGACCCCAGTCATAGATGCTTATGCACTCATTTTTCTGGTAAAATAAGTATGATTAGCCCTATATGGTCTTCCCCTAATCATATGATTACATATTAACTCTTCTCAACCACCTCTTATTTCTATAGGACAAACAACAATTGAGCCTTTCATGTGAGAATGAGAGTAGATTGAGAGAAAAACAGAAAATAAGAGAGGCAGGATCCTTCCTGGCAAAAGGAGAGGTAGAATGAAAGTCTGGATTTAACAATCCTTGTGAGGTAACTCTGACTCTTAAAAGTCATGAGACTAGTGCAGTGAGAAGTAGTGAGACTACTTATTCAAAAAAACAGAGAGCTTAGGATTTTTCTATTCTAATCTACTTGGTAAACTCATCACTACAGACTTCACTAAAACTTGAAGCTGCTGATAGTGTTCTACATGAACATTGACAAAAGCTTGAACAATGTGCATCTAGTTGGATCTTTCTTCCTGAAGATAATGTCAAAAAGGGGGAGAATATATCTAATTGCCAAAACACCTAATGGATGTTGCCAGATAATAATATTCTTTTTCTTGATAGGGGGAGAAGGAATCCTTTCTTGATAAGGGGAGAAGGAAGAACAAATCTAAATACAACTCTGCAACTCACAAACGAAGATCAGATGGGAAATTGGGTTCTTGGGTTCTGCATTTAGATAAAGTTTTGACATCATCAACCAGAACTGTGCATAATTTCATAATGAACAAGTTGGGGGAGATTGTAATATATAATAGATGATGTCAAAGATTACTGAAGCTGACAATGTAATTAGCAATCAGTTAAGCTTGGGGCCAATCCTAAGTAAGTTGTATTGTTATCTAAATTTGTATTATGTACTTTTAACACTTATAGTCTGTAAAAATGCAAAGGAGCATACACGAGTCTTTTTTCTAAAATAGTATCAAGCCTAAGGATTCTATCTAGAAGAAGATCAAGATGATCATGCCTCACAAGAATTTTGAAGAAGCTTGGAGTTGAATAAATCTGTTTGGAGAAAAATGTTCTAAGTCAAGATCTCTACAAGTCACAGATTTAATGTTATAGAAAAGTCATTCGAGAACTCCAGAATGACTTATCGAGAAGTCATTCAAACTCCAGAGAGTACCGACGGATAAGCAATATATACTCGACGGATGAGCTATATATCCACTCGATGGATGAATAACATCTACTGGATGGATGAGCAATATCTACTCGACGGATAAGCTATACATCTACTCGACGGATGAGCAATATCTACTCAACGGATAAGCAATATCCACCGGGAGTAGAGAAGTCAGGAAAGTTACTCGAGAATTCAAAAAGATATCGACAAGTCATTCCTTCACTAGAGAACTCATATTTATCGACAAGTCTATATCCATTCGAGAACTCAGAGATATCTACAAGTCAAGTGAAGTTATGAAGACCAGAGATCTCGATAAGCTGAAGACCTCTACAAGCCAAACTTATTATGGAGTACCAGAGATCTCGATAAGCCATTATACTGATCGAGATATTAAGTGTTCAAATGAATCAAACTGAAGATCTCGAAGTACAGTCTCAAAGTACAGAATTGCAGATCAGTTTAATATCCAAGATAAACAATCAACAAACAATCCAACAGCTGGATTGACAAGTCTACAAAAAGCAGCTTGAAGAGTGTGCAAGATCAATGGCAAAGATTAACTAACAGAGGAAGTTTAAAGTAAACAGGGGATGCTAAAGATATGATAAGCCAGAAATGGAAGATTTGCTTTGCTATAATGTCACACCCCAACTTTAACAATAGATATTATAAAAATCAGTATAATAGTTAACAAAAGGAAATAAATACATCTGAATCCAAGATCTTACAGTTCAAGGTTTGGAACAGCCCAATACTATCAACTATAACAACCTGATTTTTAATATCGAGTCCTCACACGAAACGATCACTTATTCTACCTAAACTCGAACATACAAATCGGCATCACAAGTCTTACGCGCTGTCTGTTTGAATCTAACCATATCTGCTAGCTGTAATATCAGGGTGAAAGCGAGTAGTGAGCCGAATGCTCAACAAGCACTATAATATACATAAACAAGAATAAAAGAATAACAATGGAAATGAAAGATTCAATAATATAGTATCAAGAGATAAAATTTCAGGGTGATGGCATCTTTTCTTATAATAAAACAATTCAAAACCAATTCTTTGTCAAAATCCATTTTATGACGCTAGGGATTACATCTGGTGAACATCCGCGAAGTAATCCCGAACCTCGCTAGGTTCTAGAACATTAATTGGATCCCTAGGAAAGCTTTAAGCCTACAAATTAAGAGCGAAAAGGACGTGCGTCTCAGTCCAGATCCACTATTTAAAGAAAATATTTGTCCCCATTTGGGACTGAAAATCCACTTTTTAACTTTTTCATTTTATAAAAAAAAATATTTGATGCCAGGTGATGGTTAAACTATTAAACAAGGAACATCTTTATCAAGGGTTCTAGATCAACTTTAAAGCCATGATCAACTAGACTGATACCTTATCAAATGGAATCATAAAGTTTCTATTCACAAAGAATCTGACAATGAGGTTTCACATGGTTATTGGATAGTATAAAGAAACTCACTCAAACTAGGTTCAAGGTAATGGTTCTAGATAAGACATAGGTGTTAAAATATAAAGAAGGTGAAAATCAGTTCAAAGTATATAGGGGTATCATATTTTTGGGGTAAGGATATGGTTATCAAGCAATCATGAACAACTTTAAGGAATAACTAACTTTTAAGTATCAAGATAAGGTTACTGAGTATAACTTCCAAAGGGTTCAACATCACAATTACTTTGGTATACTAGCATGGTATGACTTTTGATTTACTTGCATAGATTCAAGTAAATTTAAAGTACTTGCAATAAATACTTGAGAGTTCATGGCACTTGCATATAATACGGAGATAGATTTGAAACCACTTGGTTCATATATATCAAGGTGAATTAGAATACTCGCATTATATATAAGAACTGGGTTATCACACACTTGCAGTGTAAATAAAAAGGTAGGTTGAAACACTTACCTTGAGAAAGGCTTGACTAGACTGGCAGGTGGGAGCAACTGGAGCTTCACTCGACTTTAATGGCAAGCTTACCCTCGACTTGCGAGCCTACACAAAATAATAATAACCTCATTATAATATATACTCACTAACTCGACCTAATTATAAACCGAAATTACGCACATTGGCACTTAGGCCTATATACACATACACGCTTACGATTATCTTATAAGCATAATAGTCCACATAGCCACATATGCTCAAATAACACAATTAAGTACATAATAATATATCCACACACTATATAGCATCACTAAGCTTGGATGATCTCACTCCACTTGCTCACGTCACTTAGTTATGCTAAACTAGCCAAAACTCTTAATATCGACCTCATAACTCGAAGTGCCTTTTCTAAACCATCAAGTTATTATGGACCTTGACTTGGGCCTTACACTCTACTGACCTCATACTATCTTACAACTATGATAGTCAACCTTGGCCTCACTCATAAGTGTCCTAAAACTAAAGGTTAAGTGATTGTGCTCATTATAGTGATTTCAGGATGACACCAATGGGTTTTTTAGTACAATTGATACCCTTACACTTCAAGTTTACCTCCCAAACTTTTACACTAGACTCTTCTAATCATAATGCAACTTCCAAACTTTGTGGCTCAAGGGCCTAGTTTGGGCCAACCTGGGCCTAAGCTTATATTCCAATATTCCCCTGTGTTCTGGACAGAAAAGTGTCCTGATTTGCACAAACTTAAGACACATGATTCTAACTCAATTCCTATGAAATATGGCTGTAAAAAGTCCTCCGTCATTCCCTCTGACTAGGGCTAACCAAGTCCTAGTGAGGGCCTACCCTTGACATGGTCAAAACTCCTCATTTCTAAGTTGTAACAAAATTGTCCCCTGCTGTACATATTTAATATTTTCAATCGTGCACCTAACCAAACAACCTACAAACCTCTAATCAACACCTGAAATCCAAAATATATTCCTAGTGCCAACTTATAGAATCTTGGGCCTCAAAGTGCATTACCATGACAAGGTCAAATCTCACTCTAAACCTTATGGAACCAAACTGAAATTCTGCAGAATCTAATGTACCCCTTTTCACCATGTTTCCCACTTGACAAACCAAACCAAAACTCATACCAAACCCCAACCAAGGCAACCTACTGAACTAACACTCCCACACACAACTTGGCTTATTGGATATCATCCTTACCTAAGGTGCAATATAGCAAAACAAGAGTTAACACAATATATTAATTACAAGTCATCTCAAATTCGAAAGTAGCACTTAAATACTTCAAATATATATATACGAATCAAAAACACATAACAAGGAGCACAAATCATATTTGATATCTTAACTCAACTGAAATTAGAGATTATTAACAAAAATCAAACCAAATGATCAAGAACTTTCAAAAATCATGAGTTGAATCTATGCATGCATGCTTTCGAGTTTACAAGCCAAAAACAATAGGGTTTCCAAAATAATTTCATCATAAAATCAACATGCAAGCCTAGAATTAACTATAACTAAATGATCATTTAGCATGCAAAGGGTTTTATCAAATTTTTACTTCCAAAACCAAACTATCATCACATAAACATTCAAGATCAACAAAGCAACAAAGAAACACCATTAATAACCATTCATTCGGCTCCCTTATGGTCATGGCCGAATGAAATGGAAGGGAAATGACCATATAAGAAAGAGTTTCACTCTCATGACTTGGAATTCACCATTCCTTGTATTTCTCTCAATATAATAACCTTAAATCCATGAGGAACAAGATTATATTTTGAGTTCTAGTTAAAACTATGACATGCAAGACCAAAACATAAACTTTTCACCCAAAACTCTTAGGATTATATATGAACAAAATATAGGGAGTAAGATTACTTGAATAGAAGATAGATATTTGAGTGAAAAATGAAGAAATAAAGGGGGTGGGGGCTTTGGCTATGGGAAGGCCGAGAGGGAGGAAACCGAGAGTGAGGGAGGAGAGGGAGGAGAGAGTGAGGTGAGGGTGTGGAGTGGAGTGAAGTAAAATGATTATGACCACTTGTACTTGATTTCTATGATTTTGATTTGACTAAAAAAAATGAGTGGAATTGAGAATTGACAAGAGTAACCTTCAAGCAATCTTGTGCCATTTTGCATGCAAGGGTAGTGATGTAATTTGGCTAATAAAATGAGAGTTAGTGGGGTGAGAGTTTCCAAGTTTGCCCCTCACTTGTGCTTGGGAGAAATTTGCATGCATGGGCAACTAAGTAATTTGCTAATTAAAAATCAATTAATTTATATAAAACAATTTTTATAAATATAAATGCACCTCTATAAATCACAAAATATATGTCATAAAATAGCCTATAATTTTAGAAATTTAATGATATAAGATTTGAAAATTTATTGTTAAAAGATTTTTAAAATCGATTTTTCATATAAAATGAAGTACTTATGATTATCTTTTAAAAATACTAAATGATAAGATTTTCCTTTCAAAATTTTGTATATAAACTAATACATAAAACACTTAATTTATAGGCACTCAACATATATATCATCCACATTTATAATTTATCATAATTTAAATCTCAATTATAAACACACAATTATAGGGTTTATAAATACACGGAGAAAGCAATTGTGTCGGACGGTTCAGAGGATGATGAGGAATGCGCCCTTTGCTGGCAAAGAATGCATAGATATTTTTATATAAGAGAATTATTAGCGGATGACTCGAATAACCTATACCTACACTCTCGTATAATACTATAAACCTATATACATATATAACCTATTTGGGTTGTCCACGGACTCTAAACCGTAGCTCTGATACCAAAATCTGTCACATCCCAACTTTAACAATAGATATTATACAAATTAGTACAATAGTTAACAAAAGGAAATAAATACATCCGAATCCAAGATCTTACAGTTTAGAGTTTGGAACAGCCCAATACTATTAACTATTACAACCTGATTTTTAATATCGAGTTCTTACACAAAACGAGCACTTATTCTACCTGAGCTCGAACATACGAATCGACATCACAAGTCTTACGTGCTGTCTGCTTGAATCTAACCATATCTGCTAGTTGTAATATCAGGGTGAAAGCAAGTAGTGAGCCGAATGCTCAACAAGCGCTATAATATACATAAACAAGAATAAAAGAATAATGACGGAAATGAAAGATTCAACAATATAGTATCAAGAGATAAACTTTCAGGGTGATGGCATCTTTTCTTTTAATAAAACAATTCAAAACCATTTCTTTATCAAAAACCATTTTATGACACTAAGGATTACAGCCGGTGATCAGCCGCGAAGTAATCCCGAACCTCGCTGGGTTCTAGAACATTAATGAGATCCCTATGCAACCTTTAAGCCTACAAATTAAGAGCAGAAAGGACTTGCATCTCAGTCCAGATCCACTATTTAAAGAAAATATTTATCCCCCTTGGGACTGAAAATCCACTTTTTGACTTTTTCATTTTAAAAAAAAATTATTTGATGCCAGGTGACGGTTAAACTATTAAACAATGATCATCTTTATCAAGGGTTCTAGATCAACTTTAAAGCCATGATCAACTAGACTGATACCTTATCAAATGGAATCGCAAAGTTTCTATTCACAAGTAATCTGACAATGAGGTTTCACAGGATTGTTGGATAGTATAAAGGAACAAAGTCAAACTAGGTTCAAGGTAATGGTTCCAGATAAGACATAGGTATTAAAATATAAAGAAGGTGAGCAGCAGTTCAAAGTATAACAAGGTATCATGTTTTAGGGGTAAGGATAGGTTATCAATCAATCCTGAACAACTTTAAGGAATAACGGACTTTTAGGTATCAAGATAAGGTTACTGAGTATAACTTGCACAAGGTTCAACATCACAATTACTTTGGTATACTAGCATGGTATGACTTTTGATTTACTTGCATAGAAATCTTCAAGTAAAGTTAAACTACCTGCAATAAATACTTGAGGGTTCATGGTACTTGCATATAATACGGAGATAGATTTGAAACCACTTGGTTCATATATATCAAGGTGAATTAGAATACTTGCATCATATATAAGAACTGGGTTATCACACACTTGCAGTGTAAACAAAAAGGTAGGTTGAAACACTTGCCTTGAGAAAGGCTTGACTTGACTAGCAGATGGAAGCAACTGGAGCTTCACTCGACTTTAGTGGCAAGCTTACCCTCGACTCGAGAGCCTATACAAAATAATAATAACCTCATTATAATATATACTCACTAACTCGACCTAATTATAAACCGAAATTACGCACATTGGCACTTAGGCCTATATACACATACACGATTACAATTACCTTATAAGCATAATAGTCAACATAGCCACATATGCTCACATAACATATTTGAGTACATAATAATATATCCACACAATATATTGTATCACTAAACTTGGATGATCTCACTCCACTTGCTCACGCCACTTAGTTATGCTAAACTAGCCAAAACTCTTAATATCGACCTCATAACTCGAAGTGCCTTTTCTAAACTATCAAGTTCTTATTGACCCTGACTTAGGCCTTACACTCTACTGACCTCAACTATCTTACAACTATGATGGTCAACCTATACCTCACTAATAAGTGTCCTTAAAATAAAGGTTAAGTGATTGTACTCATTATAGTGATTTCATGATGACACCAATGGGTTTTTGAGTACAATTGACACCCTTACACTTCAAGTTTACCTCCCAAACTTTTACATTAGACTCTTTTGATCATAAGGCAACTCCCAAACTTGGTGTGGCTCAAGGGCCTATCTTGGGCCTACCTGGGCCTAAGCTTAAAGTCCAATGTTCCCCTGTTTTCTGGACAGAAACATGTCCTGATTTGCACTAACTTATGACACATGATTCTAACTCAATTCCTATGAAATATGGCTGGAAAAACTCTTCTGCCACTCCCTCTAACTAGGTCGAACCAAGGCCTAGTGAGGTCCTACCCATGACATGGTCAAAACTCCTCATTTCTAAGTTGTAACAAAACTGTCCCCTGCTGGACAGATTTAATGTTTTCACTCGTGCACCTAACCAAATAACCTACAAACCTCTAATCAACACCTGAAATCCAAATTATATTCCTAGTGATAACTTCTGGTGTCTTGGGCCTCAAAGTGCATTATCAGGACAAGGTCAAATCTCACTCTAAACCTTATGGAACCAAACTGAAATTCTGCAGAATCTAATGTACCCCTTTTCACCATGTTTCCCACTTGACAAACCAAACCAAACATCAACCAAAACTCAAACCAAACCCCAATCAAGGCAACCTAGTGAACTAACACTCCCACACACAACTTGGCTTAGTGGAGACCATCCTTACCTAACGTGCAATATAGCAAAATAAGAGTTAACACAATATACTAATTACAAGTGATCTCAAATTCGAAAGTAACACTTAAATCCTTCAAATATATATATACGAATCAAAACACATAACAAGGAGCATAAATCATATTTGATATCTTAACTCAACTGAAACAAAAATCAAACCAAATGATCAAAAACTTTCAAAAAAACATGAGTTGAATCTATGCATGCATGCTTTCGAGTTTACAAGCGAAAAATGATATGGTTTCCAAAATAATTTCATCATAAAATCAACATGCAAGTCTAGCATTAACTATATCTAAATGATCACTTAGCATGTAAAGGGTTTTATCAAATTTTTACTTCCAAAAACAAGTTATCATCACAAAAACATTCAAGATCAACAAAGCAACAAAGAAACACCATTAAGAACCATTCATTTGGCTCCCTTATGCTCATGGCTGAATGAAATGGAAGGGAAATAACCATATAAGCAAGAGTTTCACTCTCATGACTTGGTATTCACCATTCCTTGTAGTTCTCTCAATAATACAACATTAAATCCATGAGGAACAAGATTATATTTTGAGTTCTAGATAAAACTATGACATGCAAGATCAAAACATAAACTTTTCACCCTAAACTCTTAGGATTATATATGAACAAAATATAGGGTGTAAGATTACTTGAATAGAAGATAGATATTTGAGTGAAAATTGAAGAAAAGAAAGGAGTGGGGGCTTTGGATATGGGAAGGCCGAGAGGGAGGAAACCGAGAGGGAGGGAGGAGAGGGAGGAGAGAGTGAGGTGAGGGTGTGGAGTGTGGAGTGAAGTGAAATGATTATGACCACTTGTACTTGCTTTCTATGCTATTGATTTGACTAAAAAAATGAGTGGAATTGAGAATTGACAAGAGTAACCTTCAAGCAATCTTGTGCCATTTTGCATGCAAGGGTAGTGATGTAATTTGGCTAATAAAATGAGAGTTAGTGGGGTGAGAGTTTCCAAGTTTTCCCCTCACTTGTGCTTGGGAGAAATTTGCATGCATGGGCAACTAAGTAATTTGCTAATTAAAAATCAACTAATTTATATAAAACAATTTCTATAAATATAAATGCACCTCCATAAATCACAAATATATACCATAAAATAGCTTATGATTTTAGAAATTTAATGATATAAGATTTGAAAATTTATTGTTAAAAGATTTTTAAAATCGATTTTTCATATAAAATGAAGTTCTTTTGATTATCTTTTAAAAATACTAAATGATAAGATTTTCCATTCAAAATTTTTTATATAAAATAATACATTAACCACTTAATTTATAGGCACTCAACATATAGATTATCCACATTTATAATTTATCATAATTTAAATCTCATATAAACACACAATTATAGGGTTTAGAAATACCGGTTGTAACATATAAATAGAAATAACAAGTGACAGTTTAGAAAAGCTAAGAGCATGTTTATTATCCACTGTGTAAACCAACAGTTAACTGAGTTATAAAGTTAACACTGGTCCTCAAGTTAGAAGTAACAAATTAGATAAAAATTCTTGTAACACTCTCGAGAAGAAGCTGAGCTCTTTAACTTAGAAGAGCTTAGAAATTTTGTAGCAAAGCATCTTAATTTTTAATACAAAAATTAAGTGAGTTTTGAAGATCTTTGTTCTTTATTTTATGCAAGTTTAATTTTTGCATTAACACTTTTCTATACAAGATTTAATTTACTTTGTTCAGCCACTATCTTTCAAGAAAAGTGTTAAATATATTTGATAATATCATGTCTAATATGATTTGTGTTTAGTTTTCAGATCTTACTTAAACTGGACAAATCAGTACTTAACTGGAAATCAGCACTTATACTGAAGTCAGAACTTAAGTTGTCAAAACTTAAGTTATCAGGAGATATTTATCAGGAGATAATATCAGGACTTAAAGGAGACTTTCAGATAAGGAAGGCGACTGATTGAAAGGAAAGAAGATCAAGACAAACGCAAGAAGAAATATGCATGAAGAAGGAATTCTATGAAGAATAGAATACTTGGAAGAAAAGATAACTGATTGATATATTTTAGGAAGCATAATTATATTCCATATCAATTAGCGATTATCTTGTAATTGTGTAGTATATAAACACAGACATAGGGTTTACACTATAAGTGTTATCATTATCGAGTATAATATTCATTGTAACCCTAGCAACTCTCGTGATATGTGTTCATCACTGAGAGAGGACAGTTCCATATTGTAACATCGCACCTACACGTATAATACTTTAACAATTCGATCATAATGGCGTTCTCATCAGACAATCTTCAGGTTTCCTTTTTTTAATTTAGAATAACCACAAACCATTCAACATAACAATCCTTTTGTTAATAATATACTTCTTTTAGAGAGGTCTGGAAATCTTCCCAATCTTCTTTGATCACGCCCAGGCTCCTTTTACATCAATAAAATCTTTAAAATTTAATGGTCTCTGCCACTGGATGAATAATTTCTCCGTACGTGGATTCTATTGTTAATATTATCAAACAATATTTGCACTTTACCATTAGGAATAATCAACTTCTTCATAATCGCGGGTTACTTTGTTCTCTGAATTAACAATACTAAGTCTGAAACAAGTATCCAACCAGGTAATCCGGGTCTTTAACAAACAAGAAACTCAAGCAGTAACTTGACAACCAAGGTTTAAAACTTATTTTATTCAAAAGGCTTTTAGAAATTTTGTAAGGAGAAATCTTTTTTTTTAAAAAAAAACTTGTTAAAAATTTTGAAAATCACAAATCTGGTTGTCCTTACTATATGAGTTGGTTGTTGTCCTTCCGACCTAAAACAAGGTACCAAATTAAAGAAACAATCACGTAAAAGTCCATTCACTTCAATTTACCTTTTCTCCTTTATCACGTCCATTTGCCTTCCTTAATCGACGAAAACTTCAATTGTCGTTGCATATTATCTTATTCGTAGCTTCACATCAAGGTTTCCATACTAGTAATACTCCCGTTATCAACTTTGCAATCATTAAGCAGAACAGACTATCCAATAATCAACAAGTATATTTCATAGAACCAAAATTTGCTCATATCACATCACATCACTACTTTACATATCGCATTTATCATAGCACCATCATTAATTCTATAAATATTCCAGATTTATACTTTTCTCTCTAACTTCTTTTTTTTCATAATTCATCTAATCCATCCCACAACCAGTCACGGGTGGCCTATTTACTAGTAGCTTCATTTAATCTGGTAACAGCTATCCTCCGAGACACGCGGATCTTCTTTCTAAACTCCTTCTCACTTTTACTTATATCTCAAATACTCACCATTTACTGTAGCTCTCAAATCCATTCTCGTAAGTACTGTTGCTTTATGTGACAAGTTTTAAACTGGGGTATAGAACAGAGTGTAGGTTGAACGGAAGACATACACTCACAACCGAATGTCCAGTAAAACAAGAATAAACAGATGGAGGTTCTTAGATAGGTAGTCTCATATCAAGAGTTGGTAGAATAGCGTAGAATAACTTGAAGAGGTGCAACTGTCATAACAGAAGGTAGTACCATTAATAGTGATGGAGGAACAAGGTGCAATTCAAATCTGTGAGAAGATGACGATCTTCGAACGGAAAGCTCCAAACGATCGGATGATACAGAGAAATCAGAATCTGCCATTGCCGTTGTCTGATGATCACGTCGCAAGTTAAGAATCCCGAATCGCAACACGAACCGTGCCGGAAACCTACTATACAACCACACTCAACCTTACGACGTCTTAATTTTTTCTATTTCCTATTCCTAATCCTAACCCTCTACCCAATCCCGATAATCTAGGCTTGTTTCAGTGACTTATAACATGTCGCTCTGATACCAACCTGTGGCGCCCTCCAAACCCAGGTCAGAAGTTTTTGGTCCACAACACAAACACAATATATCAATCTGTATATGAAATATTAATTGTAATGACCCTGCTTTACATAACCACGGATCGTAACAGGTTAATATATGAAAACAAGCCACAACCTTAACTTTTATTACAACGCACCAAATCCCAACTAATTTAATTTACAACTGATAATGGAATTATTCTTACAATCTTACTATCTCACTACCGTAATAAGCTCCTGCTAGCTTGATCCAACTCAATCTGGGGTCTTAGCTCGTACCTTGAACTGGGAAACCTCGCTATCAAATGTATCCTTCTTAACTGTAGAATATATAAAAAGATTCGCAAGAGTGAGCTAACTAGCTCAGCAAGTCACCATGACAATAATTGAGGTTACTCAATAATCAATCGAGAAGATTCAGAGGAATTAAGTTTATTGCTAAAGAATCATTAGAACTGGATATTCATTTTAAGTTTTAAAACCAAGGTTAGGCTGCTGATCAGTCACGCACTAACCCCGAGTAAAGCACACAACACTGCTCTAATTACTGGATCCAAGGCACACATTGGCCTATAATTGACCACGAATCTGGTCTGACCATGAATTTGGTCCACGTTTAGAAAACTATCCAATTCTAAAACAATTCAGTGTAATAAACAATGTAATTCAATAAGCAAGATCATAATCAACATTGATAAAGCACTTGTACAAAAGCGTAATACGATTCATGAGTATCACAAGAGTATATCAAGGTATGTATGGGAAACGGTTTTTAGCCTGTAAAAGGATCAGGTATTAGACAAATAATGGTTTTTCAAGGTATAGTTCTTTGATGTTATAAAGAATGGTTGGGGTATAAAAGTTTCTGTGTTTTCAAACAATTTTCTTCCAGTGTTTGGTGTTTGGTAGTTATACATTTGGGGAGCAGTATCATATTTGGGTGGTTTGGTATCTGAAAATCAATAACCGATGGTTTACAAAGAATAAGGTTTACGGCTCAAGATCAAGAAAAATCAGGGTTCAAGGTTAAATAGTTTAAAACACTTGTTATATAAAACATGAGTTATTTTGAATAATAGCGACATGTTATGAAATAGTTTGAAAATATTTGCGATATATCTTGAAGAAAAGTTCAGAAGTACTTGCCTTACAGGGATTTACAACTATTACTGATCGACTCTGAGCCGACTCTGTCGCTCAGGCTTTATTGTCTATCCACTAGATTACTCTGGATTCGACCTTAACACTTAAGTCCTTTAACTGGAACCTTACTTAGCTTTTCAACTGACCACCAAACCATCTTTCGACCAATGCCAATTCTTCGGGCCTTCCGACTAGAACCTACAGAGTCGAAATACCCTAATTTAGACATTCGATTATGCTTGACATATCCTCACTAACAATCTACCCATACGATAACAATCCTGACTCAAAAATATTTAAATTATCATAACTCACATAATCATTAAGGTTCATACCTTCACAACCCGGTTCGATAATCACTTTCGGAATGTACATATACTCTTGATACAGAGAATAGGGTTTTGGGAATTCCTTTTCTCAAAATATTTGTATATATACATACACCCAACTATATTACATACTACTGGCTGCTAGAAATCTCAGTTTTGAGTTTTAACTTAGATTAACAGAACCGAATTTATATTTAATTAATCGTTAATAAGATAAACCGAACAACATAAGTTAGCTAGTTTATCTAAGTAGCGGTTAACCAAATACAACTCAGGGTCACGTTCATCCGAGTTAGTACTCACATCAGAAATTAAATTGAAAAATTGTCTGTATACAGTAATACAAATAAATGATTCGATTAATAAGTCCGATAATTATGGGATATATTTCAAAATTTCCGTAATAGTAATCTCTCGAAGTTTGGACAACACCTACTCTATTTAATGGACTTCCAATCGATTTAATATCGACACAATCAAGTCAATTACCAACAATTATATACTCAAGAAATTCTACACCAACACGAATAATGGCATATCTCATTATCCGAAATTAACCAACACCCAACAAATTTTATAATTATCCCTGTTAAACTTTTTAAATCAGACCACAAATTTACATTAAACAAATCCAAAATTCAAAAATTCAACTAAAACTAGCTGACACGAATTTAAAATAAAGTTTTAACAGATTATAGGGCTCAGACTAGTCATCACCGCCCACCAGCGGCTCACCGGAGCTCACTGCCTGTGGCGGCAGTTTTCAGGCGGTGCCCCAATCGGGGTTTCCAGCCTTGAAAACTTCCGATTAAGAATGGTAAACACGTGATCGAGGTTCACGTCATCAAGATGGAGAAGAAATCAAAGAATCAAGACTCGAGCAACACCAACGCATATACACATGTATACCCGCCGAAATATATAAAATGACGGTGACATAACAACAGGGAACAACCAATCAGTCAGAACCACAAACATAACAACACCACTAAAACCTGTATCCACCCACAGTCACCACCATCCCCGCCGAAATTGGAGAGGGGCGGCGAAGGAAAATATATAAAGGAATCGTAGCACAAAGCACTGCCAGTCGTACACACCCATATATGAACACGTATGTATATATATTTATGTGTATAATAAGCAAAACAAAAACCAGGGCGATCGAATGAAACAACGAACAACGACCACTTACCCAAAATGAAAGGGAAATAAACCGGTGGATTAAGAGAAACAAGAGAGAGCAAAGGAGATAGACCCGAGTGATGCTATAATTGTGATTTATTTTTATATATTTTTATTATTATTACCAATCAGTAATGGACACGTACAAAACAAAATGCTAAGAGCTATACACGTGTCCAATTTTCCACTTGTAAGCCCGGTTTTGTCCCGAAATTCACAATTTACGAAATGAGTGGCACTTAAAACGAATTTAGAAAATCACAGAAATAGTCTTAAAATGTTGCAAATATCCCGAAGTTTATAAAAGAAGAAATTTCAAAATTTTAAAATAATTTTTGAAATGCAATTTATACCCGCTTTTCGCAATTAAACGAATCGACGCACGGGTAAAATTAATCCCGAAAATTTCCAAAATAATTTTAAAATTCTCGGAATATTCCAAACTTAAATAAATATGAGTTTCATAATTTTTGAAGAATTCTAGATTTAAATATGGATTTTACAAATAAAAGTAATCAGAAAATCATTTAAGGATAAATAATTAATAAAATATTGATTTCTCAATTTTATAAAATCCTAAAAATAATTATTGTAATTATAAAATCATAAAAACAATTTTAGAGACATTCCAAGTATTTACGCAAATAAATTTGCACCAAATCCACTTTTGAAAATGAAAACAATCCAATACGACCCCATAATTAATCACACTAACAACCCAGTATATTATAAATCACACATCAATAGTCAAACAACACATAGCGGTCAAAACCAATACACATATTTTATTTATTTAATAATTTCCATAATTACATAATTAAATAATTCAAAAATACACGAGTCGTTATAAAATCCATAGTCGATATTAGACTATTAGAGTTCCCATTCTGAAACCATCTGAAAAT
Source organism: Apium graveolens (assembly GCF_009905375.1). Classification (NCBI taxonomy): domain Eukaryota; kingdom Viridiplantae; phylum Streptophyta; class Magnoliopsida; order Apiales; family Apiaceae; genus Apium; species Apium graveolens. The sequence goes on from NC_133649.1 coordinate 122,262,585, forward strand.
TCCATATGGAAGGTGAGGATGTCTATGTTTCTGGAACCTACTGATCCAGAATATCTTGACAGAATCAATGAAGGACCACACAAGCCAACCAAACTCGCTGTTGTAGTTGCAGGTCAACCAACAAAGTCTGTACCAAAGGAGAAGCGTTATTACACTGCTGAAGATATCTCTTCAATTGCTAGGGATGCTAAGGTACGACACTTGCTCCATAGTGCTATTGATAATATAATGTCAAACAGGGTAATCAACTGCAAGACTGCAAATGAGATATGGGATGCTTTGGAAACAAAATGCCAGGGAACCGAATCAATTAAGAAGAACAGGAAGACTATACTTACTCAAGAGTATGAACATTTTGACTCAAAGCCTGATGAGTCAATAACTGGTTTATATGATAGATTTTTCAAACTCTTGAATGATTTGTCACTAGTCGACAAGGAATATGATCTTGAGGATTCAAATCTTAAATTCCTGTTAGCACTTCCTGAAAGATGGGATTTGAAGGCCGCCACTATAAGAGACAACTATAATCTTGAAGAAACAACTCTTGAAGAAACAACTCTTTATGAAATTTATGGGATGCTCAAGGCTCATGAACTTGAGATTGAATAAAGAAGCAAGAGAAAAGGAGGAAAGTCAATGATAGTTACTCTTAAGGCTGAGGAGGAATCTCCCAAAGCAGTTACCTCAAGGAAAGGCAAGGGAAAAGCTCTCATCACAAAGTCTGATACTGAGTCATCAAGTTTTGATAGTGATGATGACTCAGAAACTGAAAGCTTGCCTGAGATGGATGCTGATGAAGAGATGATGAAGCTGTGTGCTCTTATGGTGAAAGGAATCACAAGAATTGCATACAAAAAATTCAGGAAGGGAAAGAAATTTACCAGGAAAGGTGCAAGTTCTGATAAGAAGAGTTTCAAAAAATCTGAAGGCAAAGGAGGGAAGTCTAACAAAGAAGATTCCACAAATGTCAAATGCTACAACTGTGGTGAGAAAGGCCACATATCTCCTGATTGCAAGAATGTGAAGAGTGACAAATGCAAGGCTCTTGTCACAAAGAAGAAAAGCTGGATAGACACTTCAGATTCTGAAAGTGAGGAAAATTATGCCTTGATGGCAAATGTTGATAGCAGTTCTGATGTTGTTGTGTTAAAGGTAGCTCAAACTACTTATGCCTTTCATACTGATGATATTAATGAGTTGAGAAGATATCTTAAAACCATGTTCATTAGTTATAGAGATCAAACTTTAACATGTGAAAGATTAACTTCTGAAAATCTTGCTTGTAAAAAGAGGAATGATTATTTAGAAAAAGAGTTAGTCATGTTCCATCAAACTCAGAAAGATAGAGATGATGCTTTTTATGTTAGGGATGAAGTACTTAAAATGAATGAATTTCTAAAAACTGAGTTAGAAAAGGAAAGAGAGATTATCAGAACTTGGACTAACTCTGGCAGAACAACTCAGAATTTGTTAAGTAGTGGAAACTGGAAAGAGGGCTTAGGTTATGGAGATGATAAGAATGATAAAGGAACTGTAGAAATTGAGCCTATAGTTGTTAAACAAAAGCCAAAGTTGAAACCTGTTAAGTTTATAGCTGTAAAGTCTGATACTGATAAATCAGAAGTTAAAGAGGAATTAACTTCTGGCAAACTAAAACAGGAAAAGCCAACTGAAGTTAACGTAGGCTTAATGACAAAGAAGCAGCTTAAGCATAAGCTGAAAGATGTTAAGAATGTAAACAAGGTAAAGTCACCTAGGAAAAATAGGAATGGAAAGGAAGGTGTGAATAAAAGTAATGATTACATGCCTGTTCCTAATGCTCCTAGAAAAACATGTTATAACTGTGGAAATTCTAACCATCTGGCTTCTTTTTGCAGGAAAATTAAGAACATAAACTCCTTACCTTCAAAGTCAGGAGTTAAGAGTCAGTCTGTTAGATATAGGCCACAAAATCCTTATTTTCATTATGGAAGTTTATGGCATTCCATTTATACTTGTAAGGAATATCATAGTTTGTACTATGATTATTATCAAATAAAACCTTCTTTAAAGAAAGTTAGCATTGTTCTTTCTAGTGTAAGTTCTGATACAAAGCCTGATAGTGTAAATGTTGATAAGAAAAATAAACATAAACTCTGATGCTAAATCCGCTGCAAATGTTAACAAACTTAATAAGGCCAAAGGATCCAAGCAAGTCTGGGTCCTTAAAACTAATCATTAATGGTCTTTATGATTGCAGGGCAACAGGAAAAACATCTTAGTTCTGGACAGTGGATGTTCAGGACATATGACTAGAAATAAAGCCCTTCTATCAGACTTTATGGACAAAGCTGGCCCAAGTGTTTCTTATGGAGATGGCAATATTGGAAAAACCTTGGGATATGGCAATATCAATCTGGGGAATGTCATCATTGAAAATGTAGCTCTGGTCACAGGAATTAAACACAATCTGCTGAGTGTTAGTCAAATCTGTGACAGAGGTTATCATGTGAATTTCTTTGAAGAACACTGTGAAGTTGTAAGCAAATCTACAGGCAAAGTTGTTCTGAAAGGATACAGGCATGGTAACATTTATGAAGCCAAGCTTTCAATAAGTACTGATGGTTCTGCAATCTATCTGTTAAGTAGAGCATCAATTGAAGAAAGCTGGAATTGGCACAAGAAACTCTCTCATTTAAATTTCAACAATATAAATGAACTAGTCAAGAAAGATCTTGTGAGAGGACTGCCAAAATCAGTATTTGCTCCTGATGGTCTTTGTGATTCATGTCAGAAGGCTAAACAAAGAAAATTTTCATTCAAGAGCAAGACTGAATCATCAATTCTTGAGCCTTATCACCTACTACATGTTGATCTATTTGGTCCAGTGAATGTCATGTCTATTATAAAGAAGAAATATGATATGGTCATAGTGGATGAGTTCAGCAGATACACATGGGTGTATTTCTTGCACACAAAAAGTGAAACTGCATCTATTTTGATTGATCATGTCAAGCAACTGGATAAATTGGTCAAAGATTCTGTGAAGATTATAATAAGTGATAATGGAACTGAGTTCAAGAATTTGATCATGGAAGAGTTCTGCAAAGACCTTGGAATAAAGCAGGAATTTTCTGCTCCTGGAACTCCACAACAAAATGGAGTTGTTGAAAGAAAGAATAGAACTCTTGTTGAAGTTGCACGAACTATGCTTGATGAAGCAAAGCTACCACCTATTTTTGGGCTGAAGCTGTGCAGACTGCTTGTTTCACTCAGAATGCAACACTCATTAACAAGCATGGAAAGATACCATATGAGATGGTGAAGAAAAAGAAGCCAAATCTGAAGTATTTTCATGTATTTGGATGCAAGTGTTTTGTTCTTAAGACTCATCCTGAACAGCTATCCAAATTTGATTTAAAAGCTGATGAAGGAATTTTTATTGGATATCCACTTTCCACAAAAGCCTTCAGAGTCTACAATTTAAGAATAAGGGTTGTCATGGAATCTATCAATGTCTCCTTTGATGATAAGAAGATTACTGGACTTGAAGATTTCAATGATCATGATCAGCTGAGATTTGAAAATGAAGATTTAATTTCTGATACTGTAAATCCTGACAGTCCAAATCCTGATACTGCAAACTCTGATGGAATAAACTCTGATGTTATTGAAACTGTGGTGACTATGCCAAAGGAAGATGCACCTGTGCAGAGGGAGCATACTAAAGATACAACCACATCTCAAAAAGCATCAGAACCTACAACTGGCTCTTCAAGTTCTGATGAGCCAAGTACTGATAATTCTAGAAACTCAATTTCTGAAGGATCCAACTCAGAGAGCATAATTTCAGGGGGAACATCAGAAAATGTTGATGAAGACAGCATGGATCATGGGGGAGCATCCAGTTCTAGAGAAAACCTTCCATCTGTAAGGAAGTGGACTAAATCACATACACCTGAATTAATTATTGGAAATCCTGATGCAGGTGTCAGAACTAGAACAGCTACATCAAATGAATGTCTTTATAATTCTTTTCTTTCTCAGACTGAACGAAAGAAAGTGGAAGAAGCTCTTCAAGATGCTGATTGGGTGTAAGCAATGCAGGAAGAGTTAAATGAATTTGAAAGAAACAAAGTCTGGACCCTAGTGCCAAGACCAAAGAACAGATCTGTTGTTGGTACAAAGTGGGTGTTCAGAACAAAACTGATAGTGATGGCATAATAACAAGGAATAAAGCAAGGCTGGTTGCAAAAGGATATTCTCAACAGGAGGGAATTTATTATGATGAAACATTTGCACCAGCTGCTAGATTGGAAGCCATAAGGATATTTTTGGCTTATGCTGCTAACAAAAAGTTTATTTTCTTTCAAATGGATGTGAAAAGTGCTTTTCTCAATGTAGAATTGAAAGAGGAAGTATATGTTGAACAACCTTCAGGCTTTGTAGATTCAAAACTTCCAAATTATGTCTACAGGCTCTATAAAGCACTTTATGGCCTTAAGCAAGCTCCAAGAGCATGGTATGAGACTTTAGCTCAATTTCTTCTGGAAAGTGGATTTAACAGATGAACTATTATCAAAACACTGTTCTACCTCAACCATGGAAAGGACTTACTTTTGGTGCAGATATATGTTGATGATATCATTTTTGGTTCTACAAATGACAGACTTTGCAAGAGGTTTGCCAAACTGATACAGTCAAGATATCAAATGAGTATGATGGGGGAACTTAGCTATTTTCTGGGCCTTCAAGTCAAGCAGAACGAAGAAGGCACTTTTATTTATCAATCCAAGTACACCATAAATTTGCTGAAGAAATTTGGAATGCAAGATTGTTCAAGTGGATTCACTCCCATGGCCACTACAACAAAATTGGATAAGGATACTGGTACATCAGTAGATATTACTGATTACAGAGGTATGATTGGCTCCTTACTCATCTAACTGCAAGTAGACCTGATATCATGTATGCTACCTTTCTTTGTGCAAGATTTCAAGCAGATCCAAGAGAACCTCACTTAACAGCTGTGAAAAGAATTTTCAAGTACCTTAAGGGTACAGCTGATCTGGGATTGTGGTATCCTAGAGAATCAGATTTTAAGCTAATAGGTTACTCAGATGCAAATTTTGCAGGATGCAAAATTGACAGGAAAAGCACAAGTAGAAGCTGCCAATTTCTTGGAGGCAGATTAGTTTCTGGTTTAGCAAGAAACAAAAGTCAATTTCCACATTAACTGCAGAAGTAGAGTACATTGCTGCAGGAAGCTATTGTGCACAGATTCTTTGGATGAAGAATCAGTTACTGGATTATGGGTTGACATATTTTAAAATCCCTATTTACTGTGATAATCAAAGTGATATTGCTATGACAGGTAATCCAGTTCAACACTCAATGCCAAAGCACATCAGCATTAGGTACCACTTTATAAGGGAACATGTGGATGGAGGTACAGTGAAATTGCACTTTGTTCCAACAGATCAACAACTAGCAGATATCTTCACAAAACCACTGTGTGAAGCTACTTTTACAAGATTGGTAAATGAAATTGGAATGATTTCAGGTTCTTTCTCTAAATATGCTTAGTTTATGTTCTGATACATCAGACTTTATGATCAGTATTTACAGATATTACTATCTTTGTGTATTCTGTGCTTAAATTGAAAACTGCTTAAGTACTGGTTATTGTCTGATGTGAATTTCCAAACTATGATAGTGATATGAATGCTTCTGTGACTATTCAATCCAATGAGGATAATTGTGCTAGATGCTGACCTAGTAGTCTACAATATACTAAAGTCCCATGTTTGAAGTAATTGTTTATGTGGAAATCTTTTAACACAAGCAAATTCTGATATTGAGCTTAGGTAAGTTTACTTTGTGTATCTTATTACTAAGTCAAAAACTAGAATAGTGTTAATTATCTGTTAAGTTCTGACATTAGTAAATCTGATGGATGTACTAAGTGCTGATAAAACTCACTTATCAAAATAAAAAGGAAAAGAAAAAGGGAATAAAAATAAGGTATTCCTTTGAGATCTAGAGTAAAAATGTTGAAGGGAAGACCCAAGTGCATTGCTGGTATTAAGTAATATGCATCAAAAAAGAAAAATAAATATTTTTCTTGGTGACTTTTCACACTCTATGATTACTGGAGAAATACTCTGATAATAGCATAAATTCTGATAAGCAGACGTAACTCACTTACACCGAGAAGCCACTGTAAAATGGAATTTCAAAAGATGTATAAAATGAGCACAAAACAGTTGAGGTGGACTCATGCATGAACTCATTCTAAAGTAGACCTCAGAATACTAACATATTTTGAGCAAAGTTCTTAGTTATGCCTTATTTCTAAGATGTACTGAAGTGAATCAGACCTTAATCTTTATCTGATATTTAGCTTACTGCACACACATACACTCCATATGAATGATGAAAATTACTGTGGTGATAAATGTGGTTTTAGATGAACAGGTTAAATGTCACTTGTACAAATTCTGAAGATAAGTTATGATGAAAGTTCTGAAGAAATGAAATCAGAATTTGTTTGAAGAATTACAGAAATAGTCATTCTCTTTTCGAGTTAAGGAGTCATGTTCTGATGACTGTTAAGTTCTGATATATGTCTAAGTTCTGATATTAAATCCTGATTCTTTACTTGACTTATTTGTGATTAAAATCTGAAACAGTCATATTTAAAATCAGAATATGTTTGGGTGTGATATGAACAGTCAACATAATTTGGGTTAGTGGTACTCGTATATGCACAGTAATTTTTACTTGTTTCGTGTGCGCATTAACTCCTGTTTTAAGCTTCCAATGAATGTCCTTATTACTCATCAATCTAGGGAGTCGAGGGGTCATCATTTTTACTTGGAATTGTTGTCCAGTCCTCCCGTCCCTTGGTATTCCATTGGCTATTTAAACCAACACTTCATTCCAGCCAAAACATCCTTCACCTTCTCACAAACTCACTCTCTTTTTATTCATATCACCAAAAATGGTTCGTTTCAACATATTCTTGAACTATGAAACTTTCACTATTGAGTTGAGTTGTGTTTACTGGCAGCAGGAGTGGCATGTCACTGCCATTCCTGATGAACTCTGGGATTCGGTTCCACAAGAGGTTCACACCGAACTCTTGTTTTTATCAATGGAGTATCATCTCCATCTTGATAGATTGGAAGCAAAAAGGAGAGAATCTCTCCGTTAGCAAGAACGGATTATCCGTCTTGCAGTGCTCTTGGTCAGCAGCAGAAGGAGTTAGTTGTTAGGCTTCTTAGCTTAGGACTAAAGCTGTTGATGTTAGACATTTTAGACTAGGACAATCTTATAATTTTATGCATGTAATTTAAGTTTCATGAAATGTATTTGCTTAATATATTAATGAAATTTTTTCTTTTTGCAAGATTTAGTCTCTGAGTCGTTTCATATTCTGATGACTTTTTAAATCCTGATACTAACCATATTCTGATGACCTTTTTAGCTCTGATATAAATCAAGTTCTGATTCTGACGTGGCAGTATTTATTTACTTGGTTTATTTATGGTCATTCTCTCATTGGTCATATCTCTATAGAATATTGGTAAAGCAGTAATAATAATTTATTTAGTGGGAACAGTTTTAAAATTTAAAATAAAACTGAACGTCCTTGATTAACGGGATTACTTGGTAAGTGGAACGGTTTTTCTCCTTGAAAAACTGCATGTGATAAGTAATGATTACTGAATACCCGTGCCCATTAATTATCTTTTACTGCTACATGCCTGACAGGTGTCTCAACGGTTACTTTTTTTTGTATAAGTAAAAGAGAGAAAAGATTGTAAAATCTTTTATTTACCTTCATATTTTATCTCTTTCTTTTTACTTTTATTCTCTCTCACATCTACTGATGATTTTTCATACAGATATTTTATCAAACACCTTACAGGCAATTTTCTCTCTCACGTATTTCTCATGGCACCCAAGGACATAATTTTTGATGGAGCTGCGTTTGTTCCTAATAACTTCTCCTCTATTCTTAGGAAGTCAGAAGCCCCATTTGAACTTCACTTCATTCAGGACTTTCTTTCTAGTTCTGATATTGGGTATGCTCTGACCGAACCTGAAGCAGTCTCTGGTACTCAAGTACTGGAGTTCTGGAGAAGCGGTGTATATGATGATGGTGGTGCTCAAGGGTCCCCAAGTATTATTTTTTCATCAGGGGAGGATGGGTATGTTGTGATATTGTCTACGGTTCGACAAGCACTGCAGCTACCTGAGAACTGTGTTTATTCTACTGTTGAAGAGCCAGTTCTTCAAAACATGATGGCCAGTTTGGGATATGAGAAGATATTGGCAAAGCTGGGCCAGTTGAAGAGATCTTTCATAAGGAGGGAATGGAGTTTCTTCTTTGACTGCATAACCAAGGCTTTTGTAAACAAATGTTCCAATTTCGATGCAATTCCCATATTCAGGCAACAAATCGGGTATGCTCTCATAAATCAAACTGATTTTGACTATGCAAGTGACGTCTTAGGTTTTATTGGGGATAGAATGACAGAAGATAGAAATACTGTTTATTTTGCTAGAGTCTGTCAGCTTATCTATAGTTTCTGTTGTGATAATAAGCCCCAATCTGCTAGTGAATTAATTTCATCATTCAGACTAGCTAAAAGAGCTTTTAATGACTTATTATGTATTGATAATAAGAAGGCTGTGTTAAGACCCCTCCTAATTCCTTTATCTGTCAAATAAGCCTTAATAAACTTACGATCTAGTTAAATACACTGAACTATATCCTGATGTTCAACCATCCGAACCTCATCCATCAACACCTACCACCTCTACTCAACCACCTCAAACTTCTCAACCTCAACCTTCAGATCCTAAAGTGCAACCTTCATCTTCCAAACCTAAGAGGACTAAAAAAGTACCTCAGATACAATAGAAGAGAAGGAGATTCATTATGCGAGATGAATCAGATGCTGAGGAACAGGTTCCAGTATCAGAACTTGTTGTTATAGAAGCTGAGAAGGTCTCTTCTCAGAAGGATGTTGATATTGGGATTTCCAGGCCCCTAAAAAGGCTTAGAAAGCGTAATTCTGATGATACAGCTCCTAAAGACTCCTCAAAACCTAAAAGATTCAAATCATTGGCAAAAAGGCCTGAAGATTCTGGTAAAGGAATGGATGCAGCAGCTAAGGAAGGGGGTCAGGAATCTATGATCTCACAAGACCCTGTTGAAGCTCACAATTCTCCTAGTGCTGATCCAGACCTTCAAGCAACTCATCAATCTCCAGTACATGCTGATAACCAGGGGCCAAGTTATGAAATTGACATCCATAACTTGGAAATGCCTCGGTTTTTGCATCTAGAAGCTCCACCAGCTCCAATCACTCCACCACCAACACCATTTCTTGATGCTGATTTTAATCCAGAATTACCTACAACACCTTCTCTGCATCTAGATACTGAAGATCAGATTTTAGGTGAGCATCTAGAAATATGGCTGTTGATCAGAACTTAGTTGGAGATCAGCACTTAGAGGATGATGTTGAAGCCTCCATAGCCTCTCATACTATTCTTTTATCAGAAGAAGCTGCTGATGCTGATTTTCTAAGTTCTGATGCTGCTAATGATGAAGTTACTGGTGAAGCTGCTGCTACAAATGTAGATGCTGATGCAGCTGGTCCATCAGGAGATGCACCTCAATAAACTGATCATAAAGCTGAGATAGTCAAGAAGTTTGTTACAGGGGAAGCATCAGTACCTTGGAGTGAAACTCCTAGAGGACAGGAGTGGACTAAGGAGTGGAACACAGTTACCTTTGTTCCTTCTGAAAAGATTCTTGCTGAGCATCTTGCAAAAGCTGATGAAATGCTGATCAATGATGATTTTAAGACACAGCTGAGAGTTACTGCATTGAGTACAAGGCACCTTCAAGGTCAACACTCATTAACTCATGACAAGGTGAATAAAATTCAAGAAAACTTGATCCAGCAAGATATGAATCTGAAACTTGAAAAGAAAAGGTTTTTCCAACCTACCTTTGACATAATTGCCTACATTGAGAAAACCCAAGAGAAGCAACATTCTCAGATTGATGACATTTTGTAGAATCAAGCTTCTCATCAAAATCAACTCAATGAGATCCAATCCTCAGTGGAATTGCTTGTCTCTCTTTTATTACCTGCTGATGCCAAAAAGGGCGAGAAAGTAATTAAGTCCAAATGCAAACCTATTAAGACACTGAAGGGAAAGGATGATGGAAAAGATGATCCGGGAAACTCTGGAATGGGTGGAGGTCATGGTCAAGGTAAAGGTCTTTCATCAAGTAGAACTGGAAATACAAGTCAAAGAACAAGTGCTGATACTGGGAGAAGAATAACTTCTGATACTGGTAAAAGGATAAGTTATGATGATCATCTGGAACTTGATGAGGAGATTTCAAGACAGTTATTTCTGAAAGAAAATCCAGGAATGGACTTTGAGAGTCTAAAGAAAGAAGAAGCTAGACTTAAGTTAGAAAAGGTCAACTCCAAATATGAAGCTTCTTTTGTTGAAAAGAAAATTCCTAAGGCTAAAGGCATTGTGATAAAAGAAAGGGTAAATTCTAAGGCAACCAAGGCCAAATCATAAATGCAGATAGCTCCAAGGTCCAAGGGCAAAGAAAAAGTTGGTGAACCTGTAAAGGTTTATGTGCCTCCTATGGATGAAGAAATATCTGTTGAAGATGTTAATCTTACTCTGGTTTCAAAGAAAATTTCTCAAACAACCTCTGACATGGCTCAAGTTGTTCAGAGTCAAGATATAGTAAGTTCTAATATGACATTGAAGTAAGCAACCTCTGACATAGCTCAAGTTGGCTTGACATCAGAAGATAAGTTAAAGGAAACCTCTGACATTGCTCATCTTAAATCCTCAAGGTTACTCCTACCAAGATTCACTAAAGCTAAACAGACTCAACCTTTGAAGACTGCAACAAGTGGTTTTGAAGGAAGAGTGGTTACAGGAAAGGAAGCAAGAGATAAATCTGGTTTGGGTAAGGCTGATGAAAGAAGAGTACATAACACAACCAATGATCCAACTTCCTTAAGTGAACCAGGTGTTGGAGCAACTCCTGAAAGATTGAATCAGCTTGAATCTGTACAGATGGTTTACCATACATTCTTGAAAGAACACATCTTGTTATATTTCATGACAGATGGAAGGATTTACCACATAAGGGAAAATGCTATACCACTGAAGTATTTTGAGGAACTAGAACATGTTTTATTTCTACTTCAAGTGAAGAACAGATTAACAGAAAGTGCTGCAAATTATTTGAAGACTCAAATTCAGAGATAGAAGAAGCTTTATTCTGTAAAGTCTGACAGCACATACGGTCCCAAGTACAGAGATCACAAGGGTGATATTGTCGAGATGAAGCCTAACTCTGCTAAGATTATAACTACCTTTCTGGGTTATAAGGCTGTAGAATTCAATCTTGAGTCTGACAAGGCATATTTGATCATACTGGATCAGGACATAAGGAAAGCTAAAATAAATGATCTCAGGGCTGCTATCTTTCAAATTGGTGAAGATACAGTTGAATTGAAGAATGCTAAAAGGAGGATGATTGATGAACTTAAATATGCTGAGAGATGTTTGTTAAAGAACTATCTCAGAACAACTTCTGATATTATAGAGATCAGTAATTGAAGCCAATTCAAGATCTACAACTGCTCAAATTATGATGTGTATACAGACTGAAGCTGTTATCAGAAGTTAAAGTTGGTAAAGCTCTAAGGACTATAAGTTGTAGTTATCTAGTCAAATTCTCATGCATTTGTACTTAATGTTTTTGACATCATCAAATATCTGTTAAACTTGTATATTATGCTAATTTACAAGTTGGGGGAGATTGTTAGATATATTTGATAATGTCATGTCTAATATGATTTGTGTTTAGTTTTCAGATCTTACTTAAACAGGACAAATCAGTACTTAACTGGAAATCAGCACTTATACTGAAGTTAGAACTTAAGTTGTCAGAACTTAAGTTATCAGGAGATATTTATCAGAAGATAATATCAGGACTTAAAGGAGACTTTCAGATAAGGAAGGTGATTGATTGAAAGGAAAGAAGATCAAGACAAACGCAAGAAGAAATATGCATGAAGAAGGAATTCTATGAAGAATAGAATACTTGGAAGAAAAGATAACTGATTGATATATTTTAGGAAGCAAAATTATATTCCATATTAATTAGCGATTATCTTGTAACTGTGTAGTATATAAACACAGACATAGGGTTTACACTATAAGTGTTATCATTATCGAGTATAATATTCATTGTAACCCTAGCAGCTCTCGTGATATTTGTTCATCACTGAGAGAGGACAGTTCCATATTATAACAGAGTTTATTATATTGAATAAAGTCTGTTTTCTGTTACTTGAGTTCTTTAATTTGATTTGATTGTGATAAACACTATATTCAACCCCCTTCTATAGTGTGTGTGACCTAACAAAAAGCCTAAAATCAGAAAACACATTCACCCCCCCCCCCCCCCCGTGTGTGATTCATTACCTAACAAGGGTCTTCTTACCAACTTTCCAATCTTGCATATGCAACCTTTCTGAAAATCTCACATAAACTTGAATTCCTTATATAACATAATTATCACGGGAGCTTCGTTCCACACCATTGTTCCTTCCACATACCATTTGACCAACTTCTCCATTTAATCACTTTTACTGATAGAGAGAGAAAGTATAGAGAGAAAGATAAAGAAAAAGAAAAGAAAGAGAGATAGATATAAATAGAGAGAGAAGTAAAGAAACAGATTAACTTCGTTATACGCCACTGATATTTTAATCGCATTGCAATCCACTGTTGCTATTGGTAATTCCAACACAAAGCCTTACTTTGACTTGACCAGGATAACTTAGCCCAACTTAATTGGCATACCTTCGAATATTTTAGATGATAAAATCATGGAATTTCAAAGAGAAAATAATTTTGTATCATAATGGGTGTCCCACCACTATGGTTACCAAAATCTAAATTTGTGAGAAAGTGTAGTTGAAATAATCAATTAATATTATTATTAATTGATTTATTCTTATTTTATTCGTAATAAATAAACCGCTCATCCATTTAATACGAAACGAACGCGTCTAGACTTAGAAAAATATTTCGCTTTCATTAAAAATACTTTCGAGACCCAAACTCTTTTATTTCGAAAGGTCGCTTGTTTTACGAGTCATTTTGAGTCGATTGTTGATCGAAAAGTCATATTTTTTTACCCGTTTTCAGTTTTAAACGTACCGAGTCAAACATTTTGACGAACCGAGGCATGTGTGATATGAATTATGTGATACATGAGTTATGTGTTTACGTGCTATGTGAATTACGTATGTATGTGGGTCATAAGTCTTGTGTTTGGATGTTTTAATTATGTGTGGGCTATCGTATGGGTAGACGATAGATTTTAACGCGCAGTTCGTCGAGTAATTATCGTTTAGACGATTAAAGTTGTATCTTTTAACTATGGATGCAGATCGCTCGAGTTGATCGAGACCAGACATTGGAAAGAATGAAATGGAATGGTACTGGATATCTGGATTCTAGCAATTGCAGGAGCGACATATCAGTTAATTGTTGAAATAAAAGATGGTGATGCCATAAGATGTCAGAATGAGGGATTGTGTTATTGCGAGTGTGACAAACTGCTAAAAACCAAAGGCAAGTATCTCTATCATCACTTATTGTTCAAGTGATATTTATTTTGAATCTTATTATGCAAGTTTTCTACGCTATTCTAATTCCGAAATAGTTCAATGTTTTTCATATCCAACTAATTATGATTATGCAAGTATTTCTTTCCCTATTCTCAGTTCAGAATAGATAAATGTTTTACATATCGTTGAATTAATTGCTTATTATGCAAGTACTCTCTGCTATTCTATGTTCAGAATAGTTAAATGTTTTTACTTATCAAATTACTGGATTTATAATATTTTGGATTTTGAGAAAAATAATTTGTTTGCGAGTATTCCTGCCCAAGTGAATGGGGGAATAAAAATTTATGAGGGTGTCGAATATTATGACCCCTTTCAATAAAATGTTTTAAGATTTGATGGTTACTGTTAGGGCGAAAACACGTGCTAATATTCACGCAAGTATATGCGATCAAAAGTAATATAGAATATATTGTAGTTCGTTCCCACATGGATTGGTTTAGGTTAATTTCAATCTATGTATCTATGCAACAATGGTATGGTTATTATCCAATGCTAAGATGAATAACAAATTGAGGTTAATTATAACTACAATTAACTAAGAGATTATACTAAAGAATATTACTATGAGAGTAAAGAGAGTTGAATATTATATGACACAAACATGGGATTCTAACTTCATTAAATACTTCATTCAATATCCTTTTCATTCTTAACCTTAGCACGTAATGGTGATGACACTAATCAGATAACACGAAATTGATAAAAGCCAACTTCGTTGTACGATTACCATACTACCAGACATCCACAAAAGAGATAGAAGCTGAATTGAAACGAATTATATTAAGATCCTATATATCTATAGAATTTGACAAAATAATGGTTTAACGCACAAGTTATCCATCGTGATTACATAAGGTAAGTAAGATGGTTAAAATTACCTATAAATCATGCATATCAAATACACGAACCTATGCTAGCATGGCAAGTTCTAAACCCTTAAATTCACTTTCGCTTCATTAAAGATTAACACGCTATCTTATAAGTTTGCGATGCCATAAGATAAATAAGCACAACCAATACTAGGTTATCATACAATCACCACAGACTAAGGCATCAAAACGAATCAACTAAAGAAATCCATAAATAAATCCGTTATAACCCCAGGATAACGATTAACCCATAATCGGACTCAGCATCAACGTGGGTTCCGATGAAAGCATGGTATATTAAACGTAGTCTTTATACTGAATAAATAATAAACCAAGTACGAAACAAGAGTATAGTTTCACGAATAAGAAAACTAGCATCCAAATTTACAACTTAAAATAAAGAATCATAAGTATAAACTAGATCTTCTTCGCCTTCCTTGAATTGTGCTATACGGTCTTCTTACGCCTTCTCCTTAAGATCTGGTACGTCTTGTTATGAAAAATGACCTTAAGTTATGTATATATAATAGCCCATGCAAAGTAGAATTTTTCTGGATCAAAATCAGAATAGAAACAGAATTCTTTTATCTCGACCTGGCGCGGCCGCACGCTTGACCAGCGCGGGAGCGCTGCGTTTCTGCACTTTGGGCGCGGCCGCGCGCTTCTACAGCACAGGCATGCTGACTCTCTGTAGAATTTGTTGACTTCTTCTTTTCTTGATGATTTGAGTTGGTATTTTCACGAGCATTTATTCCAGACATCATCCTAACACCATATTAGCATTAAAACAATGCTAATTCACCTGTATTCCTGATAAATTCCTGAAATGCAAAAACACTACAAAAACACGTTAAAAAGACTAACAACTCGACTACAAAACACCAATTCAAACGGAACATTATAAAGTGTAATAAATGCCACTCAACATACCCCCAAACTTCAATCGATGCTTGTCCTCAAGCATAAACAGACTCAAAGAACGAGAAATAAAAATGCATGGATGCAAACTATATGAATGCAACGATCCTCATAGAATAACTAAACCAACCAACAAGCAATATCTCAACAAATGCAGTTATTCGCATAAAGATCAATCAAGCCCCACAAATTAACTTACAAGCCAGAGACGTGCGTGTGTGCAAATGCTTACAGATATATAATCACAACTAGATCAATAGTCATGACTAACTACTCATCAAAGCAATCGTAAGGTTATAAATAGAATAAAAGCTAAACTAAAAATAACTTATAACACTTCAATTCTTATATCGGAGTTTTCATGGATTCATGCTTTTATTGCTAACACATAAACAACACAAATATGTTTATTTGATTGTGCAACGAGTGAGGTCCATAAAAGACTTATACAATAATACCTATGTAGCGAGCGTTAGGTTAGTGGATCCCAGACTATAAAAAGCCTTAGTCACTAGGCACAAAGTCTCCTAAGAACTTAATAACTCGATTATTAAAAAGGCCACTCGTGATCAATTATGCATACACATATGTTTTTCTTTTTTTTTCTTTTTTTATCTGAACGAGTGCGTTCCGCTCCATCTCGTTCAACCCTAGACTACTCATATAAAATGAGCCGGCTACTAGCCATTTAAAACCTAGCCACAACAACTAGTAATGAAATCTGTTAGGTCCCGAATTATCATAGAAGAGGGGGGTTTGAATATGATAATCACTAAATTCAAAAAAAATTCGAATCTTTAGCGGATATAAGATTTAGTGCTCGGTTAGTGGTTTCGTGTTCTTGAGTTGAATAGTGTTTGGGAATATAAAACAAGGAACACAAGATATTCATGGAAGTATATATTCATATATAAATCTTTGAGGGGTGTTGCTACACTCCGGTAAATAAATTAACTGGCTAAAATCTAAGAACAACAAAGTTCCTACCTACTACAAAGATTTATAAATCAAATCATATACAATAATCTAGCTCTTGTTTGTCTAAGGATTTAATTACCGCGTAATGATTATAATGCCCCTATGAATATACAAAATTTAAATCGGGCATTATAACATTACCCCGGTGAGAAGAATTACGGATTTACAATGTGCCCGGAGCTTCTCTGTATTTTCTTTGCTGCTATTTTTAACCTCTCTTGGGAGAGAAGATGAACAAAAATAATTCCAATAGCTTTTTTTGTTTCTACTGCAAATGTGTAGACTTTATATTCAATTCAAATGTGTGGGTAAATATAGACCACATAAATTAATTGATTGATTCAACAAAGTAGTGGCTGAGGTTGAGGAGTGCTCTGTGGCGACCAACTTTAGCTTCTCTGTGGCGACTAGTAGTACTAGTACTACTATATTTGAGTTCTATTATTCTATCTCCCCTGTGGCGAACACAGGGGCTACTAGTACCAATATTTGTAATGAACTTAGCCAGTCCAAAACAGCCTATGGCGACTAATGGGGGAGGACTTGTATACTACTAGTACATTTGTTTTACTTAAACAAAAACAAGGCGAGTACACCTTTTTTTGTTCCTATCTCTTTTTTTTGTTTTGATTTTCTTTTTCCTCCTTTTTTGTTTTTCTTTTCTCTTTTCTTTTTGTTTTTCTTTTCTCTTTTTTATTTTCATTTCATTTTAAGTTTAAATTGTAACTAAATTAATTTATAAAATTAACTTAAATATAACTTATATAAATAAACTAATTTAGATTTATAATAAAAACTTATTTAAAGTTTATAAGATAAATCATTTTAATTTTATTAAATAAATTATATTAAAGTCCATTAAATAAATTTATTTAAGTTAACAAATAAACTTTGAACTTCGCCAATCCCTTGAGCTGTTTAGCTGTATACCCTGCGCACCTCTTCTCGTACTTTAACAAATAAATGGTCAATCCAAGTACGTCCTCAACTTAACAATTCTTCTTAAAATAATACCAAGATTCCTTTCACGAGCTATTGAAGCCTAGTGTAACTGGTCTGGTTCACAAACGACTACCTTCGATTCAGGTCTTCGTATTATAGCGTTGATTATATTGTTAAGCTTGCAACAACTTTATCACTTCGAACACTGACTGTCAGTAAACAAATGTACTTTAACTGGAATCCTTTCTGGTACTTTAGACAACGTCTTCATTGCTACTACAATCTTAAATACTTCATTCACTGTTCTTCACTGACGCTTGAACATATAAATGAACTCCTTTCAGTGAGTATAACTTCAAGATTGTAGATGTCTTCTTCAACCTCTGTCTATACCCTGTCTTCAATTCTTCAGATTCCTATGCTTCGAACACTGTCTATCTTCAATCAATGCCAATACACTGAAATCTTCTGGTAGCACTTATACACTGAATCTTTATCATTTCTGAAACTCTGAAAGTCTTTAACCTTTATTCTTCACTGAGGTATGAACATATTAATGAGCTTCTTTCAGTGACCTGTAAATAGACTTCAAGATTTCTTCTAATCTTTTGATTCCTTGTATTTGCCTTGTCTTCATTTCTTCTGATTTTTTGTGTAGACGTAGTATTATTAACCTGTTCTGTTCTAGTGTTGTTATCGTGTTGAGTTATCACATAACTGTTCATACAGCTACGCAGTCTCACCAACAATCTCCCCCTATTTAATTGTTAAACCTGACAAACAAATTAAATAGAGAGGATAACTCAACTAACAACTAGAAAAAGTAATGTACCAGGACTTGTAAATAATGCTACTAGTTTTCTAGATCAAATACCGCATTTCCAGATTTTTTGAGTAACTAACATGAAAGATGCTTGTTCCTCTTGCACTAAACTGATCTTCAAGTAGTTTCATCTTCATTTCCTTGGATCTTCAAATCTCTTCCAGATAACACTTCTCAGTCTTGAAGTAATCATCAATAACTTCTTTTGTACAACCACATTTCCTGTTGAGAAGCGCATATCTCTCTTACTTCTCCCCCTATGAGAATCAACTGCTTAAAGGAGATCACCTTCGTTTACCACTTCTCCCATACAATAGGATCCGCAGATAAAAACCAATGGTACTCCCCTTTTGGAAAACAGCTTCTCCCCTTATGAAGAATAGTGATGAACCAAACCACTTCTTCTGATCACTAGGTAATCACCTTGTGTTTATCACCTCTCCCGTACAATAAGATCCGTAGTTACAAACAACAATGGTGTGGTGTAGTGTACATGTGCTTTATCTTTTTCCTCCTCCCTACTATTTCTCCCCCTTAGTTGAGGAATCCTCTAAACTATTACTTAAGCTTTTATCTCCCCCTAAGAGAAGGAATGTATGATGTTGTGTGAAGGAGCTCTCATATGTTACTTGGTTGGAAAAGAAATAACAAGTCAGAGTCTGATCAACCATGTCCCTTTAAATGCTGCAAGAATGAGTTCACTGTTGATCATCATGTTCACCAATCTTCCCAACTCCTTATAACTCCCAAATGTGAGATCACCAATTGTTATGTCCCAACTGGTTGGGTCTCAAAGTATTCTAATCCAATCTGTAAATGTTAGGTCCCTAAGAGTTAGGTTCCAATCATAAACAGATTCGAGACCCGAAGTATCAAGAGCCATGTTTAGGGATAGGGAATGGGATATAGTGTTTGTCTTTCTTCCTCACTGTGAGTGTGTGATTCTAACTCGTGTACCTCATATGTGTTTCACTCTTCTCTCCACTCGAGTTTACACTCATTCTCACAAGTGTATCACTCCTCTCATAGCTCCAAAATTCAGATGTACCTGTAAGGAAAATCACCTTAGTCATCCTTAAGGAGGTCATAGGTGGTGCAATGGGAGTTGGCAAATCCCCATCCTTGTTAGACTCGTCAGATGAATCTGAGGCATAATCTACAAGTTGCTAGTTTCCCTTTTAGGGTTCCAGATTTGAACTATGTGAAGGTAAACAATGATCCAAAGAATTTAGCATAAAGATCAAAGTTTTCTTCTAATTTATGTGAAGATATTTCCTTGTGACTCATCAGGTAAATCTGAATCATTGTCAACAAGTTGCCGATCTGCACCTATGTCAGATCCACTATCCGCATATGCATCCAGGGGATTTAAGCCTGGGGAGGTAGATGATAAGTGGCATTTTATACCACTTAGAACGTCTTAAAATGGCTTAAATTGGTGTCTTGAAATCAAGTATTTTGTGTATTTGATGCGTTTTTCTAGTGTTTATGCATTTCAGGGTATTAGTTGCAATTCGGGGGAGGAATCATCAAGAATAAGCCTTGGCATGTGTTCACCATTGTGAGAGGAAAGGAACGGGCAGATTACGGCGAAGAAACGGAGCAAACTTGGATTTTTTCCAGTGAAGGCCTGCGCGCCCGCGCAGCTATGCTGAGCGGCCGCGCAGGGTCGGGAATTTTGCTAAATTATTTTAGACTTCTACTTCTGTTTGGCTTCCAACTTCTATGTAATCTGAGTTTTATGGGACTATTATATAAGTAGATTTGAGACGTTTTCACAGGGGGGATAAAAAAAGAGAAGAAGAAGAAGATTGTGTTTTACGCAAGAAGCGAAGGAGATAAGGAAGAAGACCGATTTAGCACACTGCAACGAAGAGGAAGCATATTTTCTTGTGATTCTTGTTTCGTTGTAACGTTGGATGCTAGTTTTCTTGCTTTGACTTATTTACTCTTGTGACGTACTCTGTTTTAATATAATTAGTTTAGTTATTATTTTCTTGTGTTTGTTTATCATGATTTCATATGAACCCATGATGGCGATAAGTTCTATTATGGGCTAATCGTGATCATGGTGTTGCAACGGATTTATTATGGAATTCTTTAGTTAATTGTTTAATACTTTAGTATGTGATGATTGCTTGATATCTAGTATTGGTTGTGCGTATTCGTCTTATGTGCGTTGCGAACATATAAGATAGGGTGTTAATCTCTTGTGAAGCGACGGTGGATCTTGAGATTTAGAACTTGCCATGCTAGCATAGGTTCATGTACGTTGTGCATGATTAGTGGGTAACTCTAACAGTTTTATTTGCCCTATGTAATCAAAAAGAATAACTTGTGCTTAAATCGTTGTGTTGTCAATTTCTGTAGACATATAGGAACTCAACATAATTGATGACTATTCAACTTCTATCTTAATTGTGGATGCTTGGTGGAATGGTATTAGTACAATGAAAGTTGGCTTTTATCAGTTTCGTGTTATTCGATTAATATCATCACTGTCACATGCTAAAGGTAATAACAATGGCTATAGAAGGAAGTAATAATGAAGTTGTGATCTCATGAGTGTTTTATTATTGATAAATTGAAGTGTTAGTTAAGTGGTTAATTAAGTAGTTAATTATAGTTAATATTTAATCAACAATTTTAAGTGTTATTATCTTAACATTGAGAAGTAATCATACATTGGTGAGTGAGTTTAATTAGATAATAATTTAGTCTGAGTCTCTGAGGGAATGAACTAGAAAGTATTATATATTACTTGCGAACGCGTATACTTGCGTGAATATTAGCGCGTGTTTTCGCCCTAACAAGTTTTTGGCGCCGCTGCCGGGGACTCGGCGTATTTGTTTAGTTTATGTACTTACCATCATTGGTCATTAGGACTCAGTGATTAGGACGTAGTAGTTACTTATTTTTTCTGGTTGTGTTTCAGGTACTTTAGCAAGCGTTTATGCAAACTCGTTCTCGTGCTCGCAAAAGGACTTTAGATACAGCTGAGGAGACAGACGAAGTTCTTGATATTCCGGAGAAGTTAGATTTTGAGGATTCGGATTCAGGAACTGAGCAGAAAGAACCAGTAAACATGGGAGATCGTATTATTCAAGCTGACCCAGCTCTCATGGATTTTTCTCGGCCTAAAATTGATGACATTCAGTCAAGCATCCTTCATCCGGCTATTCAAGCTAACACCTTTGAAATCAAGCCGGGCACTATTCAGATGGTGCAGAATTCTGTTTCTTTTGGAGGAGCGGCAACTGAAGACCCCAACATGCACATAAGGAATTTTGTCGAGATCTGCAGCACTTTTAAGTATAATGGCGTGACTGATGAGGCTATCAAGTTGAGGCTTTTCCCATTCTCACTAAGGGACAAGGCTAAAGACTGGTTACATTCTGAACCAGCTGGGTCCATCACTACGTGGCAAGATCTTGCGCAAAAGTTTCTGGTGAAGTTTTATCCGATGGCAAAGACTGCTGCTATGAGGAGTGCTCTTACTCAGTTTGCGTAGCAACCTACAGAATCTATGTGCGAGGCTTGGGAACGCTACAAGGAAATGTTGAGAAAATGTCCACATCATGGAATGCCGGATTGGATGGTGATAACTGGTTTCTATAATGGTTTGGGGGGCCCAATCTCGGCCCATGCTCGATGCAGCAGCTGGAGGCGCCTTATGGGCTAAAAGCTATACTGAGGCGTATAATCTTATAGAGACGATGGCTGCAAATGAGCATCAAAACCCAACTCAGAGGATGACGTCAGGAAAGGTAGCAGGTATTCTGGAAGTTGATGCAGCCACCGCTATTGCAGCCCAGCTCCAAGCGCTATCAATGAAGGTTGATTCTCTGGCTACGTATGGAGTTAATCAAATAGCTATGGTTTATGAGCTTTGTGCAGGTTCTCATGCTACAGATCAGTGTTCTCTTGTAAACGAATCTGTTCAGTATGTGAATAATTATCAGCGACAACAGCAGCCTGTGCCAGCGACCTATCATCCTAACAACAGAAATCATCCAAATTTCAGCTGGGGGAATAATCAGAATGCTATTCAGCCACCATATCAGCAAGGAGTGAGTAAACAGTTTAACCCACCTGGATTCTAGCAACCACAGCAGTATGCTACAAGGCAATCATATCCTCAACAGAGAAGTGCAGCTGTACCTACTAGTGCTGATTTTGAGGAACTTAAGCTGTTGTGCAAGAGTCAGGCGGTTTCTATCAAGACCTTGGAAAATCAAATTGGTCAATTAGCCAATGCAGTGCTCAATCGTCAACCTGGCACTCTTCCCAATGACACGGAAGTACCAGGCAGGAAGGAAACTAAAGAGCAAGTCAAGGCTATTACCTTAAGGTCTGGAAAAGTAGCTGATGCTGAAAAGGCAAAAGAAGTAGAAGCTGAAATTAGAGGTGAAGAATCTAAGCAAAAGGAGAAAGCGGCGGAACCAAGGAAGACTACTGTTGAACACACTCTGCCTGAGGCTAATACAGGGGAGAAACAGCTCTATCATCCATCACCTTTTCCTAAGAGATTGCAGCAACAAAAGCTGGATAGACAGTTCGGGAAGTTTCTGGAGGTGTTCAAGAAACTTCACTTCAATATACCTTTCGCTGAAGCTCTTGAACAAATGCCTAGTTATGCGAAGTTTATGAAGATTATTCTTTCAAGGAAGGTGAAACTGGATGACCTTGAAACCGTTGCTCTCACGGAAGAATGCAGCGCTATTCTGCAACAAAAGTTACCACCAAAACTGAAAGATCCAGGAAGCTTCACCATTCCTTGCACAATTGGCAATCTGACGTTTGACAAGTGCCTTTGTGATTTGGGAGCAAGCATTAATCTGATGCCGTTGTCGATCTTTAAAAAACTGGATCTGCCTGATCCAAAACCCACGTACATGTCACTACAATTGGCTGACCGTTCCATTACTTACCCAAGGGGCATAGTTGAGGATGTGCTCGTTAAAGTGGATAAGCTCTTCTTTCCAGCAGATTTTGTTATTCTGGATTTTGAGGAAGATAAGAAGATTCCCATAATCTTGGGAAGGCCTTTCTTGGCTACTGGCCGTACCTTGATAGATGTGCAAAAAGGTGAACTTACTATGCGGGTCCAAGATCAGGATGTGACCTTCAACGTATTCAAGGCAATGAAATTCCCTACAGAAGATGAGGAGTGCTTAAAAGTGGATGTGATTGATTCCGCGGTTACTTCGGAACTCGATCACATGCTAATGTCTGATGCATTGGAAAAGGCCTTAGTGGGGGATTTTGACAGCAATGATGAAGATAGCAACGAGCAATTACAATATCTGAACACTTCTCCCTGGAAGCGAAAGCTGGACATACCATTTGAATCTTTTGGTACTTCTGACCTCAAGAACGCTGAAGGGAAGCTCAAACCATCAATAGAGGAAGCACCTACCTTGGAGCTCAAGCCATTACCTGAACACTTGAGGTATGCTTTTTTAGGTGATTCATCTACGTTACCTGTTATTATTTCATCTGACCTTTCAGGTAGTGAGGAAGACAAGCTCTTAAGGATTTTGAGAGAATTCAAATCGGCTATAGGATGGACCATAGCAGACATCAAGGGGATAAGTCCTTCATATTGTATGCATAAAATTCTGCAAGAGGAAGGTAGTAAGCCAACTGTGGAACAGCAGAGAAGACTGAATCCCATCATGAAGGAGGTGGTGAAGAAAGAAATTCTGAAATGGCTAGATGCAGGCATCATTTATCCTATTTCTGACAGCTCGTGGGTGAGCCCCGTACAATGTGTACCTAAGAAGGGAGGTATCACTATGGTCGCAAATGAAAAGAATGAGCTCATCCCTACTCAAACAGTTACAGGATGGAGAGTATGCATGGATTATAGAAAATTGAACAAAGCCACAAGGAAGGATCACTTCCCTCTTCCATTTATTGATCAGATGCTTGACAGATTGGCGGGACATGAGTATTTTTGTCTTCTGGATGGTTATTCCGGGTATAATCAGATTTGTATTGCACCAGAGGATCAGGAAAAGACTACCTTCACTTGTCCATTTGGCACATTTGCTTTTCGCAGAGTTTCGTTTGGGTTATGTGGCGCACCGGCCACCTTTCAGAGATGTATGATGGCTATATTCTCTGACATGATTGGAAATAATGTCAAAGTGTTCATGGATGATTTCTCCGTCTTTGGACACTCATATGATGAATGTTTGAATAATTTACGCGCCGTACTCAAAAGATGTGTGGAAACTAATTTGGTACTTAATTGGGAGAAATGTCATTTTATGGTGCGTGAAGGCATTATCCTTGGGCATAAGGTCTCTAGCAAGGGTCTGGAGGTGGACAAGGCCAAGGTGGGAGTCATTGAAAATCTTCCCCCACCTAATTCTGTGAAAGGAATCCGTAGTTTTCTTGGTCATGCGGGTTTTTATCGGCGATTCATCAAGGACTTTTCAAAGATATCTAAGCCGTTGTGCAATTTACTTGAGAAAGATGTGCCTTTCAAATTTGATGATGAATGTTTGGCAGCATTCGAGACTCTCAAGGAGAGTTTGATCACGGCACCAGTCATTACAGCACCAGATTGGACAGAACCATTTGAGATGATGTGTGATGCGAGTGATTATGCGGTAGGTGCAGTTCTGGGACAGCGTAAGAAAAATCTCTTCCATGTGGTCTACTATGCGAGTAAGACTTTAAATGGTGCCCAATTGAACTACACCACTACTGAGAAGGAGCTTTTGGCTATAGTCTTTGGCTTTGAGAAATTTCGATCTTATCTGCTTGGTACAAAAGTAACAGTATTCACTGATCATGCAGCTATTCGCTATCTGGTTTCTAAGAAGGATTCGAAGCCGAGACTCATTCGTTGGGTGCTTTTACTTCAGGAATTTGAGTTAGAGATCAAAGATAGAAAAGGTACTGAGAATCAAGTAGCTAACCATCTCTCTAGGTTGGAGAATCCCGATTCTACTTCACAAGATAGGATGTTAATCAATGAATCTTTTCCGGATGAGCAGTTGTTTGCAATTTAGGAGGAAGAACCATGGTTTGCAGATATTGTAAACTATCTCGTCAGCAATATAATGCCTCCTAATTTGACATCCGCTCAAAAGAAGAAGTTT
The DNA here is from genome assembly GCF_009905375.1 of Apium graveolens. Taxonomy (NCBI): domain Eukaryota; kingdom Viridiplantae; phylum Streptophyta; class Magnoliopsida; order Apiales; family Apiaceae; genus Apium; species Apium graveolens. Next base: position 122,287,984 of record NC_133649.1, read on the forward strand.
CTGTATGAGGTGAAGTGGTATATGTGGGATGAACCATATTTGTTTAGACAGGGAGCTGACCAGATCATCAGGAGATGTATCCCGTTCTGTGAGACGGAGGGGATATTACGAGACTGCCATTCCACGGTTTATGGTGGACACTATGGCGGTGAGAAGACGGCAGCTCGTATTCTGCAAGCAGGTTTTTTCTGGCCTACTTTGTTCAAGGATGCTCATCAGTTTGTTTTAAGGTGTGATCGTTGCCAAAGAGTGGGAAATTTGTCAAGGAAGGATGAAATGCCATTAAATATGATGCTTGAAGTCGAGGTCTTGATGTATGGGGAATCGATTTCATGGGGCCTTTTATCTCGTCTTACAATAATCAGTACATCTTGCTGGCAGTCGATTATGTCTCAAAATGGGTCGAAGTTAAAGCTTTACCGACAAATGATGCAAAGGCAGTGCTAAATTTTCTTCATAAGCAAATTTTCACAAGGTTTGGAACACCTCGGGTAATCATAAGTGATGAAGGATCGCATTTTTGCAACCGTAAGTTCACTTCTATGATGCAGCGTTATAATGTGAATCATCGAGTAGCTACTGCCTATCATCCGCAAACAAATGGTCAAGTGGAAGTGTCTAACAGAGAGATAAAGCGCATTCTAGAGAAGGTTGTTTATCCGTCAAGGAAGGATTGGTCTTTAAAGCTCGATGAAGCTGTTTGGGCTTACAGAACAGCATACAAAACTCTACTTGGGATGTCACCGTTCCAGTTGGTGTACGGTAAGGGATGTCATCTACCTGCAGAGCTTGAGCATAAGGCCTACTGGGCATTGAAGAAGTTGAACCTGGATTTAGATGCAGCTGGTAAGAAAAGAATGCTTCAGCTTAATGAACTGGATGAATTTCGACTTCAAGCGTATGAAAATAACAAAATGTATAAGGAAAAGGTGAAGAGGTGGCACGATAGGAAGCTACATCCAAAGTTATTTGTGCCAGGGCAACAAGTTCTCTTATTCAACTCTCGGCTCCGACTTTTTCCTGGGAAA